>NC_133414.1:44430000-45680000 GCF_049350105.2 Macaca mulatta
AGCCCCTAGAGGGCTGTGGTGAAAAAGGAAATATCCTCAGATGAAATCTGGAAAGAAGCTTTCTGAGAAACTGCTTAGTGTTCTGCTAATTCATCTCACAGAGTTACATGTGTATTTCGTGGATCTCTTTGCTAGCCTTATTTCTGTGGAATCTGAGAACAGATATTTCCGATCCCTTTGAAGACTATAGGGCCAAAGGAAATATCCTCCCATAACAAAGAGAAAGAAGCTTTCTGAGAAACTTCTTTGTGTTCTGTGAAATCATCTCACAGAGTTACAGCTTTCCCCTCAAGAACCCTTTCGGTAAGACAGTTCTTGTGGAATTGGCAAAGTGAAATTTGGAAGCCCATAGAGGGCTATGGTGAAAAAGGAAACATCCTCAGATGAAATCTGGAAAGAAGCTTTCTGAGAAACTGCTTAGTGTTCTGTTAATTCATCTCACAGAGTTACATGTGTATTTCGTGGATCTCTTTGCTAGCCTTATTTCTGTGGAATCTGAGAACAGATATTTCGGATCCCTTTGAAGACTATAGGGCCAAAGGAAATATCCTCCCATAACAAAGAGAAAGAAGCTTTCTGAGAAACTTCTTTGTGTTCTGTGAAATCATCTCACAGAGTTACAGCTTTCCCCTCAAGAAGCCTTTCGCTAAGACAGTTCTTGTGGAATTGGCAAAGTGATATTTGGAAGCCCATAGAGGGCTGTGGTGAAAAAGGAAATATCCTCAGATGAAATCTGGAAAGAAGCTTTCTGAGAAACTGCTTAGTGTTCTGTTAATTCATCTCACAGAGTTACATGTGTATTTCGTGGATCTCTTTGCTAGCCTTATTTCTGTGGAATCTGAGAACAGATATTTCCGATCCCTTTGAAGACTATAGGGCCAAAGGAAATATCCTCCCATAACAAAGAGAAAGAAGCTTTCTGAGAAACTTCTTTGTGTTCTGTGAAATCATCTCACAGAGTTACAGCTTTCCCCTCAAGAAGCCTTTCGCTAAGACAGTTCTTGTGGAATTGGCAAAGTGATATTTGGAAGCCCATAGAGGGCTATGGTGAAAAAGGAAATATCCTCAGATGAAATCTGGAAAGAAGCTTTCTGAGAAACTGCTTAGTGTTCTGTTAATTCATCTCCTAGAGTTACATGTGTATTTCGTGGATCTCTTTGCTAGCCTTATTTCTGTGGAATCTGAGAACAGATATTTCCGATCCCTTTGAAGACTATAGGGCCAAAGGAAATATCCTCCGATAACAAGAGAAAGAAGCTTTCTGAGAAACTTCTTTGTGTTCTGTGAAATCATCTCACAGAGTTACAGCTTTCCCCTCAAGAAGCCTTTCGCTAAGACAGTTCTTGTGGAATTGGCAAAGTGATATTTGGAAGCCCATAGTGGGCTATGGTGAAAAAGGAAATATCCTCAGATGAAATCTGGAAAGAAGCTTTCTGAGAAACTGTTTAGTGTTCTGTTAATTCATCTCACAGAGTTACATGTGTATTTCGTGGATCTCCTTGCTAGCCTTATTTCTGTGGGGTCTGAGAACAGATATTTCGGATCCCATTGGAGACTATAGGGCCAAAGGAAATATCCTCCGATAACAAAGAGAAAGAAGCTTTCTGAGAAACTTCTTTGTGTTCTGTGAAATCATCTCACAGAGTTACAGCTTTCCCCTCAAGAAGCCTTTCGCTAAGACAGTTCTTGTGGAATTGGCAAAGTGAAATTTGGAAGCCCATAGAGGGCTGTGGTGAAAAAGGAAATATCCTCAGATGAAATCTGGAAAGAAGCTTTCTGAGAAACTGCTTAGTGTTCTCTTAATTCATCTAACAGAGTTACATGTGTATTTCGTGGATCTCTTTGCTAGCCTTATTTCTGTGGAATCTGAGAACAGATATTTCGGATCCCTTTGAAAAATATAGGGCCAAAGGAAATATCCTCCGATAACAAAGAGAAAGAAGCTTTCTGAGAAACTTCTTTGTGTTCTGTGAAATCATCTCACAGAGTTACAGCTTTCCCCTCAAGAAGCCTTTCGCTAAGACAGTTCTTGTGGAATTGGCAAAGTGATATTTGGAAGCCCATAGAGGGCTACGGTGAAAATGGAAACATCCTCACAGGAAATCTGGAAAGAAGCTTTCTGAGAAACTGCTTAGTGTTCTGTTAATTCATCTCACAGAGTTACATGTTTATTTCGTGGATCTCTTTGCTAGCCTTATTTCTGTGGAATCTGAGAACACATATTTCGGATCCCTTTGAAAACTATAGGGCCAAAGGAAATATCCTCCCAAAACAAAGAGAAAGAAGCTTTCTGAGAACTTCTTTGTGTTCTGTGAAATCATCTCACAGAGTTACAGCTTTCCGCTCAGGAAGCCTTTCGCTAAGACAGTTCTTGTGGAATTGGCAAAGTGATATTTGGAAGCCCATAGAGGGCTATGGTGAAAAAGGAAATATCCTCACAGGAAATCTGGAAAGAAGCTTTTTGAGAAACTGCTTAGTGTTCTGTTAATTCATCTCACAGAGTTACATGTGTATTTCGTGGATCTCTTTGCTAGCCTTATTTCTGTGGAATCTGAGAACAGATATTTCGGATCGCTCTGAAGACTATAGGGCCAAAGGAAATATCCTCCCATAACAAACAGAAAGAAGCTTTCTGAGAAACTTCTTTGTGTTCTGTGAAATCATCTCACAGAGTTACAGCTTTCCGCTCAAGAAGCCTTTCGCTAAGACAGTTCTTGTGGAATTGGCAAGGTGATATTTGGAAGCCCATAGAGGGCTATGGTGAAAAAGGAAATATCGAAAGATGAAATCTGGAAAGAAGCTTTCTGAGAAACTGCTTAGTGTTCTGTTAATTCATCTCACAGAGTTACATGTGTATTTCGTGGATCTCTTTGCTAGCCTTATTTCTGTGGAATCTGAGAACAGATATTTCGGATCCCTTTGATGACTATAGGGCCAACGGAAATATCCTCCCAAAACAAAGAGAAAGAAGCTTTCTGAGAAACTTCTTTGTGTTCTGTGAAATCATCTCACAGAGTTACAGCTTTCCGCTCAAGAAGCCTTTCGCTAAGACAGTTCTTGTGGAATTGGCAGAGTGATATTTGGAAGCCCATAGAGGGCTATAGTGAAAAAGGAAATATCCTCAGATGAAATCTGGAAAGAAGCTTTCTGAGAAACTGCTTAGTGTTCTGTTAATTCATCTCACAGAGTTACATGTGTATTTCGTGCATCAATTTGCTAGCCTTATTTCTGTGGAATCTGAGAAGAGATATTTCGGATCCCTTTGAAAACTATAGGGCCAAAGGAAATATCCTCCGATAACAAACAGAAAGAAGCTTTCTGAGAAACCTCTTTGTGTTCTGTGAAATCATCTCACAGAGTTACAGCTTTCCGCTCAAGAAGCCTTTCGCTAAGACAGTTCTTGTGGAATTGGCAAAGTGATATTTGGAAGCCCATAGAGGGCTATGGTGAAAAAGGAAATATCCTCAGATGAAATCTGGAAAGAAGCTTTCTGAGAAACTGCTTAGTGTTCTGTTAATTCATCTCACAGAGTTACATGTGTATTTCGTGGATCTCCTTGCTAGCCTTATTTCTGTGGAGTCTGAGAAAAGATATTTCGGATCCCATTGGAGACTATAGGGCCAAAGGAAATATCCTCCGATAACAAAGAGAAAGAAGCTTTCTGAGAAACTTCTTTGTGTTCTGTGAAATCATCTCACAGAGTTACAGCTTTCCCCTCAAGAAGCCTTTCGCTAAGACAGTTCTTGTGGAATTGGCAAAGTGATATTTGGAAGCCCATAGAGGGCTATGGTGAAAAAGGAAATATCCTCAGATGAAATCTGGAAAGAAGCTTTCTGAGAAACTGCTTAGTGTTCTGTTAATTCATCTCGCAGAGTTACATGTGTGTTTCGTGGATCTCTTTGCTAGCCTTATTTCTGTGGAATCTGAGAACAGATATTTCGGATCCCTTTGAAAACTATACGGCCAAAGGAAATATCCTCCGATAACAAACAGAAAGAAGCTTTCTGAGAAACTTCTTTGTGTTCTGTGAAATCATCTCACAGAGTTACAGCTTTCCCCTCAAGAAGCCTTTCGCTAAGACAGTTCTTGTGGAATTTGCAAAGTGATATTTGGAAGCCCATAGAGGGCTATGGTGAAAAAGGAAATATCCTCAGATGAAATCTGGAAAGAAGCTTTCTGAGAAACTGCTTAGTGTTCTGTTAATTCATCTCACAGAGTTACATGTGTATTTCGTGGATCTCTTTGCTAGCCTTATTTCTGTGGAATCTGAGAACAGATATTTCCGATCCCTTTGAAGACTATAGGGCCAAAGGAAATATCCTCCCCTAACAAACAGAAAGAAGCTTTCTGAGAAACTTCTTTGTGTTCTCTGAAATCATGTCACAGAGTTACAGCTTTCCCCTAAAGAAGCCTTTCGCTAAGACAGTTCTTGTGGAATTTGCAAAGTGATATTTGGAAGCCCATAGAGGGCTATGGTGAAAAAGGAAATATCCTCAGATGAAATCTGGAAAGAAGCTTTCTGAGAAACTGCTTAGTGTTCTGTTAATTCATCTCACAGAGTTACATGTGTATTTCGTGGATCTCCTTGCTAGCCTTATTTCTGTGGAGTCTGAGAACAGATATTTCGGATCCCTTTGGAGACTATAGGGCCCAAGGAAATATCCTCCGATAACAAAGAGAAAGAAGCTTTCTGAGAAACTTGTTTGTGTTCTGTGAAATCATCTCACAGAGTTACAGCTTTCCCCTCAAGAAGCCTTTCGCTAAGACAGTTCTTGTGGAATTGGCAAAGTGATATTTGGAAGCCCATAGAGGGCTATGGTGAAAAAGGAAATATCCTCAGATGAAATCTGGAAAGAAGCTTTCTGAGAAACTGCTTAGTGTTCAGTTAATTCATCTCACAGAGTTACATGTTTGTTTCGTGGATCTCTTTGCTAGCCTTATTTCTGTGGAATCTGAGAACAGATATTTCGGATCCCTTTGAAAACTATAGGGCCAAAGGAAATATCCTCCGATAACAAAGAGAAAGAAGCTTTCTGAGAAACCTCTTTGTGTTCTGTGAAATCATCTCACAGAGTTACAGCTTTCCGCTCAAGAAGCCTTTCGCTAAGACAGTTCTTGTGGAATTGGCAAAGTGATATTTGGAAGCCCATAGAGGGCTATGGTGAAAAAGGAAATATCCTCACAGGAAATCTGGAAAGAAGCTTTCTGAGAAACTGCTTAGTGTTCTGTTAATTCATCTCACAGAGTTACATGTGTATTTCGTGGATCTCCTTGCTAGCCTTATTTCTGTGGAGTCTGAGAACAGATATTTCGGATCCCATTGGAGACTATAGGGCCAAAGGAAATATCCTCCGATAACAAAGAGAAGGAAGCTTTCTGAGAAACTTCTTTGTGTTCTGTGAAATCATCTCACAGAGTTACAGCTTTCCCCTCAAGAAGCCTTTCGCTGAGACAGTTCTTGTGGAATTGGCAAAGTGATATTTGGAAGCCCATAGAGGGCTATGGTGAAAAAGGAAATATCCTCAGATGAAATCTGGAAAGAAGCTTTCTGAGAAACTGCTTAGTGTTCTGTTAATTCATCTCACAGAGTTACATGTGTGTTTCGTGGATCTCTTTGCTAGCCTTATTTCTGTGGAATCTGAGAACAGATATTTCCGATCCCTTTGAAAACTATAGGGCCAAAGGAAATATCCTCCGATAACAAAGAGAAAGAAGCTTTCTGAGAAACTTCTTTGTGTTCTGTGAAATCATCTCACAGAGTTACAGCTTTCCCCTCAAGAAGCCTTTCGCTAAGACAGTTCTTGTGGAATTGGCAAAGTGATATTTGGAAGCCCATAGAGGGCTATGGTGAAAAAGGAAATATCCTCAGATGAAATCTGGAAAGAAGCTTTCTGAGAAACTGCTTAGTGTTCTGTTAATTCATCTCACAGAGTTACATGTGTATTTCGTGGATCTCTTTGCTAGCCTTATTTCTGTGGAATCTGAGAACAGATATTTCGGATCGCTCTGAAGACTATAGGGCCAAAGGAAATATCCTCCCATAACAAACAGAAAGAAGCTTTCTGAGAAACTTCTTCGTTTTCTGTGAAATCATCTCACAGAGTTACAGCTTTCCCCTCAAGAAGCCTTTCGCTAAGACAGTTCTTGTGGAATTGGCAAAGTGATATTTGGAAGCCCATAGAGGGCTATGGTGAAAAAGGAAATATCCTCAGATGAAATCTGGAAAGAAGCTTTCTGAGAAACTGCTTAGTGTTCTGTTAATTCATCTCACAGAGTTACATGTGTATTTCGTGGATCTCTTTGCTATCCTTATTTCTGTGGAATCTGAGAACAGATATTTCGGATCCCTTTGAAAACTATAGGGCCAAAGGAAATATCCTCCGATAACAAAGAGAAAGAAGCTTTCTGAGAAACTTCTTTGTGTTCTGTGAAATCATCTCACAGAGTTACAGCTTTCCCCTCAAGAAGCCTTTCGCTGAGACAGTTCTTGTGGAATAGGCAAAGTGATATTTGGAAGCCCATAGAGGGCTATGGTGAAAAAGGAAATATCCTCACAGGAAATCTGGAAAGAAGCTTTCTGAGAAACTGCTTAGTGTTCTGTTAATTCATCTCACAGAGTTACATGTGTATTTCGTGGATCTCTTTGCTAGCCTTATTTCTGTGGAATCTGAGAACAGATATTTCGGATCCCTTTGAAAACTATAGGGCCAAAGGAAATATCCTCCGATAACAAAGAGAAAGAAGCTTTCTGAGAAACTTCTTTGTGTTCTGTGAAATCATCTCACAGAGTTACAGCTTTCCGCTCAGGAAGCCTTTCGCTAAGACAGTTCTTGTGGAATTGGCAAAGTGATATTTGGAAGCCCATAGAGGGCTATTGTGAAAAAGGAAATATCCTCAGATGAAATCTGGAAAGAAGCTTTCTGAGAAACTGCTTAGTGTTCTGTTAATTCATCTCACAGAGTTACATGTGTATTTCGTGGATCTCTTTGCTAGCCTTATTTCTGTGGAGTCTGAGAACAGATATTTCGGATCCCTTTGAAAACTATAGGGCCAAAGGAAATATCCTCCGATAACAAAGAGAAAGAAGCTTTCTGAGAAACTTCTTTGTGTTCTGTGAAATCACCTCACAGAGTTACAGCTTTCCCCTCAAGAAGCCTTTCGCTAAGACAGTTCTTGTGGAATTGGCAAAGTGATATTTGGAAGCCCATAGAGGGCTATGGTGAAAAAGGAAATATCCTCAGATGAAATCTGGAAAGAAGCTTTCTGAGAAACTGCTTAGTGTTCTGTTAATTCATCTCACAGAGTTACATGTGTGTTTCGTGGATCTCTTTGCTAGCCTTATTTCTGTGGAATCTGAGAACAGATATTTCGGATCCCTTTGAAAACTATAGGGCCAAAGGAAATATCCTCCGATAACAAACAGAAAGAAGCTTTCTGAGAAACTTCTTTGTGTTCTGTGAAATCATCTCACAGAGTTACAGCTTTCCCCTCAAGAAGCCTTTCGCTAAGACAGTTCTTGTGGAATTGGCAAAGTGATATTTGGAAGCCCATAGAGGGCTATGGTGAAAAAGGAAATATCCTCACAGGAAATCTGGAAAGAAGCTTTCTGAGAAACTGCTTAGTGTTCTGATAATTCATCTCACAGAGTTACATGTGTATTTCGTGGATCTCTTTGCTAGCCTTATTTCTGTGGAATCTGAGAACAGATATTTCCGATCCCTTTGAAGACTATAGGGCCAAAGGAAATATCCTCCCATAACAAAGAGAAAGAAGCTTTCTGAGAAACTTCTTTGTGTTCTGTGAAATCATCTCACAGAGTTACAGCTTTCCCCTAAAGAAGCCTTTCGCTAAGACAGTTCTTGTGGAATTGGCAAAGTGATATTTGGAAGCCCATAGAGGGCTATGGTGAAAAAGGAAATATCCTCAGATGAAATCTGGAAAGAAGCTTTCTGAGAAACTGCTTAGTGTTCTGTTAATTCATCTCACAGAGTTACATGTGTATTTCGTGGATCTCCTTGCTAGCCTTATTTCTGTGGAGTCTGAGAACAGATATTTCGGATCCCATTGGAGACTATAGGGCCAAAGGAAATATGCTCCGATAACAAAGAGAAAGAAGCTTTCTGAGAAACTTGTTTGTGTTCTGTGAAATCATCTCACAGAGTTACAGCTTTCCCCTCAAGAAGCCTTTCGCTAAGACAGTTCTTGTGGAATTGGCAAAGTGATATTTGGAAGCCCATAGAGGGCTATGGTGAAAAAGGAAATATCCTCAGATGAAATCTGGAAAGAAGCTTTCTGAGAAACTGCTTAGTGTTCTGTTAATTCATCTCACAGAGTTACATGTGTGTTTCGTGGATCTCTTTGCTAGCCTTATTTCTGTGGAATCTGAGAACAGATATTTCGGATCCCTTTGAAAACTATAGGGCCAAAGGAAATATCCTCCGATAACAAAGAGAAAGAAGCTTTCTGAGAAACTTCTTTGTGTTCTGTGAAATCATCTCACAGAGTTACAGCTTTCCCCTCAAGAAGCCTTTCGCTAAGACAGTTCTTGTGGAATTGGCAAAGTGATATTTGGAAGCCCATAGAGGGCTATGGTGAAAAAGGAAATATCCTCAGATGAAATCTGGAAAGAAGCTTTCTGAGAAACTGCTTAGTGTTCTGTTAATTCATCTCACAGAGTTACATGTGTATTTCGTGGATCTCTTTGCTAGCCTTATTTCTGTGGAATCTGAGAACAGATATTTCGGATCGCTCTGAAGACTATAGGGCCAAAGGAAATATCCTCCCATAACAAACAGAAAGAAGCTTTCTGAGAAACTTCTTCGTTTTCTGTGAAATCATCTCACAGAGTTACAGCTTTCCCCTCAAGAAGCCTTTCGCTAAGACAGTTCTTGTGGAATTGGCAAAGTGATATTTGGAAGCCCATAGAGGGCTATGGTGAAAAAGGAAATATCCTCAGATGAAATCTGGAAAGAAGCTTTCTGAGAAACTGCTTAGTGTTCTGTTAATTCATCTCACAGAGTTACATGTGTGTTTCGTGGATCTCTTTGCTAGCCTTATTTCTGTGGAATCTGAGAACAGATATTTCGGATCCCTTTGAAAACTATAGGGCCAAAGGAAATATCCTCTGATAACAAAGAGAAAGAAGCTTTCTGAGAAACTTCTTTGTGTTCTGTGAAATCATCTCACAGAGTTACAGCTTTCCCCTCAAGAAGCCTTTCGCTAAGACAGTTCTTGTGGAATAGGCAAAGTGATATTTGGAAGCCCATAGAGGGCTATGGTGAAAAAGGAAATATCCTCACAGGAAATCTGGAAAGAAGCTTTCTGAGAAACTGCTTAGTGTTCTGTTAATTCATCTCACAGAGTTACATGTGTATTTCTGCTCTCTTTGCTAGCCTTATTTCTGTGGAATCTGAGAACAGATATTTCGGATCCCTTTGAAAACTATAGGGCCAAAGGAAATATCCTCCGATAACAAAGAGAAAGAAGCTTTCTGAGAAACTTCTTTGTGTTCTGTGAAATCATCTCACAGAGTTACAGCTTTCCGCTCAGGAAGCCTTTCGCTAAGACAGTTCTTGTGGAATTGGCAAAGTGATATTTGGAAGCCCATAGAGGGCTATGGTGAAAAAGGAAATATCCTCAGATGAAATCTGGAAAGAAGCTTTCTGAGAAACTGCTTAGTGTTCTGTTAATTCATCTCACAGAGTTACATGTGTATTTCGTGGATCTCTTTGCTAGCCTTATTTCTGTGGAATCTGAGAACAGATATTTCGGATCCCTTTGAAAACTATAGGGCCAAAGGAAATATCCTCCGATAACAAAGAGAAAGAAGCTTTCTGAGAAACTTCTTTGTGTTCTGTGAAATCATCTCACAGAGTTACAGCTTTCCCCTCAAGAAGCCTTTCGCTAAGACAGTTCTTGTGGAATTGGCAAAGTGATATTTGGAAGCCCATAGAGGTCTATGGTGAAAAAGGAAATATCCTCACAGGAAATCTGGAAAGAAGCTTTCTGAGAAACTGCTTAGTGTTCTGTTAATTCATCTCACAGAGTTACATGTGTATTTCGTGGATCTATTTGCTAGCTTTATTTCTGTGGAATCTGAGAACAGATATTTCGGATCCCTTTGAAAACTATAGGGCCAAAGGAAATAACCTCCGATAACAAAGAGAAAGAAGCTTTCTGAGAAACTTCTTTGTGTTCTGTGAAATCATCTCACAGAGTTACAGCTTTCCGCTCAGGAAGCCTTTCGCTAAGACAGTTCTTGTGGAATTGGCAAAGTGATATTTGGAAGCCCATAGAGGGCTATGGTGAAAAAGGAAATATCCTCAGATGAAATCTGGAAAGAAGCTTTCTGAGAAACTGCTTAGTGTTCTGTTAATTCATCTCACAGAGTTACATGTGTATTTCGTGGATCTCTTTGCTAGCCTTATTTCTGTGGAATCTGAGAACAGATATTTCGGATCGCTCTGAAGACTATAGGGCCAAAGGAAATATCCTCCCATAGCAAACAGAAAGAAGCTTTCTGAGAACCTTCTTTGTGTTCTGTGAAATCATCTCACAGAGTTACAGCTTTCCGCCCAGGAAGTCTTTCGCTAAGACAGTTCTTGTGGAATTGGCAAAGTGATATTTGGAAGCCCATAGAGGGCTATGGTGAAAAAGGAAATATCCTCAGATGAAATCTGGAAAGAAGCTTTCTGAGAAACTGCTTAGTGTTCTGTTAATTCATCTCACAGAGTTACATGTGTATTTCGTGGATCTCCTTGCTAGCCTTATTTCTGTGGAGTCTGAGAACAGATATTTCGGATCCCATTGGAGACTATAGGGCCAAAGGAAATATCCTCCGATAACAAAGAGAAAGAAGCTTTCTGAGAAACTTCTTTGTGTTCTGTGAAATCATCTCACAGAGTTACAGCTTTCCCCTCAAGAAGCCTTTCGCTAAGACAGTTCTTGTGGAATTGGCAAAGTGATATTTGGAAGCCCATAGAGGGCTATGGTGAAAAAGGAAATATCCTCAGATGAAATCTGGAAAGAATCTTTCAGAGAAACTGCTTAGTGTTCTGTTAATTCATCTCACAGAGTTACATGTGTGTTTCGTGGATCTCTTTGCTAGCCTTATTTCTGTGGAATCTGAGAACAGATATTTCGGATCCCTTTGAAAATTATAGGGCCAAAGGAAATATCCTCCGATAACAAAGAGAAAGAAGCTTTCTGAGAAACTTCTTTGTGTTCTGTGAAATCATCTCACAGAGTTACAGCTTTCCCCTCAAGAAGCCTTTCGCTAAGACAGTTCTTGTGGAATTGGCAAAGTGATATTTGGAAGCCCATAGAGGGCTATGGTGAAAAAGGAAATATCCTCAGATGAAATCTGGAAAGAATCTTTCAGAGAAACTGCTTAGTGTTCTGTTAATTCATCTCACAGAGTTACATGTGTGTTTCGTGGATCTCTTTGCTAGCCTTATTTCTGTGGAATCTGAGAACAGATATTTCGGATCCCTTTGAAAATTATAGGGCCAAAGGAAATATCCTCCGATAACAAAGAGAAAGAAGCTTTCTGAGAAACTTCTTTGTGTTCTGTGAAATCATCTCACAGAGTTACAGCTTTCCCCTCAAGAAGCCTTTCGCTAAGACAGTTCTTGTGGAATTGGCAAAGTGATATTTGGAAGCCCATAGAGGGCTATTGTGAAAAAGGAAATATCCTCACAGGAAATCTGGAAAGAAGCTTTCTGAGAAATTGCTTAGTGTTCTGTTAATTCATCTCACAGAGTTACATGTGTATTTCGTGGATCTCTTTGCTAGCCTTATTTCTGTGGAATCTGAGAACAGATATTTCGGATCCCTTTGAAAACTATAGGGCCAAAGGAAATATCCTCCGATAACAAAGAGAAAGAAGCTTTCTGAGAAACTTCTTTGTGTTCTGTGAAATCATCTCACAGAGTTACAGCTTTCCCCTCAAGAAGCCTTTCGCTAAGACAGTTCTTGTGGAATTGGCAAAGTGATATTTGGAAGCCCATAGAGGGCTATGGTGAAAAAGGAAATATCCTCAGATGAAATCTGGAAAGAAGCTTTCTGAGAAACTGCTTAGTGTTCTGTTAATTCATCTCACAGAGTTACATGTGTATTTCGTGGATCTCTTTGCTAGCCTTATTTCTGTGGAATCTGAGAACAGATATTTCGGATCCCTTTGAAGAGTATAGGGCCAAAGGAAATATCCTCCCATAACAAAGAGAAAGAAGCTTTCTGAGAAACTTCTTTGTGTTCTGTGAAATCATCTCACAGAGTTACAGCTTTCCGCTCAAGAAGCCTTTCGCTAAGACAGTTCTTGTGGAATTGGCAAAGTGATATTTGGAAGCCCATAGAGGGCTGTGGTGAAAAAGGAAATATCCTCAGATGAAATCTGGAAAGAAGCTTTCTGAGAAACTGCTTAGTGTTCTGTTAATTCATCTCACAGAGTTACATGTGTATTTCGTGGATCTCTTTGCTAGCCTTATTTCTGTGGAATCTGAGAACAGATATTTCCGATCCCTTTGAAGACTATAGGGCCAAAGGAAATATCCTCCCATCACAAAGAGAAAGAAGCTTTCTGAGAAACTTCTTTGTGTTCTGTGAAATCATCTCACAGAGTTACAGCTTTCCCCTCAAGAAGCCTTTCGCTAAGACAGTTCTTGTGGAATTGGCAAAGTGATATTTGGAAGCCCATAGAGGGCTATGGTGAAAAAGGAAATATCCTCAGATGAAATCTGGAAAGAAGCTTTCTGAGAAACTGCTTAGTGTTCTGTTAATTCATCTCACAGAGTTACATGTGTATTTCGTGGATCTCCTTGCTAGCCTTATTTCTGTGGAGTCTGAGAACAGATATTTCGGATCCCCTTGGAGACTATAGGGCCAAAGGGAATATCCTCCGATAACAAAGAGAAAGAAGCTTTCTGAGAAACTTCTTTGTGTTCTGTGAAATCATCTCACAGAGTTACAGCTTTCCCCTCAAGAAGCCTTTCGCTAAGACAGTTCTTGTGGAATTGGCAAAGTGATATTTGGAAGCCCATAGAGGGCTATGGTGAAAAAGGAAATATCCTCAGATGAAATCTGGAAAGAAGCTTTCTGAGAAAATGCTTAGTGTTCTGTTAATTCATCTCACAGAGTTACATGTGTATTTCGTGGATCTCTTTGCTAGCCTTATTTCTGTGGAATCTGAGAACAGATATTTCCGATCCCTTTGAAAACTATAGGGCCAAAGGAAATATCCTCCCATAACAAAGAGAAAGAAGCTTTCTGAGAAACTTCTTTGTGTTCTGTGAAATCATCTCACAGAGTTACAGCTTTCCGCCCAGGAAGTCTTTCGCTAAGACAGTTCTTGTGGAATTGGCAAAGTGATATTTGGAAGCCCATAGAGGGCTATGGTGAAAAAGGAAATATCCTCAGATGAAATCTGGAAAGAAGCTTTCTGAGAAACTGCTTAGTGTTCTGCTAATTCATCACACAGAGTTACATGTGTATTTCGTGGATCTCTTTGCTAGCCTTATTTCTGTGGAATCTGAGAACAGATATTTCGGATCGCTCTGAAGACTATAGGGCCAAAGGAAATATCCTCCCATAACAAACAGAAGGAAGCTTTCTGAGAAACTTCTTTGTGTTCTGTGAAATCATCTCACAGAGTTACAGCTTTCCCCTCAAGAAGCCTTTCGCTAAGACAGTTCTTGTGGAATTGGCAAAGTGATATTTGGAAGCCCATAGAGGGCTGTGGTGAAAAAGGAAATATCGTCAGATGAAATCTGGAAAGAAGCTTTCTGAGAAACTGCTTAGTGTTCTGTTAATTCATCTCACAGAGTTACATGTGTGTTTCGTGGATCTCCTTGCTAGCCTTATTTCTGTGGAATCTGAGAACAGATATTTCGGATCCCTTTGAAAACTATAGGGCCAAAGGAAATATCCTCCGATAACAAACAGAAAGAAGCTTTCTGAGAAAGTTCTTTGTGTTCTGTGAAATCATCTCACAGAGTTACAGCTTTCCCCTCAAGAAGCCTTTCGCTAAGACAGTTCTTGTGGAATTGGCAAAGTGATATTTGGAAGCCCATAGAGGGCTATGGTGAAAAAGGAAATATCCTCACAGGAAATCTGGAAAGAAGCTTTCTGAGAAACTGCTTAGTGTTCTGTTAATTCATCTCACAGAGTTACATGTGTATTTCGTGGATCTCTTTGCTGGCCTTATTTCTGTGGAATCTGAGAACAGATATTTCGGATCCCATTGGAGACTATAGGGCCAAAGGAAATATCCTCCCATAACAAAGAGAAAGAAGCTTTCTGAGAAACTTCTTTGTGTTCTGTGAAATCATCTCACAGAGTTACAGCTTTCCGCTCAAGAAGCCTTTCGCTAAGACAGTTCTTGTGGAATTGGCAAAGTGATATTTGGAAGCCCATAGAGGGCTATGGTGAAAAAGGAAATATCCTCAGATGAAATCTGTAAGAAGCTTTCTGAGAAACTGCTTAGTGTTCTGTTAATTCATCTCACAGAGTTACATGTGTATTTCGTGGATCTCTTTGCTAGCCTTATTTCTGAGGAATCTGAGAACAGATATTTCGGATCGCTCTGAAGACTATAGGGCCAAAGGAAATATCCTCCCATAACAAACAGAAAGAAGCTTTATGAGAAACTTCTTCGTTTTCTGTGAAATCATCTCACAGAGTTACAGCTTTCCCCTCAAGAAGCCTTTCGCTAAGACAGTTCTTGTGGAATTGGCAAAGTGATATTTGGAAGCCCATAGAGGGCTATGGTGAAAAAGGAAATATCCTCAGATGAAATCTGGAAAGAAGCTTTCTGAGAAACTGCTTAGTGTTCTGTTAATTCATCTCACAGAGTTACATGTGTATTTCGTGGATCTCTTTGCTAGCCTTATTTCTGTGGAATCTGAGAACAGATATTTCGGATCCCTTTGAAGAGTATAGGGCCAAAGGAAATATCCTCCCATAACAAAGAGAAAGAAGCTTTCTGAGAAACTTCTTTGTGTTCTGTGAAATCATCTCACAGAGTTACAGCTTTCCCCTCAAGAAGCCTTTCGCTAAGACAGTTCTTGTGGAATTGGCAAAGTGATATTTGGAAGCCCATAGAGAGCTGTGGTGAAAAAGGAAATATCCTCAGATGAAATCTGGAAAGAAGCTTTCTGAGAAACTGCTTAGTGTTCTGTTAATTCATCTCACAGAGTTACATGTGTATTTCGTGGATCTCTTTGCTAGCCTTATTTCTGTGGAATCTGAGAACAGATATTTCCGATCCCTTTGAAGACTATAGAGCCAAAGGAAATATCCTCCCATAACAAAGAGAAAGAAGCTTTCTGAGAAACTTCTTTGTGTTCTGTGAAATCATCTCACAGAGTTACAGCTTTCCCCTCAAGAAGCCTTTCGCTAAGACAGTTCTTGTGGAATTGGCAAAGTTATATTTGGAAGCCCATAGAGGGCTAGGGTGAAAAAGGAAATATCCTCAGATGAAATCTGGAAGGAAGCTTTCTGAGAAACTGCTTAGTGTTCTGTTAATTCATCTCACAGAGTTACATGTGTATTTCGTGGATCTCCTTGCTAGCCTTATTTCTGTGGAGTCTGAGAACAGATATTTCGGATCCCATTGGAGACTATAGGGCCAAAGGAAATATCCTCCGATAACAAAGAGAAAGAAGCTTTCTGAGAAACTTCTTTGTGTTCTGTGAAATCATCTCACAGAGTTACAGCTTTCCCCTCAAGAAGCCTTTCGCTAAGACAGTTCTTGTGGAATTGGCAAAGTGATATTTGGAAGCCCATAGAGGGCTATGGTGAAAAAGGAAATATCCTCAGATGAAATCTGGAAAGAATGTTTCTGAGAAACTGCTTAGTGTTCTGTTAATTCATCTCACAGAGTTACATGTGTATTTCGTGGATCTCTTTGCTAGCCTTATTTCTGTGGAATCTGAGAACAGATATTTCGGATCCCTTTGAAAACTGTAGGGCCAAAGGAAATATCCCCCGATAACAAAGAGAAAGAAGCTTTCTGAGAAACTTCTTTGTGTTCTGTGAAATCATCTCACAGAGTTACAGCTTTCCCCTCAAGAAGCCTTTCGCTAAGACAGTTCTTGTGGAATTGGCAAAGTGAAATTTGGAAGCCCATAGAGGGCTGTGGTGAAAAAGGAAATATCCTCAGATGAAATCTGGAAAGAAGCTTTCTGAGAAACTGCTTAGTGTTCTCTTAATTCATCTAACAGAGTTACATGTGTATTGCGTGGATCTCTTTGCTAGCCTTATTTCTGTGGAATCTGAGAACAGATATTTCCGATCCCTTTGAAGACTATAGGGCCAAAGGAAATATCCTCCCATAACAAAGAGAAAGAAGCTTTCTGAGAAACTTCTTTGTGTTCTGTGAAATCATCTCACAGAGTTACAGCTTTCCGCTCAAGAAGCCTTTCGCTAAGACAGTTCTTGTGGAATTGGCAAAGTGATATTTGGAAGCCCATAGAGGGCTGTGGTGAAAAAGGAAATATCCTCAGATGAAATCTGGAAAGAAGCTTTCTGAAAAACTGCTTAGTGTTCTGTTAATTCATCTCACAGTGTTACATGTGTATTTCGTGCATCTCTTTGCTAGCCTTATTTCTGTGGAATCTGAGAACAGATATTTCCGATCCCTTTGAAGACTATAGGGCCAAAGGAAATATCCTCCCATAACAAAGAGAAAGAAGCTTTCTGAGAAACTTCTTTGTGTTCTGTGAAATCATCTCACAGAGTTACAGTTTTCCCCTCAAGAAGCCTTTCGTAAGACAGTTCTTGTGGAATTGGCAAAGTGATATTTGGAAGCCCATAGAGGGCTGTGGTGAAAAAGGAAATATCCTCAGATGAAATCTGGAAAGAAGCTTTCTGAGAAACTGCTTAGTGTTCTGTTAATTCATCTCACAGAGTTACATGTGTATTTCGTGGATCTCTTTGCTAGCCTGATTTCTGTGGAATCTGAGAACAGATATTTCGGATCCCTTTGAAAACTATAGGGCCAAAGGAAATATCCTCCGATAACAAAGAGAAAGAAGCTTTCTGAGAAACTTCTTTGTGTTCTGTGAAATCATCTCACAGAGTTACAGCTTTCCCCTCAAGAAGCCTTTCGCTAAGACAGTTCTTGTGGAATAGGCAAAGTGATATTTGGAAGCCCATAGAGGGCTATGGTGAAAAAGGAAATATCCTCACAGGAAATCTGGAAAGAAGCTTTCTGAGAAACTGCTTAGTGTTCTGTTAATTCATCTCACAGAGTTACATGTGTATTTCGTGGATCTCTTTGCTAGCCTTATTTCTGTGGAATCTGAGAACAGATATTTCGGATCCCTTTGAAAACTATAGGGCCAAAGGAAATATCCTCCGATAACAAAGAGAAAGAAGCTTTCTGAGAAACTTCTTTGTGTTCTGTGAAATCATCTCACAGAGTTACAGCTTTCCCCTCAAGAAGCCTTTCGCTAAGACAGTTCTTGTGGAATTGGCAAAGTGATATTTGGAAGCCCATAGAGGGCTATGGTGAAAAAGGAAATATCCTCAGATGAAATCTGGAAAGAAGCTTTCTGAGAAACTGCTTAGTGTTCTGTTAATTCATCTCCTAGAGTTACATGTGTATTTCGTGGATCTCTTTGCTAGCCTTATTTCTGTGGAATCTGAGAACAGATATTTCCGATCCCTTTGAAGACTATAGGGCCAAAGGAAATATCCTCCGATAACAAAGAGAAAGAAGCTTTCTGAGAAACTTCTTTGTGTTCTGTGAAATCATCTCACAGAGTTACAGCTTTCCCCTCAAGAAGCCTTTCGCTAAGACAGTTCTTGTGGAATTGGCAAAGTGATATTTGGAAGCCCATAGTGGGCTATGGTGAAAAAGGAAATATCCTCAGATGAAATCTGGAAAGAAGCTTTCTGAGAAACTGTTTAGTGTTCTGTTAATTCATCTCACAGAGTTACATGTGTATTTCGTGGATCTCCTTGCTAGCCTTATTTCTGTGGGGTCTGAGAACAGATATTTCGGATCCCATTGGAGACTATAGGGCCAAAGGAAATATCCTCCGATAACAAAGAGAAAGAAGCTTTCTGAGAAACTTCTTTGTGTTCTGTGAAATCATCTCACAGAGTTACAGCTTTCCCCTCAAGAAGCCTTTCGCTAAGACAGTTCTTGTGGAATTGGCAAAGTGAAATTTGGAAGCCCATAGAGGGCTGTGGTGAAAAAGGAAATATCCTCAGATGAAATCTGGAAAGAAGCTTTCTGAGAAACTGCTTAGTGTTCTCTTAATTCATCTAACAGAGTTACATGTGTATTGCGTGGATCTCTTTGCTAGCCTTATTTCTGTGGAATCTGAGAACAGATATTTCCGATCCCTTTGAAGACTATAGGGCCAAAGGAAATATCCTCCCATAACAAAGAGAAAGAAGCTTTCTGAGAAACTTCTTTGTGTTCTGTGAAATCATCTCACAGAGTTACAGCTTTCCGCTCAAGAAGCCTTTCGCTAAGACAGTTCTTGTGCAATTGGCAAAGTGATATTTGGAAGCCCATAGAGGGCTGTGGTGAAAAAGGAAATATCCTCAGATGAAATCTGGAAAGAAGCTTTCTGAAAAACTGCTTAGTGTTCTGTTAATTCATCTCACAGAGTTACATGTGTATTTCGTGCATCTCTTTGCTAGCCTTATTTCTGTGGAATCTGAGAACAGATATTTCCGATCCCTTTGAAGACTATAGGGCCAAAGGAAATATCCTCCCATAACAAAGAGAAAGAAGCTTTCTGAGAAACTTCTTTGTGTTCTGTGAAATCATCTCACAGAGTTACAGTTTTCCCCTCAAGAAGCCTTTCGTAAGACAGTTCTTGTGGAATTGGCAAAGTGATATTTGGAAGCCCATAGAGGGCTGTGGTGAAAAAGGAAATATCCTCAGATGAAATCTGGAAAGAAGCTTTCTGAGAAACTGCTTAGTGTTCTGTTAATTCATCTCAGAGTTACATGTGTATTTCGTGGATCTCTTTGCTAGCCTGATTTCTGTGGAATCTGAGAACAGATATTTCGGATCCCTTTGAAAACTATAGGGCCAAAGGAAATATCCTCCGATAACAAAGAGAAAGAAGCTTTCTGAGAAACTTCTTTGTGTTCTGTGAAATCATCTCACAGAGTTACAGCTTTCCCCTCAAGAAGCCTTTCGCTAAGACAGTTCTTGTGGAATAGGCAAAGTGATATTTGGAAGCCCATAGAGGGCTATGGTGAAAAAGGAAATATCCTCACAGGAAATCTGGAAAGAAGCTTTCTGAGAAACTGCTTAGTGTTCTGTTAATTCATCTCACAGAGTTACATGTGTATTTCGTGGATCTCTTTGCTAGCCTTATTTCTGTGGAATCTGAGAACAGATATTTCGGATCCCTTTGAAAACTATAGGGCCAAAGGAAATATCCTCCGATAACAAAGAGAAAGAAGCTTTCTGAGAAACTTCTTTGTGTTCTGTGAAATCATCTCACAGAGTTACAGCTTTCCCCTCAAGAAGCCTTTCGCTAAGACAGTTCTTGTGGAATTGGCAAAGTGATATTTGGAAGCCCATAGAGGGCTATGGTGAAAAAGGAAATATCCTCACAGGAAATCTGGAAAGAAGCTTTCTGAGAAACTGCTTAGTGTTCTCTTAATTCATCTCACAGAGTTACATGTGTATTTCGTGGATCTCTTTGCTAGCTTTATTTCTGTGGAATCTGAGAACAGATATTTCGGATCCCTTTGAAAACTATAGGGCCAAAGGAAATATCCTCCGATAACAAAGAGAAAGAAGCTTTCTGAGAAACTTCTTTGTGTTCTGTGAAATCATCTCACAGAGTTACAGCTTTCCGCTCAGGAAGCCTTTCGCTAAGACAGTTCTTGTGGAATTGGCAAAGTGATATTTGGAAGCCCATAGAGGGCTATGGTGAAAAAGGAAATATCCTCAGATGAAATCTGGAAAGAAGCTTTCTGAGAAACTGCTTAGTGTTCTGTTAATTCATCTCACAGAGTTACATGTGTATTTCGTGGATCTCTTTGCTAGCCTTATTTCTGTGGAATCTGAGAACAGATATTTCGGATCGCTCTGAAGACTATAGGGCCAAAGGAAATATCCTCCCATAACAAACAGAAAGAAGCTTTCTGAGAACCTTCTTTGTGTTCTGTGAAATCATCTCACAGAGTTACAGCTTTCCGCCCAGGAAGTCTTTCGCTAAGACAGTTCTTGTGGAATTGGCAAAGTGATATTTGGAAGCCCATAGAGGGCTATGGTGAAAAAGGAAATATCCTCAGATGAAATCTGGAAAGAAGCTTTCTGAGAAACTGCTTAGTGTTCTGTTAATTCATCTCACAGAGTTACATGTGTATTTCGTGGATCTCCTTGCTAGCCTTATTTCTGTGGAATCTGAGAACAGATATTTCGGATCCCATTGGAGACTATAGGGCCAAAGGAAATATCCTCCGATAACAAAGAGAAAGAAGCTTTCTGAGAAACTTCTTTGTGTTCTGTGAAATCATCTCACAGAGTTACAGCTTTCCCCTCAAGAAGCCTTTCGCTAAGACAGTTCTTGTGGAATTGGCAAAGTGATATTTGGAAGCCCATAGAGGGCTATGGTGAAAAAGGAAATATCCTCAGATGAAATCTGGAAAGAAGCTTTCTGAGAAACTGCTTAGTGTTCTGTTAATTCATCTCACAGAGTTACATGTGTGTTTCGTGGATCTCTTTGCTAGCCTTATTTCTGTGGAATCTGAGAACAGATATTTCGGATCCCTTTGAAAATTATAGGGCCAAAGGAAATATCCTCCGATAACAAAGAGAAAGAAGCTTTCTGAGAAACTTCTTTGTGTTCTGTGAAATCATCTCACAGAGTTACAGCTTTCCCCTCAAGAAGCCTTTCGCTAAGACAGTTCTTGTGGAATTGGCAAAGTGATATTTGGAAGCCCATAGAGGGCTATGGTGAAAAAGGAAATATCCTCACAGGAAATCTGGAAAGAAGATTTCTGAGAAACTGCTTAGTGTTCTGTTTATTCATCTCACAGAGTTACATGTGTATTTCGTGGATCTCTTTCCTAGCCTTATTTCTGTGGAATCTGAGAACAGATATTTCGGATCCCTTTGAAAACTATAGGGCCAAAGGAAATATCCTCCGATAACAAAGAGAAAGAAGCTTTCTGAGAAACTTCTTTGTGTTCTGTGAAATCATCTCACAGAGTTACAGCTTTCCCCTCAAGAAGCCTTTCGCTAAGACAGTTCTTGTGGAATTGGCAAAGTGATATTTGGAAGCCCATAGAGGGCTATGGTGAAAAAGGAAATATCCTCAGATGAAATCTGGAAAGAAGCTTTCTGAGAAACTGCTTAGTGTTCTGTTAATTCATCTCACAGAGTTACATGTGTATTTCGTGGATCTCTTTGCTAGCCTTATTTCTGTGGAATCTGAGAACAGATATTTCGGATCCCTTTGAAGAGTATAGGGCCAAAGGAAATATCCTCCCATAACAAAGAGAAAGAAGCTTTCTGAGAAACTTCTTTGTGTTCTGTGAAATCATCTAACAGAGTTACAGCTTTCCGCTCAAGAAGCCTTTCGCTAAGACAGTTCTTGTGGAATTGGCAAAGTGATATTTGGAAGCCCATAGAGGGCTGTGGTGAAAAAGGAAATATCCTCAGATGAAATCTGGAAAGAAGCTTTCTGAGAAACTGCTTAGTGTTCTGTTAATTCATCTCACAGAGTTACATGTGTATTTCGTGGATCTCTTTGCTAGCCTTATTTCTGTGGAATCTGAGAACAGATATTTCCGATCCCTTTGAAGACTATAGGGCCAAAGGAAATATCCTCCCATCACAAAGAGAAAGAAGCTTTCTGAGAAACTTCTTTGTGTTCTGTGAAATCATCTCACAGAGTTACAGCTTTCCCCTCAAGAAGCCTTTCGCTAAGACAGTTCTTGTGGAATTGGCAAAGTGATATTTGGAAGCCCACAGAGGGCTATGGTGAAAAAGGAAATATCCTCAGATGAAATCTGGAAAGAAGCTTTCTGAGAAACTGCTTAGTGTTCTGTTAATTCATCTCACAGAGTTACATGTGTATTTCGTGGATCTCCTTGCTAGCCTTATTTCTGTGGAGTCTGAGAACAGATATTTCGGATCCCATTGGAGACTATAGGGCCAAAGGGAATATCCTCCGATAACAAAGAGAAAGAAGCTTTCTGAGAAACTTCTTTGTGTTCTGTGAAATCATCTCACAGAGTTACAGCTTTCCCCTCAAGAAGCCTTTCGCTAAGACAGTTCTTGTGGAATTGGCAAAGTGATATTTGGAAGCCCATAGAGGGCTATGGTGAAAAAGGAAATATCCTCAGATGAAATCTGGAAAGAAGCTTTCTGAGAAACTGCTTAGTGTTCTGTTAATTCATCTCACAGAGTTACATGTGTATTTCGTGCATCTCTTTGCTAGCCTTATTTCTGTGGAATCTGAGAACAGATATTTCCGATCCCTTTGAAAACTATAGGGCCAAAGGAAATATCCTCCGATAACAAAGAGAAAGAAGCTTTCTGAGAAACTTCTTTGTGTTCTGTGAAATCATCTCACAGAGTTACAGCTTTCCGCCCAGGAAGTCTTTCGCTAAGACAGTTCTTGTGGAATTGGCAAAGTGATATTTGGAAGCCCATAGAGGGCTATGGTGAAAAAGGAAATATCCTCAGATGAAATCTGGAAAGAAGCTTTCTGAGAAACTGCTTAGTGTTCTGTTAATTCATCACACAGAGTTACATGTGTATTTCGTGGATCTCTTTGCTAGCCTTATTTCTGTGGAATCTGAGAACAGATATTTCGGATCGCTCTGAAGACTATAGGGCCAAAGGAAATATCCTCCCATAACAAACAGAAGGAAGCTTTCTGAGAAACTTCTTTGTGTTCTGTGAAATCATCTCACAGAGTTACAGCTTTCCCCTCAAGAAGCCTTTCGCTAAGACAGTTCTTGTGGAATTGGCAAAGTGATATTTGGAAGCCCATAGAGGGCTATGGTGAAAAAGGAAATATCGTCAGATGAAATCTGGAAAGAAGCTTTCTGAGAAACTGCTTAGTGTTCTGTTAATTCATCTCACAGAGTTACATGTGTATTTCGTGGATCTCTTTCCTAGCCTTATTTCTGTGGAATCTGAGAACAGATATTTCGGATCCCTTTGATGACTATAGGGCCAAAGGAAATATCCTTCCAAAACAAAGAGAAAGAAGCTTTCTGAGAAACTTCTTTGTGTTCTGTGAAATCATCTCACAGAGATACAGCTTTCCGCTCAAGAAGCCTTTCGTTAAGACAGTTCTTGTGGAATTGGCAAAGTGATATTTGGAAGCCCATAGAGGGCTGTGGTGAAAAAGGAAATATCCTCAGATGAAATCTGGAAAGAAGCTTTCTGAGAAACTGCTTAGTGTTCTGTTAATTCATCTCACAGAGTTACATGTGTATTTCGTGGATCAATTTGCTAGCCTTATTTCTGTGGAATCTGAGAACAGATATTTCGGATCCCTTTGAAAACTATATGGCCAAAGGAAATATCCTCCGATAACAAACAGAAAGAAGCTTTCTGAGAAACTTCTTTGTGTTCTGTGAAAGCATCTCACACAGTTACAGCTTTCCGCTCAAGAAGCCTTTCGCTAAGACAGTTCTTGTGGAATTGGCAAAGTGATATTTGGAAGCCCATAGAGGGCTATGGTGAAAAAGGAAATATCCTCAGATGAAATCTGGAAAGAAGCTTTCTGAGAAACTGCTTAGTGTTCTGTTAATTCATCTCACAGAGTTACATGTGTATTTCGTGGATCTCCTTGCTAGCCTTATTTCTGTGGAGTCTCAGAACAGATATTTCGGATCCCATTGGAGACTATAGGGCCAAAGGAAATATCCTCCGATAACAAAGAGAAAGAAGCTTTCTGAGAAACTTCTTTGTGTTCTGTGAAATCATCTCACAGAGTTACAGCTTTCCCCTCAAGAAGCCTTTCGCTAAGACAGTTCTTTTGGAATTGGCAAAGTGATATTTGGAAGCCCATAGAGGGCTATGGTGAAAAAGGAAATATCCTCAGATGAAATCTGGAAAGAAGCTTTCTGAGAAACTGCTTAGTGTTCTGTTAATTCATCTCACAGAGTTACATGTGTGTTTCGTGGATCTCCTTGCTAGCCTTATTTCTGTGGAATCTGAGAACAGATATTTCGGATCCCTTTGAAAACTATAGGGCCAAATGAAATATCCTCCGATAACAAACAGAAAGAAGCTTTCTGAGAAAGTTCTTTGTGTTCTGTGAAATCATCTCACAGAGTTACAGCTTTCCCCTCAAGAAGCCTTTCGCTAAGACAGTTCTTGTGGAATTGGCAAAGTGATATTTGGAAGCCCATAGAGGGCTATGGTGAAAAAGGAAATATCCTCACAGGAAATCTGGAAAGAAGCTTTCTGAGAAACTGCTTAGTGTTCTGTTAATTCATCTCACAGAGTTACATGTGTATTTCGTGGATCTCTTTGCTAGCCTTATTTCTGTGGAATCTGAGAACAGATATTTCGGATCCCATTGGAGACTATAGGGCCAAAGGAAATATCCTCCCATAACAAAGAGAAAGAAGCTTTCTGAGAAACTTCTTTGTGTTCTGTGAAATCATCTCACAGAGTTACAGCTTTCCGCTCAAGAAGCCTTTCGCTAAGACAGTTCTTGTGGAATTGGCAAGGTGATATTTGGAAGCCCATAGAGGGCTATGGTGAAAAAGGAAATATCCTCAGATGAAATCTGTAAGAAGCTTTCTGAGAAACTGCTTAGTGTTCTGTTAATTCATCTCACAGAGTTACATGTGTATTTCGTGGATCTCTTTGCTAGCCTTATTTCTGAGGAATCTGAGAACAGATATTTCGGATCGCTCTGAAGACTATAGGGCCAAAGGAAATATCCTCCCATAACAAACAGAAAGAAGCTTTATGAGAAACTTCTTTGTGTTCTGTGAAATCATCTCACAGAGTTACAGCTTTCCCCTCAAGAAGCCTTTCGCTAAGACAGTTCTTGTGGAATTGGCAAAGTGATATTTGGAAGCCCATAGAGGGCTATGGTGAAAAAGGAAATATCCTCAGATGAAATCTGTAAGAAGCTTTCTGAGAAACTGCTTAGTGTTCTGTTAATTCATCTCACAGAGTTACATGTGTATTTCGTGGATCTCTTTGCTAGCCTTATTTCTGTGGAATCTGAGAACAGATATTTCGGATCCCTTTGAAGAGTATAGGGCCAAAGGAAATATCCTCCGATAACAAAGAGAAAGAAGCTTTCTGAGAAACTTCTTTGTGTTCTGTGAAATCATCTCACAGAGTTACAGCTTTCCCCTCAAGAAGCCTTTCGCTAAGACAGTTCTTGTGGAATTGGCAAAGTGATATTTGGAAGCCCATAGAGAGCTGTGGTGAAAAAGGAAATATCCTCAGATGAAATCTGGAAAGAAGCTTTCTGAGAAACTGCTTAGTGTTCTGTTAATTCATCTCACAGAGTTACATGTGTATTTCGTGGATCTCTTTGCTAGCCTTATTTCTGTGGAATCTGAGAACAGATATTTCCGATCCCTTTGAAGACTATAGGGCCAAAGGAAATATCCTCCCATAACAAAGAGAAAGAAGCTTTCTGAGAAACTTCTTTGTGTTCTGTGAAATCATCTCACAGAGTTACAGCTTTCCCCTCAAGAAGCCTTTCGCTAAGACAGTTCTTGTGGAATTGGCAAAGTGATATTTGGAAGCCCATAGAGGGCTGTGGTGAAAAAGGAAATATCCTCACAGGAAATCTGGAAAGAAGCTTTCTGAGAAACTGCTTAGTGTTCTGTTAATTCATCTCACAGAGTTACATGTGTATTTCGTGGATCTCTTTGCTAGCCTTATTTCTGTGGAATCCGAGAACAGATATTTCGGATCCCTTTGAAAACTGTAGGGCCAAAGGAAATATCCCCCGATAACAAAGAGAAAGAAGCTTTCTGAGAAACTTCTTTGTGTTCTGTGAAATCATCTCACAGAGTTACAGCATTCCCCTCAAGAAGCCTTTCGCTGAGACAGTTCTTGTGGAATTGGCAAAGTGATATTTGGAAGCCCATAGAGGGCTATGGTGAAAAAGGAAATATCCTCACAGGAAATCTGGAAAGAAGCTTTCTGAGAAACTGCTTAGTGTTCTGTTAATTCATCTCACAGAGTTACATGTGTATTTCGTGGATCTCTTTGCTAGCCTTTTTCTGTGGAATCTGAGAACAGATATTTCGGATCCCTTTGAAAACTATAGGGCCAAAGGAAATATCCTCCGATAACAAAGAGAAAGAAGCTTTCTGAGAAACTTCTTTGTGTTCTGTGAAATCATCTCACAGAGTTACAGCTTTCCGCTCAGGAAGACTTTCGCTAAGACAGTTCTTCTGGAATTGGCAAAGTGATATTTGGAAGCCCCTAGAGGGCTATGTTGAAAAAGGAAATATCCTCAGATGAAATCTGGAAAGAAGCTTTCTGAGAAACTGCTTAGTGTTCTGTTAATTCATCTCACAGAGTTACATGTGTATTTCGTGGATCTCTTTGCTAGCCTTATTTCTGTGGAATCTGAGAACAGATATTTCGGATCGCTCTGAAGACTATAGGGCCAAAGGAAATATCCTCCCATAACAAACAGAAAGAAGCTTACTGAGAAACTTCTTCGTTTTCTGTGAAATCATCTCACAGAGTTACAGCTTTCCCCTCAAGAAGCCTTTCGCTAAGACAGTTCTTGTGGAAATGGCAAAGTGATATTTGGAAGCCCATAGAGGGCTACGGTGAAAAAGGAAATATCCTCACAGGAAATCTGGAAAGAAGCTTTCTGAGAAACGGCTTAGTGTTCTGTTAATTCATCTCACAGAGTTACATGTGTATTTCGTGGATCTCTTTGCTAGCCTTATTTCTGTGGAATCTGAGAACAGATATTTCGGATCCCTTTGAAGAGTATAGGGCCAAAGGAAATATCCTCCCATAACAAAGAGAAAGAAGCTTTCTGAGAAACTTCTTTGTGTTCTGTGAAATCATCTCACAGAGTTACAGCTTTCCGCTCAAGAAGCCTTTCGCTAAGACAGTTCTTGTGGAATTGGCAAGGTGATATTTGGAAGCCCATAGAGGGCTATGGTGAAAAAGGAAATATCCTCAGATGAAATCTGTAAGAAGCTTTCTGAGAAACTGCTTAGTGTTCTGTTAATTCATCTCACAGAGTTACATGTGTATTTCGTGGATCTCTTTGCTAGCCTTATTTCTGAGGAATCTGAGAACAGATATTTCGGATCGCTCTGAAGACTATAGGGCCAAAGGAAATATCCTCCCATAACAAACAGAAAGAAGCTTTATGAGAAACTTCTTCGTTTTCTGTGAAATCATCTCACAGAGTTACAGCTTTCCCCTCAAGAAGCCTTTCGCTAAGACAGTTCTTGTGGAATTGGCAAAGTGATATTTGGAAGCCCATAGAGGGCTATGGTGAAAAAGGAAATATCCTCAGATGAAATCTGGAAAGAAGCTTTCTGAGAAACTGCTTAGTGTTCTGTTAATTCATCTCACAGAGTTACATGTGTATTTCGTGGATCTCTTTGCTAGCCTTATTTCTGTGGAATCTGAGAACAGATATTTCGGATCCCTTTGAAGAGTATAGGGCCAAAGGAAATATCCTCCCATAACAAAGAGAAAGAAGCTTTCTGAGAAACTTCTTTGTGTTCTGTGAAATCATCTCACAGAGTTACAGCTTTCCCCTCAAGAAGCCTTTCGCTAAGACAGTTCTTGTGGAATTGGCAAAGTGATATTTGGAAGCCCATAGAGAGCTGTGGTGAAAAAGGAAATATCCTCAGATGAAATCTGGAAAGAAGCTTTCTGAGAAACTGCTTAGTGTTCTGTTAATTCATCTCACAGAGTTACATGTGTATTTCGTGGATCTCTTTGCTAGCCTTATTTCTGTGGAATCTGAGAACAGATATTTCCGATCCCTTTGAAGACTATAGGGCCAAAGGAAATATCCTCCCATAACAAAGAGAAAGAAGCTTTCTGAGAAACTTCTTTGTGTTCTGTGAAATCATCTCACAGAGTTACAGCTTTCCCCTCAAGAAGCCTTTCGCTAAGACAGTTCTTGTGGAATTGGCAAAGTGATATTTGGAAGCCCATAGAGGGCTATGGTGAAAAAGGAAATATTCTCACAGGAAATCTGGAAAGAAGCTTTCTGAGAAACTGCTTAGTGTTCTGTTAATTCATCTCACAGAGTTACATGTGTATTTCGTGGATCTCTTTGCTAGCCTTATTTCTGTGGAATCCGAGAACAGATATTTCGGATCCCTTTGAAAACTGTAGGGCCAAAGGAAATATCCCCCGATAACAAAGAGAAAGAAGCTTTCTGAGAAACTTCTTTGTGTTCTGTGAAATCATCTCACAGAGTTACAGCATTCCCCTCAAGAAGCCTTTCGCTGAGACAGTTCTTGTGGAATTGGCAAAGTGATATTTGGAAGCCCATAGAGGGCTATGGTGAAAAAGGAAATATCCTCACAGGAAATCTGGAAAGAAGCTTTCTGAGAAACTGCTTAGTGTTCTGTTAATTCATCTCACAGAGTTACATGTGTATTTCGTGGATCTCTTTGCTAGCCTTTTTCTGTGGAATCTGAGAACAGATATTTCGGATCCCTTTGAAAACTATAGGGCCAAAGGAAATATCCTCCGATAACAAAGAGAAAGAAGCTTTCTGAGAAACTTCTTTGTGTTCTGTGAAATCATCTCACAGAGTTACAGCTTTCCGCTCAGGAAGACTTTCGCTAAGACAGTTCTTCTGGAATTGGCAAAGTGATATTTGGAAGCCCCTAGAGGGCTATGTTGAAAAAGGAAATATCCTCAGATGAAATCTGGAAAGAAGCTTTCTGAGAAACTGCTTAGTGTTCTGTTAATTCATCTCACAGAGTTACATGTGTTTTTCGTGGATCTCTTTGCTAGCCTTATTTCTGTGGAATCTGAGAACAGATATTTCGGATCGCTCTGAAGACTATAGGGCCAAAGGAAATATCCTCCCATAACAAACAGAAAGAAGCTTACTGAGAAACTTCTTCGTTTTCTGTGAAATCATCTCACAGAGTTACAGCTTTCCCCTCAAGAAGCCTTTCGCTAAGACAGTTCTTGTGGAAATGGCAAAGTGATATTTGGAAGCCCATAGAGGGCTATGGTGAAAAAGGAAATATCCTCAGATGAAATCTGGAAAGAAGCTTTCTGAGAAACTGCTTAGTGTTCTGTTAATTCATCTCACAGAGTTACATGTGTATTTCGTGGATCTCTTTGCTAGCCTTATTTCTGTGGAATCTGAGAACAGATATTTCGGATCCCTTTGAAGAGTATAGGGCCAAAGGAAATATCCTCCCATAACAAAGAGAAAGAAGCTTTCTGAGAAACTTCTTTGTGTTCTGTGAAATCATCTCACAGAGTTACAGCTTTCCGCTCAAGAAGCCTTTCGCTAAGACAGTTCTTGTGGAATTGGCAAAGTGATATTTGGAAGCCCATAGAGGGCTGTGGTGAAAAAGGAAATATCCTCAGATGAAATCTGGAAAGAAGCTTTCTGAGAAACTGCTTAGTGTTCTGTTAATTCATCTCACAGAGTTACATGTGTATTTCGTGGATCTCTTTGCTAGCCTTATTTCTGTGGAATCTGAGAACAGATATTTCCGATCCCTTTGAAGACTATAGGGCCAAAGGAAATATCCTCCCATAACAAAGAGAAAGAAGCTTTCTGAGAAACTTCTTTGTGTTCTGTGAAATCATCTCACAGAGTTACAGCTTTCCCCTCAAGAAGCCTTTCGCTAAGACAGTTCTTGTGGAATTGGCAAAGTGATATTTGGAAGCCCATAGAGGGCTATGGTGAAAAAGGAAATATCCTCAGATGAAATCTGGAAAGAAGCTTTCTGAGAAACTGCTTAGTGTTCTGTTAATTCATCTCACAGAGTTACATGTGTATTTCGTGGATCTCCTTGCTAGCCTTATTTCTGTGGAGTCTGAGAACAGATATTTCGGATCCCATTGGAGACTATAGGGCCAAAGGAAATATCCTCCGATAACAAAGAGAAAGAAGCTTTCTGAGAAACTTCTTTGTGTTCTGTGAAATCATCTCACAGAGTTACAGCTTTCCCCTCAAGAAGCCTTTCGCTAAGACAGTTCTTGTGGAATTGGCAAAGTGATATTTGGAAGCCCATAGAGGGCTATGTTGAAAAAGGAAATATCCTCAGATGAAATCTGGAAAGAAGCTTTCTGAGAAACTGCTTAGTGTTCTGTTAATTCATCTCACAGAGTTACATGTGTATTTCGTGGATCTCTTTGCTAGCCTTATTTCTGTGGAATCTGAGAACAGATATTTCGGATCCCTTTGAAAACTATAGGGCCAAAGGAAATATCCTCCGATAACAAAGAGAAAGAAGCTTTCTGAGAAACTTCTTTGTGTTCTGTGAAATCATCTCACAGAGTTACAGCATTCCCCTCAAGAAGACTTTCGCTGAGACAGTTCTTGTGGAATTGGCAAAGTGATATTTGGAAGCCCATAGAGGGCTATGGTGAAAAAGGAAATATCCTCACAGGAAATCTGGAAAGAAGCTTTCTGAGAAACTGCTTAGTGTTCTGTTAATTCATCTCACAGAGTTACATGTGTATTTCGTGGATCTCTTTGCTAGCCTTTTTCTGTGGAATCTGAGAACAGATATTTCGGATCCCTTTGAAAACTATAGGGCCAAAGGAAATATCCTCCGATAACAAAGAGAAAGAAGCTTTCTGAGAAACTTCTTTGTGTTCTGTGAAATCATCTCACAGAGTTACAGCTTTCCGCTCAGGAAGCCTTTCGCTAAGACAGTTCTTCTGGAATTGGCAAAGTGATATTTGGAAGCCCATAGAGGGCTATGGTGAAAAAGGAAATATCCTCAGATGAAATCTGGAAAGAAGCTTTCTGAGAAACTGCTTAGTGTTCTGTTAATTCATCTCACAGAGTTACATGTGTATTTCGTGGATCTCCTTGCTAGCCTTATTTCTGTGGAATCTGAGAACAGATATTTCGGATCTCTCTGAAGACTATAGGGCCAAAGGAAATATCCTCCCATAACAAACAGAAAGAAGCTTACTGAGAAACTTCTTCGTTTTCTGTGAAATCATCTCACAGAGTTACAGCTTTCCCCTCAAGAAGCCTTTCGCTAAGACAGTTCTTGTGGAAATGGCAAAGTGATATTTGGAAGCCCATAGAGGGCTACGGTGAAAAAGGAAATATCCTCACAGGAAATCTGGAAAGAAGCTTTCTGAGAAACTGCTTAGTGTTCTGTTAATTCATCTCACAGAGTTACATGTGTATTTCGTGGATCTCTTTGCTAGCCTTATTTCTGTGGAATCTGAGAACAGATATTTCGGATCCCTTTGAAGAGTATAGGGCCAAAGGAAATATCCTCCCATAACAAAGAGAAAGAAGCTTTCTGAGAAACTTCTTTGTGTTCTGTGAAATCATCTCACAGAGTTACAGCTTTCCGCTCAAGAAGCCTTTCGCTAAGACAGTTCTTGTGGAATTGGCAAGGTGATATTTGGAAGCCCATAGAGGGCTATGGTGAAAAAGGAAATATCCTCAGATGAAATCTGTAAGAAGCTTTCTGAGAAACTGCTTAGTGTTCTGTTAATTCATCTCACAGAGTTACATGTGTATTTCGTGGATCTCTTTGCTAGCCTTATTTCTGAGGAATCTGAGAACAGATATTTCGGATCGCTCTGAAGACTATAGGGCCAAAGGAAATATCCTCCCATAACAAACAGAAAGAAGCTTTATGAGAAACTTCTTCGTTTTCTGTGAAATCATCTCACAGAGTTACAGCTTTCCCCTCAAGAAGCCTTTCGCTAAGACAGTTCTTGTGGAATTGGCAAAGTGATATTTGGAAGCCCATAGAGGGCTATGGTGAAAAAGGAAATATCCTCAGATGAAATCTGGAAAGAAGCTTTCTGAGAAACTGCTTAGTGTTCTGTTAATTCATCTCACAGAGTTACATGTGTATTTCGTGGATCTCTTTGCTAGCCTTATTTCTGTGGAATCTGAGAACAGATATTTCGGATCCCTTTGAAGAGTATAGGGCCAAAGGAAATATCCTCCCATAACAAAGAGAAAGAAGCTTTCTGAGAAACTTCTTTGTGTTCTGTGAAATCATCTCACAGAGTTACAGCTTTCCCCTCAAGAAGCCTTTCGCTAAGACAGTTCTTGTGGAATTGGCAAAGTGATATTTGGAAGCCCATAGAGAGCTGTGGTGAAAAAGGAAATATCCTCAGATGAAATCTGGAAAGAAGCTTTCTGAGAAACTGCTTAGTGTTCTGTTAATTCATCTCACAGAGTTACATGTGTATTTCGTGGATCTCTTTGCTAGCCTTATTTCTGTGGAATCTGAGAACAGATATTTCCGATCCCTTTGAAGACTATAGGGCCAAAGGAAATATCCTCCCATAACAAAGAGAAAGAAGCTTTCTGAGAAACTTCTTTGTGTTCTGTGAAATCATCTCACAGAGTTACAGCTTTCCCCTCAAGAAGCCTTTCGCTAAGACAGTTCTTGTGGAATTGGCAAAGTGATATTTGGAAGCCCATAGAGGGCTATGGTGAAAAAGGAAATATTCTCACAGGAAATCTGGAAAGAAGCTTTCTGAGAAACTGCTTAGTGTTCTGTTAATTCATCTCACAGAGTTACATGTGTATTTCGTGGATCTCTTTGCTAGCCTTATTTCTGTGGAATCCGAGAACAGATATTTCGGATCCCTTTGAAAACTGTAGGGCCAAAGGAAATATCCCCCGATAACAAAGAGAAAGAAGCTTTCTGAGAAACTTCTTTGTGTTCTGTGAAATCATCTCACAGAGTTACAGCATTCCCCTCAAGAAGCCTTTCGCTGAGACAGTTCTTGTGGAATTGGCAAAGTGATATTTGGAAGCCCATAGAGGGCTATGGTGAAAAAGGAAATATCCTCACAGGAAATCTGGAAAGAAGCTTTCTGAGAAACTGCTTAGTGTTCTGTTAATTCATCTCACAGAGTTACATGTGTATTTCGTGGATCTCTTTGCTAGCCTTTTTCTGTGGAATCTGAGAACAGATATTTCGGATCCCTTTGAAAACTATAGGGCCAAAGGAAATATCCTCCGATAACAAAGAGAAAGAAGCTTTCTGAGAAACTTCTTTGTGTTCTGTGAAATCATCTCACAGAGTTACAGCTTTCCGCTCAGGAAGACTTTCGCTAAGACAGTTCTTCTGGAATTGGCAAAGTGATATTTGGAAGCCCCTAGAGGGCTATGTTGAAAAAGGAAATATCCTCAGATGAAATCTGGAAAGAAGCTTTCTGAGAAACTGCTTAGTGTTCTGTTAATTCATCTCACAGAGTTACATGTGTTTTTCGTGGATCTCTTTGCTAGCCTTATTTCTGTGGAATCTGAGAACAGATATTTCGGATCGCTCTGAAGACTATAGGGCCAAAGGAAATATCCTCCCATAACAAACAGAAAGAAGCTTACTGAGAAACTTCTTCGTTTTCTGTGAAATCATCTCACAGAGTTACAGCTTTCCCCTCAAGAAGCCTTTCGCTAAGACAGTTCTTGTGGAAATGGCAAAGTGATATTTGGAAGCCCATAGAGGGCTATGGTGAAAAAGGAAATATCCTCAGATGAAATCTGGAAAGAAGCTTTCTGAGAAACTGCTTAGTGTTCTGTTAATTCATCTCACAGAGTTACATGTGTATTTCGTGGATCTCTTTGCTAGCCTTATTTCTGTGGAATCTGAGAACAGATATTTCGGATCCCTTTGAAGAGTATAGGGCCAAAGGAAATATCCTCCCATAACAAAGAGAAAGAAGCTTTCTGAGAAACTTCTTTGTGTTCTGTGAAATCATCTCACAGAGTTACAGCTTTCCGCTCAAGAAGCCTTTCGCTAAGACAGTTCTTGTGGAATTGGCAAAGTGATATTTGGAAGCCCATAGAGGGCTGTGGTGAAAAAGGAAATATCCTCAGATGAAATCTGGAAAGAAGCTTTCTGAGAAACTGCTTAGTGTTCTGTTAATTCATCTCACAGAGTTACATGTGTATTTCGTGGATCTCTTTGCTAGCCTTATTTCTGTGGAATCTGAGAACAGATATTTCCGATCCCTTTGAAGACTATAGGGCCAAAGGAAATATCCTCCCATAACAAAGAGAAAGAAGCTTTCTGAGAAACTTCTTTGTGTTCTGTGAAATCATCTCACAGAGTTACAGCTTTCCCCTCAAGAAGCCTTTCGCTAAGACAGTTCTTGTGGAATTGGCAAAGTGATATTTGGAAGCCCATAGAGGGCTATGGTGAAAAAGGAAATATCCTCAGATGAAATCTGGAAAGAAGCTTTCTGAGAAACTGCTTAGTGTTCTGTTAATTCATCTCACAGAGTTACATGTGTATTTCGTGGATCTCCTTGCTAGCCTTATTTCTGTGGAGTCTGAGAACAGATATTTCGGATCCCATTGGAGACTATAGGGCCAAAGGAAATATCCTCCGATAACAAAGAGAAAGAAGCTTTCTGAGAAACTTCTTTGTGTTCTGTGAAATCATCTCACAGAGTTACAGCTTTCCCCTCAAGAAGCCTTTCGCTAAGACAGTTCTTGTGGAATTGGCAAAGTGATATTTGGAAGCCCATAGAGGGCTATGTTGAAAAAGGAAATATCCTCAGATGAAATCTGGAAAGAAGCTTTCTGAGAAACTGCTTAGTGTTCTGTTAATTCATCTCACAGAGTTACATGTGTATTTCGTGGATCTCTTTGCTAGCCTTATTTCTGTGGAATCTGAGAACAGATATTTCGGATCCCTTTGAAAACTATAGGGCCAAAGGAAATATCCTCCGATAACAAAGAGAAAGAAGCTTTCTGAGAAACTTCTTTGTGTTCTGTGAAATCATCTCACAGAGTTACAGCATTCCCCTCAAGAAGACTTTCGCTGAGACAGTTCTTGTGGAATTGGCAAAGTGATATTTGGAAGCCCATAGAGGGCTATGGTGAAAAAGGAAATATCCTCACAGGAAATCTGGAAAGAAGCTTTCTGAGAAACTGCTTAGTGTTCTGTTAATTCATCTCACAGAGTTACATGTGTATTTCGTGGATCTCTTTGCTAGCCTTTTTCTGTGGAATCTGAGAACAGATATTTCGGATCCCTTTGAAAACTATAGGGCCAAAGGAAATATCCTCCGATAACAAAGAGAAAGAAGCTTTCTGAGAAACTTCTTTGTGTTCTGTGAAATCATCTCACAGAGTTACAGCTTTCCGCTCAGGAAGCCTTTCGCTAAGACAGTTCTTCTGGAATTGGCAAAGTGATATTTGGAAGCCCATAGAGGGCTATGGTGAAAAAGGAAATATCCTCAGATGAAATCTGGAAAGAAGCTTTCTGAGAAACTGCTTAGTGTTCTGTTAATTCATCTCACAGAGTTACATGTGTATTTCGTGGATCTCCTTGCTAGCCTTATTTCTGTGGAATCTGAGAACAGATATTTCGGATCTCTCTGAAGACTATAGGGCCAAAGGAAATATCCTCCCATAACAAACAGAAAGAAACTTACTGAGAAACTTCTTCGTTTTCTGTGAAATCATCTCACAGAGTTACAGCTTTCCCCTCAAGAAGCCTTTCGCTAAGACAGTTCTTGTGGAATTGGCAAAGTGATATTTGGAAGCCCATAGAGGGCTATGGTGAAAAAGGAAATATCCTCAGATGAAATCTGGAAAGAAGCTTTCTGAGAAACTGCTTAGTGTTCTGTTAATTCATCTCACAGAGTTACATGTGTATTTCGTGGATCTCTTTGCTAGCCTTATTTCTGTGGAATCTGAGAACAGATATTTCCGATCCCTTTGAAGACTATAGGGCCAAAGGAAATATCCTCTCATAACAAAGAGAAAGAAGCTTTCTGAGAAACTTCTTTGTGTTCTGTGAAATCATCTCACAGAGTTACAGCTTTCCCCTCAAGAAGCCTTTCGCTAAGACAGTTCTTGTGGAATTGGCAAAGTGATATTTGGAAGCCCATAGAGGGCTATGGTGAAAAAGGAAATATCCTCAGATGAAATCTGGAAAGAAGCTTTCTGAGAAACTGCTTAGTGTTCTGTTAATTCATCTCCTAGAGTTACATGTGTATTTCGTGGATCTCTTTGCTAGCCTTATTTCTGTGGAATCTGAGAACAGATATTTCCGATCCCTTTGAAGACTATAGGGCCAAAGGAAATATCCTCCCATAACAAAGAGAAAGAAGCTTTCTGAGAAACTTCTTTGTGTTCTGTGAAATCATCTCACAGAGTTACAGCTTTCCCCTCAAGAAGCCTTTCGCTAAGACAGTTCTTGTGGAATTGGCAAAGTGATATTTGGAAGCCCATAGAGGGCTATGGTGAAAAAGGAAATATCCTCAGATGAAATCTGGAAAGAAGCTTTCTGAGAAACTGTTTAGTGTTCTGTTAATTCATCTCACAGAGTTACATGTGTATTTCGTGGATCTCCTTGCTAGCCTTATTTCTGTGGGGTCTGAGAACAGATATTTCGGATCCCATTGGAGACTATAGGGCCAAAGGAAATATCCTCTGATAACAAAGAGAAAGAAGCTTTCTGAGAAACTTCTTTGTGTTCTGTGAAATCATCTCACAGAGTTACAGCTTTCCCCTCAAGAAGCCTTTCGCTAAGACAGTTCTTGTGGAATTGGCAAAGTGAAATTTGGAAGCCCATAGAGGGCTGTGGTGAAAAAGGAAATATCCTCAGATGAAATCTGGAAAGAAGCTTTCTGAGAAACTGCTTAGTGTTCTGTTAATTCATCTCACAGAGTTACATGTGTATTTCGTGGATCTCTTTGCTAGCCTTATTTCTGTGGAATCTGAGAACAGATATTTCCGATCCCTTTGAAGACTATAGGGCCAAAGGAAATATCCTCCCATAACAAAGAGAAAGAAGCTTTCTGAGAAACTTCTTTGTGTTCTGTGAAATCATCTCACAGAGTTACACCTTTCCGCTCAAGAAGCCTTTCGCTAAGACAGTTCTTGTGGAATTGGCAAAGTGATATTTGGAAGCCCATAGAGGGCTGTGGTGAAAAAGGAAATATCCTCAGATGATATCTGGAAAGAAGCTTTCTGAGAAACTGCTTAGTGTTCTGTTAATTCATCTCACAGAGTTACATGTGTATTTCGTGCATCTCTTTGCTAGCCTTATTTCTGTGGAATCTGAGAACAGATATTTCCGATCCCTTTGAAGACTATAGGGCCAAAGGAAATATCCTCCCATAACAAAGAGAAAGAAGCTTTCTGAGAAACTTCTTTGTGTTCTGTGAAATCATCTCACAGAGTTACAGTTTTCCCCTCAAGAAGCCTTTCGTAAGACAGTTCTTGTGGAATTGGCAAAGTGATATTTGGAAGCCCATAGAGGGCTGTGGTGAAAAAGGAAATATCCTCAGATGAAATCTGGAAAGAAGCTTTCTGAGAAACTGCTTAGTGTTCTGTTAATTCATCTCACAGAGTTACATGTGTATTTCGTGGATCTCTTTGCTAGCCTGATTTCTGTGGAATCTGAGAACAGATATTTCGGATCCCTTTGAAGAGCAGAGGGCCAAAGGAAATATCCTCCCATAACAAAGAGAAAGAAGCTTTCTGAGAAACTTCTTTGTGTTCTGTGAAATCATCTCACAGAGTTACAGCTTTCCGCTCAAGAAGCCTTTCGCTAAGACAGTTCTTGTGGAATTGGCAACGTGATATTTGGAAGCCCCTAGAGGGCTGTGGTGAAAAAGGAAATATCCTCAGATGAAATCTGGAAAGAAGCTTTCTGAGAAACTGCTTAGTGTTCTGTTAATTCATCTCACAGAGTTACATGTGTATTTCGTGGATCTCTTTGCTAGCCTTATTTCTGTGGAATCTGAGAACAGATATTTCCGATCCCTTTGAAGACTATAGGGCCAAAGGAAATATCCTCCCATAACAAAGAGAAAGAAGCTTTCTGAGAAACTTCTTTGTGTTCTGTGAAATCATCTCACAGAGTTACAGCTTTTCCCTCAAGAAGCCTTTCGCTAAGACAGTTCTTGTGGAATTGGCAAAGTGATATTTGGAAGCCCATAGAGGGCTATGGTGAAAAAGGAAATATCCTCAGATGAAATCTGGAAAGAAGCTTTCTGAGAAACTGCTTAGTGTTCTGTTAATTCATCTCACAGAGTTACATGTGTATTTCGTGGATCTCTTTGCTAGCCTGATTTCTGTGGAATCTGAGAACAGATATTTCGGATCCCTTTGAAGAGTAGAGGGCCAAAGGAAATATCCTCCCATAACAAAGAGATAGAAGCTTTCTGAGAAACTTCTTTGTGTTCTGTGAAATCATCTCACAGAGTTACAGCTTTCCGCTCAAGAAGCCTTTCGCTAAGACAGTTCTTGTGGAATTGGCAAAGTGATATTTGGAAGCCCATAGAGGGCTGTGGTGAAAAAGGAAATATCTTCAGATGAAATCTGGAAAGAAGCTTTCTGAGAAACTGCTTAGTGTTCTGTTAATTCATCTCACAGAGTTACATGTGTATTTCGTGGATCTCTTTGCTAGCCTTATTTCTGTGGAATCTGAGAACAGATATTTCCGATCCCTTTGAAGACTCTAGGGCCAAAGGAAATATCCTCCGATAACAAAGAGAAAGAAGCTTTCTGAGAAACTTCTTTGTGTTCTGTGAAATCATCTCACAGAGTTACAGCTTTCCCCTCAAGAAGCCTTTCGCTAAGACAGTTCTTGTGGAATTGGCAAAGTGATATTTGGAAGCCCATAGAGGGCTATGTTGAAAAAGGAAATATCCTCAGATGAAATCTGGAAAGAAGCTTTCTGAGAAACTGCTTAGTGTTCTGTTAATTCATCTCACAGAGTTACATGTGTATTTCGTGGATCTCCTTGCTAGCCTTATTTCTGTGGAGTCTGAGAACAGATATTTCGGATCCCATTGGAGACTATAGGGCCAAAGGAAATATCCTCCGATAACAAAGAGAAAGAAGCTTTCTGAGAAACTTCTTTGTATTCTGTGAAATCGTCTCACAGAGTTACAGCTTTCCCCTCATGAAGCCTTTCGCAGAGACAGTTCTTGTGGAATTGGCAAAGTGATATTTGGAAGCCCATAGAGGGCTATGGTGAAAAAGGAAATATCCTCACAGGAAATCTGGAAAGAAGCTTTCTGAGAAACTGCTTAGTGTTCTGTTAATTCATCTCACAGAGTTACATGTGTATTTCGTGGATCTCTTTGCTAGCCTTATTTCTGTGGAATCTGAGAACAGATATTTCGGATCGCTCTGAAGACTATAGGGCCAAAGGAAATATCCTCCGATAACAAAGAGAAAGAAGCTTTCTGAGAAACTTCTTTGTGTTCTGTGAAATCATCTCACCGAGTTACAGCTTTCCGCTCAGGAAGCCTTTCGCTAAGACAGTTCTTGTGGAATTGGAAAAGTGATAATTGGAAGCCCATAGAGAGCTATGGTGAAAAAGGAAATATCCTCAGATGAAATCTGGAAAGAAGCTTTCTGAGAAACTGCTTAGTGTTCTGTTAATTCATCTCACAGAGTTACATGTGTATTTCGTGGATCTCTTTGCTAGCCTTATTTCTGTGGAATCTGAGAACAGATATTTCGGATCCCTTTGAAGACTATAGGGCCAAAGGAAATATCCTCCCATAACAAAGAGAAAGAAGCTTTCTGAGAAACTTCTTTGTGTTCTGTGAAATCATCTCACAGAGTTACAGCTTTCCCCTCAAGAAGCCTTTCGCTAAGACAGTTCTTGTGGAATTGGCAAAGTGATATTTGGAAGCCCATAGTGGGCTATGGTGAAAAAGGAAATATCCTCAGATGAAATCTGGAAAGAAGCTTTCTGAGAAACTGTTTAGTGTTCTGTTAATTCATCTCACAGAGTTACATGTGTATTTCGTGGATCTCCTTGCTAGCCTTATTTCTGTGGGGTCTGAGAACAGATATTTCGGATCCCATTGGAGACTATAGGGCCAAAGGAAATATCCTCCGATAACAAAGAGAAAGAAGCTTTCTGAGAAACTTCTTTGTGTTCTGTGAAATCATCTCACAGAGTTACAGCTTTCCCCTCAAGAAGCCTTTCGCTAAGACAGTTCTTGTGGAATTGGCAAAGTGAAATTTGGAAGCCCATAGAGGGCTGTGGTGAAAAAGGAAATATCCTCAGATGAAATCTGGAAAGAAGATTTCTGAGAAACTGCTTAGTGTTCTCTTAATTCATCTAACAGAGTTACATGTGTATTTCGTGGATCTCTTTGCTAGCCTTATTTCTGTGGAATCTGAGAACAGATATTTCTGATCCCTTTGAAGACTATAGGGCCAAAGGAAATATCCTCCCATAACAAAGAGAAAGAAGCTTTCTGAGAAACTTCTTTGTGTTCTGTGAAATCATCTCACAGAGTTACAGCTTTCCGCTCAAGAAGCCTTTCGCTAAGACAGTTCTTGTGGAATTGGCAAAGTGATATTTGGAAGCCCATAGAGGGCTGTGGTGAAAAAGGAAATATCCTCAGATGAAATCTGGAAAGAAGCTTTCTGAGAAACTGCTTAGTGTTCTGTTATTTCATCTCACAGAGTTACATGTGTATTTCGTGGATCTCTTTGCTAGCCTTATATCTGTGGAATCTGAGAACAGATATTTCCGATCCCTTTGAAGACTATAGGGCCAAAGGAAATATCCTCCCATAACAAAGAGAAAGAAGCTTTCTAAGAAACTTCTTTGTGTTCTGTGAAATCATCTCACAGAGTTACAGCTTTCCCCTCAAGAAGCCTTTCGCTAAGACAGTTCTTGTGGAATTGGCAAAGTGATATTTGGAAGCCCATAGAGGGCTATGGTGAAAAAGGAAATTTCCTCAGATGAAATCTGGAAAGAAGCTTTCTGAGAAACTGCTTAGTGTTCTGTTAATTCATCTCACAGAGTTACATGTGTTTTTCGTGGATCTCCTTGCTAGCCTTATTTCTGTGGAGTCTGAGAACAGATATTTCGGATCCCATTGGAGACTATAGGGCCAAAGGAAATATCCTCCGATAACAAAGAGAAAGAAGCTTTCTGAGAAACTTCTTTGTGTTCTGTGAAATCATCTCACAGAGTTACAGCTTTCCCCTCAAGAAGCCTTTCGCTAAGACAGTTCTTGTGGAATTGGCAAAGTGATATTTGGAAGCCCATAGAGGGCTATGGTGAAAAAGGAAATATCCTCACAGGAAATCTGGAAAGAAGCTTTCTGAGAAACTGCTTAGTGTTCTGTTAATTCATCTCACAGAGTTACAGGTGTATTTCGTGCATCTCTTTGCTAGCCTTATTTCTGTGGAATCTGAGAACAGATATTTCGGATCCCTTTGAAAACTATAGGGTCAAAGGAAATATCCTCCGATAACAAAGAGAAAGAAGCTTTCTGAGAAACTTCTTTGTATTCTGTGAAATCGTCTCACAGAGTTACAGCTTTCCCCTCAAGAAGCCTTTCGCTGAGACAGTTCTTGTGGAATTGGCAAAGTGATATTTGGAAGCCCATAGAGGGCTATGGTGAAAAAGGAAATATCCTCACAGGAAATCTGGAAAGAAGCTTTCTGAGAAACTGCTTAGTGTTCTGTTAATTCATCTCACAGAGTTACATGTGTATTTCGTGGATCTCTTTGCTAGCCTTATTTCTGTGGAATCTGAGAACAGATATTTCGGATCGCTCTGAAGACTATAGGGCCAAAGGAAATATCCTCCGATAACAAAGAGAAAGAAGCTTTCTGAGAAACTTCTTTGTGTTCTGTGAAATCATCTCACAGAGTTACAGCTTTCCCCTCAAGAAGCCTTTCGCTAAGACGGTTCTTGTGGAATTGGCAAAGTGATATTTGGAAGCCCATAGAGGGCTATGGTGAAAAAGGAAATATCCTCAGATGAAATCTGGAAAGAAGCTTTCTGAGAAACTGCTTAGTGTTCTGTTAACTCATCTCACAGAGTTACATGTGTATTTCGTGGATCTCTTTGCTAGCCTTATTTCTGTGGAATCTGAGAACAGATATTTCGGATCGCTCTGAAGACTATAGGGCCAAAGGAAATATCCTCCCATAACAAACAGAAAGAAGCTTTCTGAGAAACTTCTTCGTTTTCTGTGAAATCATCTCACAGAGTTACAGCTTTCCCCTCAAGAAGCCTTTCCCTAAGACAGTTACTGTGGAATTGGCAAAGTGATATTTTGAAGCCCTTAGAGGGCTATGGTGAAAAAGGAAATATCCTCAGATGAAATGTGGAAAGAAGCTTTCTGAGAAACTGCTTAGTGTTCTGTTAATTCATCTCACAGAGTTACATGTGTATTTCGTGGCTCTCTTTGCTAGCCTTATTTTGTGGAATCTGAGAACAGATATTTCGGATCCCTTTGAAGAGTATAGGGCCAAAGGAAATATCCTCCCATAACAAAGAGAAAGAAGCTTTCTGAGAAACTTCTTTGTGTTCTGTGAAATCATCTCACAGAGTTACAGCTTTCCCCTCAAGAAGCCTTTCGCTAAGACAGTTCTTGTGGAATTGGCAAAGTGATATTTGGAAGCCCATAGAGGGCTATGGTGAAAAAGGAAATATCCTCAGATGAAATCTGGAAAGAAGCTTTCTGAGAAACTGCTTAGTGTTCTGTTAATTCATCTCACAGAGTTACATGTGTTTTTCGTGGATCTCCTTGCTAGCCTTATTTCTGTGGAGTCTGAGAACAGATATTTCGGATCCCATTGGAGACTATAGGGCCAAAGGAAATATCCTCCGATAACAAGGAGAAAGAAGCTTTCTGAGAAACTTCTTTGTGTTCTGTGAAATCATCTCACAGAGTTACAGCTTTCCCCTCAAGAAGCCTTTCGCTAAGACAGTTCTTGTGGAATTGGCAAAGTGATATTTGGAAGCCCATAGAGGGCTAAGGTGAAAAAGGAAATATCCTCACAGGAAATCTGGAAAGAAGCTTTCTGAGAAACTGCTTAGTGTTCTGTTAATTCATCTCACAGAGTTACAGGTGTATTTCGTGGATCTCTTTGCTAGCCTTATTTCTGTGGAATCTGAGAACAGATATTTCGGATCCCTTTGAAAACTATAGGGCCAAAGGAAATATCCTCCGATAACAAAGAGAAAGAAGCTTTCTGAGAAACTTCTTTGTGTTCTGTGAAATCATATCACAGAGTTACAGCTTTCCCCTCAAGAAGCCTTTCGCTAAGACAGTTCTTGTGGAATTGGCAAAGTGATATTTGGAAGCCCATAGAGGGCTATGGTGAAAAAGGAAATTTCCTCAGATGAAATCTGGAAAGAAGCTTTCTGAGAAACTGCTTAGTGTTCTGTTAATTCATCTCACAGAGTTACATGTGTTTTTCGTGGATCTCCTTGCTAGCCTTATTTCTGTGGAGTCTGAGAACAGATATTTCGGATCGCATTGGAGACTATAGGGCCAAAGGAAATATCCTCCGATAACAAAGAGAAAGAAGTTTTCTGAGAAACTTCTTTGTGTTCTGTGAAATCATCTCACAGAGTTACAGCTTTCCCCTCAAGAAGCCTTTCGCTAAGACAGTTCTTGTGGAATTGGCAAAGTGATATTTGGAAGCCCATAGAGGGCTATGGTGAAAAAGGAAATATCCTCAGATGAAATCTGGAAAGAAGCTTTCTGAGAAACTGCTTAGTGTTCTGTTAATTCATCTCACAGAGTTACAGGTGTATTTCGTGGATCTCTTTGCTAGCCTTATTTCTGTGGAATCTGAGAACAGATATTTCGGATCCCGTTCATGACTATAGGGCCAAAGGAAATATCCTCCGATAACAAAGAGAAAGAAGCTTTCTGAGAAACTTCTTTGTGTTCTGTGAAATCATCTCACAGAGTTACAGCTTTCACCTCAAGAAGCCTTTCGCTAAGACAGTTCTTGTGGAATTGGCAAAGTGATATTTGGAAGCCCATAGAGGGCTATGTTGAAAAAGGAAATATCCTCAGATGAAATCTGGAAAGAAGCTTTCTGAGAAACTGCTTAGTGTTCTGTTAATTCATCTCACAGAGTTACATGTGTATTTCGTGGATCAATTTGCTAGCCTTATTTCTGTGGAATCTGAGAACAGATATTTCGGATCCCTTTGAAAACTATAGGGCCAAAGGAAATATCCTCCGATAACAATGAGAAAGAAGCTTTCTGAGAAACTTCTTTGTGTTCTGTGAAATCATCTCACAGAGTTACAGCTTTCCCCTCAAGAAGCCTTTCGCTAAGACAGTTCTTGTGGAATTGGCAAAGTGATATTTGGAAGCCCATGGAGGGCTATGGTGAAAAAGGAAATATCCTCAGATGAAATCTGGAAAGAAGCTTTCTGAGAAACTGCTTAGTGTTCTGTTAATTCATCTCACAGAGTTACATGTGTATTTCGTGGATCTCCTTGCTAGCCTTATTTCTGTGGAGTCTGAGAACAGATATTTCGGATCCCATTGGAGACTATAGGGCCAAAGGAAATATCCTCCGATAACAAAGAGAAAGAAGTTTTCTGAGAAACTTCTTTGTGTTCTGTGAAATCATCTCACAGAGTTACAGCTTTCCCCTCAAGAAGCCTTTCGCTAAGACAGTTCTTGTGGAATTGGCAAAGTGATATTTGGAAGCCCATAGAGGGCTATGGTGAAAAAGGAAATATCCTCAGATGAAATCTGTAAGAAGCTTTTGAGAAACTGCTTAGTGTTCTGTTAATTCATCTCACAGAGTTACATGTGTATTTCGTGGATCTCTTTGCTAGCCTTATTTCTGTAGAATCTGAGAACAGATATTTCGGATCCCTTTGAAGAGTATAGGGCCAAAGGAAATATCCTCCCATAACAAAGAGAAAGAAGCTTTCTGAGAAACTTCTTTGTGTTCTGTGAAATCATCTCACAGAGTTGCAGCTTTCCCCTCAAGAAGCCTTTCGCTAATACAGTTCTTTTGGAATTGGCAAAGTGATATTTGGAAGCCCACAGTGGGCTATGGTGAAAAAGGAAATATCCTCCGATGAAATCTGGAAAGAAGCTTTCTGAGAAACTGCTTAGTGTTCTGTTAATTCATCTCACAGAGTTACCTGTGTATATCGTGGATGTCTTTGCTAGCCTTATTTCTGTGGAATCTGAGAACAGATACTTCGGTTCCCTTTGAAAACTATAGTTCCAAAGGAAATATCCTCCGATAACAAAGAGAAAGAAGCTTTCTGAGAAACTTCTTTGTGTTCTGTGAAATCATCTCACAGAGTTACAGCTTTCCGCTCAAGAAGCCTTTCGCTAAGACAGTTCTTGTGGAATTGGCAAAGTGATATTTGGAAGCCCATAGAGGGCTATGGTGAAAAAGGAAATATCGTCAGATGAAATCTGGAAAGAAGCTTTCTGAGAAACTGCTTAGTGTTCTGTTAATTCATCTCACAGAGTTACATGTGCATTTCGTGGATCTCTTTGCTAGTCTTATTTCTGTGGAATCTGAGAACAGATATTTCGGATCCCGTTGATGACTATAGGGCCAAAGGAAATATCCACCCAAAACAAAGAGAAAGAAGCTTTCTGAGAAACTTCTTTGTGTTCTGTGAAATCATCTCACAGAGTTACAGCTTTCCGCTCAAGAAGCCTTTCGCTAAGACAGTTCTTGTGGAATTGGCAAAGTGATATTTGGAAGCCCATAGAGGGCTATGGTGAAAAAGGAAATATCCTCAGATGAAATCTGGAAAGAAGCTTTCTGAGAAACTGCTTAGTGTTCTGTTAATTCATCTCACAGAGTTACATGTGTATTTCGTGGATCTCTTTGCTAGCCTTATTTCTGTAGAATCTGAGAACAGATATTTCGGATCCCTTTGAAGAGTATAGGGCCAAAGGAAATATCCTCCCATAACAAAGAGAAAGAAGCTTTCTGAGAAACTTCTTTGTGTTCTGTGAAATCATCTCACAGAGTTGCAGCTTTCCCCTCAAGAAGCCTTTCGCTAATACAGTTCTTTTGGAATTGGCAAAGTGATATTTGGAAGCCCACAGTGGGCTATGGTGAAAAAGGAAATATCCTCCGATGAAATCTGGAAAGAAGCTTTCTGAGAAACTGCTTAGTGTTCTGTTAATTCATCTCACAGAGTTACCTGTGTATATCGTGGATGTCTTTGCTAGCCTTATTTCTGTGGAATCTGAGAACAGATACTTCGGTTCCCTTTGAAAACTATAGTTCCAAAGGAAATATCCTCCGATAACAAAGAGAAAGAAGCTTTCTGAGAAACTTCTTTGTGTTCTGTGAAATCATCTCACAGAGTTACAGCTTTCCGCTCAAGAAGCCTTTCGCTAAGACAGTTCTTGTGGAATTGGCAAAGTGATATTTGGAAGCCCATAGAGGGCTATGGTGAAAAAGGAAATATCGTCAGATGAAATCTGGAAAGAAGCTTTCTGAGAAACTGCTTAGTGTTCTGTTAATTCATCTCACAGAGTTACATGTGCATTTCGTGGATCTCTTTGCTAGTCTTATTTCTGTGGAATCTGAGAACAGATATTTCGGATCCCGTTGATGACTATAGGGCCAAAGGAAATATCCACCCAAAACAAAGAGAAAGAAGCTTTCTGAGAAACTTCTTTGTGTTCTGTGAAATCATCTCACAGAGTTACAGCTTTCCGCTCAAGAAGCCTTTCGCTAAGACAGTTCTTGTGGAATTGGCAAAGTGATATTTGGAAGCCCATAGAGGGCTATGGTGAAAAAGGAAATATCCTCAGATGAAATCTGGAAAGAAGCTTTCTGAGAAACTGCTTAGTGTTCTGTTAATTCATCTCACAGAGTTACATGTGTATTTCGTGGATCAATTTGCTAGCCTTCTTTCTGTGGAATCTGAGAACAGATATTTCGGATCCCTTTGAAAACTATAGGGCCAAAGGAAATATCCTCCGATTACAATGAGAAAGAAGCTTTCTGAGAAACTTCTTTGTGTTCTGTGAAATCATCTCACAAAGTTACAGCTTTCTGCTCAAGAAGCCTTTCGCTAAGACAGTTCTTGTGGAATTGGCAAAGTGATATTTGGAAGCCCATAGAGGGCTATGGTGAAAAAGGAAATAACCTCAGATGAAATCTGGAAAGAAGCTTTCTGAGAAACTGCTTAGTGTTCTGTTAATTCATCTCACAGAGTTACATGTGTATTTCGTGGATCTCTTTGCTAGCCTTATTTCTGTGGAATCTGAGAACAGATATTTCCGATCCCTTTGAAGACTATAGGGCCAAAGGAAATATCCTCCCATAACAAAGAGAAAGAAGCTTTCTGAGAAACTTCTTTGTGTTCTGTGAAATCATCTCACAGAGTTACAGCTTTCCCCTCAAGAAGCCTTTCGCTAAGACAGTTCTTGTGGAATTGGCAAAGTGATATTTGGAAGCCCATGGAGGGCTATGGTGAAAAAGGAAATATCCTCAGATGAAATCTGGAAAGAAGCTTTCTGAGAAACTGCTTAGTGTTCTGTTAATTCATCTCACAGAGTTACATGTGTATTTCGTGGATCTCCTTGCTAGCCTTATTTCTGTGGAGTCTGAGAACAGATATTTCGGATCCCATTGGAGACTATAGGGCCAAAGGAAATATCCTCCGATAACAAAGAGAAAGAAGTTTTCTGAGAAACTTCTTTGTGTTCTGTGAAATCAACTCACAGAGTTACAGCTTTCCCCTCAAGAAGCCTTTCGCTAAGACAGTTCTTGTGGAATTGGCAAAGTGATATTTGGAAGCCCATAGAGGGCTATGGTGAAAAAGGAAATATCCTCAGATGAAATCTGGAAAGAAGCTTTCTGAGAAACTGCTTAGTGTTCTGTTAACTCATCTCACAGAGTTACATGTGTATTTCGTGGATCTCTTTGCTAGCCTTATTTCTGTGGAATCTGAGAACAGATATTTCGGATCGCTCTGAAGACTATAGGGCCAAAGCAAATATCCTCCCATAACAAACAGAAAGAAGCTTTCTGAGAAACTTCTTCGTTTTCTGTGAAATCATCTCACAGAGTTACAGCTTTCCCCTCAAGAAGCCTTTCCCTAAGACAGTTCTTGTGGAATTGGCAAAGTGATATTTGGAAGCCCATAGAGGGCTATGGTGAAAAAGGAAATATCCTCCGATGAAATGTGGAAAGAAGCTTTCTGAGAAACTGCTTAGTGTTCTGTTAATTCATCTCACAGAGTTACATGTGTATTTCGTGGATCTCTTTGCTAGCCTTATTTCTGTGGAATCTGAGAAGAGATATTTCGGATCCCTTTGAAGAGTATAGGGCCAAAGGAAATATCCTCCGATAACAAAGAGAAAGAAGCTTTCTGAGAAACATCTTCGTGTTCTGTGAAATCATCTCACAGAGTTACAGCTTTCCGCTCAAGAAGCCTTTCGCTAAGACAGTTCTTGTGGAATTGGCAAAGTGATATTTGGAAGCCCATAGAGGGCTGTGGTGAAAAAGGAAATATCCTCAGTTGAAATCTGGAAAGAAGCTTTCTGAGTAACTGCTTAGTGTTCTGTTAATTCATCTCACAGATTTACATGTGTATTTCGTGGATCTCTTTGCTAGCCTTATTTCTGTGGAATCTGAGAACAGATATTTAAGATCCCTTTGAAGACTATAGGGCCAAAGGAAATATCCTCCCATAACAAAGAGAAAGAAGCTTTCTGAGAAACTTCTTTGTGTTCTGTGAAATCATCTCACAGAGTTACAGCTTTCCCCTCAAGAAGCCTTTCGCTAAGACAGTTCTTGTGGAATTGGCAAAGTGATATTTGGAAGCCCATAGAGGGCTATGGTGAAAAAGGAAATATCCTCACAGGAAATCTGGAAAGAAGCTTTCTGAGAAACTGCTTAGTGTTCTGTTAATTCATCTCACAGAGTTACATGTGTATTTCGGGGATCTCCTTGCTAGCCTTATTTCTGTGGAGTCTGAGAACAGATATTTCGGATCCCATTGGAGAATATAGGGCCAAAGGAAATATCCTCCCATAACAAAGAGAAAGAAGCTTTCTGAGAAACTTCTTTGTGTTCTGTGAAATCATCTCACAGAGTTACAGCTTTCCCCTCAAGAAGCCTTTCGCTAAGACGGTTCTTGTGGAATTGGCAAAGTGATATTTGGAAGCCCATAGAGGGCTATGGTGAAAAAGGAAATATCCTCAGATGAAATCTGGAAAGAATCTTTCTGAGAAACTGCTTAGTGTTCTGTTAATTCATCTCACAGAGTTACATGTGTATTTCTTGGATCTCTTTGCTAGCCTTATTTCTGTGGAATCTGAGAACAGATATTTCGGATCCCGTTGATGACTATAGGGCCAAAGGAAATATCCTCCCAAAACAAAGAGAAAGAAGCTTTCTGAGAAACTTCTTTGTGTTCTGTGAAATCATCTCACAGAGTTACAGCTTTCCGCTCAATAAGCCTTTCGCTAAGACAGTTCTTGTGGAATTGGCAAAGTGATATTTGGAAGCCCATAGAGGGCTATGGTGAAAAAGGAAATATCCTCAGATGAAATCTGGAAAGAAGCTTTCTGAGAAACTGCTTAGTGTTCTGTTAATTCATCTCACAGAGTTACATGTGTATTTCGTGGATCAATTTGCTAGCCTTCTTTCTGTGGAATCTGAGAACAGATATTTCGGATCCCTTTGAAAACTATAGGGCCAAAGGAAATATCCTCCGATTACAATGAGAAAGAAGCTTTCTGAGAAACTTCTTTGTGTTCTGTGAAATCATCTCACAAAGTTACAGCTTTCTGCTCAAGAAGCCTTTCGCTAAGACAGTTCTTGTGGAATTGGCAAAGTGATATTTGGAAGCCCATAGAGGGCTATGGTGAAAAAGGAAATAACCTCAGATGAAATCTGGAAAGAAGCTTTCTGAGAAACTGCTTAGTGTTCTGTTAATTCATCTCACAGAGTTACATGTGTATTTCGTGGATCTCTTTGCTAGCCTTATTTCTGTGGAATCTGAGAACAGATATTTCCGATCCCTTTGAAGACTATAGGGCCAAAGGAAATATCCTCCCATAACAAAGAGAAAGAAGCTTTCTGAGAAACTTCTTTGTGTTCTGTGAAATCATCTCACAGAGTTACAGCTTTCCCCTCAAGAAGCCTTTCGCTAAGACAGTTCTTGTGGAATTGGCAAAGTGATATTTGGAAGCCCATGGAGGGCTATGGTGAAAAAGGAAATATCCTCAGATGAAATCTGGAAAGAAGCTTTCTGAGAAACTGCTTAGTGTTCTGTTAATTCATCTCACAGAGTTACATGTGTATTTCGTGGATCTCCTTGCTAGCCTTATTTCTGTGGAGTCTGAGAACAGATATTTCGGATCCCATTGGAGACTATAGGGCCAAAGGAAATATCCTCCGATAACAAAGAGAAAGAAGTTTTCTGAGAAACTTCTTTGTGTTCTGTGAAATCAACTCACAGAGTTACAGCTTTCCCCTCAAGAAGCCTTTCGCTAAGACAGTTCTTGTGGAATTGGCAAAGTGATATTTGGAAGCCCATAGAGGGCTATGGTGAAAAAGGAAATATCCTCAGATGAAATCTGGAAAGAAGCTTTCTGAGAAACTGCTTAGTGTTCTGTTAACTCATCTCACAGAGTTACATGTGTATTTCGTGGATCTCTTTGCTAGCCTTATTTCTGTGGAATCTGAGAACAGATATTTCGGATCGCTCTGAAGACTATAGGGCCAAAGCAAATATCCTCCCATAACAAACAGAAAGAAGCTTTCTGAGAAACTTCTTCGTTTTCTGTGAAATCATCTCACAGAGTTACAGCTTTCCCCTCAAGAAGCCTTTCCCTAAGACAGTTCTTGTGGAATTGGCAAAGTGATATTTGGAAGCCCATAGAGGGCTATGGTGAAAAAGGAAATATCCTCCGATGAAATGTGGAAAGAAGCTTTCTGAGAAACTGCTTAGTGTTCTGTTAATTCATCTCACAGAGTTACATGTGTATTTCGTGGATCTCTTTGCTAGCCTTATTTCTGTGGAATCTGAGAAGAGATATTTCGGATCCCTTTGAAGAGTATAGGGCCAAAGGAAATATCCTCCGATAACAAAGAGAAAGAAGCTTTCTGAGAAACATCTTCGTGTTCTGTGAAATCATCTCACAGAGTTACAGCTTTCCGCTCAAGAAGCCTTTCGCTAAGACAGTTCTTGTGGAATTGGCAAAGTGATATTTGGAAGCCCATAGAGGGCTGTGGTGAAAAAGGAAATATCCTCAGTTGAAATCTGGAAAGAAGCTTTCTGAGTAACTGCTTAGTGTTCTGTTAATTCATCTCACAGATTTACATGTGTATTTCGTGGATCTCTTTGCTAGCCTTATTTCTGTGGAATCTGAGAACAGATATTTAAGATCCCTTTGAAGACTATAGGGCCAAAGGAAATATCCTCCCATAACAAAGAGAAAGAAGCTTTCTGAGAAACTTCTTTGTGTTCTGTGAAATCATCTCACAGAGTTACAGCTTTCCCCTCAAGAAGCCTTTCGCTAAGACAGTTCTTGTGGAATTGGCAAAGTGATATTTGGAAGCCCATAGAGGGCTATTGTGAAAAAGGAAATATCCTCACAGGAAATCTGGAAAGAAGCTTTCTGAGAAACTGCTTAGTGTTCTGTTAATTCATCTCACAGAGTTACATGTGTATTTCGGGGATCTCCTTGCTAGCCTTATTTCTGTGGAGTCTGAGAACAGATATTTCGGATCCCATTGGAGAATATAGGGCCAAAGGAAATATCCTCCCATAACAAAGAGAAAGAAGCTTTCTGAGAAACTTCTTTGTGTTCTGTGAAATCATCTCACAGAGTTACAGCTTTCCCCTCAAGAAGCCTTTCGCTAAGACGGTTCTTGTGGAATTGGCAAAGTGATATTTGGAAGCCCATAGAGGGCTATGGTGAAAAAGGAAATATCCTCAGATGAAATCTGGAAAGAATCTTTCTGAGAAACTGCTTAGTGTTCTGTTAATTCATCTCACAGAGTTACATGTGTATTTCTTGGATCTCTTTGCTAGCCTTATTTCTGTGGAATCTGAGAACAGATATTTCGGATCCCGTTGATGACTATAGGGCCAAAGGAAATATCCTCCCAAAACAAAGAGAAAGAAGCTTTCTGAGAAACTTCTTTGTGTTCTGTGAAATCATCTCACAGAGTTACAGCTTTCCGCTCAATAAGCCTTTCGCTAAGACAGTTCTTGTGGAATTGGCAAAGTGATATTTGGAAGCCCATAGAGAGCTATGTTGAAAAAGGAAATATCCTCAGATTTAATCTGGAAAGAAGCTTTCTGAGAAACTGCTTAGTGTTCTGTTAATTCATCTCACAGAGTTACATGTGTATTTCGTGGATCAATTTGCTAGCCTTATTTCTGTGGAATCTGAGAACAGATATTTCGGATCCCTTTGAAAAGTATAGGGCCAAAGGAAATATCCTCCGATAACAATGAGAAAGAAGCTTTCTGAGAAACTTCTTTGTGTTCTGTGAAATCATCTCACAGAGTTACAGCTTTCCCCTCAAGAAGCCTTTCGCTAAGACAGTTCTTGTGGAATTGGCAAAGTGATATTTGGAAGCCCTTAGAGGGCTATGGTGAAAAAGGAAATATCCTCAGATGAAATCTGGAAAGAATCTTTCCGAGAAACTGCTTAGTGTTCTGTTAATTCATCTCACAGAGTTACATGTGTATTTCGTGGATCTCATTGCTAGCCTTATTTCTGTGGAATCTGAGAACAGATATTTAGGATCCCTTTGAAAACTATAGGGCCAAAGGAAATATCCTCCGATAACAAAGAGAAAGAAGCTTTCTGAGAAACTTCTTTGTGTTCTGTGAAATCATCTCACAGAGTTACAGATTTCCCCTCAAGAAGCCTTTCGCTGAGACAGTTCTTGTGGAATTGGCAAAGTGATATTTGGAAGCCCATAGAGGGCTATGGTGAAAAAGGAAATATCCTCACAGGAAATCTGGAAAGAAGCTTTCTGAGAAACTGCTTAGTGTTCTGTTAATTCATCTCACAGAGTAACATGTGTATTTCGTGGATCTCTTTGCTAGCCTTATTTCTGTGGAATCTGAGAACAGATATTTCGGATCCCTTTGAAAACTATAGGGCCAAAGGAAATATCCTCCGATAACAAAGAGAAAGAAGCTTTCTGAGAAACTTGTTTGTGTTCTGTGAAATCATCTCACCGAGTTACAGCTTTCCGCTCAGGAAGCCTTTCGCTAAGACAGTTCTTGTGGAATTGGCAAAGTGATAATTGGAAGCCCATAGAGAGCTATGGTGAAAAAGGAAATATCCTCAGATGAAATCTGGAAAGAAGCTTTCTGAGAAACTGCTTAGTGTCCTGTTAATTCATCTCACAGAGTTACATGTGTATTTCGTGGATCTCCTTGCTAGCCTTATTTCTGTGGAGTCTGAGAACAGATATTTCGGATCGCATTGGAGAATATAGGGCCAAAGGAAATATCCTCCGATAACAAAGAGAAAGAAGCTTTCTGAGAAACTTCTTTGTGTTCTGTGAAATCATCTCACAGAGTTACAGCTTTCCCCTCAAGAAGCCTTTCGCTAAGACGGTTCTTGTGGTATTGGCAAAGTGATATTTGGAAGCCCATAGAGGGCTATGGTGAAAAAGGAAATATCCTCAGATGAAATCTGGAAAGAATCTTTCTGAGAAACTGCTTAGTGTTCTGTTAATTCATCTCACAGAGTTACATGTGTATTTCGTGGATCTCTTTGCTAGCCTTATTTCTGTGGAATCTGAGAACAGATATTTCGGATCCCGTTCATGACTATAGGGCCAAAGGAAATGTCCTCCCAAAACAAAGAGAAAGAAGCTTTCTGAGAAACTTCTTTGTGTTCTGTGAAATCATCTCACAGAGTTACAGCTTTCACCTCAAGAAGCCTTTCGCTAAGACAGTTCTTGTGGAATTGGCAAAGTGATATTTGGAAGCCCATAGAGGGCTATGTTGAAAAAGGAAATATCCTCAGATGAAATCTGGAAAGAAGCTTTCTGAGAAACTGCTTAGTGTTCTGTTAATTCACCTCACAGAGTTACATGTGTATTTCGTGGATCAATTTGCTAGCCTTATTTCTGTGGAATCTGAGAACAGATATTTCGGATCCCTTTGAAAACTATAGGGCCAAAGGAAATATCCTCCGATAACAATGAGAAAGAAGCTTTCTGAGAAACTTCTTTGTGTTCTGTGAAATCATCTCACAGAGTTACAGCTTTCCCCTCAAGAAGCCTTTCGCTAAGACAGTTCTTGTGGAATTGGCAAAGTGATATTTGGAAGCCCATGGAGGGCTATGGTGAAAAAGGAAATATCCTCAGATGAAATCTGGAAAGAAGCTTTCTGAGAAACTGCTTAGTGTTCTGTTAATTCATCTCACAGAGTTACATGTGTATTTCGTGGATCTCCTTGCTAGCCTTATTTCTGTGGAGTCTGAGAACAGATATTTCGGATCCCATTGGAGACTATAGGGCCAAAGGAAATATCCTCCGATAACAAAGAGAAAGAAGTTTTCTGAGAAACTTCTTTGTGTTCTGTGAAATCATCTCACAGAGTTACAGCTTTCCCCTCAAGAAGCCTTTCGCTAAGACAGTTCTTGTGGAATTGGCAAAGTGATATTTGGAAGCCCATAGAGGGCTATGGTGAAAAAGGAAATATCCTCAGATGAAATCTGTAAGAAGCTTTTGAGAAACTGCTTAGTGTTCTGTTAATTCATCTCACAGAGTTACATGTGTATTTCGTGGATCTCTTTGCTAGCCTTATTTCTGTAGAATCTGAGAACAGATATTTCGGATCCCTTTGAAGAGTATAGGGCCAAAGGAAATATCCTCCCATAACAAAGAGAAAGAAGCTTTCTGAGAAACTTCTTTGTGTTCTGTGAAATCATCTCACAGAGTTGCAGCTTTCCCCTCAAGAAGCCTTTCGCTAAGACAGTTCTTGTGGAATTGGCAAAGTGATATTTGGAAGCCCATAGAGGGCTATGGTGAAAAAGGAAATATCGTCAGATGAAATCTGGAAAGAAGCTTTCTGAGAAACTGCTTAGTGTTCTGTTAATTCATCTCACAGAGTTACATGTGCATTTCGTGGATCTCTTTGCTAGTCTTATTTCTGTGGAATCTGAGAACAGATATTTCGGATCCCGTTGATGACTATAGGGCCAAAGGAAATATCCACCCAAAACAAAGAGAAAGAAGCTTTCTGAGAAACTTCTTTGTGTTCTGTGAAATCATCTCACAGAGTTACAGCTTTCCGCTCAAGAAGCCTTTCGCTAAGACAGTTCTTGTGGAATTGGCAAAGTGATATTTGGAAGCCCATAGAGGGCTATGGTGAAAAAGGAAATATCCTCAGATGAAATCTGGAAAGAAGCTTTCTGAGAAACTGCTTAGTGTTCTGTTAATTCATCTCACAGAGTTACATGTGTATTTCGTGGATCTCTTTGCTAGCCTTATTTCTGTAGAATCTGAGAACAGATATTTCGGATCCCTTTGAAGAGTATAGGGCCAAAGGAAATATCCTCCCATAACAAAGAGAAAGAAGCTTTCTGAGAAACTTCTTTGTGTTCTGTGAAATCATCTCACAGAGTTGCAGCTTTCCCCTCAAGAAGCCTTTCGCTAATACAGTTCTTTTGGAATTGGCAAAGTGATATTTGGAAGCCCACAGTGGGCTATGGTGAAAAAGGAAATATCCTCCGATGAAATCTGGAAAGAAGCTTTCTGAGAAACTGCTTAGTGTTCTGTTAATTCATCTCACAGAGTTACCTGTGTATATCGTGGATGTCTTTGCTAGCCTTATTTCTGTGGAATCTGAGAACAGATACTTCGGTTCCCTTTGAAAACTATAGTTCCAAAGGAAATATCCTCCGATAACAAAGAGAAAGAAGCTTTCTGAGAAACTTCTTTGTGTTCTGTGAAATCATCTCACAGAGTTACAGCTTTCCGCTCAAGAAGCCTTTCGCTAAGACAGTTCTTGTGGAATTGGCAAAGTGATATTTGGAAGCCCATAGAGGGCTATGGTGAAAAAGGAAATATCGTCAGATGAAATCTGGAAAGAAGCTTTCTGAGAAACTGCTTAGTGTTCTGTTAATTCATCTCACAGAGTTACATGTGCATTTCGTGGATCTCTTTGCTAGTCTTATTTCTGTGGAATCTGAGAACAGATATTTCGGATCCCGTTGATGACTATAGGGCCAAAGGAAATATCCACCCAAAACAAAGAGAAAGAAGCTTTCTGAGAAACTTCTTTGTGTTCTGTGAAATCATCTCACAGAGTTACAGCTTTCCGCTCAAGAAGCCTTTCGCTAAGACAGTTCTTGTGGAATTGGCAAAGTGATATTTGGAAGCCCATAGAGGGATATGGTGAAAAAGGAAATATCCTCAGATGAAATCTGGAAAGAAGCTTTCTGAGAAACTGCTTAGTGTTCTGTTAATTCATCTCACAGAGTTACATGTGTATTTCGTGGATCAATTTGCTAGCCTTCTTTCTGTGGAATCTGAGAACAGATATTTCGGATCCCTTTGAAAACTATAGGGCCAAAGGAAATATCCTCCGATTACAATGAGAAAGAAGCTTTCTGAGAAACTTCTTTGTGTTCTGTGAAATCATCTCACAAAGTTACAGCTTTCCGCTCAAGAAGCCTTTCGCTAAGACAGTTCTTGTGGAATTGGCAAAGTGATATTTGGAAGCCCATAGAGGGCTATGGTGAAAAAGGAAATAACCTCAGATGAAATCTGGAAAGAAGCTTTCTGAGAAACTGCTTAGTGTTCTGTTAATTCATCTCACAGAGTTACATGTGTATTTCGTGGATCTCTTTGCTAGCCTTATTTCTGTGGAATCTGAGAACAGATATTTCCGATCCCTTTGAAGACTATAGGGCCAAAGGAAATATCCTCCCATAACAAAGAGAAAGAAGCTTTCTGAGAAACTTCTTTGTGTTCTGTGAAATCATCTCACAGAGTTACAGCTTTCCCCTCAAGAAGCCTTTCGCTAAGACAGTTCTTGGGGAATTGGCAAAGTGATATTTGGAAGCCCATGGAGGGCTCTGGTGAAAAAGGAAATATCCTCAGATGAAATCTGGAAAGAAGCTTTCTGAGAAACTGCTTAGTGTTCTGTTAATTCATCTCACAGAGTTACATGTGTATTTCGTGGATCTCCTTGCTAGCCTTATTTCTGTGGAGTCTGAGAACAGATATTTCGGATCCCATTGGAGACTATAGGGCCAAAGGAAATATCCTCCGATAACAAAGAGAAAGAAGTTTTCTGAGAAACTTCTTTGTGTTCTGTGAAATCAACTCACAGAGTTACAGCTTTCCCCTCAAGAAGCCTTTCGCTAAGACAGTTCTTGTGGAATTGGCAAAGTGATATTTGGAAGCCCATAGAGGGCTATGGTGAAAAAGGAAATATCCTCAGATGAAATCTGGAAAGAAGCTTTCTGAGAAACTGCTTAGTGTTCTGTTAACTCATCTCACAGAGTTACATGTGTATTTCGTGGATCTCTTTGCTAGCCTTATTTCTGTGGAATCTGAGAACAGATATTTCGGATCGCTCTGAAGACTATAGGGCCAAAGCAAATATCCTCCCATAACAAACAGAAAGAAGCTTTCTGAGAAACTTCTTCGTTTTCTGTGAAATCATCTCACAGAGTTACAGCTTTCCCCTCAAGAAGCCTTTCCCTAAGACAGTTCTTGTGGAATTGGCAAAGTGATATTTGGAAGCCCATAGAGGGCTATGGTGAAAAAGGAAATATCCTCCGATGAAATGTGGAAAGAAGCTTTCTGAGAAACTGCTTAGTGTTCTGTTAATTCATCTCACAGAGTTACATGTGTATTTCGTGGATCTCTTTGCTAGCCTTATTTCTGTGGAATCTGAGAAGAGATATTTCGGATCCCTTTGAAGAGTATAGGGCCAAAGGAAATATCCTCCGATAACAAAGAGAAAGAAGCTTTCTGAGAAACATCTTCGTGTTCTGTGAAATCATCTCACAGAGTTACAGCTTTCCGCTCAAGAAGCCTTTCGCTAAGACAGTTCTTGTGGAATTGGCAAAGTGATATTTGGAAGCCCATAGAGGGCTGTGGTGAAAAAGGAAATATCCTCAGTTGAAATCTGGAAAGAAGCTTTCTGAGTAACTGCTTAGTGTTCTGTTAATTCATCTCACAGATTTACATGTGTATTTCGTGGATCTCTTTGCTAGCCTTATTTCTGTGGAATCTGAGAACAGATATTTAAGATCCCTTTGAAGACTATAGGGCCAAAGGAAATATCCTCCCATAACAAAGAGAAAGAAGCTTTCTGAGAAACTTCTTTGTGTTCTGTGAAATCATCTCACAGAGTTACAGCTTTCCCCTCAAGAAGCCTTTCGCTAAGACAGTTCTTGTGGAATTGGCAAAGTGATATTTGGAAGCCCATAGAGGGCTATTGTGAAAAAGGAAATATCCTCACAGGAAATCTGGAAAGAAGCTTTCTGAGAAACTGCTTAGTGTTCTGTTAATTCATCTCACAGAGTTACATGTGTATTTCGGGGATCTCCTTGCTAGCCTTATTTCTGTGGAGTCTGAGAACAGATATTTCGGATCCCATTGGAGAATATAGGGCCAAAGGAAATATCCTCCCATAACAAAGAGAAAGAAGCTTTCTGAGAAACTTCTTTGTGTTCTGTGAAATCATCTCACAGAGTTACAGCTTTCCCCTCAAGAAGCCTTTCGCTAAGACGGTTCTTGTGGAATTGGCAAAGTGATATTTGGAAGCCCTTAGAGGGCTATGGTGAAAAAGGAAATATCCTCAGATGAAATCTGGAAAGAATCTTTCTGAGAAACTGCTTAGTGTTCTGTTAATTCATCTCACAGAGTTACATGTGTATTTCTTGGATCTCTTTGCTAGCCTTATTTCTGTGGAATCTGAGAACAGATATTTCGGATCCCGTTGATGACTATAGGGCCAAAGGAAATATCCTCCCAAAACAAAGAGAAAGAAGCTTTCTGAGAAACTTCTTTGTGTTCTGTGAAATCATCTCACAGAGTTACAGCTTTCCGCTCAATAAGCCTTTCGCTAAGACAGTTCTTGTGGAATTGGCAAAGTGATATTTGGAAGCCCATAGAGAGCTATGTTGAAAAAGGAAATATCCTCAGATTTAATCTGGAAAGAAGCTTTCTGAGAAACTGCTTAGTGTTCTGTTAATTCATCTCACAGAGTTACATGTGTATTTCGTGGATCAATTTGCTAGCCTTATTTCTGTGGAATCTGAGAACAGATATTTCGGATCCCTTTGAAAACTATAGGGCCAAAGGAAATATCCTCCGATAACAATGAGAAAGAAGCTTTCTGAGAAACTTCTTTGTGTTCTGTGAAATCATCTCACAGAGTTACAGCTTTCCGCTCAAGAAGCCTTTCGCTAAGACAGTTCTTGTGGAATTGGCAAAGTGATATTTGGAAGCCCATAGAGGGCTATGGTGAAAAAGGAAATATCCTCAGATGAAATCTGGAAAGAAGCTTTCTGAGAAACTGCTTAGTGTTCTGTTAATTCATCTCACAGAGTTACATGTGTATTTCGTGGATCTCTTTGCTGGCCTTATTTCTGTGGAATCTGAGAACAGATATTTCCGATCCCTTTGAAGACTATAGGGCCAAAGGAAATATCCTCCCATAACAAAGAGAAAGAAGCTTTCTGAGAAACTTCTTTGTGTTCTGTGAAATCATCTCACAGAGTTACAGCTTTCCCCTCAAGAAGCCTTTCGCTAAGACAGTTCTTGTGGAATTGGCAAAGTGATATTTGGAAGCCCATGGAGGGCTATGGTGAAAAAGGAAATATCCTCAGATGAAATCTGGAAAGAAGCTTTCTGAGAAACTGCTTAGTGTTCTGTTAATTCATCTCACAGAGTTACATGTGTATTTCGTGGATCTCCTTGCTAGCCTTATTTCTGTGGAGTCTGAGAACAGATATTTCGGATCCCATTGGAGACTATAGGGCCAAAGGAAATATCCTCCGATAACAAAGAGAAAGAAGTTTTCTGAGAAACTTCTTTGTGTTCTGTGAAATCATCTCACAGAGTTACAGCTTTCCCCTCAAGAAGCCTTTCGCTAAGACAGTTCTTGTGGAATTGGCAAAGTGATATTTGGAAGCCCATAGAGGGCTATGGTGAAAAAGGAAATATCCTCAGATGAAATCTGTAAGAAGCTTTCTGAGAAACTGCTTAGTGTTCTGTTAATTCATCTCACAGAGTTACATGTGTATTTCGTGGATCTCTTTGCTAGCCTTATTTCTGTAGAATCTGAGAACAGATATTTCGGATCCCTTTGAAGAGTATAGGGCCAAAGGAAATATCCTCCCATAACAAAGAGAAAGAAGCTTTCTGAGAAACTTCTTTGTGTTCTGTGAAATCATCTCACAGAGTTACAGCTTTCCCCTCAAGAAGCCTTTCGCTAAGACAGTTCTTTTGGAATTGGCAAAGTGATATTTGGAAGCCCATAGAGGGCTATGGTGAAAAAGGAAATATCCTCAGATGAAATCTGGAAAGAAGCTTTCTGAGAAACTGCTTAGTGTTCTGTTAATTCATCTCACAGAGTTACCTGTGTATATCGTGGATGTCTTTGCTAGCCTTATTTCTGTGGAATCTGAGAACAGATACTTCGGTTCCCTTTGAAAACTATAGTTCCAAAGGAAATATCCTCCGATAACAAAGAGAAAGAAGCTTTCTGAGAAACTCCTTTGTGTTCTGTGAAATCATCTCACAGAGTTACAGCTTTCCGCTCAAGAAGCCTTTCGCTAAGACAGTTCTTGTGGAATTGGCAAAGTGATATTTGGAAGCCCATAGAGGGCTATGGTGAAAAAGGAAATATCGTCAGATGAAATCTGGAAAGAAGCTTTCTGAGAAACTGCTTAGTGTTCTGTTAATTCATCTCACAGAGTTACATGTGTATTTCGTGGATCTCTTTGCTAGCCTTATTTCTGTGGAATCTGAGAACAGATATTTCGGATCCCGTTGATGACTATAGGGCCAAAGGAAATATCCTCCCAAAACAAAGAGAAAGAAGCTTTCTGAGAAACTTCTTTGTGTTCTGTGAAATCATCTCACAGAGTTACAGCTTTCCGCTCAAGAAGCCTTTCGCTAAGACAGTTCTTGTGGAATTGGCAAAGTGATATTTGGAAGCCCATAGAGGGCTATGGTGAAAAAGGAAATATCCTCAGATGAAATCTGGAAAGAATCTTTCTGAGAAACTGCTTAGTGTTCTGTTAATTCATCTCACAGAGTTACATGTGTATTTCGTGGATCAATTTGCTAGCCATATTTCTGTGGAATCTGAGAACAGATATTTCGGATCCCTTTGAAGACTATAGGGCCAAAGGAAATATCCTCCGATAACAATGAGAAAGAAGCTTTCTGAGAAACTTCTTTGTGTTCTGTGAAATCATCTCACAGAGTTACAGCTTTCCGCTCAAAAAGCCTTTCGCTAAGACAGTTCTTGTGGAATTGGCAAAGTGATATTTGGAAGCCCATAGAGGGCTATGGTGAAAAAGGAAATATCCTCAGATGAAATCTGGAAAGAAGCTTTCTGAGAAACTGCTTAGTGTTCTGTTAATTCATCTCACAGAGTTACATGTGTATTTCGTGGATCTCCTTGCTAGCCTTATTTCTGTGGAATCTGAGAACAGATATTTCCGATCCCTTTGAAGACTATAGGGCCAAAGGAAATATCCTCCCATAACAAAGAGAAAGAAGCTTTCTGAGAAACTTCTTTGTGTTCTGTGAAATCATCTCACAGAGTTACAGCTTTCCCCTAAAGAAGCCTTTCGCTAAGACAGTTCTTGTGGAATTGGCAAAGTGATATTTGGAAGCCCCTGGAGGGCTATGGTGAAAAAGGAAATATCCTCAGATGAAATCTGGAAAGAAGCTTTCTGAGAAACTGCTTAGTGTTCTGTTAATTCATCTCACAGAGTTACATGGGTATTTCGTGGATCAATTTGCTAGCCTTATTTCTGTGGAATCTGAGAAGAGATATTTCGGATCCCTTTGAAAACTATAGGGCCAAAGGAAATATCCTCCGATAACAATGAGAAAGAAGCTTTCTGAGAAACTTCTTTGTGTTCTGTGAAATCATCTCACAGAGTTACAGCTTTCCGCTCAAGAAGCCTTTCGCTAAGACAGTTCTTGTGGAATTGGCAAAGTGATATTGGGAAGCCCATAGAGGGCTATGGTGAAAAAGGAAATATCCTCAGATGAAATCTGGAAAGAAGCTTTCTTAGAAACTGCTTAGTGTTCTGTTAATTCATCTCACAGAGTTACATGTGTATTTCGTGGATCTCCTTGCTAGCCTTATTTCTGTGGAGTCTGAGAACAGATATTTCGGATCCCATTGGAGACTATAGGGCCAAAGGAAATATCCTCCGATAACAAAGAGAAAGAAGTTTTCTGAGAAACTTCTTTGTGTTCTGTGAAATCATCTCACAGAGTTACAGCTTTCCCCTCAAGAAGCCTTTCGCTAAGACAGTTCTTGTGGAATTGGCAAAGTGATATTTGGAAGCCCATAGAGGGCTGTGGTGAAAAAGTAAATATCCTCAGATGAAATCTGTAAGAAGCTTTCTGAGAAACTGCTTAGTGTTCTGTTAATTCATCTCACAGAGTTACATGTGTATTTCGTGGATCTCTTTGCTAGCCTTATTTCTGTAGAATCTGAGAACAGATATTTCGGATCCCTTTGAAGAGTATAGGGCCAAAGGAAATATCCTCCCATAACAAAGAGAAAGAAGCTTTCTGAGAAACTTCTTTGTGTTCTGTGAAATCATCTCACAGAGTTACAGCTTTCCCCTCAAGAAGCCTTTCGCTAAGACAGTTCTTGAGGAATTGGCAAAGTGATATTTGGAAGCCCACAGTGGGCTATGGTGAAAAAGGAAATATCCTCCGATGAAATCTGGAAAGAAGCTTTCTGAGAAACTGCTTAGTGTTCTGTTAATTCATCTCACAGAGTTACATGTGTATTTCGTGGATCTCTTTGCTAGCCTTATTTCTGTGGAATCTGAAAACAGATATTTCGGATCCCGTTGATGACTATAGGGCCAAAGGAAATATCCTCCCAAAACAAAGAGAAAGAAGCTTTCTGAGAAACTTCTTTGTATTCTGTGAAATCATCTCACAGAGTTACAGCTTTCCGCTCAAGAAGCCTTTCGCTAAGACAGTTCTTGTGGAATTGGCAAAGTGATATTGGGAAGCCCATAGAGGGCTATGGTGAAAAAGGAAATATCCTCAGATGAAATCTGGAAAGAAGCTTTCTGAGAAACTGCTTAGTGTTCTGTTAATTCATCTCACAGAGTTACATGTGTATTTCGTGGATCAATTTGCTAGCCTTATTTCTGTGGAATCTGAGAACAGATATTTCGGATCCCTTTGAAAACTATAGGGCCAAAGGAAATATCCTCCGATAACAATGAGAAAGAAGCTTTCTGAGAAACTTCTTTGTGTTCTGTGAAATCATCTCACAGAGTTACAGCTTTCCGCTCAAGAAGCCTTTCGCTAAGACAGTTCTTGTGGAATTGGCAAAGTGATATTTGGAAGCCCATAGAGGGCTATGGTGAAAAAGGAAATATCCTCAGATGAAATCTGGAAAGAAGCTTTCTGAGAAACTGCTTAGTGTTCTGTTAATTCATCTCACAGAGTTACATGTGTATTTCGTGGATCTCTTTGCTAGCCTTATTTCTGTGGAATCTGAGAACAGATATTTCCGATCCCTTTGAAGACTATAGGGCCAAAGGAAATATCCTCTCATAACAAACAGAAAGAAGCTTTCTGAGAAACTTCTTCGTTTTCTGTGAAATCATCTCACAGAGTTACAGCGTTCCCCTCATTAAGCCTTTCCCTAAGACAGTTCTTGTGGAATTGGCAAAGTGATATTTGGAAGCCCATAGAGGGCTATGGTGAAAAAGGAAATATCCTCAGATGAAATGTGGAAAGAAGCTTTCTGAGAAACTGCTTAGTGTTCTGTTAATTCATCTCACAGAGTTACATGTGTATTTCGTGGATCTCTTTGCTAGCCTTATTTCTGTGGAATCTGAGAAGAGATATTTCGGATCCCTTTGAAGAGTATAGGGCCAAAGGAAATATCCTCCGATAACAAAGAGAAAGAAGCTTTCTGAGAAACTTCTTCGTGTTCTGTGAAATCATCTCACAGAGTTACAGCTTTCCGCTCAAGAAGCCTTTCGCTAAGACAGTTCTTGTGGAATTGGCAAAGTGATATTTGGAAGCCCATAGAGGGCTGTGGTGAAAAAGGAAATATCCTCAGATGAAATCTGGAAAGAAGCTTTCTGAGAAACTGCTTAGTGTTCTGTTAATTCATCTCACAGAGTTACATGTGTATTTCGTGGATCTCTTTGCTAGCCTTATATCTGTGGAATCTGAGAACAGATATTTCCGATCCCTTTGAAGACTGTAGGGCCAAAGGAAATATCCTCCCATAACAAAGAGAAAGAAGCTTTCTGAGAAACTTCTTTGTGTTCTGTGAAATCATCTCACAGAGTTACAGCTTTCCCCTCAAGAAGCCTTTCGCTAAGACAGTTCTTGTGGAATTGGCAAAGTGATATTTGGAAGCCCATAGAGGGCTATGGTGAAAAAGGAAATTTCCTCAGATGAAATCTGGAAAGAAGCTTTCGGAGAAACTGCTTAGTGTTCTGTTAATTCATCTCACAGAGTTACATGTGTTTTTCGTGGATCTCCTTGCTAGCCTTATTTCTGTGGAGTCTGAGAACAGATATTTCGGATCCCATTGGAGACTATAGGGCCAAAGGAAATATCATCCGATAACAAAGAGAAGGAAGCTTTCTGAGAAACTTCTTTGTGTTCTGTGAAATCATCTCACAGAGTTACAGCTTTCCCCTCAAGAAGCCTTTCGCTAAGACAGTTCTTGTGGAATTGCAAAGTGATATTTGGAAGCCCATAGAGGGCTATGGTGAAAAAGGAAATATCCTCAGATGAAATCTGGAAAGAAGCTTTCTGAGAAACTGCTTAGTGTTCTGTTAATTCATCTCACAGAGTTACATGTGTATTTCGTGGATCTCTTTGCTAGCCTTATTTCTGTGGAATCTGAGAACAGATATTTCCGATCCCTTTGAAGACTATAGGGCCAAAGGAAATATCCTCCCATAACAAAGAGAAAGAAGCTTTCTGAGAAACTTCTTTGTGTTCTGTGAAATCATCTCACAGAGTTACAGCTTTCCGCTCAAGAAGCCTTTCGCTAAGACAGTTCTTGTGGAATTGGCAAAGTGATATTTGGAAGCCCATAGAGGGCTGTGGTGAAAAAGGAAAAATCCTCAGATGAAATCTGGAAAGAAGCTTTCTGAGAAACTGCTTAGTGTTCTGTTAATTCATCTCACAGAGTTACATGTGTATTTCGTGGATCTCTTTGCTAGCCTTATTTCTGTGGAATCTGAGAACAGATATTTCCGATCCCTTTGAAGACTATAGGGCCAAAGGAAATATCCTCCCATAACAAAGAGAAAGAAGCTTTCTGAGAAACTTCTTTGTGTTCTGTGAAATCATCTCACAGAGTTACAGCTTTCCCCTCAAGAAGCCTTTCGCTGAGACAGTTCTTGTGGAATTGGCAAAGTGATATTTGGAAGCCCATAGAGGGCTATGGTGAAAAAGGAAATATCCTCACAGGAAATCTGGAAAGAAGCTTTCTGAGAAACTGCTTAGTGTTCTGTTAATTCATCTCACAGAGTTACATGTGTATTTCGTGGATCTCTTTGCTAGCTTTATTTCTGTTGAATCTGAGAACAGATATTTCGGATTGCTCTGAAGACTATAGGGCAAAAGGAAATATCCTCCGATAACAAAGAGAAAGAAGCTTTCTGAGAAACTTCTTTGTGTTCTGTGAAATCATCTCACAGAGTTACAGCTTTCCCCTCAAGAAGCCTTTCGCTGAGACAGTTCTTGTGGAATTGGCAAAGTGATATTTGGAAGCCCATAGAGGTCTATGGTGAAAAAGGAAATATCCTAACAGGAAATCTGGAAAGAAGCTTTCTGAGAAACTGCTTAGTGTTCTGTTAATTCATCTCACAGAGTTACATGTGTATTTCGTGGATCTCTTTGCTAGCCTTATTTCTGTGGAATCTGAGAACAGATATTTCCGATCCCTTTGAAAACTATAGGGCCAAAGGAAATATCCTCCGATAACAAAGAGAAAGAAGCTTTCTGAGAAACTTCTTTGTGTTCTGTGAAATCATCTCAGAGAGTTACAGCTTTCCCCTCAAGAAGCCTTTCGCTGAGACAGTTCTTGTGGAATTGGCAAAGTGATATTTGGAAGCCCATAGAGGGCTAAGGTGAAAAAGGAAATATCCTCACAGGAAATCTGGAGAGAAGCTTTCTGAGAAACTGCTTAGTGTTCTGTTAATTCATCTCACAGAGTTACATGTGTATTTCGTGGATCTCTTTGCTAGCCTTATTTCTGTGGAATCTGAGAACAGATATTTCGGATCCCTTTGAAAACTATAGGGCCAAAGGAAATATCCTCCGATAACAAAGAGAAAGAAGCTTTCTGAGAAACTTCTTTGTGTTCTGTGAAATCATCTCACAGAGTTACAGCTTTCCCCTCAAGAAGCCTTTCGCTAAGACAGTTCTTGTGGAATTGGCAAAGTGATATTTGGAAGCCCATAGAGGACTATGGTGAAAAAGGAAATATCCTCAGATGAAATCTGGAAAGAAGCTTTCTGAGAAACTGCTTAGTGTTCTGTTAATTCATCTCACAGAGTTACATGTGTATTTCGTGGATCTCCTTGCTAGCCTTATTTCTGTGGAGTCTGAGAACAGATATTTTGGGTCCCATTGGAGTCTATAGGGCCAAAGGAAATATCCTCCGATAACAAAGAGAAAGAAGCTTTCTGAGAAACTTCTTTGTGTTCTGTGAAATCATCTCACAGAGTTACAGCTTTCCCCTCAAGAAGCCTTTCGCTAAGACAGTTCTTGTGGAATTGGCAAAGTGATATTTGGAAGCCCATAGAGGGCTATGGTGAAAAAGGAAATATCCTCACAGGAAGTCTGGAAAGAAGCTTTCTGAGAAACTGCTTAGTGTTCTCTTAATTCATCTCACAGAGTTACATGTGTATTTCGTGGATCTCTTTGCTAGCCTTATTTCTGTGGAATCTGAGAACAGATATTTCGGATCCCTTTGAAAACTATAGGGCCAATGGAAATATCCTCCCATAACAAAGAGAAAGAAGCTTTCTGAGAAACTTCTTTGTGTTCTGTGAAATCATCTCACAGAGTTACAGCTTTCCGCTCAAGAAGCCTTTCGCTATGACAGTTCTTGTGGAATTGGCAAAGTGATATTTGGAAGCCCATAGAGGGCTGTGGTGAAAAAGGAAATATCCTCAGATGAAATCTGGAAAGAAGCTTTCTGAGAAACTGCTTAGTGTTCTGTTAATTCATCTCACAGAGTTACATGTGTATTTCGTGGATCTCTTTGCTAGCCTTATTTCTGTGGAATCTGAGAACAGATATTTCCGATCCCTTTGAAGACTATAGGGCCAAAGGAAATATCCTCCCATAACAAAGAGAAAGAAGCTTTCTGAGAAACTTCTTTGTGTTCTGTGAAATCATCTCACAGAGTTACAGCTTTCCCCTCAAGAAGCCTTTCGCTGAGACAGTTCTTGTGGAATTGGCAAAGTGATATTTGGAAGCCCATAGAGGGCTATGGTGAAAAAGGAAATATCCTCACAGGAAATCTGGAAAGAAGCTTTCTGAGAAACTGCTTAGTGTTCTGTTAATTCATCTCACAGAGTTACATGTGTATTTCGTGGATCTCTTTGCTAGCCTTATTTCTGTTGAATCTGAGAACAGATATTTCGGATCGCTCTGAAGACTATAGGGCAAAAGGAAATATCCTCCGATAACAAAGAGAAAGAAGCTTTCTGAGAAACTTCTTTGTGTTCTGTGAAATCATCTCACAGAGTTACAGCTTTCCCCTCAAGAAGCCTTTCGCTGAGACAGTTCTTGTGGAATTGGCAAAGTGATATTTGGAAGCCCATAGAGGTCTATGGTGAAAAAGGAAATATCCTCACAGGAAATCTGGAAAGAAGCTTTCTGAGAAACTGCTTAGTGTTCTGTTAATTCATCTCACAGAGTTACATGTGTATTTCGTGGATCTCTTGGCTAGCCTTATTTCTGTTGAATCTGAGAACAGATATTTCGGATCGCTCTGAAGACTATAGGGCAAAAGGAAATATCCTCCGATAACAAAGAGAAAGAAGCTTTCTGAGAAACTTCTTTGTGTTCTGTGAAATCATCTCACAGAGTTACAGCTTTCCCCTCAAGAAGCCTTTCGCTGAGACAGTTCTTGTGGAATTGGCAAAGTGATATTTGGAAGCCCATAGAGGTCTATGGTGAAAAAGGAAATATCCTAACAGGAAATCTGGAAAGAAGCTTTCTGAGAAACTGCTTAGTGTTCTGTTAATTCATCTCACAGAGTTACATGTGTATTTCGTGGATCTCTTTGCTAGCCTTATTTCTGTGGAATCTGAGAACAGATATTTCGGATCCCTTTGAAAACTATAGGGCCAAAGGAAATATCCTCCGATAACAAAGAGAAAGAAGCTTTCTGAGAAACTTCTTTGTGTTCTGTGAAATCATCTCACAGAGTTACAGCTTTCCCCTCAAGAAGCCTTTCGCTGAGACAGTTCTTGTGGAATTGGCAAAGTGATATTTGGAAGCCCATAGAGGGCTATGGTGAAAAAGGAAATATCCTCACAGGAAATCTGGAGAGAAGCTTTCTGAGAAACTGCTTAGTGTTCTGTTAATTCATCTCACAGAGTTACATGTGTATTTCGTGGATCTCTTTGCTAGCCTTATTTCTGTGGAATCTGAGAACAGATATTTCGGATCCCTTTGAAAACTATAGGGCCAAAGGAAATATCCTCCGATAACAAAGAGAAAGAAGCTTTCTGAGAAACTTCTTTGTGTTCTGTGAAATCATCTCACAGAGTTACAGCTTTCCCCTCAAGAAGCCTTTCGCTAAGACAGTTCTTGTGGAATTGGCAAAGTGATATTTGGAAGCCCATAGAGGACTATGGTGAAAAAGGAAATATCCTCAGATGAAATCTGGAAAGAAGCTTTCTGAGAAACTGCTTAGTGTTCTGTTAATTCATCTCACAGAGTTACATGTGTATTTCGTGGATCTCCTTGCTAGCCTTATTTCTGTGGAGTCTGAGAACAGATATTTTGGGTCCCATTGGAGTCTATAGGGCCAAAGGAAATATCCTCCGATAACAAAGAGAAAGAAGCTTTCTGAGAAACTTCTTTGTGTTCTGTGAAATCATCTCACAGAGTTACAGCTTTCCCCTCAAGAAGCCTTTCGCTAAGACAGTTCTTGTGGAATTGGCAAAGTGATATTTGGAAGCCCATAGAGGGCTATGGTGAAAAAGGAAATATCCTCACAGGAAGTCTGGAAAGAAGCTTTCTGAGAAACTGCTTAGTGTTCTCTTAATTCATCTCACAGAGTTACATGTGTATTTCGTGGATCTCTTTGCTAGCCTTATTTCTGTGGAATCTGAGAACAGATATTTCGGATCCCTTTGAAAACTATAGGGCCAAAGGAAATATCCTCCGATAACAAAGAGAAAGAAGATTTCTGAGAAACTTCTTTGTGTTCTGTGAAATCATCTCACAGAGTTACAACTTTCCCCTCAAGAAGCCTTTCGCTAAGACAGTTCTTGTGGAATTGGCAAAGTGAAATTTGGAAGCCCATAGAGGGCTATGGTGAAAAAGGAAATATCCTCACAGGAAATCTGGAAAGAATCTTTCTGAGAAACTGCTTAGTGTTCTGTTAATTCATCTCACAGAGTTACATGTGTATTTCGTGGATCTCTTTGCTAGCCTGATTTCTGTGGAATCTGAGAACAGATATTTCGGTTCCCTTTGAAGAGTATAGGGCCAAAGGAAATATCCTCCCATAACAAAGAGAAAGAAGCTTTCTGAGAAACTTCTTTGTGTTCTGTGAAATCATCTCACAGAGTTACAGCTTTCCGCTCAAGAAGCCTTTCGCTATGACAGTTCTTGTGGAATTGGCAAAGTGATATTTGGAAGCCCATAGAGGGCTGTGGTGAAAAAGGAAATATCCTCAGATGAAATCTGGAAAGAAGCTTTCTGAGAAACTGCTTAGTGTTCTGTTAATTCATCTCACAGAGTTACATGTGTATTTCGTGGATCTCTTTGCTAGCCTTATTTCTGTGGAATCTGAGAACAGATATTTCCGATCCCTTTGAAGACTATAGGGCCAAAGGAAATATCCTCCCATAACAAAGAGAAAGAAGCTTTCTGAGAAACTTCTTTGTGTTCTGTGAAATCATCTCACAGAGTTACAGCTTTCCGCTCAAGAAGCCTTTCGCTCTGACAGTTCTTGTGGAATTGGCAAAGTGATATTTGGAAGCCCATAGAGGGCTGTGGTGAAAAAGGAAATATCCTCAGATGAAATCTGGAAAGAAGCTTTCTGAGAAACTGCTTAGTGTTCTGTTAATTCATCTCACAGAGTTACATGTGTATTTCGTGGATCTCTTTGCTAGCCTTATTTCTGTGGAATCTGAGAACAGATATTTCGGATCGCTCTGAAGACTATAGGGCAAAAGGAAATATCCTCCGATAACAAAGAGAAAGAAGCTTTCTGAGAAACTTCTTTGTGTTCTGTGAAATCATCTCACAGAGTTACAGCTTTCCCCTCAAGAAGCCTTTCGCTGAGACAGTTCTTGTGGAATTGGCAAAGTGATATTTGGAAGCCCATAGAGGTCTATGGTGAAAAAGGAAATATCCTAACAGGAAATCTGGAAAGAAGCTTTCTGAGAAACTGCTTAGTGTTCTGTTAATTCATCTCACAGAGTTACATGTGTATTTCGTGGATCTCTTTGCTAGCCTTATTTCTGTGGAATCTGAGAACAGATATTTCGGATCCCTTTGAAAACTATAGGGCCAAAGGAAATATCCTCCAATAACAAAGAGAAAGAAGCTTTCTGAGAAACTTCTTTGTGTTCTGTGAAATCATCTCACAGAGTTACAGCTTTCCCCTCAAGAAGCCTTTCGCTAAGACAGTTCTTGTGGAATTGGCAAAGTGATATTTGGAAGCCCATAGAGGACTATGGTGAAAAAGGAAATATCCTCAGATGAAATCTGGAAAGAAGCTTTCTGAGAAACTGCTTAGTGTTTTGTTAATTCATCTCACAGAGTTACATGTGTATTTCGTGGATCTCCTTGCTAGCCTTATTTCTGTGGAGTCTGAGAACAGATATTTTGGGTCCCATTGGAGTCTATAGGGCCAAAGGAAATATCCTCCGATAACAAAGAGAAAGAAGCTTTCTGAGAAACTTCTTTGTGTTCTGTGAAATCATCTCACAGAGTTACAGCTTTCCCCTCAAGAAGCCTTTCGCTAAGACAGTTCTTGTGGAATTGGCAAAGTGATATTTGGAAGCCCATAGAGGGCTATGGTGAAAAAGGAAATATCCTCACAGGAAGTCTGGAAAGAAGCTTTCTGAGAAACTGCTTAGTGTTCTGTTAATTCATCTCACAGAGTTACATGTGTATTTCGTGGATCTCTTTGCTAGCCTTATTTCTGTGGAATCTGAGAACAGATATTTCGGATCCCTTTGAAAACTATAGGGCCAAAGGAAATATCCTCCGATAACAAAGAGAAAGAAGATTTCTGAGAAACTTCTTTGTGTTCTGTGAAATCATCTCACAGAGTTACAGCTTTCCCCTCAAGAAGCCTTTCGCTAAGACAGTTCTTGTGGAATTGGCAAAGTGATATTTGGAAGCCCATAGAGGGCTATGGTGAAAAAGGAAATATCCTCACAGGAAATCTGGAAAGAATCTTTCTGAGAAACTGCTTAGTGTTCTGTTAATTCATCTCACAGAGTTACATGTGTATTTCGTGGATCTCTTTGCTAGCCTGATTTCTGTGGAATCTGAGAACAGATATTTCGGTTCCCTTTGAAGAGTATAGGGCAAAAGGAAATATCCTCCGATAACAAAGAGAAAGAAGCTTTCTGAGAAACTTCTTTGTGTTCTGTGAAATCATCTCACAGAGTTACAGCTTTCCGCTCAAGAAGCCTTTCGCTATGACAGTTCTTGTGGAATTGGCAAAGTGATATTTGGAAGCCCATAGAGGGCTGTGGTGAAAAAGGAAATATCCTCAGATGAAATCTGGAAAGAAGCTTTCTGAGAAACTGCTTAGTGTTCTGTTAATTCATCTCACAGAGTTACATGTGTATTTCGTGGATCTCTTTGCTAGCCTTATTTCTGTGGAATCTGAGAACAGATATTTCCGATCCCTTTGAAGACTATAGGGCCAAAGGAAATATCCTCCCATAACAAAGAGAAAGAAGCTTTCTGAGAAACTTCTTTGTGTTCTGTGAAATCATCTCACAGAGTTACAGCTTTCCCCTCAAGAAGGCTTTCGCTGAGACAGTTCTTGTGGAATTGGCAAAGTGATATTTGGAAGCCCATAGAGGGCTATGGTGAAAAAGGAAATATCCTCACAGGAAATCTGGAAAGAAGCTTTCTGAGAAACTGCTTAGTGTTCTGTTAATTCATCTCACAGAGTTACATGTGTATTTCGTGGATCTCTTTGCTAGCCTTATTTCTGTTGAATCTGAGAACAGATATTTCGGATCGCTCTGAAGACTATAGGGCAAAAGGAAATATCCTCCGATAACAAAGAGAAAGAAGCTTTCTGAGAAACTTCTTTGTGTTCTGTGAAATCATCTCACAGAGTTACAGCTTTCCCCTCAAGAAGCCTTTCGCTGAGACAGTTCTTGTGGAATTGACAAAGTGATATTTGGAAGCCCATAGAGGTCTATGGTGAAAAAGGAAATATCCTAACAGGAAATCTGGAAAGAAGCTTTCTGAGAAACTGCTTAGTGTTCTGTTAATTCATCTCACAGAGTTACATGTGTATTTCGTGGATCTCTTTGCTAGCCTTATTTCTGTGGAATCTGAGAACAGATATTTCGGATCCCTTTGAAAACTATAGGGCCAAAGGAAATATCCTCCGATAACAAAGAGAAAGAAGCTTTCTGAGAAACTTCTTTGTGTTCTGTGAAATCATCTCACAGAGTTACAGCTTTCCCCTCAAGAAGCCTTTCGCTGAGACAGTTCTTGTGGAATTGGCAAAGTGATATTTGGAAGCCCTTAGAGGGCTATGGTGAAAAAGGAAATATCCTCACAGGAAATCTGGAAAGAAGCTTTCTGAGAAACTGCTAAGTGTTCTGTTAATTCATCTCACAGAGTTACATGTGTATTTCGTGGATCCCTTTGCTAGCCTTATTTCTGTGGAATCTGAGAACAGATATTTCGGATCCCTTTGAAAACTATAGGGCCAAAGGAAATATCCTCCGATAACAAAGAGAAAGAAGCTTTCTGAGAAACTTCTTTGTGTTCTGTGAAATCATCTCACAGAGTTACAGCTTTCCCCTCAAGAAGCCTTTCGCTAAGACAGTTCTTGTGGAATTGGCAAAGTGATATTTGGAAGCCCATAGAGGACTATGGTGAAAAAGGAAATATCCTCAGATGAAATCTGGAAAGAAGCTTTCTGAGAAACTGCTTAGTGTTCTGTTAATTCATCTCACAGAGTTACATGTGTATTTCGTGGATCTCCTTGCTAGCCTTATTTCTGTGGAGTCTGAGAACAGATATTTTGGGTCCCATTGGAGTCTATAGGGCCAAAGGAAATATCCTCCGATAACAAAGAGAAAGAAGCTTTCTGAGAAACTTCTTTGTGTTCTGTGAAATCATCTCACAGAGTTACAGCTTTCCCCTCAAGAAGCCTTTCGCTAAGACAGTTCTTGTGGAATTGGCAAAGTGATATTTGGAAGCCCATAAAGGGCTATGGTGAAAAAGGAAATATCCTCACAGGAAGTCTGGAAAGAAGCTTTCTGAGAAACTGCTTAGTGTTCTGTTAATTCATCTCACAGAGTTACATGTGTATTTCGTGGATCTCTTTGCTAGCCTTATTTCTGTGGAATCTGAGAACAGATATTTCGGATCCCTTTGAAAACTATAGGGCCAAAGGAAATATCCTCCGATAACAAAGAGAAAGAAGATTTCTGAGAAACTTCTTTGTGTTCTGTGAAATCATCTCACAGAGTTACAGCTTTCCCCTCAAGAAGCCTTTCGCTAAGACAGTTCTTGTGGAATTGGCAAAGTGATATTTGGAAGCCCATAGAGGGCTATGGTGAAAAAGGAAATATCCTCACAGGAAATCTGGAAAGAATCTTTCTGAGAAACTGCTTAGTGTTCTGTTAATTCATCTCACAGAGTTACATGTGTATTTCGTGGATCTCTTTGCTAGCCTTATTTCTGTGGAATCTGAGAACAGATATTTCGGATCCCTTTGAAAACTATAGGGCCAAAGGAAATATCCTCCGATAACAAAGAGAAAGAAGCTTTCTGAGAAACTTCTTTGTGTTCTGTGAAATCATCTCACAGAGTTACAGCTTTCCGCTCTAGAAGCCTTTCGCTAAGACAGTTCTTGTGGAATTGGCAAAGTGATATTTGGAAGCCCATAGAGGGCTATGGTGAAAAAGGAAATATCCTCAGATGAAATCTGGAAAGAAGCTTTCTGAGAAACTGCTTAGTGTTCTGTTAATTCATCTCACAGAGTTACATGTGTATTTCATGGATCTCTTTGCTAGCCTTATTTCTGTGGAATCTGAGAACAGATATTTCGGATCGCTCTGAAGACTATAGGGCCAAAGGAAATATCCTCCCATAACAAACAGAAAGAAGCTTTATGAGAAACTTCTTCGTTTTCTGTGAAATCATCTCACAGAGTTACAGCTTTCCCCTCAAGAAGCCTTTCGCTAAGACAGTTCTTGTGGAATTGGCAAAGTGATATTTGGAAGCCCATAGAGGGCTATGGTGAAAAAGGAAATATCCTCAGATGAAATCTGGAAAGAAGCTTTCTGAGAAACTGCTTAGTGTTCTGTTAATTCATCTCACAGAGTTACATGTGTATTTCGTGGATCTCTTTGCTAGCCTTATTTCTGTGGAATCTGAGAACAGATATTTCGGATCCCTTTGAAGAGTATAGGGCCAAAGGAAATATCCTCCCATAACAAAGAGAAAGAAGCTTTCTGAGAAACTTCTTTGTGTTCTGTGAAATCATCTCACAGAGTTACAGCTTTCCGCTCAAGAAGCCTTTCGCTCTGACAGTTCTTGTGGAATTGGCAAAGTGATATTTGGAAGCCCATAGAGGGCTGTGGTGAAAAAGGAAATATCCTCAGATGAAATCTGGAAAGAAGCTTTCTGAGAAACTGCTTAGTGTTCTGTTAATTCATCTCACAGAGTTACATGTGTATTTCGTGGATCTCTTTGCTAGCCTTATTTCTGTGGAATCTGAGAACAGATATTTCGGATCGCTCTGAAGACTATAGGGCAAAAGGAAATATCCTCCGATAACAAAGAGAAAGAAGCTTTCTGAGAAACTTCTTTGTGTTCTGTGAAATCATCTCACAGAGTTACAGCTTTCCCCTCAAGAAGCCTTTCGCTGAGACAGTTCTTGTGGAATTGGCAAAGTGATATTTGGAAGCCCATAGAGGTCTATGGTGAAAAAGGAAATATCCTAACAGGAAATCTGGAAAGAAGCTTTCTGAGAAACTGCTTAGTGTTCTGTTAATTCATCTCACAGAGTTACATGTGTATTTCGTGGATCTCTTTGCTAGCCTTATTTCTGTGGAATCTGAGAACAGATATTTCGGATCCCTTTGAAAACTATAGGGCCAAAGGAAATATCCTCCAATAACAAAGAGAAAGAAGCTTTCTGAGAAACTTCTTTGTGTTCTGTGAAATCATCTCACAGAGTTACAGCTTTCCCCTCAAGAAGCCTTTCGCTAAGACAGTTCTTGTGGAATTGGCAAAGTGATATTTGGAAGCCCATAGAGGACTATGGTGAAAAAGGAAATATCCTCAGATGAAATCTGGAAAGAAGCTTTCTGAGAAACTGCTTAGTGTTTTGTTAATTCATCTCACAGAGTTACATGTGTATTTCGTGGATCTCCTTGCTAGCCTTATTTCTGTGGAGTCTGAGAACAGATATTTTGGGTCCCATTGGAGTCTATAGGGCCAAAGGAAATATCCTCCGATAACAAAGAGAAAGAAGCTTTCTGAGAAACTTCTTTGTGTTCTGTGAAATCATCTCACAGAGTTACAGCTTTCCCCTCAAGAAGCCTTTCGCTAAGACAGTTCTTGTGGAATTGGCAAAGTGATATTTGGAAGCCCATAGAGGGCTATGGTGAAAAAGGAAATATCCTCACAGGAAGTCTGGAAAGAAGCTTTCTGAGAAACTGCTTAGTGTTCTGTTAATTCATCTCACAGAGTTACATGTGTATTTCGTGGATCTCTTTGCTAGCCTTATTTCTGTGGAATCTGAGAACAGATATTTCGGATCCCTTTGAAAACTATAGGGCCAAAGGAAATATCCTCCGATAACAAAGAGAAAGAAGATTTCTGAGAAACTTCTTTGTGTTCTGTGAAATCATCTCACAGAGTTACAGCTTTCCCCTCAAGAAGCCTTTCGCTAAGACAGTTCTTGTGGAATTGGCAAAGTGATATTTGGAAGCCCATAGAGGGCTATGGTGAAAAAGGAAATATCCTCACAGGAAATCTGGAAAGAATCTTTCTGAGAAACTGCTTAGTGTTCTGTTAATTCATCTCACAGAGTTACATGTGTATTTCGTGGATCTCTTTGCTAGCCTGATTTCTGTGGAATCTGAGAACAGATATTTCGGTTCCCTTTGAAGAGTATAGGGCCAAAGGAAATATCCTCCCATAACAAAGAGAAAGAAGCTTTCTGAGAAACTTCTTTGTGTTCTGTGAAATCATCTCACAGAGTTACAGCTTTCCGCTCAAGAAGCCTTTCGCTATGACAGTTCTTGTGGAATTGGCAAAGTGATATTTGGAAGCCCATAGAGGGCTGTGGTGAAAAAGGAAATATCCTCAGATGAAATCTGGAAAGAAGCTTTCTGAGAAACTGCTTAGTGTTCTGTTAATTCATCTCACAGAGTTACATGTGTATTTCGTGGATCTCTTTGCTAGCCTTATTTCTGTGGAATCTGAGAACAGATATTTCCGATCCCTTTGAAGACTATAGGGCCAAAGGAAATATCCTCCCATAACAAAGAGAAAGAAGCTTTCTGAGAAACTTCTTTGTGTTCTGTGAAATCATCTCACAGAGTTACAGCTTTCCCCTCAAGAAGCCTTTCGCTGAGACAGTTCTTGTGGAATTGGCAAAGTGATATTTGGAAGCCCATAGAGGGCTATGGTGAAAAAGGAAATATCCTCACAGGAAATCTGGAAAGAAGCTTTCTGAGAAACTGCTTAGTGTTCTGTTAATTCATCTCACAGATTTAAATGTGTATTTCGTGGATCTCTTTGCTAGCCTTATTTCTGTTGAATCTGAGAACAGATATTTCGGATCGCTCTGAAGACTATAGGGCAAAAGGAAATATCCTCCGATAACAAAGAGAAAGAAGCTTTCTGAGAAACTTCTTTGTGTTCTGTGAAATCATCTCACAGAGTTACAGCTTTCCCCTCAAGAAGCCTTTCGCTGAGACAGTTCTTGTGGAATTGGCAAAGTGATATTTGGAAGCCCATAGAGGTCTATGGTGAAAAAGGAAATATCCTAACAGGAAATCTGGAAAGAAGCTTTCTGAGAAACTGCTTAGTGTTCTGTTAATTCATCTCACAGAGTTACATGTGTATTTCGTGGATCTCTTTGCTAGCCTTATTTCTGTGGAATCTGAGAACAGATATTTCGGATCCCTTTGAAAACTATAGGGCCAAAGGAAATATCCTCCGATAACAAAGAGAAAGAAGCTTTCTGAGAAACTTCTTTGTGTTCTGTGAAATCATCTCACAGAGTTACAGCTTTCCCCTCAAGAAGCCTTTCGCTGAGACAGTTCTTGTGGAATTGGCAAAGTGATATTTGGAAGCCCTTAGAGGGCTATGGTGAAAAAGGAAATATCCTCACAGGAAATCTGGAAAGAAGCTTTCTGAGAAACTGCTAAGTGTTCTGTTAATTCATCTCACAGAGTTACATGTGTATTTCGTGGATCTCTTTGCTAGCCTTATTTCTGTGGAATCTGAGAACAGATATTTCGGATCCCTTTGAAAACTATAGGGCCAAAGGAAATATCCTCCGATAACAAAGAGAAAGAAGCTTTCTGAGAAACTTCTTTGTGTTCTGTGAAGTCATCTCACAGAGTTACAGCTTTCCGCTCAGGAAGCCTTTCGCTAAGACAGTTCTTGTGGAATTGGCAAAGTGATATTTGGAAGCCCATAGAGGACTATGGTGAAAAAGGAAATATCCTCAGATGAAATCTGGAAAGAAGCTTTCTGAGAAACTGCTTAGTGTTCTGTTAATTCATCTCACAGAGTTACATGTGTATTTCGTGGATCTCCTTGCTAGCCTTATTTCTGTGGAGTCTGAGAACAGATATTTTGGGTCCCATTGGAGTCTATAGGGCCAAAGGAAATATCCTCCGATAACAAAGAGAAAGAAGCTTTCTGAGAAACTTCTTTGTGTTCTGTGAAATCATCTCACAGAGTTACAGCTTTCCCCTCAAGAAGCCTTTCGCTAAGACAGTTCTTGTGGAATTGGCAAAGTGATATTTGGAAGCCCATAAAGGGCTATGGTGAAAAAGGAAATATCCTCACAGGAAGTCTGGAAAGAAGCTTTCTGAGAAACTGCTTAGTGTTCTGTTAATTCATCTCACAGAGTTACATGTGTATTTCGTGGATCTCTTTGCTAGCCTTATTTCTGTGGAATCTGAGAACAGATATTTCGGATCCCTTTGAAAACTATAGGGCCAAAGGAAATATCCTCCGATAACAAAGAGAAAGAAGATTTCTGAGAAACTTCTTTGTGTTCTGTGAAATCATCTCACAGAGTTACAGCTTTCACCTCAAGAAGCCTTTCGCTAAGACAGTTCTTGTGGAATTGGCAAAGTGATATTTGGAAGCCCATAGAGGGCTATGTTGAAAAAGGAAATATCCTCAGATGAAATCTGGAAAGAAGCTTTCTGAGAAACTGCTTAGTGTTCTGTTAATTCACCTCACAGAGTTACATGTGTATTTCGTGGATCAATTTGCTAGCCTTATTTCTGTGGAATCTGAGAACAGATATTTCGGATCCCTTTGAAAACTATAGGGCCAAAGGAAATATCCTCCGATAACAATGAGAAAGAAGCTTTCTGAGAAACTTCTTTGTGTTCTGTGAAATCATCTCACAGAGTTACAGCTTTCCCCTCAAGAAGCCTTTCGCTAAGACAGTTCTTGTGGAATTGGCAAAGTGATATTTGGAAGCCCATGGAGGGCTATGGTGAAAAAGGAAATATCCTCAGATGAAATCTGGAAAGAAGCTTTCTGAGAAACTGCTTAGTGTTCTGTTAATTCATCTCACAGAGTTACATGTGTATTTCGTGGATCTCCTTGCTAGCCTTATTTCTGTGGAGTCTGAGAACAGATATTTCGGATCCCATTGGAGACTATAGGGCCAAAGGAAATATCCTCCGATAACAAAGAGAAAGAAGTTTTCTGAGAAACTTCTTTGTGTTCTGTGAAATCATCTCACAGAGTTACAGCTTTCCCCTCAAGAAGCCTTTCGCTAAGACAGTTCTTGTGGAATTGGCAAAGTGATATTTGGAAGCCCATAGAGGGCTATGGTGAAAAAGGAAATATCCTCAGATGAAATCTGTAAGAAGCTTTTGAGAAACTGCTTAGTGTTCTGTTAATTCATCTCACAGAGTTACATGTGTATTTCGTGGATCTCTTTGCTAGCCTTATTTCTGTAGAATCTGAGAACAGATATTTCGGATCCCTTTGAAGAGTATAGGGCCAAAGGAAATATCCTCCCATAACAAAGAGAAAGAAGCTTTCTGAGAAACTTCTTTGTGTTCTGTGAAATCATCTCACAGAGTTGCAGCTTTCCCCTCAAGAAGCCTTTCGCTAATACAGTTCTTTTGGAATTGGCAAAGTGATATTTGGAAGCCCACAGTGGGCTATGGTGAAAAAGGAAATATCCTCCGATGAAATCTGGAAAGAAGCTTTCTGAGAAACTGCTTAGTGTTCTGTTAATTCATCTCACAGAGTTACCTGTGTATATCGTGGATGTCTTTGCTAGCCTTATTTCTGTGGAATCTGAGAACAGATACTTCGGTTCCCTTTGAAAACTATAGTTCCAAAGGAAATATCCTCCGATAACAAAGAGAAAGAAGCTTTCTGAGAAACTTCTTTGTGTTCTGTGAAATCATCTCACAGAGTTACAGCTTTCCGCTCAAGAAGCCTTTCGCTAAGACAGTTCTTGTGGAATTGGCAAAGTGATATTTGGAAGCCCATAGAGGGCTATGGTGAAAAAGGAAATATCGTCAGATGAAATCTGGAAAGAAGCTTTCTGAGAAACTGCTTAGTGTTCTGTTAATTCATCTCACAGAGTTACATGTGCATTTCGTGGATCTCTTTGCTAGTCTTATTTCTGTGGAATCTGAGAACAGATATTTCGGATCCCGTTGATGACTATAGGGCCAAAGGAAATATCCACCCAAAACAAAGAGAAAGAAGCTTTCTGAGAAACTTCTTTGTGTTCTGTGAAATCATCTCACAGAGTTACAGCTTTCCGCTCAAGAAGCCTTTCGCTAAGACAGTTCTTGTGGAATTGGCAAAGTGATATTTGGAAGCCCATAGAGGGCTATGGTGAAAAAGGAAATATCCTCAGATGAAATCTGGAAAGAAGCTTTCTGAGAAACTGCTTAGTGTTCTGTTAATTCATCTCACAGAGTTACATGTGTATTTCGTGGATCTCTTTGCTAGCCTTATTTCTGTAGAATCTGAGAACAGATATTTCGGATCCCTTTGAAGAGTATAGGGCCAAAGGAAATATCCTCCCATAACAAAGAGAAAGAAGCTTTCTGAGAAACTTCTTTGTGTTCTGTGAAATCATCTCACAGAGTTGCAGCTTTCCCCTCAAGAAGCCTTTCGCTAATACAGTTCTTTTGGAATTGGCAAAGTGATATTTGGAAGCCCACAGTGGGCTATGGTGAAAAAGGAAATATCCTCCGATGAAATCTGGAAAGAAGCTTTCTGAGAAACTGCTTAGTGTTCTGTTAATTCATCTCACAGAGTTACCTGTGTATATCGTGGATGTCTTTGCTAGCCTTATTTCTGTGGAATCTGAGAACAGATACTTCGGTTCCCTTTGAAAACTATAGTTCCAAAGGAAATATCCTCCGATAACAAAGAGAAAGAAGCTTTCTGAGAAACTTCTTTGTGTTCTGTGAAATCATCTCACAGAGTTACAGCTTTCCGCTCAAGAAGCCTTTCGCTAAGACAGTTCTTGTGGAATTGGCAAAGTGATATTTGGAAGCCCATAGAGGGCTATGGTGAAAAAGGAAATATCGTCAGATGAAATCTGGAAAGAAGCTTTCTGAGAAACTGCTTAGTGTTCTGTTAATTCATCTCACAGAGTTACATGTGCATTTCGTGGATCTCTTTGCTAGTCTTATTTCTGTGGAATCTGAGAACAGATATTTCGGATCCCGTTGATGACTATAGGGCCAAAGGAAATATCCACCCAAAACAAAGAGAAAGAAGCTTTCTGAGAAACTTCTTTGTGTTCTGTGAAATCATCTCACAGAGTTACAGCTTTCCGCTCAAGAAGCCTTTCGCTAAGACAGTTCTTGTGGAATTGGCAAAGTGATATTTGGAAGCCCATAGAGGGATATGGTGAAAAAGGAAATATCCTCAGATGAAATCTGGAAAGAAGCTTTCTGAGAAACTGCTTAGTGTTCTGTTAATTCATCTCACAGAGTTACATGTGTATTTCGTGGATCAATTTGCTAGCCTTCTTTCTGTGGAATCTGAGAACAGATATTTCGGATCCCTTTGAAAACTATAGGGCCAAAGGAAATATCCTCCGATTACAATGAGAAAGAAGCTTTCTGAGAAACTTCTTTGTGTTCTGTGAAATCATCTCACAAAGTTACAGCTTTCCGCTCAAGAAGCCTTTCGCTAAGACAGTTCTTGTGGAATTGGCAAAGTGATATTTGGAAGCCCATAGAGGGCTATGGTGAAAAAGGAAATAACCTCAGATGAAATCTGGAAAGAAGCTTTCTGAGAAACTGCTTAGTGTTCTGTTAATTCATCTCACAGAGTTACATGTGTATTTCGTGGATCTCTTTGCTAGCCTTATTTCTGTGGAATCTGAGAACAGATATTTCCGATCCCTTTGAAGACTATAGGGCCAAAGGAAATATCCTCCCATAACAAAGAGAAAGAAGCTTTCTGAGAAACTTCTTTGTGTTCTGTGAAATCATCTCACAGAGTTACAGCTTTCCCCTCAAGAAGCCTTTCGCTAAGACAGTTCTTGGGGAATTGGCAAAGTGATATTTGGAAGCCCATGGAGGGCTCTGGTGAAAAAGGAAATATCCTCAGATGAAATCTGGAAAGAAGCTTTCTGAGAAACTGCTTAGTGTTCTGTTAATTCATCTCACAGAGTTACATGTGTATTTCGTGGATCTCCTTGCTAGCCTTATTTCTGTGGAGTCTGAGAACAGATATTTCGGATCCCATTGGAGACTATAGGGCCAAAGGAAATATCCTCCGATAACAAAGAGAAAGAAGTTTTCTGAGAAACTTCTTTGTGTTCTGTGAAATCAACTCACAGAGTTACAGCTTTCCCCTCAAGAAGCCTTTCGCTAAGACAGTTCTTGTGGAATTGGCAAAGTGATATTTGGAAGCCCATAGAGGGCTATGGTGAAAAAGGAAATATCCTCAGATGAAATCTGGAAAGAAGCTTTCTGAGAAACTGCTTAGTGTTCTGTTAACTCATCTCACAGAGTTACATGTGTATTTCGTGGATCTCTTTGCTAGCCTTATTTCTGTGGAATCTGAGAACAGATATTTCGGATCGCTCTGAAGACTATAGGGCCAAAGCAAATATCCTCCCATAACAAACAGAAAGAAGCTTTCTGAGAAACTTCTTCGTTTTCTGTGAAATCATCTCACAGAGTTACAGCTTTCCCCTCAAGAAGCCTTTCCCTAAGACAGTTCTTGTGGAATTGGCAAAGTGATATTTGGAAGCCCATAGAGGGCTATGGTGAAAAAGGAAATATCCTCCGATGAAATGTGGAAAGAAGCTTTCTGAGAAACTGCTTAGTGTTCTGTTAATTCATCTCACAGAGTTACATGTGTATTTCGTGGATCTCTTTGCTAGCCTTATTTCTGTGGAATCTGAGAAGAGATATTTCGGATCCCTTTGAAGAGTATAGGGCCAAAGGAAATATCCTCCGATAACAAAGAGAAAGAAGCTTTCTGAGAAACATCTTCGTGTTCTGTGAAATCATCTCACAGAGTTACAGCTTTCCGCTCAAGAAGCCTTTCGCTAAGACAGTTCTTGTGGAATTGGCAAAGTGATATTTGGAAGCCCATAGAGGGCTGTGGTGAAAAAGGAAATATCCTCAGTTGAAATCTGGAAAGAAGCTTTCTGAGTAACTGCTTAGTGTTCTGTTAATTCATCTCACAGATTTACATGTGTATTTCGTGGATCTCTTTGCTAGCCTTATTTCTGTGGAATCTGAGAACAGATATTTAAGATCCCTTTGAAGACTATAGGGCCAAAGGAAATATCCTCCCATAACAAAGAGAAAGAAGCTTTCTGAGAAACTTCTTTGTGTTCTGTGAAATCATCTCACAGAGTTACAGCTTTCCCCTCAAGAAGCCTTTCGCTAAGACAGTTCTTGTGGAATTGGCAAAGTGATATTTGGAAGCCCATAGAGGGCTATTGTGAAAAAGGAAATATCCTCACAGGAAATCTGGAAAGAAGCTTTCTGAGAAACTGCTTAGTGTTCTGTTAATTCATCTCACAGAGTTACATGTGTATTTCGGGGATCTCCTTGCTAGCCTTATTTCTGTGGAGTCTGAGAACAGATATTTCGGATCCCATTGGAGAATATAGGGCCAAAGGAAATATCCTCCCATAACAAAGAGAAAGAAGCTTTCTGAGAAACTTCTTTGTGTTCTGTGAAATCATCTCACAGAGTTACAGCTTTCCCCTCAAGAAGCCTTTCGCTAAGACGGTTCTTGTGGAATTGGCAAAGTGATATTTGGAAGCCCTTAGAGGGCTATGGTGAAAAAGGAAATATCCTCAGATGAAATCTGGAAAGAATCTTTCTGAGAAACTGCTTAGTGTTCTGTTAATTCATCTCACAGAGTTACATGTGTATTTCTTGGATCTCTTTGCTAGCCTTATTTCTGTGGAATCTGAGAACAGATATTTCGGATCCCGTTGATGACTATAGGGCCAAAGGAAATATCCTCCCAAAACAAAGAGAAAGAAGCTTTCTGAGAAACTTCTTTGTGTTCTGTGAAATCATCTCACAGAGTTACAGCTTTCCGCTCAATAAGCCTTTCGCTAAGACAGTTCTTGTGGAATTGGCAAAGTGATATTTGGAAGCCCATAGAGAGCTATGTTGAAAAAGGAAATATCCTCAGATTTAATCTGGAAAGAAGCTTTCTGAGAAACTGCTTAGTGTTCTGTTAATTCATCTCACAGAGTTACATGTGTATTTCGTGGATCAATTTGCTAGCCTTATTTCTGTGGAATCTGAGAACAGATATTTCGGATCCCTTTGAAAACTATAGGGCCAAAGGAAATATCCTCCGATAACAATGAGAAAGAAGCTTTCTGAGAAACTTCTTTGTGTTCTGTGAAATCATCTCACAGAGTTACAGCTTTCCGCTCAAGAAGCCTTTCGCTAAGACAGTTCTTGTGGAATTGGCAAAGTGATATTTGGAAGCCCATAGAGGGCTATGGTGAAAAAGGAAATATCCTCAGATGAAATCTGGAAAGAAGCTTTCTGAGAAACTGCTTAGTGTTCTGTTAATTCATCTCACAGAGTTACATGTGTATTTCGTGGATCTCTTTGCTGGCCTTATTTCTGTGGAATCTGAGAACAGATATTTCCGATCCCTTTGAAGACTATAGGGCCAAAGGAAATATCCTCCCATAACAAAGAGAAAGAAGCTTTCTGAGAAACTTCTTTGTGTTCTGTGAAATCATCTCACAGAGTTACAGCTTTCCCCTCAAGAAGCCTTTCGCTAAGACAGTTCTTGTGGAATTGGCAAAGTGATATTTGGAAGCCCATGGAGGGCTATGGTGAAAAAGGAAATATCCTCAGATGAAATCTGGAAAGAAGCTTTCTGAGAAACTGCTTAGTGTTCTGTTAATTCATCTCACAGAGTTACATGTGTATTTCGTGGATCTCCTTGCTAGCCTTATTTCTGTGGAGTCTGAGAACAGATATTTCGGATCCCATTGGAGACTATAGGGCCAAAGGAAATATCCTCCGATAACAAAGAGAAAGAAGTTTTCTGAGAAACTTCTTTGTGTTCTGTGAAATCATCTCACAGAGTTACAGCTTTCCCCTCAAGAAGCCTTTCGCTAAGACAGTTCTTGTGGAATTGGCAAAGTGATATTTGGAAGCCCATAGAGGGCTATGGTGAAAAAGGAAATATCCTCAGATGAAATCTGTAAGAAGCTTTCTGAGAAACTGCTTAGTGTTCTGTTAATTCATCTCACAGAGTTACATGTGTATTTCGTGGATCTCTTTGCTAGCCTTATTTCTGTAGAATCTGAGAACAGATATTTCGGATCCCTTTGAAGAGTATAGGGCCAAAGGAAATATCCTCCCATAACAAAGAGAAAGAAGCTTTCTGAGAAACTTCTTTGTGTTCTGTGAAATCATCTCACAGAGTTACAGCTTTCCCCTCAAGAAGCCTTTCGCTAAGACAGTTCTTTTGGAATTGGCAAAGTGATATTTGGAAGCCCATAGAGGGCTATGGTGAAAAAGGAAATATCCTCAGATGAAATCTGGAAAGAAGCTTTCTGAGAAACTGCTTAGTGTTCTGTTAATTCATCTCACAGAGTTACCTGTGTATATCGTGGATGTCTTTGCTAGCCTTATTTCTGTGGAATCTGAGAACAGATACTTCGGTTCCCTTTGAAAACTATAGTTCCAAAGGAAATATCCTCCGATAACAAAGAGAAAGAAGCTTTCTGAGAAACTCCTTTGTGTTCTGTGAAATCATCTCACAGAGTTACAGCTTTCCGCTCAAGAAGCCTTTCGCTAAGACAGTTCTTGTGGAATTGGCAAAGTGATATTTGGAAGCCCATAGAGGGCTATGGTGAAAAAGGAAATATCGTCAGATGAAATCTGGAAAGAAGCTTTCTGAGAAACTGCTTAGTGTTCTGTTAATTCATCTCACAGAGTTACATGTGTATTTCGTGGATCTCTTTGCTAGCCTTATTTCTGTGGAATCTGAGAACAGATATTTCGGATCCCGTTGATGACTATAGGGCCAAAGGAAATATCCTCCCAAAACAAAGAGAAAGAAGCTTTCTGAGAAACTTCTTTGTGTTCTGTGAAATCATCTCACAGAGTTACAGCTTTCCGCTCAAGAAGCCTTTCGCTAAGACAGTTCTTGTGGAATTGGCAAAGTGATATTTGGAAGCCCATAGAGGGCTATGGTGAAAAAGGAAATATCCTCAGATGAAATCTGGAAAGAATCTTTCTGAGAAACTGCTTAGTGTTCTGTTAATTCATCTCACAGAGTTACATGTGTATTTCGTGGATCAATTTGCTAGCCATATTTCTGTGGAATCTGAGAACAGATATTTCGGATCCCTTTGAAGACTATAGGGCCAAAGGAAATATCCTCCGATAACAATGAGAAAGAAGCTTTCTGAGAAACTTCTTTGTGTTCTGTGAAATCATCTCACAGAGTTACAGCTTTCCGCTCAAAAAGCCTTTCGCTAAGACAGTTCTTGTGGAATTGGCAAAGTGATATTTGGAAGCCCATAGAGGGCTATGGTGAAAAAGGAAATATCCTCAGATGAAATCTGGAAAGAAGCTTTCTGAGAAACTGCTTAGTGTTCTGTTAATTCATCTCACAGAGTTACATGTGTATTTCGTGGATCTCCTTGCTAGCCTTATTTCTGTGGAATCTGAGAACAGATATTTCCGATCCCTTTGAAGACTATAGGGCCAAAGGAAATATCCTCCCATAACAAAGAGAAAGAAGCTTTCTGAGAAACTTCTTTGTGTTCTGTGAAATCATCTCACAGAGTTACAGCTTTCCCCTAAAGAAGCCTTTCGCTAAGACAGTTCTTGTGGAATTGGCAAAGTGATATTTGGAAGCCCCTGGAGGGCTATGGTGAAAAAGGAAATATCCTCAGATGAAATCTGGAAAGAAGCTTTCTGAGAAACTGCTTAGTGTTCTGTTAATTCATCTCACAGAGTTACATGGGTATTTCGTGGATCAATTTGCTAGCCTTATTTCTGTGGAATCTGAGAAGAGATATTTCGGATCCCTTTGAAAACTATAGGGCCAAAGGAAATATCCTCCGATAACAATGAGAAAGAAGCTTTCTGAGAAACTTCTTTGTGTTCTGTGAAATCATCTCACAGAGTTACAGCTTTCCGCTCAAGAAGCCTTTCGCTAAGACAGTTCTTGTGGAATTGGCAAAGTGATATTGGGAAGCCCATAGAGGGCTATGGTGAAAAAGGAAATATCCTCAGATGAAATCTGGAAAGAAGCTTTCTTAGAAACTGCTTAGTGTTCTGTTAATTCATCTCACAGAGTTACATGTGTATTTCGTGGATCTCCTTGCTAGCCTTATTTCTGTGGAGTCTGAGAACAGATATTTCGGATCCCATTGGAGACTATAGGGCCAAAGGAAATATCCTCCGATAACAAAGAGAAAGAAGTTTTCTGAGAAACTTCTTTGTGTTCTGTGAAATCATCTCACAGAGTTACAGCTTTCCCCTCAAGAAGCCTTTCGCTAAGACAGTTCTTGTGGAATTGGCAAAGTGATATTTGGAAGCCCATAGAGGGCTGTGGTGAAAAAGTAAATATCCTCAGATGAAATCTGTAAGAAGCTTTCTGAGAAACTGCTTAGTGTTCTGTTAATTCATCTCACAGAGTTACATGTGTATTTCGTGGATCTCTTTGCTAGCCTTATTTCTGTAGAATCTGAGAACAGATATTTCGGATCCCTTTGAAGAGTATAGGGCCAAAGGAAATATCCTCCCATAACAAAGAGAAAGAAGCTTTCTGAGAAACTTCTTTGTGTTCTGTGAAATCATCTCACAGAGTTACAGCTTTCCCCTCAAGAAGCCTTTCGCTAAGACAGTTCTTGAGGAATTGGCAAAGTGATATTTGGAAGCCCACAGTGGGCTATGGTGAAAAAGGAAATATCCTCCGATGAAATCTGGAAAGAAGCTTTCTGAGAAACTGCTTAGTGTTCTGTTAATTCATCTCACAGAGTTACATGTGTATTTCGTGGATCTCTTTGCTAGCCTTATTTCTGTGGAATCTGAAAACAGATATTTCGGATCCCGTTGATGACTATAGGGCCAAAGGAAATATCCTCCCAAAACAAAGAGAAAGAAGCTTTCTGAGAAACTTCTTTGTATTCTGTGAAATCATCTCACAGAGTTACAGCTTTCCGCTCAAGAAGCCTTTCGCTAAGACAGTTCTTGTGGAATTGGCAAAGTGATATTGGGAAGCCCATAGAGGGCTATGGTGAAAAAGGAAATATCCTCAGATGAAATCTGGAAAGAAGCTTTCTGAGAAACTGCTTAGTGTTCTGTTAATTCATCTCACAGAGTTACATGTGTATTTCGTGGATCAATTTGCTAGCCTTATTTCTGTGGAATCTGAGAACAGATATTTCGGATCCCTTTGAAAACTATAGGGCCAAAGGAAATATCCTCCGATAACAATGAGAAAGAAGCTTTCTGAGAAACTTCTTTGTGTTCTGTGAAATCATCTCACAGAGTTACAGCTTTCCGCTCAAGAAGCCTTTCGCTAAGACAGTTCTTGTGGAATTGGCAAAGTGATATTTGGAAGCCCATAGAGGGCTATGGTGAAAAAGGAAATATCCTCAGATGAAATCTGGAAAGAAGCTTTCTGAGAAACTGCTTAGTGTTCTGTTAATTCATCTCACAGAGTTACATGTGTATTTCGTGGATCTCTTTGCTAGCCTTATTTCTGTGGAATCTGAGAACAGATATTTCCGATCCCTTTGAAGACTATAGGGCCAAAGGAAATATCCTCTCATAACAAACAGAAAGAAGCTTTCTGAGAAACTTCTTCGTTTTCTGTGAAATCATCTCACAGAGTTACAGCGTTCCCCTCATTAAGCCTTTCCCTAAGACAGTTCTTGTGGAATTGGCAAAGTGATATTTGGAAGCCCATAGAGGGCTATGGTGAAAAAGGAAATATCCTCAGATGAAATGTGGAAAGAAGCTTTCTGAGAAACTGCTTAGTGTTCTGTTAATTCATCTCACAGAGTTACATGTGTATTTCGTGGATCTCTTTGCTAGCCTTATTTCTGTGGAATCTGAGAAGAGATATTTCGGATCCCTTTGAAGAGTATAGGGCCAAAGGAAATATCCTCCGATAACAAAGAGAAAGAAGCTTTCTGAGAAACTTCTTCGTGTTCTGTGAAATCATCTCACAGAGTTACAGCTTTCCGCTCAAGAAGCCTTTCGCTAAGACAGTTCTTGTGGAATTGGCAAAGTGATATTTGGAAGCCCATAGAGGGCTGTGGTGAAAAAGGAAATATCCTCAGATGAAATCTGGAAAGAAGCTTTCTGAGAAACTGCTTAGTGTTCTGTTAATTCATCTCACAGAGTTACATGTGTATTTCGTGGATCTCTTTGCTAGCCTTATATCTGTGGAATCTGAGAACAGATATTTCCGATCCCTTTGAAGACTGTAGGGCCAAAGGAAATATCCTCCCATAACAAAGAGAAAGAAGCTTTCTGAGAAACTTCTTTGTGTTCTGTGAAATCATCTCACAGAGTTACAGCTTTCCCCTCAAGAAGCCTTTCGCTAAGACAGTTCTTGTGGAATTGGCAAAGTGATATTTGGAAGCCCATAGAGGGCTATGGTGAAAAAGGAAATTTCCTCAGATGAAATCTGGAAAGAAGCTTTCGGAGAAACTGCTTAGTGTTCTGTTAATTCATCTCACAGAGTTACATGTGTTTTTCGTGGATCTCCTTGCTAGCCTTATTTCTGTGGAGTCTGAGAACAGATATTTCGGATCCCATTGGAGACTATAGGGCCAAAGGAAATATCATCCGATAACAAAGAGAAGGAAGCTTTCTGAGAAACTTCTTTGTGTTCTGTGAAATCATCTCACAGAGTTACAGCTTTCCCCTCAAGAAGCCTTTCGCTAAGACAGTTCTTGTGGAATTGCAAAGTGATATTTGGAAGCCCATAGAGGGCTATGGTGAAAAAGGAAATATCCTCAGATGAAATCTGGAAAGAAGCTTTCTGAGAAACTGCTTAGTGTTCTGTTAATTCATCTCACAGAGTTACATGTGTATTTCGTGGATCTCTTTGCTAGCCTTATTTCTGTGGAATCTGAGAACAGATATTTCCGATCCCTTTGAAGACTATAGGGCCAAAGGAAATATCCTCCCATAACAAAGAGAAAGAAGCTTTCTGAGAAACTTCTTTGTGTTCTGTGAAATCATCTCACAGAGTTACAGCTTTCCGCTCAAGAAGCCTTTCGCTAAGACAGTTCTTGTGGAATTGGCAAAGTGATATTTGGAAGCCCATAGAGGGCTGTGGTGAAAAAGGAAAAATCCTCAGATGAAATCTGGAAAGAAGCTTTCTGAGAAACTGCTTAGTGTTCTGTTAATTCATCTCACAGAGTTACATGTGTATTTCGTGGATCTCTTTGCTAGCCTTATTTCTGTGGAATCTGAGAACAGATATTTCCGATCCCTTTGAAGACTATAGGGCCAAAGGAAATATCCTCCCATAACAAAGAGAAAGAAGCTTTCTGAGAAACTTCTTTGTGTTCTGTGAAATCATCTCACAGAGTTACAGCTTTCCCCTCAAGAAGCCTTTCGCTGAGACAGTTCTTGTGGAATTGGCAAAGTGATATTTGGAAGCCCATAGAGGGCTATGGTGAAAAAGGAAATATCCTCACAGGAAATCTGGAAAGAAGCTTTCTGAGAAACTGCTTAGTGTTCTGTTAATTCATCTCACAGAGTTACATGTGTATTTCGTGGATCTCTTTGCTAGCTTTATTTCTGTTGAATCTGAGAACAGATATTTCGGATTGCTCTGAAGACTATAGGGCAAAAGGAAATATCCTCCGATAACAAAGAGAAAGAAGCTTTCTGAGAAACTTCTTTGTGTTCTGTGAAATCATCTCACAGAGTTACAGCTTTCCCCTCAAGAAGCCTTTCGCTGAGACAGTTCTTGTGGAATTGGCAAAGTGATATTTGGAAGCCCATAGAGGTCTATGGTGAAAAAGGAAATATCCTAACAGGAAATCTGGAAAGAAGCTTTCTGAGAAACTGCTTAGTGTTCTGTTAATTCATCTCACAGAGTTACATGTGTATTTCGTGGATCTCTTTGCTAGCCTTATTTCTGTGGAATCTGAGAACAGATATTTCCGATCCCTTTGAAAACTATAGGGCCAAAGGAAATATCCTCCGATAACAAAGAGAAAGAAGCTTTCTGAGAAACTTCTTTGTGTTCTGTGAAATCATCTCAGAGAGTTACAGCTTTCCCCTCAAGAAGCCTTTCGCTGAGACAGTTCTTGTGGAATTGGCAAAGTGATATTTGGAAGCCCATAGAGGGCTAAGGTGAAAAAGGAAATATCCTCACAGGAAATCTGGAGAGAAGCTTTCTGAGAAACTGCTTAGTGTTCTGTTAATTCATCTCACAGAGTTACATGTGTATTTCGTGGATCTCTTTGCTAGCCTTATTTCTGTGGAATCTGAGAACAGATATTTCGGATCCCTTTGAAAACTATAGGGCCAAAGGAAATATCCTCCGATAACAAAGAGAAAGAAGCTTTCTGAGAAACTTCTTTGTGTTCTGTGAAATCATCTCACAGAGTTACAGCTTTCCCCTCAAGAAGCCTTTCGCTAAGACAGTTCTTGTGGAATTGGCAAAGTGATATTTGGAAGCCCATAGAGGACTATGGTGAAAAAGGAAATATCCTCAGATGAAATCTGGAAAGAAGCTTTCTGAGAAACTGCTTAGTGTTCTGTTAATTCATCTCACAGAGTTACATGTGTATTTCGTGGATCTCCTTGCTAGCCTTATTTCTGTGGAGTCTGAGAACAGATATTTTGGGTCCCATTGGAGTCTATAGGGCCAAAGGAAATATCCTCCGATAACAAAGAGAAAGAAGCTTTCTGAGAAACTTCTTTGTGTTCTGTGAAATCATCTCACAGAGTTACAGCTTTCCCCTCAAGAAGCCTTTCGCTAAGACAGTTCTTGTGGAATTGGCAAAGTGATATTTGGAAGCCCATAGAGGGCTATGGTGAAAAAGGAAATATCCTCACAGGAAGTCTGGAAAGAAGCTTTCTGAGAAACTGCTTAGTGTTCTCTTAATTCATCTCACAGAGTTACATGTGTATTTCGTGGATCTCTTTGCTAGCCTTATTTCTGTGGAATCTGAGAACAGATATTTCGGATCCCTTTGAAAACTATAGGGCCAATGGAAATATCCTCCCATAACAAAGAGAAAGAAGCTTTCTGAGAAACTTCTTTGTGTTCTGTGAAATCATCTCACAGAGTTACAGCTTTCCGCTCAAGAAGCCTTTCGCTATGACAGTTCTTGTGGAATTGGCAAAGTGATATTTGGAAGCCCATAGAGGGCTGTGGTGAAAAAGGAAATATCCTCAGATGAAATCTGGAAAGAAGCTTTCTGAGAAACTGCTTAGTGTTCTGTTAATTCATCTCACAGAGTTACATGTGTATTTCGTGGATCTCTTTGCTAGCCTTATTTCTGTGGAATCTGAGAACAGATATTTCCGATCCCTTTGAAGACTATAGGGCCAAAGGAAATATCCTCCCATAACAAAGAGAAAGAAGCTTTCTGAGAAACTTCTTTGTGTTCTGTGAAATCATCTCACAGAGTTACAGCTTTCCCCTCAAGAAGCCTTTCGCTGAGACAGTTCTTGTGGAATTGGCAAAGTGATATTTGGAAGCCCATAGAGGGCTATGGTGAAAAAGGAAATATCCTCACAGGAAATCTGGAAAGAAGCTTTCTGAGAAACTGCTTAGTGTTCTGTTAATTCATCTCACAGAGTTACATGTGTATTTCGTGGATCTCTTTGCTAGCCTTATTTCTGTTGAATCTGAGAACAGATATTTCGGATCGCTCTGAAGACTATAGGGCAAAAGGAAATATCCTCCGATAACAAAGAGAAAGAAGCTTTCTGAGAAACTTCTTTGTGTTCTGTGAAATCATCTCACAGAGTTACAGCTTTCCCCTCAAGAAGCCTTTCGCTGAGACAGTTCTTGTGGAATTGGCAAAGTGATATTTGGAAGCCCATAGAGGTCTATGGTGAAAAAGGAAATATCCTCACAGGAAATCTGGAAAGAAGCTTTCTGAGAAACTGCTTAGTGTTCTGTTAATTCATCTCACAGAGTTACATGTGTATTTCGTGGATCTCTTGGCTAGCCTTATTTCTGTTGAATCTGAGAACAGATATTTCGGATCGCTCTGAAGACTATAGGGCAAAAGGAAATATCCTCCGATAACAAAGAGAAAGAAGCTTTCTGAGAAACTTCTTTGTGTTCTGTGAAATCATCTCACAGAGTTACAGCTTTCCCCTCAAGAAGCCTTTCGCTGAGACAGTTCTTGTGGAATTGGCAAAGTGATATTTGGAAGCCCATAGAGGTCTATGGTGAAAAAGGAAATATCCTAACAGGAAATCTGGAAAGAAGCTTTCTGAGAAACTGCTTAGTGTTCTGTTAATTCATCTCACAGAGTTACATGTGTATTTCGTGGATCTCTTTGCTAGCCTTATTTCTGTGGAATCTGAGAACAGATATTTCGGATCCCTTTGAAAACTATAGGGCCAAAGGAAATATCCTCCGATAACAAAGAGAAAGAAGCTTTCTGAGAAACTTCTTTGTGTTCTGTGAAATCATCTCACAGAGTTACAGCTTTCCCCTCAAGAAGCCTTTCGCTGAGACAGTTCTTGTGGAATTGGCAAAGTGATATTTGGAAGCCCATAGAGGGCTATGGTGAAAAAGGAAATATCCTCACAGGAAATCTGGAGAGAAGCTTTCTGAGAAACTGCTTAGTGTTCTGTTAATTCATCTCACAGAGTTACATGTGTATTTCGTGGATCTCTTTGCTAGCCTTATTTCTGTGGAATCTGAGAACAGATATTTCGGATCCCTTTGAAAACTATAGGGCCAAAGGAAATATCCTCCGATAACAAAGAGAAAGAAGCTTTCTGAGAAACTTCTTTGTGTTCTGTGAAATCATCTCACAGAGTTACAGCTTTCCCCTCAAGAAGCCTTTCGCTAAGACAGTTCTTGTGGAATTGGCAAAGTGATATTTGGAAGCCCATAGAGGACTATGGTGAAAAAGGAAATATCCTCAGATGAAATCTGGAAAGAAGCTTTCTGAGAAACTGCTTAGTGTTCTGTTAATTCATCTCACAGAGTTACATGTGTATTTCGTGGATCTCCTTGCTAGCCTTATTTCTGTGGAGTCTGAGAACAGATATTTTGGGTCCCATTGGAGTCTATAGGGCCAAAGGAAATATCCTCCGATAACAAAGAGAAAGAAGCTTTCTGAGAAACTTCTTTGTGTTCTGTGAAATCATCTCACAGAGTTACAGCTTTCCCCTCAAGAAGCCTTTCGCTAAGACAGTTCTTGTGGAATTGGCAAAGTGATATTTGGAAGCCCATAGAGGGCTATGGTGAAAAAGGAAATATCCTCACAGGAAGTCTGGAAAGAAGCTTTCTGAGAAACTGCTTAGTGTTCTCTTAATTCATCTCACAGAGTTACATGTGTATTTCGTGGATCTCTTTGCTAGCCTTATTTCTGTGGAATCTGAGAACAGATATTTCGGATCCCTTTGAAAACTATAGGGCCAAAGGAAATATCCTCCGATAACAAAGAGAAAGAAGATTTCTGAGAAACTTCTTTGTGTTCTGTGAAATCATCTCACAGAGTTACAACTTTCCCCTCAAGAAGCCTTTCGCTAAGACAGTTCTTGTGGAATTGGCAAAGTGAAATTTGGAAGCCCATAGAGGGCTATGGTGAAAAAGGAAATATCCTCACAGGAAATCTGGAAAGAATCTTTCTGAGAAACTGCTTAGTGTTCTGTTAATTCATCTCACAGAGTTACATGTGTATTTCGTGGATCTCTTTGCTAGCCTGATTTCTGTGGAATCTGAGAACAGATATTTCGGTTCCCTTTGAAGAGTATAGGGCCAAAGGAAATATCCTCCCATAACAAAGAGAAAGAAGCTTTCTGAGAAACTTCTTTGTGTTCTGTGAAATCATCTCACAGAGTTACAGCTTTCCGCTCAAGAAGCCTTTCGCTATGACAGTTCTTGTGGAATTGGCAAAGTGATATTTGGAAGCCCATAGAGGGCTGTGGTGAAAAAGGAAATATCCTCAGATGAAATCTGGAAAGAAGCTTTCTGAGAAACTGCTTAGTGTTCTGTTAATTCATCTCACAGAGTTACATGTGTATTTCGTGGATCTCTTTGCTAGCCTTATTTCTGTGGAATCTGAGAACAGATATTTCCGATCCCTTTGAAGACTATAGGGCCAAAGGAAATATCCTCCCATAACAAAGAGAAAGAAGCTTTCTGAGAAACTTCTTTGTGTTCTGTGAAATCATCTCACAGAGTTACAGCTTTCCGCTCAAGAAGCCTTTCGCTCTGACAGTTCTTGTGGAATTGGCAAAGTGATATTTGGAAGCCCATAGAGGGCTGTGGTGAAAAAGGAAATATCCTCAGATGAAATCTGGAAAGAAGCTTTCTGAGAAACTGCTTAGTGTTCTGTTAATTCATCTCACAGAGTTACATGTGTATTTCGTGGATCTCTTTGCTAGCCTTATTTCTGTGGAATCTGAGAACAGATATTTCGGATCGCTCTGAAGACTATAGGGCAAAAGGAAATATCCTCCGATAACAAAGAGAAAGAAGCTTTCTGAGAAACTTCTTTGTGTTCTGTGAAATCATCTCACAGAGTTACAGCTTTCCCCTCAAGAAGCCTTTCGCTGAGACAGTTCTTGTGGAATTGGCAAAGTGATATTTGGAAGCCCATAGAGGTCTATGGTGAAAAAGGAAATATCCTAACAGGAAATCTGGAAAGAAGCTTTCTGAGAAACTGCTTAGTGTTCTGTTAATTCATCTCACAGAGTTACATGTGTATTTCGTGGATCTCTTTGCTAGCCTTATTTCTGTGGAATCTGAGAACAGATATTTCGGATCCCTTTGAAAACTATAGGGCCAAAGGAAATATCCTCCAATAACAAAGAGAAAGAAGCTTTCTGAGAAACTTCTTTGTGTTCTGTGAAATCATCTCACAGAGTTACAGCTTTCCCCTCAAGAAGCCTTTCGCTAAGACAGTTCTTGTGGAATTGGCAAAGTGATATTTGGAAGCCCATAGAGGACTATGGTGAAAAAGGAAATATCCTCAGATGAAATCTGGAAAGAAGCTTTCTGAGAAACTGCTTAGTGTTTTGTTAATTCATCTCACAGAGTTACATGTGTATTTCGTGGATCTCCTTGCTAGCCTTATTTCTGTGGAGTCTGAGAACAGATATTTTGGGTCCCATTGGAGTCTATAGGGCCAAAGGAAATATCCTCCGATAACAAAGAGAAAGAAGCTTTCTGAGAAACTTCTTTGTGTTCTGTGAAATCATCTCACAGAGTTACAGCTTTCCCCTCAAGAAGCCTTTCGCTAAGACAGTTCTTGTGGAATTGGCAAAGTGATATTTGGAAGCCCATAGAGGGCTATGGTGAAAAAGGAAATATCCTCACAGGAAGTCTGGAAAGAAGCTTTCTGAGAAACTGCTTAGTGTTCTGTTAATTCATCTCACAGAGTTACATGTGTATTTCGTGGATCTCTTTGCTAGCCTTATTTCTGTGGAATCTGAGAACAGATATTTCGGATCCCTTTGAAAACTATAGGGCCAAAGGAAATATCCTCCGATAACAAAGAGAAAGAAGATTTCTGAGAAACTTCTTTGTGTTCTGTGAAATCATCTCACAGAGTTACAGCTTTCCCCTCAAGAAGCCTTTCGCTAAGACAGTTCTTGTGGAATTGGCAAAGTGATATTTGGAAGCCCATAGAGGGCTATGGTGAAAAAGGAAATATCCTCACAGGAAATCTGGAAAGAATCTTTCTGAGAAACTGCTTAGTGTTCTGTTAATTCATCTCACAGAGTTACATGTGTATTTCGTGGATCTCTTTGCTAGCCTGATTTCTGTGGAATCTGAGAACAGATATTTCGGTTCCCTTTGAAGAGTATAGGGCAAAAGGAAATATCCTCCGATAACAAAGAGAAAGAAGCTTTCTGAGAAACTTCTTTGTGTTCTGTGAAATCATCTCACAGAGTTACAGCTTTCCGCTCAAGAAGCCTTTCGCTATGACAGTTCTTGTGGAATTGGCAAAGTGATATTTGGAAGCCCATAGAGGGCTGTGGTGAAAAAGGAAATATCCTCAGATGAAATCTGGAAAGAAGCTTTCTGAGAAACTGCTTAGTGTTCTGTTAATTCATCTCACAGAGTTACATGTGTATTTCGTGGATCTCTTTGCTAGCCTTATTTCTGTGGAATCTGAGAACAGATATTTCCGATCCCTTTGAAGACTATAGGGCCAAAGGAAATATCCTCCCATAACAAAGAGAAAGAAGCTTTCTGAGAAACTTCTTTGTGTTCTGTGAAATCATCTCACAGAGTTACAGCTTTCCCCTCAAGAAGGCTTTCGCTGAGACAGTTCTTGTGGAATTGGCAAAGTGATATTTGGAAGCCCATAGAGGGCTATGGTGAAAAAGGAAATATCCTCACAGGAAATCTGGAAAGAAGCTTTCTGAGAAACTGCTTAGTGTTCTGTTAATTCATCTCACAGAGTTACATGTGTATTTCGTGGATCTCTTTGCTAGCCTTATTTCTGTTGAATCTGAGAACAGATATTTCGGATCGCTCTGAAGACTATAGGGCAAAAGGAAATATCCTCCGATAACAAAGAGAAAGAAGCTTTCTGAGAAACTTCTTTGTGTTCTGTGAAATCATCTCACAGAGTTACAGCTTTCCCCTCAAGAAGCCTTTCGCTGAGACAGTTCTTGTGGAATTGACAAAGTGATATTTGGAAGCCCATAGAGGTCTATGGTGAAAAAGGAAATATCCTAACAGGAAATCTGGAAAGAAGCTTTCTGAGAAACTGCTTAGTGTTCTGTTAATTCATCTCACAGAGTTACATGTGTATTTCGTGGATCTCTTTGCTAGCCTTATTTCTGTGGAATCTGAGAACAGATATTTCGGATCCCTTTGAAAACTATAGGGCCAAAGGAAATATCCTCCGATAACAAAGAGAAAGAAGCTTTCTGAGAAACTTCTTTGTGTTCTGTGAAATCATCTCACAGAGTTACAGCTTTCCCCTCAAGAAGCCTTTCGCTGAGACAGTTCTTGTGGAATTGGCAAAGTGATATTTGGAAGCCCTTAGAGGGCTATGGTGAAAAAGGAAATATCCTCACAGGAAATCTGGAAAGAAGCTTTCTGAGAAACTGCTAAGTGTTCTGTTAATTCATCTCACAGAGTTACATGTGTATTTCGTGGATCCCTTTGCTAGCCTTATTTCTGTGGAATCTGAGAACAGATATTTCGGATCCCTTTGAAAACTATAGGGCCAAAGGAAATATCCTCCGATAACAAAGAGAAAGAAGCTTTCTGAGAAACTTCTTTGTGTTCTGTGAAATCATCTCACAGAGTTACAGCTTTCCCCTCAAGAAGCCTTTCGCTAAGACAGTTCTTGTGGAATTGGCAAAGTGATATTTGGAAGCCCATAGAGGACTATGGTGAAAAAGGAAATATCCTCAGATGAAATCTGGAAAGAAGCTTTCTGAGAAACTGCTTAGTGTTCTGTTAATTCATCTCACAGAGTTACATGTGTATTTCGTGGATCTCCTTGCTAGCCTTATTTCTGTGGAGTCTGAGAACAGATATTTTGGGTCCCATTGGAGTCTATAGGGCCAAAGGAAATATCCTCCGATAACAAAGAGAAAGAAGCTTTCTGAGAAACTTCTTTGTGTTCTGTGAAATCATCTCACAGAGTTACAGCTTTCCCCTCAAGAAGCCTTTCGCTAAGACAGTTCTTGTGGAATTGGCAAAGTGATATTTGGAAGCCCATAAAGGGCTATGGTGAAAAAGGAAATATCCTCACAGGAAGTCTGGAAAGAAGCTTTCTGAGAAACTGCTTAGTGTTCTGTTAATTCATCTCACAGAGTTACATGTGTATTTCGTGGATCTCTTTGCTAGCCTTATTTCTGTGGAATCTGAGAACAGATATTTCGGATCCCTTTGAAAACTATAGGGCCAAAGGAAATATCCTCCGATAACAAAGAGAAAGAAGATTTCTGAGAAACTTCTTTGTGTTCTGTGAAATCATCTCACAGAGTTACAGCTTTCCCCTCAAGAAGCCTTTCGCTAAGACAGTTCTTGTGGAATTGGCAAAGTGATATTTGGAAGCCCATAGAGGGCTATGGTGAAAAAGGAAATATCCTCACAGGAAATCTGGAAAGAATCTTTCTGAGAAACTGCTTAGTGTTCTGTTAATTCATCTCACAGAGTTACATGTGTATTTCGTGGATCTCTTTGCTAGCCTTATTTCTGTGGAATCTGAGAACAGATATTTCGGATCCCTTTGAAAACTATAGGGCCAAAGGAAATATCCTCCGATAACAAAGAGAAAGAAGCTTTCTGAGAAACTTCTTTGTGTTCTGTGAAATCATCTCACAGAGTTACAGCTTTCCGCTCTAGAAGCCTTTCGCTAAGACAGTTCTTGTGGAATTGGCAAAGTGATATTTGGAAGCCCATAGAGGGCTATGGTGAAAAAGGAAATATCCTCAGATGAAATCTGGAAAGAAGCTTTCTGAGAAACTGCTTAGTGTTCTGTTAATTCATCTCACAGAGTTACATGTGTATTTCATGGATCTCTTTGCTAGCCTTATTTCTGTGGAATCTGAGAACAGATATTTCGGATCGCTCTGAAGACTATAGGGCCAAAGGAAATATCCTCCCATAACAAACAGAAAGAAGCTTTATGAGAAACTTCTTCGTTTTCTGTGAAATCATCTCACAGAGTTACAGCTTTCCCCTCAAGAAGCCTTTCGCTAAGACAGTTCTTGTGGAATTGGCAAAGTGATATTTGGAAGCCCATAGAGGGCTATGGTGAAAAAGGAAATATCCTCAGATGAAATCTGGAAAGAAGCTTTCTGAGAAACTGCTTAGTGTTCTGTTAATTCATCTCACAGAGTTACATGTGTATTTCGTGGATCTCTTTGCTAGCCTTATTTCTGTGGAATCTGAGAACAGATATTTCGGATCCCTTTGAAGAGTATAGGGCCAAAGGAAATATCCTCCCATAACAAAGAGAAAGAAGCTTTCTGAGAAACTTCTTTGTGTTCTGTGAAATCATCTCACAGAGTTACAGCTTTCCGCTCAAGAAGCCTTTCGCTCTGACAGTTCTTGTGGAATTGGCAAAGTGATATTTGGAAGCCCATAGAGGGCTGTGGTGAAAAAGGAAATATCCTCAGATGAAATCTGGAAAGAAGCTTTCTGAGAAACTGCTTAGTGTTCTGTTAATTCATCTCACAGAGTTACATGTGTATTTCGTGGATCTCTTTGCTAGCCTTATTTCTGTGGAATCTGAGAACAGATATTTCGGATCGCTCTGAAGACTATAGGGCAAAAGGAAATATCCTCCGATAACAAAGAGAAAGAAGCTTTCTGAGAAACTTCTTTGTGTTCTGTGAAATCATCTCACAGAGTTACAGCTTTCCCCTCAAGAAGCCTTTCGCTGAGACAGTTCTTGTGGAATTGGCAAAGTGATATTTGGAAGCCCATAGAGGTCTATGGTGAAAAAGGAAATATCCTAACAGGAAATCTGGAAAGAAGCTTTCTGAGAAACTGCTTAGTGTTCTGTTAATTCATCTCACAGAGTTACATGTGTATTTCGTGGATCTCTTTGCTAGCCTTATTTCTGTGGAATCTGAGAACAGATATTTCGGATCCCTTTGAAAACTATAGGGCCAAAGGAAATATCCTCCAATAACAAAGAGAAAGAAGCTTTCTGAGAAACTTCTTTGTGTTCTGTGAAATCATCTCACAGAGTTACAGCTTTCCCCTCAAGAAGCCTTTCGCTAAGACAGTTCTTGTGGAATTGGCAAAGTGATATTTGGAAGCCCATAGAGGACTATGGTGAAAAAGGAAATATCCTCAGATGAAATCTGGAAAGAAGCTTTCTGAGAAACTGCTTAGTGTTTTGTTAATTCATCTCACAGAGTTACATGTGTATTTCGTGGATCTCCTTGCTAGCCTTATTTCTGTGGAGTCTGAGAACAGATATTTTGGGTCCCATTGGAGTCTATAGGGCCAAAGGAAATATCCTCCGATAACAAAGAGAAAGAAGCTTTCTGAGAAACTTCTTTGTGTTCTGTGAAATCATCTCACAGAGTTACAGCTTTCCCCTCAAGAAGCCTTTCGCTAAGACAGTTCTTGTGGAATTGGCAAAGTGATATTTGGAAGCCCATAGAGGGCTATGGTGAAAAAGGAAATATCCTCACAGGAAGTCTGGAAAGAAGCTTTCTGAGAAACTGCTTAGTGTTCTGTTAATTCATCTCACAGAGTTACATGTGTATTTCGTGGATCTCTTTGCTAGCCTTATTTCTGTGGAATCTGAGAACAGATATTTCGGATCCCTTTGAAAACTATAGGGCCAAAGGAAATATCCTCCGATAACAAAGAGAAAGAAGATTTCTGAGAAACTTCTTTGTGTTCTGTGAAATCATCTCACAGAGTTACAGCTTTCCCCTCAAGAAGCCTTTCGCTAAGACAGTTCTTGTGGAATTGGCAAAGTGATATTTGGAAGCCCATAGAGGGCTATGGTGAAAAAGGAAATATCCTCACAGGAAATCTGGAAAGAATCTTTCTGAGAAACTGCTTAGTGTTCTGTTAATTCATCTCACAGAGTTACATGTGTATTTCGTGGATCTCTTTGCTAGCCTGATTTCTGTGGAATCTGAGAACAGATATTTCGGTTCCCTTTGAAGAGTATAGGGCCAAAGGAAATATCCTCCCATAACAAAGAGAAAGAAGCTTTCTGAGAAACTTCTTTGTGTTCTGTGAAATCATCTCACAGAGTTACAGCTTTCCGCTCAAGAAGCCTTTCGCTATGACAGTTCTTGTGGAATTGGCAAAGTGATATTTGGAAGCCCATAGAGGGCTGTGGTGAAAAAGGAAATATCCTCAGATGAAATCTGGAAAGAAGCTTTCTGAGAAACTGCTTAGTGTTCTGTTAATTCATCTCACAGAGTTACATGTGTATTTCGTGGATCTCTTTGCTAGCCTTATTTCTGTGGAATCTGAGAACAGATATTTCCGATCCCTTTGAAGACTATAGGGCCAAAGGAAATATCCTCCCATAACAAAGAGAAAGAAGCTTTCTGAGAAACTTCTTTGTGTTCTGTGAAATCATCTCACAGAGTTACAGCTTTCCCCTCAAGAAGCCTTTCGCTGAGACAGTTCTTGTGGAATTGGCAAAGTGATATTTGGAAGCCCATAGAGGGCTATGGTGAAAAAGGAAATATCCTCACAGGAAATCTGGAAAGAAGCTTTCTGAGAAACTGCTTAGTGTTCTGTTAATTCATCTCACAGATTTAAATGTGTATTTCGTGGATCTCTTTGCTAGCCTTATTTCTGTTGAATCTGAGAACAGATATTTCGGATCGCTCTGAAGACTATAGGGCAAAAGGAAATATCCTCCGATAACAAAGAGAAAGAAGCTTTCTGAGAAACTTCTTTGTGTTCTGTGAAATCATCTCACAGAGTTACAGCTTTCCCCTCAAGAAGCCTTTCGCTGAGACAGTTCTTGTGGAATTGGCAAAGTGATATTTGGAAGCCCATAGAGGTCTATGGTGAAAAAGGAAATATCCTAACAGGAAATCTGGAAAGAAGCTTTCTGAGAAACTGCTTAGTGTTCTGTTAATTCATCTCACAGAGTTACATGTGTATTTCGTGGATCTCTTTGCTAGCCTTATTTCTGTGGAATCTGAGAACAGATATTTCGGATCCCTTTGAAAACTATAGGGCCAAAGGAAATATCCTCCGATAACAAAGAGAAAGAAGCTTTCTGAGAAACTTCTTTGTGTTCTGTGAAATCATCTCACAGAGTTACAGCTTTCCCCTCAAGAAGCCTTTCGCTGAGACAGTTCTTGTGGAATTGGCAAAGTGATATTTGGAAGCCCTTAGAGGGCTATGGTGAAAAAGGAAATATCCTCACAGGAAATCTGGAAAGAAGCTTTCTGAGAAACTGCTAAGTGTTCTGTTAATTCATCTCACAGAGTTACATGTGTATTTCGTGGATCTCTTTGCTAGCCTTATTTCTGTGGAATCTGAGAACAGATATTTCGGATCCCTTTGAAAACTATAGGGCCAAAGGAAATATCCTCCGATAACAAAGAGAAAGAAGCTTTCTGAGAAACTTCTTTGTGTTCTGTGAAGTCATCTCACAGAGTTACAGCTTTCCGCTCAGGAAGCCTTTCGCTAAGACAGTTCTTGTGGAATTGGCAAAGTGATATTTGGAAGCCCATAGAGGACTATGGTGAAAAAGGAAATATCCTCAGATGAAATCTGGAAAGAAGCTTTCTGAGAAACTGCTTAGTGTTCTGTTAATTCATCTCACAGAGTTACATGTGTATTTCGTGGATCTCCTTGCTAGCCTTATTTCTGTGGAGTCTGAGAACAGATATTTTGGGTCCCATTGGAGTCTATAGGGCCAAAGGAAATATCCTCCGATAACAAAGAGAAAGAAGCTTTCTGAGAAACTTCTTTGTGTTCTGTGAAATCATCTCACAGAGTTACAGCTTTCCCCTCAAGAAGCCTTTCGCTAAGACAGTTCTTGTGGAATTGGCAAAGTGATATTTGGAAGCCCATAAAGGGCTATGGTGAAAAAGGAAATATCCTCACAGGAAGTCTGGAAAGAAGCTTTCTGAGAAACTGCTTAGTGTTCTGTTAATTCATCTCACAGAGTTACATGTGTATTTCGTGGATCTCTTTGCTAGCCTTATTTCTGTGGAATCTGAGAACAGATATTTCGGATCCCTTTGAAAACTATAGGGCCAAAGGAAATATCCTCCGATAACAAAGAGAAAGAAGATTTCTGAGAAACTTCTTTGTGTTCTGTGAAATCATCTCACAGAGTTACAGCTTTCCCCTCAAGAAGCCTTTCGCTAAGACAGTTCTTGTGGAATTGGCAAAGTGATATTTGGAAGCCCATAGAGGGCTATGGTGAAAAAGGAAATATCCTCACAGGAAATCTGGAAAGAATCTTTCTGAGAAACTGCTTAGTGTTCTGTTAATTCATCTCACAGAGTTACATGTGTATTTCGTGGATCTCTTTGCTAGCCTTATTTCTGTGGAATCTGAGAACAGATATTTCGGATCCCTTTGAAAACTATAGGGCCAAAGGAAATATCCTCCGATAACAAAGAGAAAGAAGCTTTCTGAGAAACTTCTTTGTGTTCTGTGAAATCATCTCACAGAGTTACAGCTTTCCGCTCTAGAAGCCTTTCGCTAAGACAGTTCTTGTGGAATTGGCAAAGTGATATTTGGAAGCCCATAGAGGGCTATGGTGAAAAAGGAAATATCCTCAGATGAAATCTGGAAAGAAGCTTTCTGAGAAACTGCTTAGTGTTCTGTTAATTCATCTCACAGAGTTACATGTGTATTTCGTGGATCTCTTTGCTAGCCTTATTTCTGTGGAATCTGAGAACAGATATTTCGGATCGCTCTGAAGACTATAGGGCCAAAGGAAATATCCTCCCATAACAAACAGAAAGAAGCTTTATGAGAAACTTCTTCGTTTTCTGTGAAATCATCTCACAGAGTTACAGCTTTCCCCTCAAGAAGCCTTTCGCTAAGACAGTTCTTGTGGAATTGGCAAAGTGATATTTGGAAGCCCATAGAGGGCTATGGTGAAAAAGGAAATATCCTCAGATGAAATCTGGAAAGAAGCTTTCTGAGAAACTGCTTAGTGTTCTGTTAATTCATCTCACAGAGTTACATGTGTATTTCGTGGATCTCTTTGCTAGCCTTATTTCTGTGGAATCTGAGAACAGATATTTCGGATCCCTTTGAAGAGTATAGGGCCAAAGGAAATATCCTCCCATAACAAAGAGAAAGAAGCTTTCTGAGAAACTTCTTTGTGTTCTGTGAAATCATCTCACAGAGTTACAGCTTTCCGCTCAAGAAGCCTTTCGCTCTGACAGTTCTTGTGGAATTGGCAAAGTGATATTTGGAAGCCCATAGAGGGCTGTGGTGAAAAAGGAAATATCCTCAGATGAAATCTGGAAAGAAGCTTTCTGAGAAACTGCTTAGTGTTCTGTTAATTCATCTCACAGAGTTACATGTGTATTTCGTGGATCTCTTTGCTAGCCTTATTTCTGTGGAATCTGAGAACAGATATTTCGGATCCCTTTGAAAACTATAGGGCCAAAGGAAATATCCTCCGATAACAAAGAGAAAGAAGCTTTCTGAGAAACTTCTTTGTGTTCTGTGAAATCATCTCACAGAGTTACAGCTTTCCCCTCAAGAAGCCTTTCGCTGAGACAGTTCTTGTGGAATTGGCAAAGTGATATTTGGAAGCCCATAGAGGGCTATGGTGAAAAAGGAAATATCCTCACAGGAAATCTGGAAAGAAGCTTTCTGAGAAACTGCTTAGTGTTCTGTTAATTCATCTCACAGAGTTACATGTGTATTTCGTGGATCTCTTTGCTAGCCTTATTTCTGTGGAATCTGAGAACAGATATTTCCGATCCCTTTGAAGACTATAGGGCCAAAGGAAATATCCTCCCATAACAAAGAGAAAGAAGCTTTCTGAGAAACTTCTTTGTGTTCTGTGAAATCATCTCACAGAGTTACAGCTTTCCCCTCAAGAAGCCTTTCGCTAAGACAGTTCTTGTGGAATTGGCAAAGTGATATTTGGAAGCCCATAGAGGGCTGTGGTGAAAAAGGAAATATCCTCAGATGAAATCTGGAAAGAAGCTTTCTGAGAAACTGCTTAGTGTTCTGTTAATTCATCTCACAGAGTTACATGTGTATTTCGTGGATCTCTTTGCTATCCTGATTTCTGTGGAATCTGAGAACAGATATTTCGGTTCCCTTGGAAGAGTATAGGGCCAAAGGAAATATCCTCCCATAACAAAGAGAAAGAAGCTTTCTGAGAAACTTCTTTGTGTTCTGTGAAATCATCTCACAGAGTTACAGCTTTCCGCTCAAGAAGCCTTTCGCTATGACAGTTCTTGTGGAATTGGCAAAGTGATATTTGGAAGCCCATAGAGGGCTGTGGTGAAAAAGGAAATATCCTCAGATGAAATCTGGAAAGAAGCTTTCTGAGAAACTGCTTAGTGTTCTGTTAATTCATCTCACAGAGTTACATGTGTATTTCGTGGATCTCTTTGCTAGCCTTATTTCTGTGGAATCTGAGAACAGATATTTCCGATCCCTTTGAAGACTATAGGGCCAAAGGAAATATCCTCCGCTAACAAAGAGAAAGAAGCTTTCTGAGAAACTTCTTTGTGTTCTGGGAAATCATCTCACAGAGTTACAGCTTTCCCTTCAAGAAGCCTATCGCTGAGACAGTTCTTGTGGAATTGGCAAAGTGATATTTGGAAGCCCATAGAGGGCTACGGTGAAAAAGGAAATATCCTCACAGGAAATCTGGAAAGAAGCTTTCTGAGAAACTGCTTAGTGTTCTGTTAATTCATCTCACAGAGTTACATGTGTATTTCGTGGATCTCTTTGCTAGCCTTATTTCTGTGGAATCTGAGAACAGATATTTCGGATCGCTCTGAAGACTATAGGGCAAAAGGAAATATCCTCCGATAACAAAGAGAAAGAAGCTTTCTGAGAAACTTCTTTGTGTTCTGTGAAATCATCTCACAGAGTTACAGCTTTCCCCTCAAGAAACCTTTCGCTGAGACAGTTCTTGTGGAATTGGCAAAGTGATATATGGAAGCCCATAGAGGGCTATGGTGAAAAAGGAAATATCCTCACAGGAAATCTGGAAAGAAGCTTTCTGAGAAACTCCTTAGTGTTCTGTTAATTCATCTCACAGAGTTACATGTGTATTTCGTGGATCTCTTTGCTAGCCTTATTTCTGTGGAATCTGAGAACAGATATTTCGGATCCCTTTGAAAACTATAGGGCCAAAGGAAATATCCTCCGATAACAAAGAGAAAGAAGCTTTCTGAGAAACTTCTTTGTGTTCTGTGAAATCATCTCACAGAGTTACAGCTTTCCCCTCAAGAAGCCTTTCGCTGAGACAGTTCTTGTGGAATTGGCAAAGTGATATTTGGAAGCCCATAGGGGGCTATGGTGAAAAAGGAAATATCCTCACAGGAAATCTGGAAAGAAGCTTTCTGAGAAACTGCTTAGTGTTCTGTTAATTCATCTCACAGAGTTACATGTGTATTTCGTGGATCTCTTTGCTAGCCTTATTTCTGTGGAATCTGAGAACTGATATTTCGGATCCCTTTGAAAACTATAGGGCCAAAGGAAATATCCTCCGATAACAAAGAGAAAGAAGCTTTCTGAGAAACTTCTTTGTGTTCTGTGAAATCATCTCACAGAGTTACAGCTTTCCGCTCAGGAAGCCTTTCGCTAAGACAGTTCTTGTGGATTTGGCAAAGTGATAATTGGAAGCCCATAGAGGGCTATGGTGAAAAAGGAAATATCCTCAGATGAAATCTGGAAAGAAGCTTTCTGAGAAACTGCTTAGTGTTCTGTTAATTCATCTCACAGAGTTACATGTGTATTTCGTGGATCTCTTTGCTAGCCTTATTTCTGTGGAATCTGAGAACAGATATTTCGGATCGCTCTGAAGACTATAGGGCCAAAGGAAATATCCTCCGATAACAAAGAGAAAGAAGCTTTCTGAGAAACTTCTTTGTGTTCTGTGAAATCATCTCACAGAGTTACAGCTTTCCCCTCAAGAAGCCTTTCGCTAAGACAGTTCTTGTGGAGTTGGCAAAGTGATATTTGGAAGCCCATAGAGGGCTATGGTGAAAAAGGAAATATCCTCAGATGAAATCTGGAAAGAAGCTTTCTGAGAAACTGCTTAGTGTTCTGTTAATTCATCTCACAGAGTTACATGTGTATTTCGTTTATCTCTTTCCTAGCCTTATTTCTGTGGAATCTGAGAACAGATATTTCGGATCCCTTTGAAAACTATAGGGCAAAAGGAAATATCCTCCGATAACAAAGAGAAAGAAGCTTTCTGAGAAACTTCTTTGTGTTCTGTGAAATCATCTCACAGAGTTACAGCTTTCCGCTCAGGAAGCCTTTCGCTAAGACAGTTCTTGTGGAATTGGCAAAGTGATATTTGGAAGCCCATAGAGGGCTATGGTGAAAAAGGAAATATCCTCAGATGAAATCTGGAAAGAAGCTTTCTGAGAAACTGCTTAGTGTTCTGTTAATTCATCTCACAGAGTTACATGTGTATTTCGTGGATCTCTTTGCTAGCCTTATTTCTGTGGAATCTGAGAACTGATATTTCGGATCCCTTTGAAAACTATAGGGCCAAAGGAAATATCCTCCGATAACAAAGAGAAAGAAGCTTTCTGAGAAACTTCTTTGTGTTCTGTGAAATCATCTCACAGAGTTACAGCTTTCCGCTCAGGAAGCCTTTCGCTAAGACAGTTCTTGTGGATTTGGCAAAGTGATAATTGGAAGCCCATAGAGGGCTATGGTGAAAAAGGAAATATCCTCAGATGAAATCTGGAAAGAAGCTTTCTGAGAAACTGCTTAGTGTTCTGTTAATTCATCTCACAGAGTTACATGTGTATTTCGTGGATCTCTTTGCTAGCCTTATTTCTGTGGAATCTGAGAACAGATATTTCGGATCGCTCTGAAGACTATAGGGCCAAAGGAAATATCCTCCGATAACAAAGAGAAAGAAGCTTTCTGAGAAACTTCTTCGTTTTCTGTGAAATCATCTCACAGAGTTACAGCTTTCCCCTCAAGAAGCCTTTCGCTAAGACAGTTCTTGTGGAGTTGGCAAAGTGATATTTGGAAGCCCATAGAGGGCTATGGTGAAAAAGGAAATATCCTCAGATGAAATCTGGAAAGAAGCTTTCTGAGAAACTGCTTAGTGTTCTGTTAATTCATCTCACAGAGTTACATGTGTATTTCGTTTATCTCTTTCCTAGCCTTATTTCTGTGGAATCTGAGAACAGATATTTCGGATCCCTTTGAAAACTATAGGGCAAAAGGAAATATCCTCCGATAACAAAGAGAAAGAAGCTTTCTGAGAAACTTCTTTGTGTTCTGTGAAATCATCTCACAGAGTTACAGCTTTCCGCTCAGGAAGCCTTTCGCTAAGACAGTTCTTGTGGAATTGGCAAAGTGATATTTGGAAGCCCATAGAGGGCTATGGTGAAAAAGGAAATATCCTCAGATGAAATCTGGAAAGAAGCTTTCTGAGAAACTGCTTAGTGTTCTGTTAATTCATCTCACAGAGTTACATGTGTATTTCGTGGATCTCTTTGCTAGCCTTATTTCTGTGGAATCTGAGAACAGATATTTCGGATCGCTCTGAAGACTATAGGGCCAAAGGAAATATCCTCCGATAACAAAGAGAAAGAAGCTTTCTGAGAAACTTCTTCGTTTTCTGTGAAATCATCTCACAGAGTTACAGCTTTCCCCTCAAGAAGCCTTTCGCTAAGACAGTTCTTGTGGAATTGGCAAAGTAATATTTGGAAGCCCATAGAGGGCTATGGTGAAAAAGGAAATATCCTCAGATGAAATCTGGCAAGAAGCTTTCTGAGAAACTGCTTAGTGTTCTGTTAATTCATCTCACAGAGTTACATATGTATTTCGTGGATCTCTTTGCTAGCCTTATTTCTGTGGAATCTGAGAACAGATATTTCGGATCCCTTTGAAGAGAATAGGGCCAAAGGAAATATCCTCCCATAACAAAGAGAAAGAAGCTTTCTGAGAAACTTCTTTGTGTTCTGTGAAATCATCTCACAGAGTGACAGCTTTCCGCTCAAGGAGACTTTCGCTAAGACAGTTCTTGTGGAATTGGCAAAGTGATATTTGGAAGCCAATAGAGGGCTGTGGTGAAAAAGGAAATATCCTCAGATGAAATCTGGAAAGAAGCTTTCTGAGAAACTGCTTAGTGTTCTGTTAATTCATATCACAGAGTTACATGTGTATTTCGTGGATCTCTTTGCTAGCCTTTTTTCTGTGGAATCTGAGAACAGATATTTCGGATCCCTTTGAAGACTATAGGGCCAAAGGAAATATCCTCCGATAACAAAGAGAAAGAAGCTTTCTGAGAAACTTCTTTGTGTTCTGTGAAATCATCTCACAGAGTTACAGCTTTCCCCTCAAGAAGCCTTTCGCTAAGACAGTTCTTGTGGAATTGGCAAAGTGATATTTGGAAGCCCATAGAGGGCTATGGTGAAAAAGGAAATATCCTCAGATGAAATCTGGAAAGAAGCTTTCTGAGAAACTGCTTAGTGTTCTGTTAATTCATCTCACAGAGTTACATGTGTATTTCGTGGATCTCCTTGCTAGCCTTATTTCTGTGGAGTCTCAGAACAGATATTTCGGATCCCATTGGAGACTATAGGGCCAAAGGAAATATCCTCCGATAACAAAGAGAAAGAAGCTTTCTGAGAAACTTCTTTGTGTTCTGTAAAATCATCTCACAGAGTTACAGCTTTCCCCTCAAGAAGCCTTTCGCTAAGACAGTTCTTGTGGAATTGGCAAAGTGATATTTGGAAGCCCATAGAGGAATAGGGTGAAAAAGGAAATATCCTCAGATGAAATCTGGAAAGAATCTTTCTGAGAAACTGCTTAGTGTTCTGTTAATTCATCTCACAGAGTTACATGTGTATTTCGTGGATCTCTTTGCTAGCCTTATTTCTGTGGAATCTGAGAACAGATATTTCGGATCCCTTTGAAGAGAATAGGGCCAAAGGAAATATCCTCCCATAACAAAGAGAAAGAAGCTTTCTGAGAAACTTCTTTGTGTTCTGTGAAATCATCTCACAGAGTGACAGCTTTCCGCTCAAGAAGCCTTTCGCTATGACAGTTCTTGTGGAATTGGCAAAGTGATATTTGGAAGCCCATAGACGGCTGTGGTGAAAAAGGAAATATCCTCAGATGAAATCTGGAAAGAAGCTTTCTGAGAAACTGCTTAGTGTTCTGTTAATTCATCTCACAGAGTTACATGTGTATTTCGTGGATCTCTTTGCTAGCCTTATTTCTGTGGAATCTGAGAACAGATATTTCCGATCCCTTTGAAGACTATAGGGCCAAAGGAAATATCCTCCCATAACAAAGACAAAGAAGCTTTCTAAGAAACTTCTTTGTGTTCTGGGAAATCATCTCACAGAGTTACAGCTTTCCCTTCAAGAAGCCTATCGCTGAGACAGTTCTTGTGGAATTGGCAAAGTGATATTTGGAAGCCCATAGAGGGCTACGGTGAAAAAGGAAATATCCTCACAGGAAATCTGGAAAGAAGCTTTCTGAGAAACTGCTTAGTGTTCTGTTAATTCATCTCACAGAGTTACATGTGTATTTGGTGGATCTCTTTGCTAGCCTTATTTCTGTGGAATCTGAGAACAGATATTTCGGATCGCTCTGAAGACTATAGGGCAAAAGGAAATATCCTCCGATAACAAAGAGAAAGAAGCTTTCTGAGAAACTTCTTTGTGTTCTGTGAAATCATCTCACAGAGTTACAGCTTTCCCCTCAAGAAACCTTTCGCTGAGACAGTTCTTGTGGAATTGGCAAAGTGATATATGGAAGCCCATAGAGGGCTATGGTGAAAAAGGAAATATCCTCACAGGAAATCTGGAAAGAAGCTTTCTGAGAAACTCCTTAGTGTTCTGTTAATTCATCTCACAGAGTTACATGTGTATTTCGTGGATCTCTTTGCTAGCCTTATTTCTGTGGAATCTGAGAACAGATATTTCGGATCCCTTTGAAAACTATAGGGCCAAAGGAAATATCCTCCGATAACAAAGAGAAAGAAGCTTTCTGAGAAACTTCTTTGTGTTCTGTGAAATCATCTCACAGAGTTACAGCTTTCCCCTCAAGAAGCCTTTCGCTGAGACAGTTCTTGTGGAATTGGCAAAGTGATATTTGGAAGCCCATAGGGGGCTATGGTGAAAAAGGAAATATCCTCACAGGAAATCTGGAAAGAAGCTTTCTGAGAAACTGCTTAGTGTTCTGTTAATTCATCTCACAGAGTTACATGTGTATTTCGTGGATCTCTTTGCTAGCCTTATTTCTGTGGAATCTGAGAACTGATATTTCGGATCCCTTTGAAAACTATAGGGCCAAAGGAAATATCCTCCGATAACAAAGAGAAAGAAGCTTTCTGAGAAACTTCTTTGTGTTCTGTGAAATCATCTCACAGAGTTACAGCTTTCCGCTCAGGAAGCCTTTCGCTAAGACAGTTCTTGTGGATTTGGCAAAGTGATAATTGGAAGCCCATAGAGGGCTATGGTGAAAAAGGAAATATCCTCAGATGAAATCTGGAAAGAAGCTTTCTGAGAAACTGCTTAGTGTTCTGTTAATTCATCTCACAGAGTTACATGTGTATTTCGTGGATCTCTTTGCTAGCCTTATTTCTGTGGAATCTGAGAACAGATATTTCGGATCCCTTTGAAGACTATAGGGCCAAAGGAAATATCCTCCGATAACTAAGAGAAAGAAGCTTTCTGAGAAACTTCTTCGTTTTCTGTGAAATCATCTCACAGAGTTACAGCTTTCCCCTCAAGAAGCCTTTCGCTAAGACAGTTCTTGTGGAGTTGGCAAAGTGATATTTGGAAGCCCATAGAGGGCTATGGTGAAAAAGGAAATATCCTCAGATGAAATCTGGAAAGAAGCTTTCTGAGAAACTGCTTAGTGTTCTGTTAATTCATCTCACAGAGTTACATGTGTATTTCGTTTATCTCTTTCCTAGCCTTATTTCTGTGGAATCTGAGAACAGATATTTCGGATCCCTTTGAAAACTATAGGGCAAAAGGAAATATCCTCCGATAACAAAGAGAAAGAAGCTTTCTGAGAAACTTCTTTGTGTTCTGTGAAATCATCTCACAGAGTTACAGCTTTCCGCTCAGGAAGCCTTTCGCTAAGACAGTTCTTGTGGAATTGGCAAAGTGATATTTGGAAGCCCATAGAGGGCTATGGTGAAAAAGGAAATATCCTCAGATGAAATCTGGAAAGAAGCTTTCTGAGAAACTGCTTAGTGTTCTGTTAATTCATCTCACAGAGTTACATGTGTATTTCGTGGATCTCTTTGCTAGCCTTATTTCTGTGGAATCTGAGAACAGATATTTCGGATCGCTCTGAAGACTATAGGGCCAAAGGAAATATCCTCCCATAACAAAGAGAAAGAAGCTTTCTGAGAAACTTCTTCGTTTTCTGTGAAATCATCTCACAGAGTTACAGCTTTCCCCTCATGAAGCCTTTCGCTAAGACAGTTCTTGTGGAATTGGCAAAGTAATATTTGGAAGCCCATAGAGGGCTATGGTGAAAAAGGAAATATCCTCAGATGAAATCTGGAAAGAAGCTTTCTGAGAAACTGCTTAGTGTTCTGTTAATTCATCTCACAGAGTTACATATGTATTTCGTGGATCTCTTTGCTAGCCTTATTTCTGTGGAATCTGAGAACAGATATTTCGGATCCCTTTGAAGAGAATAGGGCCAAAGGAAATATCCTCCCATAACAAAGAGAAAGAAGCTTTCTGAGAAACTTCTTTGTGTTCTGTGAAATCATCTCACAGAGTGACAGCTTTCCGCTCAAGGAGCCTTTCGCTAAGACAGTTCTTGTGGAATTGGCAAAGTGATATTTGGAAGCCCATAGAGGGCTGTGGTGAAAAAGGAAATATCCTCAGATGAAATCTGGAAAGAAGCTTTCTGAGAAACTGCTTAGTGTTCTGTTAATTCATATCACAGAGTTACATGTGTATTTCGTGGATCTCTTTGCTAGCCTTTTTTCTGTGGAATCTGAGAACAGATATTTCGGATCCCTTTGAAGACTATAGGGCCAAAGGAAATATCCTCCGATAACAAAGAGAAAGAAGCTTTCTGAGAAACTTCTTTGTGTTCTGTGAAATCATCTCACAGAGTTACAGCTTTCCCCTCAAGAAGCCTTTCGCTAAGACAGTTCTTGTGGAATTGGCAAAGTGATATTTGGAAGCCCATAGAGGGCTATGGTGAAAAAGGAAATATCCTCAGATGAAATCTGGAAAGAAGCTTTCTGAGAAACTGCTTAGTGTTCTGTTAATTCATCTCACAGAGTTACATGTGTATTTCGTGGATCTCCTTGCTAGCCTTATTTCTGTGGAGTCTCAGAACAGATATTTCGGATCCCATTGGAGACTATAGGGCCAAAGGAAATATCCTCCGATAACAAAGAGAAAGAAGCTTTCTGAGAAACTTCTTTGTGTTCTGTAAAATCATCTCACAGAGTTACAGCTTTCCCCTCAAGAAGCCTTTCGCTAAGACAGTTCTTGTGGAATTGGCAAAGTGATATTTGGAAGCCCATAGAGGAATAGGGTGAAAAAGGAAATATCCTCAGATGAAATCTGGAAAGAATCTTTCTGAGAAACTGCTTAGTGTTCTGTTAATTCATCTCACAGAGTTACATGTGTATTTCGTGGATCTCTTTGCTAGCCTTATTTCTGTGGAATCTGAGAACAGATATTTCGGATCCCTTTGAAGAGAATAGGGCCAAAGGAAATATCCTCCCATAACAAAGAGAAAGAAGCTTTCTGAGAAACTTCTTTGTGTTCTGTGAAATCATCTCACAGAGTGACAGCTTTCCGCTCAAGAAGCCTTTCGCTATGACAGTTCTTGTGGAATTGGCAAAGTGATATTTGGAAGCCCATAGAGGGCTGTGGTGAAAAAGGAAATATCCTCAGATGAAATCTGGAAAGAAGCTTTCTGAGAAACTGCTTAGTGTTCTGTTAATTCATCTCACAGAGTTACATGTGTATTTCGTGGATCTCTTTGCTAGCCTTATTTCTGTGGAATCTGAGAACAGATATTTCGGATCCCTTTGAAGACTATAGGGCCAAAGGAAATATCCTCCCATAACAAAGAGAAAGAAGCTTTCTGAGAAACTTCTTTGTGTTCTGTGAAATCATCTCACAGAGTTACAGCTTTCCCCTCAAGAAGCCTTTCGCTAAGACACTTCTTGTGGAATTGGCAAAGTGATATTTGGAAGCCCATAGAGGGCTAAGGTGAAAAAGGAAATATCCTCAGATGAAATCTGGAAAGAAGCTCTCTGAGAAACTGCTTAGTGTTCTGTTAATTCATCTCACAGAGCTACATGTGTATTTCGTGGATCTCCTTGCTAGCCTTATTTCTGTGGAGTCTGAGAACAGATATTTCCGATCCCATTGGAGACTATAGGGCCAAGGAAATATCCTCCGATAACAAAGAGAAAGAAGCTTTCTGAGAAACTTCTTTGTGTTCTGTGAAATCATCTCACAGAGTTACAGCTTTCCCCTCAAGAAGCCTTTCGCTGAGACAGTTCTTGTGGAATTGGCAAAGTGATATTTGGAAGCCCATAGAGGGCTATGGTGAAAAAGGAAATATCCTCACAGGAAATCTGGAAAGAAGCTTTCTGAGAAACTGCTTAGTGTTCTGTTAATTCATCTCACAGAGTTACATGTGTATTTCGTGGATCTCTTTGCTAGCGTTATTTCTGTGGAATCTGAGAACAGATATTTCGGATCGCTCTGAAGACTATAGGGCCAAAGGAAATAAACTCCCATAACAAAGAGAAAGAAGGTTTCTGAGAAACTTCTTCCTTTTCTGTGAAATCATCTCACAGAGTTACAGCTTTCCCCTCAAGAAGCCTTTCGCTAAGACAGTTCTTGTGGAATTGGCAAAGTGATATTTGGAAGCCCATAGAGGGCTATGGTGAAAAAGGAAATATCCTCACAGGAAATCTGGAAAGAAGCTTTCTGAGAAACTGCTTAGTGTTCTGTTAATTCATCTCACAGAGTTACATGTGTATTTCGTGGATCTCTTTGCTAGCCTTATTTCTGTGGAATCCTAGAACAGATATTTCGGATCCCTTTGAAGAGTATAGGGCCAAAGGAAATATCCTCCCATAACCAAGAGAAAGAAGCTTTCTGAGAAACTTCTTTGTGTTCTGTGAAATCATCTCACAGAGTTACAGCTTTCCGCTCAAGAAGCCTTTCGCTAAGACAGTTCTTGTGGAATTGGCAAAGTGAAATTTGGAAGCCCATAGAGGGCTGTGGTGAAAAAGGAAATATCCTCAGATGAAATCTGGAAAGAAGCTTTCTGAGAAACTGCTTAGTGTTCTGTTAATTCATCTCACAGAGTTACATGTGTATTTCGTGGATCTCTTTGCTAGCCTTATTTCTGTGGAATCTGAGAACAGATATTTCGGATCCCTTTGAAGACTATAGGGCCAAAGGAAATATCCTCCCATAACAAAGAGAAAGATGCTTTCTGAGAAACTTCTTTGTGTTCTGTGAAATCATCTCACAGAGTTACAGCTTTCCCCTCAAGAAGCCTTTCGCTAAGACAGTTCTTGTGGAATTGGCAAAGGGATATTTGGAAGCCCTTAGAGGGCTATGGTGAAAAAGGAAATATCCTCAGATGAAATCTGGAAAGAAGCTTTCTGAGAAACTGCTTAGTGTTCTGTTAATTCATCTCACAGAGTTACATGTGTATTTCGTGGATCTCTTTGCTAGCCTTATTTCTGTGGAATCTGAGAACAGATATGTCGGATCGCTCTGAAGACTATAGGGCCAAAGGAAATATCCTCCGATAACAAAGAGAAAGAAGCTTTCGGAGAAACTTCTTTGTGTTCTGTGAAATCATCTCACAGAGTTACAGCTTTCCCCTCAAGAAGCCTTTCGCTAAGACAGTTCTTGTGGAATTGGCAAAGTGATATTTGGAAGCCCATAGAGGGCTATGGTGAAAAAGGAAATATCCTCACAGGAAGTCTGGAAAGAAGCTTTCTGAGAAACTGCTTAGTGTTCTGTTAATTCATCTCACAGAGTTACATGTGTATTTCGTGGATCTCTTTGCTAGCCTTATTTCTGTGGAATCTGAGAACAGATATTTCGGATCCCTTTGAAAACTATAGGGCCAAAGGAAATATCCTCCGATAACAAAGAGAAAGAAGATTTCTGAGAAACTTCTTTGTGTTCTGTGAAATCATCTCACAGAGTTACAGCTTTCCCCTCAAGAAGACTTTCGCTAAGACAGTTCTTGTGGAATTGGCAAAGTGATATTTGGAAGCCCATAGAGGGCTATGGTGAAAAAGGAAATATCCTCACAGGAAATCTGGAAAGAATCTTTCTGAGAAACTGCTTAGTGTTCTGTTAATTCATCTCACAGAGTTACATGTGTATTTCGTGGATCTCTTTGCTAGCCTGATTTCTGTGGAATCTGAGAACAGATATTTAGGTTCCCTTTGAAGAGTATAGGGCCAAAGGAAATATCCTCCCATAACAAAGAGAAAGAAGCTTTCTGAGAAACTTCTTTGTGTTCTGTGAAATCATCTCACAGAGTTACAGCTTTCCGCTCAAGAAGCCTTTCGTTATGACAGTTCTTGTGGAATTGGCAAAGTGATATTTGGAAGCCCATAGAGGGTTGTGGTGAAAAAGGAAATATCCTCAGATGAAATCTGGAAAGAAGCTTTCTGAGAAACTGCTTAGTGTTCTGTTAATTCATCTCACAGAGTTACATGTGTATTTCGTGGATCTCTTTGCTAGCCTTATTTCTGTGGAATCTGAGAACAGATATTTCCGATCCCTTTGAAGACTATAGGGCCAAAGGAAATATCCTCCCATAACAAAGAGAAAGAAGCTTTCTGAGAAACTTCTTTGTGTTCTGTGAAATCATCTCACAGAGTTACAGCTTTCCCCTCAAGAAGCCTTTCGCGAGACAGTTCTTGTGGAATTGGCAAAGTGATATTTGGAAGCCCATAGAGGGCTATGGTGAAAAAGGAAATATCCTCACAGGAAATCTGGAAAGAAGCTTTCTGAGAAACTGCTTAGTGTTCTGTTAATTCATCTCACAGAGTTACATGTGTATTTCGTGGATCTCTTTGCTAGCCTTATTTCTGTTGAATCTGAGAACAGATATTTCGGATCGCTCTGAAGACTATAGGGCAAAAGGAAATATCCTCCGATAACAAAGAGAAAGAAGCTTTCTGAGAAACTTCTTTGTGTTCTGTGAAATCATCTCACAGAGTTACAGCTTTCCCCTCAAGAAGCCTTTCGCTGAGACAGTTCTTGTGGAATTGGCAAAGTGATATTTGGAAGCCCATAGAGGGCTATGGTGAAAAAGGAAATATCCTCAGATGAAATCTGGAAAGAAGCTTTCTGAGAAACTGCTTAGTGTTCTGTTAATTCATCTCACAGAGTTACATGTGTATTTCGTGGATCTCTTTGCTAGCCTTATTTCTGTGGAATCTGAGAACAGATATTTCGGATCCCTTTGAAAACTATAGGGCCAAAGGAAATATCCTCCGATAACAAAGAGAAAGAAGCTTTCTGAGAAACTTCTTTGTGTTCTGTGAAATCTTCTCACAGAGTTACAGCTTTCCCCTCAAGAAGCCTTTCGCTAAGACAGTTCTTGTGGAATTGGCAAAGTGATATTTGGAAGCCCTTAGAGGACTATGGTGAAAAAGGAAATATCCTCAGATGAAATCTGGAAAGAAGCTTTCTGAGAAACTGCTTAGTGTTCTGTTAATTCATCTCACAGAGTTACATGTGTATTTCGTGGATCTCCTTGCTAGCCTTATTTCTGTGGAGTCTGAGAACAGATATTTTGGGTCCCTTTGGAGTCTATAGGGCCAAAGGAAATATCCTCCGATAACAAAGAGAAAGAAGCTTTCTGAGAAACTTCTTTGTGTTCTGTGAAATCATCTCACAGAGTTACAGCTTTCCCCTCAAGAAGCCTTTCGCTAAGACAGTTCTTGTGGAATTGGCAAAGTGATATTTGGAAGCCCATAGAGGGCTATGGTGAAAAAGGAAATATCCTCACAGGAAGTCTGGAAAGAAGCTTTCTGAGAAACTGCTTAGTGTTCTGTTAATTCATCTCACAGAGTTACATGTGTATTTCGTGGATCTCTTTGCTAGCCTTATTTCTGTGGAATCTGAGAACAGATATTTCGGATCCCTTTGAAAACTATAGGGCCAAAGGAAATATCCTCCGATAACAAAGAGAAAGAAGATTTCTGAGAAACTTCTTTGTGTTCTGTGAAATCATCTCACAGAGTTACAGCTTTCCCCTCAAGAAGCCTTTCGCTAAGACAGTTCTTGTGGAATTGGCAAAGTGATATTTGGAAGCCCATAGAGGGCTATGGTGAAAAAGGAAATATCCTCACAGGAAATCTGGAAAGAATCTTTCTGAGAAACTGCTTAGTGTTCTGTTAATTCATCTCACAGAGTTACATGTGTATTTCGTGGATCTCTTTGCTAGCCTGATTTCTGTGGAATCTGAGAACAGATATTTCGGTTCCCTTTGAAGAGTATAGGGCCAAAGGAAATATCCTCCCATAACAAAGAGAAAGAAGCTTTCTGAGAAACTTCTTTGTGTTCTGTGAAATCATCTCACAGAGTTACAGCTTTCCGCTCAAGAAGCCTTTCGCTATGACAGTTCTTGTGGAATTGGCAAAGTGATATTTGGAAGCCCATAGAGGGCTGTGGTGAAAAAGGAAATATCCTCAGATGAAATCTGGAAAGAAGCTTTCTGAGAAACTGCTTAGTGTTCTGTTAATTCATCTCACAGAGTTACATGTGTATTTCGTGGATCTCTTTGCTAGCCTTATTTCTGTGGAATCTGAGAACAGATATTTCCGATCCCTTTGAAGACTATAGGGCCAAAGGAAATATCCTCCCATAACAAAGAGAAAGAAGCTTTCTGAGAAACTTCTTTGTGTTCTGTGAAATCATCTCACAGAGTTACAGCTTTCCCCTCAAGAAGCCTTTCGCTGAGACAGTTCTTGTGGAATTGGCAAAGTGATATTTGGAAGCCCATAGAGGGCTATGGTGAAAAAGGAAATATCCTCAGATGAAATCTGGAAAGAAGCTTTCTGAGAAACTGCTTAGTGTTCTGTTAATTCATCTCACAGAGTTACATGTGTATTTCGTGGATCTCTTTGCTAGCCTTATTTCTGTTGAATCTGAGAACAGATATTTCGGATCGCTCTGAAGACTATAGGGCAAAAGGAAATATCCTCCGATAACAAAGAGAAAGAAGCTTTCTGAGAGACTTCTTTGTGTTCTGTGAAATCATCTCACAGAGTTACAGCTTTCCCCTCAAGAAGCCTTTCGCTGAGACAGTTCTTGTGGAATTGGCAAAGTGATATTTGGAAGCCCATAGAGGTCTATGGTGAAAAAGGAAATATCCTAACAGGAAATCTGGAAAGAAGCTTTCTGAGAAACTGCTTAGTGTTCTGTTAATTCATCTCACAGAGTTACATGTGTATTTCGTGGATCTCTTTGCTAGCCTTATTTCTGTGGAATCTGAGAACAGATATTTCGGATCCCTTTGAAAACTATAGGGCCAAAGGAAATATCCTCCGATAACAAAGAGAAAGAAGCTTTCTGAGAAACTTCTTTGTGTTCTTTGAAATCATCTCACAGAGTTACAGCTTTCCCCTCAAGAAGCCTTTCGCTGAGACAGTTCTTGTGGAATTGGCAAAGTGATATTTGGAAGCCCTTAGAGGGCTATGGTGAAAAAGGAAATATCCTCACAGGAAATCTGGAAAGAAGCTTTCTGAGAAACTGCTAAGTGTTCTGTTAATTCATCTCACAGAGTTACATGTGTATTTCGTGGATCTCTTTGCTAGCCTTATTTCTGTGGAATCTGAAAACAGATATTTCGGATCCCTTTGAAAACTATAGGGCCAAAGGAAATATCCTCCGATAACAAAGAGAAAGAAGCTTTCTGAGAAACTTCTTTGTGTTCTGTGAAATCATCTCACAGAGTTACAGCTTTCCCCTCAAGAAGCCTTTCGCTAAGACAGTTCTTGTGGAATTGGCAAAGTGATATTTGGAAGCCCATAGAGGACTATGGTGAAAAAGGAAATATCCTCAGATGAAATCTGGAAAGAAGCTTTCTGAGAAACTGCTTAGTGTTCTGTTAATTCATCTCACAGAGTTACATGTGTATTTCGTGGATCTCCTTGCTAGCCTTATTTCTGTGGAGTCTGAGAACAGATATTTTGGGTCCCATTGGAGTCTATAGGGCCAAAGGAAATATCCTCCGATAACAAAGAGAAAGAAGCTTTCTGAGAAACTTCTTTGTGTTCTGTGAAATCATCTCACAGAGTTACAGCTTTCCCCTCAAGAAGCCTTTCGCTAAGACAGTTCTTGTGGAATTGGCAAAGTGATATTTGGAAGCCCATAGAGGGCTATGGTGAAAAAGGAAATATCCTCACAGGAAGTCTGGAAAGAAGCTTTCTGAGAAACTGCTTAGTGTTCTGTTAATTCATCTCACAGAGTTACATGTGTATTTCGTGGATCTCTTTGCTAGCCTTATTTCTGTGGAATCTGAGTACAGATATTTCGGATCCCTTTGAAAACTATAGGGCCAAAGGAAATATCCTCCGATAACAAAGAGAAAGAAGATTTCTGAGAAACTTCTTTGTGTTCTGTGAAATCATCTCACAGAGTTACAGCTTTCCCCTCAAGAAGCCTTTCGCTAAGACAGTTCTTGTGGAATTGGCAAAGTGATATTTGGAAGCCCATAGAGGGCTATGGTGAAAAAGGAAATATCCTCACAGGAAATCTGGAAAGAATCTTTCTGAGAAACTGCTTAGTGTTCTGTTAATTCATCTCACAGAGTTACATGTGTATTTCGTGGATCTCTTTGCTAGCCTTATTTCTGTGGAATCTGAGAACAGATATTTCAGATCCCTTTGAAAACTATAGGGCCAAAGGAAATATCCTCCGATAACAAAGAGAAAAAAGCTTTCTGAGAAACTTCTTTGTGTTCTGTGAAATCATCTCACAGAGTTACAGCTTTCCGCTCTAGAAGCCTTTCGCTAAGACAGTTCTTGTGGAATTGGCAAAGTGATATTTGGAAGCCCATAGAGGGCTATGGTGAAAAAGGAAATATCCTCAGATGAAATCTGGAAAGAAGCTTTCTGAGAAACTGCTTAGTGTTCTGTTAATTCATCTCACAGAGTTACATGTGTATTTCGTGGATCTCTTTGCTAGCCTTATTTCTGTGGAATCTGAGAACAGATATTTCGGATCGCTCTGAAGACTATAGGGCCAAAGGAAATATCCTCCCATAACAAACAGAAAGAAGCTTTATGAGAAACTTCTTCGTTTTCTGTGAAATCATCTCACAGAGTTACAGCTTTCCCCTCAAGAAGCCTTTCGCTAAGACAGTTCTTGTGGAATTGGCAAAGTGATATTTGGAAGCCCATAGAGGGCTATGGTGAAAAAGGAAATATCCTCAGATGAAATCTGGAAAGAAGCTTTCTGAGAAACTGCTTAGTGTTCTGTTAATTCATCTCACAGAGTTACATGTGTATTTCGTGGATCTCTTTGCTAGCCTTATTTCTGTGGAATCTGAGAACAGATATTTCGGATCCCTTTGAAGAGTATAGGGCCAAAGGAAATATCCTCCCATAACAAAGAGAAAGAAGCTTTCTGAGAAACTTCTTTGTGTTCTGTGAAATCATCTCACAGAGTTACAGCTTTCCGCTCAAGAAGCCTTTCGCTCTGACAGTTCTTGTGGAATTGGCAAAGTGATATTTGGAAGCCCATAGAGGGCTGTGGTGAAAAAGGAAATATCCTCAGATGAAATCTGGAAAGAAGCTTTCTGAGAAACTGCTTAGTGTTCTGTTAATTCATCTCACAGAGTTACATGTGTATTTCGTGGATCTCTTTGCTAGCCTTATTTCTGTGGAATCTGAGAACAGATATTTCGGATCCCTTTGAAAACTATAGGGCCAAAGGAAATATCCTCCGATAGCAAAGAGAAAGAAGCTTTCTGAGAAACTTCTTTGTGTTCTGTGAAATCATCTCACAGAGTTACAGCTTTCCCCTCAAGAAGCCTTTCGCTGAGACAGTTCTTGTGGAATTGGCAAAGTGATATTTGGAAGCCCATAGAGGGCTGTGGTGAAAAAGGAAATATCCTCAGATGAAATCTGGAAAGAAGCTTTCTGAGAAACTGCTTATTGTTCTGTTAATTCATCTCACAGAATTACATGTGTATTTCGTGGATCTCTTTGCTATCCTGATTTCTGTGGAATCTGAGAACAGATATTTCGGTTCCCTTTGAAGAGTATAGGGCCAAAGGAAATATCCTCCCATAACAAAGAGAAAGAAGCTTTCTGAGAAACTTCTTTGTGTTCTGTGAAATCATCTCACAGAGTTACAGCTTTCCGCTCAAGAAGCCTTTCGCTATGACAGTTCTTGTGGAATTGGCAAAGTGATATTTGGAAGCCCATAGAGGGCTGTGGTGAAAAAGGAAATATCCTCAGATGAAATCTGGAAAGAAGCTTTCTGAGAAACTGCTTAGTGTTCTGTTAATTCATCTCACAGAGTTACATGTGTATTTCGTGGATCTCTTTGCTAGCCTTATTTCTGTGGAATCTGAGAACAGATATTTCCGATCCCTTTGAAGACTATAGGGCCAAAGGAAATATCCTCCCATAACAAAGAGAAAGAAGCTTTCTGAGAAACTTCTTTGTGTTCTGTGAAATCATCTCACAGAGTTACAGCTTTCCCTTCAAGAAGCCTTTCGCTGAGACAGTTCTTGTGGAATTGGCAAAGTGATATTTGGAAGCCCATAGAGGGCTATGGTGAAAAAGGAAATATCCTCACAGGAAATCTGGAAAGAAGCTTTCTGAGAAACTGCTTAGTGTTCTGTTAATTCATCTCACAGAGTTACATGTGTATTTCGTGGATCTCTTTGCTAGCCTTATTTCTGTGGAATCTGAGAACAGATATTTCGGATCGCTCTGAAGACTATAGGGCAAAAGGAAATATCCTCCGATAGCAAAGAGAAAGAAGCTTTCTGAGAAACTTCTTTGTGTTCTGTGAAATCATCTCACAGAGTTACAGCTTTCCCCTCAAGAAGCCTTTCGCTGAGACAGTTCTTGTGGAATTGGCAAAGTGATATATGGAAGCCCATAGAGGGCTAAGGTGAAAAAGGAAATATCCTCACAGGAAATCTGGAAAGAAGCTTTCTGAGAAACTGCTTAGTGTTCTGTTAATTCATCTCACAGAGTTACATGTGTATTTCGTGGATCTCTTTGCTAGCCTTATTTCTGTGGAATCTGAGAACAGATATTTCGGATCCCTTTGAAAACTATAGGGCCAAAGGAAATATCCTCCGATAACAAAGAGAAAGAAGCTTTCTGAGAAACTTCTTTGTGTTCTGTGAAATCATCTCACAGAGTTACAGCTTTCCCCTCAAGAAGCCTTTCGCTGAGACAGTTCTTGTGGAATTGGCAAAGTGATATTTGGAAGCCCATAGAGGGCTATGGTGAAAAAGGAAATATCCTCAGATGAAATCTGGAAAGAAGCTTTCTGAGAAACTGCTTAGTGTTCTGTTAATTCATCTCACAGAGTTACATGTGTATTTCGTGGATCTCTTTGCTAGCCTTATTTCTGTGGAATCTGAGAACAGATATTTCGGATCCCTTTGAAGACTATAGGGCCAAAGGAAATATCCTCCGATAACAAAGAGAAAGAAGCTTTCTGAGAAACTTCTTTGTGTTCTGTGAAATCATCTCACAGAGTTACAGCTTTCCCCTCAAGAAGCCTTTCGCTAAGACAGTTCTTGTGGAATTGGCAAAGGGATATTTGGAAGCCCTTAGAGGGCTATGGTGAAAAAGGAAATATCCTCAGATGAAATCTGGAAAGAAGCTTTCTGAGAAACTGCTTAGTGTTCTGTTAATTCATCTCACAGAGTTACATGTGTATTTCGTGGATCTCTTTGCTAGCCTTATTTCTGTGGAATCTGAGAACAGATATTTCGGATCGCTCTGAAGACTATAGGGCCAAAGGAAATATCCTCCGATAACAAAGAGAAAGAAGCTCTCTGAGAAACTTCTTTGTGTTCTGTGAAATCATCTCACAGAGTTACAGCTTTCCCCTCAAGAAGCCTTTCGCTAAGACAGTTCTTGTGGAATTGGCAAAGTGATATTTGGAAGCCCATAGAGGGCTATGGTGAAAAAGGAAATATCCTCACAGGAAGTCTGGAAAGAAGCTTTCTGAGAAACTGCTTAGTGTTCTGTTAATTCATCTCACAGAGTTACATGTGTATTTCGTGGATCTCTTTGCTAGCCTTATTTCTGTGGAATCTGAGAACAGATATTTCGGATCCCTTAGAAAACTATAGGGCCAAAGGAAATATCCTCCGATAACAAAGAGAAAGAAGATTTCTGAGAAACTTCTTTGTGTTCTGTGAAATCATCTCACAGAGTTACAGCTTTCCCCTCAAGAAGCCTTTCGCTAAGACAGTTCTTGTGGAATTGGCAAAGTGATATTTGGAAGCCCATAGAGGGCTATGGTGAAAAAGGAAATATCCTCACAGGAAATCTGGAAAGAATCTTTCTGAGAAACTGCTTAGTGTTCTGTTAATTCATCTCACAGAGTTACATGTGTATTTCGTGGATCTCTTTGCTAGCCTGATTTCTGTGGAATCTGAGAACAGATATTTCGGTTCCCTTTGAAGAGTATAGGGCCAAAGGAAATATCCTCCCATAACAAAGAGAAAGAAGCTTTCTGAGAAACTTCTTTGTGTTCTGTGAAATCATCTCACAGAGTTACAGCTTTCCGCTCAAGAAGCCTTTCGCTATGACAGTTCTTGTGGAATTGGCAAAGTGATATTTGGAAGCCCATAGAGGGTTGTGGTGAAAAAGGAAATATCCTCAGATGAAATCTGGAAAGAAGCTTTCTGAGAAACTGCTTAGTGTTCTGTTAATTCATCTCACAGAGTTACATGTGTATTTCGTGGATCTCTTTGCTAGCCTTATTTCTGTGGAATCTGAGAACAGTTATTTCCGATCCCTTTGAAGACTATAGGGCCAAAGGAAATATCCTCCGATAACAAAGAGAAAGAAGCTTTCTGAGAAACTTCTTTGTGTTCTGTGAAATCATCTCACAGAGTTACAGCTTTCCCCTCAAGAAGCCTTTCGCGAGACAGTTCTTGTGGAATTGGCAAAGTGATATTTGGAAGCCCATAGAGGGCTATGGTGAAAAAGGAAATATCCTCACAGGAAATCTGGAAAGAAGCTTTCTGAGAAACTGCTTAGTGTTCTGTTAATTCATCTCACAGAGTTACATGTGTATTTCGTGGATCTCTTTGCTAGCCTTATTTCTGTTGAATCTGAGAACAGATATTTCGGATCGCTCTGAAGACTATAGGGCAAAAGGAAATATCCTCCGATAACAAAGAGAAAGAAGCTTTCTGAGAAACTTCTTTGTGTTCTGTGAAATCATCTCACAGAGTTACAGCTTTCCCCTCAAGAAGCCTTTCGCTGAGACAGTTCTTGTGGAATTGGCAAAGTGATATTTGGAAGCCCATAGAGGGCTATGGTGAAAAAGGAAATATCCTCAGATGAAATCTGGAAAGAAGCTTTCTGAGAAACTGCTTAGTGTTCTGTTAATTCATCTCACAGAGTTACATGTGTATTTCGTGGATCTCTTTGCTAGCCTTATTTCTGTGGAATCTGAGAACAGATATTTCGGATCCCTTTGAAAACTATAGGGCCAAAGGAAATATCCTCCGATAACAAAGAGAAAGAAGCTTTCTGAGAAACTTCTTTGTGTTCTGTGAAATCATCTCACAGAGTTACAGCTTTCCCCTCAAGAAGCCTTTCGCTAAGACAGTTCTTGTGGAATTGGCAAAGTGATATTTGGAAGCCCATAGAGGACTATGGTGAAAAAGGAAATATCCTCAGATGAAATCTGGAAAGAAGCTTTCTGAGAAACTTCTTAGTGTTCTGTTAATTCATCTCACAGAGTTACATGTGTATTTCGTGGATCTCCTTGCTAGCCTTATTTCTGTGGAGTCTGAGAACAGATATTTTGGGTCCCTTTGGAGTCTATAGGGCCAAAGGAAATATCCTCCGATAACAAAGAGAAAGAAGCTTTCTGAGAAACTTCTTTGTGTTCTGTGAAATCATCTCACAGAGTGACAGCTTTCCCCTCAAGAAGCCTTTCGCTAAGACAGTTCTTGTGGAATTGGCAAAGTGATATTTGGAAGCCCATAGAGGGCTATGGTGAAAAAGGAAATATCCTCACAGGAAGTCTGGAAAGAAGCTTTCTGAGAAACTGCTTAGTGTTCTGTTAATTCATCTCACAGAGTTACATGTGTATTTCGTGGATCTCTTTGCTAGCCTTATTTCTGTGGAATCTGAGAACAGATATTACGGATCCCTTTGAAAACTATAGGGCCAAAGGAAATATCCTCCGATAACAAAGAGAAAGAAGATTTCTGAGAAACTTCTTTGTGTTCTGTGAAATCATCTCACAGAGTTACAGCTTTCCCCTCAAGAAGCCTTTCGCTAAGACAGTTCTTGTGGAATTGGCAAAGTGATATTTGGAAGCCCATAGAGGGCTATGGTGAAAAAGGAAATATCCTCACAGGAAATCTGGAAAGAATCTTTCTGAGAAACTGCTTAGTGTTCTGTTAATTCATCTCACAGAGTTACATGTGTATTTCGTGGATCTCTTTGCTAGCCTGATTTCTGTGGAATCTGAGAACAGATATTTCGGTTCCCTTTGAAGAGTATAGGGCCAAAGGAAATATCCTCCCATAACAAAGAGAAAGAAGCTTTCTGAGAAACTTCTTTGTGTTCTGTGAAATCATCTCACAGAGTTACAGCTTTCCGCTCAAGAAGCCTTTCGCTATGACAGTTCTTGTGGAATTGGCAAAGTGATATTTGGAAGCCCATAGAGGGCTGTGGTGAAAAAGGAAATATCCTCAGATGAAATCTGGAAAGAAGCTTTCTGAGAAACTGCTTAGTGTTCTGTTAATTCATCTCACAGAGTTACATGTGTATTTCGTGGATCTCTTTGCTAGCCTTATTTCTGTGGAATCTGAGAACAGATATTTCCGATCCCTTTGAAGACTATAGGGCCAAAGGAAATATCCTCCCATAACAAAGAGAAAGAAGCTTTCTGAGAAACTTCTTTGTGTTCTGTGAAATCATCTCACAGAGTTACAGCTTTCCCCTCAAGAAGCCTTTCGCTGAGACAGTTCTTGTGGAATTGGCAAAGTGATATTTGGAAGCCCATAGAGGGCTATGGTGAAAAAGGAAATATCCTCACAGGAAATCTGGAAAGAAGCTTTCTGAGAAACTGCTTAGTGTTCTGTTAATTCATCTCACAGAGTTACATGTGTATTTCGTGGATCTCTTTGCTAGCCTTATTTCTGTTGAATCTGAGAACAGATATTTCGGATCGCTCTGAAGACTATAGGGCAAAAGGAAATATCCTCCGATAACAAAGAGAAAGAAGCTTTCTGAGAAACTTCTTTGTGTTCTGTGAAATCATCTCACAGAGTTACAGCTTTCCCCTCAAGAAGCCTTTCGCTGAGACAGTTCTTGTGGAATTGGCAAAGTGATATTTGGAAGCCCATAGAGGTCTATGGTGAAAAAGGAAATATCCTAACAGGAAATCTGGAAAGAAGCTTTCTGAGAAACTGCTTAGTGTTCTGTTAATTCATCTCACAGAGTTACATGTGTATTTCGTGGATCTCTTTGCTAGCCTTATTTCTGTGGAATCTGAGAACAGATATTTCGGATCCCTTTGAAAACTATAGGGCCAAAGGAAATATCCTCCGATAACAAAGAGAAAGAAGCTTTCTGAGAAACTTCTTTGTGTTCTGTGAAATCATCTCACAGAGTTACAGCTTTCCCCTCAAGAAGCCTTTCGCTGAGACAGTTCTTGTGGAATTGGCAAAGTGATATTTGGAAGCCCTTAGAGGGCTATGGTGAAAAAGGAAATATCCTCACAGGAAATCTGGAAAGAAGCTTTCTGAGAAACTGCTAAGTGTTCTGTTAATTCATCTCACAGAGTTACATGTGTATTTCGTGGATCTCTTTGCTAGCCTTATTTCTGTGGAATCTGAGAACAGATATTTCGGATCCCTTTGAAAACTATAGGGCCAAAGGAAATATCCTCCGATAACAAAGAGAAAGAAGCTTTCTGAGAAACTTCTTTGTGTTCTGTGAAATCATCTCACAGAGTTACAGCTTTCCCCTCAAGAAGCCTTTCGCTAAGACAGTTCTTGTGGAATTGGCAAAGTGATATTTGGAAGCCCATAGAGGACTATGGTGAAAAAGGAAATATCCTCAGATGAAATCTGGAAAGAAGCTTTCTGAGAAACTGCTTAGTGTTCTGTTAATTCATCTCACAGAGTTACATGTGTATTTCGTGGATCTCCTTGCTAGCCTTATTTCTGTGGAGTCTGAGAACAGATATTTTGGGTCCCATTGGAGTCTATAGGGCCAAAGGAAATATCCTCCGATAACAAAGAGAAAGAAGCTTTCTGAGAAACTTCTTTGTGTTCTGTGAAATCATCTCACAGAGTTACAGCTTTCCCCTCAAGAAGCCTTTCGCTAAGACAGTTCTTGTGGAATTGGCAAAGTGATATTTGGAAGCCCATAGAGGGCTATGGTGAAAAAGGAAATATCCTCACAGGAAATCTGGAAAGAATCTTTCTGAGAAACTGCTTAGTGTTCTGTTAATTCATCTCACAGAGTTACATGTGTATTTCGTGGATCTCTTTGCTAGCCTTATTTCTGTGGAATCTGAGAACAGATATTTCGGATCCCTTTGAAAACTATAGGGCCAAAGGAAATATCCTCCGATAACAAAGAGAAAGAAGCTTTCTGAGAAACTTCTTTGTGTTCTGTGAAATCATCTCACAGAGTTACAGCTTTCCGCTCTAGAAGCCTTTCGCTAAGACAGTTCTTGTGGAATTGGCAAAGTGATATTTGGAAGCCCATAGAGGGCTATGGTGAAAAAGGAAATATCCTCAGATGAAATCTGGAAAGAAGCTTTCTGAGAAACTGCTTAGTGTTCTGTTAATTCATCTCACAGAGTTACATGTGTATTTCGTGGATCTCTTTGCTAGCCTTATTTCTGTGGAATCTGAGAACAGATATTTCGGATCGCTCTGAAGACTATAGGGCCAAAGGAAATATCCTCCCATAACAAACAGAAAGAAGCTTTATGAGAAACTTCTTCGTTTTCTGTGAAATCATCTCACAGAGTTACAGCTTTCCCCTCAAGAAGCCTTTCGCTAAGACAGTTCTTGTGGAATTGGCAAAGTGATATTTGGAAGCCCATAGAGGGCTATGGTGAAAAAGGAAATATCCTCAGATGAAATCTGGAAAGAAGCTTTCTGAGAAACTGCTTAGTGTTCTGTTAATTCATCTCACAGAGTTACATGTGTATTTCGTGGATCTCTTTGCTAGCCTTATTTCTGTGGAATCTGAGAACAGATATTTCGGATCCCTTTGAAGAGTATAGGGCCAAAGGAAATATCCTCCCATAACAAAGAGAAAGAAGCTTTCTGAGAAACTTCTTTGTGTTCTGTGAAATCATCTCACAGAGTTACAGCTTTCCGCTCAAGAAGCCTTTTGCTCTGACAGTTCTTGTGGAATTGGCAAAGTGATATTTGGAAGCCCATAGAGGGCTGTGTTGAAAAAGGAAATATCCTCAGATGAAATCTGGAAAGAAGCTTTCTGAGAAACTGCTTAGTGTTCTGTTAATTCATCTCACAGAGTTACATGTGTATTTCGTGGATCTCTTTGCTAGCCTTATTTCTGTGGAATCTGAGAACAGATATTTCGGATCCCTTTGAAAACTATAGGGCCAAAGGAAATATCCTCCGATAACAAAGAGAAAGAAGCTTTCTGAGAAACTTCTTCGTGTTCTGTGAAATCATCTCACAGAGTTACAGCTTTCCCCTCAAGAAGCCTTTCGCTGAGACAGTTCTTGTGGAATTGGCAAAGTGATATTTGGAAGCCCATAGAGGGCTATGGTGAAAAAGGAAATATCCTCACAGGAAATCTGGAAAGAAGCTTTCTGAGAAACTGCTTAGTGTTCTGTTAATTCATCTCACAGAGTTACATGTGTATTTCGTGGATCTCTTTGCTAGCCTTATTTCTGTGGAATCTGAGAACAGATATTTCCGATCCCTTTGAAGACTATAGGGCCAAAGGAAATATCCTCCCATAACAAAGAGAAAGAAGCTTTCTGAGAAACTTCTTTGTGTTCTGTGAAATCATCTCACAGAGTTACAGCTTTCCCCTCAAGAAGCCTTTCGCTAATACAGTTCTTGTGGAATTGGCAAAGTGATATTTGGAAGCCCATAGAGGGCTGTGGTGAAAAAGGAAATATCCTCAGATGAAATCTGGAAAGAAGCTTTCTGAGAAACTGCTTAGTGTTCTGTTAATTCATCTCACAGAGTTACATGTGTATTTCGTGGATCTCTTTGCTATCCTGATTTCTGTGGAATCTGAGAACAGATATTTCGGTTCCCTTTGAAGAGTATAGGGCCAAAGGAAATATCCTCCCATAACAAAGAGAAAGAATCTTTCTGAGAAACTTCTTTGTGTTCTGTGAAATCATCTCACAGAGTTACAGCTTTCCGCCCAAGAAGCCTTTCGCTATGACAGTTCTTGTGGAATTGGCAAAGTGATATTTGGAAGCCCATAGAGGGCTGTGGTGAAAAAGGAAATATCCTCAGATGAAATCTGGAAAGAAGCTTTCTGAGAAACTGCTTAGTGTTCTGTTAATTCATCTCACAGAGTTACATGTGTATTTCGTGGATCTCTTTGCTAGCCTTATTTCTGTGGAATCTGAGAACAGATATTTCCGATCCCTTTGAAGACTATAGGGCCAAAGGAAATATCCTCCCATAACAAAGAGAAAGAAGCTTTCTGAGAAACTTCTTTGTGTTCTGTGAAATCATCTCACAGAGTTACAGCTTTCCCTTCAAGAAGCCTTTCGCTGAGACAGTTCTTGTGGAATTGGCAAAGTGATATTTGGAAGCCCATAGAGGGCTATGGTGAAAAAGGAAATATCCTCACAGGAAATCTGGAAAGAAGCTTTCTGAGAAACTGCTTAGTGTTCTGTTAATTCATCTCACAGAGTTACATGTGTATTTCGTGGATCTCTTTGCTAGCCTTATTTCTGTGGAATCTGAGAACAGATATTTCGGATCGCTCTGAAGACTATAGGGCAAAAGGAAATATCCTCCGATAACAAAGAGAAAGAAGCTTTCTGAGAAACTTCTTTGTGTTCTGTGAAATCATCTCACAGAGTTACAGCTTTCCCCTCAAGAAGCCTTTCGCTGAGACAGTTCTTGTGGAATTGGCAAAGTGATATATGGAAGCCCATAGAGGGCTATGGTGAAAAAGGAAATATCCTCACAGGAAATCTGGAAAGAAGCTTTCTGAGAAACTGCTTAGTGTTCTGTTAATTCATCTCACAGAGTTACATGTGTATTTCGTGGATCTCTTTGCTAGCCTTATTTCTGTGGAATCTGAGAACAGATATTTCCCATCCCTTTGAAGACTATAGGGCCAAAGGAAATATCCTCCCATAACAAAGAGAAAGAAGCTTTCTGAGAAACTTCTTTGTGTTCTGTGAAATCATCTCACAGAGTTACAGCTTTCCCCTCAAGAAGCCTTTCGCTAATACAGTTCTTGTGGAATTGGCAAAGTGATATTTGGAAGCCCATAGAGGGCTGTGGTGAAAAAGGAAATATCCTCAGATGAAATCTGGAAAGAAGCTTTCTGAGAAACTGCTTAGTGTTCTGTTAATTCATCTCACAGAGTTACATGTGTATTTCGTGGATCTCTTTGCTATCCTGATTTCTGTGGAATCTGAGAACAGATATTTCGGTTCCCTTTGAAGAGTATAGGGCCAAAGGAAATATCCTCCCATAACAAAGAGAAAGAAGCTTTCTGAGAAACTTCTTTGTGTTCTGTGAAATCATCTCACAGAGTTACAGCTTTCCGCTCAAGAAGCCTTTCGCTATGACAGTTCTTGTGGAATTGGCAAAGTGATATTTGGAAGCCCATAGAGGGCTGTGGTGAAAAAGGAAATATCCTCAGATGAAATCTGGAAAGAAGCTTTCTGAGAAACTGCTTAGTGTTCTGTTAATTCATCTCACAGAGTTACATGTGTATTTCGTGGATCTCTTTGCTAGCCTTATTTCTGTGGAATCTGAGAACAGATATTTCCGATCCCTTTGAAGACTATAGGGCCAAAGGAAATATCCTCCCATAACAAAGAGAAAGAAGCTTTCTGAGAAACTTCTTTGTGTTCTGTGAAATCATCTCACAGAGTTACAGCTTTCCCTTCAAGAAGCCTTTCGCTGAGACAGTTCTTGTGGAATTGGCAAAGTGATATTTGGAAGCCCTTAGAGGGCTATGGTGAAAAAGGAAATATCCTCACAGGAAATCTGGAAAGAAGCTTTCTGAGAAACTGCTTAGTGTTCTGTTAATTCATCTCACAGAGTTACATGTGTATTTCGTGGATCTCTTTGCTAGCCTTATTTCTGTGGAATCTGAGAACAGATATTTCGGATCGCTCTGAAGACTATAGGGCAAAAGGAAATATCCTCCGATAACAAAGAGAAAGAAGCTTTCTGAGAAACTTCTTTGTGTTCTGTGAAATCATCTCACAGAGTTACAGCTTTCCCCTCAAGAAGCCTTTCGCTGAGACAGTTCTTGTGGAATTGGCAAAGTGATATATGGAAGCCCATAGAGGGCTATGGTGAAAAAGGAAATATCCTCACAGGAAATCTGGAAAGAAGCTTTCTGAGAAACTGCTTAGTGTTCTGTTAATTCATCTCACAGAGTTACATGTGTATTTCGTGGATCTCTTTGCTAGCCTTATTTCTGTGGAATCTGAGAACAGATATTTCGGATCCCTTTGAAAACTACAGGGCCAAAGGAAATATCCTCCGATAACAAAGAGAAAGAAGCTTTCTGAGAAACTTCTTTGTGTTCTGTGAAATCATCTCACAGAGTTACAGCTTTCCCCTCAAGAAGCCTTTCGCTGAGACAGTTCTTGTGGAATTGGCAAAGTGATATTTGGAAGCCCATAGAGGGCTATGGTGAAAAAGGAAATATCCTCACAGGAAATCTGGAAAGAAGCTTTCTGAGAAACTGCTTAGTGTTCTGTTAATTCATCTCACAGAGTTACATGTGTATTTCGTGGATCTCTTTGCTAGCCTTATTTCTGTGGAATCTGAGAACAGATATTTCGGATCGCTCTGAAGACTATAGGGCCAAAGTTAATATCCTCCCATAACAAACAGAAAGAAGCTTTCTGAGAAACTTGTTTGTGTTCTGTGAAATCATCTCACAGAGTTACAGCTTTCCCCTCAAGAAGCCTTTCGCTAAGACAGTTCTTGTGGAATTGGCAAAGTGATATTGGGAAGCCCATAGAGGGCTATGGTGAAAAAGGAAATATCCTCAGATGAAATCTGGAAAGAAGCTTTCTGAGAAACTGCTTAGTGTTCTGTTAATTCATCTCACAGAGTTACATGTGTATTTCGTGGATCTCCTTGCTAGCCTTATTTCTGTGGAGTCTCAGAACAGATATTTCGGATCCCATTGGAGACTATAGGGCCAAAGGAAATATCCTCCGATAACAAAGAGAAAGAAGCTTTCTGGGAAACTTCTTTGTGTTCTGTAAAATCATCTCACAGAGTTACAACTTTCCCCTCAAGAAGCCTTTCGCTAAGACAGTTCTTGTGGAATTGGCAAAGTGATATTTGGAAGCCCATAGAGGGCTATGGTGAAAAAGGAAATATCCTCAGATGAAATCTGGAAAGAATCTTTCTGAGAAACTGCTTAGTGTTCTGTTAATTCATCTCACAGAGTTACATGTGTATTTCGTGGATGTCTTTGCTAGCCTTATTTCTGTGGAATCCTAGAACAGATATTTCGGATCCCTTTGAAGAGTATAGGGCCAAAGGAAATATCCTCCCATAACCAAGAGAAAGAAGCTTTCTGAGAAACTTCTTTGTGTTCTGTGAAATCATCTCACAGAGTTACAGCTTTCCGCTCAAGAAGCCTTTCGCTAAGACAGTTCTTGTGGAATTGGCAAAGTGAAATTTGGAAGCCCATAGAGGGCTGTGGTGAAAAAGGAAATATCCTCAGATGAAATCTGGAAAGAAGCTTTCTGAGAAACTGCTTAGTGTTCTGTTAATTCATCTCACAGAGTTACATGTGTATTTCGTGGATCTCTTTGCTAGCCTTATTTCTGTGGAATCTGAGAACAGATATTTCCGATCCCTTTGAAGACTATAGGGCCAAAGGAAATATCCTCCGATAACAAAGAGAAAGAAGATTTCTGAGAAACTTCTTTGTGTTCTGTGAAATCATCTCACAGAGTTACAGCTTTCCCCTCAAGAAGCCTTTCGCTAAGACAGTTCTTGTGGAATTGGCAAAGAGATATTTGGAAGCCCATAGAGGGCTATGGTGAAAAAGGAAATATCCTCACAGGAAATCTGGAAAGAATCTTTCTGAGAAACTGCTTAGTGTTCTGTTAATTCATCTCACAGAGTTACATGTGTATTTCGTGGATCTCTTTGCTAGCCTGATTTCTGTGGAATCTGAGAACAGATATTTCGGTTCCCTTTGAAGAGTATAGGGCCAAAGGAAATATCCTCCCATAACAAAGAGAAAGAAGCTTTCTGAGAAACTTCTTTGTGTTCTGTGAAATCATCTCACAGAGTTACAGCTTTCCGCTCAAGAAGCCTTTCGCTATGACAGTTCTTGTGGAATTGGCAAAGTGATATTTGGAAGCCCATAGAGGGCTGTGGTGAAAAAGGAAATATCCTCAGATGAAATCTGGAAAGAAGCTTTCTGAGAAACTGCTTAGTGTTCTGTTAATTCATCTCACAGAGTTACATGTGTATTTCGTGGATCTCTTTGCTAGCCTTATTTCTGTGGAATCTGAGAACAGATATTTCCGACCCCTTTGAAGACTATAGGGCCAAAGGAAATATCCTCCCATAACAAAGAGAAAGAAGCTTTCTGAGAAACTTCTTTGTGTTCTGTGAAATCATCTCACAGAGTTACAGCTTTCCCCTCAAGAAGCCTTTCGCTGAGACAGTTCTTGTGGAATTGGCAAAGTGATATTTGGAAGCCCATAGAGGGCTATGGTGAAAAAGGAAATATCCTCACAGGAAATCTGGAAAGAAGCTTTCTGAGAAACTGCTTAGTGTTCTGTTAATTCATCTCACAGAGTTACATGTGTATTTCGTGGATCTCTTTGCTAGCCTTATTTCTGTGGAATCTGAGAACAGATATTTCCGATCCCTTTGAAGACTATAGGGCCAAAGGAAATATCCTCCCATAACAAAGAGAAAGAAGCTTTCTGAGAAACTTCTTTGTGTTCTGTGAAATCATCTCACAGAGTTACAGCTTTCCCCTCAAGAAGCCTTTCGCTAATACAGTTCTTGTGGAATTGGCAAAGTGATATTTGGAAGCCCATAGAGGGCTGTGGTGAAAAAGGAAATATCCTCAGATGAAATCTGGAAAGAAGCTTTCTGAGAAACTGCTTAGTGTTCTGTTAATTCATCTCACAGAGTTACATGTGTATTTCGTGGATCTCTTTGCTATCCTGATTTCTGTGGAATCTGAGAACAGATATTTCGGTTCCCTTTGAAGAGTATAGGGCCAAAGGAAATATCCTCCCATAACAAAGAGAAAGAAGCTTTCTGAGAAACTTCTTTGTGTTCTGTGAAATCATCTCACAGAGTTACAGCTTTCCGCTCAAGAAGCCTTTCGCTATGACAGTTCTTGTGGAATTGGCAAAGTGATATTTGGAAGCCCTTAGAGGGCTGTGGTGAAAAAGGAAATATCCTCAGATGAAATCTGGAAAGAAGCTTTCTGAGAAACTGCTTAGTGTTCTGTTAATTCATCTCACAGAGTTACATGTGTATTTCGTGGATCTCTTTGCTAGCCTTATTTCTGTGGAATCTGAGAACAGATATTTCCGATCCCTTTGAAGACTATAGGGCCAAAGGAAATATCCTCCCATAACAAAGAGAAAGAAGCTTTCTGAGAAACTTCTTTGTGTTCTGTGAAATCATCTCACAGAGTTACAGCTTTCCCTTCAAGAAGCCTTTCGCTGAGACAGTTCTTGTGGAATTGGCAAAGTGATATTTGGAAGCCCATAGAGGGCTATGGTGAAAAAGGAAATATCCTCACAGGAAATCTGGAAAGAAGCTTTCTGAGAAACTGCTTAGTGTTCTGTTAATTCATCTCACAGAGTTACATGTGTATTTCGTGGATCTCTTTGCTAGCCTTATTTCTGTGGAATCGGAGAACAGATATTTCGGATCGCTCTGAAGACTATAGGGCAAAAGGAAATATCCTCCGATAACAAAGAGAAAGAAGCTTTCTGAGAAACTTCTTTGTGTTCTGTGAAATCATCTCACAGAGTTACAGCTTTCCCCTCAAGAAGCCTTTCGCTGAGACAGTTCTTGTGGAATTGGCAAAGTGATATATGGAAGCCCATAGAGGGCTATGGTGAAAAAGGAAATATCCTCACAGGAAATCTGGAAAGAAGCTTTCTGAGAAACTGCTTAGTGTTCTGTTAATTCATCTCACAGAGTTACATGTGTATTTCGTGGATCTCTTTGCTAGCCTTATTTCTGTGGAATCTGAGAACAGATATTTCGGATCCCTTTGAAAACTATAGGGCCAAAGGAAATATCCTCCGATAACAAAGAGAAAGAAGCTTTCTGAGAAACTTCTTTGTGTTCTGTGAAATCATCTCACAGAGTTACAGCTTTCCCCTCAAGAAGCCTTTCGCTGAGACAGTTCTTGTGGAATTGGCAAAGTGATATTTGGAAGCCCATAGAGGGCTATGGTGAAAAAGGAAATATCCTCACAGGAAATCTGGAAAGAAGCTTTCTGAGAAACTGCTTAGTGTTCTGTTAATTCATCTCACAGAGTTACATGTGTATTTCGTGGATCTCTTTGCTAGCCTTATTTCTGTGGAATCTGAGAACTGATATTTCGGATCCCTTTGAAAACTGTAGGGCCAAAGGAAATATCCTCTGATAACAAAGAGAAAGAAGCTTTCTGAGAAACTTCTTTGTGTTCTGTGAAATCATCTCACAGAGTTACAGCTTTCCGCTCAAGAAGCCTTTCGCTAAGACAGTTCTTGTGGAATTGGCAAAGTGATATTTGGAAGCCCATAGAGGGCTATGGTGAAAAAGGAAATATCCTCAGATGAAATCTGGAAAGAAGCTTTCTGAGAAACTGCTTAGTGTTCTGTTAATTCATCTCACAGAGTTACATGTGTATTTCGTGGATCTCCTTGCTAGCCTTATTTCTGTGGAGTCTCAGAACAGATATTTCGGATCCCATTGGAGACTATAGGGCCAAAGGAAATATCCTCCGATAACAAAGAGAAAGAAGCTTTCTGAGAAACTTCTTTGTGTTCTGTAAAATCATCTCACAGAGTTACAGCTTTCCCCTCAAGAAGCCTTTCGCTAAGACAGTTCTTGTGGAATTGGCAAAGTGATATTTGGAAGCCCATACAGGGCTAGGGTGAAAAAGGAAATATCCTCAGATGAAATCTGGAAAGAATCTTTCTGAGAAACTGCTTAGTGTTCTGTTAATTCATCTCACAGAGTTACATGTGTATTTCGTGGATCTCTTTGCTAGCCTTATTTCTGTGGAATCCTAGAACAGATATTTCGGATCCCTTTGAAGAGTATAGGGCCAAAGGAAATATCCTCCCATAACCAAGAGAAAGAAGCTTTCTGAGAAACTTCTTTGTGTTCTGTGAAATCATCTCACAGAGTTACAGCTTTCCGCTCAAGAAGCCTTTCGATAAGACAGTTCTTGTGGAATTGGCAAAGTGAAATTTGGAAGCCCATAGAGGGCTGTGGTGAAAAAGGAAATATCCTCAGATGAAATCTGGAAAGAAGCTTTCTGAGAAACTGCTTAGTGTTCTGTTAATTCATCTCACAGAGTTACATGTGTATTTCGTGGATCTCTTTGCTAGCCTTATTTCTGTGGAATCTGAGAACAGATATTTCGGATCCCTTTGAAGACTATAGGGCCAAAGGAAATATCCTCCCATAACAAAGAGAAAGAAGCTTTCTGAGAAACTTCTTTGTGTTATGTGAAATCATCTCACAGAGTTACAGCTTTCCCCTCAAGAAGCCTTTCGCTAAGACAGTTCTTGTGGAATTGGCAAAGGGATATTTGGAAGCCCTTAGAGGGCTATGGTGAAAAAGGAAATATCCTCAGATGAAATCTGGAAAGAAGCTTTCTGAGAAACTGCTTAGTGTTCTGTTAATTCATCTCACAGAGTTACATGTGTATTTCGTGGATCTCTTTGCTAGCCTGATTTCTGTGGAATCTGAGAACAGATATTTCGGATCCTTTTGAAGAGTATAGGGCCAAAGGAAATATCCTCCCATAACAAAGAGAAAGAAGCTTTCTGAGAAACTTCTTTGTGTTCTGTGAAATCATCTCACAGAGTTACAGCTTTCCGCTCAAGAAGCCTTTCGCTAAGACAGTTCTTGTGGAATTGGCAAAGTGATATTTGGAAGCCCATAGAGGGCTGGGTGAAAAAGGAAATATCCTCAGATGAAATCTGGAAAGAAGCTTTCTGAGAAACTGCTTAGTGTTCTGTTAATTCATCTCACAGAGTAACATGTGTATTTCGTGGATCTCTTTGCTAGCCTTATTTCTGTGGAATCTGAGAACAGATATTTCCGACCCCTTTGAAGACTATAGGGCCAAAGGAAATATCCTCCCATAACAAAGAGAAAGAAGCTTTCTGAGAAACTTCTTTGTGTTTTGTGAAATCATCTCACAGAGTTACAGCTTTCCCCTCAAGAAGCCTTTCGCTAAGACAGTTCTTGTGGAATTGGCAAAGTGATATTTGGAAGCCCATAGAGGGCTATGGTGAAAAAGGAAATATCCACAGATGAAATCTGGAAAGAAGCTTTCTGAGAAACTGCTTAGTGTTCTGTTAATTCATCTCACAGAGTTACATGTGTATTTCGTGGATCTCTTTGCTAGCCTTATTTCTGTGGAATCTGAGAACAGATATTTCGGATCCCTTTGAAAACTATAAGGCCAAAGGAAATATCCTCCGATAACAAAGTGAAAGAAGCTTTCTGAGAAACTTCTTTGTGTTCTGTGAAATCATCTCACAGAGTTACAGCTTTCGCCTCAAGAAGCCTTTCGCTAAGACAGTTCTTGTGGAATTGGCAAAGTGATATTTGGAAGCCCATAGAGGGCTATGGTGAAAAAGGAAATATCCTCAGATGAAATCTGGAAAGAAGCTTTCTGAGAAACTGCTTAGTGTTCTGTTAATTCATCTCACAGAGTTACATGTGTATTTCGTGGATCTCCTTGCTAGATTTATTTCTGTGGAGTCTCAGAACAGATATTTCGGATCCCATTGGAGACTATAGGGCCAAAGGAAATATCCTCCGATAACAAAGAGAAAGAAGCTTTCTGAGAAACTTCTTTGTGTTCTGTAAAATCATCTCACAGAGTTACAGCTTTCCCCTCAAGAAGCCTTTCGCTAAGACAGTTCTTGTGGAATTGGCAAAGTGATATTTGGAAGCCCATAGAGGGCTAGGGTGAAAAAGGAAATATCCTCAGATGAAATCTGGAAAGAATCTTTCTGAGAAACTGCTTAGTGTTCTGTTAATTCATCTCACAGAGTTACATGTGTATTTCGTGGATCTCTTTGCTAGCCTTATTTCAGTGGAATCTGAGAACAGATATTTCGGATCCCTTTGAAGAGAATAGGGCCAAAGGAAATATCCTCCAATAACAAAGAGAAAGAAGCTTTCTGAGAAACTTCTTTGTGTTCTGTGAAATCATCTCACAGAGTGACAGCTTTCCCCTCAAGAAGCCTTTCGCTAAGACACTTCTTGTGGAATTGGCAAAGTGATATTTGGAAGCCCATAGAGGGCTAAGGTGAAAAAGGAAATATCCTCAGATGAAATCTGGAAAGAAGCTCTCTGAGAAACTGCTTAGTGTTCTGTTAATTCATCTCACAGAGTTACATGTGTATTTCGTGGATCTCCTTGCTAGCCTTATTTCTGTGGAGTCTGAGAACAGATATTTCCGATCCCATTGGAGACTATAGGGCCAAGGAAATATCCTCCGATAACAAAGAGAAAGAAGCTTTCTGAGAAACTTCTTTGTGTTCTGTGAAATCATCTCACAGAGTTACAGCTTTCCCCTCAAGAAGCCTTTCGCTGAGACAGTTCTTGTGGAATTGGCAAAGTGATATTTGGAAGCCCATAGAGGGCTATGGTGAAAAAGGAAATATCCTCACAGGAAATCTGGAAAGAAGCTTTCTGAGAAACTGCTTAGTGTTCTGTTAATTCATCTCACAGAGTTACATGTGTATTTCGTGGATCTCTTTGCTAGCGTTATTTCTGTGGAATCTGAGAACAGATATTTCGGATCGCTCTGAAGACTATAGGGCCAAAGGAAATAAACTCCCATAACAAAGAGAAAGAAGCTTTCTGAGAAACTTCTTCCTTTTCTGTGAAATCATCTCACAGAGTTACAGCTTTCCCCTCAAGAAGCCTTTCGCTAAGACAGTTCTTGTGGAATTGGCAAAGTGATATTTGGAAGCCCATAGAGGGCTATGGTGAAAAAGGAAATATCCTCAGATGAAATCTGGAAAGAAGCTTTCTGAGAAACTGCTTAGTGTTCTGTTAATTCATCTCACAGAGTTACATGTGTATTTCGTGGATCTCTTTGCTAGCCTGATTTCTGTGGAATCCTAGAACAGATATTTCGGATCCCTTTGAAGAGTATAGGGCCAAAGGAAATATCCTCCCATAACCAAGAGAAAGAAGCTTTCTGAGAAACTTCTTTGTGTTCTGTGAAATCATCTCACAGAGTTACAGCTTTCCGCTCAAGAAGCCTTTCGCTAAGACAGTTCTTGTGGAATTGGCAAAGTGAAATTTGGAAGCCCATAGAGGGCTGTGGTGAGAAAGGAAATATCCTCAGATGAAATCTGGAAAGAAGCTTTCTGAGAAACTGCTTAGTGTTCTGTTAATTCATCTCACAGAGTTACATGTGTATTTCGTGGATCTCTTTGCTAGCCTGATTTCTGTGGAATCTGAGAACAGATATTTCGGATCCTTTTGAAGAGTATAGGGCCAAAGGAAATATCCTCCCATAACAAAGAGAAAGACGCTTTCTGAGAAACTTCTTTGTGTTCTGTGAAATCATCTCACAGAGTTACAGCTTTCCGCTCAAGAAGCCTTTCGCTAAGACAGTTCTTGTGGAATTGGCAAAGTGATATTTGGAAGCCCATAGAGGGCTGTGGTGAAAAAGGAAATATCCTCAGATGAAATCTGGAAAGAAGCTTTCTGAGAAACTGCTTAGTGTTCTGTTAATTCATCTCACAGAGTAACATGTGTATTTCGTGGATCTCTTTGCTAGCCTTATTTCTGTGGAATCTGAGAACAGATATTTCCGACCCCTTTGAAGACTATAGGGCCAAAGGAAATATCCTCCCATAACAAAGAGAAAGAAGCTTTCTGAGAAACTTCTTTGTGTTTTGTGAAATCATCTCACAGAGTTACAGCTTTCCCCTCAAGAAGCCTTTCGCTAAGACAGTTCTTGTGGAATTGGCAAAGTGATATTTGGAAGCCCATAGAGGGCTATGGTGAAAAAGGAAATATCCTCAGATGAAATCTGGAAAGAAGCTTTCTAAGATACTGCTTAGTGTTCTGTTAATTCATCTCACAGAGTTACATGTGTATTTCGTGGATCTCCTTGCTAGCCTTATTTCTGTGGAGTCTGAGAACAGATATTTCGGATCCCATTGGAGACTATAGGGCCAAAGGAAATATCCTCCGATAACAAAGAGAAAGAAGCTTTCTGAGAAACTTCTTTGTGTTCTGTGAAATCATCTCACAGAGTTACAGCTTTCCCCTCAAGAAGTCTTTCGCTGAGACAGTTCTTGTGGAATTGGCAAAGTGATATTTGGAAGCCCATAGAGGGCTATGGTGAAAAAGGAAATATCCTCACAGGAAATCTGGAAAGAAGCTTTCTGAGAAACTGCTTAGTGTTCTGTTAATTCATCTCACAGGGTTACATGTGTATTTCGTGCATCTCTTTGCTAGCCTTTTTTCTGTGGAATCTGAGAACAGATATTTCGGATCCCTTTGAAAACTATAGGGCCAAAGGAAATATCCTCCGATAACAAAGAGAAAGAAGCTTTCTGAGAAACTTCTTTGTGTTCTGTGAAATCGTCTCACAGAGTTACAGCTTTCCGCTCAGGAAGCCTTTCGCTAAGACGGTTCTTGTGGAAGTGGCAAAGTGATATTTGGAAGCCCATAGAGGGCTATGGTGAAAAAGGAAATATCCTCAGATGAAATCTGGAAAGAAGCTTTCTGAGAAACTGCTTAGTGTTCTGTTAATTCATCTCACAGAGTTACATGTGTATTTCGTGGATCTCTTTGCTAGCCTTATTTCTGTGGAATCTGAGAACAGATATTTCGGATCGCTCTGAAGACTATAGGGTCAAAGGAAATATCCTCCCATAACAAACAGAAAGAAGCTTTCTGAGAAACTTCTTCGTTTTCTGTGAAATCATCTCACAGAGTTACAGCTTTCCCCTCAAGAAGCCTTTCGCTAAGACAGTTCTTGTGGAATTGGCAAAGTGATATTTGGAAGCCCATAGAGGGCTATGGTGAAAAAGGAAATATCCTCAGATGAAATCTGGAAAGAAGCTTTCTGAGAAACTGCTTAGTGTTCTGTTAATTCATCTCACAGAGTTACATGTGTATTTCGTGGATCTCTTTGCTAGCCTGATTTCTGTGGAATCTGAGAACAGATATTTCGGATCCCTTTGAAGAGTATAGGGCCAAAGGAAATATCCTCCCATAACAAAGAGAAAGAAGCTTTCTGAGAAACTTCTTTGTGTTCTGTGAAATCATCTCACAGAGTTACAGCTTTCCGCTCAAGAAGCCTTTCGCTAAGACAGTTCTTGTGGAATAGGCAAAGTGATATTTGGAAGCCCATAGAGGGCTGTGGTGAAAAAGGAAATATCCTCAGATGAAATCTGGAAAGAAGCTTTCTGAGAAAGTGCTTAGTGTTCTGTTAATTCATCTCACAGAGTTACATGGGTATTTCGTGGATCTCTTTGCTAACCTTATTTCTGTGGAATCTGAGAACAGATATTTCCGATCCCTTTGAAGACTATAGGGCCAAAGGAAATATCCTCCCATAACAAAGAGAAAGAAGCTTTCTGAGAAACTTCTTTGTGTTCTGTGAAATCATCTCACAGAGTTACAGCTTTCCCCTCAAGAAGCCTTTCGCTAAGACAGTTCTTGTGGAATTGGCAAAGTGATATTTGGAAGCCCATAAAGGGCTATGGTGAAAAAGGAAATATCCTCAGATGAAATCTGGGAAGAAGCTTTCTGAGAAACTGCTTAGTGTTCTGTTAATTCACCTCACAGAGTTACATGTGTATTTCGTGGATCTCCTTGCTAGCCTAATTTCTGTGGAGTCTAAGAACAGATATTTCGGATCCCATTGGAGACTATAGGGCCAAAGGAAAAATCCTCCGATAACAAAGAGAAAGAAGCTTTCTGAGAAACTTCTTTGTGTTCTGTGAAATCATCTCACAGAGTTACAGCTTTCCCCTCAAGAAGCCTTTCGCTAAGACAGTTCTTGTGGAATTGGCAAAGTGATATTTGGAAGCCCATAGAGGGCTATGGTGAAAAAGGAAATATCCTCAGATGAAATCTGGAAAGAATCTTTCTGAGAAACTGCTTAGTGTTCTGTTAATTCATCTCACAGAGTTACATGTGTATTTCGTGGATCTCTTTGCTAGCCTTATTTCTGTGGAATCTGAGAACAGATATTTCGGATCCCTTTGAAAACTATAAGGCCAAAGGAAATATCCTCCGATAACAAAGTGAAAGAAGCTTTCTGAGAAACTTCTTTGTGTTCTGTGAAATCATCTCACAGAGTTACAGCTTTCCCCTCAAGAAGCCTTTCGCTGAGACAGTTCTTGTGGAATTGGCAAAGTGATATTTGGAAGCCCATAGAGGGCTATGGTGAAAAAGGAAATATCCTCACAGGAAATCTGGAAAGAAGCTTTCTGAAAAACTGCTTAGTGTTCTGTTAATTCATCTCACAGAGTTACATGTGTATTTCGTGGATCTCTTTGCTAGCCTTATTTCTGTGGAATCTGAGAACAGATATTTCGGATCCCTTTGAAAACTATAGGGCCAAAGGAAATATCCTCCGATAACAAAGAGAAAGAAGCTTTCTGAGAAACTTCTTTGTGTTCTGTGAAATCATCTCACAGAGTTACAGCTTTCCCCTCAAGAAGCCTTTCGCTGAGACAGTTCTTGTGGAATTGGCAAAGTGATATTTGGAAGCCCATAGAGGGCTATGGTGAAAAAGGAAATATCCTCACAGGAAATCTGGAAAGAAGCTTTCTGAGAAACTGCTTAGTGTTCTGTTAATTCATCTCACAGAGTTACATGTGTATTTCGTGGATCTCTTTGCTAGCCTTATTTCTGTGGAATCTGAGAACAGATATTTCGGATCCCTTTGAAGAGTATAGGGCCAAAGGAAATATCCTCCCATAACAAAGAGAAAGAAGCTTTCTGAGAAACTTCCTTGTGTTCTGTGAAATCATCTCACAGAGTTACAGCTTTCCGCTCAAGAAGCCTTTCGCTAAGACAGTTCTTGTGGAATTGGCAAAGTGATATTTGGAAGCCCATAGAGGGCTGTGGTGAAAAAGGAAATATCCTCAGATGAAATCTGGAAAGAAGCTTTCTGAGAAACTGCTTAGTGTTCTGTTAATTCATCTCACAGAGTTACATGTGTATTTCGTGGATCTCTTTGCTAGCCTTATTTCTGTGGAATCTGAGAACAGATACTTCCGATCCCTTTGAAGACTATAGGGCCAAAGGAAATATCCTCCCATAACAAAGAGAAAGAAGCTTTCTGAGAAACTTCTTTGTGTTCTGTGAAATCATCTCACAGAGTTACAGCTTTCCCCTCAAGAAGCCTTTCGCTAAGACAGTTCTTGTGGAATTGGCAAAGTGATATTTGGAAGCCCATAGAGGGCTGTGGTGAAAAAGGAAATATCCTCAGATGAAATCTGGAAAGAAGCTTTCTGAGAAACTGCTTAGTGTTCTGTTAATTCATCTCACAGAGTTACATGTGTATTTCGTGGATCTCTTTGCTAGCCTTTTTTCTGTGGAATCTGAGAACAGATATTTCGGATCCCTTTGAAGAGTATAGGGCCAAAGGAAATATCCTCCCATAATAAACAGAAAGAAGCTTTCTTGGAAACTTCTTCGTTTTCTGTGAAATCATCTCACAGAGGAACAGCTTTCCCCTCAAGAAGCCTTTCGCTAAGAAAATTCTTGTGGAATTGGCAAAGTGATATTTGGAAGCCCATAGAGGGCTGTGGTGAAAAAGGAAATATCCTCAGATGAAATCTGTAAAGAAGCTTTCTGAGAAACTGCTTAGTGTTCTGTTAATTCATCTCACAGAGATACATGTGTATTTCGTGGATCTCTTTCCTAGCCTTATTTCTGTGGAATCTGAGAACAGATATTTCCGATCCCTTTGAAGACTATAGGGCCAAAGGAAATATCCTCCCATAACAAAGAGAAAGAAGCTTTCTGAGAAACTTCTTTGTGTTCTGTGAAATCATCTCACAGAGTTACAGCTTTCCGCTCAGGAAGCCTTTCGCTAAGACAGTTCTTGTGGAATTGGCAAAGTGATAATTGGAAGCCCATAGAGGGCTATGGTGAAAAAGGAAATATCCTCAGATGAAATCTGGAAAGAAGCTTTCTGAGAAACTGCTTATTGTTCTGTTAATTCATCTCACAGAGTTACATGTGTATTTCGTGGATCTCTTTGCTAGCCTTATTTCTGTGGAATCTGAGAACAGATATTTCGGATCGCTCTGAAGACTATGGGGCCAAAGGAAATATCCTCCCATAACAAACAGAAAGAAGCTTTCTGAGAAACTTCTTCGTTTTCTGTGAAATCATCTCACAGAGTTACAGCTTTCCCCTCAAGTAGCCTTTCGCTAAGACAGTTCTTGTGGAATTGGCAAAGTGATATTTTGAAGCCCATAGAGGGCTGTGGTTAAAAAGGAAATATCCTCAGATGAAATCTGGAAAGAAGCTTTCTGAGAAACTGCTTAGTGTTCTGTTAATTCATCTCACAGAGTTACATGTGTATTTCGTGGATCTCTTTGCTAGCCTTATTTCTGTGGAATCTGAGAACAGATATTTCCGATCCCTTTGAAGACTATAGGGCCAAACAAATATCCTCCCATAACAAAGAGAAAGAAGCTTTCTGAGAAACTTCTTTGTGTTCTGTGAAATCATCTCACAGAGTTACAGCTTTCCCCTCAAGAAGCCTTTCGCTAAGACAGTTCTTGTGGAATTGGCAAAGTGATATTTGGAAGCCCCTAGAGGGCTATGGTGAAAAAGGAAATATCCTCAGATGAAATCTGGAAAGAAGCTTTCTGAGAAACTGCTTAGTGTTCTGTTAATTCATCTCACAGAGTTACATGTGTATTTCGTGGTTCTCTTTGCTAGCCTTATTTCTGTGGAATCTGAGAACAGATATTTCGGATCCCTTTGAAAACTATAGGGCCAAAGGAAATATCCTCAGATAACAAAGAGAAAGAAGCTTTCTGAGAAACTTCTTTGTGTTCTGTGAAATCATCTCACAGAGTTACAGCTTTCCCCTCAAGAAGCCTTTCGCTGAGACAGTTCTTGTGGAATTGGCAAAGTGATATTTGGAAGCCCATAGAGGGCTAAGGTGAAAAAGGAAATATCCTCACAGGAAATCTGGAAAGAAGCTTTCTGAGAAACAGCTTATTGTTCTGTTAATTCATCTCACAGAGTTACATGTGTATTTCGTGGATCTCTTTGCTAGCCTTATTTCTGTGGAATCTGAGAACAGATATTTCCGATCCCTTTGAAAACTATAGGGCCAAAGGAAATATCCTCCGATAACAAAGAGAAAGAAGCTTTCTGAGAAACTTCTTTGTGTTCTGTGAAATCATCTCACAGAGTTACAGCTTTCCGCTCAGGAAGCCTTTCGCTAAGACAGTTCTTGTGGAATTGACAAAGTGATAATTGGAAGCCCATAGAGGGCTATGGTGAAAAAGGAAATATCCTCAGATGAAATCTGGAAAGAAGCTTACTGAGAAACTGCTTAGTGTTCTGTTAATTCATCTCACAGAGTTACATGTGTATTTCGTGGATCTCTTTGCTAGCCTTATTTCTGTGGAATCTGAGAACAGATATTTCGGATCGCTCTGAAGACTATAGGGCCAAAGGAAATATACTCCCATAACAAACAGAAAGAAGCTTTCTGAGAAACTTCTTCGTTTTCTGTGAAATCATCTCACAGAGTTACAGCTTTCCCCTCAAGAAGCCTTTCGCTAAGAAAATTCTTGTGGAATTGGCAAAGTGATATTTGGAAGCCCATAGAGGGCTGTGGTGAAAAAGGAAATATCCTCAGATGAAATCTGGAAAGAAGCTTTCTGAGAAACTGCTTAGTGTTCTGTTAATTCATCTCACAGAGTTACATGTGTATTTCGTTGATCTCTTTCCTAGCCTTATTTCTGTGGAATCTGAGAACAGATATTTCCGATCCCTTTGAAGACTATAGGGCCAAAGGAAATATCCTCCCATAACAAAGAGAAAGAAGCTTTCTGAGAAACTTCTTTGTGTTCTGTGAAATCATCTCACAGAGTTACAGCTTTCCGCTCAGGAAGCCTTTCGCTAAGACAGTTCTTGTGGAATTGGCAAAGTGATAATTGGAAGCTCTTAGAGGGCTATGGTGAAAAAGGAAATATCCTCACAGGAAATCTGGAAAGAAGCTTTCTGAGAAACTGCTTAGTGTTCTGTTAATTCATCTCACAGAGTTACATGTGTATTTCGTGGATCTCTTTGCTAGCCTTATTTCTGTGGAATCTGAGAACAGATATTTCGGATCGCTCTGAAGACTATAGGGCCAAAGGAAATATCCTCCCATAACAAACAGAAAGAAGCTTTCTGAGAAACTTCTTCGTTTTCTGTGAAATCATCTCACAGAGTTACAGCTTTCCCCTCAAGAAGCCTTTCGCTAAGACAGTTCTTGTGGAATTGGCAAAGTGATATTTGGAAGCCCATAGAGGGCTGTGGTGAAAAAGGAAATATCCTCAGATGAAATCTGGAAAGAAGCTTTCTGAGAAACTGCTTAGTGTTCTGTTAATTCATCTCACAGAGTTACATGTGTATTTCGTGGATCTCTTTCCTAGCCTTATTTCTGTGGAATCTGAGAACAGATATTTCCGATCCCTTTGAAGACTATAGGGCCAAAGGAAATATCCTCCCATAACAAAGAGAAAGAAGCTTTCTGAGAAACTTCTTTGTGTTCTGTGAAATCATCTCACAGAGTTACAGCTTTCCCCTCAAGAAGCCTTTCGCTAAGACAGTTCTTGTGGAATTGGCAAAGTGATATTTGGAAGCCCATAGAGGGCTATGGTGAAAAAGGTAATATCCTCAGATGAAATCTGGAAAGAAGCTTTCTGAGAAACTGCTTAGTGTTCTGTTAATTCATCTCACAGAGTTACATGTGTATTTCGTGGATCTCCTTGCTAGCCTTATTTCTGTGGAGTCTCAGAACAGATATTTCGGATCCCTTTGAAGAGTATAGGGCCAAAGGAAATATCCTCCGATAACAAAGAGAAAGAAGCTTTCTGAGAAACTTCTTTGTGTTCTGTGAAATCATCTCACAGAGTTACAGCTTTCCGCTCAAGAAGCCTTTCGCTAAGACAGTTCTTGTGGAATTGGCAAAGTGATATATGGAAGCCCATAGAGGGCTGTGGTGAAAAAGGAAATATCCTCAGATGAAATCTGGAAAGAAGCTTTCTGAGAAACTGCTTAGTGTTCTGTTAATTCATCTCACAGAGTTACATGTGTATTTCGTGGATCTCTTTGCTAGCCTTATTTCTGTGGAATCTGAGAACAGATATTTCCGATCCCTTTGAAGACTATAGGGCCAAAGGAAATATCCTCCTATAACAAAGAGAAAGAAGCTTTCTGAGAAACTTCTTTGTGTTCTGTGAAATCATCTCACAGAGTTACAGCTTTCCCCTCAAGAAGCCTTTCGCTGAGACAGTTCTTGTGGAATTGGCAAAGTGATATTTGGAAGCCCATAGAGGGCTATGGTGAAAAAGGAAATATCCTCAGATGAAATCTGGAAAGAAGCTTTCTGAGAAACTGCTTAGTGTTCTGTTAATTCATCTCACAGAGTTACATGTGTATTTCGTGGATCTCTTTGCTAGCCTTATTTCTGTGGAATCTGAGAACAGATATTTCGGATCCCTTTGAAAACTATAGGGCCAAAGGAAATATCCTCCGATAACAAAGAGAAAGAAGCTTTCTGAGAAACTTCTTTGTGTTCTGTGAAATCATCTCACAGAGTTACAGCTTTCCCCTCAAGAAGCCTTTCGCTAAGACAGTTCTTGTGGAATTGGCAAAGTGATATTTGGAAGCCCATAGAGGGCTATGGTGAAAAAGGAAATATCCTCACAGGAAATCTGGAAAGAAGCTTTCTGAAAAACAGCTTATTGTTCTGTTAATTCATCTCACAGAGTTACATGTGTATTTCGTGGATCTCTTTGCTAGCCTTATTTCTGTGGAATCTGAGAACAGATATTTCCGATCCCTTTGAAAACTATAGGGCCAAAGGAAATATCCTCCGATAACAAAGAGAAAGAAGCTTTCTGAGAAACTTCTTTGTGTTCTGTGAAATCATCTCACAGAGTTACAGCTTTCCGCTCAGGAAGCCTTTCGCTAAGACAGTTCTTGTGGAATTGGCAAAGTGATAATTGGAAGCCCATAGAGGGCTATGGTGAAAAAGGAAATATCCTCAGATGAAATCTGGAAAGAAGCTTTCTGAGAAACTGCTTAGTGTTCTGTTAATTCATCTCACAGAGTTACATGTGTATTTCGTGGATCTCTTTCCTAGCCTTATTTCTGTGGAATCTGAGAACAGATATTTCCGATCCCTTTGAAGACTATAGGGCCAAAGGAAATATCCTCCCATAACAAAGAGAAAGAAGCTTTCTGAGAAACTTCTTTGTGTTCTGTGAAATCATCTCACAGAGTTACAGCTTTCCCCTCAAGAAGCCTTTCGCTGAGACAGTTCTTGTGGAATTGGCAAAGTGATATTTGGAAGGCCATAGAGGGCTATGGTGAAAAAGGAAATATCCGCACAGTAAATCTGGAAAGAAGCTTTCTGAGAAACTGCTTAGTGTTCTGTTAATTCATCTCACAGAGTTACATGTGTATTTCGTGGATCTCTTTGCTAGCCTTTTTTCTGTGGAATCTGAGAACAGATATTTCGTATCCCTTTGAAAACTATAGGGCCAAAGGAAATATCCTCCGATAACAAAGAGAAAGAAGCTTTCTGAGAAACTTCTTTGTGTTCTGTGAAATCATCTCACAGAGTTACAGCTTTCCGCTCAGGAAGCCTTTCGCTAAGACAGTTCTTGTGGAATTGGCAAAGTGATAATTGGAAGCTCATAGAGGGCTATGGTGAAAAAGGAAATATCCTCAGATGAAATCTGGAAAGAAGCTTTCTGAGAATCTGCTTAGTGTTCTGTTAATTCATCTCACAGAGTTACATGTGTATTTCGTGGATCTCTTTGCTAGCCTTATTTCTGTGGAATCTGAGAACAGATATTTCGGATCGCTCTGAAGACTATAGGGCCAAAGGAAATATCCTCCCATAACAAACAGAAAGAAGCTTTCTGAGAAACTTCTTCGTTTTCTGTGAAATCATCTCACAGAGTTACAGCTTTCCCCTCAAGAAGCCTTTCGCTAAGACAGTTCTTGTGGAATTGGCAAAGTGATATTTGGAAGCCCATAGAGGGCTGTGGTGAAAAAGGAAATATCCTCAGATGAAATCTGGAAAGAAGCTTTCTGAGAAACTGCTTACTGTTCTGTTAATTCATCTCACAGAGTTACATGTGTATTTCGTGGATCTCTTTCCTAGCCTTATTTCTGTGGAATCTGAGAACAGATATTTCCGATCCCTTTGAAGACTATAGGGCCAAAGGAAATATCCTCCCATAACAAAGAGAAAGAAGCTTTCTGAGAAACTTCTTTGTGTTCTGTGAAATCATCTCACAGAGTTACAGCTTTCCCCTCAAGAAGCCTTTCGCTAAAACAGTTCTTGTGGAATTGGCAAAGTGATATTTGGAAGCCCATAGAGGGCTATGGTGAAAAAGGAAATATCCTCCGATGAAATCTGGAAAGAAGCTTTCTGAGAAACTGCTTAGTGTTCTGTTAATTCATCTCTCAGAGTTACATGTATATTTCGTGGATCTCTTTGCTAGCCTTATTTCTGTGGAATCTGAGAACAGATATTTCGGATCGCTCTGAAGACTATAGGGCCAAAGGAAATATACTCCCATAACAAACAGAAAGAAGCTTTCTGAGAAACTTCTTCGTTTTCTGTGAAATCATCTCACAGAGTTAGAGCTTTCCCCTCAAGAAGCCTTTCGCTAAGAAAATTCTTGTGGAATTGGCAAAGTGATATTTGGAAGCCCATAGAGGGCTGTGGTGAAAAAGGAAATATCCTCAGATGAAATCTGGAAAGAAGCTTTCTGAGAAACTGCTTAGTGTTCTGTTAATTCATCTCACAGAGTTACATGTGTATTTCGTTGATCTCTTTCCTAGCCTTATTTGTGTGGAATCTGAGAACAGATATTTCCGATCCCTTTGAAGACTATAGGGCCAAAGGAAATATCCTCCCATAACAAAGAGAAAGAAGCTTTCTGAGAAACTTCTTTGTGTTCTGTGAAATCATCTCACAGAGTTACAGCTTTCCGCTCAGGAAGCCTTTCGCTAAGACAGTTCTTGTGGAATTGGCAAAGTGATAATTGGAAGCTCTTAGAGGGCTATGGTGAAAAAGGAAATATCCTCACAGGAAATCTGGAAAGAAGCTTTCTGAGAAACTGCTTAGTGTTCTGTTAATTCATCTCACAGAGTTACATGTGTATTTCGTGGATCTCTTTGCTAGCCTTATTTCTGTGGAATCTGAGAACAGATATTTCGGATCGCTCTGAAGACTAAAGGGCCAAAGGAAATATCCTCCCATAACAAACAGAAAGAAGCTTTCTGAGAAACTTCTTCGTTTTCTGTGAAATCATCTCACAGAGTTACAGCTTTCCCCTCAAGAAGCCTTTCGCTAAGACAGTTCTTGTGGAATTGGCAAAGTGATATTTGGAAGCCCATAGAGGGCTGTGGTGAAAAAGGAAATATCCTCAGATGAAATCTGGAAAGAAGCTTTCTGAGAAACTGCTTAGTGTTCTGTTAATTCATCTCACAGAGTTACATGTGTATTTCGTGGATCTCTTTCCTAGCCTTATTTCTGTGGAATCTGAGAACAGATATTTCCGATCCCTTTGAAGACTATAGGGCCAAAGGAAATATCCTCCCATAACAAAGAGAAAGAAGCTTTCTGAGAAACTTCTTTGTGTTCTGTGAAATCATCTCACAGAGTTACAGCTTTCCCCTCAAGAAGCCTTTCGCTAAGACAGTTCTTGTGGAATTGGCAAAGTGATATTTGGAAGCCCATAGAGGGCTATGGTGAAAAAGGTGATATCCTCAGAAGAAATCTGGAAAGAAGCTTTCTGAGAAACTGCTTAGTGTTCTGTTAATTCATCTCACAGAGTTACATGTGTATTTCGTGGATCTCCTTGCTAGCCTTATTTCTGTGGAGTCTCAGAACAGATATTTCGGATCCCTTTGAAGAGTATAGGGCCAAAGGAAATATCCTCCGATAACAAAGAGAAAGAAGCTTTCTGAGAAACTTCTTTGTGTTCTGTGAAATCATCTCACAGAGTTACAGCTTTCCGCTCAAGAAGCCTTTCGCTAAGACAGTTCTTGTGGAATTGGCAAAGTGATATATGGAAGCCCATAGAGGGCTGTGGTGAAAAAGGAAATATCCTCAGATGAAATCTGGAAAGAAGCTTTCTGAGAAACTGCTTAGTGTTCTGTTAATTCATCTCACAGAGTTACATGTGTATTTCGTGGATCTCTTTGCTAGCCTTATTTCTGTGGAATCTGAGAACAGATATTTCCGATCCCTTTGAAGACTATAGGGCCAAAGGAAATATCCTCCTATAACAAAGAGAAAGAAGCTTTCTGAGAAACTTCTTTGTGTTCTGTGAAATCATCTCACAGAGTTACAGCTTTCCCCTCAAGAAGCCTTTCGCTGAGACAGTTCTTGTGGAATTGGCAAAGTGATATTTGGAAGCCCTTAGAGGGCTATGGTGAAAAAGGAAATATCCTCAGATGAAATCTGGAAAGAAGCTTTCTGAGAAACTGCTTAGTGTTCTGTTAATTCATCTCACAGAGTTACATGTGTATTTCGTGGATCTCTTTGCTAGCCTTATTTCTGTGGAATCTGAGAACAGATATTTCGGATCCCTTTGAAAACTATAGGGCCAAAGGAAATATCCTCCGATAACAAAGAGAAAGAAGCTTTCTGAGAAACTTCTTTGTGTTCTGTGAAATCATCTCACAGAGTTACAGCTTTCCCCTCAAGAAGCCTTTCGCTAAGACAGTTCTTGTGGAATTGGCAAAGTGATAATTGGAAGCCCATAGAGGGCTATGGTGAAAAAGGAAATATCCTCAGATGAAATATGGAAAGAAGCTTACTGAGAAACTGCTTAGTGTTCTGTTAATTCATCTCACAGAGTTACATGTGTATTTCGTGGATCTCTTTGCTAGCCTTATTTCTGTGGAATCTGAGAACAGATATTTCGGATCGCTCTGAAGACTATAGGGCCAAAGGAAATATACTCCCATAACAAACAGAAAGAAGCTTTCTGAGAAACTTCTTCGTTTTCTGTGAAATCATCTCACAGAGTTACAGCTTTCCCCTCAAGAAGCCTTTCGCTAAGAAAATTCTTGTGGAATTGGCAAAGTGATATTTGGAAGCCCATAGAGGGCTGTGGTGAAAAAGGAAATATCCTCAGATGAAATCTGGAAAGAAGCTTTCTGAGAAACTGCTTAGTGTTCTGTTAATTCATCTCACAGAGTTACATGTGTATTTCGTTGATCTCTTTCCTAGCCTTCTTTCTGTGGAATCTGACAACAGATATTTCCGATCCCTTTGAAGACTATAGGGCCAAAGGAAATATCCTCCCATAACAAAGAGAAAGAAGCTTTCTGAGAAACTTCTTTGTGTTCTGTGAAATCATCTCACAGAGTTACAGCTTTCCGCTCAGGAAGCCTTTCGCTAAGACAGTTCTTGTGCAATTGGCAAAGTGATAATTGGAAGCTCATAGAGGGCTATGGTGAAAAAGGAAATATCCTCAGATGAAATCTGGAAAGAAGCTTTCTGAGAAACTGCTTAGTGTTCTGTTAATTCATCTCACAGAGTTACATGTGTATTTCGTGGATCTCTTTGCTAGCCTTATTTCTGTGGAATCTGAGAACAGATATTTCGGATCGCTCTGAAGACTATAGGGCCAAAGGAAATATCCTCCCATAACAAACAGAAAGAAGCTTTCTGAGAAACTTCTTCGTTTTCTGTGAAATCATCTCACAGAGTTACAGCTTTCCCCTCAAGAAGCCTTTCGCTAAGACAGTTCTTGTGGAATTGGCAAAGTGATATTTGGAAGCCCATAGAGGGCTGTGGTGAAAAAGGAAATATCCTCAGATGAAATCTGGAAAGAAGCTTTCTGAGAAACTGCTTACTGTTCTGTTAATTCATCTCACAGAGTTACATGTGTATTTCGTGGATCTCTTTCCTAGCCTTATTTCTGTGGAATCTGAGAACAGATATTTCCGATCCCTTTGAAGACTATAGGGCCAAAGGAAATATCCTCCCATAACAAAGAGAAAGAAGCTTTCTGAGAAACTTCTTTGTGTTCTGTGAAATCATCTCACAGAGTTACAGCTTTCCCCTCAAGAAGCCTTTCGCTAAGACAGTTCTTGTGGAATTGGCAAAGTGATATTTGGAAGCCCATAGAGGGCTATGGTGAAAAAGGAAATATCCTCACAGGAAATCTGGAAAGAAGCTTTCTGAGAAACTGCTTAGTGTTCTGTTAATTCATCTCACAGAGTTACATGTGTATTTCGTGGATCTCCTTGCTAGCCTTATTTCTGTGGAGTCTCAGAACAGATATTTCGGATCCCTTTGAAGAGTATAGGGCCAAAGGAAATATCCTCCGATAACAAAGAGAAAGAAGCTTTCTGAGAAACTTCTTTGTGTTCTGTGAAATCATCTCACAGAGTTACAGCTTTCCGCTCAAGAAGCCTTTCGCTAAGACAGTTCTTGTGGAATTGGCAAAGTGATATATGGAAGCCCATAGAGGGCTGTGGTGAAAAAGGAAATATCCTCAGATGAAATCTGGAAAGAAGCTTTCTGAGAAACTGCTTAGTGTTCTGTTAATTCATCTCACAGAGTTACATGTGTATTTCGTGGATCTCTTTGCTAGCCTTATTTCTGTGGAGTCTGAGAACAGATATTTCCGATCCCTTTGAAGACTATAGGGCCAAAGGAAATATCCTCCTATAACAAAGAGAAAGAAGCTATCATAGAAACTTCTTTGTGTTCTGTGAAATCATCTCACAGAGTTACAGCTTTCCCCTCAAGAAGCCTTTCGCTGAGACAGTTCTTGTGGAATTGGCAAAGTGATATTTGGAAGCCCATAGAGGGCTATGGTGAAAAAGGAAATATCCGCACAGTAAATCTGGAAAGAAGCTTTCTGAGAAACTGCTTAGTGTTCTGTTAATTCATCTCACAGAGTTACATGTGTATTTCGTGGATCTCTTTGCTAGCCTTTTTTCTGTGGAATCTGAGAACAGATATTTCGTATCCCTTTGAAAACTATAGGGCCAAAGGAAATATCCTCCGATAACAAAGAGAAAGAACCTTTCTGAGAAACTTCTTTGTGTTCTGTGAAATCATCTCACAGAGTTACAGCTTTCCCCTCAAGAAGCCTTTCGCTGAGACAGTTCTTGTGGAATTGGCAAAGTGATATTTGGAAGCCCGTAGAGGGCTATGGTGAAAAAGGAAATATCCTCACAGGAAATCTGGAAAGAAGCTTTCTGAGAAACTGCTTAGTGTTCTGTTAATTCATCTCACAGAGTTACATGTGTATTTCGTGGATCTCTTTGCTAGCCTTTTTTCTGTGGAATCTGAGAACAGATATTTCGGATCCCTTTGAAAACTATAGGGCCAAAGGAAATATCCTCCGATAACAAAGATAAAGAAGCTTTCTGAGAAACTTCTTTGTGTTCTGTGAAATCATCTCACAGAGTTACAGCTTTCCGCTCAGGAAGCCTTTCGCTAAGACAGTTCTTTTGGAAGTGGCAAAGTGATATTTGGAAGCCCATAGAGGGCTATGTTGAAAAAGGAAATATCCTCAGATGAAATCTGGAAAGAAGCTTTCTGAGAAACTGCTTAGTGTTCTGTTAATTCATCTCACAGAGTTACATGTGTATTTCGTGGATCTCTTTGCTAGCCTTATTTCTGTGGAATCTGAGAACAGATATTTCGGATCGCTCTCAAGACTATAGGGCCAAAGGAAATATCCTCCCATAAGAAACAGAAAGAAGCTTTCTGAGAAACTTCTTCGTATTCTGTGAAATCATCTCACAGAGTTACAGCTTTCCCCTCAAGAAGCATTTCGCTAAGACAGTTCTTGTGGAAATGGCAAAGAGATATTTGGAAGACCATAGAGGGCTATGGTGAAAAAGGAAATATCCTCAGATGAAATCTGGAAAGAAGGTTTCTGAGAAACTGCTTAGTGTTCTGTTAATTCATCTCACAGAGTTACATGTGCATTTCGTGGATCTCTTTGCTAGCCTTATTTCTGTGGAATCTGAGACAGATATTTCGGATCCCTTTGAAGAGTATAGGGCCAAAGGAAATATCCTCCCATAACAAAGACAAAGAAGCTTTCTGAGAAACTTCTTTGCGTTCTGTAAAATCATCTCACAGAGTTACAGCTTTCCCCTCAAGAAGCCTTTCGCTAGGACAGTTCTTGTGGAATTGGCAAAGTGATATTTGGAAGCCCATAGAGGGCTATGGTGAAAAAGGAAATATCCTCAGATGAAATCTGGAAAGAAGCTTTCTGAGAAACTGCTTAGTGTTCTGTTAATTCATCTCACAGAGTTACATGTGTATTTCGTGGATCTCTTTGCTAGCCTTATTTCTGTGGAATCTGAGAACAGATATTTCGGATCCCTTTGAAAACTATAGGGTCAAAGGAAATATCCTCCGATAACAAAGAGAAAGAAGCTTTCTGAGAAACTTCTTTGTGTTCTGTGAAATCATCTCACAGAGTTACAGCTTTCCCCTCAAGAAGCCTTTCGCTGAGACAGTTCTTGTGGAATTGGCAAAGTGATATTTGGAAGCCCATAGAGGGCTATGGTGAAAAAGGAAATATCCTCACAGGAAATCTGGAAAGAAGCTTTCTGAGAAACTGCTTAGTGTTCTGTTAATTCAACTCACAGAGTTACATGTGTATTTCGTGGATCTCTTTGCTAGCCTTATTTCTGTGGAATCTGAGAACAGATATTTCGGATCCCTTTGAAAACTAAAGGGCCAAAGGAAATATCCTCCGATAACAAAGAGAAAGAAGATTTCTGAGAAACTTCTTTGTGTTCTGTGAAATCATCTCACAGAGTTACAGCTTTCCGCTCAGGAAGCCTTTCGCTAAGACAGTTCTTGTGGAATTGGCAAAGTGATATTTGGAAGCCCATAGAGGGCTATGGTGAAAACGGAAATATCCTCAGATGAAATCTGGAAAGAAGCTTTCTGAGAAACTGCTTAGTGTTCTGTTAATTCATCTCACAGAGTTACATGTGTATTTCGTGGATCTCTTTGCTAGCCTTATTTCTGTGGAATCTGAGAACAGATATTTCGGATCCCATTGATGACTATAGGGCCAAAGGAAATATCCTCCCAAAACAAAGAGAAAGAAGCTTTCTGAGAAACTTCTTTGTGTTCTGTGAAATCATCTCACAGAGTTACAGCTTTCCGCTCAAGAAGCCTTTCGCTAAGACAGTTCTTGTGGAATTGGCAAAGTGATATTTGGAAGCCCATAGAGGGCTATGGTGAAAAAGGAAATATCCTCCGATGAAATCTGGAAAGAAGCTTTCTGAGAAACTGCTTAGTGTTCTGTTAATTCATCTCACAGAGTTACAAGTGTATTTCGTGGATCTCCTTGCTAGCCTTATTTCTGTGGAGTCTGAGAACAGATATTTCGGATCCCATTGGAGACTATATGGCCAAAGGAAATATCCTCCGATAACAAAGAGAAGGAAGCTTTCTGAGAAACTTCTTTGTGTTCTGTGAAATCATCTCACAGAGTTACAGCTTTCCCCTCAAGAAGCCTTTCGCTAAGACAGTTCTTGTGGAATTGGGAAAGTGATATTTGGAAGCCCATAAAGGGCTATGGTGAGAAAGGAAATATCCTCAGATGAAATCTGGAAAGAATCTTTCTGAGAAACTGCTTAGTGTTCTGTTAATTCATCTCACAGAGTTACATGTGTATTTCGTGGATCTCTTTGTTAGCCTTATTTCTGTGGAATCTGGGAACAGATATTTCGGATCCCTTTGAAAACTATAGGGCCAAAGGAAATATCCTCCGATAACAAAGAGAAAGAAGCTTTCTGAGAAACTTCTTTGTGTTCTGTGAAATCATCTCACAGAGTTACAGCTTTCCCCTCAAGAAGCCTTTCGCTGAGACAGTTCTTGTGGAATTGGCAAAGTGATATTTGGAAGCCCATAGAGGGCTATGGTGAAAAAGGAAATATCCTCACAGGAAATCTGGAAAGAAGCTTTCTGAGAAACTGCTTAGTGTTCTGTTAATTCATCTCACAGAGTTACATGTGTATTTCGTGGCTCTCTTTGCTAGCCTTTTTTCTGTGGAATCTGAGAACAGATATTTCGGATCCCTTTGAAAACTATAGGGCCAAAGGAAATATCCTCCGATAACAAAGAGAAAGAAGCTTTCTGAGAAACTTCTTTGTGTTCTGTGAAATCATCTCACAGAGTTACAGCTTTCCGCTCAGGAAGACTTTCGCTAAGACAGTTCTTGTGGAATTGGCAAAGTGATATTTGGAAGCCCATAGAGGGCTATGGTGAAAAAGGAAATATCCTCAGATGAAATCTGGAAAGAAGCTTTCTGAGAAACTGCTTAGTGTTCTGTTAATTCATCTCACAGAGTTACATGTGTATTTCGTGGATCTCTTTGCTAGCCTTATTTCTGTGGAATCTGAGAACAGATATTTCTGATCCCTTTGAAAACTATAGGGCCAAAGGAAATATCCTCCGATAACAAAGAGAAAGAAGCTTTCTGAGAAACTTCTTTGTGTTCTGTGAAATCATCTCACAGAGTTACAGCTTTCCCCTCAAGAAGCCTTTCGCTGAGACAGTTCTTGTGGAATTGGCAAAGTGATATTTGGAAGCCCGTAGAGGGCTATGGTGAAAAAGGAAATATCCTCACAGGAAATCTGGAAAGAAGCTTTCTGAGAAACTGCTTAGTGTTCTGTTAATTCATCTCACAGAGTTACATGTGTATTTCGTGGATCTCTTTGCTAGCCTTTTTTCTGTGGAATCTGAGAACAGATATTTCGGATCCCTTTGAAAACTATAGGGCCAAAGGAAATATCCTCCGATAACAAAGATAAAGAAGCTTTCTGAGAAACTTCTTTGTGTTCTGTGAAATCATCTCACAGAGTTACAGCTTTCCGCTCAGGAAGCCTTTCGCTAAGACAGTTCTTGTGGAAGTGGCAAAGTGATATTTGGAAGCCCATAGAGGGCTATGTTGAAAAAGGAAATATCCTCAGATGAAATCTGGAAAGAAGCTTTCTGAGAAACTGCTTAGTGTTCTGTTAATTCATCTCACAGAGTTACATGTGTATTTCGTGGATCTCTTTGCTAGCCTTATTTCTGTGGAATCTGAGAACAGATATTTCGGATCGCTCTCAAGACTATAGGGCCAAAGGAAATATCCTCCCATAACAAACAGAAAGAAGCTTTCTGAGAAACTTCTTCGTATTCTGTGAAATCATCTCACAGAGTTACAGCTTTCCCCTCAAGAAGCATTTCGCTAAGACAGTTCTTGTGGAAATGGCAAAGAGATATTTGGAAGACCATAGAGGGCTATGGTGAAAAAGGAAATATCCTCAGATGAAATCTGGAAAGAAGGTTTCTGAGAAACTGCTTAGTGTTCTGTTAATTCATCTCACAGAGTTACATGTGCATTTCGTGGATCTCTTTGCTAGCCTTATTTCTGTGGAATCTGAGACAGATATTTCGGATCCCTTTGAAGAGTATAGGGCCAAAGGAAATATCCTCCAATAACAAAGACAAAGAAGCTTTCTGAGAAACTTCTTTGCGTTCTGTAAAATCATCTCACAGAGTTACAGCTTTCCCCTCAAGAAGCCTTTCGCTAGGACAGTTCTTGTGGAATTGGCAAAGTGATATTTGGAAGCCCATAGAGGGCTATGGTGAAAAAGGAAATATCCTCAGATGAAATCTGGAAAGAAGCTTTCTGAGAAACTGCTTAGTGTTCTGTTAATTCATCTCACAGAGTTACATGTGTATTTCGTGGATCTCTTTGCTAGCCTTATTTCTGTGGAATCTGAGAACAGATATTTCGGATCCCTTTGAAAACTATAGGGTCAAAGGAAATATCCTCCGATAACAAAGAGAAAGAAGCTTTCTGAGAAACTTCTTTGTGTTCTGTGAAATCATCTCACCGAGTTACAGCTTTCCCCTCAAGAAGCCTTTCGCTGAGACAGTTCTTGTGGAATTGGCAAAGTGATATTTGGAAGCCCATAGAGGGCTATGGTGAAAAAGGAAATATCCTCACAGGAAATCTGGAAAGAAGCTTTCTGAGAAACTGCTTAGTGTTCTGTTAATTCATCTCACAGAGTTACATGTGTATTTCGTGGATCTCTTTGCTAGCCTTATTTCTGTGGAATCTGAGAACAGATATTTCGGATCCCTTTGAAAACTAAAGGGCCAAAGGAAATATCCTCCGATAACAAAGAGAAAGAAGATTTCTGAGAAACTTCTTTGTGTTCTGTGAAATCATCTCACAGAGTTACAGCTTTCCGCTCAGGAAGCCTTTCGCTAAGACAGTTCTTGTGGAATTGGCAAAGTGATATTTGGAAGCCCATAGAGGGCTATGGTGAAAACGGAAATATCCTCAGATGAAATCTGGAAAGAAGCTTTCTGAGAAACTGCTTAGTGTTCTGTTAATTCATCTCACAGAGTTACATGTGTATTTCGTGGATCTCTTTGCTAGCCTTATTTCTGTGGAATCTGAGAACAGATATTTCGGATCCCATTGATGACTATAGGGCCAAAGGAAATATCCTCCCAAAACAAAGAGAAAGAAGCTTTCTGAGAAACTTCTTTGTGTTCTGTGAAATCATCTCACAGAGTTACAGCTTTCCGCTCAAGAAGCCTTTCGCTAAGACAGTTCTTGTGGAATTGGCAAAGTGATATTTGGAAGCCCATAGAGGGCTATGGTGAAAAAGGAAATATCCTCCGATGAAATCTGGAAAGAAGCTTTCTGAGAAACTGCTTAGTGTTCTGTTAATTCATCTCACAGAGTTACAAGTGTATTTCGTGGATCTCCTTGCTAGCCTTATTTCTGTGGAGTCTGAGAACAGATATTTCGGATCCCATTGGAGACTATATGGCCAAAGGAAATATCCTCCGATAACAAAGAGAAGGAAGCTTTCTGAGAAACTTCTTTGTGTTCTGTGAAATCATCTCACAGAGTTACAGCTTTCCCCTCAAGAAGCCTTTCGCTAAGACAGTTCTTGTGGAATTGGGAAAGTGATATTTGGAAGCCCATAAAGGGCTATGGTGAGAAAGGAAATATCCTCAGATGAAATCTGGAAAGAATCTTTCTGAGAAACTGCTTAGTGTTCTGTTAATTCATCTCACAGAGTTACATGTGTATTTCGTGGATCTCTTTGCTAGCCTTATTTCTGTGGAATCTGGGAACAGATATTTCGGATCCCTTTGAAAACTATAGGGCCAAAGGAAATATCCTCCGATAACAAAGAGAAAGAAGCTTTCTGAGAAACTTCTTTGTGTTCTGTGAAATCATCTCACAGAGTTACAGCTTTCCCCTCAAGAAGCCTTTCGCTGAGACAGTTCTTGTGGAATTGGCAAAGTGATATTTGGAAGCCCATAGAGGGCTATGGTGAAAAAGGAAATATCCTCACAGGAAATCTGGAAAGAAGCTTTCTGAGAAACTGCTTAGTGTTCTGTTAATTCATCTCACAGAGTTACATGTGTATTTCGTGGCTCTCTTTGCTAGCCTTTTTTCTGTGGAATCTGAGAACAGATATTTCGGATCCCTTTGAAAACTATAGGGCCAAAGGAAATATCCTCCGATAACAAAGAGAAAGAAGCTTTCTGAGAAACTTCTTTGTGTTCTGTGAAATCATCTCACAGAGTTACAGCTTTCCGCTCAGGAAGACTTTCGCTAAGACAGTTCTTGTGGAATTGGCAAAGTGATATTTGGAAGCCCATAGAGGGCTATGGTGAAAAAGGAAATATCCTCAGATGAAATCTGGAAAGAAGCTTTCTGAGAAACTGCTTAGTGTTCTGTTAATTCATCTCACAGAGTTACATGTGTATTTCGTGGATCTCTTTGCTAGCCTTATTTCTGTGGAATCTGAGAACAGATATTTCTGATCCCTTTGAAAACTATAGGGCCAAAGGAAATATCCTCCGATAACAAAGAGAAAGAAGCTTTCTGAGAAACTTCTTTGTGTTCTGTGAAATCATCTCACAGAGTTACAGCTTTCCCCTCAAGAAGCCTTTCGCTGAGACAGTTCTTGTGGAATTGGCAAAGTGATATTTGGAAGCCCATAGAGGGCTATGGTGAAAAAGGAAATATCCTCACAGGAAATCTGGAAAGAAGCTTTCTGAGAAACTGCTTAGTGTTCTGTTAATTCATCTCACAGAGTTACATGTGTATTTCGTGGATCTCTTTGCTAGCCTTATTTCTGTGGAATCTGAGAACAGATATTTCGGATCCCTTTGAAAACTATAGGGCCAAAGGAAATATCCTCCGATAACAAAGAGAAAGAAGCTTTCTGAGAAACTTCTTTGTGTTCTGTGAAATCATCTCACAGAGTTACAGCTTTCCGCTCAGGAAGCCTTTCGCTAAGACAGTTCTTGTGGAATTGGCAAAGTGATATTTGGAAGCCCATAGAGGGCTATGGTGAAAACGGAAATATCCTCAGATGAAATCTGGAAAGAAGCTTTCTGAGAAACTGCTTAGTGTTCTGTTAATTCATCTCACAGAGTTACATGTGTATTTCGTGGATCTCTTTGCTAGCCTTATTTCTGTGGAATCTGAGAACAGATATTTCGGATCGCTCTGAAGACTATAGGGCCAAAGGAAATATCCTCCGATAACAAAGAGAAAGAAGATTTCTGAGAAACTTCTTTGTGTTTTGTGAAATCATCTCACAGAGTTACAGCTTTCCCCTCAAGAAGCCTTTCGCTAAGACAGTTCTTGTGGAATTGGCAAAGTGATATTTGGAAGCCCATAGAGGGCTATGGTGAAAAAGGAAATATCCTCAGATGAAATCTGGAAAGAAGCTTTCTGAGAAACTGCTTAGTGTTCTGTTAATTCATCTCACAGAGTTACATGTGTATTTCGTGGATCTCTTTGCTAGCCTTATTTCTGTGGAATCTGAGAACAGATATTTCGGATCCCTTTGAAGAGTATAGGGCCAAAGGAAATATCCTCCCATAACAAAGAGAAAGAAGCTTTCTGAGAAACTTTTTTGTGTTCTGTGAAATCATCTCACAGAGTTACAGCTTTCCGCTCAAGAAGCCTTTCGCTAAGACAGTTCTTGTGGAATTGGCAAAGTGATATTTGGAAGCCCCTAGAGGGCTGTGGTGAAAAAGGAAATATCCTAAGATGAAATCTGGAAAGAAGCTTTCTGAGAAACTGCTTAGTGTTCCTTTAATTCATCCCACAGAGTTACATGTGTATTTCGTGGATCTCTTTGCTAGCCTTATTTCTGTGGAATCTGAGAACAGATATTTCGGATCCCTTTGAAAACTATAGGGCCAAAGGAAATATCCTCCGATAACAAAGAGAAAGAAGCTTTCTGAGAAACTTCTTTGTGTTCTGTGAAATCATCTCACAGAGTTACAGCTTTCCGCTCAAGAAGCCTTTCGCTAAGACAGTTCTTGTGGAATTGGCAAAGTGATATTTGGAAGCCCATGGAGGGCTATGGTGAAAAAGGAAATATCCTCAGATGAAATCTGGAAAGAAGCTTTCTGAGAAACTGCTTAGTGTTCTGTTAATTCATCTCACAGAGTTACATGTGTATTTCGTGGATCTCTTTGCTAGCCTTATTTCTGTGGAATCTGAGAACAGATATTTCGGATCGCTCTGAAGACTATAGGGCCAAAGGAAATATCCTCCGATAACAAAGAGAAAGAAGCTTTCTGAGAAACTTCTTTGTGTTCTGTGAAATCATCTCACAGAGTTACAGCTTTCCCCTCAAGAAGCCTTTCGCTAAGACAGTTCTTGTGGAATTGGCAAAGTGATATTTGGAAGCCCATAGAGGGCTATGGTGAAAAAGGAAATATCCTCAGATGAAATCTGGAAAGAAGCTTTCTGAGAAACTGCTTAGTGTTCTGTTAATTCATCTCACAGAGTTACATGTGTATTTCGTGGATCTCTTTGCTAGCCTTATTTCTGTGGAGTCTGAGAACAGATATTTCGCATCCCATTGGAGACTATAGGGCCAAAGGAAATATCCTCCGATAACAAAGAGAAGGAAGCTTTCTGAGAAACTTCTTTGTGTTCTGTGAAATCATCTCACAGAGTTACAGCTTTCCCCTCAAGAAGCCTTTCGCTAAGACAGTTCTTGTGGAATTGGCAAAGTGATATTTGGAAGCCCATAGAGGGCTATGCTGAAAAAGGAAATATCCTCAGATGAAATCTGGAAAGAATCTTTCTGAGAAACTGCTTAGTGTTCTGTTAATTCATCTCAGAGAGTTACATGTGTATTTCGTGGATCTCTTTGCTAGCCTGATTTCTGTGGAATCTGAGAACAGATATTTCGGATCCCTTTGAAAACTATAGGGCCAAAGGAAATATCCTCCGATAACAAAGAGAAAGAAGCTTTCTGAGAAACTTCTTTGTGTTCTGTGAAATCATCTCACAGAGTTACAGCTTTCCCCTCAAGAAGCCTTTCGCTAAGACAGTTCTTGTGGAATTGGCAAAGTGATATTTGGAAGCCCATAGAGGGCTATGGTGAAAAAGGAAATATCCTCACAGGAAATCTGGAAAGAAGCTTTCTGAGAAACTGCTTAGTGTTCTGTTAATTCATCCCACAGAGTTACATGTGTATTTCGTGGATCTCTTTGCTAGCCTTATTTCTGTGGAATCTGAGAACAGATATTTCGGATCCCTTTGAAGAGTATAGGGCCAAAGGAAATATCCTCCGATAACAAAGAGAAAGAAGCTTTCTGAGAAACTTCTTTGTGTTCTGTGAAATCATCTCACAGAGTTACAGCTTTCCCCTCAAGAAGCCTTTCGCTGAGACATTTCTTGTGGAATTGGCAAAGTGATATTTGGAAGCCCATAGAGGGCTATGGTGAAAAAGGAAATATCCTCACAGGAAATCTGGAAAGAAGCTTTCTGAGAAACTGCTTAGTGTTCTGTTAATTCATCTCACAGAGTTACATGTGTATTTCGTGGCTCTCTTTGCTAGCCTTTTTTCTGTGGAATCTGAGAACAGATATTTCGGATCCCTTTGAAAACTATAGGGCCAAAGGAAATATCCTCCGATAACAAAGAGAAAGAAGCTTTCTGAGAAACTTCTTTGTGTTCTGTGAAATCATCTCACAGAGTTACAGCTTTCCGCTCAGGAAGCCTTTCGCTAAGACAGTTCTTGTGGAATTGGCAAAGTGATATTTGGAAGCCCATAGAGGGCTATGGTGAAAAAGGAAATATCCTCAGATGAAATCTGGAAAGAAGCTTTCTGAGAAACTGCTTAGTGTTCTGTTAATTCATCTCACAGAGTTACATGTGTATTTCGTGGATCTCTTTGCTAGCCTTATTTCTGTGGAATCTGCGAACAGATATTTCGGATCCCTTTGAAGAGTATAGGGCCAAAGGAAATATCCTCCCATAACAAAGAGAAAGAAGCTTTCTGAGAAACTTCTTTGTGTTCTGTGAAATCATCTCACAGAGTTACAGCTTTCCGCTCAAGAAGCCTTTCGCTAAGACAGTTCTTGTGGAATTGGCAAAGTGATATTTGGAAGCCCATAGAGGGCTGTGGTGAAAAAGGAAATATCCTCAGAAGAAATCTGGAAAGAAGCTTTCTGAGAAACTGCTTAGTGTTCCTTTAATTCATCCCACAGAGTTACATGTGTATCTCGTGGATCTCTTTGCTAGCCTTATTTCTGTGGAATCTGAGCACAGATATTTCGGATCCCATTGATGACTATAGGGCCAAAGGAAATAGCCTCCCAAAACAAAGAGAAAGAAGCTTTCTGAGAAACTTCTTTGTGTTCTGTGAAATCATCTCACAGAGTTACAGTTTTCCGCTCAAGAAGCCTTTCGCTAAGACAGTTCTTGTGGAATTGGCAAAGTGATATTTGGAAGCCCATAGAGGGCTATGGTGAAAAAGGAAATATCCTCAGATGAAATCTGGAAAGAAGCTTTCTGAGAAACTGCTTAGTGTTCTGTTAATTCATCTCACAGAGTTACATGTGTATTTCGTGGATCAATTTGCTAGCCTTATTTCTGTGGAATCTGAGAACAGATATTTCGGATCCCTTTGAAAACTATAGGGCCAAAGGAAATATCCCCCGATAACAAAGAGAAAGAAGCTTTCTGAGAAACTTCTTTGTGTTCTGTGAAATCATCTCACAGAGTTACAGCTTTCCGCTCAAGAAGCCTTTCGCTAAGACAGTTCTTGTGGAATTGGCAAAGTGATATTTGGAAGCCCATAGAGGGCTATGTTGAAAAAGGAAATATCCTCAGATGAAATCTGGAAAGAAGCTTTCTGAGAAACTGCTTAGTGTTCTGTTAATTCATCTCACAGAGTTACATGTGTATTTCGTGGATCTCTTTGCTAGCCTTATTTCTGTGGAATCTGAGAACAGATATTTCGGATCGCTCTGAAGACTATAGGGACAAAGGAAATATCCTCCCATAACAAAGAGAAAGAAGCTTTCTGAGAAACTTCTTTGTGTTCTGTGAAATCATCTCACAGAGTTACAGCTTTCCAGTCAAGAAGCCTTTCGCTAAGACAGTTCTTGTGGAATTGGCAAAGTGATATTTGGAAGCCCATAGAGGGCTGTGGTGAAAAAGGAAATATCCCCAGATGAAATCTAGAAAGAAGCTTTCTGAGAAACTGCTTAGTGTTCTGTTAATTCATCTCACAGAGTTACATGTGTATTTCGTGGATCTCCTTGCTAGCCTTATTTCTGTGGAGTCTGAGAACAGATATTTCGGATCCCATTGGAGACTATAGGGCCTAAGGAAATATCCTCCGAAAACAAAGAGAAAGAAGCTTTCTGAGAAACTTCTTTGTGTTCTGTGAAATCATCTCACAGGGTTACAGCTTTCCCCTCAAGAAGCCTTTCGCTAAGACAGTTCTTGTGGAATTGGCAAAGTGATATTTGGAAGCCCTTAGAGGGCTATGGTGAAAAAGGAAATATCCTCACAGGAAATCTGGAAAGAATCTTTCTGAGAAACTGCTTAGTGTTCTGTTAATTCATCTCACAGAGTTACATGTGTATTTCGTGGATCTCTTTGCTAGCCTTATTTCTGTGGAATCTGAGAACAGATATTTCGGATCCCTTTGAAGAGTATAGGGCCAAAGGAAATATCCTCCGATAACAAAGAGAAAGAAGCTTTCTGAGAAACTTCTTTGTGTTCTGTGAAATCATCTCACAGAGTTACAGCTTTCCAGTCAAGAAGCCTTTCGCTAAGACAGTTCTTGTGGAATTGGCAAAGTGATATTTGGAAGCCCATAGAGGGCTGTGGTGAAAAAGGAAATATCCCCAGATGAAATCTAGAAAGAAGCTTTCTGAGAAACTGCTTAGTGTTCTGTTAATTCATCTCACAGAGTTACATGTGTATTTCGTGGATCTCCTTGCTAGCCTTATTTCTGTGGAGTCTGAGAACAGATATTTCGGATCCCATTGGAGACTATAGGGCCTAAGGAAATATCCTCCCATAACAAAGAGAAAGAAGCTTTCTGAGAAACTTCTTTGTGTTCTATGAAATCAACTCACAGAGTTACAGCTTTCCCCTCAAGAAGCCTTTCGCTAAGACAGTTCTTGTGGAATTGGCAAAGTGATATTTGGAAGCCCTTAGAGGGCGATGGTGAAAAAGGAAATATCCTCACAGGAAATCTGGAAAGAATCTTTCTGACAAACTGCTTAGTGTTCTGCTAATTCATCTCACAGAGTTACATGTGTATTTCGTGGATCTCTTTGCTAGCCTTATTTCTGTGGAATCTGAGAACAGATATTTCGGATCCCTTTGAAAACAATAGGGCCAAAGGAAATATCCTCCGATAACAAAGAGAAAGAAGCTTTCTGAGAAACTTCTTTGTGTTCTGTGAAATCATCTCACAGAGTTACAGCTTTCCCCTCAAGAAGCCTTTCGCTAAGACAGTTCTTGTGGAATTGGCAAAGTGATATTTGGAAGCCCATAGAGGGCTATGGTGAAAAAGGAAATATCCTCACAGGAAATCTGGAAAGAAGCTTTCTGAGAAACTGCTTAGTGTTCTGTTAATTCATCTCACAGAGTTACATGTGTATTTCGTGGATCTCTTTGCTAGCCTTATTTCTGTGGAATCTGAGAACAGATATTTCGGATCCCTTTGAAAACTATAGGGCCAAAGGAAATATCCTCCGATAACAATGAGAAAGAAGCTTTCTGAGAAACTTCTTTGTGTTCTGTGAAATCATCTCACAGAGTTACAGCTTTCCGCTCAGGAAGCCTTTCGCTAAGACAGTTCTTGTGGAATTGGCAAAGTGATATTTGGAAGCCCTTAGAGGGCTATGGTGAAAAAGGAAATATCCTCAGATGAAATCTGGAAAGAAGCTTTCTGAGAAACTGCTTAGTGTTCTGTTAATTCATCTCACAGAGTTACATGTGTATTTCGTGGATCTCTTTGCTAGCCTTATTTCTGTGGAATCTGAGAACAGATATTTCGGATCGCTCTGAAGACTATAGGGCCAAAGGAAATATCCTCCCATAACAAACAGAAAGAAGCTTTCTGAGAAACTTCTTTGTGTTCTGTGAAATCATCTCACAGAGTTACAGCTTTCCCCTCAAGAAGCCTTTCGCTAAGACAGTTCTTGTGGAATTGGCAAAGTGATATTTGGAAGCCCATAGAGGGCTATGGTGAAAAAGGAAATATCCTCAGATGAAATCTGTAAGAAGCTTTCTGAGAAACTGCTTAGTGTTCTGTTAATTCATCTCACAGAGTTACATGTGTATTTCGTGGATCTCTTTGCTAGCCTGATTTCTGTGGAATCTGAGAACAGATATTTCGGATCCCTTTGAAGAGTATAGGGCCAAAGGAAATATCCTCCCATAACAAAGAGAAAGAAGCTTTCTGAGAAACTTCTTTGTGTTCTGTGAAATCATCTCACAGAGTTACAGCTTTCCCCTCAAGAAGCCTTTCGCTAAGACAGTTCTTGTGGAATTGGCAAAGTGATATTTGGAAGCCCACAGTGGGCTATGGTGAAAAAGGAAATATCCTCCGATGAAATCTGGAAAGAAGCTTTCTGAGAAACTGCTTAGTGTTCTGTTAATTCATCTCACAGAGTTACATGTGTATTTCGTGGATCTCTTTGCTAGCCTTATTTCTGTGGAATCTGAGAACAGATATTTCGGATCCCTTTGAAGAGTATAGGGCCAAAGGAAATATCCTCCCATAACAAAGAGAAAGAAGCTTTCTGAGAAACTTCTTTGTGTTCTGTGAAATCATCTCACAGAGTTACAGCTTTCCAGTCAAGAAGCCTTTCGCTAAGACAGTTCTTGTGGAATTGGCAAAGTGATATTTGGAAGCCCATAGAGGGCTGTGGTGAAAAAGGAAATATCCCCAGATGAAATCTAGAAAGAAGCTTTCTGAGAAACTGCTTAGTGTTCTGTTAATTCATCTCACAGAGTTACATGTGTATTTCGTGGATCTCCTTGCTAGCCTTATTTCTGTGGAGTCTGAGAACAGATATTTCGGATCCCATTGGAGACTATAGGGCCTAAGGAAATATCCTCCCATAACAAAGAGAAAGAAGCTTTCTGAGAAACTTCTTTGTGTTCTATGAAATCATCTCACAGAGTTACAGCTTTCCCCTCAAGAAGCCTTTCGCTAAGACAGTTCTTGTGGAATTGGCAAAGTGATATTTGGAAGCCCTTAGAGGGCGATGGTGAAAAAGGAAATATCCTCACAGGAAATCTGGAAAGAATCTTTCTGAGAAACTGCTTAGTGTTCTGTTAATTCATCTCACAGAGTTACATGTGTATTTCGTGGATCTCTTTGCTAGCCTGATTTCTGTGGAATCTGAGAACAGATATTTCGGATCCCTTTGAAGAGTATAGGGCCAAAGGAAATATCCTCCCATAACAAAGAGAAAGAAGCTTTCTGAGAAACTTATTTGTGTTCTGTGAAATCATCTCACAGAGTTACAGCTTTCCCCTCAAGAAGCCTTTCGCTAAGACAGTTCTTGTGGAATTGGCAAATTGATATTTGGAAGCCCACAGTGGGCTATGGTGAAAAAGGAAATATCCTCCGATGAAATCTGGAAAGAAGCTTTCTGAGAAACTGCTTAGTGTTCTGTTAATTCATCTCACAGAGTTACATGTGTATTTCGTGGATCTCTTTGCTAGCCTTATTTCTGTGGAGTCTGAGAACAGATATTTCGGATCCCATTGGAGACTATAGGGCCAAAGGAAATATCCGCCGATAACAAAGAGAAGGAAGCTTTCTGAGAAACTTCTTTGTGATCTGTGAAATCATCTCACAGAGTTACAGCTTTCCCCTCAAGAAGCCTTTCGCTAAGACAGTTCTTGTTGTATTGGCAAAGCGATATTTGGAAGCCCCTAGAGGGTTATGCTGAAAAAGGAAATATCCTCAGATGAAATCTGGAAAGAAGCTTTCTGAGAAATTGCTTAGTGTTCTGTTAATTCATCTCACAGAGTTACATGTGTATTTCGTGGATCTCTTTGCTAGCCTGATTTCTGTGGAATCTGAGAACAGATATTTCGGATCCCTTTGAAAACTATAGGGCCAAAGGAAATATCCTCCGATAACAAAGAGAAAGAAGCTTTCTGAGAAACTTCTTTGTGTTCTGTGAAATCATCTCACAGAGTTACAGCTTTCCGCTCAGGAAGCCTGTCGCTAAGACAGTTCTTGTGGAATTGGCAAACTGATAATTTTAAGCCCATATAGGGCTATGGTGAAAAAGGAAATATCCTCAGATGAAATCTGGAAAGAAGCTTACTGAGAAACTGCTTAGTGTTCTGTTAATTCATCTCACAGAGTTACATGTGTGTTTCGTGGATCTCTTTGCTAGCCTTATTTCTGTGGAATCTGAGAACAGATATTTCGGATCCCTTTGAAAACTATAGGGCCAAAGGAAATATCCTCCGATAACAAAGAGAAAGAAGCTTTCTGAGAAACTTCTTTGTGTTCTGTGAAATCATCTCACAGAGTTACAGCTTTCCCCTCAAGAAGCCTTTCGCTGAGACAGTTCTTGTGGAATTGGCAAAGTGATATTTGGAAGCCCATAGAGGGCTATGGTGAAAAAGGAAATATCCTCAGATGAAATCTGGAAAGAAGCTTTCTGAGAAACTGCTTAGTGTTCTGTTAATTCATCTCACAGAGTTACATGTGTATTTCGTGGATCTCTTTGCTAGCCTTATTTCTGTGGAATATGAGAACAGATATTTCGGATCGCTCTGAAGACTATAGGGTCAAAGGAAATATCCTCCCATTACAAACAGAAAGAAGCTTTCTGAGAAACTTCTTTGTGTTCTGTGAAATCATCTCACAGAGTTACAGCTTTCCCCTCAAGAAGCCTTTCGCTAAGACAGTTCTTCTGGAATTGGCAAAGTGATATTTGGAAGCCCATAGAGGGCTATGGTGAAAAAGGAAATATCCTCAGATGAAATCTGGAAGGAAGCTTTCTGAGAAACTGCTTAGTGTTCTGTTAATTCATCTCACAGAGTTACATGTGTGTTTCGTGGATCTCTTTGCTAGCCTTATTTCTGTGGAGTCTGAGAACAGATATTTCGGATCCCTTTGGAGACTATATGGCCAAAGGAAATATCCTCCGATAACAAAGAGAAGGAAGCTTTCTGAGAAACTTCTTTGTGTTCTGTGAAATCATCTCACAGAGTTACAGCTTTCCCCTCAAGAAGCCTTTCGCTAAGACAGTTCTTTTGGAATTGGCAAAGTGATATTTAGAAGCCCATAAAGGGATATGGTGAGAAAGGAAATATCCTCAGATGAAATCTGGAAAGAATCTTTCTGAGAAACTGGTTAGTGTTCTGTTAATTCATCTCAGAGAGTTATATGCGTATTTCGTGGATCTCTTTGCTAGCCTTATTTCTGTGGAATCTGAGAACAGATATTTCGGATCCCTTTGAAAACTATAGGGCCAAAGGAAATATCCTCCGATAACAAACAGAAAGAAGCTTTCTGAGAAACTTCTTTGTGTTCTGTGAAATCATATCACAGAGTTACAGCATTCCCGTCAAGAAGCCTTTCGCTGAGACAGTTCTTGTGGAATTGGCAAAGTGATATTTGGAAGCCCATAGAGGGCTATGGTGAAAAAGGAAATATCCTCACAGGAAATCTGGAAAGAAGCTTTCTGAGAAACTGCTTAGTGTTCTGTTAATTCATCTCACAGAGTTACATGTGTATTTCGTGGATCTCTTTGCTAGCCTTTTTTCTGTGGAATCTGAGAACAGATATTTCGGATCCCTTTGAAAATTATAGGGCCAAAGGAAATATCCTCCGATAACAAAGAGAAAGAAGCTTTCTGAGAAACTTCTTTGTGTTCTGTGAAATCATCTCACAGAGTTACAGCTTTCCGCTCAGGAAGCCTTTCGCTAAGACAGTTCTTGTGGAATTGGCAAAGTGATATTTGGAAGCCCATAGAGGGCTATGGTGAAAAAGGAAATATCCTCAGATGAAATCTGGAAAGAAGCTTTCTGAGAAACTGCTTAGTGTTCTGTTAATTCATCTCACAGAGTTACATGTGTATTTCGTGGATCTCTTTGCTAGCCTTATTTCTGTGGAATCTGAGAACAGATATTTCGGATCCCTTTGAAGAGTATAGGGCCAAAGGAAATATCCTCCGATAACAAAGAGAAAGAAGCTTTCTGAGAAACTTCTTTGTGTTCTGTGAAATCATCTCACAGAGTTACAGCTTTCCCCTCAAGAAGCCTTTCGCTGAGACAGTTCTTGTGGAATTGGCAAAGTGATATTTGGAAGCCCATAGAGGGCAATGGTGAAAAAGGAAATATCCTCACAGGAAATCTGGAAAGAAGCTTTCTGAGAAACTGCTTAGTGTTCTGTTAATTCATCTCACAGAGTTACATGTGTATTTCGTGGATCTCTTTGCTAGCCTTATTTCTGTGGAATCTGAGAACAGATATTTCGGATCCCTTTGAAAACTATAGGGCCAAAGGAAATATCCTCCGATAACAAAGAGAAAGAAGCTTTCTGAGAAACTTCTTTGTGTTCTGTGAAATCATCTCACAGAGTTACAGCTTTCCGCTCAGGAAGCCTTTCGCTAAGACAGTTCTTGTGGAATTGGCAAAGTGATATTTGGAAGCCCATAGAGGGCTACGGTGAAAATGGAAATATCCTCAGATGAAATCTGGAAAGAAGCTTTCTGAGAAACTGCTTAGTGTTCTGTTAATTCATCTCACAGAGTTACATGTGTATTTCGTGGATCTCTTTGCTAGCCTTATTTCTGTGGAATCTGAGAACAGATATTTCGGATCGCTCTGAAGACTATAGGGCCAAAGGAAATATCCTCCGATAACAAAGAGAAAGAAGCTTTCTGAGAAACTTCTTCGTTTTCTGTGAAATCATCTCACAGAGTTACAGCTTTCCCTTCAAGAAGCCTTTCGCTAAGACAGTTCTTGTGGAATTGGCAAAGTGATATTTGGAAGCCCATAGAGGGCTATGGTGAAAAAGGAAATATCCTCAGATGAAATCTGGAAAGAAGCTTTCTGAGAAACTGCTTAGTGTTCTGTTAATTCATCTCACAGAGTTACATGTGTATTTCGTGGATCTCTTTGCTAGCCTTATTTCTGTGGAATCTGAGAACAGATATTTCGGATCCCTTTGAAGAGTATAGGGCCAAAGGAAATATCCTCCGATAACAAAGAGAAAGAAGCTTTCTGAGAAACTTCTTTGTGTTCTGTGAAATCATCTCACAGAGTTACAGCTTTCCGCTCAAGAAGCCTTTCGCTAAGACAGTTCTTGTGGAATTGGCAAAGTGATATTTGGAAGCCCATAGAGGGCTGTGGTGAAAAAGGAAATATCCTAAGATGAAATCTGGAAAGAAGCTTTCTGAGAAACTGCTTAGTGTTCCGTTAATTCATCCCACAGAGTTACATGTGTATCTCGTGGATCTCTTTGCTAGCCTTATTTCTGTGGAATCTGAGAACAGATATTTCGGATCCCTTTGAAAACTATAGGGCCAAAGGAAATATCCTCCGATAACAAAGAGAAAGAAGCTTTCTGAGAAACTTCTTTGTGTTCTGTGAAATCATCTCACAGAGTTACAGCTTTCCGCTCAAGAAGCCTTTCGCTAAGACAGTTCTTGTGGAATTGGCAAAGTGATATTTCGAAGCCCATGGAGGGCTATGGTGAAAAAGGAAATATCCTCAGATGAAATCTGGAAAGAAGCTTTCTGAGAAACTGCTTAGTGTTCTGTTAATTCATCTCACAGAGTTACATGTGTATTTCGTGGATCTCTTTGCTAGCCTTATTTCTGTGGAATCTGAGAACAGATATTTCGGATCGCTCTGAAGACTATTGGGCCAAAGGAAATATCCTCCGATAACAAAGAGAAAGAAGCTTTCTGAGAAACTTCTTTGTGTTCTGTGAAATCATCTCACAGAGTTACAGCTTTCCGCTCAAGAAGCCTTTCGCTAAGACAGTTCTTGTGGAATTGGCAAAGTGATATTTGGAAGCCCTTAGAGGGCTATGGTGAAAAAGGAAATATCCTCCAATGAAATCTGGAAAGAAGCTTTCTGAGAAACTGCTTAGTGTTCTGTTAATTCATCTCACAGAGTTACATGTGTATTTCGTGGATCAATTTGCTAGCCTTATTTCTGTGGAATCTGAGAACAGATATTTCGGATCCATTTGAAAACTATAGGGTCAAAGGAAATATCCTCCGATAAGAAAGAGAAAGAAGCATTCTGAGAAACTTCTTTGTGTTCTGTGAAATCATCTCACAGAGTTACAGCTTTCCGCTCAAGAAGCCTTTCGCTAAGACAGTTCTTGTGGATTGGCAAAGTGATATTTGGAAGCCCATAGAGGGCTATGGTGAAAAAGGAAATATCCTCAGATGAAATCTGGAAAGAAGCTTTCTGAGAAACTGCTTAGTGTTCTGTTAATTCATCTCACAGAGTTACATGTGTATTTCGTGGATCTCTTTGCTAGCCTTATTTCTGTGGAATCTGAGAACAGATATTTCGGATCCCTTTGAAGAGTATAGGGCCAAAGGAAATATCCTCCCATAACAAAGAGAAAGAAGCTTTCTGAGAAACTTCTTTGTGTTCTGTGAAATCATCTCACAGAGTTACAGCTTTCCCCTCAAGAAGCCTTTCGCTAAGACAGTTCTTGTGGAATTGGCAAAGTGATATTTGGAAGCCCATAGAGGGCTATGGTGAAAAAGGAAATATCCTCAGATGCAATCTGGAAAGAAGCTTTCTGAGAAACTGCTTAGTGTTCTGTTAATTCATCTCACAGAGTTACATGTGTATTTCGTGGATCTCCTTGCTAGCCTTATTTCTGTGGAGTCTGAGAACAGATATTTCGGATCCCATTGGAGACTATAGGGCCTAAGGAAATATCCTCCCATAACAAAGAGAAAGAAGCTTTCTGAGAAACTTCTTTGTGTTCTATGAAATCATCTCACAGAGTTACAGCTTTCCCCTCAAGAAGCCTTTCGCTAAGACAGTTCTTGTGGAATTGGCAAAGTGATATTTGGAAGCCCTTAGAGGGCGATGGTGAAAAAGGAAATATCCTCACAGGAAATCTGGAAAGAATCTTTCTGAGAAACTGCTTAGTGTTCTGTTAATTCATCTCACAGAGTTACATGTGTATTTCGTGGATCTCTTTGCTAGCCTGATTTCTGTGGAATCTGAGAACAGATATTTCGGATCCCTTTGAAGAGTATAGGGCCAAAGGAAATATCCTCCCATAACAAAGAGAAAGAAGCTTTCTGAGAAACTTATTTGTGTTCTGTGAAATCATCTCACAGAGTTACAGCTTTCCCCTCAAGAAGCCTTTCGCTAAGACAGTTCTTGTGGAATTGGCAAAGTGATATTTGGAAGCCCACAGTGGGCTATGGTGAAAAAGGAAATATCCTCCGATGAAATCTGGAAAGAAGCTTTCTGAGAAACTGCTTAGTGTTCTGTTAATTCATCTCACAGAGTTACATGTGTATTTCGTGGATCTCTTTGCTAGCCTTATTTCTGTGGAGTCTGAGAACAGATATTTCGGATCCCATTGGAGACTATAGGGCCAAAGGAAATATCCGCCGATAACAAAGAGAAGGAAGCTTTCTGAGAAACTTCTTTGTGATCTGTGAAATCATCTCACAGAGTTACAGCTTTCCCCTCAAGAAGCCTTTCGCTAAGACAGTTCTTGTTGTATTGGCAAAGCGATATTTGGAAGCCCCTAGAGGGTTATGCTGAAAAAGGAAATATCCTCAGATGAAATCTGGAAAGAAGCTTTCTGAGAAATTGCTTAGTGTTCTGTTAATTCATCTCACAGAGTTACATGTGTATTTCGTGGATCTCTTTGCTAGCCTGATTTCTGTGGAATCTGAGAACAGATATTTCGGATCCCTTTGAAAACTATAGGGCCAAAGGAAATATCCTCCGATAACAAAGAGAAAGAAGCTTTCTGAGAAACTTCTTTGTGTTCTGTGAAATCATCTCACAGAGTTACAGCTTTCCGCTCAGGAAGCCTGTCGCTAAGACAGTTCTTGTGGAATTGGCAAACTGATAATTTTAAGCCCATATAGGGCTATGGTGAAAAAGGAAATATCCTCAGATGAAATCTGGAAAGAAGCTTACTGAGAAACTGCTTAGTGTTCTGTTAATTCATCTCACAGAGTTACATGTGTGTTTCGTGGATCTCTTTGCTAGCCTTATTTCTGTGGAATCTGAGAACAGATATTTCGGATCCCTTTGAAAACTATAGGGCCAAAGGAAATATCCTCCGATAACAAAGAGAAAGAAGCTTTCTGAGAAACTTCTTTGTGTTCTGTGAAATCATCTCACAGAGTTACAGCTTTCCCCTCAAGAAGCCTTTCGCTGAGACAGTTCTTGTGGAATTGGCAAAGTGATATTTGGAAGCCCATAGAGGGCTATGGTGAAAAAGGAAATATCCTCAGATGAAATCTGGAAAGAAGCTTTCTGAGAAACTGCTTAGTGTTCTGTTAATTCATCTCACAGAGTTACATGTGTATTTCGTGGATCTCTTTGCTAGCCTTATTTCTGTGGAATATGAGAACAGATATTTCGGATCGCTCTGAAGACTATAGGGTCAAAGGAAATATCCTCCCATTACAAACAGAAAGAAGCTTTCTGAGAAACTTCTTTGTGTTCTGTGAAATCATCTCACAGAGTTACAGCTTTCCCCTCAAGAAGCCTTTCGCTAAGACAGTTCTTCTGGAATTGGCAAAGTGATATTTGGAAGCCCATAGAGGGCTATGGTGAAAAAGGAAATATCCTCAGATGAAATCTGGAAGGAAGCTTTCTGAGAAACTGCTTAGTGTTCTGTTAATTCATCTCACAGAGTTACATGTGTGTTTCGTGGATCTCTTTGCTAGCCTTATTTCTGTGGAGTCTGAGAACAGATATTTCGGATCCCTTTGGAGACTATATGGCCAAAGGAAATATCCTCCGATAACAAAGAGAAGGAAGCTTTCTGAGAAACTTCTTTGTGTTCTGTGAAATCATCTCACAGAGTTACAGCTTTCCCCTCAAGAAGCCTTTCGCTAAGACAGTTCTTTTGGAATTGGCAAAGTGATATTTAGAAGCCCATAAAGGGATATGGTGAGAAAGGAAATATCCTCAGATGAAATCTGGAAAGAATCTTTCTGAGAAACTGGTTAGTGTTCTGTTAATTCATCTCAGAGAGTTATATGCGTATTTCGTGGATCTCTTTGCTAGCCTTATTTCTGTGGAATCTGAGAACAGATATTTCGGATCCCTTTGAAAACTATAGGGCCAAAGGAAATATCCTCCGATAACAAACAGAAAGAAGCTTTCTGAGAAACTTCTTTGTGTTCTGTGAAATCATATCACAGAGTTACAGCATTCCCGTCAAGAAGCCTTTCGCTGAGACAGTTCTTGTGGAATTGGCAAAGTGATATTTGGAAGCCCATAGAGGGCTATGGTGAAAAAGGAAATATCCTCACAGGAAATCTGGAAAGAAGCTTTCTGAGAAACTGCTTAGTGTTCTGTTAATTCATCTCACAGAGTTACATGTGTATTTCGTGGATCTCTTTGCTAGCCTTTTTTCTGTGGAATCTGAGAACAGATATTTCGGATCCCTTTGAAAATTATAGGGCCAAAGGAAATATCCTCCGATAACAAAGAGAAAGAAGCTTTCTGAGAAACTTCTTTGTGTTCTGTGAAATCATCTCACAGAGTTACAGCTTTCCGCTCAGGAAGCCTTTCGCTAAGACAGTTCTTGTGGAATTGGCAAAGTGATATTTGGAAGCCCATAGAGGGCTATGGTGAAAAAGGAAATATCCTCAGATGAAATCTGGAAAGAAGCTTTCTGAGAAACTGCTTAGTGTTCTGTTAATTCATCTCACAGAGTTACATGTGTATTTCGTGGATCTCTTTGCTAGCCTTATTTCTGTGGAATCTGAGAACAGATATTTCGGATCCCTTTGAAGAGTATAGGGCCAAAGGAAATATCCTCCGATAACAAAGAGAAAGAAGCTTTCTGAGAAACTTCTTTGTGTTCTGTGAAATCATCTCACAGAGTTACAGCTTTCCCCTCAAGAAGCCTTTCGCTGAGACAGTTCTTGTGGAATTGGCAAAGTGATATTTGGAAGCCCATAGAGGGCAATGGTGAAAAAGGAAATATCCTCACAGGAAATCTGGAAAGAAGCTTTCTGAGAAACTGCTTAGTGTTCTGTTAATTCATCTCACAGAGTTACATGTGTATTTCGTGGATCTCTTTGCTAGCCTTATTTCTGTGGAATCTGAGAACAGATATTTCGGATCCCTTTGAAAACTATAGGGCCAAAGGAAATATCCTCCGATAACAAAGAGAAAGAAGCTTTCTGAGAAACTTCTTTGTGTTCTGTGAAATCATCTCACAGAGTTACAGCTTTCCGCTCAGGAAGCCTTTCGCTAAGACAGTTCTTGTGGAATTGGCAAAGTGATATTTGGAAGCCCATAGAGGGCTACGGTGAAAATGGAAATATCCTCAGATGAAATCTGGAAAGAAGCTTTCTGAGAAACTGCTTAGTGTTCTGTTAATTCATCTCACAGAGTTACATGTGTATTTCGTGGATCTCTTTGCTAGCCTTATTTCTGTGGAATCTGAGAACAGATATTTCGGATCGCTCTGAAGACTATAGGGCCAAAGGAAATATCCTCCGATAACAAAGAGAAAGAAGCTTTCTGAGAAACTTCTTCGTTTTCTGTGAAATCATCTCACAGAGTTACAGCTTTCCCTTCAAGAAGCCTTTCGCTAAGACAGTTCTTGTGGAATTGGCAAAGTGATATTTGGAAGCCCATAGAGGGCTATGGTGAAAAAGGAAATATCCTCAGATGAAATCTGGAAAGAAGCTTTCTGAGAAACTGCTTAGTGTTCTGTTAATTCATCTCACAGAGTTACATGTGTATTTCGTGGATCTCTTTGCTAGCCTTATTTCTGTGGAATCTGAGAACAGATATTTCGGATCCCTTTGAAGAGTATAGGGCCAAAGGAAATATCCTCCGATAACAAAGAGAAAGAAGCTTTCTGAGAAACTTCTTTGTGTTCTGTGAAATCATCTCACAGAGTTACAGCTTTCCGCTCAAGAAGCCTTTCGCTAAGACAGTTCTTGTGGAATTGGCAAAGTGATATTTGGAAGCCCATAGAGGGCTGTGGTGAAAAAGGAAATATCCTAAGATGAAATCTGGAAAGAAGCTTTCTGAGAAACTGCTTAGTGTTCCGTTAATTCATCCCACAGAGTTACATGTGTATCTCGTGGATCTCTTTGCTAGCCTTATTTCTGTGGAATCTGAGAACAGATATTTCGGATCCCTTTGAAAACTATAGGGCCAAAGGAAATATCCTCCGATAACAAAGAGAAAGAAGCTTTCTGAGAAACTTCTTTGTGTTCTGTGAAATCATCTCACAGAGTTACAGCTTTCCGCTCAAGAAGCCTTTCGCTAAGACAGTTCTTGTGGAATTGGCAAAGTGATATTTCGAAGCCCATGGAGGGCTATGGTGAAAAAGGAAATATCCTCAGATGAAATCTGGAAAGAAGCTTTCTGAGAAACTGCTTAGTGTTCTGTTAATTCATCTCACAGAGTTACATGTGTATTTCGTGGATCTCTTTGCTAGCCTTATTTCTGTGGAATCTGAGAACAGATATTTCGGATCGCTCTGAAGACTATTGGGCCAAAGGAAATATCCTCCGATAACAAAGAGAAAGAAGCTTTCTGAGAAACTTCTTTGTGTTCTGTGAAATCATCTCACAGAGTTACAGCTTTCCGCTCAAGAAGCCTTTCGCTAAGACAGTTCTTGTGGAATTGGCAAAGTGATATTTGGAAGCCCTTAGAGGGCTATGGTGAAAAAGGAAATATCCTCCAATGAAATCTGGAAAGAAGCTTTCTGAGAAACTGCTTAGTGTTCTGTTAATTCATCTCACAGAGTTACATGTGTATTTCGTGGATCAATTTGCTAGCCTTATTTCTGTGGAATCTGAGAACAGATATTTCGGATCCATTTGAAAACTATAGGGTCAAAGGAAATATCCTCCGATAAGAAAGAGAAAGAAGCATTCTGAGAAACTTCTTTGTGTTCTGTGAAATCATCTCACAGAGTTACAGCTTTCCGCTCAAGAAGCCTTTCGCTAAGACAGTTCTTGTGGATTGGCAAAGTGATATTTGGAAGCCCATAGAGGGCTATGGTGAAAAAGGAAATATCCTCAGATGAAATCTGGAAAGAAGCTTTCTGAGAAACTGCTTAGTGTTCTGTTAATTCATCTCACAGAGTTACATGTGTATTTCGTGGATCTCTTTGCTAGCCTTATTTCTGTGGAATCTGAGAACAGATATTTCGGATCCCTTTGAAGAGTATAGGGCCAAAGGAAATATCCTCCCATAACAAAGAGAAAGAAGCTTTCTGAGAAACTTCTTTGTGTTCTGTGAAATCATCTCACAGAGTTACAGCTTTCCCCTCAAGAAGCCTTTCGCTAAGACAGTTCTTGTGGAATTGGCAAAGTGATATTTGGAAGCCCATAGAGGGCTATGGTGAAAAAGGAAATATCCTCAGATGCAATCTGGAAAGAAGCTTTCTGAGAAACTGCTTAGTGTTCTGTTAATTCATCTCACAGAGTTACATGTGTATTTCGTGGATCTCTTTGCTAGCCTTATTTCTGTGGAGTCTGAGAACAGATATTTCGCATCCCATTGGAGACTATAGGGCCAAAGGAAATATCCTCCGATAACAAAGAGAAGGAAGCTTTCTGAGAAACTTCTTTGTGTTCTGTGAAATCATCTCACAGAGTTACAGCTTTCCCCTCAAGAAGCCTTTCGCTAAGACAGTTCTTGTGGAATTGGCAAAGTGATATTTGGAAGCCCATAGAGGGCTATGGTGAAAAAGGAAATATCCTCACAGGAAATCTGGAAAGAAGCTTTCTGAGAAACTGCTTAGTGTTCTGTTAATTCATCTCACAGAGTTACATGTGTATTTCGTGGATCTCTTTGCTAGCCTTATTTCTCTGGAATCTGAGAACAGATATTTTGGATCGCTCTGAAGACTATAGTGCCAAAGGAAATATCCTCCCATGACAAAGAGAAAGAAGCTTTCTGAGAAACTTCTTTGTGTTCTGTGAAATCATCTCACAGAGTTACAGCTTTCCCCTCAAGAAGCCTTTCGCTAAGACAGATCTTGTGGAATTGGCAAAGTGATATTTGGAAGCCCTTAGAGGGCTATGGTGAAAAAGGAAATATCCTCAGATGAAATCTGGAAAGAAGCTTTCTGAGAAACTGCTTAGTGTTCTGTTAATTCATCTCACAGAGTTACATGTGTATTTCGTGGATCTCTTTGCTAGCCTTATTTCTGTGGAATCTGAGAACAGATATTTCGGATCCCATTGATGACTATAGGGCCAAAGGAAATAGCCTCCCAAAACAAAGAGAAAGAAGCTTTCTGAGAAACTTCTTTGTGTTCTGTGAAATCATCTCACAGAGTTACAGTTTTCCGCTCAAGAAGCCTTTCGCTAAGACAGTTCTTGTGGAATTGGCAAAGTGATATTTGGAAGCCCATAGAGGGCTATGGTGAAAAAGGAAATATCCTCAGATGAAATCTGGAAAGAAGCTTTCTGAGAAACTGCTTAGTGTTCTGTTAATTCATCTCACAGAGTTACATGTGTATTTCGTGGATCAATTTGCTAGCCTTATTTCTGTGGAATCTGAGAACAGATATTTCGGATCCCTTTGAAAACTATAGGGCCAAAGGAAATATCCCCCGATAACAAAGAGAAAGAAGCTTTCTGAGAAACTTCTTTGTGTTCTGTGAAATCATCTCACAGAGTTACAGCTTTCCGCTCAAGAAGCCTTTCGCTAAGACAGTTCTTGTGGAATTGGCAAAGTGATATTTGGAAGCCCATTGAGGGCTATGGTGAAAAAGGAAATATCCTCAGATGAAATCTGGAAAGAAGCTTTCTGAGAAACTGCTTAGTGTTCTGTTAATTCATCTCACAGAGTTACATGTGTATTTCGTGGATCTCTTTGCTAGCCTTATTTCTGTGGAATCTGAGAACAGATATTTCGGATCGCTCTGAAGACTATAGGGACAAAGGAAATATCCTCCCATAACAAAGAGAAAGAAGCTTTCTGAGAAACTTCTTTGTGTTCTGTGAAATCATCTCACAGAGTTACAGCTTTCCCCTCAAGAAGCCTTTCGCTAAGACAGTTCTTGTGGAATTGGCATAGTGATATTTGGAAGCCCATAGAGGGCTATGGTGAAAAAGGAAATATCCTCAGATGAAATCTGGAAAGAAGCTTTCTGAGAAACTGCTCAGTGTTCTGTTAATTCATCTCACAGAGTTACATGTGTATTTCGTGGATCTCTTTGCTAGCCTGATTTCTGTGGAATCTGAGAACAGATATTTCGGATCCCTTTGAAAACAATAGGGCCAAAGGAAATATCCTCCGATAACAAAGAGAAAAAAGCTTTCTGAGAAACTTCTTTGTGTTCTGTGAAATCATCTCACAGAGTTACAGCTTTCCCCTCAAGAAGCCTTTCGCTAAGACAGTTCTTGTGGAATTGGCAAAGTGATATTTGGAAGCCCACAGTGGGCTATGGTGAAAAAGGAAATATCCTCCGATGAAATCAGGAAAGAAGCTTTCTGAGAAACTGCTTAGTGTTCTGTTAATTCATCTCACAGAGTTACATGTGTATTTCGTGGATCTCTTTGCTAGCCTTATTTCTGTGGAATCTGAGAACAGATATTTCCGATCCCTTTGAAGACTATAGGGCCAAAGGAAATATCCTTCCATAACAAAGAGAAAGAAGCTTTCTGAGAAACTGCTTAGTGTTCTGTTAATTCATCTCACAGAGTTACATGTGTATTTCGGGGATCTCCTTGCTAGCCTTATTTCTGTGGAGTCTGAGAACAGATATTTCGGATCCCTTTGGAGACTATAGGGCCAAAGGAAATATCCTCCGATAACAAAGAGAAGGAAGCTTTCTGAGAAACTTCTTTGTGATCTGTGAAATCATCTCACAGAGTTACAGCTTTCCCCTCAAGAAGCCTTTCGCTAAGACAGTTCTTGTGGAATTGGCAAAGTGATATTTGGAAGCCCATAGAGGGCTATGGTGAAAAAGGAAATATCCTCACAGGAATTCTGGAAAGAAGTTTTCTGAGAAACTGCTTAGTGTTCTGTTAATTCATCTCACAGAGTTACATGTGTATTTCGTGCATCTCCTTGCTAGCCTTATTTCTGTGGAGTCTGAGAACAGATATTTCGGATCCCATTGGAGACTATAGGGCCAAAGGAAATATCCTCCGATAACAAAGAGAAAGAAGCTTTCTGAGAAACTTCTTTGTGTTCTGTGAAATCATCTCACAGAGTTACAGCTTTCCCCTCAAGAAGCCTTTCGCTGAGACAGTTCTTGTGAAATTGGCAAAGTGATATTTGGAAGCCCATAGAGGGCTATGGTGAAAAAGGAAATATCCTCAGATGAAATCTGGAAAGAAGCTTTCTGAGAAACTGCTTAGTGTTCTGTTAATTCATCTCACAGAGTTACATGTGTATTTCGTGGATCTCTTTGCTAGCCTTATTTCTGTGGAATCTGAGAACAGATATTTCGGATCCCTTTGAAAACTATAGGGCCAAAGGAAATATCCTCCGATAACAAAGAGAAAGAAGCTTTCTGAGAAACTTCTTTGTGTTCTGTGAAATCATCTCACAGAGTTACAGCTTTCCGTTCAGGAAGCCTTTCGCTAAGACAGTTCTTGTGGAATTGGCAAAGTGATATTTGGAAGCCCATAGAGGGCTATGGTGAAAACGGAAATATCCTCAGATGAAAGTTGGAAAGAAGCTTTCTGAGAAACTGCTTAGTGTTCTGTTAATTCATCTCACAGAGTTACATGTGTATTTCGTGGATCTCTTTGCTAGCCTTTTTTCTGTGGAATCTGAGAACAGATATTTCGGATCGCTCTGAAGACTATAGGGCCAAAGGAAATATCCTCCCATAACAAACAGAAAGAAGCTTTCTGAGAAACTTCTTCGTTTTCTGTGAAATCATCTCACAGAGTTACAGCTTTCCCCTCAAGAAGCCTTTCGCTAAGACAGTTCTTGTGGAATTGGCAAAGTGATATTTGGAAGCCCATAGAGGGCTATGGTGAAAAAGGAAATATCCTCAGATGAAATCTGGAAAGAAGCTTTCTGAGAAACTGCTTAGTGTTCTGTTAATTCATCTCACAGAGTTACATGTGTATTTCGTGGATCTCTTTGCTAGCCTGATTTCTGTGGAATCTGAGAACAGATATTTCGGATCCCTTTGAAAACTATAGGGCCAAAGGAAATATCCTCCGATAACAAAGAGAAAGAAGCTTTCTGAGAAACTTCTTTGTGTTCTGTGAAATCATCTCACAGAGTTACAGCATTCCGCTCAGGAAGCCTTTCGCTAAGACAGTTCTTGTGGAATTGGCAAAGTGATATTTGGAAGCCCATAGAGGGCTATGGTGAAAAAGGAAATATCCTCAGATGAAATCTGGAAAGAAGCTTACTGAGAAACTGCTTAGTGTTCTGTTAATTCATCTCACAGAGTTACATGTGTATTTCGTGGATCTCTTTGCTAGCCTTATTTCTGTGGAATCTGAGAACAGATATTTCGGATCCCTTTGAAAACTATAGGGCCAAAGGAAATATCCTCCGATAACAAAGAGAAAGAAGCTTTCTGAGAAACTTCTTTGTGTTCTGTGAAATCATCTCACAGAGTTACAGCTTTCCCCTCAAGAAGCCTTTCACTGAGACAGTTCTTGTGGAATTGGCAAAGTGATATTTGGAAGCCCATAGAGGGCTATGGTGAAAAAGGAAATATCCTCAGATGAAATCTGGAAAGAAGCTTTCTGAGAAACTGCTTAGTGTTCTGTTAATTCATCTCACAGAGTGACATGTGTATTTCGTGGATCTCTTTGCTAGCCTTATTTCTGTGGAATATGAGAACAGATATTTCGGATCGCTCTGAAGACTATAGGGTCAAAGGAAATATCCTCCCATAACAAACAGAAAGAAGCTTTCTGAGAAACTTCTTTGTGTTCTGTGAAATCATCTCACAGAGTTACAGCTTTCTCCTCAAGAAGCCTTTCGCTAAGACAGTTCTTGTGGAATTGGCAAAGTGATATTTGGAAGCCCATAGAGGGCTATGGTGAGAAAGGAAATATCCTCACAGGAAATCTGGAAAGAAGCTTTCTGAGAAACTGCTTAGTGTTCTGTTAATTCATCTCACAGAGTTACATGTGTATTTCGTGGATCTCTTTGCTAGCCTTATTTCTGTGGAATCTGAGAACAGATATTTCGGATCCCATTGATGACTATAGGGCCAAAGGAAAAGTCATCCCAAAACAAAGAGAAAGAAGCTTTCTGAGAAACTTCTTTGTGTTCTATGAAATCATCTCACAGAGTTACAGCTTTCCGCTCAAGAAGCCTTTCGCTAACACAGTTCTTGTGGAATTGGCAAAGTGATATTTGGAAGCCCATAGAGGGCTATGGTGAAAAAGGAAATATCCTCAGATGAAATCTGGAAAGAAGCTTTCTGAGAAACTGCTTAGTGTTCTGTTAATTCATCTCACAGAGTTACATGTGTATTTCGTGGATCTCCTTGCTAGCCTTATTTCTGTGGAGTCTGAGAACAGATATTTCGGATCCCATTGGAGACTATAGGGCCAAAGGAAATATCCTCGGATAACAAAGAGAAAGAAGCTTTCTGAGAAACTTCTTTGTGTTCTGTGAATTCATCTCACAGAGTTACAGCTTTCCACTCAAGAAGCCTTTCGCTAAGACAGTTCTTCTGGAATTGGCAAATTGATATTTGGAAGCCCATAGAGGGCTATGGTGAAAAAGGAAATATCCTCAGATGAAATCTGGAAAGAAGCTTTCTGAGAAACTGCTTAGTGTTCTGTTAATTCATCTCACAGAGTTACATATGTGTTTCGTGGATCTCTTTGCTAGCCTTATTTCTGTGGAGTCTGAGAACAGATATTTCGGATCCCTTTGGAGACTATATGGCCAAAGGAAATATCCTCCGATAACAAAGAGAAGGAAGCTTTCTGAGAAACTTCTTTGTGTTCTGTGAAATCATCTCACAGAGTTACAGCTTTCCCCTCAAGAAGCCTTTCGCTAAGACAGTTCTTGTGGTATTGGCAAAGTGATATTTGGAAGCCCATAAAGGGCTATGGTGAGAAAGGAAATATCCTCAGATGAAATCTGGAAAGAATCTCTGAGAAACTGGTTAGTGTTCTGTTAATTCATCTCAGAGAGTTATATGCGTATTTCGTGGATCTCTTTGCTAGCCTTATTTCTGTGGAATCTGAGAACAGATATTTCGGATCCCTTTGAAAACTATAGGGCCAAAGGAAATATCCTCCGATAACAAAGAGAAAGAAGCTTTCTGAGAAACTTCTTTGTGTTTTGTGAAATCATCTCACAGAGTTACAGCATTCCCGTCAAGAAGCCTTTCGCTGAGACAGTTCTTGTGGAATTGGCAAAGTGATATTTGGAAGCCCATAGAGGGCTATGGTGAAAAAGGAAATATCCTCACAGGAAATCTGGAAAGAAGCTTTCTGAGAAACTGCTTAGTGTTCTGTTAATTCATCTCACAGAGTTACATGTGTATTTCGTGGATCTCTTTGCTAGCCTTTTTTCTGTGGAATCTGAGAACAGATATTTCGGATCCCTTTGAAAACTATAGGGCCAAAGGAAATATCCTCCGATAACAAAGAGAAAGAAGCTTTCTGAGAAACTTCTTTGTGTTCTGTGAAATCATCTCACAGAGTTACAGCTTTCCGCTCAGGAAGCCTTTCGCTAAGACAGTTCTTGTGGAATTGGCAAAGTGATATTTGGAAGCCCATAGAGGGCTAAGGTGAAAAAGGAAATATCCTCAGATGAAATCTGGAAAGAAGCTTTCTGAGAAACTGCTTAGTGTTCTGTTAATTCATCTCACAGAGTTACATGTGTATTTCGTGGATCTCTTTGCTAGCCTTATTTCTGTGGAATCTGAGAACAGATATTTCGGATCCCTTTGAAAACTATAGGGCCAAAGGAAATATCCTCCGATAACAAAGAGAAAGAAGCTTTCTGAGAAACTTCTTTGTGTTCTGTGAAATCATCTCACAGAGTTACAGCTTTCCCCTCAAGAAGCCTTTCGCTGAGACAGTTCTTGTGGAATTGGCAAAGTGATATTTGGAAGCCCATAGAGGGCAATGGTGAAAAAGGAAATATCCTCACAGGAAATCTGGAAAGAAGCTTTCTGAGAAACTGCTTAGTGTTCTGTTAATTCATCTCACAGAGTTACATGTGTATTTCGTGGATCTCTTTGCTAGCCTTTTTTCTGTGGAATCTGAGAACAGATATTTCAGATCCCTTTGAAAACTATAGGGCCAAAGGAAATATCCTCCGATAACAAACAGAAAGAAGCTTTCTGAGAAACTTCTTTGTGTTCTGTGAAATCATCTCACAGAGTTACAGCTTTCCGCTCAGGAAGCCTTTCGCTAAGACAGTTCTTGTGGAATTGGCAAAGTGATATTTGGAAGCCCATAGAGGGCTATGGTGAAAAAGGAAATATCCTCAGATGAAATCTGGAAAGAAGCTTTCTGAGAAACTGCTTAGTGTTCTGTTAATTCATCTCACAGAGTTACATGTGTATTTCGTGGATCTCTTTGCTAGACTTATTTCTGTGGAATCTGAGAACAGATATTTCGGATCGCTCTGAAGACTATAGGGCCAAAGGAAATATCCTCCCATAACAAACAGAAAGAAGCTTTCTGAGAAACTTCTTTCTGTGAAATCATCTCACAGAGTTACAGCTTTCCCCTCAAGAAGCCTTTCGCTAAGACAGTTCTTGTGGAATTGGCAAAGTGATATTTGGAAGCCCATAGAGGGCTATGTTGAAAAAGGAAATATCCTCAGATGAAATCTGGAAAGAAGCTTTCTGAGAAACTGCTTAGTGTTCTGTTAATTCATCTCACAGAGTTACATGTGTATTTCGTGGATCTCTTTGCTAGCCTTATTTCTGTGGAATCTGAGAACAGATATTTCGGATCCCATTGATGACTATAGGGCCAAAGGAAATATCCTCCCAAAACAAAGAGAAAGAAGCTTTCTGAGAAACTTCTTTGTGTTCTGTGAAATCATCTCACAGAGTTACAGCTTTCCGCTCAAGAATCCTTTCGCTAAGACAGTTCTTGTGGAATTGGCAAGGTGATATTTGGAAGCCCATAGAGGGCTATGGTGAAAAAGGAAATATCCTCAGATGAAATCTGGAAAGAAGCTTTCTGAGAAACTGCTTAGTGTTCTGTTAATTCATCTTCACAGACTTACATGTGTATTTCGTGGATCTCCTTGCTAGCCTTATTTCTGTGGAGTCTGAGAACAGATATTTCGGATCCCATTGGAGACTATAGGGCCAAAGTAAATATCCTCCGATAACAAAGAGAAAGAAGCTCTCTGAGAAACTTCTTTGTGTTCTGTGAAATCATCTCACAGAGTTACAGCTTTCCCCTCAAGAAGCCTTTCGCTAAGACAGTTCTTGTGGAATTGGCAAAGTGATATTTGGAAGCCCATAGAGGGCTATGCTGAAAAAGGAAATATCCTCAGATGAAATCTAGAAATAATCTTTCTGAGAAACTGCTTAGTGTTCTGTTAATTCATCTCACAGAGTTACATGTGTATTTCGTGGATCTCTTTGCTAGCCTGATTTCTGTGGAATCTGAGAACAGATATTTCGGATCCCTTTGAAAACTATAGGGCCAAAGGAAATATCCTCCCATAACAAAGAGAAAGAAGCTTTCTGAGAAACTTCTTTGTGTTCTGTGAAATCATCTCACAGAGTTACAGCTTTCCCCTCAAGAAGCCTTTCGCTGAGACAGTTCTTGTGGAATTGGCAAAGTGATATTTGGAAGCCCATAGAGGGCAATGGTGAAAAAGGAAATATCCTCACAGGAAATCTGGAAAGAAGCTTTCTGAGAAACTGCTTAGTGTTCTGTTAATTCATCTCACAGAGTTACATGTGTATTTCGTGGATCTCTTTGCTAGCCTTTTTTCTGTGGAATCTGAGAACAGATATTTCAGATCCCTTTGAAAACTATAGGGCCAAAGGAAATATCCTCCGATAACAAACAGAAAGAAGCTTTCTGAGAAACTTCTTTGTGTTCTGTGAAATCATCTCACAGAGTTACAGCTTTCCGCTCTGGAAGCCTTTCGCTAAGACAGTTCTTGTGGAATTGGCAAAGTGATATTTGGAAGCCCATAGAGGGCTATGGTGAAAAAGGAAATATCCTCAGATGAAATCTGGAAAGAAGCTTTCTGAGAAACTGCTTAGTGTTCTGTTAATTCATCTCACAGAGTTAAATGTGTATTTCGTGGATCTCTTTGCTAGACTTATTTCTGTGGAATCTGAGAACAGATATTTCGGATCGCTCTGAAGACTATAGGGCCAAAGGAAATATCCTCCCATAACAAACAGAAAGAAGCTTTCTGAGAAACTTCTTTGTGTTCTGTGAAATCATCTCACAGAGTTACAGCTTTCCCCTCAAGAAGCCTTTCGCTAAGACAGTTCTTGTGGAATTGGCAAAGTGATATTTGGAAGCCCATAGAGGGCTATGTTGAAAAAGGAAATATCCTCAGATGAAATCTGGAAAGAAGCTTTCTGAGAAACTGCTTAGTGTTCTGTTAATTCATCTCACAGAGTTACATGTGTATTTCGTGGATCTCTTTGCTAGCCTTATTTCTGTGGAATCTGAGAACAGATATTTCGGATCCCATTGATGACTATAGGGCCAAAGGAAATATCCTCCCAAAACAAGAGAAAGAAGCTTTCTGAGAAAATTCTTTGTGTTCTGTGAAATCATCTCACAGAGTTACAGCTTTCCGCTCAAGAAGCCTTTCGCTAAGACAGTTCTTGTGGAATTGGCAAAGTGATATTTGGAAGCCCATAGAGGGCTATGGTGAAAAAGGAAATATCCTCAGATGAAATCTGGAAAGAAGCTTTCTGAGAAACTGCTTAGTGTTCTGTTAATTCATCTCACAGAGTTACATGTGTATTTCGTGGATCTCCTTGCTAGCCTTATTTCTGTGGAGTCTGAGAACAGATATATCGGATCCCATTGGAGACTATAGGGCCAAAGGAAATATCCTCCGATAACAAAGAGAAAGAAGCTTTCTGAGAAACTTCTTTGTGTTCTGTGAAATCATCTCACAGAGTTACAGCTTTCCCCTCAAGAAGCCTTTCGCTTAGACAGTTCTTGTGGAATTGGCAAAGTGATATTTGGAAGCCCATAGAGGGCTATGGTGAGAAAGGAAATATCCTCATATGAAATCTGGAAAGAAGCTTTCTGAGAAACTGCTTAGTGTTCTGTTAATTCATCTCACAGAGTTACATGTGTGTTTCGTGGATCTCTTTGCTAGCCTTATTTCTGTGGAATCTGAGAACAGATATTTCGGATCCCTTTGAAAACTATAGGGCCAAAGGAAATATCCTCCGATAACAAAGAGAAAGAAGCTTTCTGAGAAACTTCTTTGTGTTCTGTGAAATCATCTCACAGAGTTACAGCTTTCCCCTCAAGAAGCCTTTCGCTGAGACAGTTCTTGTGGAATTGGCAAAGTGATATTTGGAAGCCCATAGAGGGCTATGTTGAAAAAGGAAATATCCTCACAGGAAATCTGGAAAGAAGCTTTCTGAGAAACTGCTTAGTGTTCTGTTAATTCATCTCACAGAGTTACATGTGTATTTCGTGGATCTCTTTGCTAGCCTTTTTTCTGTGGAATCTGAGAACTGATATTTCGGATCCCTTTGAAAACTATTGGGCCAAAGGAAATATCCTCCGATAACAAAGAGAAAGAAGCTTTCTGACAAACTTCTTTGTGATCTGTGAAATCATCTCAAAGAGTTACAGCTTTCCCCTCAAGAAGCCTTTCGCTAAGACAGTTCTTGTGGAATTGGCAAAGTGATATTTGGAAGCCCATAGAGGGCTATGGTGAAAAAGGAAATATCGTCAGATGAAATCTGGAAAGAAGCTTTCTGAGAAACTGTTTAGTGTTCTGTTAATTCATCTCAGAGAGTTACATGTGTATTTCGTGGATCTCTTTGCTAGCCTTATTTTTGTGGAATCTGAGAACAGATATTTCGGATCCCTTTGAAGAGTATTGGGCCAAAGGAAATATCCTCCCATAACAAAGAGAAAGAAGCTTTCTGAGAAACTTCTTTGTGTTCTGTGAAATCATCTTACAGAGTTACAGCTTTCCCCTCAAGAAGCGTTTCGCTAAGACAGTTCTTGTGGAATTGGCAAAGTGATATTTGGAAGCCCATAGAGGGCTAAGGTGAAAAAGGAAATATCCTCAGATGAAATCTGGAAAGAAGCTTTCTGAGAAACTGCTTAGTGTTCTGTTAATTCATCTCACAGTGTTACATGTGTATTTCGTGGATCTCTTTGCTAGCCTTATTTCTGTGGAATATGAGAACAGATATTTCGGATCGCTCTGAAGACTATAGGGTCAAAGGAAATATCCTCCCATAACAAACAGAAAGAAGCTTTCTGAGAAACTTCTTTGTGTTCTGTGAAATCATCTCACAGAGTTAGAGCTTTCCCCTCAAGAAGCCTTTCGCTGAGACAGTTCTTGTGGAATTGGCAAAGTGATATTTGGAAGCCCATAGAGGGCTATGTTGAAAAAGGAAATATCCTCACAGGAAATCTGGAAAGAAGCTTTCTGAGAAACTGCTTAGTGTTCTGTTAATTCATCTCACAGAGTTACATGTGTGTTTCGTGGATCTCTTTGCTAGCCTTATTTCTGTGGAGTCTGAGAACAGATATTTCGGATCCCTTTGGAGACTATATGGCCAAAGGAAATATCCTCCGATAACAAAGAGAAGGAAGCTTTCTGAGAAACTTCTTTGTGTTCTGTGAAATCATCTCACAGAGTTACAGCTTTCCCCTCAAGAAGCCTTTCGCTAAGACAGTTCTTGTGAAATTGGCAAAGTGATATTTGGAAGCCCATACAGGGCTATGGTGAGAAAGGAAATATCCTCAGATGAAATCTGGAAAGAATCTTTCTGAGAAACTGGTTAGTGTTCTGTTAATTCATCTCAGAGAGTTATATGCGTATTTCGTGGATCTCTTTGCTAGCCTTATTTCTGTGGAATCTGAGAACAGATATTTCGGATCCCTTTGAAAACTATAGGGCCAAAGGAAATATCCTCCGATAACAAAGAGAAAGAAGCTTTCTGAGAAACTTCTTTGTGTTCGGTGAAATCATCTCACAGAGTTACAGCATTCCCGTCAAGAAGCCTTTCGCTGAGACAGTTCTTGTGGAATTGGCAAAGTGATATTTGGAAGCCCATAGAGGGCTATGGTGAAAAAGGAAATATCCTCACAGGAAATCTGGAAAGAAGCTTTCTGAGAAACTGCTTAGTGTTCTGTTAATTCATCTCACAGAGTTACATGTGTATTTCGTGGATCTCTTTGCTAGCCTTTTTTCTGTGGAATCTGAGAACAGATATTTCGGATCCCTTTGAAAGCTATAGGGCCAAAGGAAATATCCTCCGATAACAAAGAGAAAGAAGCTTTCTGAGAAACTTCTTTGTGTTCTGTGAAATCATCTCACAGAGTTACAGCTTTCCGCTCAGGAAGCCTTTCGCTAAGACAGTTCTTGTGGAATTGGCAAAGTGATAATTGGAAGCCCTTAGAGGGCTATGGTGAAAAAGGAAATATCCTCAGATGAAATCTGGAAAGAAGCTTTCTGAGAAACTGCTTAGTGTTCTGTTAATTCATCTCACAGAGTTACATGTGTATTTCGTGGATCTCTTTGCTAGCCTTATTTCTGTGGAATCTGAGAACAGATATTTCGGATCCCTTTGAAAACTATAGGGCCAAAGGAAATATCCTCTGATAACAAAGAGAAAGAAGCTTTCTGAGAAACTTCTTTGTGTTCTGTGAAATCATCTCACAGAGTTACAGCTTTCCCCTCAAGAAGCCTTTCGCTGAGACAGTTCTTGTGGAATTGGCAAAGTGATATTTGGAAGCCCATAGAGGGCTATGGTGAAAAAGGAAATATCCTCACAGGAAATCTGGAAAGAAGCTTTCTGAGAAACTGCTTAGTGTTCTGTTAATTCATCTCACAGAGTTACATGTGTATTTCGTGGATCTCTTTGCTAGCCTTTTTTCTGTGGATTCTGAGAACAGATATTTCAGATCCCTTTGAAAACTATAGGGCCAAAGGAAATATCCTCCCATAACAAAGAGAAAGAAGCTTTCTGAGAAACTTCTTTGTGTTCTGTGAAATCATCTCACAGAGTTACAGCTTTCCGCTCAGGAAGCCTTTCGCTAAGACAGTTCTTGTGGAATTGGCAAAGTGATATTTGGAAGCCCATAGAGGGCTATGGTGAAAAAGGAAATATCCTCAGATGAAATCTGGAAAGAAGCTTTCTGAGAAACTGCTTAGTGTTCTGTTAATTCATCTCACAGAGTTACATGTGTATTTCGTGGATCTCTTTGCTAGACTTATTTCTGTGGAATCTGAGAACAGATATTTCGGATCGCTCTGAAGACTATAGGGCCAAAGGAAATATCCTCCCATAACAAACAGAAAGAAGCTTTCTGAGAAACTTCTTTGTGTTCTGTGAAATCATCTCACAGAGTTACAGCTTTCCCCTCAAGAAGCCTTTCGCTAAGACAGTTCTTGTGGAATTGGCAAAGTGATATTTGGAAGCCCATAGAGGGCTATGGTGAAAAAGGAAATATCCTCAGATGAAATCTGGAAAGAAGCTTTCTGAGAAACTGCTTAGTGTTCTGTTAATTCATCTTCACAGAGTTACATGTGTATTTCGTGGATCTCCTTGCTAGCCTTATTTCTGTGGAGTCTGAGAACAGATATTTCGGATCCCATTGGAGACTATAGGGCCAAAGGAAATATCCTCCGATAATAAAGAGAAAGAAGCTCTCTGAGAGACTTCTTTGTATTCTGTGAAATCATCTCACAGAGTTACAGCTTTCCCCTCAAGAAGCCTTTCGCTAAGACAGTTCTTGTGGAATTGGCAAAGTGATATTTGGAAGCCCATAGAGGGCTATGGTGAAAAAGGAAATATCCTCAGATGAAATCTGGAAAGAAGCTTTCTGAGAAACTGCTTAGTGTTCTGTTAATTCATCTCACAGAGTTACATGTGTATTTCGTGGATCTCTTTGCTAGACTTATTTCTGTGGAATCTGAGAACAGATATTTCGGATCGCTCTGAAGACTATAGGGCCAAAGGAAATATCCTCCCATAACAAACAGAAAGAAGCTTTCTGAGAAACTTCTTTGTGTTCTGTGAAATCATCTCACAGAGTTACAGCTTTCCCCTCAAGAAGCCTTTCGCTAAGACAGTTCTTGTGGAATTGGCAAAGTGATATTTGGAAGCCCATAGAGGGCTATGGTGAAAAAGGAAATATCCTCAGATGAAATCTGGAAAGAAGCTTTCTGAGAAACTGCTTAGTGTTCTGTTAATTCATCTTCACAGAGTTACATGTGTATTTCGTGGATCTCCTTGCTAGCCTTATTTCTGTGGAGTCTGAGAACAGATATTTCGGATCCCATTGGAGACTATAGGGCCAAAGGAAATATCCTCCGATAACAAAGAGAAAGAAGCTCTCTGAGAAACTTCTTTGTATTCTGTGAAATCATCTCACAGAGTTACAGCTTTCCCCTCAAGAAGTCTTTCGCTAAGACAGTTCCTGTGGAATTGGCAAAGTGATATTTGGAAGCCCATAGAGGGCTATGCTGAAAAAGGAAATATCCTAGATGAAATCTAGAAATAATCTTTCTGAGAAACTGCTTAGTGTTCTGTTAATTCATCTCACAGAGTTACATGTGTATTTCGTGGATCTCTTTGCTAGCCTGATTTCTGTGGAATCTGAGAACAGATATTTCGGATCCCTTTGAAAACTATAGGGCCAAAGGAAATATCCTCCCATAACAAAGAGAAAGAAGCTTTCTGAGAAACTTCTTTGTGTTCTGTGAAATCATCTCACAGAGTTACAGCTTTCCCCTCAAGAAGCCTTTCGCTAAGACAGTTCTTGTGGAATTGGCAAAGTGATATTTGGAAGCCCATAGAGGGCTATGGTGAAAAAGGAAATATCCTCACAGGAAATCTGGAAAGAAGCTTTCTGAGAAACTGCTTAGTGTTCTGTTAATTCATCTCACAGAGTTACATGTGTATTTCGTGGATCTCTTTGCTAGCCTTATTTCTGTGGAATCTGAGAACAGATATTTCAGATCCCTTTGAAAACTATAGGGCCAAAGGAAATATCCTCCGATAACAAAGAGAAAGAAGCTTTCTGAGAAACTTCTTTGTGTTCTGTGAAATCATCTCACAGAGTTACAGCTTTCCGCTCAGGAAGCCTTTCGCTAAGACAGTTCTTGTGGAATTGGCAAAGTGATATTTGGAAGCCCATAGAGGGCTATGGTGAAAAAGGAAATATCCTCACAGGAAATCTGGAAAGAAGCTTTCTGAGAAACTGCTTAGTGTTCTGTTAATTCATCTCACAGAGTTACATGTGTATTTCGTGGATCTCTTTGCTAGCCTTTTTTCTGTGGAATCTGAGAACAGATATTTCGGATCCCTTTGAAAGCTATAGGGCCAAAGGAAATATCCTCCGATAACAAAGAGAAAGAAGCTTTCTGAGAAACTTCTTTGTGTTCTGTGAAATCATCTCACAGAGTTACAGCTTTCCGCTCAGGAAGCCTTTCGCTAAGACAGTTCTTGTGGAATTGGCAAAGTGATAATTGGAAGCCCTTAGAGGGCTATGGTGAAAAAGGAAATATCCTCAGATGAAATCTGGAAAGAAGCTTTCTGAGAAACTGCTTAGTGTTCTGTTAATTCATCTCACAGAGTTACATGTGTATTTCGTGGATCTCTTTGCTAGCCTTATTTCTGTGGAATCTGAGAACAGATATTTCGGATCCCTTTGAAAACTATAGGGCCAAAGGAAATATCCTCTGATAACAAAGAGAAAGAAGCTTTCTGAGAAACTTCTTTGTGTTCTGTGAAATCATCTCACAGAGTTACAGCTTTCCCCTCAAGAAGCCTTTCGCTGAGACAGTTCTTGTGGAATTGGCAAAGTGATATTTGGAAGCCCATAGAGGGCTATGGTGAAAAAGGAAATATCCTCACAGGAAATCTGGAAAGAAGCTTTCTGAGAAACTGCTTAGTGTTCTGTTAATTCATCTCACAGAGTTACATGTGTATTTCGTGGATCTCTTTGCTAGCCTTTTTTCTGTGGAATCTGAGAACAGATATTTCAGATCCCTTTGAAAACTATAGGGCCAAAGGAAATATCCTCCGATAACAAAGAGAAAGAAGCTTTCTGAGAAACTTCTTTGTGTTCTGTGAAATCATCTCACAGAGTTACAGCTTTCCGCTCAGGAAGCCTTTCGCTAAGACAGTTCTTGTGGAATTGGCAAAGTGATATTTGGAAGCCCATAGAGGGCTATGGTGAAAAAGGAAATATCCTCAGATGAAATCTGGAAAGAAGCTTTCTGAGAAACTGCTTAGTGTTCTGTTAATTCATCTCACAGAGTTACATGTGTATTTCGTGGATCTCTTTGCTAGACTTATTTCTGTGGAATCTGAGAACAGATATTTCGGATCGCTCTGAAGACTATAGGGCCAAAGGAAATATCCTCCCATAACAAACAGAAAGAAGCTTTCTGAGAAACTTCTTTGTGTTCTGTGAAATCATCTCACAGAGTTACAGCTTTCCCCTCAAGAAGCCTTTCGCTAAGACAGTTCTTGTGGAATTGGCAAAGTGATATTTGGAAGCCCATAGAGGGCTATGGTGAAAAAGGAAATATCCTCAGATGAAATCTGGAAAGAAGCTTTCTGAGAAACTGCTTAGTGTTCTGTTAATTCATCTTCACAGAGTTACATGTGTATTTCGTGGATCTCCTTGCTAGCCTTATTTCTGTGGAGTCTGAGAACAGATATTTCGGATCCCATTGGAGACTATAGGGCCAAAGGAAATATCCTCCGATAACAAAGAGAAAGAAGCTCTCTGAGAGACTTCTTTGTATTCTGTGAAATCATCTCACAGAGTTACAGCTTTCCCCTCAAGAAGCCTTTCGCTAAGACAGTTCTTGTGGAATTGGCAAAGTGATATTTGGAAGCCCATAGAGGGCTATGGTGAAAAAGGAAATATCCTCAGATGAAATCTGGAAAGAAGCTTTCTGAGAAACTGCTTAGTGTTCTGTTAATTCATCTCACAGAGTTACATGTGTATTTCGTGGATCTCTTTGCTAGACTTATTTCTGTGGAATCTGAGAACAGATATTTCGGATCGCTCTGAAGACTATAGGGCCAAAGGAAATATCCTCCCATAACAAACAGAAAGAAGCTTTCTGAGAAACTTCTTTGTGTTCTGTGAAATCATCTCACAGAGTTACAGCTTTCCCCTCAAGAAGCCTTTCGCTAAGACAGTTCTTGTGGAATTGGCAAAGTGATATTTGGAAGCCCATAGAGGGCTATGGTGAAAAAGGAAATATCCTCAGATGAAATCTGGAAAGAAGCTTTCTGAGAAACTGCTTAGTGTTCTGTTAATTCATCTCACAGAGTTACATGTGTATTTCGTGGATCTCTTTGCTAGACTTATTTCTGTGGAATCTGAGAACAGATATTTCGGATCGCTCTGAAGACTATAGGGCCAAAGGAAATATCCTCCCATAACAAACAGAAAGAAGCTTTCTGAGAAACTTCTTTGTGTTCTGTGAAATCATCTCACAGAGTTACAGCTTTCCCCTCAAGAAGCCTTTCGCTAAGACAGTTCTTGTGGAATTGGCAAAGTGATATTTGGAAGCCCATAGAGGGCTATGGTGAAAAAGGAAATATCCTCAGATGAAATCTGGAAAGAAGCTTTCTGAGAAACTGCTTAGTGTTCTGTTAATTCATCTCACAGAGTTACATGTGTATTTCGTGGATCTCTTTGCTAGCCTTATTTCTGTGGAATCTGAGAACAGATATTTCGGATCCCATTGATGACTATAGGGCCAAAGGAAATATCCTCCCAAAACAAAGAGAAAGAAGCTTTCTGAGAAACTTCTTTGTGTTCTGTGAAATCATCTCACAGAGTTACAGCTTTCCGCTCAAGAATCCTTTCGCTAAGACAGTTCTTGTGGAATTGGCAAGGTGATATTTGGAAGCCCATAGAGGGCTATGGTGAAAAAGGAAATATCCTCAGATGAAATCTGGAAAGAAGCTTTCTGAGAAACTGCTTAGTGTTCTGTTAATTCATCTCACAGAGTTACATGTGTATTTCGTGGATCTCTTTGCTAGCCTTATTTCTGTGGAATCTGAGAACAGATATTTCAGATCCCTTTGAAAACTATAGGGCCAAAGGAAATATCCTCCGATAACAAAGAGAAAGAAGCTTTCTGAGAAACTTCTTTGTGTTCTGTGAAATCATCTCACAGAGTTACAGCTTTCCGCTCAGGAAGCCTTTCGCTAAGACAGTTCTTGTGGAATTGGCAAAGTGATATTTGGAAGCCCATAGAGGGCTATGGTGAAAAAGGAAATATCCTCAGATGAAATCTGGAAAGAAGCTTTCTGAGAAACTGCTTAGTGTTCTGTTAATTCATCTCACAGAGTTACATGTGTATTTCGTGGATCTCTTTGCTAGCCTTATTTCTGTGGAATCTGAGAACAGATATTTCGGATCGCTCTGAAGACTATACGGCCAAAGGAAATATCCTCCCATAACAAACAGAAAGAAGCTTTCTGAGAAACTTCTTTGTGTTCTGTGAAATCATCTCACAGAGTTACAGCTTTCCCCTCAAGAAGCCTTTCGCTAAGACAGTTCTTGTGGAATTGGCAAAGTGATATTTGGAAGCCCATAGAGGGCTATGGTGAAAAAGGAAATATCCTCAGATGAAATCTGGAAAGAAGCTTTCTGAGAAACTGCTTAGTGTTCTGTTAATTCATCTCACAGAGTTACATGTGTATTTCGTGGATCTCTTTGCTAGCCTTATTTCTGTGGAATCTGAGAACAGATATTTCGGATCCCATTGATGACTATAGGGCCAAAGGAAATATCCTCCCAAAACAAGAGAAAGAAGCTTTCTGAGAAACTTCTTTGTGTTCTGTGAAATCATCTCACAGAGTTACAGCTTTCCGCTCAAGAAGCCTTTCGCTAAGACAGTTCTTGTGGAATTGGCAAAGTGATATTTGGAAGCCCATAGAGGGCTATGGTGAAAAAGGAAATATCCTCCGATGAAATCTGGAAATAAGCTTTCTGAGAAACTGCTTAGTGTTCTGTTAATTCATCTCACAGAGTTACATGAGTATTTCGTGGATCTCCTTGCTAGCCTTATTTCTGTGGAGTCTGAGAACAGATATATCGGATCCCATTGGAGACTATAGGGCCAAAGGAAATATCCTCCGATAACAAAGAGAAAGAAGCTTTCTGAGAAACTTCTTTGTGTTCTGTGAAATCATCTCACAGAGTTACAGCTTTCCCCTCAAGAAGCCTTTCGCTAAGACAGTTCTTGTGGAATTGGCAAAGTAATATTTGGAAGCCCATAGAGGGCTATGGTGAAAAAGGAAATATCCTCATATGAAATCTGGAAAGAAGCTTTCTGAGAAACTGCTTAGTGTTCTGTTAATTCATCTCACAGAGTTACATGTGTGTTTCGTGGATCTCTTTGCTAGCCTTATTTCTGTGGAATCTGAGAACAGATATTTCGGATCCCTTTGAAAACTATAGGGCCAAAGGAAATATCCTCCGATAACAAAGAGAAAGAAGCTTTCGGAGAAACTTCTTTGTGTTCTGTGAAAACATCTCACAGAGTTACAGCTTTCCCCTCAAGAAGCCTTTCGCTGAGACAGTTCTTGTGGAATTGGCAAAGTGATATTTGGAAGCCCATAGAGGGCTATGTTGAAAAAGGAAATATCCTCACAGGAAATCTGGAAAGAAGCTTTCTGAGAAACTGCTTAGTGTTCTGTTAATTCATCTCACAGAGTTACATGTGTATTTCGTGGATCTCTTTGCTAGCCTTTTTTCTGTGGAATCTGAGAACAGATATTTCGGATCCCTTTGAAAACTTTTGGGCCAAAGGAAATATCCTCCGATAACAAAGAGAAAGAAGCTTTCTGAGAAACTTCTTTGTGTTCTGTGAAATCATCTCAAAGAGTTACAGCTTTCCCCTCAAGAAGCCTTTCGCTAAGACAGTTCTTGTGGAATTGGCAAAGTGATATTTGGAAGCCCATAGAGGGCTATGGTGAAAAAGGAAATATCGTCAGATGAAATCTGGAAAGAAGCTTTCTGAGAAACTGTTTAGTGTTCTGTTAATTCATCTCAGAGAGTTACATGTGTATTTCGTGGATCTCTTTGCTAGCCTTATTTCTGTGGAATCTGAGAACAGATATTTCGGATCCCTTTGAAGAGTATAGGGCCAAAGGAAATATCCTCCCATAACAAAGAGAAAGAAGCTTTCTGAGAAACTTCTTTGTGTTCTGTGAAATCATCTTACAGAGTTACAGCTTTCCCCTCAAGAAGCGTTTCGCTAAGACAGTTCTTGTGGAATTGGCAAAGTGATATTTGGAAGCCCATAGAGGGCTAAGGTGAAAAAGGAAATATCCTCAGATGAAATCTGGAAAGAAGCTTTCTGAGAAACTGCCTAGTGTTCTGTTAATTCATCTCAGAGAGTTACATGTGTGTTTCGTGGATCTCCTTGCTAGCCTTATTTCTGTGGAGTCTGAGAACAGATATTGCGCATCCCATTGGAGACTATAGGGCCAAAGGAAATATCCTCCGATAACAAAGAGAAAGAAGCTTTCTGAGAAACTTCTTCGTTTTCTGTGAAATCATCTCACAGAGTTACAGCTTTCCCCTCAAGAAGCCTTTCGCTAAGACAGTTCTTGTGGAATTGGCAAAGTGATATTTGGAAGCCCATAGAGGGCTATGGTGAAAAAGGAAATATCGTCAGATGAAATCTGGAAAGAAGCTTTCTGAGAAACTGCTTGGTGTTCTGTTAATTCATCTCACAGAGTTACATGTGTATTTCGTGGATCTCTTTGCTAGCCTTATTTCTGTGGAATCTGAGAACAGATATTTCGGATCCCTTTGAAGAGTATAGGGCCAAAGGAGATATCCTCCCATAACAAAGAGAAAGAAGCTTTCTGAGAAACTTCTTTGTGTTCTGTGAAATCATCTCACAGAGTTACAGCTTTCCGCTCAAGAAGCCTTTCGCTAAGACACTTCTTGTGGAATTGGCAAAGTGATATTTGGAAGCCCATAGAGGGATGTGGTGAAAAAGGAAATATCCTAAGATGAAATCTGGAAAGAAGCTTTCTGAGAAACTGCTTAGTGTTCTGTTAATTCATCTCACAGTGTTACATGTGTATTTCGTTGATCTCTTTGCTAGCCTTATTTCTGTGGAATCTGAGAACAGATATTTCGGATCCCATTGATGACTATAGGGCCAAAGGAAATGTCCTCCCAAAACAAAGAGAAAGAAGCTTTCTGAGAAACTTCTTTGTGTTCTGTGAAATCATCTCACAGAGTTACAGCTTTCCGCTCAAGAAGCCTTTCGCTGAGACAGTTCTTGTGGAATTGGCAAAGTGATATTTGGAAGCCCATAGAGGGCTATGGTGAAAAAGGAAATATCCTCAGATGAAATCTGGAAAGAAGCTTTCTGAGAAACTGCTTAGTGTTCTGTTAATTCATCTCACAGAGTTACATGTGTATTTCGTGGATCAATTTGCTAGCCTTATTTCTGTGGAATCTGAGAACAGATATTTCAGATCCCTTTGAAAACTATAGGGCCAAAGGGAATATCCTCCGATAACAAAGAGAAAGAAGCTTTCTGAGAAACTTCTTTGTGTTCTGTGAAATCATCTCACAGAGTTACAGCTTTCCCCTCAAGAAGCCTTTCGCTAAGACAGTTCTTGTGGAATTGGCAAAGTGATATTTGGAAGCCCATAGAGGGCTATGGTGAAAAAGGAAATATCCTCCGATGAAATCTGGAAAGAAGCTTTCTGAGAAACTGCTTAGTGTTCTGTTAATTCATCTCACAGAGTTACATGTGTATTTCGTGGATCTCTTTGCTAGCCTTATTTCTGTGGAGTCTGAGAACAGATATTTCGGATCCCATTGGAGACTATAGGGCCAAAGGAAATATCCTCCGATAACAAAGAGAAGGAAGCTTTCTGAGAAACTTCTTTGTGTTCTGTGAAATCATCTCACAGAGTTACAGCTTTCCCCTCAAGAAGCCTTTCGCTAAGACAGTTCTTGTGGAATTGGGAAAGTGATATTTGGAAGCCCATAGAGGGCTATGCTGAAAAAGGAAATATCCTCAGATGAAATCTAGAAAGAATCTTTCTGAGGAACTGCTTAGTGTTCTGTTAATTCATCTCACAGAGTTACATGTGTATTTCGTGGATCTCTTTGCTAGCCTTATTTCTGTGGAATCTGAGAACAGATATTTCGGATCGCTCTGAAGACTATAGGGCCAAAGGAAATATCCTCCCATAACAAACAGAAAGAAGCTTTCTGAGAAACTTCTTTGTGTTCTGTGAAATCATCTCACAGAGTTACAGCTTTCCCCTCAAGAAGCCTTTCGCTAAGACAGTTCTTGTGGAATTGGCAAAGTGATATTTGGAAGCCCATAGAGGGCTATGGTGAAAAAGGAAATATCCTCAGATGAAATCTGTAAGAAGCTTTCTGAGAAACTGCTTAGTGTTCTGTTAATTCATCTCGCAGAGTTACATGTGTATTTCGTGGATCTCTTTGCTAGCCTGATTTCTGTGGAATCTGAAAACAGATATTTCGGATCCCTTTGAAGAGTATAGGGCCAAAGGAAATATCCTCCGATAACAAAGAGAAAGAAGCTTTCTGAGAAACTTCTTTGTGTTCTGTGAAATCATCTCACAGAGTTACAGCTTTCCCCTCAAGAAGCCTTTCGCTAAGACAGTTCTTCTGGAATTGGCAAAGTGATATTTGGAAGCCCACAGTGGGCTATGGTGAAAAAGGAAATATCCTAGGATGAAATCTGGAAAGAAGCTTTCTGAGAAACTGCTTAGTGTTCTGTTAATTCATCTCACAGAGTTACATGTGTATTTCGTGGATCTCTTTGCTAGCCTTATTTCTGTGGAATCTGAGAACAGATATTTCCGATCCCTTTGAAGACTATGGGGCCAAAGGAAATATCCTTCCATAACAAAGAGAAAGAAGCTTTCTGAGAAACTTCTTTGTGTTCTGTGAAATCATCTCACGGAGTTACAGCTTTCCCCTCAAGAAGCCTTTCGCTAAGACAGTTCTTGTGGAATTGGCAAAGTGATATTTGGAAGCCCTTAGAGGGCTATGGTGAAAAAGGAAATATCCTCAGATGAAATCTGGAAGGAAGCTTTCTGAGAAACTGCTTAGTGTTCTGTTAATTCATCTCACAGAGTTACATGTGTATTTCGTGGATCTCCTTGCTAGCCTTATTTCTGTGGAGTCTGAGAACAGATATTTCGGATCCCATTGGAGACTATAGGGCCAAAGGAAATATCCTCCGATAACAAAGAGAAAGAAGCTTTCTGAGAAACTTCTTTGTGTTCTGTGAAATCATCTCACAGAGTTACAGCTTTCCCCTCAAGAAGCCTTTCGCTGAGACAGTTCTTGTGAAATTGGCAAAGTGATATTTGGAAGCCCATAGAGGGCTATGGTGAAAAAGGAAATATCCTCACAGGAAATCTGGAAAGAAGCTTTCTGAGAAACTGCTTAGTGTTCTGTTAATTCATCTCACAGAGTTACATGTGTATTTCGTGGATCTCTTTGCTAGCCTTATTTCTGTGGAATCTGAGAACAGATATTTCGGATCCCTTTGAAAACTATAGGGCCAAAGGAAATATCCTCCGATAACAAAGAGAAAGAAGCTTTCTGAGAAACTTCTTTGTGTTCTGTGAAATCATCTCACAGAGTTACAGCTTTCCGCTCAGGAAGCCTTTCGCTAAGACAGTTCTTGTGGAATTGGCAAAGTGATATTTGGAAGCCCTTAGAGGGCTATGGTGAAAACGGAAATATCCTCAGATGAAAGTTGGAAAGAAGCTTTCTGAGAAACTGCTTAGTGTTCTGTTAATTCATCTCACAGAGTTACATGTGTATTTCGTGGATCTCTTTGCTAGCCTTATTTCTGTGGAATCTGAGAAGAGATATTTCGGATCGCTCTGAAGACTATAGGGCCAAAGGAAATATCCTCCCATAACAAACAGAAAGAAGCTTTCTGAGAAACTTCTTCGTTTTCTGTGAAATCATCTCACAGAGTTACAGCTTTCCCCTCAAGAAGCCTTTCGCTAAGACAGTTCTTGTGGAATTGGCAAAGTGATATTTGGAAGCCCATAGAGGGCTATGGTGAAAAAGGAAATATCCTCAGATGAAATCTGGAAAGAAGCTTTCTGAGAAACTGCTTAGTGTTCTGTTAATTCATCTCACAGAGTTACATGTGTGTTTCGTGGATCTCTTTGCTAGCCTTATTTCTGTGGAGTCTGAGAACAGATATTTCGGATCCCATTGGAGACTATATGGCCAAAGGAAATATCCTCCGATAACAAAGAGAAGGAAGCTTTCTGAGAAACTTCTTTGTGTTCTGTGAAATCATCTCACAGAGTTACAGCTTTCCCCTCAAGAAGCCTTTCGCTAAGACAGTTCTTTTGGAATTGGCAAAGTGATATTTGGAAGCCCATAGAGGGCTACGGTGAAAACGGAAATATCCTCAGATGAAACCTGGAAAGAAGCTTTCTGAGAAACTGCTTAGTGTTCTGTTAATTCATCTCACAGAGTTACATGTGTATTTCGTGGATCTCTTTGCTAGCCTTATTTCTGTGGAATCTGAGAACAGATATTTCGGATCGCTCTGAAGACTATAGGGCCAAAGGAAATATCCTCCGATAACAAAGAGAAAGAAGCTTTCTGAGAAACTTCTTCGTTTTCTGTGAAATCATCTCACAGAGTTACAGCTTTCCCCTCAAGAAGCCTTTCGCTAAGACAGTTCTTGTGGAATTGGCAAAGTGATATTTGGAAGCCCATAGAGGGCTATGGTGAAAAAGGAAATATCCTCAGATGAAATCTGGAAAGAAGCTTTCTGAGAAACTGCTTAGTGTTCTGTTAATTCATCTCACAGAGTTACATGTGTATGTCGTGGATCTCTTTGCTAGCCTTATTTCTGTGGAATCTGAGAACAGATATTTCGGATCCCTTTGAAGAGTATAGGGCCAAAGGAAATATCCTCCCATAACAAAGAGAAAGAAGCTTTCTGAGAAACTTCTTTGTGTTCTGTGAAATCATCTCACAGAGTTACAGCTTTCCGCTCAAGAAGCCTTTCGCTAAGACAGTTCTTGTGGAATTGGCAAAGTGATATTTGGAAGCCCATAGAGGGCTGTGGTGAAAAAGGAAATATCCTCAGATGAAATCTGGAAAGAAGCTTTCTGAGAAACTGCTTAGTGTTCTGTTAATTCATCTCACAGAGTTACATGAGTATTTCGTGGATCTCCTTGCTAGCCTTATTTCTGTGGAGTCTGAGAACAGATATATCGGATCCCATTGGAGACTATAGGGCCAAAGGAAATATCCTCCGATAACAAAGAGAAAGAAGCTTTCTGAGAAACTTCTTTGTGTTCTGTGAAATCATCTCACAGAGTTACAGCTTTCCCCTCAAGAAGCCTTTCGCTAAGACAGTTCTTGTGGAATTGGCAAAGTGATATTTGGAAGCCCATAGAGGGCTATGGTGAAAAAGGAAATATCCTCATATGAAATCTGGAAAGAAGCTTTCTGAGAAACTGCTTAGTGTTCTGTTAATTCATCTCACAGAGTTACATGTGTGTTTCGTGGATCTCTTTGCTAGCCTTATTTCTGTGGAATCTGAGAACAGATATTTCGGATCCCTTTGAAAACTATAGGGCCAAAGGAAATATCCTCCGATAACAAAGAGAAAGAAGCTTTCGGAGAAACTTCTTTGTGTTCTGTGAAATCATCTCACAGAGTTACAGCTTTCCCCTCAAGAAGCCTTTCGCTGAGACAGTTCTTGTGGAATTGGCAAAGTGATATTTGGAAGCCCATAGAGGGCTATGTTGAAAAAGGAAATATCCTCACAGGAAATCTGGAAAGAAGCTTTCTGAGAAACTGCTTAGTGTTCTGTTAATTCATCTCACAGAGTTACATGTGTATTTCGTGGATCTCTTTGCTAGCCTTTTTTCTGTGGAATCTGAGAACAGATATTTCGGATCCCTTTGAAAACTTTTGGGCCAAAGGAAATATCCTCCGATAACAAAGAGAAAGAAGCTTTCTGAGAAACTTTTTTGTGTTCTGTGAAATCATCTCAAAGAGTTACAGCTTTCCCCTCAAGAAGCCTTTCGCTAAGACAGTTCTTGTGGAATTGGCAAAGTGATATTTGGAAGCCCATAGAGGGCTATGGTGAAAAAGGAAATATCGTCAGATGAAATCTGGAAAGAAGCTTTCTGAGAAACTGTTTAGTGTTCTGTTAATTCATCTCAGAGAGTTACATGTGTATTTCGTGGATCTCTTTGCTAGCCTTATTTCTGTGGAATCTGAGAACAGATATTTCGGATCCCTTTGAAGAGTATAGGGCCAAAGGAAATATCCTCCCATAACAAAGAGAAAGAAGCTTTCTGAGAAACTTCTTTGTGTTCTGTGAAATCATCTTACAGAGTTACAGCTTTCCCCTCAAGAAGCGTTTCGCTAAGACAGTTCTTGTGGAATTGGCAAAGTGATATTTGGAAGCCCATAGAGGGCTAAGGTGAAAAAGGAAATATCCTCAGATGAAATCTGGAAAGAAGCTTTCTGAGAAACTGCCTAGTGTTCTGTTAATTCATCTCAGAGAGTTACATGTGTGTTTCGTGGATCTCCTTGCTAGCCTTATTTCTGTGGAGTCTGAGAACAGATATTGCGCATCCCATTGGAGACTATAGGGCCAAAGGAAATATCCTCCGATAACAAAGAGAAAGAAGCTTTCTGAGAAACTTCTTCGTTTTCTGTGAAATCATCTCACAGAGTTACAGCTTTCCCCTCAAGAAGCCTTTCGCTAAGACAGTTCTTGTGGAATTGGCAAAGTGATATTTGGAAGCCCATAGAGGGCTATGGTGAAAAAGGAAATATCGTCAGATGAAATCTGGAAAGAAGCTTTCTGAGAAACTGCTTGGTGTTCTGTTAATTCATCTCACAGAGTTACATGTGTATTTCGTGGATCTCTTTGCTAGCCTTATTTCTGTGGAATCTGAGAACAGATATTTCGGATCCCTTTGAAGAGTATAGGGCCAAAGGAGATATCCTCCCATAACAAAGAGAAAGAAGCTTTCTGAGAAACTTCTTTGTGTTCTGTGAAATCATCTCACAGAGTTACAGCTTTCCGCTCAAGAAGCCTTTCGCTAAGACACTTCTTGTGGAATTGGCAAAGTGATATTTGGAAGCCCATAGAGGGATGTGGTGAAAAAGGAAATATCCTAAGATGAAATCTGGAAAGAAGCTTTCTGAGAAACTGCTTAGTGTTCTGTTAATTCATCTCACAGTGTTACATGTGTATTTCGTTGATCTCTTTGCTAGCCTTATTTCTGTGGAATCTGAGAACAGATATTTCGGATCCCATTGATGACTATAGGGCCAAAGGAAATGTCCTCCCAAAACAAAGAGAAAGAAGCTTTCTGAGAAACTTCTTTGTGTTCTGTGAAATCATCTCACAGAGTTACAGCTTTCCGCTCAAGAAGCCTTTCGCTGAGACAGTTCTTGTGGAATTGGCAAAGTGATATTTGGAAGCCCATAGAGGGCTATGGTGAAAAAGGAAATATCCTCAGATGAAATCTGGAAAGAAGCTTTCTGAGAAACTGCTTAGTGTTCTGTTAATTCATCTCACAGAGTTACATGTGTATTTCGTGGATCAATTTGCTAGCCTTATTTCTGTGGAATCTGAGAACAGATATTTCAGATCCCTTTGAAAACTATAGGGCCAAAGGGAATATCCTCCGATAACAAAGAGAAAGAAGCTTTCTGAGAAACTTCTTTGTGTTCTGTGAAATCATCTCACAGAGTTACAGCTTTCCCCTCAAGAAGCCTTTCGCTAAGACAGTTCTTGTGGAATTGGCAAAGTGATATTTGGAAGCCCATAGAGGGCTATGGTGAAAAAGGAAATATCCTCCGATTAAATCTGGAAAGAAGCTTTCTGAGAAACTGCTTAGTGTTCTGTTAATTCATCTCACAGAGTTACATGTGTATTTCGTGGATCTCTTTGCTAGCCTTATTTCTGTGGAGTCTGAGAACAGATATTTCGGATCCCATTGGAGACTATAGGGCCAAAGGAAATATCCTCCGATAACAAAGAGAAGGAAGCTTTCTGAGAAACTTCTTTGTGTTCTGTGAAATCATCACACAGAGTTACAGCTTTCCCCTCAAGAAGCCTTTCGCTAAGACAGTTCTTGTGGAATTGGGAAAGTGATATTTGGAAGCCCATAGAGGGCTATGCTGAAAAAGGAAATATCCTCAGATGAAATCTAGAAAGAATCTTTCTGAGGAACTGCTTAGTGTTCTGTTAATTCATCTCACAGAGTTACATGTGTATTTCGTGGATCTCTTTGCTAGCCTTATTTCTGTGGAATCTGAGAACAGATATTTCGGATCGCTCTGAAGACTATAGGGCCAAAGGAAATATCCTCCCATAACAAACAGAAAGAAGCTTTCTGAGAAACTTCTTTGTGTTCTGTGAAATCATCTCACAGAGTTACAGCTTTCCCCTCAAGAAGCCTTTCGCTAAGACAGTTCTTGTGGAATTGGCAAAGTGATATTTGGAAGCCCATAGAGGGCTATGGTGAAAAAGGAAATATCCTCAGATGAAATCTGTAAGAAGCTTTCTGAGAAACTGCTTAGTGTTCTGTTAATTCATCTCGCAGAGTTACATGTGTATTTCGTGGATCTCTTTGCTAGCCTGATTTCTGTGGAATCTGAAAACAGATATTTCGGATCCCTTTGAAGAGTATAGGGCCAAAGGAAATATCCTCCCATAACAAAGAGAAAGAAGCTTTCTGAGAAACTTCTTTGTGTTCTGTGAAATCATCTCACAGAGTTACAGCTTTCCCCTCAAGAAGCCTTTCGCTAAGACAGTTCTTGTGGAATTGGCAAAGTGATATTTGGAAGCCCACAGTGGGCTATGGTGAAAAAGGAAATATCCTAGGATGAAATCTGGAAAGAAGCTTTCTGAGAAACTGCTTAGTGTTCTGTTAATTCATCTCACAGAGTTACATGTGTATTTCGTGGATCTCTTTGCTAGCCTTATTTCTGTGGAATCTGAGAACAGATATTTCCGATCCCTTTGAAGACTATGGGGCCAAAGGAAATATCCTTCCATAACAAAGAGAAAGAAGCTTTCTGAGAAACTTCTTTGTGTTCTGTGAAATCATCTCACGGAGTTACAGCTTTCCCCTCAAGAAGCCTTTCGCTAAGACAGTTCTTGTGGAATTGGCAAAGTGATATTTGGAAGCCCTTAGAGGGCTATGGTGAAAAAGGAAATATCCTCAGATGAAATCTGAAAGGAAGCTTTCTGAGAAACTGCTTAGTGTTCTGTTAATTCATCTCACAGAGTTACATGTGTATTTCGTGGATCTCCTTGCTAGCCTTATTTCTGTGGAGTCTGAGAACAGATATTTCGGATCCCATTGGAGACTATAGGGCCAAAGGAAATATCCTCCGATAACAAAGAGAAAGAAGCTTTCTGAGAAACTTCTTTGTGTTCTGTGAAATCATCTCACAGAGTTACAGCTTTCCCCTCAAGAAGCCTTTCGCTGAGACAGTTCTTGTGAAATTGGCAAAGTGATATTTGGAAGCCCATAGAGGGCTATGGTGAAAAAGGAAATATCCTCACAGGAAATCTGGAAAGAAGCTTTTTGAGAAACTGCTTAGTGTTCTGTTAATTCATCTCACAGAGTTACATGTGTATTTCGTGGATCTCTTTGCTAGCCTTATTTCTGTGGAATCTGAGAACAGATATTTCGGATCCCTTTGAAAACTATACGGCCAAAGGAAATATCCTCCGATAACAAAGAGAAAGAAGCTTTCTGAGAAACTTCTTTGTGTTCTGTGAAATCATCTCACAGAGTTACAGCTTTCCGCTCAGGAAGCCTTTCGCTAAGACAGTTCTTGTGGAATTGGCAAAGTGATATTTGGAAGCCCATAGAGGGCTATGGTGAAAACGGAAATATCCTCAGATGAAAGTTGGAAAGAAGCTTTCTGAGAAACTGCTTAGTGTTCTGTTAATTCATCTCACAGAGTTACATGTGTATTTCGTGGATCTCTTTGCTAGCCTTATTTCTGTGGAATCTGAGAAGAGATATTTCGGATCGCTCTGAAGACTATAGGGCCAAAGGAAATATCCTCCCATAACAAACAGAAAGAAGCTTTCTGAGAAACTTCTTCGTTTTCTGTGAAATCATCTCACAGAGTTACAGCTTTCCCCTCAAGAAGCCTTTCGCTAAGACAGTTCTTGTGGAATTGGCAAAGTGATATTTGGAAGCCCATAGAGGGCTATGGTGAAAAAGGAAATATCCTCAGATGAAATCTGGAAAGAAGCTTTCTGAGAAACTGCTTAGTGTTCTGTTAATTCATCTCACAGAGTTACATGTGTGTTTCGTGGATCTCTTTGCTTGCCTTATTTCTGTGGAGTCTGAGAACAGATATTTCGGATCCCATTGGAGACTATATGGCCAAAGGAAATATCCTCCGATAACAAAGAGAAGGAAGCTTTCTGAGAAACTTCTTTGTGTTCTGTGAAATCATCTCACAGAGTTACAGCTTTCCCCTCAAGAAGCCTTTCGCTAAGACAGTTCTTTTGGAATTGGCAAAGTGATATTTGGAAGCCCATAGAGGGCTACGGTGAAAACGGAAATATCCTCAGATGAAACCTGGAAAGAAGCTTTCTGAGAAACTGCTTAGTGTTCTGTTAATTCATCTCACAGAGTTACATGTGTATTTCGTGGATCTCTTTGCTAGCCTTATTTCTGTGGAATCTGAGAACAGATATTTCGGATCGCTCTGAAGACTATAGGGCCAAAGGAAATATCCTCCGATAACAAAGAGAAAGAAGCTTTCTGAGAAACTTCTTCGTTTTCTGTGAAATCATCTCACAGAGTTACAGCTTTCCCCTCAAGAAGCCTTTCGCTAAGACAGTTCTTGTGGAATTGGCAAAGTGATATTTGGAAGCCCATAGAGGGCTATGGTGAAAAAGGAAATATCCTCAGATGAAATCTGGAAAGAAGCTTTCTGAGAAACTGCTTAGTGTTCTGTTAATTCATCTCACAGAGTTACATGTGTATGTCGTGGATCTCTTTGCTAGCCTTATTTCTGTGGAATCTGAGAACAGATATTTCGGATCCCTTTGAAGAGTATAGGGCCAAAGGAAATATCCTCCCATAACAAAGAGAAAGAAGCTTTCTGAGAAACTTCTTTGTGTTCTGTGAAATCATCTCACAGAGTTACAGCTTTCCGCTCAAGAAGCCTTTCGCTAAGACAGTTCTTGTGGAATTGGCAAAGTGATATTTGGAAGCCCATAGAGGGCTGTGGTGAAAAAGGAAATATCCTAAGATGAAATCTGGAAAGAAGCTTTCTGAGAAACTGCTTAGTGTTCTGTTAATTCATCTCACAGAGTTACATGTGTATTTCGTGGATCTCTTTGCTAGCCTTATTTCTGTGGAGTCTGAGAACAGATATTTCGGATCCCTTTGGAGACTATAGGGCCAAAGGAAATATCCTCCGATAACAAAGAGAAGGAAGCTTTCTGAGAAACTTCTTTGTGTTCTGTGAAATCATCTCACAGAGTTACAGCTTTCCCCTCAAGAAGCCTTTCGCTAAGACAGTTCTTGTGGAATTGGCAAAGTGATATTTGGAAGCCCATAGAGGGCTATGCTGAAAAAGGAAATATCCTCAGATGAAATCTAGAAAGAATCTTTCTGAGAAACTGCTTAGTGTTCTGTTAATTCATCTCACAGAGTTACATGTGTATTTCGTGGATCTCTTTGCTAGCCTGAGTTCTGTGGAATCTGAGAACAGATATTTCGGATCCCTTTGAAAACTATAGGGCCAAAGGAAATATCCTCCCATAACAAAGAGAAAGAAGTTTTCTGAGAAACTTCTTTGTGTTCTGTGAAATCATCTCACAGAGTTACAGCTTTCGCCTCAAGAAGCCTTTCGCTAAGACAGTTCTTGTGGAATTGGCAAAGTGATATTTGGAAGCCCATAGAGGGCTATGGTGAAAAAGGAAATATCCTCACAGGAAATCTGGAAAGAAGCTTACTGAGAAACTGCTTAGTGTTCTGTTAATTCATCTCACAGAGTTACATGTGTATTTCGTGGATCTCCTTGCTAGCCTTATTTCTGTGGAGTCTGAGAACAGATATTTCGGATCCCATTGGAGACTATAGGGCCAAAGGAAATATCCTCCGATAACAAAGAGAAAGAAGCTCTCTGAGAAACTTCTTTGTGTTCTGTGAAATCATCTCACAGAGTTACAGCTTTCCCCTCAAGAAGCCTTTCGCTAAGACAGTTCTTGTGGAATTGGCAAAGTGATATTTGGAAGCCCATAGAGGGCTATGCTGAAAAAGGAAATATCCTCAGATGAAATCTAGAAAGAATCTTTCTGAGAAACTGCTTAGTGTTCTGTTAATTCATCTCACAGAGTTACATGTGTATTTCGTGGATCTCTTTGCTAGCCTGATTTCTGTGGAATCTGAGAACAGATATTTCGGATCCCTTTGAAAACTATAGGGCCAAAGGAAATATCCTCCCATAACAAAGAGAAAGAAGCTTTCTGAGAAACTTCTTTGTGTTCTGTGAAATCATCTCACAGAGTTACAGCTTTCCCCTCAAGAAGCCTTTCGCTAAGACAGTTCTTGTGGAATTGGCAAAGTGATATTTGGAAGCCCATAGAGGGCTATGGTGAAAAAGGAAATATCCTCACAGGAAATCTGGAAAGAAGCTTTCTGAGAAACTGCTTAGTGTTCTGTTAATTCATCTCACAGAGTTACATGTGTATTTCGTGGATCTCTTTGCTAGCCTTATTTCTGTGGAATCTGAGAACAGATATTTCAGATCCCTTTGAAAACTATAGGGCCAAAGGAAATATCCTCCGATAACAAAGAGAAAGAAGCTTTCTGAGAAACTTCTTTGTGTTCTGTGAAATCATCTCACAGAGTTACAGCTTTCCGCTCAGGAAGCCTTTCGCTAAGACAGTTCTTGTGGAATTGGCAAAGTGATATTTGGAAGCCCATAGAGGGCTATGGTGAAAAAGGAAATATCCTCAGATGAAATCTGGAAAGAAGCTTTCTGAGAAACTGCTTAGTGTTCTGTTAATTCATCTCACAGAGTTACATGTGTATTTCGTGGATCTCTTTGCTAGCCTTATTTCTGTGGAATCTGAGAACAGATATTTCGGATCGCTCTGAAGACTATAGGGCCAAAGGAAATATCCTCCCATAACAAACAGAAAGAAGCTTTCTGAGAAACTTCTTTGTGTTCTGTGAAATCATCTCACAGAGTTACAGCTTTCCCCTCAAGAAGCCTTTCGCTAAGACAGTTCTTGTGGAATTGGCAAAGTGATATTTGGAAGCCCTTAGAGGGCTATGGTGAAAAAGGAAATATCCTCAGATGAAATCTGGAAAGAAGCTTTCTGAGAAACTGCTTAGTGTTCTGTTAATTCATCTCACAGAGTTACATGTGTATTTCGTGGATCTCTTTGCTAGCCTTATTTCTGTGGAATCTGAGAACAGATATTTCGGATCCCATTGATGACTATAGGGCCAAAGGAAATATCCTCCCAAAACAAGAGAAAGAAGCTTTCTGAGAAACTTCTTTGTGTTCTGTGAAATCATCTCACAGAGTTACAGCTTTCCGCTCAGGAAGCCTTTCGCTAAGACAGTTCTTGTGGAATTGGCAAAGTGATATTTGGAAGCCCATATAGGGCTATGGTGAAAAAGGAAATATCCTCAGATGAAATCTGGAAAGAAGCTTTCTGAGAAACTGCTTAGTGTTCTGTTAATTCATCTCACAGAGTTACATGTGTATTTCGTGGATCTCTTTGCTAGTCTTATTTCTGTGGAATCTGAGAACAGATATTTCGGATCGCTCTGAAGACTATAGGGCCAAAGGAAATATCCTCCCATAACAAACAGAAAGAAGCTTTCTGAGAAACTTCTTTGTGTTCTGTGAAATCATCTCACAGAGTTACAGCTTTCCGCTCAGGAAGCCTTTCGCTAAGACAGTTCTTGTGGAATTGGCAAAGTGATATTTGGAAGCCCATAGAGGGCTATGGTGAAAAAGGAAATATCCTCAGATGAAATCTGGAAAGAAGCTTTCTGAGAAACTGCTTAGTGTTCTGTTAATTCATCTCACAGAGTTACATGTGTATTTCGTGGATCTCCTTGCTAGCCTTATTTCTGTGGAGTCTGAGAACAGATATATCGGATCCCATTGGAGACTATAGGGCCAAAGGAAATATCCTCCGATAACAAAGAGAAAGAAGCTTTCTGAGAAACTTCTTTGTGTTCTGTGAAATCATCTCACAGAGTTACAGCTTTCCCCTCAAGAAGCCTTTCGCTGAGACAGTTCTTGTGGAATTGGCAAAGTGATATTTGGAAGCCCATAGAGGGCTATGGTGAAAAAGGAAATATCCTCACAGGAAATCTGGAAAGAAGCTTTCTGAGAAACTGCTTAGTGTTCTGTTAATTCATCTCACAGAGTTACATGTGTATTTCGTGGATCTCTTTGCTAGCCTTATTTCTGTGGAATCTGAGAACAGATATTTAGGATCCCTTTGAAAACTATAGGGCCAAAGGAAATATCCTCCGATAACAAAGAGAAAGAAGCTTTCTGAGAAACTTCTTTGTGTTCTGTGAAATCATCTCACAGAGTTACAGCTTTCCGCTCAGGAAGCCTTTCGCTAAGACAGTTCTTGTGGAATTGGCAAAGTGATATTTGGAAGCCCATAGAGGGCTATGGTGAAAACGGAAATATCCTCAGATGAAATCTGGAAAGAAGCTTTCTGAGAAACTGCTTAGTGTTCTGTTAATTCATCTCACAGAGTTACATGTGTATTTCGTGGATCTCTTTGCTAGCCTGATTTCTGTGGAATCTGAGAACAGATATTTCGGATCGCTCTGAAGACTATAGGGCCAAAGGAAATATCCTCCCATAACAAACAGAAAGAAGCTTTCTGAGAAACTTCTTCGTTTTCTGTGAAATCATCTCACAGAGTTACAGCTTTCCCCTCAAGAAGCCTTTCGCTAAGACAGTTCTTGTGGAATTGGCAAAGTGATATTTGGAAGCCCATAGAGGGCTATGGTGAAAAAGGAAATATCCTCAGATGAAATCTGGAAAGAAGCTTTCTGAGAAACTGCTTAGTGTTCTGTTAATTCATCTCACAGAGTTACATGTGTATTTCGTGGATCTCCTTCCTAGCCTTATTTCTGTGGAGTCTGAGAACAGGTATTTCGGATCCCATTGGAGACTATAGGGCCAAAGGAAATATCCTCCGATAACAAAGAGAAAGAAGCTTTCTGAGAAACTTCTTTGTGTTCTGTGAAATCATCTCACAGAGTTACAGCTTTCCGCTCAGGAAGCCTTTCGCTAAGACAGTTCTTGTGGAATTGGCAAAGTGATATTTGGAAGCCCATAGAGGGCTATGGTGAAAACGGAAATATCCTCAGATGAAATCTGGAAAGAAGCTTTCTGAGAACTGCTTAGTGTTCTGTTAATTCATCTCACAGAGTTACATGTGTATTTCGTGGATCTCTTTGCTAGCCTTATTTCTGTGGAATCTGAGAACAGATATTTCGGATCGCTCTGAAGACTATAGGGCCAAAGGAAATATCCTCCGATAACAAAGAGAAAGAAGCTTTCTGAGAAACTTCTTCGTTTTCTGTGAGATCATCTCACAGAGTTACAGCTTTCCCCTCAAGAAGCCTTTCGCTAAGACAGTTCTTGTGGAATTGGCAAAGTGATATTTGGAAGCCCATAGAGGGCTATGGTGAAAAAGGAAATATCCTCAGATGAAATCTGGAAAGAAGCTTTCTGAGAAACTGCTTAGTGTTCTGTTAATTCATCTCACAGAGTTACATGTGTATTTCGTGGATCTCTTTGCTAGCCTTATTTCTGTGGAATCTGAGAACAGATATTTCGGATCCCTTTGAAGAGTATAGGGCCAAAGGAAATATCCTCCCATAACAAAGAGAAAGAAGCTTTCTGAGAAACTTCTTTGTGTTCTGTGAAATCATCTCACAGAGTTACAGCTTTCCGCTCAAGAAGCCTTTCGCTAAGACAGTTCTTGTGGAATTGGCAAAGTGATATTTGGAAGCCCATAGAGGGCTGTGGTGAAAAAGGAAATATCCTAAGATGAAATCTGGAAAGAAGCTTTCTGAGAAACTGCTTAGTGTTCTGTTAATTCATCTCACAGAGTTACATGTGTATTTCGTGGATCTCTTTGCTAGCCTTATTTCTGTGGAATCTGAGAACAGATATTTCGGATCCCATTGATGACTATAGGGCCAAAAGAAATGTCCTCCCAAAACAAAGAGAAAGAAGCTTTCTGAGAAACTTTTTTGTGTTCTGTGAAATCATCTCACAGAGTTACAGCTTTCCGCTCAAGCAGCCTTTTGCTGAGACAGTTCTTGTGGAATTGGCAAAGTGATATTTGGAAGCCCATAGAGGGCTATGGTGAAAAAGGAAATATCCTCAGATGAAATCTGGAAAGAAGCTTTCTGAGAAACTGCTTAGTGTTCTGTTAATTCATCTCACAGAGTTACATGTGTATTTCGTGGATCTCTTTGCTAGCCTTATTTCTGTGGAGTCTGAGAACAGATATTTCGGATCCCATTGGAGACTATAGGGCCAAAGGAAATATCCTCCGATAACAAAGAGAAGGAAGCTTTCTGAGAAACTTCTTTGTGTTCTGTGAAATCATCTCACAGAGTTACAGCTTTCCCCTCAAGAAGCCTTTCGCTAAGACAGTTCTTGTGGAATTGGCAAAGTGATATTTGGAAGCCCATAGAGGGCTATGCTGAAAAAGGAAATATCCTCAGATGAAATCTAGAAAGAATCTTTCTGAGGAACTGCTTAGTGTTCTGTTAATTCATCTCACAGAGTTACATGTGTATTTCGTGGATCTCTTTGCTAGCCTGATTTCTGTGGAATCTGAGAACAGATATTTCGGATCCCTTTGAAAACTATAGGGCCAAAGGAAATATCCTCCGATAACAAAGAGAAAGAAGCTTTCTGAGAAACTTCTTTGTGTTCTGTGAAATCATCTCACAGAGTTACAGCTTTCCCCTGAAGAAGCCTTTCGCTAAGACAGTTCTTGTGGAATTGGCAAAGTGATATTTGGAAGCCCATAGAGGGCTATGGTGAAAAAGGAAATATCCTCACAGGAAATCTGGAAAGAAGCTTTCTGAGAAACTGCTTAGTGTTCTGTTAATTCATCTCACAGAGTTACATGTGTATTTCGTGGATCTCTTTGCTAGCCTTATTTCTGTGGAATCTGAGAACAGATATTTCAGATCCCTTTGAAAACGATAGGGCCAAAGGAAATATCCTCTGATAACAAAGAGAAAGAAGCTTTCTGAGAAACTTCTTTGTGTTCTGTGAAATCATCTCACAGAGTTACAGCTTTCCGCTCAGGAAGCCTTTCGCTAAGACAGTTCTTGTGGAATTGGCAAAGTGATATTTGGAAGCCCATAGAGGGCTATGGTGAAAAAGGAAATATCCTCAGATGAAATCTGGAAAGAAGCTTTCTGAGAAACTGCTTAGTGTTCTGTTAATTCATCTCACAGAGTTACATGTGTATTTCGTGGATATCTTTGCTAGCCTTATTTCTGTGGAATCTGAGAACAGATATTTCGGATCGCTCTGAAGACTATAGGGCCAAAGGAAATATCCTCCCATAACAAACAGAAAGAAGCTTTCTGAGAAACTTCTTTGTGTTCTGTGAAATCATCTCACAGAGTTACAGCTTTCCCCTCAAGAAGCCTTTCGCTAAGACAGTTCTTGTGGAATTGGCAAAGTGATATTTGGAAGCCCATAGAGGGCTATGCTGAAAAAGGAAATATCCTCAGATGAAATCTAGAAAGAATCTTTCTGAGAAACTGCTTAGTGTTCTGTTAATTCATCTCACAGAGTTACATGTGTATTTCGTGGATCTCTTTGCTAGCCTGATTTCTGTGGAATCTGAGAACAGATATTTCGGATCCCTTTGAAAACTATAGGGCCAAAGGAAATATCCTCCCATAACAAAGAGAAAGAAGCTTTCTGAGAAACTTCTTTGTGTTCTGTGAAATCATCTCACAGAGTTACAGCTTTCCCCTCAAGAAGCCTTTCGCTAAGACAGTTCTTGTGGAATTGGCAAAGTGATATTTGGAAGCCCATAGAGGGCTATGGTGAAAAAGGAAATATCCTCAGATGAAATCTGGAAAGAAGCTTTCTGAGAAACTGCTTAGTGTTCTGTTAATTCATCTCACAGAGTTACATGTGTATTTCGTGGATCTCTTTGCTAGCCTTATTTCTGTGAAATCTGAGAACAGATATTTCAGATCCCTTTGAAAACTATAGGGCCAAAGGAAATATCCTCCGATAACAAAGAGAAAGAAGCTTTCTGAGAAACTTCTTTGTGTTCTGTGAAATCATCTCACAGAGTTACAGCTTTCCGCTCAGGAAGCCTTTCGCTAAGACAGTTCTTGTGGAATTGGCAAAGTGATATTTGGAAGCCCATAGAGGGCTATGGTGAAAAAGGAAATATCCTCAGATGAAATTTGGAAAGAAGCTTTCTGAGAAACTGCTAGTGTTCTGTTAATTCATCTCACAGAGTTACATGTGTATTTCGTGGATCTCTTTGCTAGACTTATTTCTGTGGAATCTGAGAACAGATATTTCGGATCGCTCTGAAGACTATAGGGCCAAAGGAAATATCCTCCCATAACAAACAGAAAGAAGCTTTCTGAGAAACTTCTTTGTGTTCTGTGAAATCATCTCACAGAGTTACAGCTTTCCCCTCAAGAAGCCTTTCGCTAAGACAGTTCTTGTGGAATTGGCAAAGTGATATTTGGAAGCCCATAGAGGTCTATGGTGAAAAAGGAAATATCCTCAGATGAAATCTGGAAAGAAGCTTTCTGAGAAACTGCTTAGTGTTCTGTTAATTCATCTCACAGAGTTACATGTGTATTTCGTGGATCTCTTTGCTAGCCTTATTTCTGTGGAATCTGAGAACAGATATTTCGGATCCCATTGATGACTATAGGGCCAAAGGAAATATCCTCCCAAAACAAAGAGAAAGAAGCTTTCTGAGAAACTTCTTTGTGTTCTGTGAAATCATCTCACAGAGTTACAGCTTTCCGCTCAAGAATCCTTTCGCTAAGACAGTTCTTGTGGAATTGGCAAGGTGATATTTGGAAGCCCATAGAGGGCTATGGTGAAAAAGGAAATATCCTCAGATGAAATCTGGAAAGAAGCTTTCTGAGAAACTGCTTAGTGTTCTGTTAATTCATCTCACAGAGTTACATGTGTATTTCGTGGATCTCCTTGCTAGCCTTATTTCTGTGGAGTCTGAGAACAGATATTTCGGATCCCATTGGAGACTATAGGGCCAAAGGAAATATAATCCGATAACAAAGAGAAAGAAGCTCTCTGAGAAACTTCCTTGTGTTCTGTGAAATCATCTCACAGAGTTACAGCTTTCCCCTCAAGAAGCCTTTCGCTAAGACAGTTCTTGTGGAATTGGCAAAGTGATATTTGGAAGCCCATAGAGGGCTATGCTGAAAAAGGAAATATCCTCAGATGAAATCTAGAAAGAATATTTCTGAGAAACTGCTTAGTGTTCTGTTAATTCATCTCACAGAGTTACATGTGTATTTCGTGGATCTCTTTGCTAGCCTGATTTCTGTGGAATCTGAGAACAGATATTTTGGATCCCTTTGAAAACTATAGGGCCAAAGGAAATATCCTCCCATAACAAAGAGAAAGAAGCTTTCTGAGAAACTTCTTTGTGTTCTGTGAAATCATCTCACAGAGTTACAGCTTTCCCCTCAAGAAGCCTTTCGCTGAGACAGTTCTTGTGGAATTGGCAAAGTGATATTTGGAAGCCCATAGAGGGCTATGGTGAAAAAGGAAATATCCTCACAGGAAATCTGGAAAGAAGCTTTCTGAGAAACTGCTTAGTGTTCTGTTAATTCATCTCACAGAGTTACATGTGTATTTCGTGGATCTCTTTGCTAGCCTTATTTCTGTGGAATCTGAGAACAGATATTTCGGATCCCTTTGAAAACTATAGGGCCAAAGGAAATATCCTCCGGTAACAAAGAGAAAGAAGCTTTCTGAGAAACTTCTTTGTGTTCTCTGAAATCATCTCACAGAGTTACAGCTTTCCGCTCAGGAAGCCTTTCGCTAAGACAGTTCTTGTGGAATTGGCAAAGTGATATTTGGAAGAACATAGAGGGCTATGGTGAAAACGGAAATATCCTCAGATGAAATCTGGAAAGAAGCTTTCTGAGAAACTGCTTAGTGTTCTGTTAATTCATCTCACAGAGTTACATGTGTATTTCGTGGATCTCTTTGCTAGCCTTATTTCTGTGGAATCTGAGAACAGATATTTCGGATCGCTCTGAAGACTATAGGGCCAAAGGAAATATCCTCCGATAACAAAGAGAAAGAAGCTTTCTGAGAAACTTCTTCGTTTTCTGTGAAATCATCTCACAGAGTTACAGCTTTCCCCTCAAGAAGCCTTTCGCTAAGACAGTTCTTGTGGAATTGGCAAAGTGATATTTCGAAGCCCTTAGAGGGCTATGGTGAAAAAGGAAATATCCTCAGATGAAATCTGGAAAGAAGCTTTCTGAGAAACTGCTTAGTGTTCTGTTAATTCATCTCACAGAGTTACATGTGTATTTCGTGGATTTCCTTCCTAGCCTTATTTCTGTGGAGTCTGAGAACAGGTATTTCGGATCCCATTGGAGACTATAGGGCCAAAGGAAATATCCTCCGATAACAAAGAGAAAGAAGCTTTCTGAGAAACTTCTTTGTGTTCTGTGAAATCATCTCACAGAGTTACAGCTTTCCCCTCAAGAAGCCTTTCGCTAAGACAGTTCTTGTGGAATTGGCAAAGTGATATTTGGAAGCCCATAGAGGGCTATGGTGAGAAAGGAAATATCCTCAGATGAAATCTGGAAAGAATCTTTCTGAGAAACTGGTTAGTGTTCTGTTAATTCATCTCAGTGAGTTACATGTGTATTTCGTGGATCTCTTTGCTAGCCTTATTTCTGTGGAATCTGAGAACAGATATTTCGGATTCCTTTGAAAACTATAGGGCCAAAGGAAATATCCTCCCATAACAAAGAGAAAGAAGCTTTCTGAGAAACTTCTTTGAGTTCTGTGAAATCATCTCACAGAGTTACAGCTTTCCCCTCAAGAAGCCTTTCGCTGAGACAGTTCTTGTGGAATTGGCAAAGTGATATTTGGAAGCCCATAGACGGCTGTGTTGAAAAAGGAAATATCCTCACAGGAAATCTGGAAAGAAGCTTTCTGAGAAACTGCTTAGTGTTCTGTTAATTCATCTCACAGAGTTACATGTGTATTTCGTGGATCTCTTTGCTAGCCTTTTTTCTGTGGAATCTGAGAACAGATATTTCGGATCCCTTTGAAAACTATTGGGCCAAAGGAAATATCCTCCGATAACAAAGAGAAAGAAGCTTTCTGAGAAACTTCTTTGTGTTCTGTGAAATCATCTCACAGAGTTACAGCTTTCCCCTCAAGAAGCCTTTCGCTAAGACAGTTCTTGTGGAATTGGCAAAGTGATATTTGGAAGCCCATAGAGGGCTATGGTGAAAAAGGAAATATCGTCAGATGAAATCTGGAAAGAAGCTTTCTGAGAAACTGTTTAGTGTTCTGTTAATTCATCTCAGAGAGTTACATGTGTATTTCGTGGATCTCTTTGCTAGCCTTATTTCTGTGGAATCTGAGAACAGATATTTCGGATCCCTTTGAAGAGTATAGGGCCAAAGGAAATATCCTCCCATAACAAAGAGAAAGAAGCTTTCTGAGAAACTTCTTTGTGTTCTGTGAAATCATCTCACAGAGTTACAGCTTTCCCCTCAAGAAGCGTTTCGCTAAGACAGTTCTTGTGGAATTGGCAAAGTGATATTTGGAAGCCCATAGAGGGCTAAGGTGAAAAAGGAAATATCCTCAGATGAAATCTGGAAAGAAGCTTTCTGAGAAACTGCTAGTGTTCTGTTAATTCATCTCACAGAGTTACATGTGTATTTCGTGGATCTCTTTGCTAGACTTATTTCTGTGGAATCTGAGAACAGATATTTCGGATCGCTCTGAAGACTATAGGGACAAAGGAAATATCCTCCCATAACAAACAGAAAGAAGCTTTCTGAGAAACTTCTTTGTGTTCTGTGAAATCATCTCACAGAGTTACAGCTTTCCCCTCAAGAAGCCTTTCGCTAAGACAGTTCTTGTGGAATTGGCAAAGTGATATTTGGAAGCCCATAGAGGTCTATGGTGAAAAAGGAAATATCCTCAGATGAAATCTGGAAAGAAGCTTTCTGAGAAACTGCTTAGTGTTCTGTTAATTCATCTCACAGAGTTACATGTGTATTTCGTGGATCTCTTTGCTAGCCTTATTTCTGTGGAATCTGAGAACAGATATTTCGGATCCCATTGATGACTATAGGGCCAAAGGAAATATCCTCCCAAAACAAAGAGAAAGAAGCTTTCTGAGAAACTTCTTTGTGTTCTGTGAAATCATCTCACAGAGTTACAGCTTTCCGCTCAAGAATCCTTTCGCTAAGACAGTTCTTGTGGAATTGGCAAGGTGATATTTGGAAGCCCATAGAGGGCTATGGTGAAAAAGGAAATATCCTCAGATGAAATCTGGAAAGAAGCTTTCTGAGAAACTGCTTAGTGTTCTGTTAATTCATCTCACAGAGTTACATGTGTATTTCGTGGATCTCCTTGCTAGCCTTATTTCTGTGGAGTCTGAGAACAGATATTTCGGATCCCATTGGAGACTATAGGGCCAAAGGAAATATCCTCCGATAACAAAGAGAAAGAAGCTCTCTGAGAAACTTCCTTGTGTTCTGTGAAATCATCTCACAGAGTTACAGCTTTCCCCTCAAGAAGCGTTTCGCTAAGACAGTTCTTGTGGAATTGGCAAAGTGATATTTGGAAGCCCATAGAGGGCTATGCTGAAAAAGGAAATATCCTCAGATGAAATCTAGAAAGAATCTTTCTGAGAAACTGCTTAGTGTTCTGTTAATTCATCTCACAGAGTTACATGTGTATTTCGTGGATCTCTTTGCTAGCCTGATTTCTGTGGAATCTGAGAACAGATATTTCGGATCCCTTTGAAAACTATAGGGCCAAAGGAAATATCCTCCCATAACAAAGAGAAAGAAGCTTTCTGAGAAACTTCTTTGTGTTCTGTGAAATCATCTCACAGAGTTACAGCTTTCCCCTCAAGAAGCCTTTCGCTGAGACAGTTCTTGTGGAATTGGCAAAGTGATATTTGGAAGCCCATAGAGGGCTATGGTGAAAAAGGAAATATCCTCAGATGAAATCTGGAAAGAAGCTTTCTGAGAAACTGCTTAGTGTTCTGTTAATTCATTTCACAGAGTTACATGTGTATTTCGTGGATCTCTTTGCTAGCCTTATTTCTGTGGAATCTGAGAACAGATATTTCGGATCCCTTTGAAAACTATAGGGCCAAAGGAAATATCCTCCGATAACAAAGAGAAAGAAGCTTTCTGAGAAACTTCTTTGTGTTCTGTGAAATCATCTCACAGAGTTACAGCTTTCCGCTCAGGAAGCCTTTCGCTAAGACATTTCTTGTGGAATTGGCAAAGTGATATTTGGAAGCCCATAGAGGGCTATGGTGAAAACGGAAATATCCTCAGATGAAATCTGGAAAGAAGCTTTCTGAGAAACTGCTTAGTGTTCTGTTAATTCATCTCACAGAGTTACATGTGTATTTCGTGGATCTCTTTGCTAGCCTTATTTCTGTGGAATCTGAGAACAGATATTTCGGATCGCTCTGAAGACTATAGGGCCAAAGGAAATATCCTCCGATAACAAAGAGAAAGAAGCTTTCTGAGAAACTTCTTCGTTTTCTGTGAAATCATCTCACAGAGTTACAGCTTTCCGCTCAGGAAGCCTTTCGCTAAGACAGTTCTTGTGGAATTGGCAAAGTGATATTTGGAAGCCCATAGAGGGCTATGGTGAAAAAGGAAATATCCTCAGATGAAATCTGGAAAGAAGCTTTCTGAGAAACTGCTTAGTGTTCTGTTAATTCATCTCACAGAGTTACATGTGTATTTCGTGGATCTCTTTGCTAGCCTTATTTCTGTGGAGTCTGAGAACAGGTATTTCGGATCCCATTGGAGACTATAGGGCCAAAGGAAATATCCTCCGATAACAAAGAGAAAGAAGCTTTCTGAGAAACTTCTTTGTGTTCTGTGAAATCATCTCACAGAGTTACAGCTTTCCCCTCAAGAAGCCTTTCGCTAAGACAGTTCTTGTGGAATTGGCAAAGTGATATTTGGAAGCCCATAGAGGGCTATGGTGAGAAAGGAAATATCCTCAGATGAAATCTGGAAAGAATCTTTCTGAGAAACTGGTTAGTGTTCTGTTAATTCATCTCAGTGAGTTACATGTGTATTTCGTGGATCTCTTTGCTAGCCTTATTTCTGTGGAATCTGAGAACAGATATTTCGGATTCCTTTGAAAACTATAGGGCCAAAGGAAATATCCTCCCATAACAAAGAGAAAGAAGCTTTCTGAGAAACTTCTTTGTGTTCTGTGAAATCATCTCACAGAGTTACAGCTTTCCCCTCAAGAAGCCTTTCGCTGAGACAGTTCTTGTGGAATTGGCAAAGTGATATTTGGAAGCCCATAGACGGCTGTGTTGAAAAAGGAAATATCCTCACAGGAAATCTGGAAAGAAGCTTTCTGAGAAACTGCTTAGTGTTCTGTTAATTCATCTCACAGAGTTACATGTGTATTTCGTGGATCTCTTTGCTAGCCTTTTTTCTGTGGAATCTGAGAACAGATATTTCGGATCCCTTTGAAAACTATTGGGCCAAAGGAAATATCCTCCGATAACAAAGAGAAAGAAGCTTTCTGAGAAACTTCTTTGTGTTCTGTGAAATCATCTCACAGAGTTACAGCTTCCCCCTCAAGAAGCGTTTCGCTAAGACAGTTCTTGTGGAATTGGCAAAGTGATATTTGGAAGCCCATAGAGGGCTAAGGTGAAAAAGGAAATATCCTCAGATGAAATTTGGAAAGAAGCTTTCTGAGAAACTGCTTAGTGTTCTGTTAATTCATCTCAGAGAGTTACATGTGTGTTTCGTGGATCTCCTTGCTAGCCTTATTTCTGTGGAGTCTGAGAACAGATATTTCGGATCCCTTTGGAAACTGTAGGGCCAAAGGAAATATCCTCCGATAACAAAGAGAAAGAAGCTTTCTGAGAAACTTCTTTGTGTTCTGTGAAATCATCTCACAGAGTTACAGCTTTCCCCTCAAGAAGCCTTTCGCTAAGACAGTTCTTGTGGAATTGGCAAAGTGATATTTGGAAGCCCTTAGAGGGCTATGCTGAAAAAGGAAATATCCTCAGATGAAATCTGGAAAGAATCTTTCTGAGAAACTGCTTAGTGTTCTGTTAATTCATCTCACAGAGTTACATGTGTATTTCGTGGATCTCTTTGCTAGCCTTATTTCTGTGGAATCTGAGAACAGATATTTCGGATCCCTTTGAAAACTATAGGGCCAAAGGAAATATCCTCCGATAACAAAGAGAAAGAAGCTTTCTGAGAAACTTCTTTGTGTTCTGTGAAATCATCTCACAGAGTTACAGCTTTCCCCTCAAGAAGCCTTTCGCTGAGACAGTTCTTGTGGAATTGGCAAAGTGATATTTGGAAGCCCATAGAGGGCTATGGTGAAAAAGGAAATATCCTCAGATGAAATCTGGAAAGAAGCTTTCTGAGAAACTGCTTAGTGTTCTGTTAATTCATCTCACAGAGTTACATGTGTATTTCGTGGCTCTCTTTGCTAGCCTTATTTCTGTGGAATCTGAGAACAGATATATCGGATCCCTTTGAAAACTATAGGGCCAAAGGAAATATCCTCCGATAACAAAGAGAAAGAAGCTTTCTGAGAAACTTCTTTGTGTTCTGTGAAATCATCTCACAGAGTTACAGCTTTCCGCTCAGGAAGCCTTTCGCTAAGACAGCTCTTGTGGAATTGGCAAAGTGATATTTGGAAGCCCATAGAGGGCTATGGTGAAAACGGAAATATCCTCAGATGAAATCTGGAAAGAAGCTTTCTGAGAACTGCATAGTGTTCTGTTAATTCATCTCACAGAGTTACATGTGTATTTCGTGGATCTCTTTGCTAGCCTTATTTCTGTGGAATCTGAGAACAGATATTTCGGATCGCTCTGAAGATTATAGGGCCAAAGGAAATATCCTCCGATAACAATGAGAAAGAAGCTTTCTGAGAAACTTCTTCATTTTCTGTGAAATCATCTCACAGAGTTACAGCTTTCCCCTCAAGAAGCCTTTCGCTAAGACAGTTCTTGTGGAATTGGCAAAGTGATATTTGGAAGCCCATAGAGGGCTATGGTGAAAAAGGAAATATCGTCAGATGAAATCTGGAAAGAAGCTTTCTGAGAAACTGCTTAGTGTTCTGTTAATTCATCTCACAGAGTTACATGTGTATTTCGTGGATCTCTTTGCTAGCCTTATTTCTGTGGAATCTGAGAACAGATATTTCGGATCCCTTTGAAGAGTATAGGGCCAAAGGAAATATCCTCCCATAACAAAGAGAAAGAAGCTTTCTGAGAAACTTCTTTGTGTTCTGTGAAATCATCTCACAGAGTTACAGCTTTCCGCTCAAGAAGCCTTTCGCTGAGACAGTTCTTGTGGAATTGGCAAAGTGATATTTGGAAGCCCATAGAGGGCTATGGTGAAAAAGGAAATATCCTCAGATGAAATCTGGAAAGAAGCTTTCTGGGAAACTGCTTAGTGTTCTGTTAATTCATCTCACAGAGTTACATGTGTATTCCGTGGCTCTCTTTGCTAGCCTTATTTCTGTGGAATCTGAGAACAGATATATCGGATCCCTTTGAAAACTATAGGGCCAAAGGAAATATCCTCCGATAACAAAGAGAAAGAAGCTTTCTGAGAAACTTCTTTGTGTTCTGTGAAATCATCTCACAGAGTTACAGCTTTCCGCTCAGGAAGCCTTTCGCTAAGACAGTTCTTGTGGAATTGGCAAAGTGATATTTGGAAGCCCATAGAGGGCTATGGTGAAAACGGAAATATCCTCAGATGAAATCTGGAAAGAAGCTTTCTGAGAACTGCTTAGTGTTCTGTTAATTCATCTCACAGAGTTACATGTGTATTTCGTGGATCTCTTTGCTAGCCTTATTTCTGTGGAATCTGAGAACAGATATTTCGGATCGCTCTGAAGACTATAGGGCCAAAGGAAATATCCTCCGATAACAAAGAGAAAGAAGCTTTCTGAGAAACTTCTTCGTTTTCTGTGAAATCATCTCACAGAGTTACAGCTTTCCCCTCAAGAAGCCTTTCGCTAAGACAGTTCTTGTGGAATTGGCAAAGTGATATTTGGAAGCCCATAGAGGGCTATGGTGAAAAAGGAAATATCGTCAGATGAAATCTGGAAAGAAGCTTTCTGAGAAACTGCTTAGTGTTCTGTTAATTCATCTCACAGAGTTACATGTGTATTTCGTGGATCTCTTTGCTAGCCTTATTTCTGTGGAATCTGAGAACAGATATTTCGGATCCCTTTGAAGAGTATAGGGCCAAAGGAAATATCCTCCCATAACAAAGAGAAAGAAGCTTTCTGAGAAACTTCTTTGTGTTCTGTGAAATCATCTCACAGAGTTACAGCTTTCCGCTCAAGAAGCCTTTCGCTAAGACACTTCTTGTGGAATTGGCAAAGTGATATTTGGAAGCCCATAGAGGGCTGTGGTGAAAAAGGAAATATCCTCAGATGAAATCTGGAAAGAAGCTTTCTGAGAAACTGCTTAGTGTTCTGTTAATTCATCTCACAGAGTTACATGTGTATTTCGTGGATCTCTTTGCTAGCCTTATTTCTGTGGAATCTGAGAACAGATATTTCGGATCCCATTGGAGACTATAGGGCCAAAGGAAATATCCTCCGATAACAAAGAGAAGGAAGCTTTCTGAGAAACTTCTTTGTGTTCTGTGAAATCATCTCACAGAGTTACAGCTTTCCCCTCAAGAAGCCTTTCACTAAGACAGTTCTTGTGGAATTGGCAAAGTGATATTTGGAAGCCCATAGAGGGCTATGCTGAAAAAGGAAATATCCTCAGATGAAATCTAGAAAGAATCTTTCTGAGAAACTGCTTAGTGTTCTGTTAATTCATCTCACAGAGTTACATGTGTATTTCGTGGATCTCTTTGCTAGCCTGATTTCTGTGGAATCTGAGAACAGATATTTCGGATCCCTTTGAAAACTATAGGGCCAAAGGAAATATCCTCCGATAACAAAGAGAAAGAAGCTTTCTGAGAAACTTCTTTGTGTTCTGTGAAATCATCTCACAGAGTTACAGCTTTCCCCTCAAGAAGCCTTTCGCTAAGACAGTTCTTGTGGAATTGGCAAAGTGATATTTGGAAGCCCATAGAGGGCTATGGTGAAAAAGGAAATATCCTCACAGGAAATCTGGAAAGAAGCTTTCTGAGAAACTGCTTAGTGTTCTGTTAATTCATCTCACAGAGTTACATGTGTATTTCGTGGATCTCTTTGCTAGCCTTATTTCTGTGGAATCTGAGAACAGATATTTCGGATCCCTTTGAAGAGTATAGGGCCAAAGGAAATATCCTCCCATAACAAAGAGAAAGAAGCTTTCTGAGAAACTTCTTTGTGTTCTGTGAAATCATCTCACAGAGTTACAGCTTTCCGCTCAAGAAGCCTTTCGCTAAGACACTTCTTGTGGAATTGGCAAAGTGATATTTGGAAGCCCATAGAGGGCTGTGGTGAAAAAGGAAATATCCTAAGATGAAATCTGGAAAGAAGCTTTCTGAGAAACTGCTTAGTGTTCTGTTAATTCATCTCACAGAGTTACATGTGTATTTCGTGGATCTCTTTGCTAGCCTTATTTCTGTGGAATCTGAGAACAGATATTTCGGATCCCATTGGAGACTATAGGGCCAAAGGAAATATCCTCCGATAACAAAGAGAAGGAAGCTTTCTGAGAAACTTCTTTGTGTTCTGTGAAATCATCTCACAGAGTTACAGCTTTCCCCTCAAGAAGCCTTTCGCTAAGACAGTTCTTGTGGAATTGGCAAAGTGATATTTGGAAGCCCATAGAGGGCTATGCTGAAAAAGGAAATATCCTCAGATGAAATCTAGAAAGAATCTTTCTGAGAAACTGCTTAGTGTTCTGTTAATTCATCTCACAGAGTTACATGTGTATTTCGTGGATCTCTTTGCTAGCCTGATTTCTGTGGAATCTGAGAACAGATATTTCGGATCCCTTTGAAAACTATAGGGCCTAAGGAAATATCCTCCGATAACAAAGAGAAAGAAGCTTTCTGAGAAACTTCTTTGTGTTCTGTGAAATCATCTCACAGAGTTACAGCTTTCCCCTCAAGAAGCCTTTCGCTAAGACAGTTCTTGTGGAATTGGCAAAGTGATATTTGGAAGCCCATAGAGGGCTATGGTGAAAAAGGAATTATCCTCACAGGAAATCTGGAAAGAAGCTTTCTGAGAAACTGCTTAGTGTTCTGTTAATTCATCTCACAGAGTTACATGTGTATTTCGTGGATCTCTTTGCTAGCCTTATTTCTGTGGAATCTGAGAACAGATATTTCAGATCCCTTTGAAAACGATAGGGCCAAAGGAAATATCCTCCGATAACAAAGAGAAAGAAGCTTTCTGAGAAACTTCTTTGTGTTCTGTGAAATCATCTCACAGAGTTACAGCTTTCCGTTCAGGAAGCCTTTCGCTAAGACAGTTCTTGTGGAATTGGCAAAGTGATATTTGGAAGCCCATAGAGGGCTATGGTGAAAAAGGAAATATCCTCAGATGAAATCTGGAAAGAAGCTTTCTGAGAAACTGCTTAGTGTTCTGTTAATTCATCTCACAGAGTTACATGTGTATTTCGTGGATCTCTTTGCTAGCCTTATTTCTGTGGAATCTGAGAACAGATATTTCGGATCGCTCTGAAGACTATAGGGCCAAAGGAAATATCCTCCCATAACAAACAGAAAGAAGCTTTCTGAGAAACTTCTTTGTGTTCTGTGAAATCATCTCACAGAGTTACAGCTTTCCCCTCAAGAAGCCTTTCGCTAAGACAGTTCTTGTGGAATTGGCAAAGTGATATTTGGAAGCCCATAGAGGGCTATGGTGAAAAAGGAAATATCCTCAGATGAAATATGGAAAGAAGCTTTCTGAGAAACTGCTTAGTGTTCTGTTAATTCATCTCACAGAGTTACATGTGTATTTCGTGGATCTCTTTGCTAGCCTTATTTCTGTGGAATCTGAGAACAGATATTTCGGATCCTATTGATGACTACAGGGCCAAAGAAAATATCCTCCGATAACAAAGAGAAAGAAGCTTTCTGAGAAACTTCTTTGTGTTCTGTGAAATCATCTCACAGAGTTACAGCTTTCCCCTCAAGAAGCCTTTCGCTAAGACAGTTCTTGTGGAATTGGCAAAGTGATATTTGGAAGCCCATAGAGGGCTATGGTGAAAAAGGAAATATCCTCAGATGAAATCTGGAAAGAAGCTTTCTGAGAAACTGCTTAGTGTTCTGTTAATTCATCTCACAGAGTTACATGTGTATTTCGTGGATCTCCTTGCTAGCCTTATTTCTGTGGAGTCTGAGAACAGATATATCGGATCCCATTGGAGACTATAGGGCCAAAGGAAATATCCTCCCATAACAAACAGAAAGAAACTTTCTGAGAAACTTCTTTGTGTTCTGTGAAATCATCTCACAGAGTTACAGCTTTCCGCTCAAGAAGCCTTTCGCTAAGACAGTTCTTGTGGAATTGGCAAGGTGATATTTGGAAGCCCGTAGAGGGCTATGGTGAAAAAGGAAATATCGTCAGATGAAATCTGGAAAGAAGCTTTCTGAGAAACTGCTTAGTGTTCTGTTAATTCATCTCACAGAGTGACATGTGTATTTCGTGGATCTCTTTGCTAGCCTTATTTCTGTGGAATCTGAAAACAGATATTTCCGATCCCTTTGAAGACTATAGGGCCAAAGGAAATATCCTCCCATAACAAAGACAAAGAAGCTTTCTGAGAAACTTCTTTGTGTTCTGTGAAATCATCTCACAGAGTTACAGCTTTCCCCTCAAGAAGCCTTTCGCTAAGACAGTTCTTGTGGAGTTGGCAAAGTGATATTTGGAAACCCATAGAGGGCTATGGTGAAAAAGGAAATATCCTCACAGGAAATCTGGAAAGAATCTTTCTGAGAAACTGCTTAGTGTTCTGTTAATTCATCTCACAGAGTTACATGTGTATTTCGTGGATCTCTTTGCTAGCCTGATTTCTGTGGAATCTGAGAACAGATATATCGGATCCCTTTGAAAACAATAGGGCCAAAGGAAATATCCTCCGATAACAAAGAGAAAGAAGCTTTCTGAGAAACTTCTTTGTGTTCTGTGAAATCATCTCACAGTTACAGCTTTCCGCTCAGGAAGCCTTTCGCTAAGACAGTTCTTGTGGAATTGGCAAAGTGATATTTGGAAGCCCATAGAGGGCTATGGTGAAAAAGGAAATATCCTCAGATGAAATCTGGAAAGAAGCTTTCTGAGAAACTGCTTAGTGTTCTGTTAATTCATCTCACAGAGTTACATGTGTATTTCGTGGATCTCTTTGCTAGCCTTATTTCTGTGGAATCTGAGAACAGATATTTCGGATGGTTCTGAAGACTATAGGGCCAAAGAAAATATCCTCCCAAAACAAACAGAAAGAAGCTTTCTGAGAAACTTCTTTGTGTTCTGTGAAATCATCTCACAGAGTTACAGCTTTCCCCTCAAGAAGCCTTTCGCTAAGACAGTTCTTGTGGAATTGGCAAAGTGATATTTGGAAGCCCATAGAGGGCTATGGTGAAAAAGGAAATATCCTCAGATGAAATCTGGAAAGAAGCTTTCTGAGAAACTGCTTAGTGTTCTGTTAATTCATCTCACAGAGTTACATGTGTATTTCGTGGATCTCTTTGCTAGCCTTATTTCTGTGGAATCTGAGAACAGATATTTCGGATGGTTCTGAAGACTATAGGGCCAAAGAAAATATCCTCCCAAAACAAACAGAAAGAAGCTTTCTGAGAAACTTCTTTGTGTTCTGTGAAATCATCTCACAGAGTTACAGCTTTCCCCTCAAGAAGCCTTTCGCTAAGACAGTTCTTGTGGAATTGGCAAAGTGATATTTGGAAGCCCATAGAGGGCTATGCTGAAAAAGGAAATATCCTCAGAAGAAATCTAGAAAGAATCTTTCTGAGAAACTGCTTAGTGTTCTGTTAATTCATCTCACAGAGTTACATGTGTATTTCGTGGATCTCTTTGCTAGCCTGATTTCTGTGGAATCTGAGAACAGATATTTCGGATCCCTTTGAAAACTATAGGGCCAAAGGAAATATCCTCCCATAACAAAGAGAAAGAAGCTTTCTGAGAAACTTCTTTGTGTTCTGTGAAATCATCTCACAGAGTTACAGCTTTCCCCTCAAGAAGCCTTTCGCTAAGACAGTTCTTGTGGAATTGGCAAAGTGATATTTGGAAGCCCATAGAGGGCTATGGTGAAAAAGGAAATATCCTCACAGGAAATCTGGAAAGAAGCTTTCTGAGAAACTGCTTAGTGTTCTGTTAATTCATCTCACAGAGTTACATGTGTATTTCGTGGATCTCCTTGCTAGCCTTATATCTGTGGAGTCTGAGAACAGATATTTCGGATCCCATTGGAGACTATAGGGCCAAAGGAAATATCCTCCGATAACAAAGAGAAACAAGCTCTCTGAGAAACTTCCTTGTGTTCTGTGAAATCATCTCACAGAGTTACAGCTTTCCCCTCAAGAAGCCTTTCGCTAAGACAGTTCTTGTGGAATTGGCAAAGTGATATTTGGAAGCCCATAGAGGGCTATGCTGAAAAAGGAAATATCCTCAGATGAAATCTAGAAAGAATCTTTCTGAGAAACTGCTTAGTGTTCTGTTAATTCATCTCACAGAGTTACATGTGTATTTCGTGGATCTCTTTGCTAGCCTGATTTCTGTGGAATCTGAGAACAGATATTTCGGATCCCTTTGAAAACTATAGGGCCAAAGGAAATATCCTCCCATAACTAAGAGAAAGAAGCTTTCTGAGAAACTTCTTTGTGTTCTGTGAAATCATCTCACAGAGTTACAGCTTTCCCCTCAAGAAGCCTTTCGCTGAGACAGTTCTTGTGGAATTGGCAAAGTGATATTTGGAAGCCCATAGAGGGCTATGGTGAAAAAGGAAATATCCTCCGATGAAATCTGGAAAGAAGCTTTCTGAGAAACTGCTTAGTGTTCTGTTAATTCATCTCACAGAGTTACATGTGTATTTCGTGGATCTCTTTGCTAGCCTTATTTCTGTGGAATCTGAGAACAGATATTTCGGATCCCTTTGAAAACTATAGGGCCAAAGGAAATATCCTCCGGTAACAAAGAGAAAGAAGCTTTCTGAGAAACTTCTTTGTGTTCTGTGAAATCATCTCACAGAGTTACAGCTTTCCGCTCAGGAAGCCTTTCGCTAAGACAGTTCTTGTGGAATTGGCAAAGTGATATTTGGAAGAACATAGAGGGCTATGGTGAAAACGGAAATATCCTCAGATGAAATCTGGAAAGAAGCTTTCTGAGAAACTGCTTAGTGTTCTGTTAATTCATCTCACAGAGTTACATGTGTATTTCGTGGATCTCTTTGCTAGCCTTATTTCTGTGGAATCTGAGAACAGATATTTCGGATCGCTCTGAAGACTATAGGGCCAAAGGAAATATCCTCCGATAACAAAGAGAAAGAAGCTTTCTGAGAAACTTCTTCGTTTTCTGTGAAATCATCTCACAGAGTTACAGCTTTCCCCTCAAGAAGCCTTTCGCTAAGACAGTTCTTGTGGAATTGGCAAAGTGATATTTGGAAGCCCTTAGAGGGCTATGGTGAAAAAGGAAATATCCTCAGATGAAATCTGGAAAGAAGCTTTCTGAGAAACTGCTTAGTGTTCTGTTAATTCATCTCACAGAGTTACATGTGTATTTCGTGGATTTCCTTCCTAGCCTTATTTCTGTGGAGTCTGAGAACAGGTATTTCGGATCCCATTGGAGACTATAGGGCCAAAGGAAATATCCTCCGATAACAAAGAGAAAGAAGCTTTCTGAGAAACTTCTTTGTGTTCTGTGAAATCATCTCACAGAGTTACAGCTTTCCCCTCAAGAAGCCTTTCGCTAAGACAGTTCTTGTGGAATTGGCAAAGTGATATTTGGAAACCCATAGAGGGCTATGCTGAAAAAGGAAATATCCTCAGATGAAATCTGGAAAGAATCTTTCTGAGAAACTGGTTAGTGTTCTGTTAATTCATCTCAGTGAGTTACATGTGTATTTCGTGGATCTCTTTGCTAGCCTTATTTCTGTGGAATCTGAGAACAGATATTTCGGATTCCTTTGAAAACTATAGGGCCAAAGGAAATATCCTCCCATAACAAAGAGAAAGAAGCTTTCTGAGAAACTTCTTTGAGTTCTGTGAAATCATCTCACAGAGTTACAGCTTTCCCCTCAAGAAGCCTTTCGCTGAGACAGTTCTTGTGGAATTGGCAAAGTGATATTTGGAAGCCCATAGACGGCTGTGTTGAAAAAGGAAATATCCTCACTGGAAATCTGGAAAGAAGCTTTCTGAGAAACTGCTTAGTGTTCTGTTAATTCATCTCACAGAGTTACATGTGTATTTCGTGGATCTCTTTGCTAGCCTTTTTTCTGTGGAATCTGAGAACAGATATTTCGGATCCCTTTGAAAACTATTGGGCCAAAGGAAATATCCTCCGATAACAAAGAGAAAGAAGCTTTCTGAGAAACTTCTTTGTGTTCTGTGAAATCATCTCACAGAGTTACAGCTTTCCCCTCAAGAAGCCTTTCGCTAAGACAGTTCTTGTGGAATTGGCAAAGTGATATTTGGAAGCCCATAGAGGGCTATGGTGAAAAAGGAAATATCGTCAGATGAAATCTGGAAAGAAGCTTTCTGAGAAACTGTTTAGTGTTCTGTTAATTCATCTCAGAGAGTTACATGTGTATTTCGTGGATCTCTTTGCTAGCCTTATTTCTGTGGAATCTGAGAACAGATATTTCGGATCCCTTTGAAGAGTATAGGGCCAAAGGAAATATCCTCCCATAACAAAGAGAAAGAAGCTTTCTGAGAAACCTCTTTGTGTTCTGTGAAATCATCTCACAGAGTTAAAGCTTTCCCCTCAAGAAGCGTTTCGCTAAGACACTTCTTGTGGAATTGGCAAAGTGATATTTGGAAGCCCATAGAGGGCTAAGGTGAAAAAGGAATTATCCTCAGATGAAATCTGGAAAGAAGCTTTCTGAGAAACTGCTAGTGTTCTGTTAATTCATCTCACAGAGTTACATGTGTATTTCGTGGATCTCTTTGCTAGACTTATTTCTGTGGAATCTGAGAACAGATATTTCGGATCGCTCTGAAGACTATAGGGCCAAAGGAAATATCCTCCCATAACAAACAGAAAGAAGCTTTCTGAGAAACTTCTTTGTGTTCTGTGAAATCATCTCACAGAGTTACAGCTTTCCCCTCAAGAAGCCTTTCGCTAAGACAGTTCTTGTGGAATTGGCAAAGTGATATTTGGAAGCCCATAGAGGTCTATGGTGAAAAAGGAAATATCCTCAGATGAAATCTGGAAAGAAGCTTTCTGAGAAATTGCTTAGTGTTCTGTTAATTCATCTCACAGAGTTACATGTGTATTTCGTGGATCTCTTTGCTAGCCTTATTTCTGTGGAATCTGAGAACAGATATTTCGGATCCCATTGATGACTATAGGGCCAAAGGAAATATCCTCCCAAAACAAAGAGAAAGAAGCTTTCTGAGAAACTTCTTTGTGTTCTGTGAAATCATCTCACAGAGTTACAGCTTTCCGCTCAAGAATCCTTTCGCTAAGACAGTTCTTGTGGAATTGGCAAGGTGATATTTGGAAGCCCATAGAGGGCTATGGTGAAAAAGGAAATATCCTCAGATGAAATCTGGAAAGAAGCTCTCTGAGAAACTGCTTAGTGTTCTGTTAATTCATCTCACAGAGTTACATGTGTATTTCGTGGATCTCCTTGCTAGCCTTATTTCTGTGGAGTCTGAGAACAGATATTTCGGATCCCATTGGAGACTATAGGGCCAAAGGAAATATCCTCCGATAACAAAGAGAAAGAAGCTCTCTGAGAAACTTCCTTGTGTTCTGTGAAATCATCTCACAGAGTTACAGCTTTCCCCTCAAGAAGCCTTTCGCTAAGACAGTTCTTGTGGAATTGGCAAAGTGATATTTGGAAGCCCATAGAGGGCTATGCTGAAAAAGGAAATATCCTCAGATAAAATCTAGAAAGAAACTTTCTGAGAAACTGCTTAGTGTTCTGTTAATTCATCTCACAGAGTTACATGGGTATTTCGTGGATCTCTTTGCTAGCCTGATTTCTGTGGAATCTGAGAACAGATATTTCGGATCCCTTTGAAAACTATAGGGCCAAAGGAAATATCCTCCCATAACAAAGAGAAAGAAGCTTTCTGAGAAACTTGTTTGTGTTCTGTGAAATCATCTCACAGAGTTACAGCTTTCCCCTCAAGAGCCTTTCGCTGAGACAGTTCTTGTGGAATTGGCAAAGTGATATTTGGAAGCCCATAGAGGGCTATGGTGAAAAAGGAAATATCCTCACAGGAAATCTGGAAAGAAGCTTTCTGAGAAACTGCTTAGTGTTCTGTTAATTCATCTCACAGAGTTACATGTGTATTTCGTGGATCTCTTTGCTAGCCTTATTTCTGTGGAATCTGAGAACAGATATTTCGGATCCCTTTGAAAACTATAGGGCCAAAGGAAATATCCTCCGATAACAAAGAGAAAGAAGCTTTCTGAGAAACTTCTTTGTGTTCTGTGAAATCATCTCACAGAGTTACAGCTTTCCGCTCAGGAAGCCTTTCGCTAAGACAGTTCTTGTGGAATTGGCAAAGTGATATTTGGAAGCCCATAGAGGGCTATGGTGAAAAAGGAAATATCCTCACAGGAAATCTGGAAAGAAGCTTTCTGAGAAACTGCTTAGTGTTCTGTTAATTCATCTCACAGAGTTACATGTGTATTTCGTGGATCTCTTTGCTAGCCTTATTTCTGTGGAATCTGAGAACAGATATTTCGGATCGCTCTGAAGACTATAGGGCCAAAGGAAATATCCTCCGATAACAAAGAGAAAGAAGCTTTCTGAGAAACTTCTTCGTTTTCTGTGAAATCATCTCACAGAGTTACAGCTTTCCGCTCAGGAAGCCTTTCGCTAAGACAGTTCTTGTGGAATTGGCAAAGTGATATTTGGAAGCCCATAGAGGGCTATGGTGAAAAAGGAAATATCCTCAGATGAAATCTGGAAAGAAGCTTTCTGAGAAACTGCTTAGTGTTCTGTTAATTCATCTCACAGAGTTACATGTGTATTTCGTGGATCTCTTTGCTAGCCTTATTTCTGTGGAGTCTGAGAACAGGTATTTCGGATCCCTTTGGAGACTATAGGGCCAAAGGAAATATCCTCCGATAACAAAGAGAAAGAAGCTTTCTGAGGAACTTCTTTGTGTTCTGTGAAATCATCTCACAGAGTTACAGCTTTCCCCTCAAGAAGCCTTTCGCTAAGACAGTTCTTGTGGAATTGGCAAAGTGATATTTGGAAGCCCATAGACGGCTGTGTTGAAAAAGGAAATATCCTCACTGGAAATCTGGAAAGAAGCTTTCTGAGAAACTGCTTAGTGTTCTGTTAATTCATCTCACAGAGTTACATGTGTATTTCGTGGATCTCTTTGCTAGCCTTTTTTCTGTGGAATCTGAGAACAGATATTTCGGATCCCTTTGAAAACTATTGGGCCAAAGGAAATATCCTCCGATAACAAAGAGAAAGAAGCTTTCTGAGAAACTTCTTTGTGTTCTGTGAAGTCATCTCACAGAGTTACAGCTTTCCCCTCAAGAAGCCTTTCGCTAAGACAGTTCTTGTGGAATTGGCAAAGTGATATTTGGAAGCCCATAGAGGGCTATGGTGAAAAAGGAAATATCGTCAGATGAAATCTGGAAAGAAGCTTTCTGAGAAACTGTTTAGTGTTCTGTTAATTCATCTCAGAGAGTTACATGTGTATTTCGTGGATCTCTTTGCTAGCCTTATTTCTGTGGAATCTGAGAACAGATATTTCGGATCCCTTTGAAGAGTATAGGGCCAAAGGAAATATCCTCCCATAACAAAGAGAAAGAAGCTTTCTGAGAAACTTCTTTGTGTTCTGTGAAATCATCTCACAGAGTTACAGCTTTCCCCTCAAGAAGCGTTTCGCTAAGACAGTTCTTGTGGAATTGGCAAAGTGATATTTGGAAGCCCATAGAGGGCTAAGGTGAAAAAGGAAATATCCTCAGATGAAATCTGGAAAGAAGCTTTCTGAGAAACTGCTAGTGTTCTGTTAATTCATCTCACAGAGTTACATGTGTATTTCGTGGATCTCTTTGCTAGACTTATTTCTGTGGAATCTGTGAACAGATATTTCGGATCGCTCTGAAGACTATAGGGCCAAAGGAAATATCCTCCCATAACAAACAGAAAGAAGCTTTCTGAGAAACTTCTTTGTGTTCTGTGAAATCATCTCACAGAGTTACAGCTTTCCCCTCAAGAAGCCTTTCGCTAAGACAGTTCTTGTGGAATTGGCAAAGTGATATTTGGAAGCCCATAGAGGTCTATGGTGAAAAAGGAAATATCCTCAGATGAAATCTGGAAAGAAGCTTTCTGAGAAACTGCTTAGTGTTCTGTTAATTCATCTCACAGAGTTACATGTGTATTTCGTGGATCTCTTTGCTAGCCTTATTTCTGTGGAATCTGAGAACAGATATTTCGGATCCCATTGATGACTATAGGGCCAAAGGAAATATCCTCCCAAAACAAAGAGAAAGAAGCTTTCTGAGAAACTTCTTTGTGTTCTGTGAAATCATCTCACAGAGTTACAGCTTTCCGCTCAAGAATCCTTTCGCTAAGACAGTTCTTGTGGAATTGGCAAGGTGATATTTGGAAGCCAATAGAGGGCTATGGTGAAAAAGGAAATATCCTCAGATGAAATCTGGAAAGAAGCTTTCTGAGAAACTGCTTAGTGTTCTGTTAATTCATCTCACAGAGTTACATGTGTATTTCGTGGATCTCCTTGCTAGCCTTATTTCTGTGGAGTCTGAGAACAGATATTTCGGATCCCATTGGAGACTATAGGGCCAAAGGAAATATCCTCCGATAACAAAGAGAAAGAAGCTCTCTGAGAAACTTCCTTGTGTTCTGTGAAATCATCTCACAGAGTTACAGCTTTCCCCTCAAGAAGCCTTTCGCTAAGACAGTTCTTGTGGAATTGGCAAAATGATATTTGGAAGCCCATAGAGGGCTATGCTGAAAAAGGAAATATCCTCAGATGAAATCTAGAAAGAATCTTTCTGAGAAACTGCTTAGTGTTCTGTTAATTCATCTCACAGAGTTACATGTGTATTTCGTGGATCTCTTTGCTAGCCTGATTTCTGTGGAATCTGAGAACAGATATTTCGGATCCCTTTGAAAACTATAGGGCCAAAGGAAATATCCTCCCATAACAAAGAGAAAGAAGCTTTCTGAGAAACTTGTTTGTGTTCTGTGAAATCATCTCACAGAGTTACAGCTTTCCCCTCAAGAGCCTTTCGCTGAGACAGTTCTTGTGGAATTGGCAAAGTGATATTTGGAAGCCCATAGAGGGCTATGGTGAAAAAGGAAATATCCTCACAGGAAATCTGGAAAGAAGCTTTCTGAGAAACTGCTTAGTGTTCTGTTAATTCATCTCACAGAGTTACATGTGTATTTCGTGGATCTCTTTGCTAGCCTTATTTCTGTGGAATCTGAGAACAGATATTTCGGATCCCTTTGAAAACTATAGGGCCAAAGGAAATATCCTCCGATAACAAAGAGAAAGAAGCTTTCTGAGAAACTTCTTTGTGTTCTGTGAAATCATCTCACAGAGTTACAGCTTTCCGCTCAGGAAGCCTTTCGCTAAGACAGTTCTTGTGGAATTGGCAAAGTGATATTTGGAAGCCCATAGAGGGCTATGGTGAAAACGGAAATATCATCAGATGAAATCTGGAAAGAAGCTTTCTGAGAAACTGCTTAGTGTTCTGTTAATTCATCTCACAGAGTTACATGTGTATTTCGTGGATCTCTTTGCTAGCCTTATTTCTGTGGAATCTGAGAACAGATATTTCGGATCGCTCTGAAGACTATAGGGCCAAAGGAAATATCCTCCGATAACAAAGAGAAAGAAGCTTTCTGAGAAACTTCTTCGTTTTCTGTGAAATCATCTCACAGAGTTACAGCTTTCCGCTCAGGAAGCCTTTCGCTAAGACAGTTCTTGTGGAATTGGCAAAGTGATATTTGGAAGCCCATAGAGGGCTATGGTGAAAAAGGAAATATCCTCAGATGAAATCTGGAAAGAAGCTTTCTGAGAAACTGCTTAGTGTTCTGTTAATTCATCTCACAGAGTTACATGTGTATTTCGTGGATCTCTTTGCTAGCCTTATTTCTGTGGAGTCTGAGAACAGGTATTTCGGATCCCTTTGGAGACTATAGGGCCAAAGGAAATACCCTCCGATAACAAAGAGAAAGAAGCTTTCTGAGAAACTTCTTTGTGTTCTGTGAAATCATCTCACAGAGTTACAGCTTTCCCCTCAAGAAGCCTTTCGCTAAGACAGTTCTTGTGGAATTGGCAAAGTGATATTTGGAAGCCCATAGAGGGCTATGGTGAGAAAGGAAATATCCTCAGATGAAATCTGGAAAGAATCTTTCTGAGAAACTGGTTAGTGTTCTGTTAATTCATCTCAGTGAGTTACATGTGTATTTCGTGGATCTCTTTGCTAGCCTTATTTCTGTGGAATCTGAGAACAGATATTTCGGATTCCTTTGAAAACTATAGGGCCAAAGGAAATATCCTCCCATAACAAAGAGAAAGAAGCTTTCTGAGAAACTTCTTTGTGTTCTGTGAAATCATCTCACAGAGTTACAGCTTTCCCCTCAAGAAGCCTTTCGCTGAGACAGTTCTTGAGGAATTGGCAAAGTGATATTTGGAAGCCCATAGACGGCTGTGTTGAAAAAGGAAATATCCTCACAGGAAATCTGGAAAGAAGCTTTCTGAGAAACTGCTTAGTTTTCTGTTAATTCATCTCACAGAGTTACATGTGTATTTCGTGGATCTCTTTGCTAGCCTTTTTTCTGTGGAATCTGAGAACAGATATTTCGGATCCCTTTGAAAACTATTGGGCCAAAGGAAATATCCTCCGATAACAAAGAGAAAGAAGCTTTCTGAGAAACTTCTTTGTGTTCTGTGAAATCATCTCACAGAGTTACAGCTTTCCCCTCAAGAAGCGTTTCGCTAAGACAGTTCTTGTGGAATTGGCAAAGTGATATTTGGAAGCCCATAGAGGGCTAAGGTGAAAAAGGAAATATCCTCAGATGAAATCTGGAAAGAAGCTTTCTGAGAAACTGCTTAGTGTTCTGTTAATTCATCTCAGAGAGTTACATGTGTGTTTCGTGGATCTCCTTGCTAGCCTTATTTCTGTGGAGTCTGAGAACAGATATTTCGGATCCCATTGGAGACTATAGGGCCAAAGGAAATATCCTCCGATAACAAAGAGAAAGAAGCTTTCTGAGAAACTTCTTTGTGTTCTGTGAAATCATCTCACAGAGTTACAGCTTTCCCCTCAAGAAGCCTTTCGCTAAGACAGTTCTTGTGGAATTGGCAAAGTGATATTTGGAAGCCCATAGAGGGCTATGCTGAAAAAGGAAATATCCTCAGATGAAATCTGGAAAGAATCTTTCTGAGAAACTGCTTAGTGTTCTGTTAATTCATCTCACAGAGTTACATGTGTATTTCGTGGATCTCTTTGCTAGCCTTATTTCTGTGGAATCTGAGAACAGATATTTCGGATCCCTTTGAAAACTATAGGGCCAAAGGAAATATCCTCCGATAACAAAGAGAAAGAAGCTTTCTGAGAAACTTCTTTGTGTTCTGTGAAATCATCTCACAGAGTTACAGCTTTCCCCTCAAGAAGCCTTTCGCTGAGACAGTTCTTGTGGAATTGGCAAAGTGATATTTGGAAGCCCATAGAGGGCTATGGTGAAAAAGGAAATATCCTCAGATGAAATCTGGAAAGAAGCTTTCTGAGAAACTGCTTAGTGTTCTGTTAATTCATCTCACAGAGTTACATGTGTATTTCGTGGCTCTCTTTGCTAGCCTTATTTCTGTGGAATCTGAGAACAGATATATCGGATCCCTTTGAAAACTATAGGGCCAAAGGAAATATCCTCCGATAACAAAGAGAAAGAAGCTTTCTGAGAAACTTCTTTGTGTTCTGTGAAATCATCTCACAGAGTTACAGCTTTCCGCTCAGGAAGCCTTTCGCTAAGACAGCTCTTGTGGAATTGGCAAAGTGATATTTGGAAGCCCATAGAGGGCTATGGTGAAAACGGAAATATCCTCAGATGAAATCTGGAAAGAAGCTTTCTGAGAACTGCTTAGTGTTCTGTTAATTCATCTCACAGAGTTACATGTGTATTTCGTGTATCTCTTTGCTAGCCTTATTTCTGTGGAATCTGAGAACAGATATTTCGGATCGCTCTGAAGATTATAGGGCCAAAGGAAATATCCTCCGATAACAATGAGAAAGAAGCTTTCTGAGAAACTTCTTCATTTTCTGTGAAATCATCTCACAGAGTTACAGCTTTCCCCTCAAGAAGCCTTTCGCTAAGACAGTTCTTGTGGAATTGGCAAAGTGATATTTGGAAGCCCATAGAGGGCTATGGTGAAAAAGGAAATATCGTCAGATGAAATCTGGAAAGAAGCTTTCTGAGAAACTGCTTAGTGTTCTGTTAATTCATCTCACAGAGTTACATGTGTATTTCGTGGATCTCTTTGCTAGCCTTATTTCTGTGGAATCTGAGAACAGATATTTCGGATCCCTTTGAAGAGTATAGGGCCAAAGGAAATATCCTCCCATAACAAAGAGAAAGAAGCTTTCTGAGAAACTTCTTTGTGTTCTGTGAAATCATCTCACAGAGTTACAGCTTTCCGCTCAAGATGCCTTTCGCTGAGACAGTTCTTGTGGAATTGGCAAAGTGATATTTGGAAGCCCATAGAGGGCTATGGTGAAAAAGGAAATATCCTCAGATGAAATCTGGAAAGAAGCTTTCTGGGAAACTGCTTAGTGTTCTGTTAATTCATCTCACAGAGTTACATGTGTATTTCGTGGATCAATTTGCTAGCCTTATTTCTGTGGAATCTGAGAACAGATATTTCAGATCCCTTTGAAAACTATAGGGCCAAAGGGAATATCCTCCGATAACAAAGAGAAAGAAGCTTTCTGAGAAACTTCTTTGTGTTCTGTGAAATCATCTCACAGAGTTACAGCTTTCCCCTCAAGAAGCCTTTCGCTAAGACAGTTCTTGTGGAATTGGCAAAGTGATATTTGGAAGCCCATAGAGGGCTATGGTGAAAAAGGAAATATCCTCAGATGAAATCTGGAAAGAAGCTTTCTGAGAAACTGCTTAGTGTTCTGTTAATTCATCTCACAGAGTTACATGTGTATTTCGTGGATCTCTTTGCTAGCCTTATTTCTGTGGATTCTGAGAACAGATATTTCGGATCCCATTGATGACTACAGGGCCAAAGGAAATATCCTCCGATAACAAAGAGAAAGAAGCTTTCTGAGAAACTTCTTTGTGTTCTGTGAAATCATCTCACAGAGTTACAGCTTTCCCCTCAAGAAGCCTTTCGCTAAGACAGTTCTTGTGGAATTGGCAAAGTGATATTTGGAAGCCCATAGAGGGCTATGGTGAAAAAGGAAATATCCTCAGATGAAATCTGGAAAGAAGCTTTCTGAGAAACTGCTTAGTGTTCTGTTAATTCATCTCACAGAGTTACATGTGTATTTCGTGGATCTCCTTGCTAGCCTTATTTCTGTGGAGTCTGAGAACAGATATATCGGATCCCATTGGAGACTATAGGGCCAAAGGAAATATCCTCCCATAACAAACAGAAAGTAACTTTCTGAGAAACTTCTTTGTGTTCTGTGATATCATCTCACAGAGTTACAGCTTTCCGCTCAAGAAGCCTTTCGCTAAGACAGTTCTTGTGGAATTGGCAAGGTGATATTTGGAAGCCCGTAGAGGGCTATGGTGAAAAAGGAAATATCGTCAGATGAAATCTGGAAAGAAGCTTTCTGAGAAACTGCTTAGTGTTCTGTTAATTCATCTCACAGAGTGACATGTGTATTTCGTGGGTCTCTTTGCTAGCCTTATTTCTGTGGAATCTGAAAACAGATATTTCCGATCCCTTTGAAGACTCTAGGGCCAAAGGAAATATCCTCCCATAACAAAGACAAAGAAGCTTTCTGAGAAACTTCTTTGTGTTCTGTGAAATCATCTCACAGAGTTACAGCTTTCCCCTCAAGAAGCCTTTCGCTAAGACAGTTCTTGTGGAGTTGGCAAAGTGATATTTGGAAACCCATAGAGGGCTATGGTGAAAAAGGAAATATCCTCACAGGAAATCTGGAAAGAATCTTTCTGAGAAACTGCTTAGTGTTCTGTTAATTCATCTCACAGAGTTACATGTGTATTTCGTGGATCTCTTTGCTAGCCTGATTTCTGTGGAATCTGAGAACAGATATATCGGATCCCTTTGAAAACAATAGGGCCAAAGGAAATATCCCCCGATAACAAAGAGAAAGAAGCTTTCTGAGAAACTTCTTTGTGTTCTGTGAAATCATCTCACAGTTACAGCTTTCCGCTCAGGAAGCCTTTCGCTAAGACAGTTCTTGTGGAATTGGCAAAGTGATATTTGGAAGCCCATAGAGGGCTATGGTGAAAAAGGAAATATCCTCAGATGAAATCTGGAAAGAAGCTTTCTGAGAAACTGCTTAGTGTTCTGTTAATTCATCTCCCAGAGTTACATGTGTATTTCGTGGATCTCTTTGCTAGCCTTATTTCTGTGGAATCTGAGAACAGATATTTCGGATCGCTCTGAAGACTATAGGGCCAAAGGAAATATCCTCCCATAACAAACAGAAAGAAGCTTTCTGAGAAACTTCTTTGTGTTCTGTGAAATCATCTCACAGAGTTACAGCTTTCCCCTCAAGAAGCCTTTCGCTAAGAGGGTTCTTGTGGAATTGGCAAAGTGATATTTGGAAGCCCATAGAGGGCTATGGTGAAAAAGGAAATATCCTCAGATGAAATCTGTAAGAAGCTTTCTGAGAAACTGCTTAGTGTTCTGTTAATTCATCTCACAGAGTTACATGTGTATTTCGTGGATCTCTTTGCTAGCCTTATTTCTGTGGAATCTGAGAACAGATATTTCGGATCCCTTTGAAGAGTATAGGGCCAAAGGAAATATCCTCCCATAACAAAGAGAAAGAAGCTTTCTGAGAAACTTCTTTGTGTTCTGTGAAATCATCTCACAGAGTTACAGCTTTCCCCTCAAGTAGCCTTTCGCTAAGACAGTTCTTGTGGAATTGGCAAAGTGATATTTGGAAGCCCATAGAGGGCTATGGTGAAAAAGGAAATATCCTCACAGGAAATCTGGAAAGAAGCTTTCTGAGAAACTGCTTAGTGTTCTGTTAATTCATCCCACAGAGTTACATGTGTATCTCGTGGATCTCTTTGCTAGCCTTATTTCTGTGGAATCTGAGAACAGATATTTCGGATCCCTTTGAAAACTATAGGGCCAAAGGAAATATCCTCCGATAACAAAGAGAAGGAAGCTTTCTGAGAAACTTCTTTGTGTTCTGTGAAATCATCTCACAGAGTTACAGCTTTCCCCTCAAGAAGCCTTTCGCTAAGACAGTTCTTGTATAATTGGCAAAGTGATATTTGGAAGCCCTTAGAGGGCTATGGTGAAAAAGGAAATATCCTCAGATGAAATCTGGAAAGAAGCTTTCTGAGAAACTGCTTAGTGTTCTGTTAATTCATCTCACAGAGTTACATGTGTATTTCGTGGATCCCTTTGCTAGCCTTATTTCTGTGGAATCTGAGAACAGATATTTCGGATCCCTTTGAAGACTATAGGGCCAAAGGAAATATCCTCCCATAACAAACAGAAAGAAGCTTTCTGAGAAACTTCTTTGTGTTCTGTGAAATCATCTCACAGAGTTACAGCTTTCCCCTCAAGAAGCCTTTCGCTAAGACAGTTCTTGTGGAATTGGCAAAGTGATACTGGGAAGCCCATAGAGGGCTATGTTGAAAAAGGAAATATCCCCAGATGAAATCTAGAAAGAAGCTTTCTGAGAAACTGCTTAGTGTTCTGTTAATTCATCTCACAAAGTTCCATGTGTATTTCGTGGATCTCCTTGCTAGCCTTATTTCTGTGGAGTCTGAGAACAGATATTTCGGATCCCATTGGAGACTATAGGGCCTAAGGAAATATCCTCCGATAACAAAGAGAAAGAAGCTTTCTGAGAAACTTCTTTGTGTTCTGTGAAATCATCTCACAGAGTTACAGCTTTCCCCTCAAGAAGCCTTTCGCTAAGACAGTTCTTGTGGAATTGGCAAAGTGATATTTGGAAGCCCTTAGAGGGCTATGGTGAAAAAGGAAATATCCTCACAGGAAATCTGGAAAGAATCTTTCTGAGAAACTGCTTAGTGTTCTGTTAATTCATCTCACAGAGTTACATGTGTATTTCGTGGATCTCTTTGCTAGCCTTATTTCTGTGGAATCTGAGAACAGATATTTCGGATCCCTTTGAAAACAATAGGGCCAAAGGAAATATCCTCCGATAACAAAGAGAAAAAAGCTTTCTGAGAAACTTCTTTGTGTTCTGTGAAATCATCTCACAGAGTTACAGCTTTCCGCTCAGGAAGCCTTTCGCTAAGACAGTTCTTGTGGAATTGGCAAAGGGATATTTGGAAGCCCTTAGAGGGCTATGGTGAAAAAGGAAATATCCTCAGATGAAATCTGGAAAGAAGCTTTCTGAGAAACTGCTTACTGTTCTGTTAATTCATCTCTCAGAGTTACATGTGTATTTCGTGGATCTCTTTGCTAGCCTTATTTCTGTGGAATCTGAGAACAGATATTTCGGATGGCTCTGAAGACTATAGGGCCAAAGGAAATATCCTCCCATAACAAACAGAAAGAAGCTTTCTGAGAAACTTCTTTGTGTTCTGTGAAATCATCTCACAGAGTTACAGCTTTCCCCTCAAGAAGCCTTTCGCTAAGACAGTTCTTTTGGAATTGGCAAAGTGATATTTGGAAGCCCACAGTGGGCTATGGTGAAAAAGGAAATATCCTCAGATGAAATCTGGAAAGAAGCTTTCTGAGAAACTGCTTAGTGTTCTGTTAATTCATCTCACAGAGTTACATGTGTATTTCGTGGATCTCTTTGCTAGCCTTATTTCTGTGGAATCTGAGAACAGATATTTCGGATCCCTTTGAAAACTATAGTTCCAAAGGAAATATCCTCCGATAACAAAGAGAAAGAAGCTTTCTGAGAAACTCCTTTGTGTTCTGTGAAATCATCTCACAGAGTTACAGCTTTCCGCTCAAGAAGCCTTTTGCTAAGACAGTTCTTGTGGAATTGGCAAAGTGATATTTGGAAGCCCATAGAGGTCTATGGTGTAAAAGGAAGTATCGTCAGATGAAATCTGGAAAGAAGCTTTCTGAGAAACTGCTTAGTGTTCTGTTAATTCATCTCACAGAGTTACATGTGTATTTCGTGGATCTCTTTGCTAGCCTTATTTCTGTGGAATCTGAGAACAGATATTTCGGATCCCTTTGATGACTACAGGGCCAAAGGAAATATCCTCCCAAAACAAAGAGAAAGAAGCTTTCTGAGAAACTTCTTTGTGTTCTGTGAAATCATCTCACAGAGTTACAGCTTTCCCCTCAAGAAGCCTTTCGCTAAGACAGTTCTTGTGGAATTGGCAAAGTGATATTTGGAAGCCCATAGAGGGCTATGGTGAAAAAGGAAATATCCTCAGATGAAATCTGGAAAGAAGCTTTCTGAGAAACTGCTTAGTGTTCTGTTAATTCATCTCACAGAGTTACATGTGTATGTCGTGGATCTCTTTGCTAGCCTTATTTCTGTGGAATCTGAGAACAGATATTTCGGATCCCTTTGAAGAGTATAGGGCCAAAGGAAATATCCTCCCATAACAAAGAGAAAGAAGCTTTCTGAGAAACTTCTTTGTGTTCTGTGAAATCATCTCACAGAGTTACAGCTTTCCCCTCAAGAAGCGTTTCGCTAAGACAGTTCTTGTGGAATTGGCAAAGTGATATTTGGAAGCCCATAGAGGGCTAAGGTGAAAAAGGAAATATCCTCAGATGAAATCTGGAAAGAAGCTTTCTGAGAAACTGCTTAGTGTTCTGTTAATTCATCTCAGAGAGTTACATGTGTGTTTCGTGGATCTCCTTGCTAGCCTTATTTCTGTGGAGTCTGAGAACAGATATTTCGGATCCCATTGGAGACTATAGGGCCAAAGGAAATATCCTCCGATAACAAAGAGAAAGAAGCTTTCTGAGAAACTTCTTTGTGTTCTGTGAAATCATCTCACAGAGTTACAGCTTTCCCCTCAAGAAGCCTTTCGCTAAGACAGTTCTTGTGGAATTGGCAAAGTGATATTTGGAAGCCCATAGAGGGCTATGCTGAAAAAGGAAATATCCTCAGATGAAATCTGGAAAGAATCTTTCTGAGAAACTGCTTAGTGTTCTGTTAATTCATCTCACAGAGTTACATGTGTATTTCGTGGATCTCTTTGCTAGCCTGATTTCTGTGGAATCTGAGAACAGATATTTCGGATCCCTTTGAAAACTATAGGGCCAAAGGAAATATCCTCCGATAACAAAGAGAAAGAAGCTTTCTGAGAAACTTCTTTGTGTTCTGTGAAATCATCTCACAGAGTTACAGCTTTCCCCTCAAGAAGCCTTTCGCTGAGACAGTTCTTGTGGAATTGGCAAAGTGATATTTGGAAGCCCATAGAGGGCTATGGTGAAAAAGGAAATATCCTCAGATGAAATCTGGAAAGAAGCTTTCTGAGAAACTGCTTAGTGTTCTGTTAATTCATCTCACAGAGTTACATGTGTATTTCGTGGCTCTCTTTGCTAGCCTTATTTCTGTGGAATCTGAGAACAGATATATCGGATCCCTTTGAAAACTATAGGGCCAAAGGAAATATCCTCAGATAACAAAGAGAAAGAAGCTTTCTGAGAAACTTCTTTGTGTTCTGTGAAATCATCTCACAGAGTTACAGCTTTCCGCTCAGGAAGCCTTTCGCTAAGACAGCTCTTGTGGAATTGGCAAAGCGATATTTGGAAGCCCATAGAGGGCTATGGTGAAAACGGAAATATCCTCAGATGAAATCTGGAAAGAAGCTTTCTGAGAACTGCTTAGTGTTCTGTTAATTCATCTCACAGAGTTACATGTGTATTTCGTGGATCTCTTTGCTAGCCTTATTTCTGTGGAATCTGAGAACAGATATTTCGGATCGCTCTGAAGATTATAGGGCCAAAGGAAATATCCTCCGATAACAATGAGAAAGAAGCTTTCTGAGAAACTTCTTCATTTTCTGTGAAATCATCTCACAGAGTTACAGCTTTCCCCTCAAGAAGCCTTTCGCTAAGACAGTTCTTGTGGAATTGGCAAAGTGATATTTGGAAGCCCATAGAGGGCTATGGTGAAAAAGGAAATATCGTCAGATGAAATCTGGAAAGAAGCTTTCTGAGAAACTGCTTAGTGTTCTGTTAATTCATCTCACAGAGTTACATGTGTATTTCGTGGATCTCTTTGCTAGCCTTATTTCTGTGGAATCTGAGAACAGATATTTCGGATCCCTTTGAAGAGTATAGGGCCAAAGGAAATATCCTCCCATAACAAAGAGAAAGAAGCTTTCTGAGAAACTTCTTTGTGTTCTGTGAAATCATCTCACAGAGTTACAGCTTTCCGCTCAAGATGCCTTTCGCTGAGACAGTTCTTGTGGAATTGGCAAAGTGATATTTGGAAGCCCATAGAGGGCTATGGTGAAAAAGGAAATATCCTCAGATGAAATCTGGAAAGAAGCTTTCTGGGAAACTGCTTAGTGTTCTGTTAATTCATCTCACAGAGTTACATGTGTATTTCGTGGATCAATTTGCTAGCCTTATTTCTGTGGAATCTGAGAACAGATATTTCAGATCCCTTTGAAAACTATAGGGCCAAAGGGAATATCCTCCGATAACAAAGAGAAAGAAGCTTTCTGAGAAACTTCTTTGTGTTCTGTGAAATCATCTCACAGAGTTACAGCTTTCCCCTCAAGAAGCCTTTCGCTAAGACAGTTCTTGTGGAATTGGCAAAGTGATATTTGGAAGCCCATAGAGGGCTATGGTGAAAAAGGAAATATCCTCAGATGAAATCTGGAAAGAAGCTTTCTGAGAAACTGCTTAGTGTTCTGTTAATTCATCTCACAGAGTTACATGTGTATTTCGTGGATCTCTTTGCTAGCCTTATTTCTGTGGATTCTGAGAACAGATATTTCGGATCCCATTGATGACTACAGGGCCAAAGGAAATATCCTCCCTTAACAAACAGAAAGAAGCTTTCTGAGAAACTTCTTTGTGTTCTGTGAAATCATCTCACAGAGTTACAGCTTTCCCCTCAAGAAGCCTTTCGCTAAGACAGTTCTTGTGGAATTGGCAAAGTGATATTTGGAAGCCCATAGAGGGCTATGGTGAAAAAGGAAATATCCTCAGATGAAATCTGGAAAGAAGCTTTCTGAGAAACTGCTTAGTGTTCTGTTAATTCATCTCACAGAGTTACATGTGTATTTCGTGGATCTCCTTGCTAGCCTTATTTCTGTGGAGTCTGAGAACAGATATATCGGATCCCATTGGAGACTATAGGGCCAAAGGAAATATCCTCCCATAACAAACAGAAAGTAACTTTCTGAGAAACTTCTTTGTGTTCTGTGATATCATCTCACAGAGTTACAGCTTTCCGCTCAAGAAGCCTTTCGCTAAGACAGTTCTTGTGGAATTGGCAAGGTGATATTTGGAAGCCCGTAGAGGGCTATGGTGAAAAAGGAAATATCGTCAGATGAAATCTGGAAAGAAGCTTTCTGAGAAACTGCTTAGTGTTCTGTTAATTCATCTCACAGAGTGACATGTGTATTTCGTGGGTCTCTTTGCTAGCCTTATTTCTGTGGAATCTGAAAACAGATATTTCCGATCCCTTTGAAGACTCTAGGGCCAAAGGAAATATCCTCCCATAACAAAGACAAAGAAGCTTTCTGAGAAACTTCTTTGTGTTCTGTGAAATCATCTCACAGAGTTACAGCTTTCCCCTCAAGAAGCCTTTCGCTAAGACAGTTCTTGTGGAGTTGGCAAAGTGATATTTGGAAACCCATAGAGGGCTATGGTGAAAAAGGAAATATCCTCACAGGAAATCTGGAAAGAATCTTTCTGAGAAACTGCTTAGTGTTCTGTTAATTCATCTCACAGAGTTACATGTGTATTTCGTGGATCTCTTTGCTAGCCTGATTTCTGTGGAATCTGAGAACAGATATATCGGATCCCTTTGAAAACAATAGGGCCAAAGGAAATATCCCCCGATAACAAAGAGAAAGAAGCTTTCTGAGAAACTTCTTTGTGTTCTGTGAAATCATCTCACAGTTACAGCTTTCCGCTCAGGAAGCCTTTCGCTAAGACAGTTCTTGTAGAATTGGCAAAGTGATATTTGGAAGCCCATAGAGGGCTATGGTGAAAAAGGAAATATCCTCAGATGAAATCTGGAAAGAAGCTTTCTGAGAAACGGCTTAGTGTTCTGTTAATTCATCTCCCAGAGTTACATGTGTATTTCGTGGATCTCTTTGCTAGCCTTATTTCTGTGGAATCTGAGAACAGATATTTCGGATCGCTCTGAAGACTATAGGGCCAAAGGAAATATCCACCCATAACAAACAGAAAGAAGCTTTCTGAGAAACTTCTTTGTGTTCTGTGAAATCATCTCACAGAGTTACAGCTTTCCCCTCAAGAAGCCTTTCGCTAAGACAGTTCTTGTGGAATTGGCAAAGTGATATTTGGAAGCCCATAGAGGGCTATGGTGAAAAAGGAAATATCCTCAGATGAAATCTGTAAGAAGCTTTCTGAGAAACTGCTTAGTGTTCTGTTAATTCATCTCACAGAGTTACATGTGTATTTCGTGGATCTCTTTGCTAGCCTTATTTCTGTGGAATCTGAGAACAGATATTTCGGATCCCTTTGAAGAGTATAGGGCCAAAGGAAATATCCTCCCATAACAAAGAGAAAGAAGCTTTCTGAGAAACTTCTTTGTGTTCTGTGAAATCATCTCACAGAGTTACAGCTTTCCCCTCAAGAAGCCTTTCGCTAAGACAGTTCTTTTGGAATTGGCAAAGTGATATTTGGAAGCCCACAGTGGGCTATGGTGAAAAAGGAAATATCCTCCGATGAAATCTGGAAAGAAGCTTTCTGAGAAACTGCTTAGTGTTCTGTTAATTCATCTCACATAGTTACCTGTGTATTTCGTGGATCTCTTTGCTAGCCTTATTTCTGTGGAATCTGAGAACAGATATTTCGGATCCCTTTGAAAACTATACTTCCAAAGGAAATATCCTCCGATAACAAAGAGAAAGAAGCTTTCTGAGAAACTCCTTTGTGTTCTGTGAAATCATCTCACAGAGTTACAGCTTTCCCCTCAAGAAGCCTTTCGCTAAGACAGTTCTTGTGGAATTGGCAAAGTGATATTTGAAAGCCCATAGAGGGCTATGGTGAAAAAGGAAATATCCTCACAGGAAATCTGGAAAGAAGCTTTCTGAGAAACTGCTTAGTGTTCTGTTAATTCATCCCACAGAGTTACATGTGTATCTCGTGGATCTCTTTGCTAGCCTTATTTCTGTGGAATCTGAGAACAGATATTTCGGATCCCTTTGAAAACTATAGGGCCAAAGGAAATATCCTCCGATAACAAAGAGAAGGAAGCTTTCTGAGAAACTTCTTTGTGTTCTGTGAAATCATCTCACAGAGTTACAGCTTTCCCCTCAAGAAGCCTTTCGCTAAGACAGTTCTTGTATAATTGGCAAAGTGATATTTGGAAGCCCTTAGAGGGCTATGGTGAAAAAGGAAATATCCTCAGATGAAATCTGGAAAGAAGCTTTCTGAGAAACTGCTTAGTGTTCTGTTAATTCATCTCACAGAGTTACATGTGTATTTCGTGGATCTCTTTGCTAGCCTTATTTCTGTGGAATCTGAGAACAGATATTTCGGATCCCTTTGAAGACTATAGGGCCAAAGGAAATATCCTCCCATAACAAACAGAAAGAAGCTTTCTGAGAAACTTCTTTGTGTTCTGTGAAATCATCTCACAGAGTTACAGCTTTCCCCTCAAGAAGCCTTTCGCTAAGACAGTTCTTGTGGAATTGGCAAAGTGATACTGGGAAGCCCATAGAGGGCTATGTTGAAAAAGGAAATATCCCCAGATGAAATCTAGAAAGAAGCTTTCTGAGAAACTGCTTAGTGTTCTGTTAATTCATCTCACAGAGTTACATGTGTATTTCGTGGATCTCCTTGCTAGCCTTATTTCTGTGGAGTCTGAGAACAGATATTTCGGATCCCATTGGAGACTATAGGGCCTAAGGAAATATCCTCCGATAACAAAGAGAAAGAAGCTTTCTGAGAAACTTCTTTGTGTTCTGTGAAATCATCTCACAGAGTTACAGCTTTCCCCTCAAGAAGCCTTTCGCTAAGACAGTTCTTGTGGAATTGGCAAAGTGATATTTGGAAGCCCTTAGAGGGCTATGGTGAAAAAGGAAATATCCTCACAGGAAATCTGGAAAGAATCTTTCTGAGAAACTGCTTAGTGTTCTGTTAATTCATCTCACAGAGTTACATGTGTATTTCGTGGATCTCTTTGCTAGCCTTATTTCTGTGGAATCTGAGAACAGATATTTCGGATCCCTTTGAAAACAATAGAGCCAAAGGAAATATCCTCCGATAACAAAGAGAAAAAAGCTTTCTGAGAAACTTCTTTGTGTTCTGTGAAATCATCTCACAGAGTTACAGCTTTCCGCTCAGGAAGCCTTTCGCTAAGACAGTTCTTGTGGAATTGGCAAAGGGATATTTGGAAGCCCTTAGAGGGCTATGGTGAAAAAGGAAATATCCTCAGATGAAATCTGGAAAGAAGCTTTCTGAGAAACTGCTTACTGTTCTGTTAATTCATCTCACAGAGTTACATGTGTATTTCGTGGATCTCTTTGCTAGCCTTATTTCTGTGGAATCTGAGAACAGATATTTCGGATGGCTCTGAAGACTATAGGGCCAAAGGAAATATCCTCCCATAACAAACAGAAAGAAGCTTTCTGAGAAACTTCTTTGTGTTCTGTGAAATCATCTCACAGAGTTACAGCTTTCCCCTCAAGAAGCCTTTCGCTAAGACAGTTCTTTTGGAATTGGCAAAGTGATATTTGGAAGCCCACAGTGGGCTATGGTGAAAAAGGAAATATCCTCAGATGAAATCTGGAAAGAAGCTTTCTGAGAAACTGCTTAGTGTTCTGTTAATTCATCTCACAGAGTTACATGTGTATTTCGTGGATCTCTTTGCTAGCCTTATTTCTGTGGAATCTGAGAACAGATATTTCGGATCCCTTTGAAAACTATAGTTCCAAAGGAAATATCCTCCGATAACAAAGAGAAAGAAGCTTTCTGAGAAACTCCTTTGTGTTCTGTGAAATCATCTCACAGAGTTACAGCTTTCCGCTCAAGAAGCCTTTTGCTAAGACAGTTCTTGTGGAATTGGCAAAGTGATATTTGGAAGCCCATAGAGGGCTATGGTGTAAAAGGAAATATCGTCAGATGAAATCTGGAAAGAAGCTTTCTGAGAAACTGCTTAGTGTTCTGTTAATTCATCTCACAGAGTTACATGTGTATTTCGTGGATCTCTTTGCTAGCCTTATTTCTGTGGAATCTGAGAACAGATATTTCGGATCCCTTTGATGACTACAGGGCCAAAGGAAATATCCTCCCAAAACAAAGAGAAAGAAGCTTTCTGAGAAACTTCTTTGTGTTCTGTGAAATCATCTCACAGAGTTACAGCTTTCCCCTCAAGAAGCCTTTCGCTAAGACAGTTCTTGTGGAATTGGCAAAGTGATATTTGGAAGCCCATAGAGGGCTATGGTGAAAAAGGAAATATCCTCAGATGAAATCTGGAAAGAAGCTTTCTGAGAAACTGCTTAGTGTTCTGTTAATTCATCTCACAGAGTTACATGTGTATGTCGTGGATCTCTTTGCTAGCCTTATTTCTGTGGAATCTGAGAACAGATATTTCGGATCCCTTTGAAGAGTATAGGGCCAAAGGAAATATCCTCCCATAACAAAGAGAAAGAAGCTTTCTGAGAAACTTCTTTGTGTTCTGTGAAATCATCTCACAGAGTTACAGCTTTCCAGTCAAGAAGCCTTTCGCTAAGACAGTTCTTGTGGAATTGGCAAAGTGATATTTGGAAGCCCATAGAGGGCTGTGGTGAAAAAGGAAATATCCCCAGATGAAATCTAGAAAGAAGCTTTCTGAGAAACTGCTTAGTGTTCTGTTAATTCATCTCACAGAGTTACATGTGTATTTCGTGGAACTCCTTGCTAGCCTTATTTCTGTGGAGTCTGAGAACAGATATTTCGGATCCCATTGGAGACTATAGGGCTTAAGGAAATATCCTCCGATAACAAAGAGAAAGAAGCTTTCTGAGAAACTTCTTTGTGTTCTGTGAAATCATCTCACAGAGTTACAGCTTTCCCCTCAAGAAGCCTTTCGCTAAGACAGTTCTTGTGGAATTGGCAAAGTGATATTTGGAAGCCCATAGAGGGCTATGGTGAAAAAGGAAATATCCTCACAGGAAATCTGGAAAGAATCCTTCTGAGAAACTGCTTAGTGTTCTGTAAATTCATCTCACAGAGTTACATGTGTATTTCGTGGATCTCTTTGCTAGCCTTATTTCTGTGGAATATGAGAACAGATATTTCGGATCCCTTTGAAAACAATAGGGCCAAAGGAAATATCCTCCGATAACAAAGAGAAAGAAGCTTTCTGAGAAACTTCTTTGTGTTCTGTGAAATCATCTCACAGAGTTACAGCTTTCCGCTCAGGAAGCCTTTCGCTAAGACAGTTCTTGTGGAATTGGCAAAGTGATATTTGGAAGCCCTTAGAGGGCTATGGTGAAAAAGGAAATATCCTCACATGAAATCTGGAAAGAAGCTTTCTGAGAAGCTGCTTAGTGTTCTGTTAATTCATCTCACAGAGTTACATGTGTATTTCGTGGATCTCTTTGCTAGCCTTATTTCTGTGGAATCTGAGAACAGATATTTCGGATCGCTCTGAAGACTATAGGGCCAAAGGAAATATCCTCCCATAACAAACAGAAAGAAGCTTTCTGAGAAACTTCTTTGTGTTCTGTGAAATCATCTCACAGAGTTACAGCTTTCCCCTCAAGAAGCCTTTCGCTAAGACAGTTCTTGTGGAATTGGCAAAGTGATATTTGGAAGCCCACAGTGGGCTATGGTGAAAAAGGAAATATCCTCCGATGAAATCTGGAAAGAAGCTCTCTGAGAAACTGCTTAGTGTTCTGTTAATTCATCTCACAGAGTTACATGTGTATTTCGTGGATCTCTTTGCTAGCCTTATTTCTGTGGAATCTGAGAACAGATATTTCCGATCCCTTTGAAGACTATAGGGCCAAAGGAAATATCCTCCCATAACAAAGAGAAAGAAGCTTTCTGAGAAACTTCTTTGTGTTCTGTGAAATCATCTCACGGAGTTACAGCTTTCCCCTCAAGAAGCCTTTCGCTAAGACAGTTCTTGTGGAATTGGCAAAGTGATATTTGGAAGCCCTTAGAGGGCTATGGTGAAAAAGGAAATATCCTCACAGGAAATCTGGAAAGAATCTTTCTGAGAAACTGCTTAGTGTTCTGTAAATTCATCTCACAGAGTTACATGTGTATTTCGTGGATCTCTTTGCTAGCCTTATTTCTGTGGAATATGAGAACAGATATTTCGGATCCCTTTGAAAACAATAGGGCCAAAGGAAATATCCTCCGATAACAAAGAGAAAGAAGCTTTCTGAGAAACTTCTTTGTGTTCTGTGAAATCATCTCACAGAGTTACAGCTTTCCCCTCAAGAAGCCTTTCGCTAAGACAGTTCTTGTGGAATTGGCAAAGTGATATTTGGAAGCCCATAGAGGGCTATGGTGAAAAAGGAAATATCCTCACAGGAAATCTGGAAAGAAGCTTTCTGAGAAACTGCTTAGTGTTCTGTTAATTCATCTCACAGAGTTATATGGGTATTTCGTGCATCTCCTTGCTAGCCTTATTTCTGTTTAGTCTGAGAACAGATATTTCGGATCCCATTGGAGACTATAGGGCCAAAGGAAATATCCTCCGATAACAAAGAGAAAGAAGCTTTCTGAGAAACTTCTTTGTGTTCTGTGAAATCATCTCACAGAGTTACAGCTTTCCCCTCAAGAAGCCTTTCGCTAAGACAGTTCTTGTGGAATTGGCAAAGTGATATTTGGAAGCCCTTAGAGGGCTATGGTGAAAAAGGAAATATCCTCAGATGAAATCTGGAAAGAAGCTTTCTGAGAAACTGCTTAGTGTTCTGTTAATTCATCTCACAGAGTTACATGTGTATTTCGTGGATCTCTTTGCTAGCCTTATTTCTGTGGAATCTGAGAACAGATATTTCGGATCCCATTGATGACTATAGGGCCAAAGGAAATATCCTCCCAAAACAAAGAGAAAGAAGCTTTCTGAGAAACTTCTTTGTGTTCTGTGAAATCATCTCACAGAGTTACAGCTTTCCGCTCAAGAAGCCTTTCGCTAAGACAGTTCTTGTGGAATTGGCAAAGTGATATTTGGAAGCCCATAGAGGGCTATGGTGAAAAAGGAAATATCCTCAGATGAAATCTGGAAAGAAGCTTTCTGAGAAACTGCTTAGTGTTCTGTTAATTCATCTCACAGAGTTACATGTGTATTTCGTGGATCTCCTTGCTAGCCTTATTTCTGTGGAGTCTGAGAACAGATATTTCGGATCCCATTGGAGACTATAGGGCCAAAGGAAATATCCTCCGATAACAAAGAGAAAGAAGCTTTCTGAGAAACTTCTTTGTGTTCTGTGAAATCATCTCACAGAGTTACAGCTTTCCCCTCAAGAAGCCTTTCGCTAAGACAGTTCTTGTCGAATTGGCAAAGTGATATTTGGAAGCCCATAGAGGGCTATGGTGAAAAAGGAAATATCCTCATATGAAATCTGGAAAGAAGCTTTCTGAGAAACTGCTTAGTGTTCTGTTAATTCATCTCACAGAGTTACATGTGTATGTCGTGGATCTCTTTGCTAGCCTTATTTCTGTGGAGTCTGAGAACAGATATTTCGGATCCCATTGGAGACTATATGGCCAAAGGAAATATCCTCCGATAACAAAGAGAAGGAAGCTTTCTGAGAAACTTCTTTGTGTTCTGTGAAATCATCTCACAGAGTTACAGCTTTCCCCTCAAGAAGCCTTTCGCTAAGACAGTTCTTGTGGAATTGGCAAAGTGATATTTGGAAGCCCATAGAGGGCTATGCTGAAAAAGGAAATATCCTCAGATGAAATCTAGAAAGAATCTTTCTGAGAAACTGCTTAGTGTTCTGTTAATTCATCTCACAGAGTTACATGTGTATTTCGTGGATCTCTTTGCTAGCCTGATTTCTGTGGAATCTGAGAACAGATATTTCGGATCCCTTTGAAAACTATAGGGCCAAAGGAAATATCCTCCGATAACAAAGAGAAAGAAGCTTTCTGAGAAACTTCTTTGTGTTCTGTGAAATCATCTCACAGAGTTACAGCTTTCCCCTCAAGAAGCCTTTCGCTAAGACAGTTCTTGTGGAATTGGCAAAGTGATATTTGGAAGCCCATAGAGGGCTATGGTGAAAAAGGAAATATCCTCAGATGAAATCTGGAAAGAAGCTTTCTGAGAAACTGCTTAGTGTTCTGTTAATTCATCTCACAGAGTTACATGTGTATTTCGTGGATCTCCTTGCTAGCCTCATTTCTGTTTAGTCTGAGAACAGATATTTCGGATCCCATTGGAGACTATAGGGCCAAAGGAAATATCCTCCGATAACAAAGAGAAAGAAGCTTTCTGAGAAACTTCTTTGTGTTCTGTGAAATCATCTCACAGAGTTACAGCTTTCCCCTCAAGAAGCCTTTCGCTAAGACAGTTCTTGTGGAATTGGCAAAGTGATATTTGGAAGCCCATAGAGGGCTATGGTGAAAAAGGAAATATCCTCAGATGAAATCTGGAAAGAAGCTTTCTGAGAAACTGCTTAGTGTTCTGTTAATTCATCTCACAGAGTTACATGTGTATTTCGTGGATCTCTTTGCTAGCCTTATTTCTGTGGAATCTGAGAACAGATATTTCGGATCCCATTGATGACTATAGGGCCAAAGGAAATATCCTCCCAAAACAAAGAGAAAGAAGCTTTCTGAGAAACTTCTTTGTGTTCTGTGAAATCATCTCACAGAGTTACAGCTTTCCGCTCAAGAAGCCTTTCGCTAAGACAGTTCTTGTGGAATTGGCAAAGTGATATTTGGAAGCCCATAGAGGGCTATGGTGAAAAAGGAAATATCCTCAGATGAAATCTGGAAAGAAGCTTTCTGAGAAACTGCTTAGTGTTCTGTTAATTCATCTCACAGAGTTACATGTGTGTTTCGTGGATCTCTTTGCTAGCCTTATTTCTGTGGAGTCTGAGAACAGATATTTCGGATCCCATTGGAGACTATATGGCCAAAGGAAATATCCTCCGATAACAAAGAGAAGTAAGCTTTCTGAGAAACTTCTTTGTGTTCTGTGAAATCATCTCACAGAGTTACAGCTTTCCCCTCAAGAAGCCTTTCGCTGAGACAGTTCTTGTGGAATTGGCAAAGTGATATTTGGAAGCCCATAGAGGGCTATGCTGAAAAAGGAAATATCCTCAGATGAAATCTAGAAAGAATCTTTCTGAGAAACTGCTTAGTGTTCTGTTAATTCATCTCACAGAGTTACATGTGTATTTCGTGGATCTCTTTGCTAGCCTGATTTCTGTGGAATCTGAGAACAGATATTTCGGATCCCTTTGAAAACTATAGGGCCAAAGGAAATATCCTCCGATAACAAAGAGAAAGAAGCTTTCTGAGAAACTTCTTTGTGTTCTGTGAAATCATCTCACAGAGTTACAGCTTTCCCCTCAAGAAGCCTTTCGCTAAGACAGTTCTTGTGGAATTGGCAAAGTGATATTTGGAAGCCCATAGAGGGCTATGGTGAAAAAGGAAATATCCTCACAGGAAATCTGGAAAGAAGCTTTCTGAAAAACTGCTTAGTGTTCTGTTAATTCATCTCACAGAGTTACATGTGTATTTCGTGGATCTCTTTGCTAGCCTTATTTCTGTGGAATCTGAGAACAGATATTTCAGATCCGTTTGAAAACTATAGGGCCAAAGGAAATATCCTCCGATAACAAAGAGAAAGAAGCTTTCTGAGAAACTTCTTTGTGTTCTGTGAAATCATCTCACAGAGTTACAGCTTTCCGTTCAGGAAGCCTTTCGCTAAGACAGTTCTTGTGGAATTGGCAAAGTGATATTTGGAAGCCCATAGAGGGCTATGGTGAAAAAGGAATTATCCTCACAGGAAATCTGGAAAGAAGCTTTCTGAGAAACTGCTTAGTGTTCTGTTAATTCATCTCACAGAGTTACATGTGTATTTCGTGGATCTCTTTGCTAGCCTTATTTCTGTGGAATCTGAGAACAGATATTTCGGATCGCTCTGAAGACTATAGGGCCAAAGGAAATATCCTCCCATAACAAACAGAAAGAAGCTTTCTGAGAAACTTCTTTGTGTTCTGTGAAATCATCTCACAGAGTTACAGCTTTCCCCTCAAGAAGCCTTTCGCTAAGACAGTTCTTGTGGAATTGGCAAAGTGATATTTGGAAGCCCATAGAGGGCTATGGTGAAAAAGGAAATATCCTCAGATGAAATCTGGAAAGAAGCTTTCTGAAAAACTGCTTAGTGTTCTGTTAATTCATCTCACAGAGTTACATGTGTATTTCGTGGATCTCTTTGCTAGCCTTATTTCTGTGGAATCTGAGAACAGATATTTCAGATCCGTTTGAAAACTATAGGGCCAAAGGAAATATCCTCCGATAACAAAGAGAAAGAAGCTTTCTGAGAAACTTCTTTGTGTTCTGTGAAATCATCTCACAGAGTTACAGCTTTCCGCTCAGGAAGCCTTTCGCTAAGACAGTTCTTGTGGAATTGGCAAAGTGATATTTGGAAGCCCATAGAGGGCTATGGTGAAAAAGGAAATATCCTCAGATGAAATCTGGAAAGAAGCTTTCTGAGAAACTGCTTAGTGTTCTGTTAATTCATCTCACAGAGTTACATGTGTATTTCGTGGATCTCTTTGCTAGCCTTATTTCTGTGGAATCTGAGAACAGATATTTCGGATCGCTCTGAAGACTATAGGGCCAAAGGAAATATCCTCCCATAACAAACAGAAAGAAGCTTTCTGAGAAACTTCTTTGTGTTCTGTGAAATCATCTCACAGAGTTACAGCTTTCCCCTCAAGAATCCTTTTGCTAAGACAGTTCTTGTGGAATTGGCAAAGTGATATTTGGAAGCCCATAGAGGGCTATGGTGAAAAAGGAAATATCCTCAGATGAAATCTGTAAGAAGCTTTCTGAGAAACTTCTTAGTGTTCTGTTAATTCATCTCACAGAGTTACATGTGTATTTCGTGAATCTCTTTGCTAGCCTGATTTCTGTGGAATCTGAGAACAGATATTTCGGATCCCTTTGAAAACTATAGGGCCAAAGGAAATATCCTCCCATAACAAAGAGAAAGAAGCTTTCTGAGAAACTTCTTTGTGTTCTGTGAAATCATCTCACAGAGTTACAGCTTTCCCCTCAAGAAGCCTTTCGCTAAGACAGTTCTTGTGGAATTGGCAAAGTGATATTTGGAAGCCCACAGTGGGCTATGGTGAAAAAGGAAATATCCTCCGATGAAATCTGGAAAGAAGCTCTCTGAGAAACTGCTTAGTGTTCTGTTAATTCATCTCACAGAGTTACATGTGTATTTCGTGGATCTCTTTGCTAGCCTTATTTCTGTGGAATCTGAGAACAGATATTTCCGATCCCTTTGAAGACTATAGGGCCAAAGGAAATATCCTCCCATAACAAAGAGAAAGAAGCTTTCTGAGAAACTTCTTTGTGTTCTGTGAAATCATCTCACGGAGTTACAGCTTTCCCCTCAAGAAGCCTTTCGCTAAGACAGTTCTTGTGGAATTGGCAAAGTGATATTTGGAAGCCCTTAGAGGGCTATGGTGAAAAAGGAAATATCCTCACAGGAAATCTGGAAAGAATCTTTCTGAGAAACTGCTTAGTGTTCTGTAAATTCATCTCACAGAGTTACATGTGTATTTCGTGGATCTCTTTGCTAGCCTTATTTCTGTGGAATATGAGAACAGATATTTCGGATCCCTTTGAAAACAATAGGGCCAAAGGAAATATCCTCCGATAACAAAGAGAAAGAAGCTTTCTGAGAAACTTCTTTGTGTTCTGTGAAATCATCTCACAGAGTTACAGCTTTCCCCTCAAGAAGCCTTTCGCTAAGACAGTTCTTGTGGAATTGGCAAAGTGATATTTGGAAGCCCATAGAGGGCTATGGTGAAAAAGGAAATATCCTCACAGGAAATCTGGAAAGAAGCTTTCTGAGAAACTGCTTAGTGTTCTGTTAATTCATCTCACAGAGTTATACGGGTATTTCGTGGATCTCCTTGCTAGCCTTATTTCTGTTTAGTCTGAGAACAGATATTTCGGATCCCATTGGAGACTATAGGGCCAAAGGAAATATCCTCCGATAACAAAGAGAAAGAAGCTTTCTGAGAAACTTCTTTGTGTTCTGTGAAATCATCTCACAGAGTTACAGCTTTCCCCTCAAGAAGCCTTTCGCTAAGACAGTTCTTGTGGAATTGGCAAAGTGATATTTGGAAGCCCTTAGAGGGCTATGGTGAAAAAGGAAATATCCTCAGATGAAATCTGGAAAGAAGCTTTCTGAGAAACTGCTTAGTGTTCTGTTAATTCATCTCACAGAGTTACATGTGTATTTCGTGGATCTCTTTGCTAGCCTTATTTCTGTGGAATCTGAGAACAGATATTTCGGATCCCATTGATGACTATAGGGCCAAAGGAAATATCCTCCCAAAACAAAGAGAAAGAAGCTTTCTGAGAAACTTCTTTGTGTTCTGTGAAATCATCTCACAGAGTTACAGCTTTCCGCTCAAGAAGCCTTTCGCTAAGACAGTTCTTGTGGAATTGGCAAAGTGATATTTGGAAGCCCATAGAGGGCTATGGTGAAAAAGGAAATATCCTCAGAAGAAATCTGGAAAGAAGCTTTCTGAGAAACTGCTTAGTGTTCTGTTAATTCATCTCACAGAGTTACATGTGTATTTCGTGGATCTCCTTGCTAGCCTTATTTCTGTGGAGTCTGAGAACAGATATTTCGGATCCCATTGGAGACTATAGGGCCAAAGGAAATATCCTCCGATAACAAAGAGAAAGAAGCTTTCTGAGAAACTTCTTTGTGTTCTGTGAAATCATCTCACAGAGTTACAGCTTTCCCCTCAAGAAGCCTTTCGCTAAGACAGTTCTTGTCGAATTGGCAAAGTGATATTTGGAAGCCCATAGAGGGCTATGGTGAAAAAGGAAATATCCTCATATGAAATCTGGAAAGAAGCTTTCTGAGAAACTGCTTAGTGTTCTGTTAATTCATCTCACAGAGTTACATGTGTATGTCGTGGATCTCTTTGCTAGCCTTATTTCTGTGGAGTCTGAGAACAGATATTTCGGATCCCATTGGAGACTATATGGCCAAAGGAAATATCCTCCGATAACAAAGAGAAGGAAGCTTTCTGAGAAACTTCTTTGTGTTCTGTGAAATCATCTCACAGAGTTACAGCTTTCCCCTCAAGAAGCCTTTCGCTAAGACAGTTCTTGTGGAATTGGCAAAGTGATATTTGGAAGCCCATAGAGGGCTATGCTGAAAAAGGAAATATCCTCAGATGAAATCTAGAAAGAATCTTTCTGAGAAACTGCTTAGTGTTCTGTTAATTCATCTCACAGAGTTACATGTGTATGTCGTGGATCTCTTTGCTAGCCTGATTTCTGTGGAATCTGAGAACAGATATTTCGGATCCCTTTGAAAACTATAGGGCCAAAGGAAATATCCTCCGATAACAAAGAGAAAGAAGCTTTCTGAGAAACTTCTTTGTGTTCTGTGAAATCATCTCACAGAGTTACAGCTTTCCCCTCAAGAAGCCTTTCGCTAAGACAGTTCTTGTGGAATTGGCAAAGTGATATTTGGAAGCCCATAGAGGGCTATGGTGAAAAAGGAAATATCCTCAGATGAAATCTGGAAAGAAGCTATCTGAGAAACTGCTTAGTGTTCTGTTAATTCATCTCACAGAGTTACATGTGTATTTCGTGGATCTCTTTGCTAGCCTTATTTCTGTGGAATCTGAGAACAGATATTTCCGATCCCTTTGAAGACTATAGGGCCAAAGGAAATATCCTCCGATAACAAAGAGAAAGAAGCTTTCTGAGAAACTTCTTTGTGTTCTGTGAAATCATCTCACAGAGTTACAGCTTTCCCCTCAAGAAGCCTTTCGCTAAGACAGTTCTTGTGGAATTGGCAAAGTGATATTTGGAAGCCCATAGAGGGCTATGGTGAAAAAGGAAATATCCTCCGATGAAATCTGGAAAGAAGCTTTCTGAGAAACTGCTTAGTGTTCTGTTAATTCATCTCAGAGAGTTACATGTGTATTTCGTGGATCTCTTTGCTAGCCTTATTTCTGTGGAATCTGAGAACAGATATTTCGGATCGCTCTGAAGACTATAGGGCCAAAGGAAATATCCTCCCATAACAAACAGAAAGAAGCTTTCTGAGAAACTTCTTCGTTTTCTGTGAAATCATCTCACAGAGTTACAGCTTTCCCCTCAAGAAGCCTTTCGCTAAGACAGTTCTTGTGGAATTGGCAAAGTGATATTTGGAAGCCTATAGAGGGCTATGGTGAAAAAGGAAATATCCTCAGATGAAATCTGGAAAGAAGCTTTCTGAGAAACTGCTTAGTGTTCTGTTAATTCATCTCACAGAGTTACATGTGTATTTCGTGGATCTCTTTGCTAGCCTTATTTCTGTGGAATATGAGAACAGATATTTCGGATCCCTTTGAAAACTATAGGGCCAAAGGAAATATCCTCCGATAACAAACAGAAAGAAGCTTTCTGAGAAACTTCTTTGTGTTCTGTGAAATCATCTCACAGAGTTACAGCTTTCCCCTCAAGAAGCCTTTCGCTAAGACAGTTCTTGTGGAATTGGCAAAGTGATATTTGGAAGCCCATAGAGGGCTACGGTGAAAAAGGAAATATCCTCACAGGAAATCTGGAAAGAAGCTTTCTGAGAAACTGCTTAGTGTTCTGTTAATTCATCTCACAGAGTTACATGTGTATTTCGTGGATCTCTTTGCTAGCCTTATTTCTGTGGAATCTGAGAACAGATATTACGGATCCCTTTGAAGAGTATAGGGCCAAAGGAAATATCCTCCCATAACAAAGACAAAGAAGCTTTCTGAGAAACTTCTTTGTGTTCTGTGAAATCATCTCACAGAGTTAGAGCTTTCCGCTCAAGAAGCCTTTCGCTAAGACAGTTCTTGTGGAATTGGCAAAGTGATATTTGGAAGCCCATAGAGGGCTGTGGTGAAAAAGGAAATATCCTCAGATGAAATCTGGAAAGAAGCTTTCTGAGAAACTGCTTAGTGTTCTGTTAATTCATCTCACAGAGTTACATGTGTATTTCGTGGATCTCTTTGCTAGCCTTATTTCTGTGGAATCTGAGAACAGATATTTCGGATCCCTTTGAAGAGTATAGGGCCAAAGGAAATATCCTCCCATAACAAAGAGAAAGAAGCTTTCTGAGAAACTTCTTTGTGTTCTGTGAAATCATCTCACAGAGTTACAGCTTTCCCCTCAAGAAGCCTTTCGCTAAGACAGTTCTTGTGGAATTGGCAAAGTGATATTTGGAAGCCCACAGTGGGCTATATTGAAAAAGGAAATATCCTCCGATGAAATCTGGAAAGAAGCTTTCTGAGAAACTGCTCAGTGTTCTGTTAATTCATCTCACATAGTTACCTGTGTATTTCGTGGATCTCTTTGCTAGCCTTGTTTCTGTGGAATCTGAGAACAGATATTTCGGCTCCCTTTGAAAACTATAGTTCCAAAGGAAATATCCTCCGATAACAAAGAGAAAGAAGCTTTCTGAGAAACTTCTTTGTGTTCTGTGAAATCATCTCACAGAGTTACAGCTTTCCGCTCAAGAAGACTTTCGCTAAGACAGTTCTTGTGGAATTGGCAAAGTGATATTTGGAAGCCCATAGAGGGCTGTGGTGAAAAAGGAAATATCCTCAGATGAAATCTGGAAAGAAGCTTTCTGAGAAACTGCTTAGTGTTCTGTTAATTCATCTCACAGAGTTACATGTGTATTTCGTGGATCTCTTTGCTAGCCTTATTTCTGTGGAATCTCAGAACAGATATTTCCGATCCCTTTGAAGACTATAGGGCCAAAGGAAATATCCTCCCATAACAAAGAGAAAGAAGCTTTCTGAGAAACTTCTTTGTGTTCTGTGAAATCATCTCACAGAGTTACAGCTTTCCCCTCAAGAAGCCTTTCGCTAACAGTTCTTGTGGAATTGGCAAAGTGATATTTGGAAGCCAATAGAGGGCTACGGTGAAAAAGGAAATATCCTCACAGGAAATCTGGAAAGAAGCTTTCTGAGAAACTGCTTAGTGTTCTGTTAATTCATCTCACAGAGTTACATGTGTATTTCGTGGATCTCCTTGCTAGCCTTATTTCTGTGGAGTCTGAGAACAGATATTTCGGATCCCATTGGAGACTATAGGGCCAAAGGAAATATCCTCCGATAACAAAGAGAAAGAAGCTTTCTGAGAAACTTCTTTGTGTTCTGTGAAATCATCTCACAGAGTTACAGCTTTCCCCTCAAGAAGCCTTTCGCTAAGACAGTTCTTGTGGAATTGGCAAAGTGATATTTGGAAGCCCATAGAGGGCTATGGTGAAAAAGGAAATTTCCTCAGATGAAATCTGGAAAGAATCTTTCTGAGAAACTGCTTAGTGTTCTGTTAATTCATCTCACAGAGTTACATGTGTATTTCGGGGAACTCCTTGCTAGCCTTATTTCTGTGGAGTCTGAGAACAGATATTTCGGATCCCATTGGAGACTATAGGGCCAAAGGAAATATCCTCCGATAACAAAGAGAAAGAAGCTTTCTGAGAAACTTCTTTGTGTTCTGTGAAATCATCTCACAGAGTTACAGCTTTCCCCTCAAGAAGCCTTTCGCTAAGACAGTTCTTGTGTAATTGGCAAAGTGATATTTGGAAGCCGATAGACGGCTATGGTAAAAAAGGAAATATCCTCAGATGAAATCTGGAAAGAATCTTTCTGAGAAACTGCTTAGTGTTCTGTTAATTCATCTCACAGAGTTACATGTGTGTTTCGTGGATCTCTTTGCTAGCCTTCTTTCTGTGGAATCTGAGAACAGATATTTCGGATCCCTTTGAAAACTATAGGGCCAAAGGAAATATCCTCCGATAACAAACAGAAAGAAGCTTTCTGAGAAACTTCTTTGTGTTCTGTGAAATCATCTCACAGAGTTACAGCTTTCCCCTCAAGAAGCCTTTCGCTAAGACAGTTCTTGTGGAATTGGCAAAGTGATATTTGGAGGCCCATAGAGGGCTATGGTGAAAAAGGAAATATCCTCACAGGAATTCTGGAAAGAAGTTTTCTGAGAAACTGCTTAGTGTTCTGTTAATTCATCTCACAGAGTTACATGTGTATTTCGTGGATCTCTTTGCTAGCCTTATTTCTGTGGAATCTGAGAACAGATATTTCGGATCCCTTTGAAAACTATAGGGCCAAAGGAAATATCCTCCGATAACAAAGAGAAAGAAGCTTTCTGAGAAACTTCTTTGTGTTCTGTGAAATCATCTCACAGAGTTACAGCTTTCCGCTCAAGAAGCCTTTCGCTAAGACAGTTCTTGTGGAATTGGCAAAGTGATATTTGGAAGCCCTTAGAGGTCTATGGTGAAAAAGGAAATATCCTCATATGAAATCTGGAAAGAAGCTTTCTGAGAAACTGCTTAGTGTTCTGTTAATTCATCTCACAGAGTTACCTGTGTATTTCGTGGATCTCTTTGCTAGCCTTATTTCTGTGGAATCTGAGAACAGATATTTCCGATCCCTTTGAAGACTATAGGGCCAAAGGAAATATCCTCCCTTAACAAACAGAAAGAAGCTTTCTGAGAAACTTCTTTGTGTTCTGTGAAATCATCTCACAGAGTTACAGCTTTCCCCTCAGGAAGCCTTTCGCTAAGACAGTTCTTGTGGAATTGGCAAAGTGATATTTGGAAGCCCATAGAGGGCTATGGTGAAAAAGGAAATATCCTCAGATGAAATCTGGAAAGAAGCTTTCTGAGAAACTGCTTAGTGTTCTGTTAATTCATCTCACAGAGTTACATGTGTATTTCGTGGATCTCTTTGCTAGCCTTATTTCTGTGGAATCTGAGAACAGATATTTCGGATCCCTTTGAAAACTATAGGGCCAAAGGAAATATCCTCCGATAACAAACAGAAAGAAGCTTTCTGAGAAACTTCTTTGTGTTCTCTGAAATCATCTCACAGAGTTACAGCTTTCCCCTCAAGAAGCCTTTCGCTAAGACAGTTCTTGTGGAATTGGCAAAGTGATATTTGGAAGCCCATAGAGGGCTATGGTGAAAAAGGAAATATCCTCACAGGAAATCTGGAAAGAAGCTTTCTGAGAAACTGCTTAGTGTTCTGTTAATTCATCTCACAGAGTTACATGTGTATTTCGTGGATCTCTTTGCTAGCCTTATTTCTGTGGAATCTGAGAACAGATATTTCGGATCCCTTTGAAGAGTATAGGGCCAAAGGAAATATCCTCCGATAACAAAGAGAAAGAAGCTTTCTGAGAAACTTCTTTGTGTTCTGTGAAATCATCTCACAGAGTTACAGCTTTCCGCTCAAGAAGCCTTTCGCTAAGACAGTTCTTGTGGAATTGGCCAAGTGATATTTGGAAGCCCATAGAGGGCTATGGTGAAAAAGGAAATATCCTCAGATGAAATCTGGAAAGAAGCTTTCTGAGAAACTGCTTAGTGTTCTGTTAATTCATCTCACAGAGTTACATGTGTATTTCGTGGATCTCCTTGCTAGCCTTATTTCTGTGGAGTCTGAGAACAGATATATCGGATCCCTTTGGAGACTATAGGGTCAAAGGAAATATCCTCCGATAACAAAGAGAAAGAAGCTTTCTGAGAAACTTCTTTGTGTTCTGTGAAATCATCTCACAGAGTTACAGCTTTCCCCTCAAGAAGCCTTTCGCTAAGACAGTTCTTGTGGAATTGGCAAAGTGATATTTGGAAGCCCATAGAGGGCTATGGTGAAAAAGGAAATATCCTCAGATGAAATCTGGAAAGAAGCTTTCTGAGAAACTGCTTAGTGTTCTGTTAATTCATCTCACAGAGTTACATGTGTATTTCGTGGATCTCTTTGCTAGCCTTATTTCTGTGGAATCTGAGAACAGATATTTCGGATCCCTTTGAAAACTATAGGGCCAAAGGAAATATCCTCCGATAACAAAGAGAAAGAAGCTTTCTGAGAAACTTCTTTGTGTTCTGTGAAATCATCTCACACAGTTACAGCTTTCCGCTCAGGAAGCCTTTCGCTAAGACAGTTCTTGTGGAATTGGCAAAGTGATATTTGGAAGCCCATAGAGGGCTGTGGTGAAAAAGGAAATATCCTCAGATGAAATCTGTAAGAAGCTTTCTGAGAAACTGCTTAGTGTTCTGTTAATTCATCTCACAGAGTTACATGTGTATTTCGTGGATCTCTTTGCTAGCCTGATTTCTGTGGAATCTGAGAACAGATATTTCGGATCCCTTTGAAAACTATAGGGCCAAAGGAAATATCCTCCGATAACAAAGAGAAAGAAGCTTTCTGAGAAACTTCTTTGTGTTCTGTGAAATCATCTCACACAGTTACAGCTTTCCGCTCAGGAAGCCTTTCGCTAAGACAGTTCTTGTGGAATTGGCAAAGTGATATTTGGAAGCCCATAGAAGGCTGTGGTGAAAACGGAAATATCCTCAGATGAAATCTGTAAGAAGCTTTCTGAGAAACTGCTTAGTGTTCTGTTAATTCATCTCACAGAGTTACATGTGTATTTCGTGGATCTCTTTGCTAGCCTGATTTCTGTGGAATCTGAGAACAGATATTTCGGATCCCTTTGAAGAGCATAGGGCCAAAGAAAATATCCTCCCATAACAAAGAGAAAGAAGCTTTCTGAGAAACTTCTTTGTGTTTTGTAAAATCATCTCACAGAGTTACAGCTTTCCCCTCAAGAAGCCTTTCGCTAAGACAGTTCTTGTGGAATTGGCAAAGTGATATTTGGAAGCCCATAGAGGGCTGTGTTGAAAAAGGAAATATCCTCAGATGAAATCTGGAAAGAAGCTTTCTGAGAAACTGCTTAGTGTTCTGTTAATTCATCTCACAGAGTTACATGTGTATTTCGTGGATCTCTTTGCTAGCCTTATTTCTGTGGAATCTGAGAACAGATATTTCCTTTCCCTTTGAAGACTATAGGGCCAAAGGAAATATCCTCCCATAACAAAGAGAAAGAAGCTTTCTGAGAAACTTCTTTGTGTTCTGTGAAATGATCTCGCAGAGTTACAGCTTTCCCCTCAAGAAGCCTTTCGCTAAGACAGTTCTTGTGGAATTGGCAAAGTGATATTTGGAAGCCCATAGAGGGCTCTGGTGAAAAAGGAAATATCCTCAGATGAAATCTGGAAAGAAGCTTTCTGAGAAACTGCTTAGTGTTCTGTTAATTCATCTCACAGAGTTACATGTGTATTTCGTGGATCTCTTTGCTAGCCTTATTTCTGTGGAATCTGAGAACAGATATTTCCGATCCCTTTGAAGACTACAGGGCGAAAGGAAATATCCTCCCATAACAAAGACAAAGAAGCTTTCTGAGAAACTTCTTTGTGTTCTGTGAAATCATCTCAAAGAGTTACAGCTTTCCCCTCAAGAAGCCTTTCGCTAAGACAGTTCTTTTGGAATTGGCAAAGTGATATTTGGAAGCCCATAGAGGGCTATGGTGAAAAAGGAAATATCCTCAGATGAAATCTGGAAAGAAGCTTTCTGAGAAACTGCTTAGTGTTCTGTTAATTCATCTCACAGAGTTACATGTGTATTTCGTGGATCTGCTTGCTAGCCTTATTTCTGTGGAGTCTGAGAACAGATATTTCGGATCCCATTGGAGACTATAGGGCCAAAGGAAATATCCTCCGATAACAAAGAGAAAGAAGCTTTCTGAGAAACTTCTTTGTGTTCTGTGAAATCATCTCACAGAGTTACAGCTTTCCCCTCAAGAAGCCTTTCGCTAAGACAGTTCTTGTGGAATTGGCAAAGTGATATTTGGAACCCGTAGAGGGCTATGGTGAAAAAGGAAATATCCTCAGATGAAATCTAGAAAGAATCTTTCTGAGAAACTGCTTAGTGTTCTGTTAATTCATCTCACAGAGTTACATGTGTATTTCGTGGATCTCTTTGCTAGCCTGATTTCTGTGAAATCTGAGAACAGATATTTCGGATCCCTTTGAAAACTATAGGGTCAAAGGAAATATCCTCCGATAACAAAGAGAAAGAAGCTTTCTGAGAAACTTCTTTGTGTTCTGTGAAATCATCTCACAGAGTTACAGCTTTCCCCTCAAGAAGCCTTTCGCTAAGACAGTTCTTGTGGAATTGGCAAAGTGATATTTGGAAGCCCATAGAGGGCTATGGTGAAAAAGGAAATATCCTCACAGGAAATCTGGAAAGAAGCTTTCTGAGAAACTGCTTAGTGTTCTGTTAATTCATCTCACAGAGTTACATGTGTATTTCGTGGATCTCTTTGCTAGCCTGATTTCTGTGGAATCTGAGAACAGATATTTCAGATCCCTTTGAAAACTATAGGGCCAAAGGAAATATCCTCCGATAACAAAGAGAAAGAAGCTTTCTGAGAAACTTCTTTGTGTTCTGTGAAATCATCTCACAGAGTTACAGCTTTCCGCTCAGGAAGCCTTTCGCTAAGACAGTTCTTGTGGAATTGGCAAAGTGATATATGGAAGCCCATAGAGGGCTATGGTGAAAAAGGAAATATCCTCAGATGAAATCTGGAAAGAAGCTTTCTGAGAAACTGCTTAGTGTTCTGTTAATTCATCTCACAGAGTTACATGTGTATTTCGTGGATCTCTTTGCTAGCCTTATTTCTGTGGAATCTGAGAACAGATATTTCGGATCGCTCTGAAGACTATAGGGCCAAAGGAAATATCCTCCCATAACAAACAGAAAGAAGCTTTCTGAGAAACTTCTTTGTGTTCTGTGAAATCATCTCACAGAGTTACAGCTTTCCCCTCAAGAAGCCTTTCGCTAAGACAGTTCTTGTGGAATTGGCAAAGTGATATTTGGAAGCCGATAGAGGGCTATGGAGAAAAAGGAAATATCCTCAGATGAAATCTGGAAAGAAGCTTTCTGAGAAACTGCTTAGTGTTCTGTTAATTCATCTCACAGAGTTACATGTGTATTTCGTGGATCTCCTTGCTAGCCTTATTTCTGTGGAGTCTGAGAACAGATATATCGGATCCCATTGGAGACTATAGGGCCAAAGGAAATATCCTCCGATAACAAAGAGAAAGAAGCTTTCTGAGAAACTTCTTTGTGTTCTGTGAAATCATCTCACAGAGTTACAGCTTTCCCCTCAAGAAGCCTTTCGCTAAGACAGTTCTTGTGGAATTGGCAAAGTGATATTTGGAAGCCCTTAGAGGGCTATGGTGAAAAAGGAAATATCCTCAGATGAAATCTGGAAAGAAGCTTTCTGAGGAACTGCTTAGTGTTCTGTTAATTCATCTCACAGAGTTACATGTGTGTTTCGTGGATCTCTTTGCTAGCCTTATTTCTGTGGAATCTGAGAACAGATATTTCGGATCCCTTTGAAAACTATAGGGCCAAAGGAAATATCCTCCGATAACAAACAGAAAGAAGCTTTCTGAGAAACTTCTTTGTGTTCTGTGAAATCATCTCACAGAGTTACAGCTTTCCGCTCAAGAAGCCTTTCGCTAAGACAGTTCTTGTGGAATTGGCAAGGTGATATTTGGAAGCCCATAGAGGGCTATGGTGAAAAAGGAAATATCGTCAGATGAAATCTGGAAAGAAGCTTTCTGAGAAACTGCTTAGTGTTCTGTTAATTCATCTCACAGAGTTACATGTGTATTTCGTGGATCTCTTTGCTAGCCTTATTTCTGTGGAATCTGAGAACAGATATTTCCGATCCATTTGAAGACTATAGGGCCAAAGGAAATATCCTCCCATAACAAAGACAAAGAAGCTTTCTGAGAAACTTCTTTGTGTTCTGTGAAATCATCTCACAGAGTTACAGCTTTCCCCTCAAGAAGCCTTTCGCTAAGACAGTTCTTGTGGAATTGGCAAAGTGATATTTGGAAACCCATAGAGGGCTATGGTGAAAAAGGAAATATCCTCACAGGAAATCTGGAAAGAATCTTTCTGAGAAACTGCTTAGTGTTCTGTTAATTCATCTCACAGAGTTACATGTGTATTTCGTGGATCTCCTTGCTAGCCTTATTTCTGTGGAGTCTGAGAACAGATATATCGGATCCCATTGGAGACTATAGGGCCAAAGGAAATATCCTCCGATAACAAAGAGAAAGAAGCTTTCTGAGAAACTTCTTTGTGTTCTGTGAAATCATCTCACAGAGTTACAGCTTTCCCCTCAAGAAGCCTTTCGCTAAGACAGTTCTTGTGGAATTGGCAAAGTGATATTTGGAAGCCCTTAGAGGGCTATGGTGAAAAAGGAAATATCCTCAGATGAAATCTGGAAAGAAGCTTTCTGAGGAACTGCTTAGTGTTCTGTTAATTCATCTCACAGAGTTACATATGTGTTTCGTGGATCTCTTTGCTAGCCTTATTTCTGTGGAATCTGAGAACAGATATTTCGGATCCCTTTGAAAACTATAGGGCCAAAGGAAATATCCTCCGATAACAAACAGAAAGAAGCTTTCTGAGACACTTCTTTGTGTTCTGTGAAATCATCTCACAGAGTTACAGCTTTCCGCTCAAGAAGCCTTTCGCTAAGACAGTTCTTGTGGAATTGGCAAGGTGATATTTGGAAGCCCATAGAGGGCTATGGTGAAAAAGGAAATATCGTCAGATGAAATCTGGAAAGAAGCTTTCTGAGAAACTGCTTAGTGTTCTGTTAATTCATCTCACAGAGTTACATGTGTATTTCGTGGATCTCTTTGCTAGCCTTATTTCTGTGGAATCTGAGAACAGATATTTCCGATCCATTTGAAGACTATAGGGCCAAAGGAAATATCCTCCCATAACAAAGACAAAGAAGCTTTCTGAGAAACTTCTTTGTGTTCTGTGAAATCATCTCACAGAGTTACAGCTTTCCCCTCAAGAAGCCTTTCGCTAAGACAGTTCTTGTGGAATTGGCAAAGTGATATTTGGAAACCCATAGAGGGCTATGGTGAAAAAGGAAATATCCTCACAGGAAATCTGGAAAGAATCTTTCTGAGAAACTGCTTAGTGTTCTGTTAATTCATCTCACAGAGTTACATGTGTATTTCGTGGATCTCTTTCCTAGCCTTATTTCTGTGGAATCTGAGAACAGATATTTCGGATCCCTTTGAAAACAATAGGGCCAAAGGAAATATCCTCCGATAACAAAGAGAAAGAAGCTTTCTGAGAAACTTCTTTGTGTTCTGTGAAATCATCTCACAGAGTTACAGCTTTCCCCTCAAGAAGCCTTTCGCTAAGACAGTTCTTGTGGAATTGGCAAAGTGATATTTGGAAGCCCATAGAGGGCTATGGTGAAAAAGGAAATATCCTCACAGGAAATCAGGAAAGAAGCTTTCTGAGAAACTGCTTAGTGTTCTGTTAATTCATCTCACAGAGTTACATGTGTATTTCGTGGATCTCTTTGCTAGCCTTATTTCTGTGGAATCTGAGAACAGATATTTCGGATCGCTCTGAAGACTATAGGGCCAAAGGAAATATCCTCCCATAACAAACAGAAAGAAGCTTTCTGAGAAACTTCTTTGTGTTCTGTGAAATCATCTCACAGAGTTACAGCTTTCCCCTCAAGAAGCCTTTCGCTAAGACAGTTCTTGTGGAATTGGCAAAGTGATATTTGGAAGCCCATAGAGGGCTCTGGTGAAAAAGGAAATATCCTCAGATGAAATATGGAAAGAAGCTTTCTGAGAAACTGCTTAGTGTTCTGTTAATTCATCTCACAGAGTTACATGTGTATTTCGTGGATCTCTTTGCTAGCCTTATTTCTGTGGAATCTGAGAACAGATATTTCGGATCCCTTAGAAGAGTATAGGGCCAAAGGAAATATCCTCCCATAACAAACAGAAAGAAGCTTTCTGAGAAACTTCTTTGTGTTCTGTGAAATCATCTCACAGAGTTACAGCTTTCCCCTCAAGAAGCCTTTCGCTAAGACAGTTCTTTTGGAATTGGCAAAGTGATATTTGGAAGCCCACAGTGGGCTATGGTGAAAAAGGAAATATCCTCCGATGAAATCTGGAAAGAAGCTTTCTGAGAAACTGCTTAGTGTTCTGTTAATTCATCTCACATAGTTACCTGTGTATTTCGTGGATCTCTTTGCTAGCCTTATTTCTGTGGAATCTGAGAACAGATATTTCGGATCCCTTTGAAAACTATAGTTCCAAAGGAAATATCCTCCGATAACAAAGAGAAAGAAGCTTTCTGAGAAACTCCTTTGTGTTCTGTGAAATCATCTCACAGAGTTACAGCTTTCCGCTCAAGAAGCCTTTCGCTAAGACAGTTCTTGTGGAATTGGCAAAGTGATATTTGGAAGCCCATAGAGGGCTATGGTGAAAAAGGAAATATCCTCACAGGAAATCTGGAAAGAAGCTTTCTGAGAAACTGCTTAGTGTTCTGTTAATTCATCCCACAGAGTTACATGTGTATCTCGTGGATCTCTTTGCTAGCCTTATTTCTGTGGAATCTGAGAGCAGATATTTCGGATCCCTTTGAAAACTATAGGGCCAAAGGAAATATCCTCCGATAACAAAGAGAAAGAAGCTTTCTGAGAAACTTCTTTGTGTTCTGTGAAATCATCTCACAGAGTTACAGCTTTCCCCTCAAGAAGCCTTTCGCTAAGACAGTTCTTGTGGAATTGGTAAAGTGATATTTGGAAGCCCATGGAGGGCTATGGTAAAAAAGGAAATATCCTCAGATGAAATCTGGAAAGTAGCTTTCTGAGAAACTGCTTAGTGTTCTGTTAATTCATCTCACAGAGTTACATGTGTATTTCGTGGATCTCTTTGCTAGCCTTATTTCTGTGGAATCTGAGAACAGATATTTCGGATCGCTCTGAAGACTATAGGGCCAAAGGAAATATCCTCCCATAACAAAGAGAAAGAAGCTTTCTGAGAAACTTCTTTGTGTTCTGTGAAATCATCTCACAGAGTTACAGCTTTCCGCTCAAGAAGCCTTTCGCTAAGACAGTTCTTGTGGAATTGGCAAAGTGATATTTGGAAGCCTTTAGAGGGGTATGGTGAAAAAGGAAATATCCTCCAATGAAATCTGGAAAGAAGCTTTCTGAGAAACTGCTTAGTGTTCTGTTAATTCATCTCACAGAGTTACATGTGTATTTCGTGGATCAATTTGCTAGCCTTATTTCTGTGGAATCTGAGAACAGATATTTCGGATCCCTTTGAAAACTATAGGGTTAAAGGAAATATCCTCCGATAAGAAAGAGAAAGAAGCTTTCTGAGAAACTTCTTTGTGTTCTGTGAAATCATCTCACAGAGTTACAGCTTTCCGCTCAAGAAGATTTTCGCTAAGACAGTTCTTGTGGATTGGCAAAGTGATATTTGGAAGCCCATAGAGGGCTGTGGTGAAAAAGGTAATATCCTCAGATGAAATCTGGAAAGAAGCTTTCTGAGAAACTGCTTAGTGTTCTGTTAATTCATCTCACAGAGTTACATGTGTATTTCGTGGATCTCTTTGCTAGCCTTATTTCTGTGGAATCTGAGAACAGATATTTCCGATCCCTTTGAAGACTATAGGGCCAAAGGAAATATCCTCCCATAACAAAGACAAAGAAGCTTTCTGAGAAACTTCTTTGTGTTCTGTGAAATCATCTCACAGAGTTACAGCATTCCCCTCAAGAAGCCTTTCGCTAAGACAGTTCTTGTGGAATTGGCAAAGTGATATTTGGAAGCCGATAGAGGGCTCTGGTGAAAAAGGAAATATCCTCAGATGAAATCTGGAAAGAAGCTTTCTGAGAAACTGCTTAGTGTTCTGTTAATTCATCTCACAGAGTTACATGTGTATTTCGTGGATCTCTTTGCTAGCCTTATTTCTGTGGAATCTGAGAACAGATATTTCCGATCCCTTTGAAGACTATAGGGCCAAAGGAAATATCCTCCCATAACAAAGACAAAGAAGCTTTCTGAGAAACTTCTTTGTGTTCTGTGAAATCATCTCACAGAGTTACAGCTTTCCCCTCAAGAAGCCTTTCGCTAAGACAGTTCTTTTGTAATTGGCAAAGGGATATTTGGAAGCCCATAGAGGGCTATGGTGAAAAAGGAAATATCCTCAGATGAAATCTGGAAAGAAGCTTTCTGAGAAACTGCTTAGTGTTCTGTTAATTCATCTCACAGAGTTACATGTGTATTTCGTGGATCTCTTTGCTAGCCTTATTTCTGTGGAATCAGAGAACAGATATTTCGGATCCCTTTGAAAACTATAGGGCCAAAGGAAATATCCTCCGATAACAAACAGAAAGAAGCTTTCTGAGAAACTTCTTTGTGTTCTGTGAAATCATCTCACAGAGTTACAGCTTTCCCCTCAAGAAGCCTTTCGCTAAGACAGTTCTTGTGGAATTGGCAAAGTGATATTTGGAAGCCCATAGAGGGCTATGGTGAAAAAGGAAATACACTCAGATGAAATCTGGAAAGAAGCTTTCTGAGAAACTGCTTAGTGTTCTGTTAATTCATCTCACAGAGTTACATGTGTATTTCGTGGATCTCTTTGCTAGCCTTATTTCTGTGGAATCTGAGAACAGATATTTCGGATCCCTTTGAAAACTATAGGGCCAAAGGAAATATCCTCCCATAACAAAGAGAAAGAAGCTTTCTGAGAAACTTCTTTGTGTTCCCTGAAATCATCTCACAGAGTTACAGCTTTCCCCTCAAGAAGCCTTTCGCTAAGACAGTTCTTGTGGAATTGGCAAAGTGATATTTGGAAGCCCATAGAGGGCTATGGTGAAAAAGGAAATATCCTCAGATGAAATTTGGAAAGAAGCTTTCTGAGAAATTGCTTAGTGTTCTGTTAATTCATCTCACAGAGTTACATGTGTATTTCGTGGATCTCCTTGCTAGCCTTATTTCTGTGGAGTCTGAGAACAGATATTTCGGATCCCATTGGAGACTATAGGGCCAAAGGAAATATCCTCCGATAACAAAGAGAAAGAAGCTTTCTGAGAAACTTCTTTGTGTTCTGTGAAATCATCTCACAGAGTTACAGCTTTCCCCTCAAGAAGCCTTTCGCTAAGACAGTTCTTGTGGAATTGGCAAAGTGATATTTGGAAGCCCATAGAGGGCTATGGTGAAAAAGGAAATTTCCTCAGATGAAATCTGGAAAGAATCTTTCTGAGAAACTGCTTAGTGTTCTGTTAATTCATCTCACAGAGTTACATGTGTATTTGGGGGAACTCCTTGCTAGCCTTATTTCTGTGGAGTCTGAGAACAGATATTTCGGATCCCATTGGAGACTATAGGGCCAAAGGAAATATCCTCCGATAACAAAGAGAAAGAAGCTTTCTGAGAAACTTCTTTGTGTTCTGTGAAATCATCTCACCGAGTTACAGCTTTCCCCTCAAGAAGCATTTCGCTAAGACAGTTCTTGTGGAATTGGCAAAGTGATATTTGGAAGCCGATAGAGGGCTATGGTAAAAAAGGAAATATCCTCAGATGAAATCTGGAAAGAATCTTTCTGAGAAACTGCTTAGTGTTCTGTTAATTCATCTCACAGAGTTACATGTGTGTTTCGTGGATCTCTTTGCTAGCCTTATTTCTGTGGAATCTGAGAACAGATATTTAGGATCCCTTTGAAAACTATAGGGCCAAAGGAAATATCCTCCGATAACAAAGAGAAAGAAGCTTTCTGAGAAACTTCTTTGTGTTCTGTGAAATCATCTCACAGAGTTACAGCTTTCCCCTCAAGAAGCCTTTCGCTAAGACAGTTCTTGTGGAATTGGCAAAGTGATATTTGGAAGCCCATAGAGGGCTATGGTGAAAAAGGAAATATCCTCACCGGAATTCTGGAAAGAAGTTTTCTGAGAAACTGCTTAGTGTTCTGTTAATTCATCTCATAGAGTTACATGTGTATTTCGTGGATCTCTTTGCTAGCCTTATTTCTGTGGAATCTGAGAACAGATATTTCGGATCCCTTTGAAAACTATAGGGCCAAAGGAAATATCCTCCGATAACAAAGAGAAAGAAGCTTTCTGAGAAACTTCTTTGTGTTCTGTGAAATCATCTCACAGAGTTACAGCTTTCCGCTCAAGAAGCCTTTCGCTAAGACAGTTCTTGTGGAATTGGCAAAGTGATATTTGGAAGCCCATAGAGGGCTATGGTGAAAAAGGAAATATCCTCAGATGAAATCTGGAAAGAAGCTTTCTGAGAAACTGCTTAGTGTTCTGTTAATTCATCTCACAGAGTTACCTGTGTATTTCGTGGATCTCTTTGCTAGCCTTATTTCTGTGGAATCTGAGAACAGATATTTCCGATCCCTTTGAAGACTATAGGGCCAAAGGAAATATCCTCCCTTAACAAACAGAAAGAAGCTTTCTGAGAAACTTCTTTGTGTTCTGTGAAATCATCTCACAGAGTTACAGCTTTCCCCTCAAGAAGCCTTTCGCTAAGACAGTTCTTGTGGAATTGGCAAAGTGATATTTGGAAGCCCATAGAGGGCTATGGTGAAAAAGGAAATATCCTCAGATGAAATCTGGAAAGAAGCTTTCTGAGAAACTGCTTAGTGTTCTGTTAATTCATCTCACAGAGTTACATGTGTATTTCGTGGATCTCTTTGCTAGCCTTATTTCTGTGGAATCTGAGAACAGATATTTCGGATCCCTTTGAAAACTATAGGGCCAAAGGAAATATCCTCCGATAACAAAGAGAAAGAAGCTTTCTGAGAAACTTCTTTGTGTTCTGTGAAATCATCTCACAGAGTTACAGCTTTCCCCTCAAGAAGCCTTTCGCTAAGACAGTTCTTGTGGAATTGGCAAAGTGATATTTGGAAGCCCATAGAGGGCTATGGTGAAAAAGGAAATATCCTCACAGGAAATCTGGAAAGAAGCTTTCTGAGAAACTGCTTAGTGTTCTGTTAATTCATCTCACAGAGTTTCATGTGTATTTCGTGGATCTCTTTGCTAGCCTTATTTCTGTGGAATCTGAGAACAGATATTTCGGATCCCTTTGAAGAGTATAGGGCCAAAGGAAATATCCTCCGATAACAAAGAGAAAGAAGCTTTCTGAGAAATTTCTTTGTGTTCTGTGAAATCATCTCACAGAGTTACAGCTTTCCGCTCAAGAAGCCTTTCGCTAAGACAGTTCTTGTGGAATTGGCCAAGTGATATTTGGAAGCCCATAGAGGGCTATGGTGAAAAAGGAAATATCCTCGAATGAAATCTGGAAAGAAGCTTACTGAGAAACTGCTTAGTGTTCTGTTAATTCATCTCACAGAGTTACCTGTGTATTTCGTGGATCTCTTTGCTAGCCTTATTTCTGTGGAATCTGAGAACAGATATTTCCGATCCCTTTGAAGACTATAGGGCCAAAGGAAATATCCTCCCTTAACAAACAGAAAGAAGCTTTCTGAGAAACTTCTTTGTGTTCTGTGAAATCATCTCACAGAGTTACAGCTTTCCCCTCAAGAAGCCTTTCGCTAAGACAGTTCTTGTGGAATTGGCAAAGTGATATTTGGAAGCCCATAGAGGGCTATGGTGAAAAAGGAAATATCCTCAGATGAAATCTGGAAAGAAGCTTTCTGAGAAACTGCTTAGTGTTCTGTTAATTCATCTCACAGAGTTACATGTGTATTTCGTGGATCTCTTTGCTAGCCTTATTTCTGTGGAATCTGAGAACAGATATTTCGGATCCCTTTGAAAACTATAGGGCCAAAGGAAATATCCTCCGATAACAAACAGAAAGAAGCTTTCTGAGAAACTTCTTTGTGTTCTGTGAAATCATCTCACAGAGTTACAGCTTTCCCCTCAAGAAGCCTTTCGCTAAGTCAGTTCTTGTGGAATTGGCAAAGTGATATTTGGAAGCCCATAGAGGGCTATGGTGAAAAAGGAAATATCCTCACAGGAAATCTGGAAAGAAGCTTTCTGAGAAACTGCTTAGTGTTCTGTTAATTCATCTCACAGAGTTACATGTGTATTTCGTGGATCTCTTTGCTAGCCTTATTTCTGTGGAATCTGAGAACAGATATTTCGGATCCCTTTGAAGAGTATAGGGCCAAAGGAAATATCCTCCCATAACAAAGACAAAGAAGCTTTCTGAGAAACTTCTTTGTGTTCTGTGAAATCATCTCACAGAGTTACAGCTTTCCGCTCAAGAAGCCTTTCGCTAAGACAGTTCTTGTGGAATTGGCAAAGTGATATTTGGAAGCCCATAGAGGGCTATGGTGAAGAAGGAAATATCCTCAGATGAAATCTGGAAAGAAGCTTTCTGAGAAACTGCTTAGTGTTCTGTTAATTCATCTCACAGAGTTACATGTGTATTTCGTGGATCTCTTTGCTAGCCTTATTTCTGTGGAATCTGAGAACAGATATTTCGGATCCCTTTGAAAACTATAGGGCCAAAGGAAATATCCTCCGATAACAAAGAGAAAGAAGCTTTCTGAGAAACTTCTTTGTGTTCTGTGAAATCATCTCACAGAGTTACAGCTTTCCCCTCAAGAAGCCTTTCGCTAAGACAGTTCTTGTGGAATTGGCAAAGTGATATTTGGAAGCCCATAGAGGGCTATGGTGAAAAAGGAAATATCCTCACAGGAAATCTGGAAAGAAGCTTTCTGAGAAACTGCTTAGTGTTCTGTTAATTCATCTCACAGAGTTTCATGTGTATTTCGTGGATCTCTTTGCTAGCCTTATTTCTGTGGAATCTGAGAACAGATATTTCAGATCCCTTTGAAGAGTATAGGGCCAAAGGAAATATCCTCCGATAACAAAGAGAAAGAAGCTTTCTGAGAAACTTCTTTGTGTTCTGTGAAATCATCTCACAGAGTTACAGCTTTCCGCTCAAGAAGCCTTTCGCTAAGACAGTTCTTGTGGAATTGGCCAAGTGATATTTGGAAGCCCATAGAGGGCTATGGTGAAAAAGGAAATATCCTCGAATGAAATCTGGAAAGAAGCTTACTGAGAAACTGCTTAGTGTTCTGTTAATTCATCTCACAGAGTTACCTGTGTATTTCGTGGATCTCTTTGCTAGCCTTATTTCTGTGGAATCTGAGAACAGATATTTCCGATCCCTTTGAAGACTATAGGGCCAAAGGAAATATCCTCCCTTAACAAACAGAAAGAAGCTTTCTGAGAAACTTCTTTGTGTTCTGTGAAATCATCTCACAGAGTTACAGCTTTCCCCTCAAGAAGCCTTTCGCTAAGACAGTTCTTGTGGAATTGGCAAAGTGATATTTGGAAGCCCATAGAGGGCTATGGTGAAAAAGGAAATATCCTCAGATGAAATCTGGAAAGAAGCTTTCTGAGAAACTGCTTAGTGTTCTGTTAATTCATCTCACAGAGTTACATGTGTATTTCGTGGATCTCTTTGCTAGCCTTATTTCTGTGGAATCTGAGAACAGATATTTCGGATCCCTTTGAAAACTATAGGGCCAAAGGAAATATCCTCCGATAACAAACAGAAAGAAGCTTTCTGAGAAACTTCTTTGTGTTCTGTGAAATCATCTCACAGAGTTACAGCTTTCCCCTCAAGAAGCCTTTCGCTAAGTCAGTTCTTGTGGAATTGGCAAAGTGATATTTGGAAGCCCATAGAGGGCTATGGTGAAAAAGGAAATATCCTCACAGGAAATCTGGAAAGAAGCTTTCTGAGAAACTGCTTAGTGTTCTGTTAATTCATCTCACAGAGTTACATGTGTATTTCGTGGATCTCTTTGCTAGCCTTATTTCTGTGGAATCTGAGAACAGATATTTCGGATCCCTTTGAAGAGTATAGGGCCAAAGGAAATATCCTCCCATAACAAAGACAAAGAAGCTTTCTGAGAAACTTCTTTGTGTTCTGTGAAATCATCTCACAGAGTTACAGCTTTCCGCTCAAGAAGCCTTTCGCTAAGACAGTTCTTGTGGAATTGGCAAAGTGATATTTGGAAGCCCATAGAGGGCTATGGTGAAAAAGGAAATATCCTCACAGGAAATCTGGAAAGAAGCTTTCTGAGAAACTGCTTAGTGTTCTGTTAATTCATCTCACAGAGTTACCTGTGTATTTCGTGGATCTCTTTGCTAGCCTTATTTCTGTGGAATCTGAGAACAGATATTTCCGATCCCTTTGAAGACTATAGGGCCAAAGGAATTATCCTCCCTTAACAAACAGAAAGAAGCTTTCTGAGAAACTTCTTTGTGTTCCGTGAAATCATCTCACAGAGTTACAGCTTTCCCCTCAAGAAGCCTTTCGCTAAGACAGTTCTTGTGGAATTGGCAAAGTGATATTTGGAAGCCCATAGAGGGCTATGGTGAAAAAGGCAATATCCTCGGATGAAATCTGGAAAGAAGCTTTCTGAGAAACTGCTTAGTGTTCTGTTAATTCATCTCACAGAGTTACATGTGTATTTCGGGGATCTCTTTGCTAGCTTTATTTCTGTGGAATCTGAGAGCAGATATTTCGGATCGCTCTGAAGACTATAGGGCTAAAGGAAATATCCTCCCATAACAAACAGAAAGAAGCTTTCTGAGAAACTTCTTCATGTTCTGTGAAATCATCTCACAGAGTTACAGCTTTCCCCTCAAGAAGCCTTTCGCTAAGACAGTTCTTGTGGAATTGGCAAAGTGATATTTGGAAGCCCATAGAGGGCTCTGGTGAAAAAGGAAATATCCTCAGATGAAATATGGAAAGAAGCTTTCTGAGAAACTGCTTAGTGTTCTGTTAATTCATCTCACAGAGTTACATGTGTATTTCGTGGATCTCTTTGCTAGCCTTATTTCTGTGGAATCTGAGAACAGATATTTCGGATCCCTTTGAAGAGTATAGGGCCAAAGGAAATATCCTCCCATAAAAAAGACAAAGAAGCTTTCTGAGAAACTTCTTTGTGTTCTGTGAAATCATCTCACAGAGTTACAGCTTTCCGCTCAAGAAGCCTTTCGCTAAGACAGTTCTTGTGGAATTGGCAAAGTGATATTTGGAAGCCCATAGAGGGCTGTGGTGAAAAAGGAAATATCCTCAGATGAAATCTGGAAAGAAGGTTTCTGAGAAACTGCTTAGTGTTCTGTTAATTCATCTCACAGAGTTACATGTGTATTTCGTGGATCTCTTTGCTAGCCTTATTTCTGTGGAATCTGAGAACAGATATTTCCGATCCCTTTGAAGACTATAGGGCCAAAGGAAATATCCTTCCATAACAAAGACAAAGAATCTTTCTGAGAAACTTCTTTGTGTTCTGTGAAATCATCTCACAGAGTTACAGCTTTCCCCTCAAGAAGCCTTTCGCTAAGACAGTTCTTGTGGAATTGGCAAAGTGATATTTGGAAGCCCATAGAGGGCTATGGTGAAAAAGGAAATATCCTCAGATGAAATCTGGAAAGAAGCTTTCTGAGAAACTGCTTAGTGTTCTGTTAATTCATCTCACAGAGTTACATGTGTATTTCGTGGATCTCCTTGCTAGTCTTATTTCTGTGGAGTCTGAGAACAGATAATTCGGATCCCTTTGGAGACTATAGGGCCAAAGGAAGTATCCTCCGATAACAAAGAGAAAGAAGCTTTCTGAGAAACTTCTTTGTGTTCTGTGAAAACATGTCACAGAGTTACAGCTTTCACCTCAAGAAGCCTTTCGCTAAGACAGTTCTTGTGGAATTGGCAAAGTGATATTTGGAAGGCCATAGAGGGCTATGGTGAAAAAGGAAATATCCTCAGATGAAATCTGGAAAGAAGCTTTCTGAGAAACTGCTTAGTGTTCTGTTAATTCATCTCACAGAGTTACATGTGTATTTCGTGGATCTCTTTGCTAGCCTTATTTCTGTGGAATCTGAGAACAGATATTTCGGATCCCTATGAAGAGTATAGGGCCAAAGGAAATATCCTCCCATAACAAAGACAAAGAAGCTTTCTGAGAAACTTCTTTGTGTTCTGTGAAATCATCTTACAGAGTTACAGCTTTCCCCTCAAGAAGCCTTTCGCTAAGACAGTTCTTGTGGAATTGGCAAAGTGATATTTGGAAGCCTATAGAGGGCTGTGGTGAAAAAGGAAATATCCTCAGATGAAATCTGGAAAGAAGCTTTCTGAGAAACTGCTTAGTGTTCTGTTAATTCATCTCACAGAGTTACATGGGTATTTCGTGGATCTCTTTGCTAGCCTTATTTCTGTGGAATCTGAGAACAGATATTTCCGATCCCTTTGAAGACTATAGGGCCAAAGGAAATATCCTCCCATAACAAAGAGAAAGAAGCTTTCTGAGAAACTTCTTTGTGTTCTGTGAAATCATCTCACAGAGTTACAGCTTTCCCCTCAAGAAGCCTTTCGCTAAGACAGTTCTTGTGGAATTGGCAAAGTGATATTTGGAAGCCCTTAGAGGGCTATGGTGAAAAAGGAAATATCCTCAGATGAAATCTGGAAAGAAGCTTTCTGAGAAACTGCTTAGTGTTCTGTTAATTCATCTCACAGAGTTACATGTGTATTTCGTGGATCTCCTTGCTAGCCTTATTTCTGTGGAGTCTGAGAACAGATATTTCGGATCCCATTGGAGACTATAGGGCCAAAGGAAATATCCTCCGATAACAAAGAGAAAGAAGCTTTCTGAGAAACTTCTTTGTGTTCTGTGAAATCATCTCACAGAGTTACAGATTTCCGCTCAGGAAGCCTTTCGCTAAGACAGTTCTTGTGGAATTGGCAAAGTGATATTTGGAAGCCCATAGAGGACTGTGGTGAAAAAGGAAATATCCTCACAGGAAATCTGGAAAGAAGCTTTCTGAGAAACTGCTTAGTGTTCTGTTAATTCATCTCACAGAGTTACATGTGTATTTCGTGGATCTCTTTGCTAGCCTTATTTCTGTGGAATCTGAGAACAGATATTTCGGATCCCTTTGAAAGATATAGGGCCAAAGGAAATATCCTCCGATAACAAACAGAAAGAAGCTTTCTGGGAAACTTCTTTGTGTTCTGTGAAATCATCTCACAGAGTTACAGCTTTCCCCTCAAGAAGCCTTTCGCTAAGACAGTTCTTGTGGAATTGGCAAAGTGATATTTGGAAGCCCATAGAGGGCTATGGTGAAAAAGGAAATATCCTCACAGGAAATCTGGAAAGAAGCTTTCTGAGAAACTGCTTAGTGTTCTGTTAATTCATCTCACAGAGTTACATGTGTATTTCGTGGATCTCTTTGCTATCCTTATTTCTGTGGAATCTGAGAACAGATATTTCGGATCCCTTTGAAGAGTATAGGGCCAAAGGAAATATCCTCCCATAACAAAGACAAAGAAGCTTTCTGAGAAACTTCTTTGTGTTCTGTGAAATCATCTCACAGAGTTACAGCTTTCCGCTCAAGAAGCCTTTCGCTAAGACAGCTCTTGTGGAATTGGCAAAGTGATATTTGGAAGCCCATAGAGGGCTGTGGTGAAAAAGGAAATATCCTCAGATGAAATCTGGAAAGAAGCTTTCTGAGAAACTGCTTAGTGTTCTGTTAATTCATCTCACAGAGTTACATGTGTATTTCGTGGATCTCTTTGCTAGCCTTATTTCTGTGGAATCTGAGAACAGATATTTCGGATCCCTTTGAAGAGTATAGGGCCAAAGGAAATATCCTCCCATAACAAAGAGAAAGAAGCTTTCTGAGAAACTTCTTTGTGTTCTGTGAAATCATCTCACAGAGTTACAGCTTTCCCCTCAAGAAGCCTTTCGCTAAGACAGTTCTTTTGGAATTGGCAAAGTGATATTTGGAAGCCCACAGTGGGCTATATTGAAAAAGGAAATATCCTCCGATGAAATCTGGAAAGAAGCTTTCTGAGAAACTGCTTAGTGTTCTGTTAATTCATCTCACATAGTTACCTGTGTATTTCGTGGATCTCTTTGATAGCCTTATTTCTGTGAAATCTGAGAACAGATATTTTGGCTCCCTTTGAAAACTATAGTTCCAAAGGAAATATCCTCCGATAACAAAGAGAAAGAAGCTTTCTGAGAAACTTCTTTGTGTTCTGTGAAATCATCTCACAGAGTTACAGCTTTCCGCTCAAGAAGCCTTTCGCTAAGACAGTTCTTGTGGAATTGGCAAAGTGATATTTGGAAGCCCATAGAGGTCTATGGTGAAAAAGGAAATATCCTCACAGGAAATCTGGAAAGAAGCTTTCTGAGAAACTGCTTAGTGTTCTGTTAATTCATCTCACAGAGTTACATGTGTATTTCGTGGATCTCTTTGCTAGCCTTATTTCTGTGGAATCTGAGAACAGATACTTCGGATCGCTCTGAAGACTATAGGGCCAAAGGAAATATCCTCCCATAACAAAGAGAAAGAAGCTTTCTGAGAAACTTCTTTGTGTTCTGTGAAATCATCTCACAGAGTTACAGCTTTCCGCTCAAGAAGCCTTTCGCTAAGACAGTTCTTGTGGAATTGGCAAAGTGATATTTGGAAGCCCTTAGAGGGGTATGGTGAAAAAGGAAATATCCTAGAATGAAATCTGGAAAGAAGCTTTCTGAGAAACTGCTTAGTGTTCTGTTAATTCATCTCACAGAGTTACATGTGTATTTCGTGGATCAATTTGCTAGCCTTATTTCTGTGGAATCTGAGAACAGATATTTCGGATCCCTTTGAAAACTATAGGTTCAAAGGAAATATCCTCCGATAAGAAAGAGAAAGAAGCTTTCTGAGAAACTTCTTTGTGTTCTGTGAAATCATCTCACAGAGTTACAGCTTTCCGCTCAAGAAGCCTTTCGCTAAGACAGTTCTTGTGGATTGGCAAAGTGATATGTGGAAGCCCATAGAGGGCTGCGGTGAAAAAGGAAATATCCTCAGATGAAATCTGGAAAGAAGCTTTCTGAGAAACCGCTTAGTGTTCTGTTAATTCATCTCACAGAGTTACATGTGTATTTCGTGGATCTCTTTGCTAGCCTTATTTCTGTGGAATCTGAGAACAGATATTTCCGATCCCTTTGAAGACTATAGGGCCAAAGGAAATATCCTCCCATAACAAAGACAAAGAAGCTTTCTGAGAAACTTCTTTGTGTTCTGTGAAATTATCTCACAGAGTTACAGCTTTCCCCTCAAGAAGCCTTTCGCTAAGACAGTTCTTGTGGAATTGGCAAAGTGATATTTGGAAGCCCATAGAGGGCTATGGTGAAAAAGGAAATTTCCTCAGATGAAATCTGTAAAGAATCTTTCTGAGAAACTGCTTAGTGTTCTGTTAATTCATCTCACAGAGTTACATGTGTATTTCGGGGATCTCCTTGCTAGCCTTATTTCTGTGGAGTCTGAGAACAGATATTTCGGATCCCATTGGAGACTATAGGGCCAAAGGAAATATCCTCCGATAACAAAGAGAAAGAAGCTTTCTGAGAAACTTCTTTGTGTTCTGTGAAATCATCTCACAGAGTTACAGCTTTCCCCTCAAGAAGCCTTTCGCTAAGACAGTTCTTGTGGAATTGTCAAAGTGATATTTGGAAGCCGTTAGAGGGCTATGGTAAAAAAGGAAATATCCTCATATGAAATCTGGAAAGAAGCTTTCTGAGAAACTGCTTAGTGTTCTGTTAATTCATCTCACAGAGTTACATGTGTGTTTCGTGGATCTCTTTGCTAGCCTTATTTCTGTGGAATCTGAGAACAGATATTTCGGATCCCTTTGAAAACTATAGGGCCAAAGGAAATATCCTCCGATAACAAACAGAAAGAAGCTTTCTGAGAAAGTTCTTTGTGTTCTGTGAAATCATCTCACAGAGTTACAGCTTTCCCCTCAAGAAGCCTTTCGCTAAGACAGTTCTTGTGGAATTGGCAAAGTGATATTTGAAAGCCCATAGAGGGCTATGGTGAAAAAGGAAATATCCTCACAGGATTTCTGGAAAGAAGTTTTCTGAGAAACTGCTTAGTGTTCTGTTAATTCATCTCACAGAGTTACATGTGTATTTCGTGGATCTCTTTGCTAGCCTTATTTCTGTGGAATCTGAGAACAGATATTTCGGATCCCTTTGAAAACTATAGGGCCAAAGGAAATATCCTCCCATAACAAAGAGAAAGAAGCTTTCTGAGAAACTTCTTTGTGTTCTGTGAAATCATCTCACAGAGTTACAGCTTTCCGCTCAAGAAGACTTTCGCTAACACAGTTCTTGTGGAATTGGCAAAGTGATATTTGGAAGCCCATAGAGGGCTATGGTGAAAAAGGAAATATCCTCAGATGAAATCTGGAAAGAAGCTTTCTGAGAAACTGCTTAGTGTTCTGTTAATTCATCTCACAGAGTTACATGTGTATTTCGTGGATCTCTTTGCTAGCCTTATTTCTGTGGAATCTGAGAACAGATATTTCCGATCCCTTTGAAAAGTATAGGGCCAAAGGAAATATCCTCCGATAACAAAACAGAAAGAAGCTTTCTGAGAAACTTCTTTGTGTTCTGTGAAATCATCTCACAGAGTTACAGCTTTCCCCTCAAGAAGCCTTTCGCTAAGACAGTTCTTGTGGAATTGGCAAAGTGATATTTGGAAGCCCATAGAGGGCTATGGTGAAAAAGGAAATATCCTCACAGGAAATCTGGAAAGAAGCTTTCTGAGAAACTGCTTAGTGTTCTGTTAATTCATCTCACAGAGTTACATGTGTATTTCGTGGATCTCTTTGCTAGCCTTATTTCTGTGGAATCTGAGAACAGATATTTCGGATCCCTTTGAAAACTATAGGGCCAAAGGAAATATCCTCCGATAACAAAGAGAAAGAAGCTTTCTGAGAAACTTCTTTGTGTTCTGTGAAATCATCTCACAGAGTTACAGCTTTCCGCTCAAGAAGCCTTTCGCTAAGACAGTTCTTGTGGAATTGGCAAAGTGATATTTGGAAGCCCATAGAGGGCTATGGTGAAAAAGGAAATATCCTCAGATGAAATCTGGAAAGAAGCTTTCTGAGAAACTGCTTAGTGTTCTGTTAATTCATCTCACAGAGTTACCTGTGTATTTCGTGGATCTCTTTGCTAGCCTTATTTCTGTGGAATCTGAGAACAGATATTTCCGATCCCTTTGAAGACTATAGGGCCAAAGGAAATATCCTCCCTTAACAAACAGAAAGAAGCTTTCTGAGAAACTTCTTTGTGTTCTGTGAAATCATCTCACAGAGTTACAGCTTTCCCCTCAAGAAGCCTTTCGCTAAGACAGTTCTTGTGGAATTGGCAAAGTGATATTTGGAAGCCCATAGAGGGCTATGGTGAAAAAGGAAATATCCTCACAGGAAATCTGGAAAGAAGCTTTCTGAGAAACTGCTTAGTGTTCTGTTAATTCATCTCACAGAGTTACATGTGTATTTCGTGGATCTCTTTGCTAGCCTTATTTCTGTGGAATCTGAGAACAGATATTTCGGATCCCTTTGAAAACTATAGGGCCAAAGGAAATATCCTCCGATAACAAACAGAAAGAAGCTTTCTGAGAAACTTCTTTGTGTTCTGTGAAATCATCTCACAGAGTTACAGCTTTCCCCTCAAGAAGCCTTTCGCTAAGACAGTTCTTGTGGAATTGGCAAAGTGATATTTGGAAGCCCATAGAGGGCTATGGTGAAAAAGGAAATATCCTCACAGGAAATCTGGAAAGAAGCTTTCTGAGAAACTGCTTAGTGTTCTGTTAATTCATCTCACAGAGTTACATGTGTATTTCGTGGATCTCTTTGCTAGCCTTATTTCTGTGGAATCTGAGAACAGATATTTCGGATCCCTTTGAAGAGTATAGGGCCAAAGGAAATATCCTCCCATAACAAAGACAAAGAAGCTTTCTGAGAAACTTCTTTGTGTTCTGTGAAATCATCTCACAGAGTTACAGCTTTCCCCTCAAGAAGCCTTTCGCTAAGACAGTTCTTGTGGAATTGGCAAAGTGATATTTGGAAGCCCATAGAGGGCTGTGGTGAAAAAGGAAATATCCTCAGATGAAATCTGGAAAGAAGCTTTCTGAGAAACTGCTTAGTGTTCTGTTAATTCATCTCACAGAGTTACATGTGTATTTCGTGGATCTCTTTGCTAGCCTTATTTCTGTGGAATCTGAGAACAGATATTTCCGATCCCTTTGAAGACTATAGGGCCAAAGGAAATATCCTCCCTTAACAAACAGAAAGAAGCTTTCTGAGAAACTTCTTTGTGTTCTGTGAAATCATCTCACAGAGTTACAGCTTTCCCCTCAAGAAGCCTTTCGCTAAGACAGTTCTTGTGGAATTGGCAAAGTGATATTTGGAAGCCCATAGAGGGCTATGGTGAAAAAGGAAATATCCTCAGATGAAATCTGGAAAGAAGCTTTCTGAGAAACTGCTTAGTGTTCTGTTAATTCATCTCACAGAGTTACATGTGTATTTCGTGGATCTCCTTGCTAGCCTTATTTCTGTGGAGTCTGAGAACAGATATTTCGGATCCCATTGGAGACTATAGGGCCAAAGGAAATATCCTCCGATAACAAAGAGAAAGAAGCTTTCTGAGAAACTTCTTTGTGTTCTGTGAAATCATCTCACAGAGTTACAGCTTTCCCCTCAAGAAGCCTTTCGCTAAGACAGTTCTTGTGGAATTGGCAAAGTGATATTTGGAAGCCCATAGAGGGCTATGGTGAAAAAGGAAATTTCCTCAGATGAAATCTGGAAAGAATCTTTCTGAGAAACTGCTTAGTGTTCTGTTAATTCATCCCACAGAGTTACATGTGTATTTCGGGGATCTCCTTGCTAGCCTTCTTTCTGTGGAGTCTGAGAACAGATATTTCGGATCCCATTGGAGACTATAGGGCCAAAGGAAATATCCTCCGATAACAAAGAGAAAGAAGCTTTCTGAGAAACTTCTTTGTGTTCTGTGAAATCATCTCACAGAGTTACAGCTTTCCCCTCAAGAACCTTTCGCTAAGACAGTTCTTGTGGAATTGGCAAAGTGATATTTGGAAGCCCATAGAGGGCTATGGTGAAAAAGGAAATATCCTCAGATGAAATCTGGAAAGAAGCTTTCTGAGAAACTGCTTAGTGTTCTGTTAATTCATCTCACAGAGTTACATGTGTATTTCGTGGATCTCTTTGCTAGCTTTATTTCTGTGGAATCTGAGAGCAGATATTTCGGATCGCTCTGAAGACTATAGGGCTAAAGGAAATATCCTCCCATAACAAACAGAAAGAATCTTTCTGAGAAACTTCTTCGTTTTCTGTGAAATCATCTCACAGAGTTACAGCTTTCCCCTCAAGAAGCCTTTCGCTAAGACAGTTCTTGTGGAATTGGCAAAGTGATATTTGGAAGCCCTTAGAGGGCTATGGTGAAAAAGGAAATATCCTCACAGGAAATCTGGAAAGAAGCTTTCTGAGAAACTGCTTAGTGTTCTGTTAATTCATCTCACAGAGTTACCTGTGTATTTCGCGGATCTCTTTGCTAGCCTTATTTCTGTGGAATCTGAGAACAGATATTTCCGATCCCTTTGAAGACTATAGGGCCAAAGGAAATATCCTCCCTTAACAAACAGAAAGAAGCTTTCTGAGCAACTTCTTTGTGTTCTGTGAAATCATCTCACAGAGTTACAGCTTTCCCCTCAAGAAGCCTTTCGCTAAGACAGTTCTTGTGGAATTGGCAAAGTGATATTTGGAAGCCCATAGAGGGCTATGGTGAAAAAGGAAATATCCTCAGATGAAATCTGGAAAGAAGCTTTCTGAGAAACTGCTTAGTGTTCTGTTAATTCATCTCACAGAGTTACATGTGTATTTCGTGGATCTCCTTGCTAGCCTTATTTCTGTGGAGTCTGAGAACAGATATTTCGGATCCCATTGGAGACTATAGGGCCAAAGGAAATATCCTCCGATAACAAAGAGAAAGAAGCTTTCTGAGAAACTTCTTTGTGTTCTGTGAAATCATCTCACAGAGTTACAGCTTTCCCCTCAAGAAGCCTTTCGCTAAGACAGTTCTTGTGGAATTGGCAAAGTGATATTTGGAAGCCCATAGAGGGCTATGGTGAAAAAGGAAATTTCCTCAGATGAAATCTGGAAAGAATCTTTCTGAGAAACTGCTTAGTGTTCTGTTAATTCATCCCACAGAGTTACATGTGAATTTCGGGGATCTCCTTGCTAGCCTTATTTCTGTGGAGTCTGAGAACAGATATTTCGGATCCCATTGGAGACTATTGGGCCATAGGAAATATCCTCCGATAACAAAGAGAAAGAAGCTTTCTGAGAAACTTCTTTGTGTTCTGTGAAATCATCTCACAGAGTTACAGCTTTCCCCTCAAGAAGCCTTTCGCTAAGACAGTTCTTGTGGAATTGGCAAAGTGATATTTGGAAGCCCATAGAGGGCTATGGTGAAAAAGGAAATATCCTCAGATGAAATCTGGAAAGAAGCTTTCTGAGAAACTGCTTAGTGTTCTGTTAATTCATCTCACAGAGTTACATGTGTATTTCGTGGATCTCTTTGCTAGCTTTATTTCTGTGGAATCTGAGAGCAGATATTTCGGATCGCTCTGAAGACTATAGGGCTAAAGGAAATATCCTCCCATAACAAACAGAAAGAAGCTTTCTGAGAAACTTCTTCGTTTTCTGTGAAATCATCTCACAGAGTTACAGCTTTCCCCTCAAGAAGCCTTTCGCTAAGACAGTTCTTGTGGAATTGGCAAAGTGATATTTGGAAGCCCATAGAGGGCTATGGTGAAAAAGGAAATATCCTCAGATGAAATATGGAAAGAAGCTTTCTGAGAAACTGCTTAGTGTTCTGTTAATTCATCTCACAGAGTTACATGTGTATTTCGTGGATCTCTTTGCTAGCCTTATTTCTGTGGAATCTGAGAACAGATATTTCGGATCCCTTTGAAGAGTATAGGGCCAAAGGAAATATCCTCCCATAACAAAGACAAAGAAGCTTTCTGAGAAACTTCTTTGTGTTCTGTGAAATCATCTCACAGAGTTACAGCTTTCCCCTCAAGAAGCCTTTCGCTAAGACAGTTCTTGTGGAATTGGCAAAGTGATATTTGGAAGCCCATAGAGGGCTGTGGTGAAAAAGGAAATATCCTCAGATGAAATCTGGAAAGAAGCTTTCTGAGAAACTGCTTCGTGTTCTGTTAATTCATCTCACAGAGTTACATGTGTATTTCGTGGATCTCTTTGCTAGCCTTATTTCTATGGAATCTGAGAACAGATATTTCCGATCCCTTTGAAGACTATAGGGCCAAAGGAAATATCCTCCCATAACAAAGACAAAGAATCTTTCTGAGAAACTTCTTTGTGTTCTGTGAAATCATCTCACAGAGTTACAGCTTTCCCCTCAAGAACCTTTCGCTAAGACAGTTCTTGTGGAATTGGCAAAGTGATATTTGGAAGCCCATAGAGGGCTATGGTGAAAAAGGAAATATCCTCAGATGAAATCTGGAAAGAAGCTTTCTGAGAAACTGCTTAGTGTTCTGTTAATTCATCTCACAGAGTTACATGTGTATTTCGTGGATCTCTTTGCTAGCTTTATTTCTGTGGAATCTGAGAGCAGATATTTCGGATCGCTCTGAAGACTATAGGGCTAAAGGAAATATCCTCCCATAACAAACAGAAAGAATCTTTCTGAGAAACTTCTTCGTTTTCTGTGAAATCATCTCACAGAGTTACAGCTTTCCCCTCAAGAAGCCTTTCGCTAAGACAGTTCTTGTGGAATTGGCAAAGTGATATTTGGAAGCCCTTAGAGGGCTATGGTGAAAAAGGAAATATCCTCACAGGAAATCTGGAAAGAAGCTTTCTGAGAAACTGCTTAGTGTTCTGTTAATTCATCTCACAGAGTTACCTGTGTATTTCGCGGATCTCTTTGCTAGCCTTATTTCTGTGGAATCTGAGAACAGATATTTCCGATCCCTTTGAAGACTATAGGGCCAAAGGAAATATCCTCCCTTAACAAACAGAAAGAAGCTTTCTGAGCAACTTCTTTGTGTTCTGTGAAATCATCTCACAGAGTTACAGCTTTCCCCTCAAGAAGCCTTTCGCTAAGACAGTTCTTGTGGAATTGGCAAAGTGATATTTGGAAGCCCATAGAGGGCTATGGTGAAAAAGGAAATATCCTCAGATGAAATCTGGAAAGAAGCTTTCTGAGAAACTGCTTAGTGTTCTGTTAATTCATCTCACAGAGTTACATGTGTATTTCGTGGATCTCCTTGCTAGCCTTATTTCTGTGGAGTCTGAGAACAGATATTTCGGATCCCATTGGAGACTATAGGGCCAAAGGAAATATCCTCCGATAACAAAGAGAAAGAAGCTTTCTGAGAAACTTCTTTGTGTTCTGTGAAATCATCTCACAGAGTTACAGCTTTCCCCTCAAGAAGCCTTTCGCTAAGACAGTTCTTGTGGAATTGGCAAAGTGATATTTGGAAGCCCATAGAGGGCTATGGTGAAAAAGGAAATTTCCTCAGATGAAATCTGGAAAGAATCTTTCTGAGAAACTGCTTAGTGTTCTGTTAATTCATCCCACAGAGTTACATGTGAATTTCGGGGATCTCCTTGCTAGCCTTATTTCTGTGGAGTCTGAGAACAGATATTTCGGATCCCATTGGAGACTATTGGGCCATAGGAAATATCCTCCGATAACAAAGAGAAAGAAGCTTTCTGAGAAACTTCTTTGTGTTCTGTGAAATCATCTCACAGAGTTACAGCTTTCCCCTCAAGAAGCCTTTCGCTAAGACAGTTCTTGTGGAATTGGCAAAGTGATATTTGGAAGCCCATAGAGGGCTATGGTGAAAAAGGAAATATCCTCAGATGAAATCTGGAAAGAAGCTTTCTGAGAAACTGCTTAGTGTTCTGTTAATTCATCTCACAGAGTTACATGTGTATTTCGTGGATCTCTTTGCTAGCTTTATTTCTGTGGAATCTGAGAGCAGATATTTCGGATCGCTCTGAAGACTATAGGGCTAAAGGAAATATCCTCCCATAACAAACAGAAAGAAGCTTTCTGAGAAACTTCTTCGTTTTCTGTGAAATCATCTCACAGAGTTACAGCTTTCCCCTCAAGAAGCCTTTCGCTAAGACAGTTCTTGTGGAATTGGCAAAGTGATATTTGGAAGCCCATAGAGGGCTATGGTGAAAAAGGAAATATCCTCAGATGAAATATGGAAAGAAGCTTTCTGAGAAACTGCTTAGTGTTCTGTTAATTCATCTCACAGAGTTACATGTGTATTTCGTGGATCTCTTTGCTAGCCTTATTTCTGTGGAATCTGAGAACACATATTTCCGATCCCTTTGAAGACTATAGGGCCAAAGGAAATATCCTCCCATAACAAAGAGAAAGAAGCTTTCTGAGAAACTTCTTTGTGTTCTGTGAAATCATCTCACAGAGTTACAGCTTTCCCCTCAAGAAGCCTTTCGCTAAGACAGTTCTTGTGGAATTGGCAAAGTGATATTTGGAAGCCCATAGAGGGCTATGGTGAAAAAGGAAATATCCTCACAGGAAATCTGGAAAGAAGCTTTCTGAGAAACTGCTTAGTGTTCTGTTAATTCATCTCACAGAGTTACATGTGTATTTCGTGGATCTCTTTGCTAGCCTTATTTCTGTGGAATCTGAGAACAGATATTTCGGATCCCTTTGAAAACTATAGGGCCAAAGGAAATATCCTCCGATAACAAAGAGAAAGAAGCTTTCTGAGAAACTTCTTTGTGTTCTGTGAAATCATCTCACAGAGTTACAGCTTTCTGCTCAAGAAGCCTTTCGCTAAGACAGTTCTTGTGGAATTGGCAAAGTGATATTTGGAAGCCCATAGAGGGCTATGGTGAAAAAGGAAATATCCTCAGATGAAATCTGGAAAGAAGCTTTCTGAGAAACTGCTTAGTGTTCTGTTAATTCATCTCACAGAGTTACATGTGTGTTTCGTGGATCTCTTTGCTAGCCTTATTTCTGTGGAATCTGAGAACAGATATTTCGGATCCCTTTGAAAACTATAGGGCCAAAGGAAATATCCTCCGATAACAAACAGAAAGAAGCTTTCTGAGAAAGTTCTTTGTGTTCTGTGAAATCATCTCACAGAGTTACAGCTTTCCCCTCAAGAAGCCTTTCGCTAAGACAGTTCTTGTGGAATTGGCAAAGTGATATTTGGAAGCCCATAGAGGGCTATGGTGAAAAAGGAAATATCCTCACAGGAAATCTGGAAAGAAGCTTTCTGAGAAACTGCTTAGTGTTCTGTTAATTCATCTCACAGAGTTACATGTGTATTTCGTGGATCTCTTTGCTAGCCTTATTTCTGTGGAATCTGAGAACAGATATTTCGGATCCCTTTGAAGAGTATAGGGCCAAAGGAAATATCCTCCCATAACAAAGACAAAGAAGCTTTCTGAGAAACTTCTTTGTGTTCTGTGAAATCATCTCACAGAGTTACAGCTTTCCCCTCAAGAAGCCTTTCGCTAAGACAGTTCTTGTGGAATTGGCAAAGTGATATTTGGAAGCACATAGAGGGCTGTGGTGAAAAAGGAAATATCCTCAGATGAAATCTGGAAAGAAGCTTTCTGAGAAACTGCTTAGTGTTCTGTTAATTCATCTCACAGAGTTACATGTGTATTTCGTGGATCTCTTTGCTAGCCTTATTTCTGTGGAATCTGAGAACAGATATTTCCGATCCCTTTGAAGACTATAGGGCCAAAGGAAATATCCTCCCTTAACAAACAGAAAGAAGCTTTCTGAGAAACTTCTTTGTGTTCTGTGAAATCATCTCACAGAGTTACAGCTTTCCCCTCAAGAAGCCTTTCGCTAAGACAGTTCTTGTGGAATTGGCAAAGTGATATTTGGAAGCCCATAGAGGGCTATGGTGAAAAAGGAAATATCCTCAGATGAAATCTGGAAAGAAGCTTTCTGAGAAACTGCTTAGTGTTCTGTTAATTCATCTCACAGAGTTACATGTGTATTTCGTGGATCTCCTTGCTAGCCTTATTTCTGTGGAGTCTGAGAACAGATATTTCGGATCCCATTGGAGACTATAGGGCCAAAGGAAATATCCTCCGATAACAAAGAGAAAGAAGCTTTCTGAGAAACTTCTTTGTGTTCTGTGAAATCATCTCACAGAGTTACAGCTTTCCCCTCAAGAAGCCTTTCGCTAAGACAGTTCTTGTGGAATTGGCAAAGTGATATTTGGAAGCCCATAGAGGGCTATGGTGAAAAAGGAAATTTCCTCAGATGAAATCTGGAAAGAATCTTTCTGAGAAACTGCTTAGTGTTCTGTTAATTCATCCCACAGAGTTACATGTGTATTTCGGGGATCTCCTTGCTAGCCTTCTTTCTGTGGAGTCTGAGAACAGATATTTCGGATCCCATTGGAGACTATAGGGCCAAAGGAAATATCCTCCGATAACAAAGAGAAAGAAGCTTTCTGAGAAACTTCTTTGTGTTCTGTGAAATCATCTCACAGAGTTACAGCTTTCCCCTCAAGAACCTTTCGCTAAGACAGTTCTTGTGGAATTGGCAAAGTGATATTTGGAAGCCCATAGAGGGCTATGGTGAAAAAGGAAATATCCTCAGATGAAATCTGGAAAGAAGCTTTCTGAGAAACTGCTTAGTGTTCTGTTAATTCATCTCACAGAGTTACATGTGTATTTCGTGGATCTCTTTGCTAGCTTTATTTCTGTGGAATCTGAGAGCAGATATTTCGGATCGCTCTGAAGACTATAGGGCTAAAGGAAATATCCTCCCATAACAAACAGAAAGAATCTTTCTGAGAAACTTCTTCGTTTTCTGTGAAATCATCTCACAGAGTTACAGCTTTCCCCTCAAGAAGCCTTTCGCTAAGACAGTTCTTGTGGAATTGGCAAAGTGATATTTGGAAGCCCTTAGAGGGCTATGGTGAAAAAGGAAATATCCTCACAGGAAATCTGGAAAGAAGCTTTCTGAGAAACTGCTTAGTGTTCTGTTAATTCATCTCACAGAGTTACCTGTGTATTTCGCGGATCTCTTTGCTAGCCTTATTTCTGTGGAATCTGAGAACAGATATTTCCGATCCCTTTGAAGACTATAGGGCCAAAGGAAATATCCTCCCTTAACAAACAGAAAGAAGCTTTCTGAGAAACTTCTTTGTGTTCTGTGAAATCATCTCACAGAGTTACAGCTTTCCCCTCAAGAAGCCTTTCGCTAAGACAGTTCTTGTGGAATTGGCAAAGTGATATTTGGAAGCCCATAGAGGGCTATGGTGAAAAAGGAAATATCCTCAGATGAAATCTGGAAAGAAGCTTTCTGAGAAACTGCTTAGTGTTCTGTTAATTCATCTCACAGAGTTACATGTGTATTTCGTGGATCTCCTTGCTAGCCTTATTTCTGTGGAGTCTGAGAACAGATATTTCGGATCCCATTGGAGACTATAGGGCCAAAGGAAATATCCTCCGATAACAAAGAGAAAGAAGCTTTCTGAGAAACTTCTTTGTGTTCTGTGAAATCATCTCACAGAGTTACAGCTTTCCCCTCAAGAAGCCTTTCGCTAAGACAGTTCTTGTGGAATTGGCAAAGTGATATTTGGAAGCCCATAGAGGGCTATGGTGAAAAAGGAAATTTCCTCAGATGAAATCTGGAAAGAATCTTTCTGAGAAACTGCTTAGTGTTCTGTTAATTCATCCCACAGAGTTACATGTGAATTTCGGGGATCTCCTTGCTAGCCTTATTTCTGTGGAGTCTGAGAACAGATATTTCGGATCCCATTGGAGACTATTGGGCCAAAGGAAATATCCTCCGATAACAAAGAGAAAGAAGCTTTCTGAGAAACTTCTTTGTGTTCTGTGAAATCATCTCACAGAGTTACAGCTTTCCCCTCAAGAAGCCTTTCGCTAAGACAGTTCTTGTGGAATTGGCAAAGTGATATTTGGAAGCCCATAGAGGGCTATGGTGAAAAAGGAAATATCCTCAGATGAAATCTGGAAAGAAGCTTTCTGAGAAACTGCTTAGTGTTCTGTTAATTCATCTCACAGAGTTACATGTGTATTTCGTGGATCTCTTTGCTAGCTTTATTTCTGTGGAATCTGAGAGCAGATATTTCGGATCGCTCTGAAGACTATAGGGCTAAAGGAAATATCCTCCCATAACAAACAGAAAGAAGCTTTCTGAGAAACTTCTTCGTTTTCTGTGAAATCATCTCACAGAGTTACAGCTTTCCCCTCAAGAAGCCTTTCGCTAAGACAGTTCTTGTGGAATTGGCAAAGTGATATTTGGAAGCCCATAGAGGGCTATGGTGAAAAAGGAAATATCCTCAGATGAAATCTGGAAAGAAGCTTTCTGAGAAACTGCTTAGTGTTCTGTTAATTCATCTCACAGAGTTACATGTGTATTTCGTGGATCTCTTTGCTAGCCTTATTTCTGTGGAATCTGAGAACAGATATTTCGGATCCCTTTGAAGAGTATAGGGCCAAAGGAAATATCCTCCCATAACAAAGACAAAGAAGCTTTCTGAGAAACTTCTTTGTGTTCTGTGAAATCATCTCACAGAGTTACAGCTTTCCGCTCAAGAAGCCTTTCGCTAAGACAGTTCTTGTGGAATTGGCAAAGTGATATTTGGAAGCCCATAGAGGGCTGTGGTGAAAAAGGAAATATCCTCAGATGAAATCTGGAAAGAAGCTTTCTGAGAAACTGCTTAGTGTTCTGTTAATTCATCTCACAGAGTTACATGTGTATTTCGTGGATCTCTTTGCTAGCCTTATTTCTGTGGAATCTGAGAACAGATATTTCCGATCCCTTTGAAGACTATAGGGCCAAAGGAAATATCCTCCCATAACAAAGACAAAGAATCTTTCTGAGAAACTTCTTTGTGTTCTGTGAAATCATCTCACAGAGTTACAGCTTTCCCCTCCAGAAGCCTTTCGCTAAGACAGTTCTTGTGGAATTGGCAAAGTGATATTTGGAAGCCCATAGAGGGCTATGGTGAAAAAGGAAATATCCTCAGATGAAATCTGGAAAGAAGCTTTCTGAGAAACTGCTTAGTGTTCTGTTAATTCATCTCACAGAGTTACATGTGTATTTCGTGGATCTCCTTGCTAGCCTTATTTCTGTGGAGTCTGAGAACAGATATTTCGGATCCCATTGGAGACTATAGGGCCAAAGGAAATATCCTCCGATAACAAAGAGAAAGAAGCTTTCTGAGAAACTTCTTTGTGTTCTGTGAAATCATCTCACAGAGTTACAGCTTTCCCCTCAAGAAGCCTTTCGCTAAGACAGTTCTTGTGGAATTGGCAAAGTGATATTTGGAAACCCATAGAGGGCTATGGTGAAAAAGGAAATATCCTCAGATGAAATCTGGAAAGAAGCTTTCTGAGAAACTGCTTAGTGTTCTGTTAATTCATCTCACAGAGTTACATGTGTGTTTCGTGGATCTCTTTGCTAGCCTTATTTCTGTGGAATCTGAGAACAGATATTTCGGATCCCTTTGAAAACTATAGGGCCAAAGGAAATATCCTCCGATAACAAACAGAAAGAAGCTTTCTGAGAAAGTTCTTTGTGTTCTGTGAAATCATCTCACAGAGTTACAGCTTTCCCCTCAAGAAGCCTTTCGCTAAGACAGTTCTTGTGGAATTGGCAAAGTGATATTTGGAAGCCCATAGAGGGCTATGGTGAAAAAGGAAATATCCTCACAGGAAATCTGGAAAGAAGCTTTCTGAGAAACTGCTTAGTGTTCTGTTAATTCATCTCACAGAGTTACATGTGTATTTCGTGGATCTCTTTGCTAGCCTTATTTCTGTGGAATCTGAGAACAGATATTTCGGATCCCTTTGAAGAGTATAGGGCCAAAGGAAATATCCTCCCATAACAAAGACAAAGAAGCTTTCTGAGAAACTTCTTTGTGTTCTGTGAAATCATCTCACAGAGTTACAGCTTTCCCCTCAAGAAGCCTTTCGCTAAGACAGTTCTTGTGGAATTGGCAAAGTGATATTTGGAAGCACATAGAGGGCTGTGGTGAAAAAGGAAATATCCTCAGATGAAATCTGGAAAGAAGCTTTCTGAGAAACTGCTTAGTGTTCTGTTAATTCATCTCACAGAGTTACATGTGTATTTCGTGGATCTCTTTGCTAGCCTTATTTCTGTGGAATCTGAGAACAGATATTTCCGATCCCTTTGAAGACTATAGGGCCAAAGGAAATATCCTCCCTTAACAAACAGAAAGAAGCTTTCTGAGAAACTTCTTTGTGTTCTGTGAAATCATCTCACAGAGTTACAGCTTTCCCCTCAAGAAGCCTTTCGCTAAGACAGTTCTTGTGGAATTGGCAAAGTGATATTTGGAAGCCCATAGAGGGCTATGGTGAAAAAGGAAATATCCTCAGATGAAATCTGGAAAGAAGCTTTCTGAGAAACTGCTTAGTGTTCTGTTAATTCATCTCACAGAGTTACATGTGTATTTCGTGGATCTCCTTGCTAGCCTTATTTCTGTGGAGTCTGAGAACAGATATTTCGGATCCCATTGGAGACTATAGGGCCAAAGGAAATATCCTCCGATAACAAAGAGAAAGAAGCTTTCTGAGAAACTTCTTTGTGTTCTGTGAAATCATCTCACAGAGTTACAGCTTTCCCCTCAAGAAGCCTTTCGCTAAGACAGTTCTTGTGGAATTGGCAAAGTGATATTTGGAAGCCCATAGAGGGCTATGGTGAAAAAGGAAATTTCCTCAGATGAAATCTGGAAAGAATCTTTCTGAGAAACTGCTTAGTGTTCTGTTAATTCATCCCACAGAGTTACATGTGTATTTCGGGGATCTCCTTGCTAGCCTTCTTTCTGTGGAGTCTGAGAACAGATATTTCGGATCCCATTGGAGACTATAGGGCCAAAGGAAATATCCTCCGATAACAAAGAGAAAGAAGCTTTCTGAGAAACTTCTTTGTGTTCTGTGAAATCATCTCACAGAGTTACAGCTTTCCCCTCAAGAACCTTTCGCTAAGACAGTTCTTGTGGAATTGGCAAAGTGATATTTGGAAGCCCATAGAGGGCTATGGTGAAAAAGGAAATATCCTCAGATGAAATCTGGAAAGAAGCTTTCTGAGAAACTGCTTAGTGTTCTGTTAATTCATCTCACAGAGTTACATGTGTATTTCGTGGATCTCTTTGCTAGCTTTATTTCTGTGGAATCTGAGAGCAGATATTTCGGATCGCTCTGAAGACTATAGGGCTAAAGGAAATATCCTCCCATAACAAACAGAAAGAATCTTTCTGAGAAACTTCTTCGTTTTCTGTGAAATCATCTCACAGAGTTACAGCTTCCCCCTCAAGAAGCCTTTCGCTAAGACAGTTCTTGTGGAATTGGCAAAGTGATATTTGGAAGCCCTTAGAGGGCTATGGTGAAAAAGGAAATATCCTCACAGGAAATCTGGAAAGAAGCTTTCTGAGAAACTGCTTAGTGTTCTGTTAATTCATCTCACAGAGTTACCTGTGTATTTCGCGGATCTCTTTGCTAGCCTTATTTCTGTGGAATCTGAGAACAGATATTTCCGATCCCTTTGAAGACTATAGGGCCAAAGGAAATATCCTCCCTTAACAAACAGAAAGAAGCTTTCTGAGAAACTTCTTTGTGTTCTGTGAAATCATCTCACAGAGTTACAGCTTTCCCCTCAAGAAGCCTTTCGCTAAGACAGTTCTTGTGGAATTGGCAAAGTGATATTTGGAAGCCCATAGAGGGCTATGGTGAAAAAGGAAATATCCTCAGATGAAATCTGGAAAGAAGCTTTCTGAGAAACTGCTTAGTGTTCTGTTAATTCATCTCACAGAGTTACATGTGTATTTCGTGGATCTCCTTGCTAGCCTTATTTCTGTGGAGTCTGAGAACAGATATTTCGGATCCCATTGGAGACTATAGGGCCAAAGGAAATATCCTCCGATAACAAAGAGAAAGAAGCTTTCTGAGAAACTTCTTTGTGTTCTGTGAAATCATCTCACAGAGTTACAGCTTTCCCCTCAAGAAGCCTTTCGCTAAGACAGTTCTTGTGGAATTGGCAAAGTGATATTTGGAAGCCCATAGAGGGCTATGGTGAAAAAGGAAATTTCCTCAGATGAAATCTGGAAAGAATCTTTCTGAGAAACTGCTTAGTGTTCTGTTAATTCATCCCACAGAGTTACATGTGAATTTCGGGGATCTCCTTGCTAGCCTTATTTCTGTGGAGTCTGAGAACAGATATTTCGGATCCCATTGGAGACTATTGGGCCAAAGGAAATATCCTCCGATAACAAAGAGAAAGAAGCTTTCTGAGAAACTTCTTTGTGTTCTGTGAAATCATCTCACAGAGTTACAGCTTTCCCCTCAAGAAGCCTTTCGCTAAGACAGTTCTTGTGGAATTGGCAAAGTGATATTTGTAAGCCCATAGAGGGCTATGGTGAAAAAGGAAATATCCTCAGATGAAATCTGGAAAGAAGCTTTCTGAGAAACTGCTTAGTGTTCTGTTAATTCATCTCACAGAGTTACATGTGTATTTCGTGGATCTCTTTGCTAGCTTTATTTCTGTGGAATCTGAGAGCAGATATTTCGGATCGCTCTGAAGACTATAGGGCTAAAGGAAATATCCTCCCATAACAAACAGAAAGAAGCTTTCTGAGAAACTTCTTCGTTTTCTGTGAAATCATCTCACAGAGTTACAGCTTTCCCCTCAAGAAGCCTTTCGCTAAGACAGTTCTTGTGGAATTGGCAAAGTGATATTTGGAAGCCCATAGAGGGCTATGGTGAAAAAGGAAATATCCTCAGATGAAATCTGGAAAGAAGCTTTCTGAGAAACTGCTTAGTGTTCTGTTAATTCATCTCACAGAGTTACATGTGTATTTCGTGGATCTCTTTGCTAGCCTTATTTCTGTGGAATCTGAGAACAGATATTTCGGATCCCTTTGAAGAGTATAGGGCCAAAGGAAATATCCTCCCATAACAAAGACAAAGAAGCTTTCTGAGAAATTTCTTTGTGTTCTGTGAAATCATCTCACAGAGTTACAGCTTTCCGCTCAAGAAGCCTTTCGCTAAGACAGTTCTTGTGGAATTGGCAAAGTGATATTTGGAAGCCCATAGAGGGCTGTGGTGAAAAAGGAAATATCCTCAGATGAAATCTGGAAAGAAGCTTTCTGAGAATCTGCTTAGTGTTCTGTTAATTCATCTCACAGAGTTACATGTGTATTTCGTGGATCTCTTTGCTAGCCTTATTTCTGTGGAATCTGAGAACAGATATTTCCGATCCCTTTGAAGACTATAGGGCCAAAGGAAATATCCTCCCATAACAAAGACAAAGAATCTTTCTGAGAAACTTCTTTGTGTTCTGTGAAATCATCTCACAGAGTTACAGCTTTCCCCTCCAGAAGCCTTTCGCTAAGACAGTTCTTGTGGAATTGGCAAAGTGATATTTGGAAGCCCATAGAGGGCTATGGTGAAAAAGGAAATATCCTCAGATGAAATCTGGAAAGAAGCTTTCTGAGAAACTGCTTAGTGTTCTGTTAATTCATCTCACAGAGTTACATGTGTATTTCGTGGATCTCCTTGCTAGCCTTATTTCTGTGGAGTCTGAGAACAGATATTTCGGATCCCATTGGAGACTATAGGGCCAAAGGAAATATCCTCCGATAACAAAGAGAAAGAAGCTTTCTGAGAAACTTCTTTGTGTTCTGTGAAATCATCTCACAGAGTTACAGCTTTCCCCTCAAGAAGCCTTTCGCTAAGACAGTTCTTGTGGAATTGGCAAAGTGATATTTGGAAACCCATAGAGGGCTATGGTGAAAAAGGAAATATCCTCAGATGAAATCTGGAAAGAAGCTTTCTGAGAAACTGCTTAGTGTTCTGTTAATTCATCTCACAGAGTTACATGTGTGTTTCGTGGATCTCTTTGCTAGCCTTATTTCTGTGGAATCTGAGAACAGATATTTCGGATCCCTTTGAAAACTATAGGGCCAAAGGAAATATCCTCCAATAACAAACAGAAAGAAGCTTTCTGAGAAACTTCTTTGTGTTCTGTGAAATCATCTCACAGAGTTACAGCTTTCCCCTCAAGAAGCCTTTCGCTAAGACAGTTCTTGTGGAATTGGCAAAGTGATATATGGAAGCCCATAGAGGGCTATGGTGAAAAAGGAAATATCCTCACAGGAAATCTGGAAAGAAGCTTTCTGAGAAACTGCTTAGTGTTCTGTTAATTCATCTCACAGAGTTACATGTGTATTTCGTGGATCTCTTTGCTAGCCTTATTTCTGTGGAATCTGAGAACAGATATTTCCGATCCCTTTGAAGACTATAGGGCCAAAGGAAATATCCTCCCATAACAAAGACAAAGAAGCTTTCTGAGAAACTTCTTTGTGTTCTGTGAAATCATCTTACAGAGTTACAGCTTTCCGCTCAAGAAGCCTTTCGCTAAGACAGTTCTTGTGGATTTGGCAAAGTGATATTTGGAAGCCCATAGAGGGCTGTGGTGAAAAAGGAAATATCCTCAGATGAAATCTGGAAAGAAGCTTTCTGAGAAACTGCTTAGTGTTCTGTTAATTCATCTCACAGAGTTACATGGGTATTTCGTGGATCTCTTTGCTAGCCTTATTTCTGTGGAATCTGAGAACAGATATTTCCGATCCCTTTGAAGACTATAGGGCCAAAGGAAATATCCTCCCATAACAAAGAGAAAGAAGCTTTCTGAGAAACTTCTTTGTGTTCTGTGAAATCATCTCACAGAGTTACAGCTTTCCCCTCAAGAAGCCTTTCGCTAAGACAGTTCTTGTGGAATTGGCAAAGTGATATTTGGAAGCCCTTAGAGGGCTATGGTGAAAAAGGAAATATCCTCAGATGAAATCTGGAAAGAAGCTTTCTGAGAAACTGCTTAGTGTTCTGTTAATTCATCTCACAGAGATACATGTGTATTTCGTGGATCTCCTTGCTAGCCTTATTTCTGTGGAGTCTGAGAACAGATATTTCGGATCCCATTGGAGACTATTGGGCCAAAGGAAATATCCTCCGATAACAAAGAGAAAGAAGCTCTCTGAGAAACTTCTTTGTGTTCTGTGAAATCATCTCACAGAGTTACAGCTTTCCGCTCAAGAAGCCTTTCGCTAAGACAGTTCTTGTGGAATTGGCAAAGTGATATTTGGAAGCCCATACAGGACTGTGGTGAAAAAGGAAATATCCTCACATGAAATCTGGAAAGAAGCTTTCTGAGAAACTGCTTAGTGTTCTGTTAATTCATCTCACAGAGTTACATGTGTATTTCGTGGATCTCTTTGCTAGCCTTATTTCTGTGGAATCTGAGAACACATATTTCCGATCCCTTTGAAGACTATAGGGAAAAAGGAAATATCCTCCCATAACAAAGAGAAAGAAGCTTTCTGAGAAACTTCTTTGTGTTCTGTGAAATCATCTCACAGAGTTACAGCTTTCCCCTCAAGAAGCCTTTCGCTAAGACAGTTCTTGTGGAATTGGCAAAGTGATATTTGGAAGCCCATAGAGGGCTACGGTGAAAAAGGAAATATCCTCACAGGAAATCTGGAAAGAAGCTTTCTGAGAAACTGCTTAGTGTTCTGTTAATTCATCTCACAGAGTTACATGTGTATTTCGTGGATCTCTTTGCTAGCCTTATTTCTGTGGAATCTGAGAACAGATATTTCGGATCCCTTTGAAAACTATAGGGCCAAAGGAAATATCCTCCGATAACAAAGAGAAAGAAGCTTTCTGAGAAACTTCTTTGTGTTCTGTGAAATCATCTCACAGAGTTACAGCTTTCTGCTCAAGAAGCCTTTCGCTAAGACAGTTCTTGTGGAATTGGCAAAGTGATATTTGGAAGCCCATAGAGGGCTATGGTGAAAAAGGAAATATCCTCAGATGAAATCTGGAAAGAAGCTTTCTGAGAAACTGCTTAGTGTTCTGTTAATTCATCTCACAGAGTTACCTGTGTATTTCGTGGATCTCTTTGCTAGCCTTATTTCTGTGGAATCTGAGAACAGATATTTCCGATCCCTTTGAAGACTATAGGGCCAAAGGAAATATCCTCCCTTAACAAACAGAAAGAAGCTTTCTGAGAAACTTCTTTGTGTTCTGTGAAATCATCGCACAGAGTTACAGCTTTCCCCTCAAGAAGCCTTTCGCTAAGACAGTTCTTGTGGAATTGGCAAAGTGATATTTGGAAGCCCATAGAGGGCTATGGTGAAAAAGGAAATATCCTCAGATGAAATCTGGAAAGAAGCTTTCTGAGAAACTGCTTAGTGTTCTGTTAATTCATCTCACAGAGTTACATGTGTATTTCGTGGATCTCCTTGCTAGCCTTATTTCTGTGGAGTCTGAGAACAGATATTTCGGATCCCATTGGAGACTATAGGGCCAAAGGAAATATCCTCCGATAACAAAGAGAAAGAAGCTTTCTGAGAAACTTCTTTGTGTTCTGTGAAATCATCTCACAGAGTTACAGCTTTCCCCTCAAGAAGCCTTTCGCTAAGACAGTTCTTGTGGAATTGGCAAAGTGATATTTGGAAGCCCATAGAGGGCTATGGTGAAAAAGGAAATTTCCTCAGATGAAATCTGGAAAGAATCTTTCTGAGAAACTGCTTAGTGTTCTGTTAATTCATCTCACAGAGTTACATGTGTATTTCGGGGATCTCCTTGCTAGCCTTATTTCTGTGGAGTCTGAGAACAGATATTTCGGATCCCATTGGAGACTATTGGGCCAAAGGAAATATCCTCCGATAACAAAGAGAAAGAAGCTTTCTGAGAAACTTCTTTGTGTTCTGTGAAATCATCTCACAGAGTTACAGCTTTCCCCTCAAGAAGCCTTTCGCTAAGACAGTTCTTGTGGAATTGGCAAAGTGATATTTGGAAGCCCATAGAGGGCTATGGTGAAAAAGGAAATATCCTCAGATGAAATCTGGAAAGAAGCTTTCTGAGAAACTGCTTAGTGTTCTGTTAATTCATCTCACAGAGTTACATGTGTATTTCGTGGATCTCTTTGCTAGCTTTATTTCTGTGGAATCTGAGAGCAGATATTTCGGATCGCTCTGAAGACTATAGGGCTAAAGGAAATATCCTCCCATAACAAACAGAAAGAAGCTTTCTGAGAAACTTCTTCGTTTTCTGTGAAATCATCTCACAGAGTTACAGCTTTCCCCTCAAGAAGCCTTTCGCTAAGACAGTTCTTGTGGAATTGGCAAAGTGATATTTGGAAGCCCATAGAGGGCTATGGTGAAAAAGGAAATATCCTCAGATGAAATATGGAAAGAAGCTTTCTGAGAAACTGCTTAGTGTTCTGTTAATTCATCTCACAGAGTTACATGTGTATTTCGTGGATCTCTTTGCTAGCCTTATTTCTGTGGAATCTGAGAACAGATATTTCGGATCCCTTTGAAGAGTATAGGGCCAAAGGAAATATCCTGCCATAACAAAGACAAAGAAGCTTTCTGAGAAACTTCTTTGTGTTCTGTGAAATCATCTCACAGAGTTACAGCTTTCCGCTCAAGAAGCCTTTCGCTAAGACAGTTCTTGTGGAATTGGCAAAGTGATATTTGGAAGCCCATAGAGAGCTGTGGTGAAAAAGGAAATATCCTCAGATGAAATCTGGAAAGAAGCTTTCTGAGAAACTGCTTAGTGTTCTGTTAATTCATCTCACAGAGTTACATGTGTATTTCGTGGATCTCTTTGCTAGCCTTATTTCTGTGGAATCTGAGAACAGATATTTCCGATCCCTTTGAAGACTATAGGGCCAAAGGAAATATCCTCCCATAACAAAGACAAAGAATCTTTCTGAGAAACTTCTTTGTGTTCTGTGAAATCATCTCACAGAGTTACAGCTTTCCCCTCAAGAAGCCTTTCGCTAAGACAGTTCTTGTGGAATTGGCAAAGTGATATTTGGAAGCCCATAGAGGGCTATGGTGAAAAAGGAAATATCCTCAGATGAAATCTGGAAAGAAGCTTTCTGAGAAACTGCTTAGTGTTCTGTTAATTCATCTCACAGAGTTACATGTGTATTTCGTGGATCTCCTTGCTAGCCTTATTTCTGTGGAATCTGAGAACAGATATTTCGGATCCCATTGGAGACTATAGGGCCAAAGGAAATATCCTCCGATAACAAAGAGAAAGAAGCTTTCTGAGAAACTTCTTTGTGTTCTGTGAAATCATCTCACAGAGTTACAGCTTTCCCCTCAAGAAGCCTTTCGCTAAGACAGTTCTTGTGGAATTGGCAAAGTGATATTTGGAAACCCATAGAGGGCTATGGTGAAAAAGGAAATATCCTCAGATGAAATCTGGAAAGAAGCTTTCTGAGAAACTGCTTAGTGTTCTGTTAATTCATCTCACAGAGTTACATGTGTGTTTCGTGGATCTCTTTGCTAGCCTTATTTCTGTGGAATCTGAGAACAGATATTTCGGATCCCTTTGAAAACTATAGGGCCAAAGGAAATATCCTCCAATAACAAACAGAAAGAAGCTTTCTGAGAAACTTCTTTGTGTTCTGTGAAATCATCTCACAGAGTTACAGCTTTCCCCTCAAGAAGCCTTTCGCTAAGACAGTTCTTGTGGAATTGGCAAAGTGATATATGGAAGCCCATAGAGGGCTATGGTGAAAAAGGAAATATCCTCAGATGAAATCTGGAAAGAAGCTTTCTGAGAAACTGCTTAGTGTTCTGTTAATTCATCTCACAGAGTTACATGTGTATTTCGTGGATCTCTTTGCTAGCCTTATTTCTGTGGAATCTGAGAACAGATATTTCGGATCCCTTTGAAAACTTTAGGGCCAACGGAAATATCCTCCGATAACAAAGAGAAAGAAGCTTTCTGAGAAACTTCTTTGCGTTCTGTGAAATCATCTCACAGAGTTACAGCTTTCCCCTCAAGAAGCCTTTCGCTAAGACAGTTCTTGTGGAATTGGCAAAGTGATATTTGGAAGCCCATAGAGGGCTATGGTGAAAAAGGAAATATCCTCACAGGAAATCTGGAAAGAAGCTTTCTGAGAAACTGCTTAGTGTTCTGTTAATTTATCTCACAGAGTTACATGTGTATTTGGTGGATCTCTTTGCTAGCCTTATTTCTGTGGAATCTGAGAACAGATATTTCGGATCCCTTTGAAAACTATAGGGCCAAAGGAAATATCCTCCGATAACAAAGAGAAAGAAGCTTTCTGAGAAACTTCTTTGTGTTCTGTGAAATCATCTCACAGAGTTACAGCTTTACACTCAAGAAGCCTTTCGCTAAGACAGTTCTTGTGGAATTGGCAAAGTGATATTTGGAAGCCCATAGAGGGCTATGGTGAAAAAGGAAATATCCTCAGATGAAATCTGGAAAGAAGCTTTCTGAGAAACTGCTTAGTGTTCTGTTAATTCATCTCACAGAGTTACATGTGTATTTCGTGGATCTCTTTGCTAGCCTTATTTCTGTGGAATCTGAGAACAGATATTTCGGATCGCTCTGAAGACTATAGGGCCAAAGGAAATATCCTCCCATAACAAACAGAAAGAAGCTTTCTGAGAAACTGCTTAGTGTTCTGTTAATTCATCTCACAGAGTTACATGTGTATTTCGGGGATCTCCTTGCTAGCCTTATTTCTGTGGAGTCTGAGAACAGATATTTCGGATCCCATTGGAGACTATAGGGCCAAAGGAAATATCCTCCGATAACAAAGAGAAAGAAGCTTTCTGAGAAACTTCTTTGTGTTCTGTGAAATCATCTCACAGAGTTACAGCTTTCCCCTCAAGAAGCCTTTCGCTAAGACAGTTCTTGTGGAATTGTCAAAGTGATATATGGAAGCCGATAGAGGGCTATGGTAAAAAAGGAAATATCCTCAGATGAAATCTGGAAAGAAGCTTTCTGAGAAACTGCTTAGTGTTCTGTTAATTCATCTCACAGAGTTACATGTGTCTTTCGTGGATCTCTTTGCTAGCCTTATTTCTGTGGAATCTGAGAACAGATATTTCGGATCCCTTTGAAAACTATAGGGCCAAAGGAAATATCCTCCGATAACAAACAGAAAGAAGCTTTCTGAGAAACTTCTTTGTGTTCTGTGAAATCATCTCACAGAGTTACAGCTTTCCCCTCAAGAAGCCTTTCGCTAAGACAGTTCTTGTGGAATTGGCAAAGTGATATTTGGAAGCCCATAGAGGGCTATGGTGAAAAAGGAAATATCCTCACAGGAATTCTGGAAAGAAGTTTTCTGAGAAACTGCTTAGTGTTCTGTTAATTCATCTCACAGAGTTACATGTGTATTTCGTGCATCTCTTTGCTAGCCTTATTTCTGTGGAATCTGAGAACAGATATTTCGGATCCCTTTGAAACTATAGGGCCAAAGGAAATATCCTCCGATAACAAAGAGAAAGAAGCTTTCTGAGAAACTTCTTTGTGTTCTGTGAAATCATCTCACAGAGTTACAGCTTTCCGCTCAAGAAAATTTCGCTAAGACAGTTCTTGTGGAATTGGCAAAGTGATATTTGGAAGCCCATAGAGGGCTATGGTGAAAAAGGAAATATCCTCATATGAAATCTGGAAAGAAGCTTTCTGAGAAACTGCTTAGTGTTCTGTTAATTCATCTCACAGAGTTACCTTTGTATTTCGTGGATCTCTTTGCTAGCCTTATTTCTGTGGAATCTGAGAACAGATATTTCCGATCCCTTTGAAGACTATAGGGCCAAAGGAAATATCCTCCCATAACAAAGAGAAAGAAGCTGTCTGAGAAACTTCTTTGTGTTCTGTGAAATCATCTCACAGAGTTACAGCTTTCCGCTCAAGAAGCCTTTCGCTAAGACAGTTCTTGTGGAATTGGTAAAGTGATATTTGGAAGCCCATAGAGGGCTGTGGTGAAAAAGGAAATATCCTCAGATGAAATCTGGAAAGAAGCTTTCTGAGAAACTGCTTAGTGTTCTGTTAATTCATCTCACAGAGTTACATGTGTATTTCGTGGATCTCTTTGCTAGCCTTATTTCTGTGGAATCTGAGAACAGATATTTCGGATCGCTCTGAAGACTATAGGGCCAAAGGAAATATCCTCCCATAACAAACAGAAAGAAGCTTTCTGAGAAACTGCTTAGTGTTCTGTTAATTCATCTCACAGAGTTACATGTGTATTTCGGGGATCTCCTTGCTAGCCTTATTTCTGTGGAGTCTGAGAACAGATATTTCGGATCCCATTGGAGACTATAGGGCCAAAGGAAATATCCTCCGATAACAAAGAGAAAGAAGCTTTCTGAGAAACTTCTTTGTGTTCTGTGAAATCATCTCACAGAGTTACAGCTTTCCCCTCAAGAAGCCTTTCGCTAAGACAGTTCTTGTGGAATTGTCAAAGTGATATTTGGAAGCCGATAGAGGGCTATGGTAAAAAAGGAAATATCCTCAGATGAAATCTGGAAAGAAGCTTTCTGAGAAACTGCTTAGTGTTCTGTTAATTCATCTCACAGAGTTACATGTGTGTTTCGTGGATCTCTTTGCTAGCCTTATTTCTGTGGAATCTGAGAACAGATATTTCGGATCCCTTTGAAAACTATAGGGCCAAAGGAAATATCCTCCGATAACAAACAGAAAGAAGCTTTCTGAGAAACTTCTTTGTGTTCTGTGAAATCATCTCACAGAGTTACAGCTTTCCCCTCAAGAAGCCTTTCGCTAAGACAGTTCTTGTGGAATTGGCAAATGATATTTGGAAGCCCATAGAGGGCTATGGTGAAAAAGGAAATATCCTCACAGGAATTCTGGAAAGAAGTTTTCTGAGAAACTGCTTAGTGTTCTGTTAATTCATCTCACAGAGTTACATGTGTATTTCGTGCATCTCTTTGCTAGCCTTATTTCTGTGGAATCTGAGAACAGATATTTCGGATCCCTTTGAAAACTATAGGGCCAAAGGAAATATCCTCCGATAACAAAGAGAAAGAAGCTTTCTGAGAAACTTCTTTGTGTTCTGTGAAATCATCTCACAGAGTTACAGCTTTCCGCTCAAGAAGCCTTTCGCTAAGACAGTTCTTGTGGAATTGGCAAAGTGATATTTGGAAGCCCATAGAGGGCTATGGTGAAAAAGGAAATATCCTCATATGAAATCTGGAAAGAAGCTTTCTGAGAAACTGCTTAGTGTTCTGTTAATTCATCTCACAGAGTTACCTTTGTATTTCGTGGATCTCTTTGCTAGCCTTATTTCTGTGGAATCTGAGAACAGATATTTCCGATCCCTTTGAAGACTATAGGGCCAAAGGAAATATCCTCCCATAACAAAGAGAAAGAAGCTGTCTGAGAAACTTCTTTGTGTTCTGTGAAATCATCTCACAGAGTTACAGCTTTCCGCTCAAGAAGCCTTTCGCTAAGACAGTTCTTGTGGAATTGGCAAAGTGATATTTGGAAGCCCATAGAGGGCTGTGGTGAAAAAGGAAATATCCTCAGATGAAATCTGGAAAGAAGCTTTCTGAGAAACTGCTTAGTGTTCTGTTAATTCATCTCACAGAGTTACATGTGTATTTCGTGGATCTCTTTGCTAGCCTTATTTCTGTGGAATCTGAGAACAGATATTTCGGATCGCTCTGAAGACTATAGGGCCAAAGGAAATATCCTCCCATAACAAACAGAAAGAAGTTTTCTGAGAAACTGCTTAGTGTTCTGTTAGTTCATCTCACAGAGTTACATGTGTATTTCGGGGATCTCCTTGCTAGCCTTATTTCTGTGGAGTCTGAGAACAGATATTTCGGATCCCATTGGAGACTATAGGGCCAAAGGAAATATCCTCCGATAACAAAGAGAAAGAAGCTTTCTGAGAAACTTCTTTGTGTTCTGTGAAATCATCTCACAGAGTTACGGCTTTCCCCTCAAGAAGCCTTTCGCTAAGACAGTTCTTGTGGAATTGTCAAAGTGATATTTGGAAGCCGATAGAGGGCTATGGTAAAAAAGGAAATATCCTCAGATGAAATCTGGAAAGAAGCTTTCTGAGAAACTGCTTAGTGTTCTGTTAATTCATCTCACAGAGTTACATGTGTGTTTCGTGGATCTCTTTGCTAGCCTTATTTCTGTGGAATCTGAGAACAGATATTTCGGATCCCTTTGAAAACTATAGGGCCAAAGGAAATATCCTCCGATAACAAACAGAAAGAAGCTTTCTGAGAAACTTCTTTGTGTTCTGTGAAATCATCTCACAGAGTTACAGCTTTCCCCTCAAGAAGCCTTTCGCTAAGACAGTTCTTGTGGAATTGGCAAAGTGATATTTGGAAGCCCATAGAGGGCTATGGTGAAAAAGGAAATATCCTCACAGGAATTCTGGAAAGAAGTTTTCTGAGAAACTGCTTAGTGTTCTGTTAATTCATCTCACAGAGTTACATGTGTATTTCGTGCATCTCTTTGCTAGCCTTATTTCTGTGGAATCTGAGAACAGATATTTCGGATCCCTTTGAAAACTATAGGGCCAAAGGAAATATCCTCCGATAACAAAGAGAAAGAAGCTTTCTGAGAAACTTCTTTGTGTTCTGTGAAATCATCTCACAGAGTTACAGCTTTCCGCTCAAGAAGCCTTTCGCTAAGACAGTTCTTGTGGAATTGGCAAAGTGATATTTGGAAGCCCATAGAGGGCTATGGTGAAAAAGGAAATATCCTCATATGAAATCTGGAAAGAAGCTTTCTGAGAAACTGCTTAGTGTTCTGTTAATTCATCTCACAGAGTTACCTGTGTATTTCGTGGATCTCTTTGCTAGCCTTATTTCTGTGGAATCTGAGAACAGATATTTCCGATCCCTTTGAAGACTATAGGGCCAAAGGAAATATCCTCCCATAACAAAGAGAAAGAAGCTTTCTGAGAAACTTCTTTGTGTTCTGTGAAATCATCTCACAGAGTTACAGCTTTCCGCTCAAGAAGCCTTTCGCTAAGACAGTTCTTGTGGAATTGGCAAAGTGATATTTGGAAGCCCATAGAGGGCTGTGGTGAAAAAGGAAATATCCTCAGATGAAATCTGGAAAGAAGCTTTCTGAGAAACTGCTTAGTGTTCTGTTAATTCATCTCACAGAGTTACATGTGTATTTCGTGGATCTCTTTGCTAGCCTTATTTCTGTGGAATCTGAGAACAGATATTTCCGATCCCTTTGAAGACTATAGGGCCAAAGGAAATATCCTCCCATAACAAAGACAAAGAATCTTTCTGAGAAACTTCTTTGTGTTCTGTGAAATCATCTCACAGAGTTAAAGCTTTCCCCTCAAGAAGCCTTTCGCTAAGACAGTTCTTGTGGAATTGGCAAAGTGATATTTGGAAGCCCATAGAGGGCTATGGTGAAAAAGGAAATATCCTCACAGGAAATCTGGAAAGAAGCTTTCTGAGAAACTGCTTAGTGTTCTGTTAATTCATCTCACAGAGTTACATGTGTATTTCGGGGATCTCCTTGCTAGCCTTATTTCTGTGGAGTCTGAGAACAGATATTTCGGATCCCATTGGAGACTATAGGGCCAAAGGAAATATCCTCCGATAACAAAGAGAAAGAAGCTTTCTGAGAAACTTCTTTGTGTTCTGTGAAATCATCTCACAGAGTTACAGCTTTCCCCTCAAGAAGCCTTTCGCTAAGACAGTTCTTGTGGAATTGTCAAAGTGATATTTGGAAGCCGATAGAGGGCTATGGTGAAAAAGGAAATATCCTCAGATGAAATCTGGAAAGAAGCTTTCTGAGAAACTGCTTAGTGTTCTGTTAATTCATCTCACAGAGTTACATGTGTGTTTCGTGGATCTCTTTGCTAGCCTTATTTCTGTGGAATCTGAGAACAGATATTTCGGATCCCTTTGAAAACTATAGGGTCAAAGGAAATATCCTCCGATAACAAACAGAAAGAAGCTTTCTGAGAAACTTCTTTGTGTTCTGTGAAATCATCTCACAGAGTTACAGCTTTCCCCTCAAGAAGCCTTTCGCTAAGACAGTTCTTGTGGAATTGGCAAAGTGATATTTGGAAGCCCATAGAGGGCTACGGTGAAAAAGGAAATATCCTCACAGGAATTCTGGAAAGAAGTTTTCTGAGAAACTGCTTAGTGTTCTGTTAATTGATCTCACAGAGTTACATGTGTATTTCGTGGATCTCTTTGCTAGCCTTATTTCTGTGGAATCTGAGAACAGATATTTCCGATCCCTTTGAAGACTATAGGGCCAAAGGAAATATCCTCCCATAACAAAGACAAAGAAGCTTTCTGAGAAACTTCTTTGTGTTCTGTGAAATCATCTCACAGAGTTACAGCTTTCCGCTCAAGAAGCCTTTCGCTAAGACAGTTCTTGTGGAATTGGCAAAGTGATATTTGGAAGCCCATAGAGGGCTGTGGTGAAAAAGGAAATATCCTCAGATGAAATCTGGAAAGAAGCTTTCTGAGAAACTGCTTAGTGTTCTGTTAATTCATCTCACAGAGTTACATGTGTATTTCGTGGATCTCTTTGCTAGCCTTATTTCTGTGGAATCTGAGAACAGATATTTCCGATCCCTTTGAAGACTATAGGGCCAAAGGAAATATCCTCCCATAACAAAGACAAAGAATCTTTCTGAGAAACTTCTTTGTGTTCTGTGAAATCATCTCACAGAGTTACAGCTTTCCCCTCCAGAAGCCTTTCGCTAAGACAGTTCTTGTGGAATTGGCAAAGTGATATTTGGAAGCCCATAGAGGGCTATGGTGAAAAAGGAAATATCCTCAGATGAAATCTGGAAAGAAGCTTTCTGAGAAACTGCTTAGTGTTCTGTTAATTCATCTCACAGAGTTACATGTGTATTTCGTGGATCTCCTTGCTAGCCTTATTTCTGTGGAGTCTGAGAACAGATATTTCGGATCCCATTGGAGACTATAGGGCCAAAGGAAATATCCTCCGATAACAAAGAGAAAGAAGCTCTCTGAGAAACTTCTTTGTGTTCTGTGAAATCATCTCACAGAGTTACAGCTTTCCGCTCAAGAAGCCTTTCGCTAAGACAGTTCTTGTGGAATTGGCAAAGTGATATTTGGAAGCCCATACAGGACTGTGGTGAAAAAGGAAATATCCTCAGATGAAATCTGGAAAGAAGCTTTCTGAGAAACTGCTTAGTGTTCTGTTAATTCATCTCACAGAGTTACATGTGTATTTCGTGGATCTCTTTGCTAGCCTTATTTCTGTGGAATCTGAGAACACATATTTCCGATCCCTTTGAAGACTATAGGGCCAAAGGAAATATCCTCCCATAACAAAGAGAAAGAAGCTTTCTGAGAAACTTCTTTGTGTTCTGTGAAATCATCTCACAGAGTTACAGCTTTCCCCTCAAGAAGCCTTTCGCTAAGACAGTTCTTGTGGAATTGGCAAAGTGATATTTGGAAGCCCATAGAGGGCTAGGGTGAAAAAGGAAATATCCTCAGATGAAATCTGGAAAGAAGCTTTCTGAGAAACTGCTTAGTGTTCTGTTAATTCATCTCACAGAGTTACATGTGTATTTCGTGGATCTCTTTGCTAGCCTTATTTCTGTGGAATCTGAGAACAGATATTTCGGATCCCTTTGAAAACTATAGGGCCAAAGGAAATATCCTCCGATAACAAAGAGAAAGAAGCTTTCTGAGAAACTTCTTTGTGTTCTGTGAAATCATCTCACAGAGTTACAGCTTTCTGCTCAAGAAGCCTTTCGCTAAGACAGTTCTTGTGGAATTGGCAAAGTGATATTTGGAAGCCCATAGAGGGCTATGGTGAAAAAGGAAATATCCTCAGATGAAATCTGGAAAGAAGCTTTCTGAGAAACTGCTTAGTGTTCTGTTAATTCATCTCACAGAGTTACCTGTGTATTTCGTGGATCTCTTTGCTAGCCTTATTTCTGTGGAATCTGAGAACAGATATTTCCGATCCCTTTGAAGACTATAGGGCCAAAGGAAATATCCTCCCTTAACAAACAGAAAGAAGCTTTCTGAGAAACTTCTTTGTGTTCTGTGAAATCATCTCACAGAGTTACAGCTTTCCCCTCAAGAAGCCTTTCGCTAAGACAGTTCTTGTGGAATTGGCAAAGTGATATTTGGAAGCCCATAGAGGGCTATGGTGAAAAAGGAAATATCCTCAGATGAAATCTGGAAAGAAGCTTTCTGAGAAACTGCTTAGTGTTCTGTTAATTCATCTCACAGAGTTACATGTGTATTTCGTGGATCTCCTTGCTAGCCTTATTTCTGTGGAATCTGAGAACAGATATTTCGGATCCCATTGGAGACTATAGGGCCAAAGGAAATATCCTCCGATAACAAAGAGAAAGAAGCTTTCTGAGAAACTTCTTTGTGTTCTGTGAAATCATCTCACAGAGTTACAGCTTTCCCCTCAAGAAGCCTTTCGCTAAGACAGTTCTTGTGGAATTGGCAAAGTGATATTTGGAAGCCCATAGAGGGCTATGGTGAAAAAGGAAATTTCCTCAGATGAAATCTGGAAAGAATCTTTCTGAGAAACTGCTTAGTGTTCTGTTAATTCATCCCACAGAGTTACATGTGTATTTCGGGGATCTCCTTGCTAGCCTTATTTCTGTGGAGTCTGAGAACAGATATTTCGGATCCCATTGGAGACTATTGGGCCAAAGGAAATATCCTCCGATAACAAAGAGAAAGAAGCTTTCTGAGAAACTTCTTTGTGTTCTGTGAAATCATCTCACAGAGTTACAGCTTTCCCCTCAAGAAGCCTTTCGATAAGACAGTTCTTGTGGAATTGGCAAAGTGATATTTGGAAGCCCATAGAGGGCTATGGTGAAAAAGGAAATATCCTCAGATGAAATCTGGAAAGAAGCTTTCTGAGAAACTGCTTAGTGTTCTGTTAATTCATCTCACAGAGTTACATGTGTATTTCGTGGATCTCTTTGCTAGCCTTATTTCTGTGGAATCTGAGAACAGATATTTCGGATCCCTTTGAAGAGTATAGGGCCAAAGGAAATATCCTCCGATAACAAAGAGAAAGAAGCTTTCTGAGAAACTTCTTTGTGTTCTGTGAAATCATCTCACAGAGTTACAGCTTTCCGCTCAAGAAGCCTTTCGCTAAGACAGTTCTTGTGGAATTGGCAAAGTGATATTTGGAAGCCCATAGAGGGCTGTGGTGAAAAAGGAAATATCCTCAGATGAAATCTGGAAAGAAGCTTTCTGAGAAACTGCTTAGTGTTCTGTTAATTCATCTCACAGAGTTACATGTGTATTTCGTGGATCTCTTTGCTAGCCTTATTTCTGTGGAATCTGAGAACAGATATTTCCGATCCCTTTGAAGACTATAGGGCCAAAGGAAATATCCTCCCATAACAAAGACAAAGAATCTTTCTGAGAAACTTCTTTGTGTTCTGTGAAATCATCTCACAGAGTTACAGCTTTCCCCTCAAGAAGCCTTTCGCTAAGACAGTTCTTGTGGAATTGGCAAAGTGATATTTGGAAGCCCATAGAGGGCTATGGTGAAAAAGGAAATATCCTCAGATGAAATCTGGAAAGAAGCTTTCTGAGAAACTGCTTAGTGTTCTGTTAATTCATCTCACAGAGTTACATGTGTATTTCGTGGATCTCCTTGCTAGCCTTATTTCTGTGGAGTCTGAGAACAGATATTTCGGATCCCATTGGAGACTATAGGGCCAAAGAAAATATCCTCCGGTAACAAAGAGAAAGAAGCTTTCTGAGAAACTTCTTTGTGTTCTGTGAAATCATCTCACAGAGTTACAGCTTTCCCCTCAAGAAGCCTTTCGCTAAGACAGTTCTTGTGGAATTGGCAAAGTGATATTTGGAAACCCATAGAGGGCTATGGTGAAAAAGGAAATATCCTCAGATGAAATCTGGAAAGAAGCTTTCTGAGAAACTGCTTAGTGTTCTGTTAATTCATCTCACAGAGTTACATGTGTGTTTCGTGGATCTCTTTGCTAGCCTTATTTCTGTGGAATCTGAGAACAGATATTTCGGATCCCTTTGAAAACTATAGGGCCAAAGGAAATATCCTCCAATAACAAACAGAAAGAAGCTTTCTAAGAAACTTCTTTGTGTTCTGTGAAATCATCTCACAGAGTTACAGCTTTCCCCTCAAGAAGCCTTTCGCTAAGACAGTTCTTGTGGAATTGGCAAAGTGATATATGGAAGCCCATAGAGGGCTATGGTGAAAAAGGAAATATCCTCAGATGAAATCTGGAAAGAAGCTTTCTGAGAAACTGCTTAGTGTTCTGTTAATTCATCTCACAGAGTTACATGTGTATTTCGTGGATCTCTTTGCTAGCCTTATTTCTGTGGAATCTGAGTACAGATATTTCGGATCCCTTTGAAAACTTTAGGGCCAACGGAAATATCCTCCGATAACAAAGAGAAAGAAGCTTTCTGAGAAACTTCTTTGCGTTCTGTGAAATCATCTCACAGAGTTACAGCTTTCCCCTCAAGAAGCCTTTCGCTAAGACAGTTCTTGTGGAATTGGCAAAGTGATATTTGGAAGCCCATAGAGGGCTATGGTGAAAAAGGAAATATCCTCACAGGAAATCTGGAAAGAAGCTTTCTGAGAAACTGCTTAGTGTTCTGTTAATTTATCTCACAGAGTTACATGTGTATTTGGTGGATCTCTTTGCTAGCCTTATTTCTGTGGAATCTGAGAACAGATATTTCGGATCCCTTTGAAAACTATAGGGCCAAAGGAAATATCCTCCGATAACAAAGAGAAAGAAGCTTTCTGAGAAACTTCTTTGTGTTCTGTGAAATCATCTCACAGAGTTACAGCTTTACACTCAAGAAGCCTTTCGCTAAGACAGTTCTTGTGGAATTGGCAAAGTGATATTTGGAAGCCCATAGAGGGCTATGGTGAAAAAGGAAATATCCTCAGATGAAATCTGGAAAGAAGCTTTCTGAGAAACTGCTTAGTGTTCTGTTAATTCATCTCACAGAGTTACATGTGTATTTCGTGGATCTCTTTGCTAGCCTTATTTCTGTGGAATCTGAGAACAGATATTTCGGATCGCTCTGAAGACTATAGGGCCAAAGGAAATATCCTCCCATAACAAACAGAAAGAAGATTTCTGAGAAACTGCTTAGTGTTCTGTTAATTCATCTCACAGAGTTACATGTGTAGTTCGGGGATCTCCTTGCTAGCCTTATTTCTGTGGAGTCTGAGAACAGATATTTCGGATCCCATTGGAGACTATAGGGCCAAAGGAAATATCCTCCGATAACAAAGAGAAAGAAGCTTTCTGAGAAACTTCTTTGTGTTCTGTGAAATCATCTCACAGAGTTACAGCTTTCCCCTCAAGAAGCCTTTCGCTAAGACAGTTCTTGTGGAATTGTCAAAGTGATATTTGGAAGCCCATAGAGGGCTATGGTAAAAAAGGAAATATCCTCAGATGAAATCTGGAAAGAAGCTTTCTGAGAAACTGCTTAGTGTTCTGTTAATTCATCTCACAGAGTTACATGTGTGTTTCGTGGATCTCTTTGCTAGCCTTATTTCTGTGGAATCTGAGAACAGATATTTCGGATCCCTTTGAAAACTATAGGGCCAAAGGAAATATCCTCCGATAACAAACAGAAAGAAGCTTTCTGAGAAACTTCTTTGTGTTCTGTGAAATCATCTCACAGAGTTACAGCTTTCCCCTCAAGACGCCTTTCGCTAAGACAGTTCTTGTGGAATTGGCAAAGTGATATTTGGAAGCCCATAGAGGGCTATGGTGAAAAAGGAAATATCCTCACAGGAATTCTGGAAAGAAGTTTTCTGAGAAACTGCTTAGTGTTCTGTTAATTCATCTCACAGAGTTACATGTGTATTTCGTGCATCTCTTTGCTAGCCTTATTTCTGTGGAATCTGAGAACAGATATTTCGGATCCCTTTGAAAACTATAGGGCCAAAGGAAATATCCTCCGATAACAAAGAGAAAGAAGCTTTCTGAGAAACTTCTTTGTGTTCTGTGAAATCATCTCACAGAGTTACAGCTTTCCGCTCAAGAAGCCTTTCGCTAAGACAGTTCTTGTGGAATTGGCAAAGTGATATTTGGAAGCCCATAGAGGGCTATGGTGAAAAAGGAAATATCCTCATATGAAATCTGGAAAGAAGCTTTCTGAGAAACTGCTTAGTGTTCTGTTAATTCATCTCACAGAGTTACCTTTGTATTTCGTGGATCTCTTTGCTAGCCTTATTTCTGTGGAATCTGAGAACAGATATTTCCGATCCCTTTGAAGACTATAGGGCCAAAGGAAATATCCTCCCATAACAAAGAGAAAGAAGCTTTCTGAGAAACTTCTTTGTGTTCTGTGAAATCATCTCACAGAGTTACAGCTTTCCGCTCAAGAAGCCTTTCGCTAAGACAGTTCTTGTGGAATTGGCAAAGTGATATTTGGAAGCCCATAGAGGGCTGTGGTGAAAAAGGAAATATCCTCAGATGAAATCTGGAAAGAAGCTTTCTGAGAAACTGCTTAGTGTTCTGTTAATTCATCTCACAGAGTTACATGTGTATTTCGTGGATCTCTTTGCTAGCCTTATTTCTGTGGAATCTGAGAACAGATATTTCGGATCGCTCTGAAGACTATAGGGCCAAAGGAAATATCCTCCCATAACAAACAGAAAGAAGCTTTCTGAGAAACTGCTTAGTGTTCTGTTAATTCATCTCACAGAGTTACATGTGTATTTCGGGGATCTCCTTGCTAGCCTTATTTCTGTGGAGTCTGAGAACAGATATTTCGGATCCCATTGGAGACTATAGGGCCAAAGGAAATATCCTCCGATAACAAAGAGAAAGAAGCTTTCTGAGAAACTTCTTTGTGTTCTGTGAAATCATCTCACAGAGTTACAGCTTTCCCCTCAAGAAGCCTTTCGCTAAGACAGTTCTTGTGGAATTGTCAAAGTGATATTTGGAAGCCGATAGAGGGCTATGGTGAAAAAGGAAATATCCTCAGATGAAATCTGGAAAGAAGCTTTCTGAGAAACTGCTTAGTTTTCTGTTAATTCATCTCACAGAGTTACATGTGTGTTTCGTGGATCTCTTTGCTAGCCTTATTTCTGTGGAATCTGAGAACAGATATTTCGGATCCCTTTGAAAACTATAGGGCCAAAGGAAATATCCTCCGATAACAAACAGAAAGAAGCTTTCTGAGAAACTTCTTTGTGTTCTGTGAAATCATCTCACAGAGTTACAGCTTTCCCCTCAAGAAGCCTTTCGCTAAGACAGTTCTTGTGGAATTGGCAAATTGATATTTGGAAGCCCATAGAGGGCTATGGTGAAAAAGGAAATATCCTCACAGGAATTCTGGAAAGAAGTTTTCTGAGAAACTGCTTAGTGTTCTGTTAATTGATCTCACAGAGTTACATGTGTATTTCGTGGATCTCTTTGCTAGCCTTATTTCTGTGGAATCTGAGAACAGATATTTCCGATCCCTTTGAAGACTATAGGGCCAAAGGAAATATCCTCCCATAACAAAGACAAAGAAGCTTTCTGAGAAACTTCTTTGTGTTCTGTGAAATCATCTCACAGAGTTACAGCTTTCCGCTCAAGAAGCCTTTCGCTAAGACAGTTCTTGTGGAATTGGCAAAGTGATATTTGGAAGCCCATAGAGGGCTGTGGTGAAAAAGGAAATATCCTCAGATGAAATCTGGAAAGAAGCTTTCTGAGAAACTGCTTAGTGTTCTGTTAATTCATCTCACAGAGTTACATGTGTATTTCGTGGATCTCTTTGCTAGCCTTATTTCTGTGGAATCTGAGAACAGATATTTCCGATCCCTTTGAAGACTATAGGGCCAAAGGAAATATCCTCCCATAACAAAGACAAAGAATCTTTCTGAGAAACTTCTTTGTGTTCTGTGAAATCATCTCACAGAGTTACAGCTTTCCCCTCAAGAAGCCTTTCGCTAAGACAGTTCTTGTGGAATTGGCAAAGTGATATTTGGAAGCCCATAGAGGGCTATGGTGAAAAAGGAAATATCCTCAGATGAAATCTGGAAAGAAGCTTTCTGAGAAACTGCTTAGTGTTCTGTTAATTCATCTCACAGAGTTACATGTGTATTTCGTGGATCTCCTTGCTAGCCTTATTTCTGTGGAGTCTGAGAACAGATATTTCGGATCCCATTGGAGACTATAGGGCCAAAGGAAATATCCTCCGATAACAAAGAGAAAGAAGCTTTCTGAGAAACTTCTTTGTGTTCTGTGAAATCATCTCACAGAGTTACAGCTTTCCCCTCAAGAAGCCTTTCGCTAAGACAGTTCTTGTGGAATTGGCAAAGTGATATTTGGAAACCCATAGAGGGCTATGGTGAAAAAGGAAATATCCTCAGATGAAATCTGGAAAGAAGCTTTCTGAGAAACTGCTTAGTGTTCTGTTAATTCATCTCACAGAGTTACATGTGTGTTTCGTGGATCTCTTTGCTAGCCTTATTTCTGTGGAATCTGAGAACAGATATTTCGGATCCCTTTGAAAACTATAGGGCCAAAGGAAATATCCTCCAATAACAAACAGAAAGAAGCTTTCTGAGAAACTTCTTTGTGTTCTGTGAAATCATCTCACAGAGTTACAGCTTTCCCCTCAAGAAGCCTTTCGCTAAGACAGTTCTTGTGGAATTGGCAAAGTGATATATGGAAGCCCATAGAGGGCTATGGTGAAAAAGGAAATATCCTCACAGGAAATCTGGAAAGAAGCTTTCTGAGAAACTGCTTAGTGTTCTGTTAATTCATCTCACAGAGTTACATGTGTATTTCGTGGATCTCTTTGCTAGCCTTATTTCTGTGGAATCTGAGAACAGATATTTCGGATCCCTTTGAAAACTTTAGAGCCAACGGAAATATCCTCCGATAAAAAAGAGAAAGAAACTTTCTGAGAAACTTCTTTGTGTTCTGTGAAATCATCTCACAGAGTTACAGCTTTCCCCTCAACAAGCCTTTCGCTAAGACAGTTCTTGTGGAATTGGCAAAGTGATATTTGGAAGCCCATAGAGGGCTATGGTGAAAAAGGAAATATCCTCAGATAAAATCTGGAAAGAAGCTTTCTGAGAAACTGCTTAGTGTTCTGTTAATTCATCTCACAGAGATACATGTGTATTTCGTGGATCTCCTTGCTAGCCTTATTTCTGTGGAGTCTGAGAACAGATATTTCGGATCCCATTGGAGACTATAGGGCCAAAGGAAATATCCTCCGATAACAAAGAGAAAGAAGCTCTCCGAGAAACTTCTTTGTGTTCTGTGAAATCATCTCACAGTTACAGTTTTCCGCTCAAGAAGCCTTTCGCTAAGACAGTTCTTGTGGAATTGGCAAAGTGATATTTGGAAGCCCATAGAGGGCTATGGTGAAAAAGGAAATATCCTCAGATGAAATCTGGAAAGAAGCTTTCTGAGAAACTGCTTAGTGTTCTGTTAATTCATCTCACAGAGTTACACGTGTGTTTCGTGGATCTCTTTGCTAGCCTTATTTCTGTGGAATCTGAGAACAGATATTTCGGATCCCTTTGAAAACTATAGGGCCAAAGGAAATATCCTCCTATAACAAACAGAAAGAAGCTTTCTGAGAAACTTCTTTGCGTTCTGTGAAATCATCTCACAGAGTTACAGCTTTCCCCTCAAGAAGCCTTTCGCTAAGACAGTTCTTGTGGAATTGGCAAAGTGATATTTGGAAGCCCATAGAGGGCTATGGTGAAAAAGGAAATATCCTCACAGGAAATCTGGAAAGAAGCTTTCTGAGAAACTGCTTAGTGTTCTGTTAATTCATCTCACAGAGTTACATGTGTATTTCGTGGATCTCATTGCTAGCCTTATTTCTGTGGAATCTGAGAACAGATATTTCGGATCCCTTTGAAAACTATAGGGCCAAAGGAAATATCCTCCGATAACAAAGAGAAAGAAGCTTTCTGAGAAACTTCTTTGTGTTCTGTGAAATCATCTCACAGAGTTACAGCTTTCCACTCAAGAAGCCTTTCGCTAAGACAGTTCTTGTGGAATTGGCAAAGTGATATTTTGAAGCCCATAGAGGGCTATGGTGAAAAAGGAAATATCCTCAGATGAAATCTGGAAAGAAGCTTTCTGAGAAACTGCTTAGTGTTCTGTTAATTCATCTCACAGAGTTACATGTGTATTTCGTGGATCTCTTTGCTAGCCTTATTTCTGTGGAATCTGAGAACAGATATTTCGGATCGCTCTGAAGACTATAGGGCCAAAGGAAATATCCTCCCATAACAAACAGAAAGAAGCCTTCTGAGAAACTGCTTAGTGTTCTGTTAATTCATCTCACAGAGTTACATGTGTATTTCGGGGATCTCCTTGCTAGCCTTATTTCTGTGGAGTCTGAGAACAGATATTTCGGATCCCATTGGAGACTTTAGGGCCAAAGGAAATATCCTCCGATAACAAAGAGAAAGAAGCTTTCTGAGAAACTTCTTTGTGTTCTGTGAAATCATCTCACAGAGTTACAGCTTTCCCCTCAAGAAGCCTTTCGCTAAGACAGTTCTTGTGGAATTGTCAAAGTGATATTTGGAAGCCCATAGAGGGCTATGGTAAAAAAGGAAATATCCTCAGATGAAATCTGGAAAGAAGCTTTCTGAGAAACTGCTTAGTGTTCTGTTAATTCATCTCACAGAGTTACATGTGTGTTTCGTGGATCTCTTTGCTAGCCTTATTTCTGTGGAATCTGAGAACAGATATTTCGGATCCCTTTGAAAACTATAGGGCCAAAGGAAATATCCTCCGATAACAAACAGAAAGAAGCTTTCTGAGAAACTTCTTTGTGTTCTGTGAAATCATCTCACAGAGTTACAGCTTTCCCCTCAAGAAGCCCTTCGCTAAGACAGTTCTTGTGGAATTGGCAAAGTGATATTTGGAAGCCCATAGAGGGCTATGGTGAAAAAGGAAATATCCTCACAGGAAATCTGGAAAGAAGCTTTCTGAGAAACTGCTTAGTGTTCTGTTAATTCATCTCACAGAGTTACATGTGTATTTCGTGGATCTCTTTGCTAGCCTTATTTCTGTGGAATCTGAGAACAGATATTTCGGATCCCTTTGAAAACTATAGGGCCAAAGGAAATATCCTCCCATAACAAACAGAAAGAAGCTTTCTGAGAAACTTCTTTGTGTTCTGTGAAATCATCTCACAGAGTTACAGCTTTCCGCTCAAGAAGCCTTTCGCTAAGACAGTTCTTGTGGAATTGGCAAAGTGATATTTGGAAGCCCATAGAGGGCTATGGTGAAAAAGGAAATATCCTCAGATGAAATCTGGAAAGAAGCTTACTGAGAAACTGCTTAGTGTTCTGTTAATTCATCTCACAGAGTTACCTGTGTATTTCGTGGATCTCTTTGCTAGCCTTATTTCTGTGGAATCTGAGAACAGATATTTCCGATCCCTTTGAAGACTATAGGGTCAAAGGAAATATCCTCCCTTAACAAACAGAAAGAAGCTTTCTGAGAAACTTCTTTGAGTTCTGTGAAATCATCTCACAGAGTTACAGCTTTCCCCTCAAGAAGCCTTTCGCTAAGACAGTTCTTGTGGAATTGGCAAAGTGATATTTGGAAGCCCATAGAGGGCTATGGTGAAAAAGGAAATATCCTCAGATGAAATCTGGAAAGAAGCTTTCTGAGAAACTGCTTAGTGTTCTGTTAATTCATCTCACAGAGTTACATGTGTATTTCGTGGCTCTCTTTGCTAGCCTTATTTCTGTGGAATCTGAGAACAGATATATCGGATCCCTTTGAAAACTATAGGGCCAAAGGAAATATCCTCCGATAACAAAGAGAAAGAAGCTTTCTGAGAAACTTCTTTGTGTTCTGTGAAATCATCTCACAGAGTTACAGCTTTCCCCTCAAGAAGCCTTTCGCTAAGACAGTTCTTGTGGAATTGGCAAAGTGATATTTGGAAGCCCATAGAGGGCTATGGTGAAAAAGGAAATATCCTCAGATGAAATCTGGAAAGAAGCTTTCTGAGAAACTGCTTAGTGTTCTGTTAATTCATCTCACAGAGTTACATGTGTATTTCGTGGATCTCCTTGCTAGCCTTATTTCTGTGGAATCTGAGAACAGATATTTCGGATCCCATTGGAGACTATAGGGCCAAAGGAAATATCCTCCGATAACAAAGAGAAAGAAGCTTTCTGAGAAACTTCTTTGTGTTCTGTGAAATCATCTCACAGAGTTACAGCTTTCCCCTCAAGAAGCCTTTCGCTAAGACAGTTCTTGTGGAATTGGCAAAGTGATATTTGGAAGCCCATAGAGGGCTATGGTGAAAAAGGAAATATCCTCAGATGAAATCTGGAAAGAAGCTTTCTGAGAAACTGCTTAGTGTTCTGTTAATTCATCTCACAGAGTTACATGTGTATTTCGGGGATCTCTTTGCTAGCTTTATTTCTGTGGAATCTGAGAGCAGATATTTCGGATCGCTCTGAAGACTATAGGGCTAAAGGAAATATCCTCCCATAACAAACAGAAAGAAGCTTTCTGAGAAACTTCTTCGTTTTCTGTGAAATCATCTCACAGAGTTACAGCTTTCCCCTCAAGAAGCCTTTCGCTAAGACAGTTCTTGTGGAATTGGCAAAGTGATATTTGGAAGCCCATAGAGGGCTATGGTGAAAAAGGAAATATCCTCACAGGAATTCTGGAAAGAAGTTTTCTGAGAAACTGCTTAGTGTTCTGTTAATTCATCTCACAGAGTTACATGTGTATTTCGTGGATCTCTTTGCTAGCCTTATTTCTGTGGAATCTGAGAACAGATATTTCGGATCCCTTTGAAAACTATAGGGCCAAAGGAAATATCCTCCGATAACAAAGAGAAAGAAGCTTTCTGAGAAACTTCTTTGTGTTCTGTGAAATCATCTCACAGAGTTACAGCTTTCCGCTCAAGAAGCCTTTCGCTAAGACAGTTCTTGTGGAATTGGCAAAGTGATATTTGGAAGCCCATAGAGGGCTATGGTGAAAAAGGAAATATCCTCATATGAAATCTGGAAAGAAGCTTTCTGAGAAACTGCTTAGTGTTCTGTTAATTCATCTCACAGAGTTACCTTTGTATTTCGTGGATCTCTTTGCTAGCCTTATTTCTGTGGAATCTGAGAACAGATATTTCCGATCCCTTTGAAGACTATAGGGCCAAAGGAAATATCCTCCCATAACAAAGAGAAAGAAGCTTTCTGAGAAACTTCTTTGTGTTCTGTGAAATCATCTCACAGAGTTACAGCTTTCCGCTCAAGAAGCCTTTCGCTAAGACAGTTCTTGTGGAATTGGCAAAGTGATATTTGGAAGCCCATAGAGGGCTGTGGTGAAAAAGGAAATATCCTCAGATGAAATCTGGAAAGAAGCTTTCTGAGAAACTGCTTAGTGTTCTGTTAATTCATCTCACAGAGTTACATGTGTATTTCGTGGATCTCTTTGCTAGCCTTATTTCTGTGGAATCTGAGAACAGATATTTCGGATCGCTCTGAAGACTATAGGGCCAAAGGAAATATCCTCCCATAACAAACAGAAAGAAGCTTTCTGAGAAACTGCTTAGTGTTCTGTTAATTCATCTCACAGAGTTACATGTGTATTTCGGGGATCTCCTTGCTAGCCTTATTTCTGTGGAGTCTGAGAACAGATATTTCGGATCCCATTGGAGACTATAGGGCCAAAGGAAATATCCTCCGATAACAAAGAGAAAGAAGCTTTCTGAGAAACTTCTTTGTGTTCTGTGAAATCATCTCACAGAGTTACAGCTTTCCCCTCAAGAAGCCTTTCGCTAAGACAGTTCTTGTGGAATTGTCAAAGTGATATTTGGAAGCCGATAGAGGGCTATGGTGAAAAAGGAAATATCCTCAGATGAAATCTGGAAAGAAGCTTTCTGAGAAACTGCTTAGTTTTCTGTTAATTCATCTCACAGAGTTACATGTGTGTTTCGTGGATCTCTTTGCTAGCCTTATTTCTGTGGAATCTGAGAACAGATATTTCGGATCCCTTTGAAAACTATAGGGCCAAAGGAAATATCCTCCGATAACAAACAGAAAGAAGCTTTCTGAGAAACTTCTTTGTGTTCTGTGAAATCATCTCACAGAGTTACAGCTTTCCCCTCAAGAAGCCTTTCGCTAAGACAGTTCTTGTGGAATTGGCAAATTGATATTTGGAAGCCCATAGAGGGCTATGGTGAAAAAGGAAATATCCTCACAGGAATTCTGGAAAGAAGTTTTCTGAGAAACTGCTTAGTGTTCTGTTAATTGATCTCACAGAGTTACATGTGTATTTCGTGGATCTCTTTGCTAGCCTTATTTCTGTGGAATCTGAGAACAGATATTTCCGATCCCTTTGAAGACTATAGGGCCAAAGGAAATATCCTCCCATAACAAAGACAAAGAAGCTTTCTGAGAAACTTCTTTGTGTTCTGTGAAATCATCTCACAGAGTTACAGCTTTCCGCTCAAGAAGCCTTTCGCTAAGACAGTTCTTGTGGAATTGGCAAAGTGATATTTGGAAGCCCATAGAGGGCTGTGGTGAAAAAGGAAATATCCTCAGATGAAATCTGGAAAGAAGCTTTCTGAGAAACTGCTTAGTGTTCTGTTAATTCATCTCACAGAGTTACATGTGTATTTCGTGGATCTCTTTGCTAGCCTTATTTCTGTGGAATCTGAGAACAGATATTTCCGATCCCTTTGAAGACTATAGGGCCAAAGGAAATATCCTCCCATAACAAAGACAAAGAATCTTTCTGAGAAACTTCTTTGTGTTCTGTGAAATCATCTCACAGAGTTACAGCTTTCCCCTCAAGAAGCCTTTCGCTAAGACAGTTCTTGTGGAATTGGCAAAGTGATATTTGGAAGCCCATAGAGGGCTATGGTGAAAAAGGAAATATCCTCAGATGAAATCTGGAAAGAAGCTTTCTGAGAAACTGCTTAGTGTTCTGTTAATTCATCTCACAGAGTTACATGTGTATTTCGTGGATCTCCTTGCTAGCCTTATTTCTGTGGAGTCTGAGAACAGATATTTCGGATCCCATTGGAGACTATAGGGCCAAAGGAAATATCCTCCGATAACAAAGAGAAAGAAGCTTTCTGAGAAACTTCTTTGTGTTCTGTGAAATCATCTCACAGAGTTACAGCTTTCCCCTCAAGAAGCCTTTCGCTAAGACAGTTCTTGTGGAATTGGCAAAGTGATATTTGGAAACCCATAGAGGGCTATGGTGAAAAAGGAAATATCCTCAGATGAAATCTGGAAAGAAGCTTTCTGAGAAACTGCTTAGTGTTCTGTTAATTCATCTCACAGAGTTACATGTGTGTTTCGTGGATCTCTTTGCTAGCCTTATTTCTGTGGAATCTGAGAACAGATATTTCGGATCCCTTTGAAAACTATAGGGCCAAAGGAAATATCCTCCAATAACAAACAGAAAGAAGCTTTCTGAGAAACTTCTTTGTGTTCTGTGAAATCATCTCACAGAGTTACAGCTTTCCCCTCAAGAAGCCTTTCGCTAAGACAGTTCTTGTGGAATTGGCAAAGTGATATATGGAAGCCCATAGAGGGCTATGGTGAAAAAGGAAATATCCTCACAGGAAATCTGGAAAGAAGCTTTCTGAGAAACTGCTTAGTGTTCTGTTAATTCATCTCACAGAGTTACATGTGTATTTCGTGGATCTCTTTGCTAGCCTTATTTCTGTGGAATCTGAGAACAGATATTTCGGATCCCTTTGAAAACTTTAGAGCCAACGGAAATATCCTCCGATAAAAAAGAGAAAGAAACTTTCTGAGAAACTTCTTTGTGTTCTGTGAAATCATCTCACAGAGTTACAGCTTTCCCCTCAACAAGCCTTTCGCTAAGACAGTTCTTGTGGAATTGGCAAAGTGATATTTGGAAGCCCATAGAGGGCTATGGTGAAAAAGGAAATATCCTCAGATAAAATCTGGAAAGAAGCTTTCTGAGAAACTGCTTAGTGTTCTGTTAATTCATCTCACAGAGATACATGTGTATTTCGTGGATCTCCTTGCTAGCCTTATTTCTGTGGAGTCTGAGAACAGATATTTCGGATCCCATTGGAGACTATAGGGCCAAAGGAAATATCCTCCGATAACAAAGAGAAAGAAGCTCTCCGAGAAACTTCTTTGTGTTCTGTGAAATCATCTCACAGTTACAGTTTTCCGCTCAAGAAGCCTTTCGCTAAGACAGTTCTTGTGGAATTGGCAAAGTGATATTTGGAAGCCCATAGAGGGCTATGGTGAAAAAGGAAATATCCTCAGATGAAATCTGGAAAGAAGCTTTCTGAGAAACTGCTTAGTGTTCTGTTAATTCATCTCACAGAGTTACACGTGTGTTTCGTGGATCTCTTTGCTAGCCTTATTTCTGTGGAATCTGAGAACAGATATTTCGGATCCCTTTGAAAACTATAGGGCCAAAGGAAATATCCTCCTATAACAAACAGAAAGAAGCTTTCTGAGAAACTTCTTTGCGTTCTGTGAAATCATCTCACAGAGTTACAGCTTTCCCCTCAAGAAGCCTTTCGCTAAGACAGTTCTTGTGGAATTGGCAAAGTGATATTTGGAAGCCCATAGAGGGCTATGGTGAAAAAGGAAATATCCTCACAGGAAATCTGGAAAGAAGCTTTCTGAGAAACTGCTTAGTGTTCTGTTAATTCATCTCACAGAGTTACATGTGTATTTCGTGGATCTCATTGCTAGCCTTATTTCTGTGGAATCTGAGAACAGATATTTCGGATCCCTTTGAAAACTATAGGGCCAAAGGAAATATCCTCCGATAACAAAGAGAAAGAAGCTTTCTGAGAAACTTCTTTGTGTTCTGTGAAATCATCTCACAGAGTTACAGCTTTCCACTCAAGAAGCCTTTCGCTAAGACAGTTCTTGTGGAATTGGCAAAGTGATATTTTGAAGCCCATAGAGGGCTATGGTGAAAAAGGAAATATCCTCAGATGAAATCTGGAAAGAAGCTTTCTGAGAAACTGCTTAGTGTTCTGTTAATTCATCTCACAGAGTTACATGTGTATTTCGTGGATCTCTTTGCTAGCCTTATTTCTGTGGAATCTGAGAACAGATATTTCGGATCGCTCTGAAGACTATAGGGCCAAAGGAAATATCCTCCCATAACAAACAGAAAGAAGCCTTCTGAGAAACTGCTTAGTGTTCTGCTAATTCATCTCACAGAGTTACATGTGTATTTCGGGGATCTCCTTGCTAGCCTTATTTCTGTGGAGTCTGAGAACAGATATTTCGGATCCCATTGGAGACTTTAGGGCCAAAGGAAATATCCTCCGATAACAAAGAGAAAGAAGCTTTCTGAGAAACTTCTTTGTGTTCTGTGAAATCATCTCACAGAGTTACAGCTTTCCCCTCAAGAAGCCTTTCGCTAAGACAGTTCTTGTGGAATTGTCAAAGTGATATTTGGAAGCCCATAGAGGGCTATGGTAAAAAAGGAAATATCCTCAGATGAAATCTGGAAAGAAGCTTTCTGAGAAACTGCTTAGTGTTCTGTTAATTCATCTCACAGAGTTACATGTGTGTTTCGTGGATCTCTTTGCTAGCCTTATTTCTGTGGAATCTGAGAACAGATATTTCGGATCCCTTTGAAAACTATAGGGCCAAAGGAAATATCCTCCGATAACAAACAGAAAGAAGCTTTCTGAGAAACTTCTTTGTGTTCTGTGAAATCATCTCACAGAGTTACAGCTTTCCCCTCAAGAAGCCCTTCGCTAAGACAGTTCTTGTGGAATTGGCAAAGTGATATTTGGAAGCCCATAGAGGGCTATGGTGAAAAAGGAAATATCCTCACAGGAAATCTGGAAAGAAGCTTTCTGAGAAACTGCTTAGTGTTCTGTTAATTCATCTCACAGAGTTACATGTGTATTTCGTGGATCTCTTTGCTAGCCTTATTTCTGTGGAATCTGAGAACAGATATTTCGGATCCCTTTGAAAACTATAGGGCCAAAGGAAATATCCTCCCATAACAAACAGAAAGAAGCTTTCTGAGAAACTTCTTTGTGTTCTGTGAAATCATCTCACAGAGTTACAGCTTTCCGCTCAAGAAGCCTTTCGCTAAGACAGTTCTTGTGGAATTGGCAAAGTGATATTTGGAAGCCCATAGAGGGCTATGGTGAAAAAGGAAATATCCTCAGATGAAATCTGGAAAGAAGCTTACTGAGAAACTGCTTAGTGTTCTGTTAATTCATCTCACAGAGTTACCTGTGTATTTCGTGGATCTCTTTGCTAGCCTTATTTCTGTGGAATCTGAGAACAGATATTTCCGATCCCTTTGAAGACTATAGGGTCAAAGGAAATATCCTCCCTTAACAAACAGAAAGAAGCTTTCTGAGAAACTTCTTTGAGTTCTGTGAAATCATCTCACAGAGTTACAGCTTTCCCCTCAAGAAGCCTTTCGCTAAGACAGTTCTTGTGGAATTGGCAAAGTGATATATGGAAGCCCATAGAGGGCTATGGTGAAAAAGGAAATATCCTCAGATGAAATCTGGAAAGAAGCTTTCTGAGAAACTGCTTAGTGTTCTGTTAATTCATCTCACAGAGTTACATGTGTATTTCGTGGCTCTCTTTGCTAGCCTTATTTCTGTGGAATCTGAGAACAGATATATCGGATCCCTTTGAAAACTATAGGGCCAAAGGAAATATCCTCCGATAACAAAGAGAAAGAAGCTTTCTGAGAAACTTCTTTGTGTTCTGTGAAATCATCTCACAGAGTTACAGCTTTCCCCTCAAGAAGCCTTTCGCTAAGACAGTTCTTGTGGAATTGGCAAAGTGATATTTGGAAGCCCATAGAGGGCTATGGTGAAAAAGGAAATATCCTCAGATGAAATCTGGAAAGAAGCTTTCTGAGAAACTGCTTAGTGTTCTGTTAATTCATCTCACAGAGTTACATGTGTATTTCGTGGATCTCCTTGCTAGCCTTATTTCTGTGGAATCTGAGAACAGATATTTCGGATCCCATTGGAGACTATAGGGCCAAAGGAAATATCCTCCGATAACAAAGAGAAAGAAGCTTTCTGAGAAACTTCTTTGTGTTCTGTGAAATCATCTCACAGAGTTACAGCTTTCCCCTCAAGAAGCCTTTCGCTAAGACAGTTCTTGTGGAATTGGCAAAGTGATATTTGGAAGCCCATAGAGGGCTATGGTGAAAAAGGAAATATCCTCAGATGAAATCTGGAAAGAAGCTTTCTGAGAAACTGCTTAGTGTTCTGTTAATTCATCTCACAGAGTTACATGTGTATTTCGGGGATCTCTTTGCTAGCTTTATTTCTGTGGAATCTGAGAGCAGATATTTCGGATCGCTCTGAAGACTATAGGGCTAAAGGAAATATCCTCCCATAACAAACAGAAAGAAGCTTTCTGAGAAACTTCTTCGTTTTCTGTGAAATCATCTCACAGAGTTACAGCTTTCCCCTCAAGAAGCCTTTCGCTAAGACAGTTCTTGTGGAATTGGCAAAGTGATATTTGGAAGCCCATAGAGGGCTATGGTGAAAAAGGAAATATCCTCACAGGAATTCTGGAAAGAAGTTTTCTGAGAAACTGCTTAGTGTTCTGTTAATTCATCTCACAGAGTTACATGTGTATTTCGTGGATCTCTTTGCTAGCCTTATTTCTGTGGAATCTGAGAACAGATATTTCGGATCCCTTTGAAAACTATAGGGCCAAAGGAAATATCCTCCGATAACAAACAGAAAGAAGCTTTCTGAGAAACTTCTTTGTGTTCTGTGAAATCATCTCACAGAGTTACAGCTTTCCGCTCAAGAAGCCTTTCGCTAAGACAGTTCTTGTGGAATTGGCAAAGTGATATTTGGAAGCCCATAGAGGGCTATGGTGAAAAAGGAAATATCCTCAGACGAAATCTGGAAAGAAGCTTTCTGAGAAACTGCTTAGTGTTCTGTTAATTCATCTCACAGAGTTACATGTGTATTTCGTGGATCTCTTTGCTAGCCTTATTTCTGTGGAATCTGAGAACAGATATTTCCGATCCCTTTGAAGACTATAGGGCCAAAGGAAATATCCTCCCTTAACAAACAGAAAGAAGCTTTCTGAGAAACTTCTTTGTGTTCTGTGAAATCATCTCACAGAGTTACAGCTTTCCCCTCAAGAAGCCTTTCGCTAAGACAGTTCTTGTGGATTTGGCAAAGTGATATTTGGAAGCCCATAGAGGGCTATGGTGAAAAAGGAAATATCCTCAGATGAAATCTGGAAAGAAGCTTTCTGAGAAACTGCTTAGTGTTCTGTTAATTCATCTCACAGAGTTACATGTGTATTTCGTGGATCTCTTTGCTAGCCTTATTTCTGTGGAATCTGAGAACAGATATTTCGGATCCCTTTGAAAACTATAGGGCCAAAGGAAATATCCTCCGATAACAAACAGAAAGAAGCTTTCTGAGAAACTTCTTTGTGTTCTGTGAAATCATCTCACAGAGTTACAGCTTTCCCCTCAAGAAGCCCTTCGCTAAGACAGTTCTTGTGGAATTGGCAAAGTGATATTTGGAAGCCCATAGAGGGCTATGGTGAAAAAGGAAATATCCTCACAGGAAATCTGGAAAGAAGCTTTCTGAGAAACTGCTTAGTGTTCTGTTAATTCATCTCACAGAGTTACATGTGTATTTCGTGGATCTCTTTGCTAGCCTTATTTCTGTGGAATCTGAGAACAGATATTTCGGATCCCTTTGAAAACTATAGGGCCAAAGGAAATATCCTCCCATAACAAACAGAAAGAAGCTTTCTGAGAAACTTCTTTGTGTTCTGTGAAATCATCTCACAGAGTTACAGCTTTCCGCTCAAGAAGCCTTTCGCTAAGACAGTTCTTGTGGAATTGGCAAAGTGATATTTGGAAGCCCATAGAGGGCTATGGTGAAAAAGGAAATATCCTCAGATGAAATCTGGAAAGAAGCTTACTGAGAAACTGCTTAGTGTTCTGTTAATTCATCTCACAGAGTTACCTGTGTATTTCGTGGATCTCTTTGCTAGCCTTATTTCTGTGGAATCTGAGAACAGATATTTCCGATCCCTTTGAAGACTATGGGGCCAAAGGAAATATCCTCCCTTAACAAACAGAAAGAAGCTTTCTGAGAAACTTCTTTGAGTTCTGTGAAATCATCTCACAGAGTTACAGCTTTCCCCTCAAGAAGCCTTTCGCTAAGACAGTTCTTGTGGAATTGGCAATGTGATATTTGGAAGCCCATAGAGGGCTATGGTGAAAAAGGAAATATCCTCAGATGAAATCTGGAAAGAAGCTTTCTGAGAAACTGCTTAGTGTTCTGTTAATTCATCTCACAGAGTTACATGTGTATTTCGTGGCTCTCTTTGCTAGCCTTATTTCTGTGGAATCTGAGAACAGATATATCGGATCCCTTTGAAAACTATAGGGCCAAAGGAAATATCCTCCGATAACAAAGAGAAAAAAGCTTTCTGAGAAACTTCTTTGTGTTCTGTGAAATCATCTCACAGAGTTACAGCTTTCCCCTCAAGAAGCCTTTCGCTAAGACAGTTCTTGTGGAATTGGCAAAGTGATATTTGGAAGCCCATAGAGGGCTATGGTGAAAAAGGAAATATCCTCAGATGAAATCTGGAAAGAAGCTTTCTGAGAAACTGCTTAGTGTTCTGTTAATTCATCTCACAGAGTTACATGTGTATTTCGTGGATCTCCTTGCTAGCCTTATTTCTGTGGAATCTGAGAACAGATATTTCGGATCCCATTGGAGACTATAGGGCCAAAGGAAATATCCTCCGATAACAAAGAGAAAGAAGCTTTCTGAGAAACTTCTTTGTGTTCTGTGAAATCATCTCACAGAGTTACAGCTTTCCCCTCAAGAAGCCTTTCGCTAAGACAGTTCTTGTGGAATTGGAAAAGTGATATTTGGAAGCCCATAGAGGGCTATGGTGAAAAAGGAAATATCCTCAGATGAAATCTGGAAAGAAGCTTTCTGAGAAACTGCTTAGTGTTCTGTTAATTCATCTCACAGAGTTACATGTGTATTTCGGGGATCTCTTTGCTAGCTTTATTTCTGTGGAATCTGAGAGCAGATATTTCGGATTGCTCTGAAGACTATAGGGCTAAAGGAAATATCCTCCCATAACAAACAGAAAGAAGCTTTCTGAGAAACTTCTTCGTTTTCTGTGAAATCATCTCACAGAGTTACAGCTTTCCCCTCAAGAAGCCTTTCGCTAAGACAGTTCTTGTGGAATTGGCAAAGTGATATTTGGAAGCCCATAGAGGGCTATGGTGAAAAAGGATATATCCTCAGATGAAATATGGAAAGAAGCTTTCTGAGAAACTGCTCAGTGTTCTGTTAATTCATCTCACAGAGTTACATGTGTATTTCGTGGATCTCTTTGCTAGCCTTATTTCTGTGGAATCTGAGAACAGATATTTCGGATCCCTTTGAAGAGTATAGGGCCAAAGGAAATATTCTCCCATAAAAAAGACAAAGAAGCTTTCTGAGAAACTTCTTTGTGTTCTGTGAAATCATCTCACAGAGTTACAGCTTTCCGCTCAAGAAGCCTTTCGCTAAGACAGTTCTTGTGGAATTGGCAAAGTGATATTTGGAAGCCCATAGAGGGCTATGGTGAAAAGGAAATATCCTCAGATGAAATCTGGAAAGAAGCTTTCTGAGAAACTGCTTAGTGTTCTGTTAATTCATCTCACAGAGTTACATGTGTATTTCGTGGATCTCCTTGCTACCCTTATTTCTGTGGAGTCTGAGAACAGATATTTCGGATCCCATTGGAGACTATAGGGCCAAAGGAAATATCCTCCGATAACAAAGAGAAAGAAGCTTTCTGAGAAACTTCTTTGTGTTCTGTGAAATCATCTCACAGAGTTACAGCTTTCACCTCAAGAAGCCTTTCGCTAAGACAGTTCTTGTGGAATTGGCAAAGTGATATTTGGAAGCCCATAGAGGGCTATGGTGAAAAAGGAAATATCCTCAGATGAAATCTGGAAAGAAGCTTTCTGAGAAACTGCTTAGTATTCTGTTAATTCATCTCACAGAGTTACATGTGTATTTCGTGGATCTCTTTGCTAGCCTTATTTCTGTGGAATCTGAGAACAGATATTTCGGATCCCTATGAAGAGTATAGGGCCAAAGGAAATATCCTCCCATAACAAAGAGAAAGAAGCTTTCTGAGAAACTTCTTTGTGTTCTGTGAAATCATCTCACAGAGTTACAGCTTTCCCCTCAAGAAGCCTTTCGCTAGGACAGTTCTGGTGGAATTGGCAAAGTGATATTTGGAAGCCCATAGAGGGCTATGGTGAAAAATGAAATATCCTCACAGGAAATCTGGAAAGAAGCTTTCTGAGAAACTGCTTAGTGTTCTGTTAATTCATCTCACAGAGTTACATGTGTATTTCGTGGATCTCTTTGCTAGCCTTATTTCTGTGGAATCTGAGAACAGATATTTCGGATCCCTTTGAAGAGTATAGGGCCAAAGGAAATATCCTCCCATAACAAAGACAAAGAAGCTTTCTGAGAAACTTGTTTGTGTTCTGTGAAATCATCTCACAGAGTTACAGCTTTCCGCTCAAGAAGCCTTTCGCTAAGACAGTTCTTGTGGAATTGGCAAAGTGATATTTGGAAGCCCATAGAGGGCTGTGGTGAAAAAGGAAATATCCTCAGATGAAATCTGGAAAGAAGCTTTCTGAGAAACTGCTTAGTGTTCTGTTAATTCATCTCACAGAGTTACATGTGTATTTCGTGGATCTCTTTGTTAGCCTTATTTCTGTGGAATCTGAGAACAGATATTTCGGATCCCTTTGAAGAGTATAGGGCCAAAGGAAATATCCTCCCATAACAAAGAGAAAGAAGCTTTCTGAGAAACTTCTTTGTGTTCTGTGAAATCATCTCACAGAGTTACAGCTTTCCCCTCAAGAAGCCTTTCGCTAAGACAGTTCTTGTGGAATTGGCAAAGTGATATTTGGAAGCCCACAGTGGGCTATATTGAAAAAGGAAATATCCTCCGATGAAATCTGGAAAGAAGCTTTCTGAGAAACTGCTTAGTGTTCTGTTAATTCATCTCAGAGAGTTACATGTGTATTTCGTGGATCTCTTTGCTAGCCTTATTTCTGTGGAATCTGAGAACAGATATTTCCGATCCCTTTGAAGACTATAGGGCCAAAGGAAATATCCTCCCATAACAAAGAGAAAGAAGCTTTCTGAGAAACTTCTTTGTGTTCTGTGAAATCATCTCACAGAGTTACAGCTTTCCCCTCAAGAAGCCTTTCGCTAAGACAGTTCTTGTGGAATTGGCAAAGTGATATTTGGAAGCCGATAGAGGGCTCTGGTGAAAAAGGAAATATCCTCAGATGAAATCTGGAAAGAAGCTTTCTGAGAAACTGCTTAGTGTTCTGTTAATTCATCTCACAGAGTTACATGTTTATTTCGTGGATCTCTTTGCTAGCCTTATTTCTGTGGAATCTGAGAACAGATATTTCCGATCCCTTTGAAGACTATAGGGCCAAAGGAAATATCCTCCCATAACAAAGACAAAGAAGCTTTCTGAGAAACTTCTTTGTGTTCTGTGAAATCATCTCACAGAGTTACAGCTTTCCCCTCAAGAAGCCTTTCGCTAAGACAGTTTTTGTGGAATTGGCAAAGTGATATTTGGAAGCCCATAGAGGGCTATGGTGAAAAAGGAAATTTCCTCAGATGAAATCTGGAAAGAATCTTTCTGAGAAACTGCTTAGTGTTCTGTTAATTCATCTCACAGAGTTACATGTGTATTTCGGGGATCTCCTTGCTAGCCTTATTTCTGTGGAGTCTGAGAACAGATATTTCGGATCCCATTGGAGACAATAGGGCCAAAGGAAATATCCTCCGATAACAAAGAGAAAGAAGCTTTCTGAGAAACTTCTTTGTGTTCTGTGAAATCATCTCACAGAGTTACAGCTTTCCCCTCAAGAAGCCTTTCGCTAAGGCAGTTCTTGTGGAATTGGCAAAGTGATATTTGGAAGCCCATAGAGGGCTATGGTGAAAAAGTAAATATCCTCAGATGAAATCTGGAAAGAAGCTTTCTGAGAAACTGCTTAGTGTTCTGTTAATTCATCTCACAGAGTTACCTGTGTATTTCGTGGATCTCTTTGCTAGCCTTATTTCTGTGGAATCTGAGAACAGATATTTCCGATCCCTTTGAAGACTATAGGGCCAAAGGAAATATCCTCCCATAACAAAGACAAAGAAGCTTTCTGAGAAACTTCTTTGTGTTCTGTGAAATCATCTCACAGAGTTACAGCTTTCCCCTCAAGAAGCCTTTCGCTAAGACAGTTCTTGTGGAATTGGCAAAGTGATATTTGGAAGCCCATAGAGGGCTATGGTGAAAAAGGAAATATCCTCAGATGAAATCTGGAAAGAAGCTTTCTGAGAAACTGCTTAGTGTTCTGTTAATTCATCTCACAGAGTTACATGTGTATTTCGTGGATCTCTTTGCTAGCCTTATTTCTGTGGAATCTGAGAACAGATATTTCGGATCCCTTTGAAAAGTATTGGGCCAAAGGAAATATCCTCCGATAACAAACAGAAAGAAGCTTTCTGAGAAACTTCTTTGTGTTCTGTGAAATCATCTCACAGAGTTACAGCTTTCCCCTCAAGAAGCCTTTCGCTAAGACAGTTCTTGTGGAATTGGCAAAGTGATATTTGGAAGCCCATAGAGGGCTATGGTGAAAAAGGAAATATCCTCACAGGAAATCTGGAAAGAAGCTTTCTGAGAAACTGCTTAGTGTTCTGTTAATTCATCTCACAGAGTTACATGTGTATTTCGTGGATCTCTTTGCTAGCCTTATTTCTGTGGAATCTGAGAACAGATATTTCCGATCCCTTTGAAGACTATAGGGCCAAAGGAAATATCCTCCGATAACAAACAGAAAGAAGCTTTCTGAGAAACTTCTTTGTGTTCTGTGAAATCATCTCACAGAGTTACAGCTTTCCCCTCAAGAAGCCTTTCGCTAAGACAGTTCTTGTGGAATTGGCAAAGTGATATTTGGAAGCCCATAGAGGGCTATGGTGAAAAAGGAAATATCCTCACAGGAAATCTGGAAAGAAGCTTTCTGAGAAACTGCTTAGTGTTCTGTTAATTCATCTCACAGAGTTACATGTGTATTTCGTGGATCTCTTTGCTAGCCTTATTTCTGTGGAATCTGAGAACAGATATTTCCGATCCCTTTGAAGACTATAGGGCCAAAGGAAATATCCTCCCTTAACAAACAGAAAGAAGCTGTCTGAGAAACTTCTTTGTGTTCTGTGAAATCATCTCACAGAGTTACAGCTTTCCCCTCAAGAAGCCTTTCGCTAAGACAGTTCTTGTGGAATTGGCAAAGTGATATTTGGAAGCCCATAGAGGGCTATGGTGAAAAAGGAAATATCCTCAGATGAAATCTGGAAAGAAGCTTTCTGAGAAAATGCTTAGTGTTCTGTTAATTCATCTCACAGAGTTACATGTGTATTTCGTGGATCTCCTTGCTAGCCTTATTTCTGTGGAGTCTGAGAACAGATATTTCGGATCCCATTGGAGACTATAGGGCCAAAGGAAATATCCTCCGATAACAAAGAGAAAGAAGCTTTCTGAGAAACTTCTTTGTGTTCTGTGAAATCATCTCACGGAGTTACAGCTTTCCCCTCAAGAAGCCTTTCGCTAAGACAGTTCTTGTGGAATTGGCAAAGTGATATTTGGAAGCCCATAGAGGGCTATGGTGAAAAAGGAAATTTCCTCAGATGAAATCTGGAAAGAATCTTTCTGAGAAACTGCTTAGTGTTCTGTTAATTCATCCCACAGAGTTACGTGTGTATTTCGGGGATCTCCTTGCTAGCCTTATTTCTGTGGAGTCTGAGAACAGATATTTCGGATCCCATTGGAGACTATAGGGCCAAAGAAAATATCCTCCGATAACAAAGAGAAAGAAGCTTTCTGAGAAACTTCTTTGTGTTCTGTGAAATCATCTCACAGAGTTACAGCTTTCCCCTCAAGAACCTTTCGCTAAGACAGTTCTTGTGGAATTGGCAAAGTGATATTTGGAAGCCCATAGAGGGCTATGGTGAAAAAGGATATATCCTCAGATGAAATCTGGAAAGAAGCTTTCTGAGAAACTGCTTAGTGTTCTGTTAATTCATCTCACAGAGTTACATGTGTATTTCGTGGATCTCTTTGCTAGCTTTATTTCTGTGGAATCTGAGAGCAGATATTTCGGATCGCTCTGAAGACTATAGGGCTAAAGGAAATATCCTCCCATAACAAACAGAAAGAAGCTTTCTGAGAAACTTCTTCGTTTTCTGTGAAATCATCTCACAGAGTTACAGCTTTCCCCTCAAGAAGCCTTTCGCTAAGACAGTTCTTGTGGAATTGGCAAAGTGATATTTGGAAGCCCATAGAGGGCTATGGTGAAAAAGGAAATATCCTCAGATGAAATATGGAAAGAAGCTTTCTGAGAAAATGCTTAGTGTTCTCTTAATTCATCTCACAGAGTTACATGTGTATTTCGTGGATCTCTTTGCTAGCCTTATTTCTGTGGAATCTGAGAACAGATATTTCGGATCCCTTTGAAAAGTATAGGGCCAAAGGAAATATCCTCCGATAACAAACAGAAAGAAGCTTCTGAGAAACTTCTTTGTGTTCTGTGAAATCATCTCACAGAGTTACAGCTTTCCCCTCAAGAAGCCTTTCGCTAAGACAGTTCTTGTGGAATTGGCAAAGTGATATTTGGAAGCCCATAGAGGGCTATGGTGAAAAAGGAAATATCCTCACAGGAAATCTGGAAAGAAGCTTTCTGAGAAACTGCTTAGTGTTCTGTTAATTCATCTCACAGAGTTACATGTGTATTTCGTGGATCTCTTTGCTAGCCTTATTTCTGTGGAATCTGAGAACAGATATTTCGGATCCCTTTGAAAACTATAGGGCCAAAGGAAATATCCTCCGATAACAAAGAGAAAGAAGCTTTCTGAGAAACTTCTTTGTGTTCTGTGAAATCATCTCACAGAGTTACAGCTTTCTGCTCAAGAAGCCTTTCGCTAAGACAGTTCTCGTGGAATTGGCAAAGTGATATTTGGAAGCCCATAGAGGGCTATGGTGAAAAAGGAAATATCCTCAGATGAAATCTGGAAAGAAGCTTTCTGAGAAACTGCTTAGTGTTCTGTTAATTCATCTCACAGAGTTACATGTGTATTTCGTGGAACTCTTTGCTAGCCTTATTTCTGTGGAATCTGAGAACAGATATTTCCGATCCCTTTGAAGACTCTAGGGCCAAAGGAAATATCCTCCCTTAACAAACAGAAAGAAGCTTTCTGAGAAACTTCTTTGTGTTCTGTGAAATCATCTCACAGAGTTACAGCTTTCCCCTCAAGAAGCCTTTCGCTAAGACAGTTCTTGTGGAATTGGCAAAGTGATATTTGGAAGCCCATAGAGGGCTATGGTGAAAAAGGAAATATCCTCAGATGAAATCTGGAAAGAAGCTTTCTGAGAAACTGCTTAGTGTTCTGTTAATTCATCTCACAGAGTTACATGTGTATTTCGTGGATCTCCTTGCTAGCCTTATTTCTGTGGAGTCTGAGAACAGATATTTCGGATCCCATTGGAGACTATAGGGCCAAAGGAAATATCCTCCGATAACAAAGAGAAAGAAGCTTTCTGAGAAACTTCTTTGTGTTCTGTGAAATCATCTCACAGAGTTACAGCTTTCCCCTCAAGAAGCCTTTCGCTAAGACAGTTCTTGTGGAATTGGCAAAGTGATATTTGGAAGCCCATAGAGGGCTATAGTGAAAAAGGAAATTTCCTCAGATGAAATCTGGAAAGAATCTTTCTGAGAAACTGCTTAGTGTTCTGTTAATTCATCCCACAGAGTTACATGTGTATTTCGGGGATCTCCTTGCTAGCCTTATTTCTGTGGAGTCTGAGAACAGATATTTCGGATCCCATTGGAGACTATTGGGCCAAAGGAAATATCCTCCGATAACAAAGAGAAAGAAACTTTCTGAGAAACTTCTTTGTGTTCTGTGAAATCATCTCACAGAGTTACAGCTTTCCCCTCAAGAAGCCTTTCGCTAAGACAGTTCTTGTGGAATTGGCAAAGTGATATTTGGAAGCCCATAGAGGGCTATGGTGAAAAAGGAAATATCCTCAGATGAAATCTGGAAAGAAGCTTTTTGAGAAACTGCTTAGTGTTCTGTTAATTCATCTCACAGAGTTACATGTGTATTTCGTGGATCTCTTTGCTAGCTTTATTTCTGTGGAATCTGAGAGCAGATATTTCGGATCGCTCTGAAGACTATAGGGCTAAAGGAAATATCCTCCCATAACAAACAGAAAGAAGCTTTCTGAGAAACTTCTTCGTTTTCTGTGAAATCATCTCACAGAGTTACAGCTTTCCCCTCAAGAAGCCTTTCGCTAAGACAGTTCTTGTGGAATTGGCAAAGTGATATTTGGAAGCCCATAGAGGGCTATGGTGAAAAAGGAAATATCCTCAGATGAAATCTGGAAAGAAGCTTTCTGAGAAACTGCTTAGTGTTCTGTTAATTCATCTCACAGAGTTACATGTGTATTTCGTGGATCTCTTTGCTAGCCTTATTTCTGTGGAATCTGAGAACAGATATTTCGGATCCCTTTGAAGAGTATAGGGCCAAAGGAAATATCCTCCCATAACAAAGACAAAGAATCTTTCTGAGAAACTTCTTTGTGTTCTGTGAAATCATCTCACAGAGTTACAGCTTTCCCCTCAAGAAGCCTTTCGCTAAGACAGTTCTTGTGGAATTGGCAAAGTGATATTTGGAAGCCCATAGAGGGCTATGGTGAAAAAGGAAATATCCTCAGATGAAATCTGGAAAGAAGCTTTCTGAGAAACTGCTTAGTGTTCTGTTAATTCATCTCACAGAGTTACATGTGTATTTCGTGGATCTCCTTGCTAGCCTTATTTCTGTGGAGTCTGAGAACAGATATTTCGGATCCCATTGGAGACTATAGGGCCAAAGGAAATATCCTCCGATAACAAAGAGAAAGAAGCTTTCTGAGAAACTTCTTTGTGTTCTGTGAAATCATCTCACAGAGTTACAGCTTTCCCCTCAAGAAGCCTTTCGCTAAGACAGTTCTTGTGGAATTGGCAAAGTGATATTTGGAAACCCATAGAGGGCTATGGTGAAAAAGGAAATATCCTCAGATGAAATCTGGAAAGAAGCTTTCTGAGAAACTGCTTAGTGTTCTGTTAATTCATCTCACAGAGTTACATGTGTCTTTCGTGGATCTCTTTGCTAGCCTTATTTCTGTGGAATCTGAGAACAGATATTTCGGATCCCTTTGAAAACTATAGGGCCAAAGGAAATATCCTCCAATAACAAACAGAAAGAAGCTTTCTGAGAAACTTCTTTGTGTTCTGTGAAATCATCTCACAGAGTTACACTTTCCCCTCAAGAAGCCTTTCGCTAAGACAGTTCTTGTGGAATTGGCAAAGTGATATTTGGAAGCCCATAGAGGGCTATGGTGAAAAAGGAAATATCCTCACAGGAAATCTGGAAAGAAGCTTTCTGAGAAACTGCTTAGTGTTCTGTTAATTCATCTCACAGAGTTACATGTGTATTTCGTGGATCTCTTTGCTAGCCTTATTTCTGTGGAATCTGAGAACAGATATTTCGGATCCCTTTGAAAACTTTAGGGCCAAAGGAAATATCCTCCGATAACAAAGAGAAAGAAGCTTTCTGAGAAACTTCTTTGTGTTCTGTGAAATCATCTCACAGAGTTACAGCTTTCCCCTCAAGAAGCCTTTCGCTAACACAGTTCTTGTGGAATTGGCAAAGTGATATTTGGAAGCCCATAGAGGGCTATGGTGAAAAAGGAAATATCCTCCGATGAAATCTGGAAAGAAGCTTTCTGAGAAACTGCTTAGTGTTCTGTTAATTCATCTCACAGAGTTACATGTGTATTTCGTGGATCTCTTTGCTAGCCTTATTTCTGTGGAATCTGAGAACAGATATTTCGGATCCCTATGAAGAGTATAGGGCCAAAGGAAATATCCTCCTATAACAAACAGAAAGAAGCTCTCTGAGAAACTTCTTTGTGTTCTGTAAAATCATCTCACAGAGTTACAGCTTTCCGCTCAAGAAGCCTTTCGCTAAGACAGTTCTTGTGGAATTGGCAAAGTGATATTTGGAAGCCCATAGAGGACTGTGGTGAAAAAGGAAATATCCTCAGATGAAATCTGGAAAGAAGCTTTCTGAGAAACTGCTTAGTGTTCTGTTAATTCATCTCACAGAGTTACATGTGTATTTCGTGGATCTCTTTGCTAGCCTTATTTCTGTGGAATCTGAGAACACATATTTCCGAACCCTTTGAAGACTATAGGGCCAAAGGAAATATCCTCACATAACAAAGAGAAAGAAGCTTTCTGAGAAACTTCTTTGTGTTCTGTGAAATCATCTCACAGAGTTACAGCTTTCCCCTCAAGAAGCCTTTCGCTAAGACAGTTCTTGTGGAATTGGCAAAGTGATATTTGGAAGCCCATAGAGGGCTATGGTGAAAAAGGAAATATCCTCAGATGAAATCTGGAAAGAAGCTTTCTGAGAAACTGCTAAGTGTTCTGTTAATTCATCTCACAGAGTTACACGTGTGTTTCGTGGATCTCTTTGCTAGCCTTATTTCTGTGGAATCTGAGAACAGATATTTCGGATCCCTTTGAAAACTATAGGGCCAAAGGAAATATCCTCCTATAACAAACAGAAAGAAGCTTTCTGAGAAACTTCTTTGCGTTCTGTGAAATCATCTCACAGAGTTACAGCTTTCCCCTCAAGAAGCCTTTCGCTAAGACAGTTCTTGTGGAATTGGCAAAGTGATATTTGGAAGCCCATAGAGGACTATGGTGAAAAAGGAAATATCCTCACAGGAAATCTGGAAAGAAGCTTTCTGAGAAACTGCTTAGTGTTCTGTTAATTTATCTCACAGAGTTACATGTGTATTTGGTGGATCTCTTTGCTAGCCTTATTTCTGTGGAATCTGAGAACAGATATTTCGGATCCCTTTGAAAACTATAGGGCCAAAGGAAATATCCTCCGATAACAAAGAGAAAGAAGCTTTCTGAGAAACTTCTTTGTGTTCTGTGAAATCATCTCACAGAGTTACAGCTTTCCACTCAAGAAGCCTTTCGCTAAGACAGTTCTTGTGGAATTGGCAAAGTGATATTTGGAAGCCCATAGAGGGCTATGGTGAAAAAGGAAATATCCTCAGATGAAATCTGGAAAGAAGCTTTCTGAGAAACTGCTTAGTGTTCTGTTAATTCATCTCACAGAGTTACATGTGTATTTCGTGGATCTCTTTGCTAGCCTTATTTCTGTGGAATCTGAGAACAGATATTTCTGATCGCTCTGAAGACTATAGGGCCAAAGGAAATATCCTCCCATAACAAACAGAAAGAAGCTTTCTGAGAAACTGCTTAGTGTTCTGTTAATTCATCTCACAGAGTTACATGTGTATTTCGTGGATCTCTTTGCTAGCCTTATTTCTGTGGAATCTGAGAACAGATATTTCCGATCCCTTTGAAGACTATAGGGCCAAAGGAAATATCCTCCCATAACAAAGACAAAGAATCTTTCTGACAAACTTCTTTGTGTTCTGTGAAATCATCTCACAGAGTTACAGCTTTCCCCTCAAGAAGCCTTTCGCTAAGACAGTTCTTGTGGAATTGGCAAAGTGATATTTGGAAGCCCATAGAGGGCTATGGTGAAAAAGGAAATATCCTCAGATGAAATCTGGAAAGAAGCTTTCTGAGAAACTGCTTAGTGTTCTGTTAATTCATCTCACAGAGTTACATGTGTATTTCGTGGATCTCTTTGCTAGCCTTATTTCTGTGGAATCTGAGAACAGATATTTCGGATCCCTATGAAGAGTATAGGGCCAAAGGAAATATCCTCCCATAACAAAGACAAAGAAGCTTTCTGAGAAACTTCTTTGTGTTCTGTGAAATCATCTTACAGAGTTACAGCTTTCCGCTCAAGAAGCCTTTCGCTAAGACAGTTCTTGTGGAATTGGCAAAGTGATATTTGGAAGCCCATAGAGGGCTGTGGTGAAAAAGGAAATATCCTCAGATGAAATCTGGAAAGAAGCTTTCTGAGAAACTGCTTAGTGTTCTGTTAATTCATCTCACAGAGTTACATGGGTATTTCGTGGATCTCTTTGCTAGCCTTATTTCTGTGGAATCTGAGAACAGATATTTCCGATCCCTTTGAAGACTATAGGGCCAAAGGAAATATCCTCCCATAACAAAGAGAAAGAAGCTTTCTGAGAAACTTCTTTGTGTTCTGTGAAATCATCTCACAGAGTTACAGCTTTCCCCTCAAGAAGCCTTTCGCTAAGACAGTTCTTGTGGAATTGGCAAAGTGATATTTGGAAGCCCTTAGAGGGCTATGGTGAAAAAGGAAATATCCTCAGATGAAATCTGGAAAGAAGCTTTCTGAGAAACTGCTTAGTGTTCTGTTAATTCATCTCACAGAGATACATGTGTATTTCGTGGATCTCCTTGCTAGCCTTATTTCTGTGGAGTCTGAGAACAGATATTTCGGATCTCATTGGAGACTATAGGGCCAAAGGAAATATCCTCCGATAACAAAGAGAAAGAAGCTCTCTGAGAAACTTCTTTGTGTTCTGTGAAATCATCTCACAGAGTTACAGCTTTCCGCTCAAGAAGCCTTTCGCTAAGACAGTTCTTGTGGAATTGGCAAAGTGATATTTGGAAGCCCATAGAGGACTGTGGTGAAAAAGGAAATATCCTCAGATGAAATCTGGAAAGAAGCTTTCTGAGAAACTGCTTAGTGTTCTGTTAATTCATCTCACAGAGTTACATGTGTATTTCGTGGATCTCTTTGCTAGCCTTATTTCTGTGGAATCTGAGAACACATATTTCCGAACCCTTTGAAGACTATAGGGCCAAAGGAAATATCCTCACATAACAAAGAGAAAGAAGCTTTCTGAGAAACTTCTTTGTGTTCTGTGAAATCATCTCACAGAGTTACAGCTTTCCCCTCAAGAAGCCTTTCGCTAAGACAGTTCTTGTGGAATTGGCAAAGTGATATTTGGAAGCCCATAGAGGGCTATGGTGAAAAAGGAAATATCCTCAGATGAAATCTGGAAAGAAGCTTTCTGAGAAACTGCTAAGTGTTCTGTTAATTCATCTCACAGAGTTACACGTGTGTTTCGTGGATCTCTTTGCTAGCCTTATTTCTGTGGAATCTGAGAACAGATATTTCGGATCCCTTTGAAAACTATAGGGCCAAAGGAAATATCCTCCTATAACAAACAGAAAGAAGCTTTCTGAGAAACTTCTTTGCGTTCTGTGAAATCATCTCACAGAGTTACAGCTTTCCCCTCAAGAAGCCTTTCGCTAAGACAGTTCTTGTGGAATTGGCAAAGTGATATTTGGAAGCCCATAGAGGACTATGGTGAAAAAGGAAATATCCTCAGATGAAATCTGGAAAGAAGCTTTCTGAGAAACTGCTTAGTGTTCTGTTAATTTCTCTCACAGAGTTACATGTGTATTTGGTGGATCTCTTTGCTAGCCTTATTTCTGTGGAATCTGAGAACAGATATTTCGGATCCCTTTGAAAACTATAGGGCCAAAGGAAATATCCTCCGATAACAAAGAGAAAGAAGCTTTCTGAGAAACTTCTTTGTGTTCTGTGAAATCATCTCACAGAGTTACAGCTTTCCACTCAAGAAGCCTTTCGCTAAGACAGTTCTTGTGGAATTGGCAAAGTGATATTTGGAAGCCCATAGAGGGCTATGGTGAAAAAGGAAATATCCTCAGATGAAATCTGGAAAGAAGCTTTCTGAGAAACTGCTTAGTGTTCTGTTAATTCATCTCACAGAGTTACATGTGTATTTCGTGGATCTCTTTGCTAGCCTTATTTCTGTGGAATCTGAGAACAGATATTTCTGATCGCTCTGAAGACTATAGGGCCAAAGGAAATATCCTCCCATAACAAACAGAAAGAAGCTTTCTGAGAAACTGCTTAGTGTTCTGTTAATTCATCTCACAGAGTTACATGTGTATTTCGTGGATCTCTTTGCTAGCCTTATTTCTGTGGAATCTGAGAACAGATATTTCCGATCCCTTTGAAGACTATAGGGCCAAAGGAAATATCCTCCCATAACAAAGACAAAGAATCTTTCTGACAAACTTTTTTGTGTTCTGTGAAATCATCTCACAGAGTTACAGCTTTCCCCTCAAGAAGCCTTTCGCTAAGACAGTTCTTGTGGAATTGGCAAAGTGATATTTGGAAGCCCATAGAGGGCTATGGTGAAAAAGGAAATATCCTCAGATGAAATCTGGAAAGAAGCTTTCTGAGAAACTGCTTAGTGTTCTGTTAATTCATCTCACAGAGTTACATGTGTATTTCGTGGATCTCCTTGCTAGCCTTATTTCTGTGGAGTCTGAGAACAGATATTTCGGATCCCATTGGAGACTATAGGGCCAAAGGAAATATCCTCCGATAACAAAGAGAAAGAAGCTTTCTGAGAAACTTCTTTGTGTTCTGTGAAATCATCTCACAGAGTTACAGCTTTCCCCTCAAGAAGCCTTTCGCTAAGACAGTTCTTGTGGAATTGGCAAAGTGATATTTGGAAACCCATAGAGGGCTATGGTGAAAAAGGAAATATCCTCAGATGAAATCTGGAAAGAAGCTTTCTGAGAAACTGCTTAGTGTTCTGTTAATTCATCTCACAGAGTTACATGTGTGTTTCGTGGATCTCTTTGCTAGCCTTATTTCTGTGGAATCTGAGAACAGATATTTCGGATCCCTTTGAAAACTATAGGGCCAAAGGAAATATCCTCCAATAACAAACAGAAAGAAGCTTTCTGAGAAACTTCTTTGTGTTCTGTGAAATCATCTCACAGAGTTACAGCTTTCCCCTCAAGAAGCCTTTCGCTAAGACAGTTCTTGTGGAATTGGCAAAGTGATATTTGGAAGCCCATAGAGGGCTATGGTGAAAAAGGAAATATCCTCACAGGAAATCTGGAAAGAAGCTTTCTGAGAAACTGCTTAGTGTTCTGTTAATTCATCTCACAGAGTTACATGTGTATTTCGTGGATCTCTTTGCTAGCCTTATTTCTGTGGAATCTGAGAACAGATATTTCGGATCCCTTTGAAGACTATAGGGCCAAAGGAAATATCCTCCGATAACAAAGAGAAAGAAGCTTTCTGAGAAACTTCTTTGTGTTCTGTGAAATCATCTCACAGAGTTACAGCTTTTCCCTCAAGAAGCCTTTCGCTAACACAGTTCTTGTGGAATTGGCAAAGTGATATTTGGAAGCCCATAGAGGGCTATGGTGAAAAAGGAAATATCCTCAGATGAAATCTGGAAAGAAGCTTTCTGAGAAACTGCTTAGTGTTCTGTTAATTCATCTCACAGAGTTACATGGGTATTTCGTGGATCTCTTTGCTAGCCTTATTTCTGTGGAATCTGAGAACAGATATTTCCGATCCCTTTGAAGACTATAGGGCCAAAGGAAATATCCTCCCATAACAAAGAGAAAGAAGCTTTCTGAGAAACTTCTTTGTGTTCTGTGAAAGCATCTCACAGAGTTACAGCTTTCCCCTCAAGAAGCCTTTCGCTAAGACAGTTCTTGTGGAATTGGCAAAGTGATATTTGGAAGCCCTTAGAGGGCTATGGTGAAAAAGGAAATATCCTCAGATGAAATCTGGATAGAAGCTTTCTGAGAAACTGCTTAGTGTTCTGTTAATTCATCTCACAGAGATACATGTGTATTTCGTGGATCTCCTTGCTAGCCTTATTTCTGTGGAGTCTGAGAACAGATATTTCGGATCCCATTGGAGACTATAGGGCCAAAGGAAATATCCTCCGATAACAAAGAGAAAGAAGCTCTCTGAGAAACTTCTTTGTGTTCTGTGAAATCATCTCACAGAGTTACAGCTTTCCGCTCAAGAAGCCTTTCGCTAAGACAGTTCTTGTGGAATTGGCAAAGTGATATTTGGAAGCCCATAGAGGACTGTGGTGAAAAAGGAAATATCCTCAGATGAAATCTGGAAAGAAGCTTTCTGAGAAACTGCTTAGTGTTCTGTTAATTCATCTCACAGAGTTACATGGGTATTTCGTGGATCTCTTTGCTAGCCTTATTTCTGTGGAATCTGAGAACACATATTTCCGATCCCTTTGAAGACTATAGGGCCAAAGGAAATATCCTCCCATAACAAAGAGAAAGAAGCTTTCTGAGAAACTTCTTCGTGTTCTGTGAAATCATCTCACAGAGTTACAGCTTTCCGCTCAAGAAGCCTTTCGCTAAGACAGTTCTTGTGGAATTGGCAAAGTGATATTTGGAAGCCCATAGAGGGCTATGGTGAAAAAGGAAATATCCTCAGATGAAATCTGGAAAGAAGCTTTCTGAGAAACTGCTTAGTGTTCTGTTAATTCATCTCATAGAGTTACACGTGTGTTTCGTGGATCTCTTTGCTAGCCTTATTTCTGTGGAATCTGAGAACAGATATTTCGGATCCCTTTGAAAACTATAGGGCCAAAGGAAATATCCTCCTATAACAAACAGAAAGAAGCTTTCTGAGAAACTTCTTTGCGTTCTGTGAAATCATCTCACAGAGTTACAGCTTTCCCCTCAAGAAGCCTTTCGCTAAGACAGTTCTTGTGGAATTGGCAAAGTGATATTTGGAAGCCCATAGAGGGCTATGGTGAAAAAGGAAATATCCTCACAGGAAATCTGGAAAGAAGCTTTCTGAGAAACTGCTTAGTGTTCTGTTAATTTATCTCACAGAGTTACATGTGTATTTGGTGGATCTCTTTGCTAGCCTTATTTCTGTGGAATCTGAGAACAGATATTTCGGATCCCTTTGAAAACTATAGGGCCAAAGGAAATATCCTCCGATAACAAAGAGAAAGAAGCTTTCTGAGAAACTTCTTTGTGTTCTGTGAAATCATCTCACAGAGTTACAGCTTTCCACTCAAGAAGCCTTTCGCTAAGACAATTCTTGTGGAATTGGCAAAGTGATATTTGGAAGCCCATAGAGGGCTATGGTGAAAAAGGAAATATCCTCAGATGAAATCTGGAAAGAAGCTTTCTGAGAAACTGCTTAGTGTTCTGTTAATTCATCTCACAGAGTTACATGTGTATTTCGTGGATCTCTTTGCTAGCCTTATTTCTGTGGAATCTGAGAACAGATATTTCGGATCGCTCTGAAGACTATAGGGCCAAAGGAAATATCCTCCCATAACAAACAGAAAGAAGCTTTCTGAGAAACTTCTTCGTTTTCTGTGAAATCATCTCACAGAGTTACAGCTTTCCCCTCAAGAAGCCTTTCGCTAAGACAGTTCTTGTGGAATTGGCAAAGTGATATTTGGAAGCCCATAGAGGGCTATGGTGAAAAAGGAAATATCCTCACAGGAAATCTGGAAAGAAGCTTTCTGAGAAACTGCTTAGTGTTCTGTTAATTCATCTCACAGAGTTACATGTGTATTTCGCGGATCTCTTTGCTAGCCTTATTTCTGTGGAATCTCAGAACAGATATTTCGGATCCCTTTGAAGAGTATAGGGCCAAAGGAAATATCCTCCCATAACAAAGAGAAAGAAGCTTTCTGAGAAACTTCTTTGTGTTCTGTGAAATCATCTCACAGAGTTAAAGCTTTCCCCTCAAGAAGCGTTTTGCTAAGACAGTTCTTGTGGCATTGGCAAAGTGATATTTGGAAGCCCATAGAGGGCTATGGTGAAAAAGGAAATATCCTCACAGGAAATCTGGAAAGAAGCTTTCTGAGAAACTGCTTAGTGTTCTGTTAATTCATCTCACAGAGTTACATGTGTATTTCGTGGATCTCTTTGCTAGCCTTATTCCTGTGGAATCTGAGAACAGATATTTCGGATCCCTTTGAAAAATATAGGGCCAAAAGAAATATCCTCCGATAACAAAGAGAAAGAAGCTTTTTGAGAAACTTCTTTGTGTTCTGTGAAATCATCTCACAGAGTTACAGCTTTCCGCTCAGGAAGCCTTTCGCTAAGACAGTTCTTGTGGAATTGGCAAAGTGATATTTGGAAGCCCATAGAGGGCTATGGTGAAAAAGGAAATATCCTCAGATGAAATCTGGAAAAAAGCTTTCTGAGAAACTGCTTAGTGTTCTGTTAATTCATCTCACAGAGTTACATGTGTATTTCGTGGATCTCTTTGCTAGCCTTATTTCTGTGGAATCTGAGAACAGATATTTCGGATCGCTCTGAAGACTAAAGGGCCAAAGGAAATATCCTCCCATAACAAAGAGAAAGAAGCTTTCTGAGAAACTTCTTTGTGTTCTGTGAAATCATCTCACAGAGTTACAGCTTTCCCCTCAAGAAGCCTTTCGCTAAGACAGTTCTTGTGGAATTGGCAAAGTGATATTTGGAAGCCCATAGAGTGCTATGGTGAAAAAGGAAATATCCTCAGATGAAATCTGTAAGAAGCTTTCTGAGAAACTGCTTAGTGTTCTGTTAATTCATCTCACAGAGTTACATGTGTATTTCGGGGATCTCCTTGCTAGCCTTATTTCTGCGGAATCTGAGAACAGATATTTCGGATCCCTTTGGAGACTATAGGGCCAAAGGAGATATCCTCCGATAGCAAAGAGAAAGAAGCTTTCTGAGAAACTTCTTTGTGTTCTGTGAAATCACCTCACAGAGTTACAGCTTTCCCCTCAAGAAGCCTTTCGCTAAGACAGTTCTTGTGGAATTGGCAAAGTGATATTTGGAAGCCCATAGAGGGCTATGGTGAAAAAGGAAATATCCTCACAGGAAATCTGGAAAGAAGCTTTCTGAGAAACTGCTTAGTGTTCTGTTAATTCATCTCACAGAGTTACATGTGTGTTTCGAGGATATCTTTGCTAGCCTTATTTCTGCGGAATCTCAGAACAGATATTTCGGATCCCTTTGAAAACTATAGGGCCAAAGGAAATATCCTCCGATAACAAACAGAAAGAAGCTTTCTGAGAAACTTCTTTGTGTTCTGTGAAATCATCTCACAGAGTTACAGCTTTCCCCTCAAGAAGCCTTTCGCTAAGACAGTTCTTGTGGAATTGGCAAAGTGATATTTGGAAGCCCATAGAGGGCTATGGTGAAAAAGGAAATATACTCACAGGAAATCTGGAAAGAAGCTTTCTGAGAAACTGCTTAGTGTTCTGTTAATTCATCTCACAGAGTTACACGTGTTTTTCGTGGATCTCTTTGCTAGCCTTATTTCTGTGGAATCTGAGAACAGATATTTCCGATCCCTTTGAAAACTATAGGGCCAAAGGAAATATCCTCCTATAACAAACAGAAAGAAGCTTTCTGAGAAACTTCTTTGCGTTCTGTGAAATCATCTCACAGAGTTACAGCTTTCCCCTCAAGAAGCCTTTCGCTAAGACAGTTCTTGTGGAATTGGCAAAGTGATATTTGGAAGCCCATAGAGGGCTATGGTGAAAAAGGAAATATCCTCACAGGAAATCTGGAAAGAAGCTTTCTGAGAAACTGCTTAGTGTTCTGTTAATTCATCTCACAGAGTTACATGTGTATTTCGTGGATCTCTTTGCTAGCCTTATTTCTGTGGAATCTGAGAACAGATATTTCCTATCGCTCTGAAGACTATAGGGCCAATGGAAATAACCTCCCATAACAAACAGAAACAAGCTTTCTGAGAAACTTCTCCGTTTTCTGTAGAATCATCTCACAGAGTTACAGCTTTCCCCTCAAGAAGCCTTTCGCTAAGACAGTTCTTGTGAAATTGGCAAAGTGTTATTTGGAAGCTCATAGAGTGCAATGGTGAAAAAGGAAATATCCTCAGATGAAATCTGTAAGAAGCTTTCTGAGAAACTGCTTAGTGTTCTGTTAATTCATCTCACAGAGTTACATGTGTATTTCGGGGATCTCTTTGCTAGCCTTATTTCTGCGGAATCTGAGAACAGATATTTCGGATCCCTTTGGAGACTACAGGGCCAAAGGAAATATCCTCCGATAACAAAGAGAAAGAAGCTTTCTGAGAAACTCCTTTGCGTTCTGTGAAATCATCTCACAGAGTTACAGCTTTCCCCTCAAGAAGCCTTTCGCTAAGACAGTTCTTGTGGAATTGGCAAAGTGATATTTGGAAGCCCATAGAGGGCTATGGTGAAAAAGGAAATATCCTCACAGAAAATCTGGAAAGAAGCTTTCTGAGAAACTGCTTAGTGTTCTGTTAATTTATCTCACAGAGTTACATGTGTATTTCGTGGATCTCTTTGCTAGCCTTATTTCTGTGGAATCTGAGAACAGATATTTCGGATCCCTTTGAAAACTATTGGGCCAAAGGAAATATCCTCCGATAACAAAGAGAAAGAAGCTTTCTGAGAAACTTCTTTGTGTTCTGTGAAATCATCTCACAGAGTTACAGCTTTCCACTCAAGAAGCCTTTCGCTAAGACAGTTCTTGTGGAATTGGCAAAGTGATATTTGGAAGCCCATAGAGGGCTATGGTGAAAAAGGAAATATCCTCAGATGAAATCTGGAAAGAAGCTTTCTGAGAAACTGCTTAGTGTTCTGTTAATTCATCTCACAGAGTTACATGTGTATTTCGTGGATCTCTTTGCTAGCCTTATTTCTGTGGAATCTGAGAACAGATATTTCGGATCGCTCTGAAGACTATAGGGCCAAAGGAAATATCCTCCCATAACAAACAGAAAGAAGCTGTCTGAGAATCTTCTTCGTTTTCTGTGAAATCATCTCACAGAGTTACAGCTTTCCGCTCAAGAAGCCTTTCGCTAAGACAGTTCTTGTGGAATTGGCAAAGTGATATTTGGAAGCCCATAGAGGGCTGTGGTGAAAAAGGAAATATCCTCAGATGAAATCTGGAAAGAAGCTTTCTGAGAAACTTCTTAGTGTTCTGTTAATTCATCTCACAGAGTTACATGTGTATTTCGTGGATCTCTTTGCTAGCCTTATTTCTGTGGAATCTGAGAACAGATATTTCGGATCCCTTTGAAGAGTATAGGGCCAAAGGAAATATCCTCCCATAACAAAGAGAAAGAAGCTTTCTGAGAAACTTCTTTGTGTTCTGTGAAATCATCTCACAGAGTTACAGCTTTCCCCTCAAGAAGCCTTTCGCTAAGACAGTTCTTGTGGAATTGGCAAAGTGATATTTGGAAGCCTATAGAGGGCTATGGTGAAAAAGGAAATATCCTCAGATGAAATCTGGAAAGAAGCTTTCTGAGAAACTGCTTAGTGTTCTGTTAATTCATCACACAGAGTTACATGTGTGTTTCGTGGATCTCTTTGCTAGCCTTATTTCTGTGGAATCTGAGAACAGATATTTCGGATCCCTTTGAAAACTATAGGGCCAAAGGAAATATCCTCCTATAACAAACAGAAAGAAGCTTTCTGAGAAACTTCTTTGTGTTCTGTGAAATCATCTCACAGAGTTACAGCTTTCCCCTCAAGAAGCCTTTCGCTAAGACAGTTCTTGTGGAATTGGCAAAGTGATATTTGGAAGCCCTTAGAGGGCTATGGTGAAAAAGGAAATATCCTCACAGGAAATCTGGAAAGAAGCTTTCTGAGAAACTGCTTAGTGTTCTGTTAATTTATCTCACAGAGTTACATGTGTATTTCGTGGATCTCTTTGCTAGCCTTATTTCTGTGGAATCTGAGAACAGATATTTCGGATCCCTTTGAAAACTATTGGGCCAAAGGAAATATCCTCCGATAACAAAGAGAAAGAAGCTTTCTGAGAAACTTCTTTGTGTTCTGTGAAATCATCTCACAGAGTTACAGCTTTCCACTCAAGAAGCCTTTCGCTAAGACAGTTCTTGTGGAATTGGCAAAGTGATATTTGGAAGCCCATAGAGGGCTATGGTGAAAAAGGAAATATCCTCAGATGAAATCTGGAAAGAAGCTTTCTGAGAAACTGCTTAGTGTTCTGTTAATTCATCTCACAGAGTTACATGTGTATTTCGTGGATCTCTTTGCTAGCCTTATTTCTGTGGAATCTGAGAACAGATATTTCGGATCGCTCTGAAGACTATAGGGCCAAAGGAAATATCCTCCCATAACAAACAGAAAGAAGCTGTCTGAGAATCTTCTTCGTTTTCTGTGAAATCATCTCACAGAGTTACAGCTTTCCGCTCAAGAAGCCTTTCGCTAAGACAGTTCTTGTGGAATTGGCAAAGTGATATTTGGAAGCCCATAGAGGGCTGTGGTGAAAAAGGAAATATCCTCAGATGAAATCTGGAAAGAAGCTTTCTGAGAAACTTCTTAGTGTTCTGTTAATTCATCTCACAGAGTTACATGTGTATTTCGTGGATCTCTTTGCTAGCCTTATTTCTGTGGAATCTGAGAACAGATATTTCGGATCCCTTTGAAGAGTATAGGGCCAAAGGAAATATCCTCCCATAACAAAGAGAAAGAAGCTTTCTGAGAAACTTCTTTGTGTTCTGTGAAATCATCTCACAGAGTTACAGCTTTCCCCTCAAGAAGCCTTTCGCTAAGACAGTTCTTGTGGAATTGGCAAAGTGATATTTGGAAGCCTATAGAGGGCTATGGTGAAAAAGGAAATATCCTCAGATGAAATCTGGAAAGAAGCTTTCTGAGAAACTGCTTAGTGTTCTGTTAATTCATCACACAGAGTTACATGTGTGTTTCGTGGATCTCTTTGCTAGCCTTATTTCTGTGGAATCTGAGAACAGATATTTCGGATCCCTTTGAAAACTATAGGGCCAAAGGAAATATCCTCCTATAACAAACAGAAAGAAGCTTTCTGAGAAACTTCTTTGTGTTCTGTGAAATCATCTCACAGAGTTACAGCTTTCCCCTCAAGAAGCCTTTCGCTAAGACAGTTCTTGTGGAATTGGCAAAGTGATATTTGGAAGCCCTTAGAGGGCTATGGTGAAAAAGGAAATATCCTCACAGGAAATCTGGAAAGAAGCTTTCTGAGAAACTGCTTAGTGTTCTGTTAATTCATCTCACAGAGTTACATGTGTATTTCGTGGATCTCTTTGATAGCTTTATTTCTGTGGAATCTGAGAACAGATATTTCGCATCCCTTTGAAAACTATAGGGCCAAAGGAAATATCCTCCGATAACAAAGAGAAAGAAGCTTTCTGAGAAACTTCTTTGTGTTCTGTGAAATCATCTCACAGAGTTACAGCTTTCCCCTCAAGAAGCCTTTCGCTAAGACAGTTCTTGTGGAATTGGCAAAGTGATATTTGGAAGCCCATAGAGGGCTATGGTGAAAAAGGAAATATCCTCAGATGAAATCTGGAAAGAAGCTTTCTGAGAAACTGCTTAGTGTTCTGTTAATTCATCTCACAGAGTTACATGTGTATTTCGTGGATCTCTTTGCTAGCCTTATTTCTGTGGAATCTGAGAACAGATATTTCGGATCGCTCTGAAGACTATAGGGCCAAAGGAAATATCCTCCCATAACAAACAGAAAGAAGCTTTCTGAGAAACTTCTTCGTTTTCTGTGAAATCATCTCACAGAGTTACAGCTTTCCCCTCAAGAAGCCTTTCGCTAAGACAGTTCTTGTGGAATTGGCAAAGTGATATTTGGAAGCCCATAGAGGGCTATGGTGAAAAAGGAAATATCCTCAGATGAAATCTGGAAAGAAGCTTTCTGAGAAACTGCTTAGTGTTCTGTTAATTCATCTCACAGAGTTACATGTGTATTTCGTGGATCTCTTTGCTAGCCTTATTTCTGTGGAATCTGAGAACAGATATTTCGGATCGCTCTGAAGACTATAGGGCCAAAGGAAATATCCTCCCATAACAAACAGAAAGAAGCTTTCTGAGAAACTTCTTTGTGTTCTGTGAAATCATCTCACAGAGTTACAGATTTCCCCTCAGAAGCCTTTCGCTAAGACAGTTCTTGTGGAATTGGCAAAGTGATATTTGGAATCCCATAGAGGGCTATGGTGAAAAAGGACATATCCTCAGATGAAATCTGTAAGAAGCTTTCTGAGAAACTACTTAGTGTTCTGTTAATTCATCTCACAGAGTTACATGTGTATTTCGTGGATCTCCTTGCTAGCCTTATTTCTGTGGAGTCTGAGAACAGATATTTCAGATCCCATTGGAGACTATAGGGCCAAAGGAAATATCCTCCGATAACAAAGAGAAAGTAGCTTTCTGAGAAACTTCTTTGTGTTCTCTGAAATCATCTCACAGAGTTACAGCTTTCCCCTCAAGAAGCCTTTCGCTAAGACAGTTCTTGTGGAATTGGCAAAGTGATATTTGGAAGCCCATAGAGGGCTATGGTGAAAAAGGAAATATCGTCAGATGAAATCTGGAAAGAAGCTTTCTGAGAAACTGCTTAGTGTTCTGTTAATTCATCTCACAGAGTTTCATGTGTTTTTCGTGGATCTCTTTGCTAGCCTTATTTCTGTGGAATCTGAGAACAGATATTTCGGATCCCTTTGAAGAGTATAGGGCCAAAGGAAATATCCTCCCATAACAAAGACAAAGAAACTTTCTGAGAAACTTCTTTGTGTTCTGTGAAATCATCTCACAGTGTTAGAGCTTTCCGCCCTAGAAGCCTTTCGCTAAGACAGTTCTTGTGGAATTGGCAAAGTGATATTTGGAAGCCCATAGAGGGCTGTGGTGAAAAAGGAAATATCCTCAGATGAAATTTGGAAAGAAGCTTTCTGAGAAACTGCTTAGTGTTCTGTTAATTCATCTCACAGAGTTACATGTGTATTTCGTGGATCTCTTTGCTAGCCTTATTTCTGTGGAATCTGAGAACAGATATTTCCGATGCCTTTGAAGACTATAGGGCCAAAGGAAATATCCTCCCATAACAAAGAGAAAGAAGCTTTCTGAGAAACTTCTTTGTGTTCTGTGAAATCATCTCACAGAGTTACAGCTTTCCCCTCAAGAAGCCTTTCGCTAAGACAGTTCTTGTGGAATTGGCAAAGTGATATTTGGAAGCCCATAGAAGGCTATGGTGAAAAAGGAAATATCCTCAGATGAAATCTGGAAAGAAGCTTTCTGAGAAACTGCTTAGTGTTCTGTTAATTCATCTCACAGAGTTACATGTGTATTTCGTGGATCTCCTTGCTAGCCTTATTTCTGTGGAGTCTGAGAACAGATATTTCGGATCCCTTTGGAGACTATAGGGCCAAAGGAAATATCCTCCGATAACAAAGAGAAAGAAGCTTTCTGAGAAACTTCTTTGTGTTCTGTGAAATCATCTCACAGAGTTACAGCTTTCCCCTCAAGAAGCCTTTCGCTAAGACAGTTCTTGTGGAATTGGCAAAGTGATATTTGGAAGCCCATAGAGGGCTATGGTGAAAAAGGAAATATCCTCACAGGAAATCTGGAAAGAAGCTTTCTGAGAAACTGCTTAGTGTTCTGTTAATTCATCTCACAGAGTTACATGTGTATTTCGTGGATCTCTTTGCTAGCCTTATTTCTGTGGAATCTGAGAACAGATATTTCATATCCCTTTGAAAACTATAGGGCCAAAGGAAATATCCTCTGATAACAAAGAGAAAGAAGCTTACTAAGAAATTTCTTTGTGTTCTGTGAAATCATCTCACAGAGTTACAGCTTTCCCCTCAAGAAGCCTTTCGCTAAGACAGTTCTTGTGGAATTGGCAAAGTGATATTTGGAAGCCCATAGAGGGCTATGGTGAAAAAGGAAATATCGTCAGATGAAATCTGGAAAGAAGCTTTCTGAGAAACTGCTTAGTGTTCTGTTAATTCATCTCACAGAGTTTCATGTGTTTTTCGTGGATCTCTTTGCTAGCCTTATTTCTGTGGAATCTGAGAACAGATATTTCGGATCCCTTTGAAGAGTACAGGGCCAAAGGAAATATCCTCCCATAACAAAGACAAAGAAACTTTCTGAGAAACTTCTTTGTGTTCTGTGAAATCATCTCACAGTGTTAGAGCTTTCCGCCCTAGAAGCCTTTCGCTAAGACAGTTCTTGTGGAATTGGCAAAGTGATATTTGGAAGCCCATAGAGGGCTATGGTGAAAAAGGAAATATCCTCACAGGAAATCTGGAAAGAAGCTTTCTGAGAAACTGCTTAGTGTTCTGTTAATTCATCTCACAGAGTTACATGTGTATTTCGTGGATCTCTTTGCTAGCCTTATTTCTGTGGAATCTGAGAACAGATATTTCGTATCCCTTTGAAAACTATAGGGCCAAAGGAAATATCCTCTGATAACAAAGAGAAAGAAGCTTTCTGAGAAATTTCTTTGTGTTCTGTGAAATCATCTCACAGAGTTACAGCTTTCCGCTCAGGAAGCCTTTCGCTAAGACAGTTCTTGTGGAATTGGCAAAGTGATATTTGGAAGCCCATAGAGGGCTATGGTGAAAAAGGAAATATCCTCAGATGAAATCTGGAAAGAAGCTTTCTGAGAAACTGCTTAGTGTTCTGTTAATTCATCTCACAGAGTTACATGTGCATTTCGTGGATCTCTTTGCTAGCCTTATTTCTGTGGAATCTGAGAACAGATATTTCGGATCGCTCTGAAGACTATAGGGCCAAAGGAAATATCCTCCAATAACAATCAGAAAGAAGCTTTCTGAGAAACTTCTTCGTTTTCTGTGAAATCATCTCACAGAGTTACAGCTTTCCCCTCAAGAAGTCTTTCGCTAAGACAGTTCTTGTGGAATTGGCAAAGTGATATTTGGAAGCTCATAGAGGGCTATGGTGAAAAAGGAAATATCCTCAGATGAAATCTGGAAAGAAGCTTTCTGAGAAACTGCTTAGAGTTCTGTTAATTCATCTCACAGAGTTACATGTGTATTTCGTGGATCTCTTTGCTAGCCTTATTTCTGTGGAATCTGAGAACAGATATTTCGGATCCCTTTGAAGAGTATAGGGCCAAAGGAAATATCCTCCCATAACAAAGAGAAAGAAGCTTTCTGAGAAACTTCTTTGTGTTCTGTGAAATCATCTCACAGAGTTACAGCTTTCCGCTCAAGAAGCCTTTCGCTAAGACAGTTCTTGTGGAATTGGCAAAGTGATATTTGGAAGCCCATAGAGGGCCATGGTGAAAAAGGAAATATCCTCAGATGAAATCTGGAAAGAAGCTTTCTGAGAAACTGCTTAGTGTTCTGTTAATTCATCTCACAGAGTTACATGTGTATTTCGTGGATCTCTTTGCTAGCCTTATTTCTGTGGAATCTGAGAACAGATATTTCCGATCCCTTTGAAGACTATAGGGCCAAAGGAAATATCCTCCCATAACAAAGAGAAAGAAGCTTTCTGAGAAACTTCTTTGTGTTCTGTGAAATCATCTCACAGAGTTACAGCTTTCCGCTCAGGAAGCCTTTCGCTAAGACAGTTCTTGTGGAATTGGCAAAGTGATATTTGGAAGCCCATAGAGTGCTATGGTGAAAAAGGAAATATCCTCAGATGAAATCTGGAAAGAAGCTTTCTGAGAAACTGCTTAGTGTTCTGTTAATTCATCTCACAGAGTTACATGTGTATTTCGTGGATCTCTTTGCTAGCCTTATTTCTGTGGAATCTGAGAACAGATATTTCGGATCGCTCTGAAGACTATAGGGCCAAAGGAAATATCCTCCCATAACAAACAGAAAGAAGCTTTCTGAGAAACTTCTTTGTGTTCTGTGAAATCATCCCACAGAGTTACAGCTTTCCCCTCAAGAAGCCTTTCGCTAAGACAGTTCTTGTGGAATTGGCAAAGTGATATTTGGAATCCCATAGAGGGCTATGGTGAAAAAGGAAATATCCTCAGATGAAATCTGTAAGAAGCTTTCTGAGAAACTGCTTAGTGTACTGTTAACTCATCTCACAGAGTTACATGTGTATTTCGCGGATCTCCTTACTAGCCTTATTTCTGTGGAGTCTGAGAACAGATATTTCGGATCCCATTGGAGACTATAGGGCCAAAGGAAATATCCTCCGATAACAAAGAGAAAGAAGCTTTCTGAGAAACTTCTTTGTGTTCTGTGAAATCATCTGACAGAGTTACAGCTTTCCCCTCAAGAAGCCTTTCGCTAAGACAGTTCTTGTGGAATTGGCAAAGTGATATTTGGAAGCCCTTAGAGGGCTGTGGTGAAAAAGGAAATATCCTCAGATGAAATCTGGAAAGAAGCTTTCTGAGAAACTGCTTAGTGTTCTGTTAATTCATCTCACAGAGTTACATGTGTATTTCGTGGATCTCTTTGCTAGCCTTATTTCTGTGGAATCTGAGAACAGATATTTCCGATGCCTTTGAAGACTATAGGGCCAAAGGAAATATCCTCCCATAACAAAGAGAAAGAAGCTTTCTGAGAAACTTCTTTGTGTTCTGTGAAATCATCTCACAGAGTTACAGCTTTCCCCTCAAGAAGCCTTTCGCTAAGACAGTTCTTGTGGAATTGGCAAAGTGATATTTGGAAGCCCATAGAAGGCTATGGTGAAAAAGGAAATATCCTCAGATGAAATCTGGAAAGAAGCTTTCTGAGAAACTGCTTAGTGTTCTGTTAATTCATCTCACAGAGTTACATGTGTATTTCGTGGATCTCCTTGCTAGCCTTATTTCTGTGGAGTCTGAGAACAGATATTTCGGATCCCATTGGAGACTATAGGGCCAAAGGAAATATCCTCCGATAACAAAGAGAAAGAAGCTTTCTGAGAAACTTCTTTGTGTTCTGTGAAATCATCTCACAGAGTTACAGCTTTCCCCTCAAGAAGCGTTTCGCTAAGACAGTTCTTGTGGAATTGGCAAAGTGATATTTGGAAGCCCATAGTGGGCTATGGTGAAAAAGGAAATATCCTCACAGGAAATCTGGAAAGAAGCTTTCTGAGAAACTGCTTAGTGTTCTGTTAATTCATCTCACAGAGTTACATGTGTATTTCGTGGATCTCTTTGCTAGCCTTATTTCTGTGGAATCTGAGAACAGATATTTCGGATCCCTTTGAAAACTATAGGGCCAAAGGAAATATCCTCTGATAACAAAAAGAAAGAAGCTTTCTGAGAAATTTCTTTGTGTTCTGTGAAATCATCTCACAGAGTTACAGCTTTCCGCTCAGGAAGCCTTTCGCTAAGACAGTTCTTGTGGAATTGGCAAAGTGATATTTGGAAGCCCATAGAGGGCTATGGTGAAAAAGGAAATATCCTCAGATGAAATCTGGAAAGAAGCTTTCTGAGAAACTGCTTAGTGTTCTGTTAATTCATCTCACAGAGTTACATGTGTATTTCGTGGATCTCTTTGCTAGCCTTATTTCTGTGGAATCTGAGAACAGATATTTCGGAACCCTTTGAAGAGTATAGGGACAAAGGAAATATCCTCCCATAACAAAGAGAAAGAAGCTTTCTGAGAAACTTCTTTGTGTTCTGTGAAATCATCTCACAGAGTTACAGCTTTCCGCTCAAGAAGCCTTTCGCTAAGACAGTTCTTGTGGAATTGGCAAAGTGATATTTGGAAGCCCATAGAGGGCTGTGGTGAAAAAGGAAATATCCTCAGATGAAATCTGGAAAGAAGCTTTCTGAGAAACTGCTTAGTGTTCTGTTAATTCATCTCACAGAGTTACATGTGTATTTCGTGGATCTCTTTGCTAGCCTTATTTCTGTGGAATCTGAGAACAGATATTTCCGATCCCTTTGAAGACTATAGGGCCAAAGGAAATATCCTCCCATAACAAAGAGAAAGAAGCTTTCTGAGAAACTTCTTTGTGTTCTGTGAAATCATCTCACAGAGTTACAGCTTTCCCCTCAAGAAGCCTTTCGCTAAGACAGTTCTTGTGGAATTGGCAAAGTGATATTTGGAAGCCCATAGAGGGCTATGGTGAAAAAGGAAATATCCTCAGATGAAATCTGGAAAGAAGCTTTCTGAGAAACTGCTTAGTGTTCTGTTAATTCATCTCACAGAGTTACATGTGTATTTCGTGGATCTCTTTGCTAGTCTTATTTCTGTGGAATCTGAGAACAGATATTTCGGATCCCTTTGAAAACTATAGGGCCAAAGGAAATATCCTCCGATAACAAACAGAAAGAAGCTTTCTGAGAAACTTCTTTGTGTTCTGTGAAATCATCTCACAGAGTTACAGCTTTCCCCTCAAGAAGCCTTTCGCTAAGACAGTTCTTGTGGAATTGGCAAAGTGATATTTGGAAGCCCATAGAGGGCTATGGTGAAAAAGGAAATATCCTCAGATGAAATCTGTAAGAAGCTTTCTGAGAAACTGCTTAGTGTTCTGTTAATTCATCTCACAGAGTTACATGTGTATTTCGTGGATCTCCTTGCTAGCCTTATTTCTGTGGAGTCTGAGAACAGATATTTCGGATCCCATTGGAGACTATAGGGCCAAAGGAAATATCCTCCGATAACAAAGAGAAAGAAGCTTTCTGAGAAACTTCTTTGTGTTCTGTGAAATCATCTCACAGAGTTACAGCTTTCCCCTCAAGAAGCGTTTCGCTAAGACAGTTCTTGTGGAATTGGCAAAGTGATATTTGGAAGCCCATAGTGGGCTATGGTGAAAAAGGAAATATCCTCACAGGAAATCTGGAAAGAAGCTTTCTGAGAAACTGCTTAGTGTTCTGTTAATTCATCTCACAGAGTTACATGTGTATTTCGTGGATCTCTTTGCTAGCCTTATTTCTGTGGAATCTGAGAACAGATATTTCGGATCCCTTTGAAAACTATAGGGCCAAAGGAAATATCCTCTGATAACAAAAAGAAAGAAGCTTTCTGAGAAATTTCTTTGTGTTCTGTGAAATCATCTCACAGAGTTACAGCTTTCCGCTCAGGAAGCCTTTCGCTAAGACAGTTCTTGTGGAATTGGCAAAGTGATATTTGGAAGCCCATAGAGGGCTATGGTGAAAAAGGAAATATCCTCAGATGAAATCTGGAAAGAAGCTTTCTGAGAAACTGCTTAGTGTTCTGTTAATTCATCTCACAGAGTTACATGTGTATTTCGTGGATCTCTTTGCTAGCCTTATTTCTGTGGAATCTGAGAACAGATATTTCGGAACCCTTTGAAGAGTATAGGGACAAAGGAAATATCCTCCCATAACAAAGAGAAAGAAGCTTTCTGAGAAACTTCTTTGTGTTCTGTGAAATCATCTCACAGAGTTACAGCTTTCCGCTCAAGAAGCCTTTCGCTAAGACAGTTCTTGTGGAATTGGCAAAGTGATATTTGGAAGCCCATAGAGGGCTGTGGTGAAAAAGGAAATATCCTCAGATGAAATCTGGAAAGAAGCTTTCTGAGAAACTGCTTAGTGTTCTGTTAATTCATCTCACAGAGTTACATGTGTATTTCGTGGATCTCTTTGCTAGCCTTATTTCTGTGGAATCTGAGAACAGATATTTCCGATCCCTTTGAAGACTATAGGGCCAAAGGAAATATCCTCCCATAACAAAGAGAAAGAAGCTTTCTGAGAAACTTCTTTGTGTTCTGTGAAATCATCTCACAGAGTTACAGCTTTCCCCTCAAGAAGCCTTTCGCTAAGACAGTTCTTGTGGAATTGGCAAAGTGATATTTGGAAGCCCATAGAGGGCTATGGTGAAAAAGGAAATATCCTCAGATGAAATCTGGAAAGAAGCTTTCTGAGAAACTGCTTAGTGTTCTGTTAATTCATCTCACAGAGTTACATGTGTATTTCGTGGATCTCTTTGCTAGTCTTATTTCTGTGGAATCTGAGAACAGATATTTCGGATCCCTTTGAAAACTATAGGGCCAAAGGAAATATCCTCCGATAACAAACAGAAAGAAGCTTTCTGAGAAACTTCTTTGTGTTCTGTGAAATCATCTCACAGAGTTACAGCTTTCCCCTCAAGAAGCCTTTCGCTAAGACAGTTCTTGTGGAATTGGCAAAGTGATATTTGGAAGCCCATAGAGGGCTATGGTGAAAAAGGAAATATCCTCAGATGAAATCTGTAAGAAGCTTTCTGAGAAACTGCTTAGTGTTCTGTTAATTCATCTCACAGAGTTACATGTGTATTTCGTGGATCTCCTTGCTAGCCTTATTTCTGTGGAGTCTGAGAACAGATATTTCGGATCCCATTGGAGACTATAGGGCCAAAGGAAATATCCTCCGATAACAAAGAGAAAGAAGCTTTCTGAGAAACATCTTTGTGTTCTGTGAAATCATCTCACAGAGTTACAGCTTTCCCCTCAAGAAGCCTTTCGTTAAGACAGTTCTTGTGGAATTGGCAAAGTGATATTTGGAAGCCCATAGAGGGCTATGGTGAAAAAGGAAATATCCTCACAGGAAATCTGGAAAGAAGCTTTCTGAGAAACTGCTTAGTGTTCTGTTAATTCATCTCACAGAGTTACATGTGTGTTTCGTGGATCTCTTTGCTAGCCTTATTTCTGTGGAATCTGAGAACAGATATTTCGGATCCCTTTGAAAACTATAGGGCCAAAGGAAATATCCTCCGATAACAAACAGAAAGAAGCTTTCTGAGAAACTTCTTTGTGTTCTGTGAAATCATCTCACAGAGTTACAGCTTTCCCCTCAAGAAGCCTTTCGCTAAGACAGTTCTTGTGGAATTGGCAAAGTGATATTTGGAAGCCCATAGAGGGCTACGGTGAAAAAGGAAATATCGTCAGATGAAATCTGGAAAGAAGCTTTCTGAGAAACTGCTTAGTGTTCTGTTAATTCATCTCACAGAGTTACATGTGTATTTCGTGGATCTCCTTGCTAGCCTTATTTCTGTGGAGTCTGAGAACAGATATTTCGGATCCCATTGGAGACTATAGGGCCAAAGGAAATATCCTCCGATAACAAAGAGAAAGAAGCTTTCTGAGAAACTTCTTTGTGTTCTGTGAAATCATCTCACAGAGTTACAGCTTTCCCCTCAAGAAGCCTTTCGCTAAGACAGTTCTTGTGGAATTGGCAAAGTGATATTTGGAAGCCAATAGAGGGCTATGGTGAAAAAGGAAATATCCTCAGAGGAAATCTGGAAAGAAGCTTTCTGAGAAACTGCTTAGTGTTCTGTTAATTCATCTCACAGAGTTACATGTGTATTTCGTGGATCTCTTTGCTAGCCTTATTTCTGTGGAATCTGAGAACAGATATTTCGGATCGCTCTGAAGACTGTAGGGCCAAAGGAAATATCCTCCCATAACAAAGAGAAAGAAGCTTTCTGAGAAACTTCTCCGTTTTCTGTGAAATCATCTCACAGAGTTACAGCTTTCCCCTCAAGAAGCCTTTCGCTAAGACAGTTCTTGTGGAATTGGCAAAGTGATATTTGGAAGCTCATAGAGGGCTAAGGTGAAAAAGGAAATATCGTCAGATGAAATCTGGAAAGAAGCTTTCTGAGAAACTGCTTAGTGTTCTGTTAATTCATCTCACAGAGTTACATGTGTATTTCGTGGATCTCTTTGCTAGCCTTATTTCTGTGGAGTCTGAGAACAGATATTTCGGATCCCATTGGAGACTATAGGGCCAAAGGAAATATCCTCCGCTAACAAAGAGAAAGAAGCTTTCTGAGAAACTTCTTTGTGTTCTGTGAAATCATCTCACAGAGTTACAGCTTTCCCCTCAAGAAGCCTTTCGCTAAGACAGTTCTTGTGGAATTGGCAAAGTGATATTTGGAAGCCCATAGAGGGCTATGGTGAAAAAGGAAATATCCTCACAGGAAATCTGGAAAGAAGCTTTCTGAGAAACTGCTTAGTGTTCTGTTAATTCATCTCACAGAGTTACATGTGTATTTCGTGGATCTCTTTGCTAGCCTTATTTCTGTGGAATCTGAGAACAGATATTTCGGATCCCTTTGAAAACTATAGGGCCAAAGGAAATATCCTCTGATAACAAAGAGAAAGAAGCTTTCTGAGAAATTTCTTTTTGTTCTGTGAAATCATCTCACAGAGTTACAGCTTTCCGCTCAGGAAGCCTTTCGCTAAGACAGTTCTTGTGGAATTGGCAAAGTGATATTTGGAAGCCCATAGAGGGCTATGGTGAAAAAGGAAATATCCTCAGATGAAATCTGGAAAGAAGCTTTCTGAGAAACTGCTTAGTGTTCTGTTAATTCATCTCACAGAGTTACATGTGTATTTCGTGGATCTCTTTGCTAGCCTTATTTCTGTGGAATCTGAGAACAGATATTTCGGATCCCTTTGAAGAGTATAGGGCCAAAGGAAATATCCTCCCATAACAAAGAGAAAGAAGCTTTCTGAGAAACTTCTTTGTGTTCTGTGAAATCATCTCACAGAGTTACAGCTTTCCGTTCAAGAAGCCTTTCGCTAAGACAGTTCTTGTGGAATTGGCAAAGTGATATTTGGAAGCCCATAGAGGGCTGTGGTGAAAAAGGAAATATCCTCAGATGAAATCTGGAAAGAAGCTTTCTGAGAAACTGCTTAGTGTTCTGTTAATTCATCTCACAGAGTTACATGTGTATTTCGTGGATCTCTTTGCTAGCCTTATTTCTGTGGAATCTGAGAACAGATATTTCCGATCCCTTTGAAGACTATAGGGCCAAAGGAAATATCCTCCCATAACAAAGAGAAAGAAGCTTTCTGAGAAACTTCTTTGTGTTCTGTGAAATCATCTCACAGAGTTACAGCTTTCCCCTCAAGAAGCCTTTCGCTAAGACAGTTCTTGTGGAATTGGCAAAGTGATATTTGGAAGCCCATAGAGGGCTATGGTGAAAAAGGAAATATCCTCAGATGAAATCTGGAAAGAAGCTTTCTGAGAAACTGCTTAGTGTTCTGTTAATTCATCTCACAGAGTTACATGTGTATTTCGTGGATCTCTTTGCTAGCCTTATTTCTGTGGAATCTGAGAACAGATATTTCTGATCGCTCTGAAGACAATAGGGCCAAAGGAAATATCCTCCCATAACAAACAGAAAGAAGCTTTCTGAGAAACTTCTTCGTTTTCTGTGAAATCATCTCACAGAGTTACAGCTTTCCCCTCAAGAAGCCTTTCGCTAAGACAGTTCTTGTGGAATTGGCAAAGTGATATTTGGAAGCCCATAGAGGGCTATGGTGAAAAAGGAAATATCCTCAGATGAAATCTGGAAAGAAGCTTTCTGAGAAACTGCTTAGTGTTCTGTTAATTCATCTCACAGAGTTACATGTGTATTTCGTGGATCTCTTTGCTAGCCTTATTTCTGTGGAATCTGAGAACAGATATTTCCGATCCCTTTGAAGACTATAGGGCCAAAGGAAATATCCTCCCATAACAAAGAGAAAGAAGCTTTCTGAGAAACTTCTTTGTGTTCTGTGAAATCATCTCACAGAGTTACAGCTTTCCCCTCAAGAAGCCTTTCGCTAAGACAGTTCTTGTGGAATTGGCAAAGTGATATTTGGAAGCCCATAGAGGGCTATGGTGAAAAAGGAAATATCCTCAGATGAAATCTGGAAAGAAGCTTTCTGAGAAACTGCTTAGTGTTCTGTTAATTCATCTCACAGAGTTACATGTGTATTTCGTGGATCTCCTTGCTAGCCTTATTTCTGTGGAGTCTGAGAACAGATATTTCGGATCCCTTTGAAGAGTATAGGGCCAAAGGAAATATCCTCCGATAACAAAGAGAAAGAAGCTTTCTGAGAAACTTCTTTGTGTTCTGTGAAATCATCTCACAGAGTTACAGCTTTCCGCTCAGGAAGACTTTCGCTAAGACAGTTCTTGTGGAATTGGCAAAGTGATATTTGGAAGCCCATAGAGTGCTATGGTGAAAAAGGAAATATCCTCAGATGAAATCTGGAAGGAAGCTTTCTGAGAAACTGCTTAGTGTTCTGTTAATTCATCTCACAGAGTTACATGTGTATTTCGTGGATCTCTTTGCTAGCCTTATTTCTGTGGAATCTGAGAACAGATATTTCGGATCGCTCTGAAGACTATAGGGCCAAAGGAAATATCCTCCCATAACAAACAGAAAGAAGCTTTCTGAGAAACTTCTTTGTGTTCTGTGAAATCATCTCACAGAGTTACAGCTTTCCCCTCAAGAAGCCTTTCGCTAGGACAGTTCTTGTGGAATTGGCAAAGTGATATTTGGAATCCCATAGAGGGCTATGGTGAAAAAGGAAATATCCTCAGATGAAATCTGTAAGAAGCTTTCTGAGAAACTGCTTAGTGTTCTGTTAATTCATCTCACAGAGTTACATGTGTATTTCGTGGATCTCCTTGCTAGCCTTATTTCTGTGGAGTCTGAGAACAGATATTTCGGATCCCATTGGAGACTATAGGGCCAAAGGAAATATCCTCCGATAACAAAGAGAAAGAAGCTTTCTGAGAAACTTCTTTGTGTTCTGTGAAATCATCTCACAGAGTTACAGCTTTCCCCTCAAGAAGCCTTTCGCTAAGACAGTTCTTGTGGAATTGGCAAAGTGATATTTGGAAGCCCATAGAGGGCTATGGTGAAAAAGGAAATATCCTCACAGGAAATCTGGAAAGAAGCTTTCTGAGAAACTGCTTAGTGTTCTGTTAATTCATCTCACAGAGTTACATGTGTTTTTCGTGGATCTCTTTGCTAGCCTTATTTCTGTGGAATCTGAGAACAGATATTTCGGATCCCTTTGAAAACTATAGGGCCAAAGGAAATATCCTCCGATAACAAACAGAAAGAAGCTTTCTGAGAAACTTCTTTGTGTTCTGTGAAATCATCTCACAGAGTTACAGCTTTCCCCTCAAGAAGCCTTTCGCTAAGACAGTTCTTGTGGAATTGGCAAAGTGATATTTGGAAGCCCATAGAGGGCTATGGTGAAAAAGGAAATATCGTCAGATGAAATCTGGAAAGAAGCTTTCTGAGAAACTGCTTAGTGTTCTGTTAATTCATCTCACAGAGTTACATGTGTATTTCGTGGATTTCCTTGCTAGCCTTATTTCTGTGGAGACTGAGAACAGATATTTCGGATCCCATTGGAGACTATGGGGCCAAAGGAAATATCCTCCGATAACAAAGAGAAAGAAGCTTTCTGAGAAACTTCTTTGTGTTCTGTGAAATCATCTCACAGAGTTACAGCTTTCCCCTCAAGAAGCCTTTCGCTAAGACAGTTCTTGTGGAATTGGCAAAGTGATATTTGGAAGCCCATAGAGGGCTATGGTGAAAAAGGAAATATCCTCAGAGGAAATCTGGAAAGAAGCTTTCTGAGAAACTGCTTAGTGTTCTATTAATTCATCTCACAGAGTTACATGTGTATTTCGTGGATCTCTTTGCTGGCCTTATTTCTGTGGAATCTGAGAACAGATATTTCGGATCCCTTTGAAAACTATAGGGCCAAAGGAAATATCCTCCGATAACAAAGAGAAAGAAGCTTTCTGAGAAATTTCTTTGTGTTCTGTGAAATCATCTCACAGAGTTACAGCTTTCCGCTCAGGAAGCCTTTCGCTAAGACAGTTCTTGTGGAATTGGCAAAGTGATATTTGGAAGCCCATAGAGGGCTATGGTGAAAAAGGAAATATCCTCAGATGAAATCTGGAAAGAAGCTTTCTGAGAAACTGCTTAGTGTTCTGTTAATTCATCTCACAGAGTTACATGTGTATTTCGTGGATCTCTTTGCTAGCCTTATTTCTGTGGAATCTGAGAACAGATATTTCGGATCGCTCTGAAGACTATAGGGCCAAAGGAAATATCCTCCGATAACAAAGAGAAAGAAGCTTTCTGAGAAACTTCTTCGTTTTCTGTGAAATCATCTCACAGAGTTACAGCTTTCCCCTCAAGAAGCCTTTCGCTAAGACAGTTCTTGTGGAATTGGCAAAGTGATATTTGGAAGCTCAAAGAGGGCTATGGTGAAAAAGGAAATATCGTCAGATGAAATCTGGAAAGAAGCTTTCTGAGAAACTGCTTAGTGTTCTGTTAATTCATCTCACAGAGTTACATGTGTATTTCGTGGATCTCTTTGCTAGCCTGATTTCTGTGGAATCTGAGAACAGATATTTCGGATCCCTTTGAAAACTATAGTTCCAAAGGAAATATCCTCCGATAACAAAGAGAAAGAAGCTTTCTGAGAAACTCCTTTGCGTTCTGTGAAATCATCTCACAGAGTTACAGCTTTCCGCTCAAGAAGCCTTTCGCTAAGACAGTTCTTGTGGAATTGGCAAAGTGATATTTGGAAGCCCATAGAGGGCTGTGGTGAAAAAGGAAATATCCTCAGATAAAATCTGGAAAGAAGCTTTCTGAGAAACTGCTTAGTGTTCTGTTAATTCATCTCACAGAGTTACATGTGTATTTCGTGGATCTCTTTGCTAGCCTTATTTCTGTGGAATCTGAGAACAGATATTTCGGATCGCTCTGAAGACTATAGGGCCAAAGGAAATATCCTCCCATAACAAACAGAAAGAAGCTTTCTGAGAAACTTCTTTGTGTTCTGTGAAATCATCTCACAGAGTTACAGCTTTCCCCTCAAGAAGCCTTTCGCTAAGACAGTTCTTGTGGAATTGGCAAAGTGATATTTGGAAGCCCATAGAGGGCTATGGTGAAAAAGGAAATATCCTCACAGGAAATCTGGAAAGAAGCTTTCTGAGAAACTGCTTAGTGTTCTGTTAATTCATCTCACAGAGTTACATGTGTTTTTCGTGGATCTCTTTGCTAGCCTTATTTCTGTGGAATCTGAGAACAGATATTTCGGATCCCTTTGAAAACTATAGGGCCAAAGGAAATATCCTCCGATAACAAACAGAAAGAAGCTTTCTGAGAAACTTCTTTGTGTTCTGTGAAATCATCTCACAGAGTTACAGCTTTCCCCTCAAGAAGCCTTTCGCTAAGACAGTTCTTGTGGAATTGGCAAAGTGATATTTGGAAGCCCATAGAGGGCTATGGTGAAAAAGGAAATATCGTCAGATGAAATCTGGAAAGAAGCTTTCTGAGAAACTGCTTAGTGTTCTGTTAATTCATCTCACAGAGTTACATGTGTATTTCGTGGATTTCCTTGCTAGCCTTATTTCTGTGGAGACTGAGAACAGATATTTCGGATCCCATTGGAGACTATGGGGCCAAAGGAAATATCCTCCGATAACAAAGAGAAAGAAGCTTTCTGAGAAACTTCTTTGTGTTCTGTGAAATCATCTCACAGAGTTACAGCTTTCCCCTCAAGAAGTCTTTCGCTAAGACAGTTCTTGTGGAATTGGCAAAGTGATATTTGGAAGCCCATAGAGGGCTATGGTGAAAAAGGAAATATCCTCAGAGGAAATCTGGAAAGAAGCTTTCTGAGAAACTGCTTAGTGTTCTATTAATTCATCTCACAGAGTTACATGTGTATTTCGTGGATCTCTTTGCTGGCCTTATTTCTGTGGAATCTGAGAACAGATATTTCGGATCCCTTTGAAAACTATAGGGCCAAAGGAAATATCCTCCGATAACAAAGAGAAAGAAGCTTTCTGAGAAATTTCTTTGTGTTCTGTGAAATCATCTCACAGAGTTACAGCTTTCCTCTCAGGAAGCCTTTCGCTAAGACAGTTCTTGTGGAATTGGCAAAGTGATATTTGGAAGCCCATAGAGGGCTATGGTGAAAAAGGAAATATCCTCAGATGAAATCTGGAAAGAAGCTTTCTGAGAAACTGCTTAGTGTTCTGTTAATTCATCTCACAGAGTTACATGTGTATTTCGTGGATCTCTTTGCTAGCCTTATTTCTGTGGAATCTGAGAACAGATATTTCGGATCGCTCTGAAGACTATAGGGCCAAAGGAAATATCCTCCGATAACAAAGAGAAAGAAGCTTTCTGAGAAACTTCTTCGTTTTCTGTGAAATCATCTCACAGAGTTACAGCTTTCCCCTCAAGAAGCCTTTCGCTAAGACAGTTCTTGTGGAATTGGCAAAGTGATATTTGGAAGCTCAAAGAGGGCTATGGTGAAAAAGGAAATATCGTCAGATGAAATCTGGAAAGAAGCTTTCTGAGAAACTGCTTAGTGTTCTGTTAATTCATCTCACAGAGTTACATGTGTATTTCGTGGATCTCTTTGCTAGCCTGATTTCTGTGGAATCTGAGAACAGATATTTCGGATCCCTTTGAAAACTATAGTTCCAAAGGAAATATCCTCCGATAACAAAGAGAAAGAAGCTTTCTGAGAAACTCCTTTGCGTTCTGTGAAATCATCTCACAGAGTTACAGCTTTCCGCTCAAGAAGCCTTTCGCTAAGACAGTTCTTGTGGAATTGGCAAAGTGATATTTGGAAGCCCATAGAGGGCTGTGGTGAAAAAGGAAATATCCTCAGATAAAATCTGGAAAGAAGCTTTCTGAGAAACTGCTTAGTGTTCTGTTAATTCATCTCACAGAGTTACATGTGTATTTCGTGGATCTCTTTGCTAGCCTTATTTCTGTGGAATCTGAGAACAGATATTTCGGATCGCTCTGAAGACTATAGGGCCAAAGGAAATATCCTCCCATAACAAACAGAAAGAAGCTTTCTGAGAAACTTCTTTGTGTTCTGTGAAATCATCTCACAGAGTTACAGCTTTCCCCTCAAGAAGCCTTTCGCTAAGACAGTTCTTGTGGAATTGGCAAAGTGATATTTGGAAGCCCATAGAGGGCTATGGTGAAAAAGGAAATATCCTCAGATGAAATCTGGAAAGAAGCTTTCTGAGAAACTGCTTAGTGTTCTGTTAATTCATCTCACAGAGTTACATGTGTATTTCGTGGATCTCTTTGCTAGCCTTATTTCTGTGGAATCTGAGAACAGATATTTCGGATCCCTTTGAAAACTATAGGGCCAAAGGAAATATCCTCCGATAACAAAGAGAAAGAAGCTTTCTGAGAAACTTCTTTGTGTTCTGTGAAATCATCTCACAGAGTTACAGCTTTCCGCTCGGGAAGCCTTTCGCTAAGACAGTTCTTGTGGAATTGGCAAAGTGATATTTGGAAGCCCATAGAGGGATATGGTGAAAAAGGAAATATCCTCAGATGAAATCTGGAAAGAAGCTTTCTGAGAAACTGCTTAGTGTTCTGTTAATTCATCTCACAGAGTTACATGTGTATTTCGTGGATCTCCTTGACAGCCTTATTTCTGTGGAGTCTGAGAACAGATATTTCGGATCCCATTGGAGACTATAGGGCCAAAGGAAATATCCTCCGATAACAAAGAGAAAGAAGCTTTCTGAGAAACTTCTTTGTGTTCTGTGAAATCATCTCACAGAGTTACAGCTTTCCCCTCAAGAAGCCTTTCGCTTAGACAGTTCTTGTGGAATTCGCAAAGTGATATTTGGAAGCCCATAGAGGGCTACGGTGAAAAAGGAAATATCCTCACAGGAAATCTGGAAAGAAGCTTTCTGAGAAACTGCTTAGTGTTCTGTTAATTCATCTCACAGAGTTACATGTGTATTTCGTGGATCTCTTTGCTAGCCTTATTTCTGTGGAATCTTTGAACAGATATTTCGGATCCCTTTGAAAACTGTAGGGCCAAAGGAAATATCCTCCGATAACAAAGAGAAAGAAGCTTTCTGAGAAACTTCTTTGTGTTCTGTGAAATCATCTCACAGAGTTACAGCTTTCCGCTCAGGAAGCCTTTCGCTAAGACAGTTCTTGTGGAATTGGCAAAGTGATATTTGGAAGCCCATAGAGGGCTATGGTGAAAAAGGAAATATCCTCAGATGAAATCTGGAAAGAAGCTTTCTGAGAAACTGCTTAGTGTTCTGTTAATTCATCTCACAGAGTTACATGTGTATTTCGTGGATCTCTTTGCTAGCCTTATTTCTGAGGAATCTGAGAACAGATATTTCGGATCGCTCTGAAGACTATAGGGCCAAAGGAAATATCCTCCCATAACAAACAGAAAGAAGCTTTCTGAGAAACTTCTTTGTGTTCTGTGAAATCATCTCACAGAGTTACAGCTTTCCCTTCAAGAAGCCTTTCGCTAAGACAGTTCTTGTGGAATTGGCAAAGTGATATTTGGAAGCCCATAGAGGGCTATGGTGAAAAAGGAAATATCCTCAGATGAAATCTGGAAAGAAGCTTTCTGAGAAACTGCTTAGTGTTCTGTTAATTCATCTCACAGAGTTACATGTGTATTTCGTGGATCTCTTTGCTAGCCTTATTTCTGTGGAATCTGAGAACAGATATTTCGGATCCCTTTGAAAACTATAGGGCCAAAGGAAATATCCTCCGATAACAAAGAGAAAGAAGCCTTCTGAGAAACTTCTTTGTGTTCTGTGAAATCATCTCACAGAGTTACAGCTTTCCCCTCAAGAAGCCTTTCGCTAAGACAGTTCTTGTGGAATTGGCAAAGTGATATTTGGAAGCCCATAGAGGGCTATGGTGAAAAAGGAAATATCCTAAGATGAAATCTGGAAAGAAGTTTTCTGAGAAACTGCTTAGTGTTCTGTTAATTCATCTCACAGAGTTACATGTGTGTTTCGTGGATCTCTTTGCTAGCCTTATTTCTGTGGAATCTGAGAACAGATATTTCGGATCCCTTTGAAAACTATAGGGCCAAAGGCAATATCCTCCGATAAGAAACAGAAAGAAGCTTTCTGAGAAACTTCTTTGTGTTCTGTGAAATCATCTCACAGAGTTACAGCTTTGCCCTCAAGAAGCCATTCGCTAAGACAGTTCTTGTGGAATTGGCAAAGTGATATATGGAAGCCCATAGAGGGCTATGGTGAAAAAGGAAATATCCTCACAGGAAATCTGGAAAGAAGCTTTCTGAGAAACTGCTTAGTGTTCTGTTAATTCATCCCACAGAGTTACATGTGTATTTCGTGGATCTCTTTGCTAGCCTTATTTCTGTGGAATCTGAGAACAGATATTCCGGATCCCTTTGAAAAGTATAGGGCCAAAGGAAATATCCTCCGATAACAAAGAGAAAGAAGCTTTCTGAGAAACTTCTTTGTGTTCTGTGAAATCATCTCACAGAGTTACAGCTTTCCGCTCAAGAAGACTTTCGCTAAGACAGTTCTTGTGGAATTGGCAAAGTGATATTTGGAAGCCCATAGAGGGCTATGGTGAAAAAGGAAATATCCTCAGATGAAATCCGGAAAGAAGCTTTCTGAGAAAATGCTTAGTGTTCTGTTAATTCATCTCACAGAGTTACATGTGTATTTCGTGGATCTCTTTGCTAGCCTTATTTCTGTGGAATCTGAGAACAGATATTTCGGATCCCTTTGAAAACTATAGGGCCAAAGGAAATATCCTCCGATAACAAAGAGAAAGAAGCCTTCTGAGAAACTTCTTTGTGTTCTGTGAAATCATCTCACAGAGTTACAGCTTTCCGCTCAGGAAGCCTTTCGCTAAGACAGTTCTTGTGGAATTGGCAAAGTGATATTTGGAAGCCCATAGAGGGCTATGGTGAAAAAGGAAATATCCTCACATGAAATCTGGAAAGAAGCTTTCTGAGAAACTGCTTAGTGTTCTGTTAATTCATCTCACAGAGTTACATGTGTATTTCGTGGATCTCTTTGCTAGCCTTATTTCTGTGGAATCTGAGAACAGATATTTCGGATCGCTCTGAAGACTATAGGGCCAAAGGAAATATCCTCCCATAACAAACAGAAAGAAGCTTTCTGAGAAACTTCTTTGTTTTCTGTGAAATCATCTCACAGAGTTACAGCTTTCCCCTCAAGAAGCCTTTAGCTAAGACAGTTCTTGTGGAATTGGCAAAGTGATATTTGGAAGCCCATAGAGGGCTATGGTGAAAAAGGAAATATCCTCAGATGAAATCTGTAAGAAGCTCTCTGAGAAACTGCTTAGTGTTCTGTTAATTCATCTCACAGAGTTACATGTGTATTTCGTGGATCTCCTTGTTAGCCTTATTTCTGTGGAGTCTGAGAACAGATATTTCGGATCCCATTGGAGACTATAGGGCCAAAGGAAATATCCTCCGATAACATCGAGAAAGAAGGTTTCTGAGAAACTTCTTTGTGTTCTGTGAAATCATCTCACAGAGTTACAGCTTTCCCCTCAAGAAGCCTTTCGCTAAGACAGTTCTTGTGGAATTGGCAAAGTGATATTTGGAAGCCCATAGAGGGCTATGGTGAAAAAGGAAATATCCTCAGGTGAAATCTGGAAAGAAGCTTTCTGAGAAACTGCTTAGTGTTCTGTTAATTCATCTCACAGAGTTACATGTGTGTTTCGTGGCTCTCTTTGCTAGCCTTATTTCTGTGGAATCTGAGAAGAGATATTTCGGATCCCTTTGAAAACTATAGGGTCAAAGGAAATATCCTCAGATAACAAACAGAAAGAAGCTTTCTGAGAAACTTCTTTGTGTTCTGTGAAATCATCTCACAGAGTTACAGCTTTCCCCTCAAGAAGCCTTTCGCTAAGACAGTTCTTGTGGAATTGGCAAAGTGATATTTGGAAGCCCATAGAGGGCTATGGTGAAAAAGGAAATATCCTCAGATGAAATCTGTAAGAAGCTTTCTGAGAAACTGCTTAGTGTTCTGTTAATTCATCTCACAGAGTTACATGTGTATTTCGTGGATCTCCTTGTTAGCCTTATTTCTGTGGAGTCTGAGAACAGATATTTCGGATCCCTTTGAAAACTATAGGGCCAAAGGAAATATCCTCCGATAACAACGAGAAAGAAGCTTTCTGAGAAACTTCTTTGTGTTCTGTGAAATCATCTCACAGAGTTACAGCTTTCCCCTCAAGAAGCCTTTCGCTAAGACAGTTCTTGTGGAATTGGCAAAGTGATATTTGGAAGCCCATAGAGGGCTATGGTGAAACAGGAAATATCCTCAGATGAAATCTGGAAAGAAGCTTTCTGAGAAACTGCTTAGTGTTCTGTTAATTCATCTCACAGAGTTACATGTGTGTTTCGTGGCTCTCTTTGCTAGCCTTATTTCTGTGGAATCTGAGAACAGATATTTCGGATCGCTCTGAAGACTATAGGGCCAAAGGAAATATCCTCCCATAACAAACAGAAAGAAGCTTTCTGAGAAACTTCTTTGTGTTCTGTGAAATCATCTCACAGAGTTACAGCTTTCCCCTCAAGAAGCCTTTCGCTAGGACAGTTCTTGTGGAATTGGCAAAGTGATATTTGGAATCCCATAGAGGGCTATGGTGAAAAAGGAAATATCCTCAGATGAAATCTGTAAGAAGCTTTCTGAGAAACTGCTTAGTGTTCTGTTAATTCATCTCACAGAGTTACATGTGTATTTCGTGGATCTCCTTGCTAGCCTTATTTCTGTGGAGTCTGAGAACAGATATTTCGGATCCCATTGGAGACTATAGGGCCAAAGGAAATATCCTCCGATAACAAAGAGAAAGAAGCTTTCTGAGAAACTTCTTTGTGTTCTGTGAAATCATCTCACAGAGTTACAGCTTTCCCCTCAAGAAGCCTTTCGCTAAGACAGTTCTTGTGGAATTGGCAAAGTGATATTTGGAAGCCCATAGAGGGCTATGGTGAAAAAGGAAATATCCTCACAGGAAATCTGGAAAGAAGCTTTCTGAGAAACTGCTTAGTGTTCTGTTAATTCATCTCACAGAGTTACATGTGTTTTTCGTGGATCTCTTTGCTAGCCTTATTTCTGTGGAATCTGAGAACAGATATTTCGGATCCCTTTGAAAACTATAGGGCCAAAGGAAATATCCTCCGATAACAAACAGAAAGAAGCTTTCTGAGAAACTTCTTTGTGTTCTGTGAAATCATCTCACAGAGTTACAGCTTTCCCCTCAAGAAGCCTTTCGCTAAGACAGTTCTTGTGGAATTGGCAAAGTGATATTTGGAAGCCCATAGAGGGCTATGGTGAAAAAGGAAATATCGTCAGATGAAATCTGGAAAGAAGCTTTCTGAGAAACTGCTTAGTGTTCTGTTAATTCATCTCACAGAGTTACATGTGTATTTCGTGGATTTCCTTGCTAGCCTTATTTCTGTGGAGACTGAGAACAGATATTTCGGATCCCATTGGAGACTATGGGGCCAAAGGAAATATCCTCCGATAACAAAGAGAAAGAAGCTTTCTGAGAAACTTCTTTGTGTTCTGTGAAATCATCTCACAGAGTTACAGCTTTCCCCTCAAGAAGCCTTTCGCTAAGACAGTTCTTGTGGAATTGGCAAAGTGATATTTGGAAGCCCATAGAGGGCTATGGTGAAAAAGGAAATATCCTCAGAGGAAATCTGGAAAGAAGCTTTCTGAGAAACTGCTTAGTGTTCTATTAATTCATCTCACAGAGTTACATGTGTATTTCGTGGATCTCTTTGCTGGCCTTATTTCTGTGGAATCTGAGAACAGATATTTCGGATCCCTTTGAAAACTATAGGGCCAAAGGAAATATCCTCCGATAACAAAGAGAAAGAAGCTTTCTGAGAAACTTCTTTGTGTTCTGTGAAATCATCTCACAGAGTTACAGCTTTCCGCTCGGGAAGCCTTTCGCTAAGACAGTTCTTGTGGAATTGGCAAAGTGATATTTGGAAGCCCATAGAGGGCTATGGTGAAAAAGGAAATATCCTCAGATGAAATCTTGAAAGAAGCTTTCTGAGAAACTGCTTAGTGTTCTGTTAATTCATCTCACAGAGTTACATGTGTATTTCGTGTATCTCTTTGCTAGCTTTATTTCTGTGGAATGTGAGAACAGATATTTCGGATCGCTCTGAAGACTATAGGGCCAAAGGAAATATCCTCCCATAACAAACAGAAAGAAGCTTTCTGAGAAACTTCTTTGTGTTCTGTGAAATCATCTCACAGAGTTACAGCTTTCCCCTCAAGAAGCCTTTCGCTAAGACAGTTCTTGTGGAATTGGCAAAGTGATATTTGGAAGCCCATAGAGGGCTACGGTGAAAAAGGAAATATCCTCACAGGAAATCTGGAAAGAAGCTTTCTGAGAAACTGCTTAGTGTTCTGTTAATTCATCTCACAGAGTTACATGTGTATTTCGTGGATCTCTTTGCTAGCCTTATTTCTGTGGAATCTGAGAACAGATATTTCGGATCGCTCTGAAGACTATAGGGCCAAAGGAAATATCCTCCCATAACAAACAGAAAGAAGCTTTCTGAGAAACTTCTTTGTTTTCTGTGAAATCATCTCACAGAGTTACAGCTTTCCCCTCAACAAGCCTTTCGCTAAGACAGTTCTTGTGGAATTGGCAAAGTGATATTTGGAAGCCCATAGAGGGCTATGGTGAAAAAGGAAATATCCTCAGATGAAATCTGTAAGAAGCTTTCTGAGAAACTGCTTAGTGTTCTGTTAATTCATCTCACAGAGTTACATGTGTATTTCGTGGATCTCCTTGCTAGCCTTATTTCTGTGGAGTCTGAGAACAGATATTTCGGATCCCATTGGAGACTATAGGGCCAAAGGAAATATCCTCCGATAACAAAGAGAAAGAAGCTTTCTGAGAAACTTCTTTGTGTTCTGTGAAATCATCTCACAGAGTTACAGCTTTCCCCTCAAGAAGCCTTTCGCTAAGACAGTTCTTGTGGAATTGGCAAAGTGATATTTGGAAGCCCATAGAGGGCTATGGTGAAAAAGGAAATATCCTAAGATGAAATCTGGAAAGAAGTTTTCTGAGAAACTGCTTAGTGTTCTGTTAATTCATCTCACAGAGTTACATGTGTGTTTCGTGGATCTCTTTGCTAGCCTTATTTCTGTGGAATCTGAGAACAGATATTTCGGATCCCTTTGAAAACTATAGGGCCAAAGGCAATATCCTCCAATAAGAAACAGAAAGAAGCTTTCTGAGAAACTTCTTTGTGTTCTGTGAAATCATCTCACAGAGTTACAGCTTTGCCCTCAAGAAGCCATTCGCTAAGACAGTTCTTGTGGAATTGGCAAAGTGATATATGGAAGCCCATAGAGGGCTATGGTGAAAAAGGAAATATCCTCACAGGAAATCTGGAAAGAAGCTTTCTGAGAAACTGCTTAGTGTTCTGTTAATTCATCCCACAGAGTTACATGTGTATTTCGTGGATCTCTTTGCTAGCCTTATTTCTGTGGAATCTGAGAACAGATATTCCGGATCCCTTTGAAAAGTATAGGGCCAAAGGAAATATCCTCCGATAACAAAGAGAAAGAAGCTTTCTGAGAAACTTCTTTGTGTTCTGTGAAATCATCTCACAGAGTTACAGCTTTCCGCTCAAGAAGACTTTCGCTAAGACAGTTCTTGTGGAATTGGCAAAGTGATATTTGGAAGCCCATAGAGGGCTATGGTGAAAAAGGAAATATCCTCAGATGAAATCTGGAAAGAAGCTTTCTGAGAAACTGCTTAGTGTTCTGTTAATTCATCTCACAGAGTTACATGTGTATTTCGTGGATCTCTTTGCTAGCCTTATTTCTGTGGAATCTGAGAACAGATATTTCGGATCGCTCAGAAGACTAAAGGGCCAAAGGAAATATCCTCCCATAACAAACAGAAAGAAGCTTTCTGAGAAACTTCTTCGTTTTCTGTGAAATCATCTCACAGAGTTACAGCTCTCCCCTCAAGAAGCCTTTCGCTAAGACAGTTCTTGTGGAATTGGCAAAGTGATATTTGGAAGCCCATAGAGGGCTATGGTGAAAAAGGAAATATCCTCAGATGAAATCTGGAAAGAAGCTTTCTGAGAAACTGCTTAGTGTTCTGTTAATTCATCTCACAGAGTTACATGTGTATTTCGTGGATCTCTTTGCTAGCCTTATTTCTGTGGAATCTCAGAACAGATATTTCGGATCCCTTTGAAGAGTATAGGGCCAAAGGAAATATCCTCCCATAACAAAGAGAAAGAAGCTTTCTGAGAAACTTCTTTGTGTTCTGTGAAATCATCTCACAGAGTTACAGCTTTCCCCTCAAGAAGCCTTTTGCTAAGACAGTTCTTGTGGAATTGGCAAAGTGATATTTGGAAGCCCATAGAGGGCTATGGTGAAAAAGGAAATATCCTCACAGGAAATCTGGAAAGAAGCTTTCTGAGAAACTGCTTAGTGTTCTGTTAATTCATCTCACAGAGTTACATGTGTATTTCGTGCATCTCTTTGCTAGCCTTATTTCTGTGGAATCTGAGAACAGGTATTTCGGATCCCTTTGAAAACTATAGGGCCAAAGGAAATATCCTCCGATAACAAAGAGAAAGAAGCTTTCTGAGAAACTTCTTTGTGTTCTGTGAAATCATCTCACAGAGTTACAGCTTTCCGCTCAGGAAGCCTTTCGCTAAGACAGTTCTTGTGGAATTGGCAAAGTGATATTTGGAAGCCCATAGAGGGCTATGGTGAAAAAGGAAATATCCTCAGATGAAATCTGGAAGGAAGCTTTCTGAGAAACTGCTTAGTGTTCTGTTAATTCATCTCACAGAGTTACATGTGTATTTCGTGGATCTCTTTGCTAGCCTTATTTCTGTGGATTCTGAGAACAGATATTTCGGATCCCTTTGAAAAGTACAGGGCCAAAGGAAATATACTCCGATAACAAAGAGAAAGAAGCTTTCTGAGAAACTTCTTTGTGTTCTGTGAAATCATCTCACAGAGTTACAGCTTTCCCCTCAAGAAGCCTTTCGCTAAGACGGTTCTTGTGGAATTGGCAAAGTGATATTTGGAAGCCCATAGTTGGCTATGGTGAAAAAGGAAATATCCTCACAGGAAATCTGGAAAGAAGCTTTCTGAGAAACTGCTTAGTGTTCTGTTAATTCATCTCACAGAGTTACATGTGTATTTCGTGGATCTCCTTTCTAGCCTTATTTCTGTGGAGTCTGAGAACAGGTATTTCGGATCCCATTGGAGACTATAGGGCCAAAGGAAATATCCTCCGATAACAAACAGAAAGAAGCTTTCTGAGAAACTTCTTTGTGTTCTGTGAAATCATCTCACAGAGTTACAGCTTTCCCCTCAAGAAGCCTTTCGCTAAGACAGTTCTTGTGGAATTGGCAAAGTGATATTTGGAAGCCCATAGAGGGCTATGGTGAAAAAGGAAATATCCTCAGATGAAATCTGGAAAGAATCTTTCTGAGAAACTGCTTAGTGTTCTGTTAATTCATCTCACAGAGTTACATGTGTATTTCGTGGATCTCTTTGCTAGCCTTATTTCTGTGGAATCTGATACAGATATTTCGGATCCCTTTGAAAACTATAGGGCCAAAGGAAGTATCCTCCGATAACAAAGAGAAAGAAGCTTTCTGAGAAACTTCTTTGTGTTCTGTGAAATCATCTCACAGAGTTACAGCTTTCCCCTCAAGAAGCCTTTCGCTAAGACAGTTCTTGTGGAATTTGCAAAGTGATATTTGGAAGCCCATAGAGGGCTATGGTGAAAAAGGAAATATCCTCACAGGAAATCTGGAAAGAAGCTTTCTGAGAAACTGCTTAGTGTTCTGTTAATTCTTCTCACAGAGTTACATGTGTATTTCGTGGATCTCTTTGCTAGCCTTATTTCTGTGGAATCTGAGAACAGATATTTCGGATCCCTTTGAAAACTATAGGGCCAAAGGAAATATCCTCCGATAACAAAGAGAAAGAAGCTTTCTGAGAAACTTTTTTGTGTTCTGTGAAATCATCTCACAGAGTTACAGCTTTCCGCTCAGGAAGCCTTTCGCTAAGACAGTTCTTGTGGAATTGGCAAAGTGATATTTGGAAGCCCATAGAGGGCTATGGTGAAAAAGGAAATATCCTCACAGGAAATCTGGAAAGAAGCTTTCTGAGAAACTGCTTAGTGTTCTGTTAATTCATCTCACAGAGTTACATGTGTATTTCGTGGATCTCTTTGCTAGCCTTATTTCTGTGGAATCTGAGAACAGATATTTCGGATCGCTCTGAAGACTATAGGGCCAAAGGAAATATCCTCCCATAACAAACAGAAAGAAGCTTTCTGAGAAACTTCTTTGTTTTCTGTGAAATCATCTCACAGAGTTACAGCTTTCCCCTCAAGAAGCCTTTAGCTAAGACAGTTCTTGTGGAATTGGCAAAGTGATATTTGGAAGCCCATAGAGGGCTATGGTGAAAAAGGAAATATCCTCAGATGAAATCTGTAAGAAGCTCTCTGAGAAACTGCTTAGTGTTCTGTTAATTCATCTCACAGAGTTACATGTGTATTTCGTGGATCTCCTTGTTAGCCTTATTTCTGTGGAGTCTGAGAACAGATATTTCGGATCCCATTGGAGACTATAGGGCCAAAGGAAATATCCTCCGATAACATCGAGAAAGAAGGTTTCTGAGAAACTTCTTTGTGTTCTGTGAAATCATCTCACAGAGTTACAGCTTTCCCCTCAAGAAGCCTTTCGCTAAGACAGTTCTTGTGGAATTGGCAAAGTGATATTTGGAAGCCCATAGAGGGCTATGGTGAAAAAGGAAATATCCTCAGATGAAATCTGGAAAGAAGCTTTCTGAGAAACTGCTTAGTGTTCTGTTAATTCATCTCACAGAGTTACATGTGTGTTTCGTGGCTCTCTTTGCTAGCCTTATTTCTGTGGAATCTGAGAACAGATATTTCGGATCCCTTTGAAAACTATAGGGTCAAAGGAAATATCCTCAGATAACAAACAGAAAGAAGCTTTCTGAGAAACTTCTTTGTGTTCTGTGAAATCATCACACAGAGTTACAGCTTTCCCCTCAAGAAGCCTTTCGCTAAGACAGTTCTTGTGGAATTGGCAAAGTGATATTTGGAAGCCCATAGAGGGCTATGGTGAAAAAGGAAATATCCTCACAGGAAATCTGGAAAGAAGCTTTCTGAGAAACTGCTTAGTGTTCTGTTAATTCATCTCACAGAGTTACATGTGTTTTTCGTGGATCTCTTTGCTAGCCTTATTTCTGTGGAATCTGAGAACAGATATTTCGGATCCCTTTGAAAACTATAGGGCCAAAGGAAATATCCTCCGATAACAAACAGAAAGAAGCTTTCTGAGAAACTTCTTTGTGTTCTGTGAAATCATCTCACAGAGTTACAGCTTTCCCCTCAAGAAGCCTTTCGCTAAGACAGTTCTTGTGGAATTGGCAAAGTGATATTTGGAAGCCCATAGAGGGCTATGGTGAAAAAGGAAATATCGTCAGATGAAATCTGGAAAGAAGCTTTCTGAGAAACTGCTTAGTGTTCTGTTAATTCATCTCACAGAGTTACATGTGTATTTCGTGGATTTCCTTGCTAGCCTTATTTCTGTGGAGACTGAGAACAGATATTTCGGATCCCATTGGAGACTATAGGGCCAAAGGAAATGTCCTCCGATAACAAAGAGAAAGAAGCTTTCTGAGAAACTTCTTTGTGTTCTGTGAAATCATCTCACAGAGTTACAGCTTTCCCCCAAGAAGCCTTTCGCTAAGACAGTTCTTGTGGAATTGGCAAAGTGGTATTTGGAAGCTCATAGAGGGCTATGGTGAAAAAGGAAATATCGTCAGATGAAATCTGGAAAGAAGCTTTCTGAGAAACTGCTTAGTGTTCTGTTAATTCATCTCACAGAGTTACATGTGTATTTCGTGGATCTCTTTGCTAGCCTGATTTCTGTGGAATCTGAGAACAGATATTTCGGATCCCTTTGAAAACTATAGTTCCAAAGGAAATATCCTCCGATAACAAAGAGAAAGAAGCTTTCTGAGAAACTCCTTTGCGTTCTGTGAAATCATCTCACAGAGTTACAGCTTTCCGCTCAAGAAGCCTTTCGCTAAGACAGTTCTTGTGGAATTGGCAAAGTGATATTTGGAAGCCCATAGAGGGCTGTGGTGAAAAAGGAAATATCCTCAGATAAAATCTGGAAAGAAGCTTTCTGAGAAACTGCTTAGTGTTCTGTTAATTCATCTCACAGAGTTACATGTGTATTTCGTGGATCTCTTTGCTAGCCTTATTTCTGTGGAATCTGAGAACAGATATTTCCGATCCCTTTGAAGACTACAGGGCGAAAGGAAATATCCTCCGATAACAAAGAGAAAGAAGCTTTCTGAGAAACTTCTTTGTGTTCTGTGAAATCATCTCACAGAGTTACAGCTTTCCCCTCAAGAAGCCTTTCGCTAAGACAGTTCTTGTGGAATTGGCAAAGTGATATTTGGAAGCCCATAGAGGGCTATGGTGAAAAAGGAAATATCCTCAGATGAAATCTGGAAAGAAGCTTTCTGAGAAACTGCTTAGTGTTCTGTTAATTCATCTCACAGAGTTACATGTGTATTTCGTGGATCTCTTTGCTAGCCTTATTTCTGTGGAATCTGAGAACAGATATTTCCGATCCCTTTGAAGACTACAGGGCGAAAGGAAATATCCTCCGATAACAAAGAGAAAGAAGCTTTCTGAGAAACTTCTTTGTGTTCTGTGAAATCATCTCACAGAGTTACAGCTTTCCCCTCAAGAAGCCTTTCGCTAAGACAGTTCTTGTGGAATTGGCAAAGTGATATTTGGAAGCCCATAGAGGGCTATGGTGAAAAAGGAAATATCCTCAGATGAAATCTGGAAAGAAGCTTTCTGAGAAACTGCTTAGTGTTCTGTTAATTCATCTCACAGATTTACATGTATATTTCGTGGATCTCCTTGCCAGCCTTATTTCTGTGGAGTCTGAGAACAGATATTTCGGATCCCATTGGAGACTATAGGGCCAAAGGAAATATCCTCCGATAACAAAGAGAAAGAAGCTTTCTGAGAAACTTCTTTGTGTTCTGTGAAATCATCTCACAGAGTTACAGCTTTCCCCTCAAGAAGCCTTTCGCTAAGACAGTTCTTGTGGAATTCGCAAAGTGATATTTGGAAGCCCATAGAGGGCTACGGTGAAAAAGGAAATATCCTCACAGGAAATCTGGAAAGAAGCTTTCTGAGAAACTGCTTAGTGTTCTGTTAATTCATCTCAGAGAGTTACATGTGTATTTCGTGGATCTCTTTGCTAGCCTTATTTCTGTGGAATCTTTGAACAGATATTTCGGATCCCTTTGAAAACTGTAGGGCCAAAGGAAATATCCTCCGATAACAAAGAGAAAGAAGCTTTCTGAGAAACTTCTTTGTGTTCTGTGAAATCATCTCACAGAGTTACAGCTTTCCCCTCAGGAAGCCTTTCGCTAAGACAGTTCTTGTGGAATTGGCAAAGTGATATTTGGAAGCCCATAGAGGGCTATGGTGAAAAAGGAAATATCCTCAGATGAAATCTGGAAAGAAGCTTTCTGAGAAACTGCTTAGTGTTCTGTTAATTCATCTCACAGAGTTACATGTGTATTTCGTGGATCTCTTTGCTAGCCTTATTTCTGTGGAATCTGAGAACAGATATTTCGGATCGCTCTGAAGACTATAGGGCCAAAGGAAATATCCTCCCATAACAAACAGAAAGAAGCTTTCTGAGAAACTTCTTTGTGTTCTGTGAAATCATCTCACAGAGTTACAGCTTTCCCCTCAAGAAGCCTTTCGCTAAGACAGTTCTTGTGGAATTGGCAAAGTGATATTTGGAAGCCCATAGAGGGCTATGGTGAAAAAGGAAATATCCTCAGATGAAATCTGGAAAGAAGCTTTCTGAGAAACTGCTTAGTGTTCTGTTAATTCATCTCACAGAGTTACATGTGTATTTCGTGGATCTCTTTGCTAGCCTTATTTCTGTGGAATCTGAGAACAGATATTTCGGATCCCTTTGAAAACTATAGGGCCAAAGGAAATATCCTCCGATAACAAAGAGAAAGAAGCCTTCTGAGAAACTTCTTTGTGTTCTGTGAAATCATCTCACAGAGTTACAGCTTTCCGCTCAGGAAGCCTTTCGCTAAGACAGTTCTTGTGGAATTGGCAAAGTGATATTTGGAAGCCCATAGAGGGCTATGGTGAAAAAGGAAATATCCTCAGATGAAATCTGGAAAGAAACTTTCTGAGAAACTGCTTAGTGTTCTGTTAATTCATCTCACAGAGTTACATGTGTATTTCGTGGATCTCTTTGCTAGCCTTATTTCTGTGGAATCTGAGAACAGATATTTCGGATCGCTCTGAAGACTATAGGGCCAAAGGAAATATCCTCCCATAACAAACAGAAAGAAGCTTTCTGAGAAACTTCTTTGTTTTCTGTGAAATCATCTCACAGAGTTACAGCTTTCCCCTCAAGAAGCCTTTCGCTAAGACAGTTCTTGTGGAATTGGCAAAGTGATATTTGGAAGCCCATAGAGGGCTATGGTGAAAAAGGAAATATCCTCAGATGAAATCTGTAAGAAGCTTTCTGAGAAACTGCTTAGTGTTCTGTTAATTCATCTCACAGAGTTACATGTGTATTTCGTGGATCTCCTTGCTAGCCTTATTTCTGTGGAGTCTGAGAACAGATATTTCGGATCCCATTGGAGACTATAGGGCCAAAGGAAATATCCTCCGATAACAAAGAGAAAGAAGCTTTCTGAGAAACTTCTTTGTGTTCTGTGAAATCATCTCACAGAGTTACAGCTTTCCCCTCAAGAAGCCTTTCGCTAAGACAGTTCTTGTGGAATTGGCAAAGTGATATTTGGAAGCCCATAGAGGGCTATGGTGAAAAAGGAAATATCCTAAGATGAAATCTGGAAAGAAGTTTTCTGAGAAACTGCTTAGTGTTCTGTTAATTCATCTCACAGAGTTACATGTGTGTTTCGTGGATCTCTTTGCTAGCCTTATTTCTGTGGAATCTGAGAACAGATATTTCGGATCCCTTTGAAAACTATAGGGCCAAAGGCAATATCCTCCAATAAGAAACAGAAAGAAGCTTTCTGAGAAACTTCTTTGTGTTCTGTGAAATCATCTCACAGAGTTACAGCTTTGCCCTCAAGAAGCCATTCGCTAAGACAGTTCTTGTGGAATTGGCAAAGTGATATATGGAAGCCCATAGAGGGCTATGGTGAAAAAGGAAATATCCTCACAGGAAATCTGGAAAGAAGCTTTCTGAGAAACTGCTTAGTGTTCTGTTAATTCATCCCACAGATTTACATGTGTATTTCGTGGATCTCTTTGCTAGCCTTATTTCTGTGGAATCTGAGAACAGATATTCCGGATCCCTTTGAAAAGTATAGGGTCAAAGGAAATATCCTCCGATAACAAAGAGAAAGAAGCTTTCTGAGAAACTTCTTTGTGTTCTGTGAAATCATCTCACAGAGTTACAGCTTTCCGCTCAAGAAGACTTTCGCTAAGACAGTTCTTGTGGAATTGGCAAAGTGATATTTGGAAGCCCATAGAGGGCTATGGTGAAAAAGGAAATATCCTCAGATGAAATCCGGAAAGAAGCTTTCTGAGAAAATGCTTAGTGTTCTGTTAATTCATCTCACAGAGTTACATGTGTATTTCGTGGATCTCTTTGCTAGCCTTATTTCTGTGGAATCTGAGAACAGATATTTCGGATCGCTCAGAAGACTAAAGGGCCAAAGGAAATATCCTCCCATAACAAACAGAAAGAAGCTTTCTGAGAAACTTCTTCGTTTTCTGTGAAATCATCTCACAGAGTTACAGCTCTCCCCTCAAGAAGCCTTTCGCTAAGACAGTTCTTGTGGAATTGGCAAAGTGATATTTGGAAGCCCATAGAGGGCTGTGGTGAAAAAGGAAATATCCTCAGATGAAATCTGGAAAGAAGCTTTCTGAGAAACTGCTTAGTGTTCTGTTAATTCATCTCACAGAGTTACATGTGTATTTCGTGGATTTCTTTGCTAGCCTTATTTCTGTGGAATCTCAGAACAGATATTTCGGATCCCTTTGAAGAGTATAGGGCCAAAGGAAATATCCTCCCATAACAAAGAGAAAGAAGCTTTCTGAGAAACTTCTTTGTGTTCTGTGAAATCATCTCACAGAGTTACAGCTTTCCCCTCAAGAAGCCTTTTGCTAAGACAGTTCTTGTGGAATTGGCAAAGTGATATTTGGAAGCCCATAGAGGGCTATGGTGAAAAAGGAAATATCCTCACAGGAAATCTGGAAAGAAGCTTTCTGAGAAACTGCTTAGTGTTCTGTTAATTCATCTCACAGAGTTACATGTGTATTTCGTGCATCTCTTTGCTAGCCTTATTTCTGTGGAATCTGAGAACAGGTATTTCGGATCCCTTTGAAAACTATAGGGCCAAAGGAAATATCCTCCGATAACAAAGAGAAAGAAGCTTTCTGAGAAACTTCTTTGTGTTCTGTGAAATCATCTCACAGAGTTACAGCTTTTCGCTCAGGAAGCCTTTCGCTAAGACAGTTCTTGTGGAATTGGCAAAGTGATATTTGGAAGCCCATAGAGGGCTATGGTGAAAAAGGAAATATCCTCAGATGAAATCTGGAAGGAAGCTTTCTGAGAAACTGCTTAGTGTTCTGTTAATTCATCTCACAGAGTTACATGTGTATTTCGTGGATCTCTTTGCTAGCCTTATTTCTGTGGATTCTGAGAACAGATATTTCGGATCCCTTTGAAAAGTACAGGGCCAAAGGAAATATCCTCCGATAACAAAGAGAAAGAAGCTTTCTGAGAAACTTCTTTGTGTTCTGTGAAATCATCTCACAGAGTTACAGCTTTCCCCTCAAGAAGCCTTTCGCTAAGACAGTTCTTGTGGAATTGGCAAAGTGATATTTGGAAGCCCATAGAGGGCTATGGTGAAAAAGGAAATATCCTCAGATGAAATCTGGAAAGAATCTTTCTGAGAAACTGCTTAGTGTTCTGTTAATTCATCTCACAGAGTTACATGTGTATTTCGTGGATCTCTTTGCTAGCCTTATTTCTGTGGAATCTGATACAGATATTTCGGATCCCTTTGAAAACTATAGGGCCAAAGGAAGTATCCTCCGATAACAAAGAGAAAGAAGCTTTCTGAGAAACTTCTTTGTGTTCTGTGAAATCATATCACAGAGTTACAGCTTTCCCCTCAAGAAGCCTTTCGCTAAGACAGTTCTTGTGGAATTGGCAAAGTGATATTTGGAAGCCCATAGAGGGCTATGGTGAAAAAGGAAATATCCTCACAGGAAATCTGGAAAGAAGCTTTCTGAGAAACTGCTTAGTGTTCTGTTAATTCATCTCACAGAGTTACATGTGTATTTCGTGGATCTCTTTGCTAGCCTTATTTCTGTGGAATCTGAGAACAGATATTTCGGATCGCTCTGAAGACTATAGGGCCAAAGGAAATATCCTCCCATAACAAACAGAAAGAAGCTTTCTGAGAAACTTCTTTGTGTTCTGTGAAATCATCTCACAGAGTTACAGCTTTACCCTCAAGAAGCCTTTCGCTAAGACAGTTCTTGTGGAATTGGCAAAGTGATATTTTGAAGCCCATAGAGGGCTATGGTGAAAAAGGAAATATCCTCAGATGAAATCTGGAAAGAAGCTTTCTGAGAAACTGCTTAGTGTTCTGTTAATTCATCTCACAGAGTTACATGTGTATTTCGTGGATCTCTTTGCTAGCCTTATTTCTGTGGAATCTGAGAACAGATATTTCGGATCGCTCTGAAGACTATAGGGCCAAAGGAAATATCCTCCAATAACAAACAGAAAGAAGCTTTCTGAGAAACTTCTTTGTTTTCTGTGAAATCTTCTCACAGAGTTACAGCTTTCCCCTCAAGAAGCCTTTCGCTAAGACAGTTCTTGTGGAATTGGCAAAGTGATATTTGGAAGCCCATAGAGGGCTATGGTGAAAAAGGAAATATCCTCACAGGAAATCTGGAAAGAAGCTTTCTGAGAAACTGCTTAGTGTTCTGTTAATTCATCTCACAGAGTTACATGTGTATTTCGTGGATCTCTTTGCTAGCCTTATTTCTGTGGAATCTGAGAACAGATATATCGGATCCCTTTGAAAACTATAGGGCCAAAGGAAATATCCTCCGATAACAAAGAGAAAGACGCTTTCTGAGAAACTTCTTTGTGTTCTGTGAAATCATCTCACAGAGTTACAGCTTTCCCCTCAGGAAGCCTTTCGATAAGACAGTTCTTGTGGAATTGGCAAAGTGATATTTGGAAGCCCCTAGAGGGCTATGGTGAAAAAGGAAATATCCTCACAGGAATTCTGGAAAGAAGCTTTCTGAGAAACTGCTTAGTGTTCTGTTGATTCATCTCACAGAGTTACGTGTGTATTTCGTGGATCTCTTTGCTAGCCTTATTTCTGTGGAATCTGAGAACAGATATTTCGGATCGCTCTGAAGACTATAGGGCCAAAGGAAATATCCTCCCATAACAAACAGAAAGAAGCTTTCTGAGAAACTTCTTTGTTTTCTGTGAAATCTTCTCACAGAGTTACAGCTTTCCCCTCAAGAAGCCTTTCGCTAAGACAGTTCTTGTGGAATTGGCAAAGTGATATTTGGAAGCCCATAGAGGGCTATGGTGAAAAAGGAAATATCCTCAGATGAAATCTGGAAAGAATCTTTCTGAGAAACTGCTTAGTGTTCTGTTAATTCATCTCACAGAGTTACATGTGTATTTCGTGGTTCTCCTTGCTAGCCTTATTTCTGTGGAGTCTGAGAACAGGTATTTCGGATCCCATTGGAGACTATAGGGCCAAAGGAAATATCCTCCCATAACAAAGAGAAGGAAGCTTTCTGAGAAACTTCTTTGTGTTCTGTGAAATCATCTCACAGAGTTACATCTTTCCCCTCAAGAAGCCTTTCGCTAAGACAGTTCTTGTGGAATTGGCAAAGTGATATTTGGAAGCCCATAGAGGGCTATGGTGAAAAAGGAAATATCCTCAGATGAAATCTGGAAAGAAGCCTTCTGAGAAACTGCTTAGTGTTCTGTTAATTCATCTCACAGAGTTACATGTGTATTTCGTGGATCTCTTTGCTAGCCTTATTTCTGTGGAATCTGAGAACAGATATTTCCGATCCCTTTGAAAACTATAGGGCCAAAGGAAATATCCTCCGATAACAAAGAGAAAGAAGCTTTCTGAGAAACTTCTTTGTGTTCTGTGAAATCATCTCACAGAGTTACAGCTTTCTGCTCAGGAAGCCTTTCGCTAAGACAGTTCTTGTGGAATTGGCAAAGTGATAATTGGAAGCCCATAGAGTTCTATGGTGAAAAAGGAAATATCGTCAGATGAAATCTGGAAAGAAGCTTACTGAGAAACTGCTTAGTGTTCTGATAATTCATCTCACAGAGTTACATGTGTATTTCGTGGATCTCTTTGCTAGCCTTATTTCTGTGGAATCTGAGAACAGATATTTCGGATCGCTCTGAAGACTACAGGGCCAAAGGAAATATCCTCCCATAACAAACAGAAAGAAGCTTTCTGAGAAACTTCTTCGTTTTCTGTGAAATCATCTCACAGAGTTACAGCTTTCCCCTCAAGAAGCCTTTCGCTAAGACAGTTCTTGTGGAATTGGCAAAGTGATATTTGGAAGCCCATAGAGGGCTCTGGTGAAAAAGGAAATATCCTCAGATGAAATCTGGAAAGAAGCTTTCTGAGAAACTGCTTAGTGTTCTGTTAATTCATCTCACAGAGTTACATGTGTATTTCGTGGATCTCTTTCCTAGCCTTATTTCTGTGGAATCTGAGAACAGATATTTCCGATCCCTTTGAAGACTATAGGGCCAAAGGAAATATCCTCCCATAACAAAGAGAAAGAAGCTTTCTGAGAAACTTCTTTGTGTTCTGTGAAATCATCTCACAGAGTTACAGCTTTCCGCTCAGGAAGCCTTTCGCTAAGACAGTTCTTGTGGAATTGGCAAAGTGATAATTGGAAGCCCATAGAGGGCTATGGTGAAAAAGGAAATATCCTCAGATGAAATCTGGAAAGAAGCCTTCTGAGAAACTGCTTAGTGTTCTGTTAATTCATCTCACAGAGTTACATGTGTATTTCGTGGATCTCTTTGCTAGCCTTATTTCTGTGGAATCTGAGAACAGATATTTCGGATCGCTCTGAAGACTATAGGGCCAAAGGAAATATCCTCCCATAACAAACAGAAAGAAGCTTTCTGAGAAACTTCTTCGTTTTCTGTGAAATCATCTCACAGAGTTACAGCTTTCCCCTCAAGAAGCCTTTCGCTAAGACAGTTCTTGTGGAATTGGCAAAGTGATATTTGGAAGCCCATAGAGGGCTGTGGTGAAAAAGGAATTATCCTCACATTAAATCTGGAAAGAAGCTTTCTGAGAAACTGCTTAGTGTTCTGTTAATTCATCTCACAGAGTTACATGTGTATTTCGTGGATCTCTTTCCTAGCCTTATTTCTGTGGAATCTGAGAACAGATATTTCCGATCCCTTTGAAGACTATAGGGGCAAAGGAAATATCCTCCCATAACAAAGAGAAAGAAGCTTTCTGAGAAACTTCTTTGTGTTCTGTGAAATCATCTCACAGAGTTACAGCTTTCCACTCAAGAAGCCTTTCGCTAAGACAGTTCTTGTGGAATTGGCAAAGTGATATTTGGAAGCCCATAGAGGGCTATGGTGAAAAAGGAAATATCCTCAGATGAAATCTGGAAAGAAGCTTTCTGAGAAACTGCTTAGTGTTCTGTTAATTCATCTCACAGAGTTATATGTGTATTTCGTGGATCTCTTTGCTAGCCTTATTTCTGTGGAGTCTCAGAACAGATATTTCGGATCCCATTGGAGACTATAGGGCCAAAGAAAATATCCTCCGATAACAAAGAGAAACAAGCTTTCTGAGAAACTTCTTTGTGCTCTGTGAAATCATCTCAGAGAGTTACAGCTTTCCGCTCAAGAAGCCTTTCGCTAAGACAGTTCTTGTGGAATTGGCAAAGTGATATTTGGAAGCCCATAGAGGGCTGTGGTGAAAAAGGAAATATCCTCAGATGAAATCTGGAAAGAAGCTTTCTGAGAAACTGCTTAGTGTTCTGTTAATTCATCTCACAGAGTTACATGTGTACTTCGTGGATCTCTTTGCTAGCCTTATTTCTGTGGAATCTGAGAACAGATATTTTCGATCCCTTTGAAGACTATAGGGCCAAAGGAAATATCCTCCGATAACAAACAGAAAGAAGCTTTCTGAGAAACTTCTTTGTGTTCTGTGAAATCATCTCACAGAGTTACAGCTTTCCCCTCAAGAAGCCTTTCGCTAAGACAGTTCTTGTGGAATTGGCAAAGTGATATTTGGAAGCCCATAGAGGGCTGTGGTGAAAAAGAAAATATCCTCAGATGAAATCTGGAAAGAAGCTTTTTGAGAAACTGCTTAGTGTTCTGTTAATTCATCTCACAGAGTTACATGTGTATTTCGTGGATCTCTTTGCTAGCCTGATTTCTGTGGAATCTGAGAACAGATATTTCGGATCCCTTTGAAGAGTATAGGGCCAAAGGAAATATCCTCCGATAACAAAGAGAAAGAAGCTTTCAGAGAAACTTCTTTGTGTTCTGTGAAATCATCTCACAGAGTTACAGCTTTCTGCTCAGGAAGCCTTTCGCTAATACAGTTCTTGTGGAATTGGCAAAGTGATAATTGGAAGCCCATAGAGTTCTATGGTGAAAAAGGAAATATCGTCAGATGAAATCTGGAAAGAAGCTTACTGAGAAACTGCTTAGTGTTCTGTTAATTCATCTCACAGAGTTACATGTGTATTTCGTGGATCTCTTTGCTAGCCTTATTTCTGTGGAATCTGAGAACAGATATTTCCGATCCCTTTGAAGACTATAGGGCCAAAGGAAATATCCTCCCATAACAAAGAGAAAGAAGCTTTCTGAGAAACTTCTTTGTGTTCTGTGAAATCATCTCACAGAGTTACAGCTTTCCCCTCAAGAAGCCTTTCGCTAAGACAGTTCTTGTGGAATTGGCAAAGTGATATTTGGAAGCCCATAGAGAGCTATGGTGAAAAAGGAAATATCCTCAGATGAAATCTGGAAAGAAGCTTTCTGAGAAACTGCTTAGTGTTCTGTTAATTCATCTCACAGAGTTACATGTGTATTTCGTGGATCTCCTTGCTAGCCTTATTTCTGTGGAGTCTGAGAACAGATATTTCGGATCCCATTGGAGACTATAGGGCCAAAGGAAATATCCTCCCATAACAAAGAGAAAGAAGCTTTCTGAGAAACTTCTTTGTGTTTTGTGAAATCATCTCACAGAGTTACAGCTGTCCCCTCAAGAAGCTTTCGCTAAGACAGTTCTTGTGGAATTGGCAAAGTGATATTTGGAAGCCCATAGAGGGCTATGGTGAAAAAGGAAATATCCTCAGATGAAATCTGGAAAGAATCTTTCTGAGAAACTGCTTATTGTTCTGTTAATTCATCTCACAGAGTTACATGTGTATTTCGTGGATCTCTTTGCTAGCCTGATTTCTGTGGAATCTGAGAACAGATATTTCGGATCCGTTTGAAAACTATAGGGCCAAAGGAAATATCCTCCGATAACAAAGAGAAAGAAGCTTTCTGAGAAACTTCTTTGTGTTCTGTGAAATCATCTCACAGAGTTACAGCTTTCCCCTCAAGAAGCCTTTCGCTGAGACAGTTCTTGTGGAATTGGCAAAGTGATATTTGGAAGCCCATAGAGGGCTACGGTGAAAAAGGAAATATCCTCACAGGAAATATGGAAAGAATCTTTCTGAGAAACTGCTTATTGTTCTGTTAATTCATCTCACAGAGTTATATGTGTATTTCGTGGATCTCTTTGCTAGCCTTATTTCTGTGGAATCTGAGAACAGATATTTCGGATCCCTTTGAAAACTATAGGGCCAAAGGAAATATCCTCCGATAACAAAGAGAAAGAAGCTTTCTGAGAAACTTCTTTGTGTTCTGTGAAATCATCTCACAGAGTTACAGCTTTCCCCTCAAGAAGCCTTTCGCTGAGACAGTTCTTGTGGAATTGGCAAAGTGATATTTGGAAGCCCATAGAGGGCTATGGTGAAAAAGGAAATATACTCATAGGAAATCTGGAAAGAAGCTTACTGAGAAACTGCTTAGTGTTCTGTTAATTCATCTCACAGAGTTACATGTGTATTTCGTGGATCTCTTTGCTAGCCTTATTTCTGTGGAATCTGAGAAGAGATATTTCGGATCGCTCTGAAGACTATAGGGCCAAAGGAAATATCCTCCCATAACAAACAGAAAGAAGCTTTCTGAGAAACTTCTTCGTATTCTGTGAAATCATCTCACAGAGTTACAGCTTTCCCCTCAAGAAGCCTTTCGCTAAGACAGTTCTTGTGGAATTGGCAAAGTGATATTTGGAAGCCCATAGAGGGCTGTGGTGAAAAAGGAAATATCCTCAGATGAAATCTGGAAAGAAGCTTTCTGAGAAACTGCTTAGTGTTCTGTTAATTCATCTCACAGAGTTACATGTGTATTTCGTGGATCTCTTTCCTAGCCTTATTTCTGTGGAATCTGAGAACAGATATTTCCGATCCCTTTGAAGACTTTAGGGCCAAAGGAAATATCCTCCGATAACAAAGAGAAAGAAGCTTTCTGAGAAACTTCTTTGTGTTCTGTGAAATCATCTCACAGAGTTACAGCTTTCCCCTCAAGAAGCCTTTCGCTAAGACAGTTCTTGTGGAATTGGCAAAGTGATATTTGGAAGCCCATAGAGGGCTATGGTGAAAAAGGAAATATTCTCAGATGAAATCTGGAAAGAAGCTTTCTGAGAAACTGCTTAGTGTTCTGTTAATTCATCTCACAGAGTTACATGTGTATTTCGTGGATCTCCTTGCTAGCCTTATTTCTGTGGAGTCTGAGAACAGATATTTCGGATCCCATTGGAGACTATAGGGCCAAAGGAAATATCCTCCGATAACAAAGAGAAGGAAGCTTTCTGAGAAACTTCTTTGTGTTCTGTGAAATCATCTCACAGAGTTACAGCTTTCCGCTCAAGAAGCCTTTCGCTAAGACAGTTCTTGTGGAATTGGCAAAGTGATATTTGGAAGCCCATAGAGGGCTATGGTGAAAAAGGAAATATCCTCAGATGAAATCTGGAAAGAAGCTTTCTGAGAAACTGCTTAGTGTTCTGTTAATTCATCTCACAGAGTTACATGTGTATCTCGTGGATCTCTTTGCTAGCCTTATTTCTGTGGAATCTGAGAACAGATATTTCGGATCGCTCTGAAGACTATAGGGCCAAAGGAAATATCCTCCCATAACAAACAGAAAGAAGCTTTCTGAGAAACTTCTTTGTGTTCTGTGAAATCATCTCACAGAGTTACAGCTTTACCCTCAAGAAGCCTTTCGCTAAGACAGTTCTTGTGGAATTGGCAAAGTGATATTTTGAAGCCCATAGAGGGCTATGGTGAAAAAGGAAATATCCTCAGATGAAATCTGGAAAGAAGCTTTCTGAGAAACTGCTTAGTGTTCTGTTAATTCATCTCACAGAGTTACATGTGTATTTCGTGGATCTCTTTGCTAGCCTTATTTCTGTGGAATCTGAGAACAGATATTTCGGATCGCTCTGAAGACTATAGGGGCAAAGGAAATATCCTCCAATAACAAACAGAAAGAAGCTTTCTGAGAAACTTCTTTGTTTTCTGTGAAATCTTCTCACAGAGTTACAGCTTTCCCCTCAAGAAGCCTTTCGCTAAGACAGTTCTTGTGGAATTGGCAAAGTGATATTTGGAAGCCCATAGAGGGCTATGGTGAAAAAGGAAATATCCTCACAGGAAATCTGGAAAGAAGCTTTCTGAGAAACTGCTTAGTGTTCTGTTAATTCATCTCACAGAGTTACATGTGTATTTCGTGGATCTCTTTGCTAGCCTTATTTCTGTGGAATCTGAGAACAGATATATCGGATCCCTTTGAAAACTATAGGGCCAAAGGAAATATCCTCCGATAACAAAGAGAAAGAAGCTTTCTGAGAAACTTCTTTGTGTTCTGTGAAATCATCTCACAGAGTTACAGCTTTCCCCTCAGGAAGCCTTTCGATAAGACAGTTCTTGTGGAATTGGCAAAGTGATATTTGGAAGCCCCTAGAGGGCTATGGTGAAAAAGGAAATATCCTCACAGGAAATCTGGAAAGAAGCTTTCTGAGAAACTGCTTAGTGTTCTGTTAATTCATCTCACAGAGTTACGTGTGTATTTCGTGGATCTCTTTGCTAGCCTTATTTCTGTGGAATCTGAGAACAGATATTTCGGATCGCTCTGAAGACTATAGGGCCAAAGGAAATATCCTCCCATAACAAACAGAAAGAAGCTTTCTGAGAAACTTCTTTGTTTTCTGTGAAATCTTCTCACAGAGTTACAGCTTTCCCCTCAAGAAGCCTTTCGCTAAGACAGTTCTTGTGGAATTGGCAAAGTGATATTTGGAAGCCCATAGAGGGCTACGGTGAAAAAGGAAATATCCTCACAGGAAATCTGGAAAGAATCTTTCTGAGACACTGCTTATTGTTCTGTTAATTCATCTCACAGAGTTATATGTGTATTTCGTGGATCTCTTTGCTAGCCTTATTTCTGTGGAATCTGAGAACAGATATTTCGGATCCCTTTGAAAACTATAGGGCCAAAGGAAATATCCTCCGATAACAAAGAGAAAGAAGCTTTCTGAGAAACTTCTTTGTGTTCTGTGAAATCATCTCACAGAGTTACAGCTTTCCCCTCAAGAAGCCTTTCGCTGAGACAGTTCTTGTGGAATTGGCAAAGTGATATTTGGAAGCCCATAGAGGGCTATGGTGAAAAAGTAAATATACTCATAGGAAATCTGGAAAGAAGCTTACTGAGAAACTGCTTAGTGTTCTGTTAATTCATCTCACAGAGTTACATGTGTATTTCGTGGATCTCTTTGCTAGCCTTATTTCTGTGGAATCTGAGAAGAGATATTTCGGATCGCTCTGAAGACTATAGGGCCAAAGGAAATATCCTCCCATAACAAACAGAAAGAAGCTTTCTGAGAAACTTCTTCGTATTCTGTGAAATCATCTCACAGAGTTACAGCTTTCCCCTCAAGAAGCCTTTCGCTAAGACAGTTCTTGTGGAATTGGCAAAGTGATATTTGGAAGCCCATAGAGGGCTGTGGTGAAAAAGGAAATATCCTCAGATGAAATCTGGAAAGAAGCTTTCTGAGAAACTGCTTAGTGTTCTGTTAATTCATCTCACAGAGTTACATGTGTATTTCGTGGATCTCTTTCCTAGCCTTATTTCTGTGGAATCTGAGAACAGATATTTCCGATCCCTTTGAAGACTTTAGGGCCAAAGGAAATATCCTCCGATAACAAAGAGAAAGAAGCTTTCTGAGAAACTTCTTTGTGTTCTGTGAAATCATCTCACAGAGTTACAGCTTTCCCCTCAAGAAGCCTTTCGCTAAGACAGTTCTTGTGGAATTGGCAAAGTGATATTTGGAAGCCCATAGAGGGCTATGGTGAAAAAGGAAATATCCTCAGATGAAATCTGGAAAGAAGCTTTCTGAGAAACTGCTTAGTGTTCTGTTAATTCATCTCACAGAGTTACATGTGTATTTCGTGGATCTCCTTGCTAGCCTTATTTCTGTGGAGTCTGAGAACAGATATTTCGGATCCCATTGGAGACTATAGGGCCAAAGGAAATATCCTCCGATAACAAAGAGAAGGAAGCTTTCTGAGAAACTTCTTTGTGTTCTGTGAAATCATCTCACAGAGTTACAGCTTTCCGCTCAAGAAGCCTTTCGCTAAGACAGTTCTTGTGGAATTGGCAAAGTGATATTTGGAAGCCCATAGAGGGCTATGGTGAAAAAGGAAATATCCTCAGATGAAATCTGGAAAGAAGCTTTCTGAGAAACTGCTTAGTGTTCTGTTAATTCATCTCACAGAGTTACATGTGTATCTCGTGGATCTCTTTGCTAGCCTTATTTCTGTGGAATCTGAGAACAGATATTTCGGATCGCTCTGAAGACTATAGGGCCAAAGGAAATATCCTCCCATAACAAACAGAAAGAAGCTTTCTGAGAAACTTCTTTGTGTTCTGTGAAATCATCTCACAGAGTTACAGCTTTACCCTCAAGAAGCCTTTCGCTAAGACAGTTCTTGTGGAATTGGCAAAGTGATATTTTGAAGCCCATAGAGGGCTATGGTGAAAAAGGAAATATCCTCAGATGAAATCTGGAAAGAAGCTTTCTGAGAAACTGCTTAGTGTTCTGTTAATTCATCTCACAGAGTTACATGTGTATTTCGTGGATCTCTTTGCTAGCCTTATTTCTGTGGAATCTGAGAACAGATATTTCGGATCGCTCTGAAGACTATAGGGGCAAAGGAAATATCCTCCAATAACAAACAGAAAGAAGCTTTCTGAGAAACTTCTTTGTTTTCTGTGAAATCTTCTCACAGAGTTACAGCTTTCCCCTCAAGAAGCCTTTCGCTAAGACAGTTCTTGTGGAATTGGCAAAGTGATATTTGGAAGCCCATAGAGGGCTATGGTGAAAAAGGAAATATCCTCACAGGAAATCTGGAAAGAAGCTTTCTGAGAAACTGCTTAGTGTTCTGTTAATTCATCTCACAGAGTTACATGTGTATTTCGTGGATCTCTTTGCTAGCCTTATTTCTGTGGAATCTGAGAACAGATATATCGGATCCCTTTGATAACTATAGGGCCAAAGGAAATATCCTCCGATAACAAAGAGAAAGAAGCTTTCTGAGAAACTTCTTTGTGTTCTGTGAAATCATCTCACAGAGTTACAGCTTTCCCCTCAGGAAGCCTTTCGATAAGACAGTTCTTGTGGAATTGGCAAAGTGATATTTGGAAGCCCCTAGAGGGCTATGGTGAAAAAGGAAATATCCTCACAGGAAATCTGGAAAGAAGCTTTCTGAGAAACTGCTTAGTGTTCTGTTAATTCATCTCACAGAGTTACGTGTGTATTTCGTGGATCTCTTTGCTAGCCTTATTTCTGTGGAATCTGAGAACAGATATTTCGGATCGCTCTGAAGACTATAGGGCCAAAGGAAATATCCTCCCATAACAAACAGAAAGAAGCTTTCTGAGAAACTTCTTTGTTTTCTGTGAAATCTTCTCACAGAGTTACAGCTTTCCCCTCAAGAAGCCTTTCGCTAAGACAGTTCTTGTGGAATTGGCAAAGTGATATTTGGAAGCCCATAGAGGGCTATGGTGAAAAAGGAAATATCCTCAGATGAAATCTGGAAAGAATCTTTCTGAGAAACTGCTTAGTGTTCTGTTAATTCATCTCACAGAGTTACATGTGTATTTCGTGGATCTCCTTGCTAGCCTTATTTCTGTGGAGTCTGAGAACAGGTATTTCGGATCCCATTGGAGACTATAGGGCCAAAGGAAATATCCTCCCATAACAAAGAGAAGGAAGCTTTCTGAGAAACTTCTTTGTGTTCTGTGAAATCATCTCACAGAGTTACATCTTTCCCCTCAAGAAGCCTTTCGCTAAGACAGTTCTTGTGGAATTGGCAAAGTGATATTTGGAAGCCCATAGAGGGCTATGGTGAAAAAGGAAATATCCTCAGATGAAATCTGGAAAGAATCTTTCTGAGAAACTGCTTAGTGTTCTGTTAATTCATCTCACAGAGTTACATGTGTATTTCGTGGATCTCTTTTCTAGCCTTATTTCTGTGGAATCTGAGAACAGATATTTCGGATCCCCTTGAAAACTATAGGGCCAAAGGAAGTATCCTCCGATAACAAAGAGAAAGAAGCTTTCTGAGAAACTTCTTTGTGTTCTGTGAAATCATCTCACAGAGTTACAGCTTTCCCCTCAAGAAGCCTTTCGCTAAGACAGTTCTTGTGGAATTGGCAAAGTGATATTTGGAAGCCCATAGAGGGCTATGGTGAAAAAGGAAATATCCTCAGATGAAATCTGGAAAGAAGCTTTCTGAGAAACTGCTTAGTGTTCTGTTAATTCATCTCACAGAGTTACATGTGTATTTCGTGGATCTCTTTGCTAGCCTTATTTCTGTGGAATCTGAGAACAGATATTTCGGATCCCTTTGAAAACTATAGGGCCAAAGGAAATATCCTCCCATAACAAAGAGAAAGAAGCTTTCTGAGAAACTTCTTTGTGTTCTGTGAAATCATCTCACAGAGTTACAGCTTTCCCCTCAAGAAGCCTTTCGCTAAGACAGTTCTTGTGGAATTGGCAAAGTGATATTTGGAAGCCCATAGAGGGCTATGGTGAAAAAGGAAATATTCTCAGATGAAATCTGGAAAGAAGCTTTCTGAGAAACTGCTTAGTGTTCTGTTAATTCATCTCACAGAGTTACATGTGCATTTCGTGGATCTCCTTGCTAGCCTTATTTCTGTGGAGTCTGAGAACAGATATTTCGGATCCCATTGGAGACTATAGGGCGAAAGGAAATATCCTCCGATAACAATGAGAAGGAAGCTTTCTGAGAAACTTCTTTGTGTTCTGTGAAATCATCTCACAGAGTTACAGCTTTCCGCTCAAGAAGCCTTTCGCTAAGACAGTTCTTGTGGAATTGGCAAAGTGATATTTGGAAGCCCATAGAGGGCTATGGTGAAAAAGGAAATATCCTCAGATGAAATCTGGAAAGAAGCTTTCTGAGAAACTGCTTAGTGTTCTGTTAATTCATCTCACAGAGTTACATGTGTATTTCGTGGATCTCTTTGCTAGCCTTATTTCTGTGGAATCTGAGAACAGATATTTCGGATCGCTCTGAAGACTATAGGGCCAAAGGAAATATCCTCCAATAACAAACAGAAAGAAGCTTTCTGAGAAACTTCTTTGTTTTCTTTGAAATCTTCTCACAGAGTTACAGCTTTCCCCTCAAGAAGCCTTTCGCTAAGACAGTTCTTGTGGAATTGGCAAAGTGATATTTGGAAGCCCATAGAGGGCTATGGTGAAAAAGGAAATATCCTCACAGGAAATCTGGAAAGAAGCTTTCTGAGAAACTGCTTAGTGTTCTGTTAATTCATCTCACAGAGTTACATGTGTATTTCGTGGATCTCTTTGCTAGCCTTATTTCTGTGGAATCTGAGAACAGATATATCGGATCCCTTTGAAAACTATAGGGCCAAAGGAAATATCCTCCGATAACAAAGAGAAAGAAGCTTTCTGAGAAACTTCTTTGTGTTCTGTGAAATCATCTCACAGAGTTACAGCTTTCCCCTCAGGAAGCCTTTCGATAAGACAGTTCTTGTGGAATTGGCAAAGTGATATTTGGAAGCCCCTAGAGGGCTATGGTGAAAAAGGAAATATCCTCACAGGAAATCTGGAAAGAAGCTTTCTGAGAAACTGCTTAGTGTTCTGTTAATTCATCTCACAGAGTTACGTGTGTATTTCGTGGATCTCTTTGCTAGCCTTATTTCTGTGGAATCTGAGAACAGATATTTCGGATCGCTCTGAAGACTATAGGGCCAAAGGAAATATCCTCCCATAACAAACAGAAAGAAGCTTTCTGAGAAACTTCTTTGTTTTCTGTGAAATCTTCTCACAGAGTTACAGCTTTCCCCTCAGGAAGCCTTTCGCTAAGACAGTTCTTGTGGAATTGGCAAAGTGATATTTGGAAGCCAATAGAGGGCTATGGTGAAAAAGGAAATATCCTCAGAGGAAATCTGGAAAGAATCTTTCTGAGAAACTGCTTAGTGTTCTATTAATTCATCTCACAGAGTTACATGTGTATTTCGTGGATCTCCTTGCTAGCCTTATTTCTGTGGAGTCTGAGAACAGGTATTTCGGATCCCATTGGAGACTATAGGGCCAAAGGAAATATCCTCCCATAACAAAGAGAAGGAAGCTTTCTGAGAAACTTCTTTGTGTTCTGTGAAATCATCTCACAGAGTTACATCTTTCCCCTCAAGAAGCCTTTCGCTAAGACAGTTCTTGTGGAATTGGCAAAGTGATATTTGGAAGCCCATAGAGGGCTATGGTGAAAAAGGAAATATCCTCAGATGAAATCTGGAAAGAATCTTTCTGAGAAACTGCTTAGTGTTCTGTTAATTCATCTCACAGAGTTACATGTGTATTTCGTGGATCTCTTTGCTAGCCTTATTTCTGTGGAATCTGAGAACAGATATTTCGGATCCCCCTGAAAACTATAGGGCCAAAGGAAGTATCCTCCGATAACAAAGAGAAAGAAGCTTTCTGAGAAACTTCTTTGTGTTCTGTGAAATCATCTCACAGAGTTACAGCTTTCCCCTCAAGAAGCCTTTCGCTAAGACAGTTCTTGTGGAATTGGCAAAGTGATATTTGGAAGCCCATAGAGGGCTATGGTGAAAAAGGAAATATCCTCAGATGAAATCTGGAAAGAAGCTTTCTGAGAAACTGCTTAGTGTTCTGTTAATTCATCTCACAGAGTTACATGTGTATTTCTTGGATCTCATTGCTAGCCTTATTTCTGTGGAATCTGAGAACAGATATTTCGGATCGCTCTGAAGACTACAGGGCCAAAGGAAATATTCTCCCATAACAAACAGAAAGAAGCTTTCTGAGAAACTTCTTCGTTTTCTGTGAAATCATCTCACAGAGTTACAGCTTTCCCCTCAAGAAGCCTTTCGCTAAGACAGTTCTTGTGGAATTGGCAAAGTGATATTTGGAAGCCCATAGAGGGCTGTGGTGAAAAAGGAAATATCCTCAGATGAAATCTGGAAAGAAGCTTTCTGAGAAACTGCTTAGTGTTCTGTTAATTCATCTCACAGAGTTACATGTGTATTTCGTGGATCTCTTTCCTAGCCTTATTTCTGTGGAATCTGAGAACAGATATTTCCGATCCCTTTGAAGACTATAGGGCCAAAGGAAATATCCTCCCATAACAAAGAGAAAGAAGCTTTCTGAGAAACTTCTTTGTGTTCTGTGAAATCATCTCACAGAGTTACAGCTTTCCGCTCAGGAAGCCATTCGCTAAGACAGTTCTTGTGGAATTGGCAAAGTGATAATTGGAAGCCCATAGAGGGCTATGGTGAAAAAGGAAATATCCTCAGATGAAATCTGGAAAGAAGCCTTCTGAGAAACTGCTTAGTGTTCTGTTAATTCATCTCACAGAGTTACATGTGTATTTCGTGGATCTCTTTGCTAGCCTTATTTCTGTGGAATCTGAGAACAGATATTTCGGATCGCTCTGAAGACTATAGGGCCAAAGGAAATATCCTCCGATAACAAAGAGAAAGAAGCTTTCTGAGAAACTTCTTCGTTTTCTGTGAAATCATCTCACAGAGTTACAGCTTTCCCCTCAAGAAGCCTTTCGCTAAGACAGTTCTTGTGGAATTGGCAAAGTGATATTTGGAAGCCCATAGAGGGCTGCGGTGAAAAAGGAATTATCCTCACATTAAATCTGGAAAGAAGCTTTCTGAGAAACTGCTTAGTGTTCTGTTAATTCATCTCACAGAGTTACATGTGTATTTCGTGGATCTCTTTGCTAGCCTTATTTCTGTGGAATCTGAGAACAGATATTTCCGATCCCTTTGAAGACTATAGGGCCAAAGGAAATATCCTCCCATAACAAAGAGAAAGAAGCTTTCTGAGAAACTTCTTTGTGTTCTGTGAAATCATCTCACAGAGTTACAGCTTTCCCCTCAAGAAGCGTTTCGCTAAGACCGTTCTTGTGGAATTGGCAAAGTGATATTTGGAAGCCCATAGAGGGCTAAGGTGAAAAAGGAAATATCCTCAGATGAAATCTGGAAAGAAGCTTTCTGAGAAACTGCTTAGTGTTCTGTGAATTCATCTCACAGAGTTACATGTGTATTTCGTGGATCTCCTTGCTAGCCTTATTTCTGTGGAGTCTGAGAACAGATATTTCGGATCCCATTGGAGACTATAGGGCCAAAGGAAATATCCTCCGATAACAAAGAGAAAGAAGCTTTCTGAGAAACTTCTTTGTGTTCTGTGAAATCATCTCACAGAGTTACAGCTTTCCCCTCAAGAAGCCTTTCGCTAAGACAGTTCTTGTGGAATTGGCAAAGTGATATTTGGAAGCCCATAGAGGGCTATGGTGAAAAAGGAAATATCCTCAGATGAAATCTGGAAAGAAGCTTTCTGAGAAACTGCTTAGTGTTCTGTTAATTCATCTGACAGAGTTACATGTGTATTTCGTGGATCTCTTTGCTAGCCTTATTTCTGTGGAATCTGAGAACAGATATTTCGGATCCCTTTGAAGACTATAGGGCCAAAGGAAATATCCTCCCATAACAAAGAGAAAGAAGCTTTCTGAGAAACTTCTTTGTGTTCTGTGAAATCATCTCACAGAGTTACAGCTTTCCCCTCAAGAAGCCTTTAGCTGAGACAGTTCTTGTGGAATTGGCAAAGTGATATTTGGAAGCCCATAGAGGGCTATGGTGAAAAAGGAAATATCCTCACAGGAAATCTGGAAAGAAGCTTTCTGAGAAACTGCTTAGTGTTCTGTTAATTCATCTCACAGAGTTACATGTGTATTTCGTGGATCTCTTTGCTAGCCTTACTTCTGTGGAATCTGAGAACAGATATTTCGGATCCCTTTGAAAACTATAGGGCCAAAGGAAATATCCTCCGATAACAAAGAGAAAGAAGCTTTCTGAGAAACTTCTTTGTGTTCTGTGAAATCATCTCACAGAGTTACAGCTTTCCGCTCAGGAAGCCTTTCGCTAAGACAGTTCTTGTGGAATTGGCAAAGTGATATTTAGAAGCCCATAGAGGGCTATGGTGAAAACGGAAATATCCTCAGATGAAATCTGGAAAGAAGCTTTCTGAGAAACTGCTTAGTGTTCTGTTAATTCATCTCACAGAGTTACATGTGTATTTCGTGGATCTCCTTGCTAGCCTTATTTCTGTGGAGTCTGAGAACAGATATTTCGGATCCCATTGGAGACTATAGGGCAAAAGGAAATATCCTCCGATAACAAAGAGAAGGAAGCTTTCTGAGAAACTTCTTTGTGTTCTGTGAAATCATCTCACAGAGTTACAGCTTTCCCCTCAAGAAGCCTTTCGCTAAGACAGTTCTTGTGGAATTGGCAAAGTGATATTTGGAAGCCCATAGAGGGCTATGGTGAAAAAGGAAATATCCTCATATGAAATCTGGAAAGAAGCTTTCTGAAAACTGCTTAGTGTTCTGTTAATTCATCTCACAGAGTTACATGTGTATTTCGTGGATCTCTTTGCTAGCCTTATTTCTGTGGAATCTGAGAACAGATATTTCGGATCCCTTTGAAGAGTATAGGGCCAAAGGAAATATCCTCCCATAACAAAGAGAAAGAAGCTTTCTGAGAAACTTCTTTGTGTTCTGTGAAATCATCTCACAGAGTTACAGCTTTCCGCTCAAGAAGCCTTTCGCTAAGACAGTTCTTGTGGAATTGGCAAAGTGATATTTGGAAGCCCATAGAGGGCTGTGGTGAAAAAGGAAATATCCTCAGATGAAATCTGGAAAGAAGCTTTCTGAGAAACTGCTTAGTGTTCTGTTAATTCATCTCACAGAGTTACATGTGTACTTCGTGGATCTCATTGCTAGCCTTATTTCTTTGGAATCTGAGAACAGATATTTCCGATCCCTTTGAAGACTATAGGGCCAAAGGAAATATCCTCCCATAACAAAGAGAAAGAAGCTTTCTGAGAAACTTCTTTGTGTTCTGTGAAATCATCTCACAGAGTTACAGCTTTCCCCTCAAGAAGCCTTTCGCTAAGACAGTTCTTGTGGAATTGGCAAAGTGATATTTGGAAGCCCATAGAGGGCTGTGGTGAAAAAGAAAATATCCTCAGATGAAATCTGGAAAGAAGCTTTCTGAGAAACTGCTTAGTGTTCTGTTAATTCATCTCACAGAGTTACATGTGTATTTCGTGGATCTCTTTGCTAGCCTGATTTCTGTGGAATCTCAGAACAGATATTTCGGATCCCTTTGAAGAGTATAGGGCCAAAGGAAATATCCTCCCATAACAAAGAGAAAGAAGCTTTCTGAGAAACTTCTTTGTGTTCTGTGAAATCATCTCACAGAGTTACAGCTTTCCGCTCAAGAAGCCTTTCGCTAAGACAGTTCTTGTGGAATTGGCAAAGTGATATTTGGAAGCCCATAGAGGGCTGTGGTGAAAAAGAAAATATCCTCAGATGAAATCTGGAAAGAAGCTTTCTGAGAAACTGCTTAGTGTTCTGTTAATTCATCTCACAGAGTTACATGTGTATTTCGTGGATCCCTTTGCTAGCCTTATTTCTGTGGAATCTGTGAACAGATATTTCGGATCGCTCTGAAGACTAGAGGGCCAAAGGAAATATCCTCCGATAACAAAGAGAAAGAAGCTTTCTGAGAAACTTCTTCGTTTTCTGTGAAATCATCTCACAGAGTTACAGCTTTCCCCTCATGAAGCCTTTCGCTAAGACAGTTCTTGTGGAATTGGCAAAGTGATATTTGGAAGCCCGTAGAGGGCTATGGTGGAAAAGGAAATATCCTCAGATGAAATCTGGAAAGAAGCTTTCTGAGAAACTGCTTAGTGTTCTGTTAATTCATCTCACAGAGTTACATGTGTATTTCGTGTATCTCTTTGCTAGCCTTATTTCTGTGGAATCTGAGAACAGATATTTCGGATCCCTTTGAAGAGTATAGGGCCAAAGGAAATATCCTCCCATAACAAACAGAAAGAAGCTTTCTGAGAAACTTCTTTGTGTTCTGTGAAATCATCTCACAGAGTTACAGCTTTCCGCTCAAGAAGACTTTCGCTAAGACAGTTCTTGTGAAATTGGCAAAGTGATATTTGGAAGCCCATAGAGGGCTGTGGTGAAAAAGGAAATATAATCAGATGAAATCTGGAAAGAATCTTTCTGAGAAACTGCTTAGTGTTCTGTTAATTCATCTCACAGAGTTACATGTGTATTTCGTGGATCTCTTTGCTAGCCTTATTTCTGTGGAATCTGAAAACAGATATTTCCGATCCCTTTGAAGACTATAGGGCCAAAGGAAATATCCTCCCATAACAAAGAGAAAGAAGCTTTCTGAGAAACTTCTTCGTTTTCTGTGAAATCATCTCACAGAGTTACAGCTTTCCCCTCAAGAAGCCTTTCGCTAAGACAGTTCTTGTGGAATTGGCAAAGTGATATTTGGAAGCCCATAGAGGGCTATGTTGAAAAAGGAAATATCCTCAGATGAAATCTGGAAAGAAGCTTTCTGAGAATCTGCTTGGTGTTCTGTTAATTCATCTCACAGAGTTACATGTGTATTTCGTGGATGTCTTTGCTAGCCTTATTTCTGTGGAGTCTGAGAACAGATATTTCGGATCCCATTGGAGACTATAGGGCCAAAGGAAATATCCTCCGATAACAAAGAGAAGGAAGCTTTCTGAGAAACTTCTTTGTGTTCTGTGAAATCATCTCACAGAGTTACAGCTTTCCCCTCAAGAAGCCTTTCGCTAAGACAGTTCTTGTGGAATTGGCAAAGTGATATTTGGAAGCACATAGAGGGCTATGGTGAAAAAGGAAATATCCTCAGATGAAATCTGGAAAGAAGCTTTCTGAGAAACTGCTTGGTGTTCTGTTAATTCATCTCACAGAGTTACATGTGTATTTCGTGGATCTCTTTGCTAGCCTTATTTCTGTGCAGTCTGAGAACAGATATTTCGGATCCCATTGGAGACTATAGGGCCAAAGGAAATATCCTCCGATAACAAAGAGAAGGAAGCTTTCTGAGAAACTTCTTTGTGTTCTGTGAAATCATCTCACAGAGTTACAGCTTTCCCCTCAAGAAGCCTTTCGCTAAGACAGTTCTTGTGGAATTGGCAAAGTGATATTTGGAAGCCCATAGAGGGCTATGCTGAAAAAGGAAATATCCTCACAGGAAATCTGGAAAGAAGCTTTCTGAGAAACTGCTTAGTGTTCTGTTAATTCATCTCACAGAGTTACATGTGTATTTCGTGGATCTCTTTGCTAGCCTTATTTCTGTGGAATCTGAGAACAGATATTTCGGATCGCTCTGAAGACTATAGGGCCAAAGGAAATATCCTCCCATAACAAACAGAAAGAAGCTTTCTGAGAAACTTCTTCGTTTTCTGTGAAATCATCTCACAGAGTTACAGCTTTCCCCTCAAGAAGCCTTTCGCTAAGACAGTTCTTGTGGAATTGGCAAAGTGATATTTGGAAGCCCATAGAGGGCTATGGTGAAAAAGGAAATATCCTCATATGAAATCTGGAAAGAAGCTTTCTGAAAACTGCTTAGTGTTCTGTTAATTCATCTCACAGAGTTACATGTGCATTTCGTGGATCTCTTTGCTAGCCTTATTTCTGTGGAATCTGAGAACAGATATTTCGGATCCCTTTGAGGAGTATAGGGCCAAAGGAAATATCCTCCCATAACAAAGAGAAAGAAGCTTTCTGAGAAACTTCTTTGTGTTCTGTGAAATCATCTCACAGAGTTACAGCTTTCCCCTCAAGAAGCCTTTCGCTAAGACAGTTCTTGTGGAATTGGCAAAGTGATATTTGGAAGCCCATAGAGGGCTATGGTGAAAAAGAAAATATCCTCAGATGATATCTGGAAAGAAGCTTTCTGAGAAACTGCTCAGTGTTCTGTAAATTCATCTCACAGAATTACATGTGTATTTCGTGGATCTCTTTGCTAGCCTTATTTCTGTGGAATCTGAGAACAGATATTTCGGATCCCTTTGAAAACTATAGGGCCAAAGGAAATATCCTCGGATAACAAAGAGAAAGAAGCTTTCTGAGAAACTTCTTTGTGTTCTGTGAAATCATCTCACAGAGTTACAGCTTTCCCCTCAAGAAGCCTTTCGCTGAGACAGTTCTTGTGGAATTGGCAAAGTGATATTTGGAAGCCCATAGAGGGCTATGGTGAAAAAGGAAATATCCTCACAGGAAATCTGGAAAGAAGCTTTCTGAGAAACTGCTTAGTGTTCTGTTAATTCATCTCACAGAGTTACATGTGTATTTCGTGGATCTCTTTGCTAGCCTTATTTCTGTGGAATCTGAGAACAGATATTTCGAATCCCTTTGAAAACTATAGGGCCAAAGGAAATATCCTCCGATAACAAAGAGAAAGAAGCTTTCTGAGAAACTTCTTTGTGTTCTGTGAAATCATCTCACAGAGTTACAGCTTTCCGCTCAGGAAGCCTTTCGCAAAGACAGTTCTTGTGGAATTGGCAAAGTGATATTTGGAAGCCCATAGAGGGCTATGGTGAAAAAGGAAATATCCTCAGATGAAATCTGGAAAGAAGCTTTCTGAGAAACTGCTTAGTGTTCTGTTAATTCATCTCACAGAGTTACATGTGTATTTCGTGGATCTCTTTGCTAGCCTTATTTCTGTGGAATCTGTGAACAGATATTTCGGATCGCTCTGAAGACTATAGGGCCAAAGGAAATATCCTCCGATAACAAAGAGAAAGAAGCTCTCTGAGAAACTTCTTCGTTTTCTGTGAAATCATCTCACAGAGTTACAGCTTTCCCCTCAAGAAGCCTTTAGCTGAGACAGTTCTTGTGGAATTGGCAAAGTGATATTTGGAAGCCCATAGAGGGCTATGGTGAAAAAGGAAATATCCTCACAGGAAATCTGGAAAGAAGCTTTCTGAGAAACTGCTTAGTGTTCTGTTAATTCATCTCACAGAGTTACATGTGTATTTCGTGGATCTCTTTGCTAGCCTTACTTCTGTGGAATCTGAGAACAGATATTTCGGATCCCTTTGAAAACTATAGGGCCAAAGGAAATATCCTCCGATAACAAAGAGAAAGAAGCTTTCTGAGAAACTTCTTTGTGTTCTGTGAAATCATCTCACAGAGTTACAGCTTTCCGCTCAGGAAGCCTTTCGCTAAGACAGTTCTTGTGGAATTGGCAAAGTGATATTTGGAAGCCCATAGAGGGCTATGGTGAAAAAGGAAATATCCTCAGATGAAATCTGGAAAGAAGTTTTCTGAGAAACTGCTTAGTGTTCTGTTAATTCATCTCACAGAGTTACATGAGTATTTCGTGGATCTCTTTGCTAGCCTTATTTCTGTGGAATCTGAGAACAGATATTTCGGATCGCTCTGAAGACTATAGGGCCAAAGGAAATATCCTCCGATAACAAAGAGAAAGAAGCTTTCTGAGAAACTTCTTCGTTTTCTGTGAAATCATCTCACAGAGTTACAGCTTTCCCCTCAAGAAGCCTTTCGCTAAGACAGTTCTTGTGGAATTGGCAAAGTGATATTTGGAAGCCCATAGAGGGCTGTGGTGAAAAAGGAAATATCCTCAGATGAAATCTGGAAAGAAGCTTTCTGAGAAACTGCTTAGTGTTCTGTTAATTCATCTCACAGAGTTACATGTGTATTTCGTGGATCTCTTTGCTAGCCTTATTTCTGTGGAATCTGAGAACAGATATTTCGGATCCCTTTGAAGAGTATAGGGCCAAAGGAAATATCCTCCCATAACAAAGAGAAAGAAGCTTTCTGAGAAACTTCTTTGTGTTCTGTGAAATCATCTCACAGAGTTACAGCTTTCCGCACAAGAAGCCTTTCGCTAAGACAGTTCTTGTGGAATTGGCAAAGTGATATTTGGAAGCCCATAGAGGGCTGTGGTGAAAAAGGAAATATCCTCAGATGAAATCTGGAAAGAAGCTTTCTGAGAAACTGCTTAGTGTTCTGTTAATTCATCTCACAGAGTTACATGTGTATTTCGTGGATCTCTTTGCTAGCCTTATTTCTGTGGAATCTGAGAACAGATATTTCCGATCCCTTTGAAGACTATAGGGCCAAAGGAAATATCCTCCCATAACAAAGAGAAAGAAGCTTTCTGAGAAACTTCTTTGTGTTCTGTGAAATCATCTCACAGAGTTACAGCTTTCCCCTCAAGAAGCCTTTCGCTAAGACAGTTCTTGTGGAATTGGCAAAGTGATATTTGGAAGCCCATAGAGGGCTATGGTGAAAAAGGAAATATCCTCAGATGAAATCTGGAAAGAAGCTTTCTGAGAAACTGCTAAGTGTTCTGTTAATTCATCTCACAGAGTTACATGTGTATTTCGTGGATCTCCTTGCTAGCCTTATTTCTGTGGAGTCTGAGAACAGGTATTTCGGATCCCATTGGAGACTATAGGGCCAAAGGAAATATCCTCCCATAACAAAGAGAAAGAAGCGTTCTGAGAAACTTCTTTGTGTTCTGTGAAATCATCTCACAGAGTTACAGCTTCACCCTCAAGAAGCCTTTCGCTAAGACAGTTCTTGTGGAATTGGCAAAGTGATATTTGGAAGCCCATAGAGGGCTATGGTGAGAAAGGAAATATCCTCAGATGAAATCTGGAAAGAATCTTTCTGAGAAACTCGTTAGTGTTCTGTTAATTCATCTCAGAGAGTTACATGTGTATTTCGTGGATCTCTTTGCTAGCCTTATTTCTGTGGAATCTGAGAACAGATATTTCGGATCCCTTTGAAAACTATAGGGCCAAAGGAAATATCCTCCGATAACAAAGAGAAAGAAGCTTTCTGAGAAACTTCTTTGTGTTCTGTGAAATCATCTCACAGAGTTACAGCTTTCCCCTCAAGAAGCCTTTCGCTGTGACAGTTCTTGTGGAATTGGCAAAGTGATATTTGGAAGCCCATAGAGGGCTATGGTGAAAAAGGAAATATCCTCACAGGAAATCTGGAAAGAAGCTTTCTGAGAAACTGCTTAGTGTTCTGTTAATTCATCTCACAGAGTTACATGTGTATTTCGTGGATCTCTTTGCTAGCCTTTTTTCTGTGGAATCTGAGTACAGATATTTCGGATCGCTCTGAAGACTATAGGGCCAAAGGAAATATCCTCCGATAACAAAGAGAAAGAAGCTTTCTGAGAAACTTCTTCGTTTTCTGTGAAATCATCTCACAGAGTTACAGCTTTCCCCTCAAGAAGCCTTTCGCTAAGACAGTTCTTGTGGAATTGGCAAAGTGATATTTGGAAGCCCATAGAGGGCTATGGTGAAAAAGGAAATATCCTCAGATGAAATCTGGAAAGAAGCTTTCTGAGAAACTGCTTAGTGTTCTGTTAATTCATCTCACAGAGTTACATGTGTATTTCGTGGATCTCTTTGCTAGCCTTATTTCTGTGGAATCTGAGAACAGATATTTCGGATCCCTTTGAAGAGTATTGGGACAAAGGAAATATCCTCCCATAACAAAGAGAAAGAAGCTTTCTGAGAAACTTCTTTGTGTTCTGTGAAATCATCTCACAGAGTTACAGCTTTCCGCACAAGAAGCCTTTCGCTAAGACAGTTCTTGTGGAATTGGCAAAGTGATATTTGGAAGCCCATAGAGGGCTGTGGTGAAAAAGGAAATATCCTCAGATGAAATCTGGAAAGAAGCTTTCTGAGAAACTGCTTAGTGTTCTGTTAATTCATCTCACAAAGTTACATGTGTATTTCGTGGATCTCTTTGCTAGCCTTATTTCTGTGGAAGCTGAGAACAGATATTTCCGATCCCTTTGAAGACTATAGGGCCAAAGGAAATATCCTCCCATAACAAAGAGAAAGACGCTTTCTGAGAAAATTCTTTGTGTTCTGTGAAATCATCTCACAGAGTTACAGCTTTCCCCTCAAGAAGCCTTTCGCTAAGACAGTTCTTGTGGAATTGGCAAAGTGATATTTGGAAGCCCATAGAGGGCTATGGTGAAAAAGGAAATATCCTCAGATGAAATCTGGAAAGAAGCTTTCTGATAAACTGCTAAGTGTTTTGTTAATTCATCTCACAGAGTTACATGTGTATTTCGTGGATCTCCTTGCTAGCCTTATTTCTGTGGAGTCTGAGAACAGGTATTTCGGATCCCATTGGAGACTATAGGGCCAAAGGAATTATCCTCCGATAACAAAGAGAAAGAAGCGTTCTGAGAAACTTCTTTGTGTTCTGTGAAATCATCTCACAGAGTTACAGCTTTACCCTCAAGAAGCCTTTCGCTAAGACAGTTCTTGTGGAATTGGCAAAGTGATATTTGGAAGCCCATAGAGGGCTATGGTGAGAAAGGAAATATCCTCAGATGAAATCTGGAAAGAATCTTTCTGAGAAACTGGTTAGTGTTCTGTTAATTCATCTCAGAGAGTTACATGTGTATTTCGTGGATCTCTTTGCTAGCCTTATTTCTGTGGAATCTGAGAACAGATATTTCGGATCCCTTTGAAAACTATAGGGTCAAAGGAAATATCCTCCGATAACAAAGAGAAAGAAGCTTTCTGAGAAACTTCTTTGTGTTCTGTGAAATCATCTCACAGAGTTACAGCTTTCCCCTCAAGAAGCCTTTCGCTGTGACAGTTCTTGTGGAATTGGCAAAGTGATATTTGGAAGCCCATAGAGGGCTATGGTGAAAAAGGAAATATCCTCACAGGAAATCTGGAAAGAAGCTTTCTGAGAAACTGCTTAGTGTTCTGTTAATTCATCTCACAGAGTTACATGTGTATTTCGTGGATCTCTTTGCTAGCCTTTTTTCTGTGGAATCTGAGAACAGATATTTCGGATCCCTTTGAAAACTATAGGGCCAAAGGAAATATCCTCCGATAACAAAGAGAAAGAAGCTTTCTGAGAAACTTCTTTGTGTTCTGTGAAATCATCTCACAGAGTTACAGCTTTCCGCTCAGGAAGGCTTTCGCTAAGACAGTTCTTGTGGAATTGGCAAAGTGATATTTGGAAGCCCATAGAGGGCTATGGTGGAAAAGGAAATATCCTCAGATGAAATCTGGAAAGAAGATTTCTGAGAAACTGCTTAGTGTTCTGTTAATTCATCTTACAGAGTTACATGTGTATTTCGTGTATCTCTTTGCTAGCCTTATTTCTGTGGAATCTGAGAACAGATATTTCGGATCCCTTTGAAGAGTATAGGGCCAAAGGAAATATCCTCCCATAACAAACAGAAAGAAGCTTTCTGAGAAACTTCTTTGTGTTCTGTGAAATCATCTCACAGAGTTACAGCTTTCCGCTCAAGAAGCCTTTCGCTAAGACAGTTCTTGTGAAATTGGCAAAGTGATATTTGGAAGCCCATAGAGGGCTGTGGTGAAAAAGGAAATATCCTCAGATGAAATCTGGAAAGAAGCTTTCTGAGAAACTGCTTAGTGTTCTGTTAATTCATCTCACAGAGTTACATGTGTATTTCGTGGATCTCTTTGCTAGCCCTATTTCTGTGGAATCTGAGAACAGATATTTCCGATCCCTTTGAAGACTATAGGGCCAAAGGAAATATCCTCCCATAACAAAGAGAAAGAAGCTTTCTGAGAAACTTCTTTGTGTTCTGTGAAATCATCTCACAGAGTTACAGCTTTCCCGTCAAGAAGCGTTTCGCTAAGACAGTTCTTGTGGAATTGGCAAAGTGATATTTGGAAGCCCATAGAGGGCTAAGGTGAAAAAGGAAATATCCTCAGATGAAATCTGGAAAGAAGCTTTCTGAGAAACTGCTTAGTGTTCTGTTAATTCATCTCACAGAGTTACATGTGTATTTCGTGGATCTCCTTGCTAGCCTTATTTCTGTGGAGTCTGAGAACAGATATTTCGGATCCCATTGGAGACTATAGGGCCAAAGGAAATATCCTCCGATAACAAAGAGAAAGAAGCTTTCTGAGAAACTTCTTTGTGTTCTGTGAAATCATCTCACAGAGTTACAGCTTTCCCCTCAAGAAGCCTTTCGCTAAGACAGTTCTTGTGGAATTGGCAAAGTGATATTTGGAAGCCCATAGAGGGCTATGGTGAAAAAGGAAATATCCTCAGATGAAATCTGGAAAGAATCTTTCTGAGAAACTGCTTAGTGTTCTGTTAATTCATCTGACAGAGTTACATGTGTATTTCGTGGATCTCTTTGCTAGCCTTATTTCTGTGGAATCTGAGAACAGATATTTCGGATCCCTTTGAAAACTATAGGGCCAAAGGAAATATCCTCCCATAACAAAGAGAAAGAAGCTTTCTGAGAAACTTCTTTGTGTTCTGTGAAATCATCTCACAGAGTTACAGCTTTCCCCTCAAGAAGCCTTTCGCTGAGACAGTTCTTGTGGAATTGGCAAAGTGATATTTGGAAGCCCATAGAGGGCTATGGTGAAAAAGGAAATATCCTCACAGGAAATCTGGAAAGAAGCTTTCTGAGAAACTGCTTAGTGTTCTGTTAATTCATCTCACAGAGTTACATGTGTATTTCGTGGATCTCTTTGCTAGCCTTACTTCTGTGGAATCTGAGAACAGATATTTCGGATCCCTTTGAAAACTATAGGGCCAAAGGAAATATCCTCCGATAACAAAGAGAAAGAAGCTTTCTGAGAAACTTCTTTGTGTTCTGTGAAATCATCTCACAGAGTTACAGCTTTCCGCTCAGGAAGCCTTTCGCTAAGACAGTTCTTGTGGAATTGGCAAAGTGATATTTGGAAGCCTATAGAGGGCTATGGTGAAAACGGAAATATCCTCAGATGAAATCTGGAAAGAAGCTTTCTGAGAAACTGCTTAGTGTTCTGTTAATTCATCTCACAGAGTTACATGTGTATTTCGTGGATCTCTTTGCTAGCCTTTTTTCTGTGGAATCTGAGAACAGATATTTCGGATCGCTCTGAAGACTATAGGGCCAAAGGAAATATCCTCCGATAACAAAGAGAAAGAAGCTTTCTGAGAAACTTCTTCGTTTTCTGTGAAATCATCTCACAGAGTTACAGCTTTCCCCTCAAGAAGCCTTTCGCTAAGACAGTTCTTGTGGAATTGGCAAAGTGATATTTGGAAGCCCATAGAGGGCTATGGTGAAAAAGGAAATATCCTCAGATGAAATCTGGAAAGAAGCTTTCTGAGAAACTGCTTAGTGTTCTGTTAATTCATCTCACAGAGTTACATGTGTATTTCGTGGATCTCTTTGCTAGCCTTATTTCTGTGGAATCTGAGAACAGATATTTCGGATCCCTTTGAAGAGTATAGGGCCAATGGAAATATCCTCCCATAACAAAGAGAAAGAAGCTTTCTGAGAAACTTCTTTGTGTTCTGTGAAATCATCTCACAGAGTTACAGCTTTCCGCTCAAGAAGCCTTTCGCTAAGACAGTTCTTGTGGAATTGGCAAAGTGATATTTGGAAGCCCATAGAGGGCTGTGGTGAAAAAGGAAATATCCTCAGATGAAATCTGGAAAGAAGCTTTCTGAGAAACTGCTTAGTGTTCTGTTAATTCATCTCACAGAGTTACATGTGTATTTCGTGGATCTCTTTGCTAGCCTTATTTCTGTGGAATCTGAGAACAGATATTTCCGATCCCTTTGAAGACTATAGGGCCAAAGGAAATATCCTCCCATAACAAAGAGAAAGAAGCTTTCTGAGAAACTTCTTTGTGTTCTGTGAAATCATCTCACAGAGTTACAGCTTTCCGCTCAAGAAGCCTTTCGCTAAGACAGTTCTTGTGGAATTGGCAAAGTGATATTTGGAAGCCCATAGAGGTCTATGGTGAAAAAGGACATACCCTCAGATGAAATCTGGAAAGAAGCTTTCTGAGAAACTGCTTAGTGTTCTGTTAATTCATCTCACAGAGTTACATGTGTATTTCGTGGATCTCCTTGCTAGCCTTATTTCTGTGGAGTCTGAGAACAGGTATTTCGGATCCCATTGGAGACTATAGGGCCAAAGGAAATATCCTCCGATAACAAAGAGAAAGAAGCGTTCTGAGAAACTTCTTTGTGTTCTGTGAAATCATCTCACAGAGTTACAGCTTTACCCTCAAGAAGCCTTTCGCTAAGACAGTTCTTGTGGAATTGGCAAAGTGATATTTGGAAGCCCATAGAGGGCTATGGTGAAAAAGGAAATATCCTCAGATGAAATCTGGAAAGAATCTTTCTGAGAAACTGGTTAGTGTTCTGTTAATTCATCTCAGAGAGTTACATGTGTATTTCGTGGATCTCTTTGCTAGCCTTATTTCTGTGGAATCTGAGAACAGATATTTCGGATCCCTTTGAAAACTATAGGGCCAAAGGAAATATCCTCCGATAACAAAGAGAAAGAAGCTTTCTGAGAAACTTCTTTGTATTCTGTGAAATCATCTCACAGAGTTACAGCTTTCCCCTCAAGAAGCCTTTCGCTGTGACAGTTCTTGTGGAATTGGCAAAGTGATATTTGGAAGCCCATAGAGGGCTATGGTGAAAAAGGAAATATCCTTACAGGAAATCTGGAAAGAAGCTTTCTGAGAAACTGCTTAGTGTTCTGTTAATTCATCTCACAGAGTTACATGTGTATTTCGTGGATCTCTTTGCTAGCCTTTTTTCTGTGGAATCTGAGAAAAGATATTTCGGATCCCTTTGAAAACTATAGGGCCAAAGGAAATATCCTCCGATAACAAAGAGAAAGAAGCTTTCTGAGAAACTTCTTTGTGTTCTGTGAAATCATCTCACAGAGTTACAGCTTTCCCCTGAGGAAGCCTTTCGCTAAGACAGTTCTTGTGGAATTGGCAAAGTGATATTTGGAAGCCCATAGAGGGCTATGGTGAAAAAGGAAATATCCTCAGATGAAATCTGGAAAGAAGCTTTCTGAGAAACTGCTTAGTGTTCTGTTAATTCATCCCACAGAGTTACATGTGTATTTCGGGGATCTCTTTGCTAGCCTTATTTCTGTGGAATCTGAGAACAGATATTTCGGATCCCTTTGAAAACTATAGGGCCAAAGGAAATATCCTCCGATAACAAAGAGAAAGAAGCTTTCTGAGAAACTTCTTTGTGTTCTGTGAAATCATCTCACAGAGTTACAGCATTCCCCTCAAGTAGCCTTTCGCTGAGACGGTTCTTGTGGAATTGGCAAAGTGATATTTGGAATCCCATAGTGGGCTATGGTGAAAAAGGAAATATCCTCACAGGAAATCTGGAAAGAAGCTTTCTGAGAAACTGCTTAGTGTTCTGTTAATTCATCTCACAGAGTTACATGTGTATTTCGTGGATCTCTTTGCTAGCCTTATTTCTGTGGAATCTGAGAACAGATATTTCGAATCCCTTTGAAAACTATAGGGCCAAAGGAAATATCCTCCGATAACAAAGAGAAAGAAGCTTTCTGAGAAACTTCTTTGTGTTCTGTGAAATCATCTCACAGAGTTACAGCTTTCGCCTCAGGAAGCCTTTCGCTAAGAGAGTTCTTGTGGAATTGGCAAAGTGATATTTGGAAGCCCATAGAGGGCTATGGTGAAAAAGGAAATATCCTCAGATGAAATCTGGAAAGAAGCTTTCTGAGAAACTGCTTAGTGTTCTGTTAATTCATCTCACAGAGTTACATGTGTATTTCGTGGATCTCTTTGCTAGCCTTCTTTCTGTGGAATCTGAGAACAGATATTTCGGATCGCTCTGAAGACTATAGGGCCAAAGGAAATATCCTCCGATAACAAAGAGAAAGAAGCTTTCTGAGAAACTTCTTCATTTTCTGTGAAATCATCTCACAGAGTTACAGCTTTCCCCTCAAGAAGCCTTTCGCTAAGACAGTTCTTGTGGAATTGGCAAAGTGATATTTGGAAGCCCATAGAGGGCTATGGTGAAAAAGGAAATATCCTCAGATGAAATCTGGAAAGAAGCTTTCTGAGAAACTGCTTAGTGTTCTGTTAATTCATCTCACCGAGTTACATGTGTATTTCGTGGATCTCTTTGCTAGCCTTATTTCTGTGGAATCTGAGAACAGATATTTCGGATCCCTTTGAAGAGTATAGGGCCAAAGGAAATATCCTCCCATAACAAAGAGAAAGAAGCTTTCTGAGAAACTTCTTTGTGTTCTGTGAAATCATCTCACAGAGTTACAGCTTTCCGCACAAGAAGCCTTTCGCTAAGACAGTTCTTGTGGAATTGGCAAAGTGATATTTGGAAGCCCATAGAGGGCTGTGGTGAAAAAGGAAATATCCTCAGATGAAATCTGGAAAGAAGCTTTCTGAGAAACTGCTTAGTGTTCTGTTAATTCATCTCACAGAGTTACATGTGTATTTCGTGGATGTCTTTGCTAGCCTTATTTCTGTGGAGTCTGAGAACAGATATTTCGGATCCCATTGGAGACTATAGGGCCAAAGGAAATATCCTCCGATAACAAAGAGAAGGAAGCTTTCTGAGAAACTTCTTTGTGTTCTGTGAAATCATCTCACAGAGTTACAGCTTTCCCCTCAAGAAGCCTTTCGCTAAGACAGTTCTTGTGGAATTGGCAAAGTGATATTTGGAAGCCCATAGAGGGCTATGCTGAAAAAGGAAATATCCTCAGATGAAATCTGGAAAGAATCTTTCTGAGAAACTGCTTAGTGTTCTGTTAATTCATCTCACAGAGTTACATGTGTATTTCGTGGATCTCTTTGCTAGCCTGATTTCTGTGGAATCTGAGAACAGATATTTCGGATCCCTTTGAAAACTATAGGGCCAAAGGAAATATCCTCCGATAACAACGAGAAAGAAGCTTTCTGAGAAACTTCTTTGTGTTCTGTGAAATCATCTCACAGAGTTACAGCTTTCCCCTCAAGAAGCCTTTCGCTAAGACAGTTCTTTTGGAATTGGCAAAGTGATATTTGGAAGCCCATAGAGGGCTATGGTGAAAAAGGAAATATCCTCAGATGAAATCTGGAAAGAAGCTTTCTGAGAAACTGCTTAGTGTTCTGTTAATTCATCTCACAGAGTTACATGTGTATTTCGTGGATCTCTTTGCTAGCCTTATTTCTGTGGAATCTGAGAACAGATATTTCAGATCCCTTTGAAAACTGTAGAGCCAAAGGAAATATCCTCCGATAACAAAGAGAAAGAAGCTTTCTGAGAAACTTCTTTGTGTTCTGTGAAATCATCTCACAGAGTTACAGCTTTCCGCTCAGGAAGCCTTTCGCTAAGACAGTTCTTGTGGAATTGGCAAAGTGATATTTGGAAGCCCATAGAGGGCTATGGTGAAAAAGGAAATATCCTTACAGGAAATCTGGAAAGAAGCTTTCTGAGAAACTGCTTAGTGTTCTGTTAATTCATCTCACAGAGTTACATGTGTATTTCGTGGATCTCTTTGCTAGCCTTTTTTCTGTGGAATCTGAGAAAAGATATTTCGGATCCCTTTGAAAACTATAGGGCCAAAGGAAATATCCTCCGATAACAAAGAGAAAGAAGCTTTCTGAGAAACTTCTTTGTGTTCTGTGAAATCGTCTCACAGAGTTACAGCTTTCCGCTGAGGAAGCCTTTCGCTAAGACAGTTCTTGTGGAATTGGCAAAGTGATATTTGGAAGCCCATAGAGGGCTATGGTGAAAAAGGAAATATCCTCAGATGAAATCTGGAAAGAAGCTTTCTGAGAAACTGCTTAGTGATCTGTTAATTCATCCCACAGAGTTACATGTGTATTTCGGGGATCTCTTTGCTAGCCTTATTTCTGTGGAATCTGAGAACAGATATTTCGGATCCCTTTGAAAACTATAGGGCCAAAGGAAATATCCTCCGATAACAAAGAGAAAGAAGCTTTCTGAGAAACTTCTTTGTGTTCTGTGAAATCATCTCACAGAGTTACAGCATTCCCCTCAAGAAGCCTTTCGCTGAGACGGTTCTTGTGGAATTGGCAAAGTGATATTTGGAAGCCCATAGAGGGCTATGGTGAAAAAGGAAATATCCTCACAGGAAATCTGGAAAGAAGCTTTCTGAGAAACTGCTTAGTGTTCTGTTAATTCATCTCACAGAGTTACATGTGTATTTCGTGGATCTCTTTGCTAGCCTTATTTCTGTGGAATCTGAGAACAGATATTTCGGATCCCTTTGAAAACTATAGGGCCAAAGGAAATATCCTCCGATAACAAAGAGAAAGAAGCTTTCTGAGAAACTTCTTTGTGTTCTGTGAAATCATCTCACAGAGTTACATCTTTCCGCTCAGGAAGCCTTTCGCTAAGACAGTTCTTGTGGAATTGGCAAAGTGATATTTGGAAGCCCATAGAGGGCTATGCTGAAAAAGGAAATATCCTCAGATGAAATCTGGAAAGAAGCTTTCTGAGAAACTGCTTAGTGTTCTGTTAATTCATCTCACAGTGTTACATGTGTATTTCGTGGATCTCTTTGCTAGCCTTATTTCTGTGGAATCTGAGAACAGATATTTCGGATCGCTCTGAAGACTATAGGGCCAAAGGAAATATCCTCCGATAACAAAGAGAAAGAAGCTTTCTGAGAAACTTCTTCATTTTCTGTGAAATCATCTCACAGAGTTACAGCTTTCCCCTCAAGAAGCCTTTCGCTAAGACAGTTCTTGTGGAATTGGCAAAGTGATATTTGGAAGCCCATAGAGGTCTATGGTGAAAAAGGAAATATCCTCAGATGAATTCTGGAAAGAAGCTTTCTGAGAAACTGCTTAGTGTTGTGTTAATTCATCTCACCGAGTTACATGTGTATTTCGTGGATCTCTTTGCTAGCCTTATTTCTGTGGAATCTGAGAACAGATATTTCGGATCCCTTTGAAGAGTATAGGGCCAAAGGAAATATCCTCCCATAACAAAGAGAAAGAAGCTTTCTGAGAAACTTCTTTGTGTTCTGTGAAATCATCTCACAGAGTTACAGCTTTCCGCACAAGAAGCCTTTCGCTAAGACAGTTCTTGTGGAATTGGCAAAGTGATATTTGGAAGCCCATAGAGGGCTGTGGTGAAAAAGGAAATATCCTCAGATGAAATCTAGAAAGAATCTTTCTGAGAAACTGCTTAGTGTTCTGTTAATTCATCTCACAGAGTTACATGTGTATTTCGTGGATCTCTTTGCTAGCCTGATTTCTGTGGAATCTGAGAACAGATATTTCGGATCCCTTTGAAAACTATAGGGCCAAAGGAAATATCCTCCGATAACAAAGAGAAAGAAGCTTTCTGAGAAACTTCTTTGTGTTCTGTGAAATCATCTCACAGAGTTACAGCATTCCGCTCAGGAAGCCTTTCGCTAAGACAGTTCTTGTGGAATTGGCAAAGTGATATTTGGAAGCCCATAGAGGGCTATGGTGAAAAAGGAAATATCCTCAGATGAAATCTGGAAAGAAGCTTTCTGAGAAACTGCTTAGTGTTCTGTTAATTCATCTCACAGAGTTACATGTGTATTTCGTGGATGTCTTTGCTAGCCTTATTTCTGTGGAGTCTGAGAACAGATATTTCGGATCCCATTGGAGACTATAGGGCCAAAGGAAATATCCTCCGATAACAAAGAGAAGGAAGCTTTCTGAGAAACTTCTTTGTGTTCTGTGAAATCATCTCACAGAGTTACAGCTTTCCCCTCAAGAAGCCTTTCGCTAAGACAGTTCTTGTGGAATTGGCAAAGTGATATTTGGAAGCCCATAGGGGGCTATGCTGAAAAAGGAAATATCCTCAGATGAAATCTAGAAAGAATCTTTCTGAGAAACTGCTTAGTGTTCTGTTAATTCATCTCACAGAGTTACATGTGTATTTCGTGGATCTCTTTGCTAGCCTTTTTTCTGTGGAATCTGAGAACAGATATTTCGGATCCCTTTGAAAACTATAGGGCCAAAGGAAATATCCTCCGATAACAAAGAGAAAGAAGCTTTCTGAGAAACTTCTTTGTGTTCTGTGAAATCATCTCACAGAGTTACAGCTTTCCCCTCAAGAAGCCTTTCGCTAAGACAGTTCTTTTGGAATTGGCAAAGTGATATTTGGAAGCCCATAGAGGGCTATGGTGAAAAAGGAAATATCCTCACAGGAAATCTGGAAAGAAGCTTTCTGAGAAATTGCTTAGTGTTCTGTTAATTCATCTCACAGAGTTACATGTGTATTTCGTGGATCTCTTTGCTAGCCTTATTTCTGTGGAATCTGAGAACAGATATTTCAGATCCCTTTGAAAACTATAGAGCCAAAGGAAATATCCTCCGATAACAAAGAGAAAGAAGCTTTCTGAGAAACTTCTTTGTGTTCTGTGAAATCATCTCACAGAGTTACAGCTTTCCGCTCAGGAAGCCTTTCGCTAAGACAGTTCTTGTGGAATTGGCAAAGTGATATTTGGAAGCCCATAGAGGGCTATGGTGAAAAAGGAAATATCCTCACAGGAAATCTGGAAAGAAGCTTTCTGAGAAACTGCTTAGTGTTCTGTTAATTCATCTCACAGAGTTACATGTGTATGTCGTGGATCTCTTTGCTAGCCTTATTTCTGTGGAATCTGAGAACAGATATTTCGGATCCCTTTGAAGAGTATAGGGCGAAAGGAAATATCCTCCCATAACAAAGAGAAAGAAGCTTTCTGAGAAACTTCTTTGTGTTCTGTGAAATCATCTCACAGAGTTACAGCTTTCCGCTCAAGAAGCCTTTCGCTAAGACAGTTCTTGTGGAATTGGCAAAGTGATATTTGGAAGCCCATAGAGGGCTGTGGTGAAAAAGGAAATATCCTAAGATGAAATCTGGAAAGAAGCTTTCTGAGAAACTGCTTAGTGTTCTGTTAATTCATCTCACAGAGTTACATGTGTATTTCGTGGATCTCTTTGCTAGCCTTATTTCTGTGGAATCTGAGAACAGATATTTCGGATCCCATTGATGACTATAGGGCCAAAGGAAATATCCTCCCAAAACAAAGAGAAAGAAGCTTTCTGAGAAACTTCTTTGTGTTCTGTGAAATCATCTCACAGAGTTACAGCTTTCCGCTCAAGAAGCCTTTCGCTAAGACAGTTCTTGTGGAATTGGCAAAGGGATATTTGGAAGCCCATAGAGGGCTATGGTGAAAAAGGAAATATCCTCAGATGAAATCTGGAAAGAAGCTTTCTGAGAAACTGCTTAGTGTTCTGTTAATTCATCTCACAGAGTTACATGTGTATTTCGTGGATCAATTTGCTAGCCTTATTTCTGTGTAATCTGAGAACAGATAATTCGGATCCCTTTGAAAACTATAGGGCCAAAGGAAATATCCTCCGATAACAAAGAGAAAGAAGCTTTCTGAGAAACTTCTTTGTGTTCTGTGAAATCATATCACAGAGTTACAGCTTTCCCCTCAAGAAGCCTTTCGCTAAGACAGTTCTTGTGGAATTGGCAAAGTGATATTTGGAAGCCCATAGAGGGCTATGGTGAAAAAGGAAATATCCTCAGATGAAATCTGGAAAGAAGCTTTCTGAGAAACTGCTTAGTGTTCTGTTAATTCACCTCACAGAGTTACATGTGTATTTCGTGGATCTCTTTGCTAGCCTTATTTCTGTGGAGTCTGAGAACAGATATTTCGGATCCCTTTGGAGACTATAGGGCCAAAGGAAATATCCTCCGATAACAAAGAGAAGGAAGCTTTCTGAGAAACTTCTTTGTGTTCTGTGAAATCATCTCACAGAGTTACAGCTTTCCCCTCAAGAAGCCTTTCGCTAAGACAGTTCTTGTGGAATTGGCAAAGTGATATTTGGAAGCCCATAGAGGGCTATGGTGAAAAAGGAAATATCCTCACAGGAAATCTGGAAAGAAGCTTTCTGAGAAACTGCTTAGTGTTCTGTTAATTCATCTCACAGAGTTACATGTGTATTTCGTGGATCTCTTTGCTAGCCTTATTTCTGTGGAATCTGAGAACAGATATTTCAGATCCCTTTGAAAACTATAGAGCCAAAGGAAATATCCTCCGATAACAAAGAGAAAGAAGCTTTCTGAGAAACTTCTTTGTGTTCTGTGAAATCATCTCACAGAGTTACAACTTTCCGCTCAGGAAGCCTTTCGCTAAGACAGTTCTTGTGGAATTGGCAAAGTGATATTTGGAAGCCCATAGAGGGCTGGGGTGAAAAAGGAAATATCCTCAGATGAAATATGGAAAGAAGCTTTCTGAGAAACTGCTTAGTGTTCTGTTAATTCATCTCACAGAGTTACATGTGTATTTCGTGGATCTCTTTGCTAGCCTTATTTCTGTGGAATCTGAGAACAGATATTTCGGATCGCTCTGAAGACTATAGGGCCTAAGGAAATATCCTCCCATAACAAAGAGAAAGAAGCTTTCTGAGAAACTTCTTTGTGTTCTGTGAAATCATCTCACAGAGTTACAGCTTTCCCCTCAAGAAGCCTTTCGCTAAGACAGTTCTTGTGGAATTGGCAAAGTGATATTTGGAAGCCCTTAGAGGGCTATGGTGAAAAAGGAAATATCCTCAGATGAAATCTGGAAAGAAGCTTTCTGAGAAACTGCTTAGTGTTCTGTTAATTCATCTCACAGAGTTACATGTGTATTTCGTGGATCTCTTTGCTAGCCTTATTTCTGTGGAATCTGAGAACAGATATTTCGGATCGCTCTGAAGACTATAGGGCCAAAGGAAATATCCTCCGATAACAAAGAGAAAGAAGCTTTCTGAGAAACTTCTTCGTTTTCTGTGAAATCATCTCACAGAGTTACAGCTTTCCCCTCAAGAAGCCTTTCGCTAAGACAGTTCTTGTGGAATTGGCAAAGTGATATTTGGAAGCCCGTAGAGGGCTATGGTGAAAAAGGAAATATCCTCAGATGAAATCTGGAAAGAAGCTTTCTGAGAAACTGCTTAGTGTTCTGTTAATTCATCTCACAGAGTTACATGTGTATGTCGTGGATCTCTTTGCTAGCCTTATTTCTGTGGAATCTGAGAACAGATATTTCGGATCCCTTTGAAGAGTATAGGGCCAAAGGAAATATCCTCCCATAACAAAGAGAAAGAAGCTTTCTGAGAAACTTCTTTGTGTTCTGTGAAATCATCTCACAGAGTTACAGCTTTCCGCTCAAGAAGCCTTGCGCTAAGACAGTTCTTGTGGAATTGGAAAAGTGATATTTGGAAGCCCATAGAGGGCTGTGGTGAAAAAGGAAATATCCTAAGATGAAATCTGGAAAGAAGCTTTCTGAGAAACTGCTTAGTGTTCTGTTAATTCATCTCACAGAGTTACATGTGTATTTCGTGGATCTCTTTGCTAGCCTTATTTCTGTGGAATCTGAGAACAGATATTTCGGATCCCATTGATGACTATAGGGCCAAAGGAAATATCCTCCCAAAACAAAGAGAAAGAAGCTTTCTGAGAAACTTCTTCGTGTTCTGTGAAATCATCTCACAGAGTTACAGCTTTCCGCTCAAGAAGCCTTTCGCTAAGACAGTTCTTGTGGAATTGGCAAAGTGATATTTGGAAGCCCATAGAGGGCTATGGTGAAAAAGGAAATATCCTCAGATGAAATCTGGAAAGAAGCTTTCTGAGAAACTGCTTAGTGTTCTGTTAATTCATCTCACAGAGTTACATGTGTATTTCGTGGATCTCCTTGCTAGCCTTATTTCTGTGGAGTCTCAGAACAGATATATCGGATCCCATTGGAGACTATAGGGCCAAAGGAAATATCCTCCGATAACAAAGAGAAAGAAGCTTTCTGAGAAACTTCTTTGTGTTCTGTGAAATCATCTCACAGAGTTACAGCTTTCCCCTCAAGAAGCCTTTCGCTAAGACAGTTCTTGTGGAATTGGCAAAGTGATATTGGGAAGCCCATAGAGGGCTATGGTGAAAAAGGAAATATCCTCACAGGAAATCTGGAAAGAAGCTTTCTGAGAAACTGCTTAGTGTTCTGTTAATTCATCTCACAGAGTTACATGTGTATTTCGTGGATCTCTTTGCTAGCCTTATTTCTGTGGAATCTGACAACAGATATTTCAGATCCCTTTGGAAACTATAGAGCCAAAGGAAATATCCTCTGATAACAAAGAGAAAGAAGCTTTCTGAGAAACTTCTTTGTGTTCTGTGAAATCATCTCACAGAGTTACAACTTTCCGCTCAGGAAGCCTTTCGCTAAGACAGTTCTTGTGGAATTGGCAAAGTGATATTTGGAAGCCCATAGAGGGCTGTGGTGAAAAAGGAAATATCCTCAGATGAAATCTGGAAAGAAGCTTTCTGAGAAACTGCTTAATGTTCTGTTAATTCATCTCACAGAGTTACATGTGTATTTCGTGGATGTCTTTGCTAGCCTTATTTCTGTGGAGTCTGAGAACAGATATTTCGGATCCCATTGGAGACTATAGGGCCAAAGGAAATATCCTCCGATAACAAAGAGAAGGAAGCTTTCTGAGAAACTTCTTTGTGTTCTGTGAAATCATCTCAGAGAGTTACAGCTTTCCCCTCAAGAAGCCTTTCGCTAAGACAGTTCTTGTGGAATTGGCAAAGTGATATTTGGAAGCCCATAGAGGGCTATGCTGAAAAAGGAAATATCCTCAGATGAAATCTAGAAAGAATCTTTCTGAGAAACTGCTTAGTGTTCTGTTAATTCATCTCACAGAGTTACATGTGTATTTCGTGGATCTCTTTGCTACCCTGATTTCTGTGGAATCTGAGAACAGATATTTCGGATCCCTTTGAAAACTATAGGGCCAAAGGAAATATCCTCCGATAACAAAGAGAAAGAAGCTTTCTGAGAAACTTCTTTGTGTTCTGTGAAATCATCTCACAGAGTTACAGCTTTCCCCTCAAGAAGCCTTTCGCTAAGACAGTTCTTTTGGAATTGGCAAAGTGATATTTGGAAGCCCATAGAGGGCTATGGTGAAAAAGGAAATATCCTCACAGGAAATCTGGAAAGAAGCTTTCTGAGAAACTGCTTAGTGTTCTGTTAATTCATCTCACAGAGTTACATGTGTATTTCGTGGATCTCTTTGCTAGCCTTATTTCTGTGGAATCTGAGAACAGATATTTCGGATCGCTCTGAAGACTATAGGGCCAAAGGAAATATCCTCCGATAACAAAGAGTAAGAAGCTTTCTGAGAAACTTCTTCGTTTTCTGTGAAATCATCTCACAGAGTTACAGCTTTCCCCTCAATAAGCCTTTCGCTAAGACAGTTCTTGTGGAATTGGCAAAGTGATATTTGGAAGCCCGTAGAGGGCTATGGTGAAAATGGAAATATCCTCAGATGAAATCTGGAAAGAAGCTTTCTGAGAAACTGCTTAGTGTTCTGTTAATTCATCTCACAGAGTTACATGTGTATGTCGTGGATCTCTTTGCTAGCCTTATTTCTGTGGAATCTGAGAACAGATATTTCGGATCCCTTTGAAGAGTGTAGGGCCAAAGGAAATATCCTCCCATAACAAAGACAAAGAAGCTTTCTGAGAAACTTCTTTGTGTTCTGTGAAATCATCTCACAGAGTTACAGCTTTCCGCTCAAGAAGCCTTTCGCTAAGACAGTTCTTGTGGAATTGGAAAAGTGATATTTGGAAGCCCATAGAGGGCTGTGGTGAAAAAGGAAATATCCTAAGATGAAATCTGGAAAGAAGCTTTCTGAGAAACTGCTTAGTGTTCTGTTAATTCATCTCACAGAGTTACATGTGTATTTCGTGGATCTCTTTGCTAGCCTTATTTCTGTGGAATCTGAGAACAGATATTTCGGATCCCATTGATGACTATAGGGCCAAAGGAAATATCCTCCCAAAACAAAGAGAAAGAAGCTTTCTGAGAAACTTCTTTGTGTTCTGTGAAATCATCTCACAGAGTTACAGCTTTCCGCTCAAGAAGCCTTTCGCTAAGACAGTTCTTGTGGAATTGGCAAAGGGATATTTGGAAGCCCATAGAGGGCTATGGTGAAAAAGGAAATATCCTCAGATGAAATCTGGAAAGAAGCTTTCTGAGAAACTGCTTAGTGTTCTGTTAATTCATCTCACAGAGTTACATGTGTATTTCGTGGATCTCCTTGCTAGCCTTATTTCTGTGGAGTCTGAGAACAGATATATCGGATCCCATTGGAGACTATAGGGCCAAAGGAAATATCCTCCGATAACAAAGAGAAAGAAGCTTTCTGAGAAACTTCTTTGTGTTCTGTGAAATCATCTCACAGAGTTACAGCTTTCCCCTCAAGAAGCCTTTCGCTAAGACAGTTCTTGTGGAATTGGCAAAGTGATATTTGGAAGCCCATAGAGGGCTATGGTGAAAAAGGAAATATCCTCACAGGAAATCTGGAAAGAAGCTTTCTGAGAAACTGCTTAGTGTTCTGTTAATTCATCTCACAGAGTTACATGTGTATTTCGTGGATCTCTTTGCTAGCCTTATTTCTGTGGAATCTGAGAACAGATATTTCAGATCCCTTTGGAAACTATAGAGCCAAAGGAAATATCCTCCGATAACAAAGAGAAAGAAGCTTTCTGAGAAACTTCTTTGTGTTCTGTGAAATCATCTCACAGAGTTACAACTTTCCGCTCAGGAAGCCTTTCGCTAAGACAGTTCTTGTGGAATTGGCAAAGTGATATTTGGAAGCCCATAGAGGGCTGTGGTGAAAAAGGAAATATCCTCAGATGAAATCTGGAAAGAAGCTTTCTGAGAAACTGCTTAGTGTTCTGTTAATTCATCTCACAGAGTTACATGTGTATTTCGTGGATCTCTTTGCTAGCCTTATTTCTGTGGAATCTGAGAACAGATATTTCGGATCGCTCTGAAGACTATAGGGCCAAAGGAAATATCCTCCGATAACAAAGAGAAAGAAGCTTTCTGAGAAACTTCTTTGTGTTCTGTGAAATCATCTCACAGAGTTACAGCTTTCCCCTCAAGAAGCCTTTCGCTAAGACAGTTCTTGTGGAATTGGCAAAGTGATATTTGGAAGCCCTTAGAGGGCTATGGTGAAAAAGGAAATATCCTCAGATGAAATCTGGAAAGAAGCTTTCTGAGAAACTGCTTAGTGTTCTGTTAATTCATCTCACAGAGTTACATGTGTATTTCGTGGATCTCTTTGCTAGCCTTATTTCTGTGGAATCTGTGAACAGATATTTCGGATCGCTCTGAAGACTATAGGGCCAAAGGAAATATCCTCCGATAACAAAGAGAAAGAAGCTTTCTGAGAAACTTCTTCGTTTTCTGTGAAATCATCTCACAGAGTTACAGCTTTTCCCTCAAGAAGCCTTTCGCTAAGACAGTTCTTGTGGAATTGGCAAAGTGATATTTGGAAGCCCGTAGAGGGCTATGGTGAAAAAGGAAATATCCTCAGATGAAATCTGGAAAGAAGCTTTCTGAGAAACTGCTTAGTGTTCTGTTAATTCATCTCACAGAGTTACATGTGTATGTCGTGGATCTCTTTGCTAGCCTTATTTCTGTGGAATCTGAGAACAGATATTTCGGATCCCTTTGAAGAGTATAGGGCCAAAGGAAATATCCTCCCATAACAAAGAGAAAGAAGCTTTCTGAGAAACTTCTTTGTGTTCTGTGAAATCATCTCACAGAGTTACAGCTTTCCGCTCAAGAAGCCTTTCGCTAAGACAGTTCTTGTGGAATTGGAAAAGTGATATTTGGAAGCCCATAGAGGGCTGTGGTGAAAAAGGAAATATCCTAAGATTAAATCTGGAAAGAAGCTTTCTGAGAAACTGCTTAGTGTTCTGTTAATTCATCTCACAGAGTTACATGTGTATTTCGTGGATCTCTTTGCTAGCCTTATTTCTGTGGAATCTGAGAACAGATATTTCGGATCCCATTGATGACTATAGGGCCAAAGGAAATATCCTCCCAAAACACAGAGAAAGAAGCTTTCTGAGAAACTTCTTTGTGTTCTGTGAAATCATCTCACAGAGTTACAGCTTTCCGCTCAAGAAGCCTTTCGCTAAGACAGTTCTTGTGGAATTGGCAAAGTGATATTTGGAAGCCCATAGAGGGCTATGGTGAAAAAGGAAATATCCTCAGATGAAATCTGGAAAGAAGCTTTCTGAGAAACTGCTTAGTGTTCTGTTAATTCATCTCACAGAGTTACATGTGTATTTCGTGGATCTCTTTGCTAGCCTTATTTCTGTGGAATCTGAGAACAGATATTTCGGATCCCATTGATGACTATAGGGCCAAAGGAAATATCCTCCCAAAACAAAGAGAAAGAAGCTTTCTGAGAAACTTCTTTGTGTTCTGTGAAATCATCTCACAGAGTTACAGCTTTCCGCTCAAGAAGCCTTTCGCTAAGACAGTTCTTGTGGAATTGGCAAAGGGATATTTGGAAGCCCATAGAGGGCTATGGTGAAAAAGGAAATATCCTCAGATGAAATCTGGAAAGAAGCTTTCTGAGAAACTGCTTAGTGTTCTGTTAATTCATCTCACAGAGTTACATGTGTATTTCGTGGATCAATTTGCTAGCCTTATTTCTGTGTAATCTGAGAACAGATATTTCGGATCCCTTTGAAAACTATAGGGCCAAAGGAAATATCCTCCGATAACAAAGAGAAAGAAGCTTTCTGAGAAACTTCTTTGTGTTCTGTGAAATCATCTCACAGAGTTACAGCTTTCCCCTCAAGAAGCCTTTCGCTAAGACAGTTCTTGTGGATTTGGCAAAGTGATATTTGGAAGCCCATAGAGGGCTATGGTGAAAAAGGAAATATCCTCAGATGAAATCTGGAAAGAAGCTTTCTGAGAAACTGCTTAGTGTTCTGTTAATTCATCTCACAGAGTTACATGTGTATTTCGTGGATCTCTTTGCTAGCCTTATTTCTGTGGAGTCTGAGAACAGATATTTCGGATCCCATTGGAGACTATAGGGCCAAAGGAAATATCCTCAGATAACAAAGAGAAGGAAGCTTTCTGAGAAACTTCTTTGTGTTCTGTGAAATCATCTCACAGAGTTACAGCTTTCCCCTCAAGAAGCCTTTCGCTAAGACAGTTCTTGTGGAATTGGCAAAGTGATATTTGGAAGCCCATAGAGGGCTATGGTGAAAAAGGAAATATCCTCACAGGAAATCTGGAAAGAAGCTTTCTGAGAAACTGCTTAGTGTTCTGTTAATTCATCTCACAGAGTTACACGTGTGTTTCGTGGATCTCTTTGCTAGCCTTATTTCTGTGGAATCTGAGAACAGATATTTCAGATCCCTTTGAAAACTATAGAGCCAAAGGAAATATCCTCCGATAACAAAGAGAAAGAAGCTTTCTGAGAAACTTCTTTGTGTTCTGTGAAATCATCTCACAGAGTTACAGCTTTCCGCTCAGGAAGCCTTTCGCTAAGACAGTTCTTGTGGAATTGGCAAAGTGATATTTGGAAGCCCTAGAGGGCTATGGTGAAAAAGGAAATATCCTCAGATGAAATCTGGAAAGAAGCTTTCTGAGAAACTGCTTAGTGTTCTGTTAATTCATCTCACAGAGTTACATGTGTATTTCGTGGATCTCTTTGCTAGCCTTATTTCTGTGGAATCTGAGAACAGATATTTCGGATCGCTCTGAAGACTATAGGGCCAAAGGAAATATCCTCCCATAACAAAGAGAAAGAAGCTTTCTGAGAAACTTCTTTGTGTTCTGTGAAATCATCTCACAGAGTTACAGCTTTCCCCTCAAGAAGCCTTTCGCTAAGACAGTTCTTGTGGAATTGGCAAAGTGATATTTGGAAGCCCATAGAGGGCTATGGTGAAAAAGGAAATATCCTCCGATGAAATCTGGAAAGAAGCTTTCTGAGAAACTGCTTAGTGTTCTGTTAATTCATCTCACAGAGTTACATGTGTATTTCGTGGATCTCTTTGCTAGCCTTATTTCTGTGGAATCTGAGAACAGATATTTCGGATCGCTCTGAAGACTATAGGGCCAAAGGAAATATCCTCCGATAACAAAGAGAAAGAAGCTTTCTGAGAAACTTCTTCGTTTTCTGTGAAATCATCTCACAGAGTTACAGCTTTCCCCTCAAGAAGCCTTTCGCTAAGACAGTTCTTGTGGAATTGGCAAAGTGATATTTGGAAGCCCGTAGAGGGCTATGGTGAAAAAGGAAATATCCTCAGATGAAATCTGGAAAGAAGCTTTCTGAGAAACTGCTTAGTGTTCTGTTAATTCATCTCACAGAGTTACATGTGTATGTCGTGGATCTCTTTGCTAGCCTGATTTCTGTGGAATCTGAGAACAGATATTTCGGATCCCTTTGAAGAGTATAGGGCCAAAGGAAATATCCTCCCATAACAAAGAGAAAGAAGCTTTCTGAGAAACTTCTTTGTGTTCTGTGAAATCATCTCACAGAGTTACAGCTTTCCGCTCAAGAAACCTTTCGCTAAGACAGTTCTTGTGGAATTGGAAAAGTGATATTTGGAAGCCCATAGAGGGCTGTGGTGAAAAAGGAAATATCCTAAGATGAAATCTGGAAAGAAGCTTTCTGAGAAACTGCTTAGTGTTCTGTTAATTCATCTCACAGAGTTACATGTGTATTTCGTGGATCTCTTTGCTAGCCTTATTTCTGTGGAATCTGAGAACAGATATTTCGGATCCCATTGATGACTATAGGGCCAAAGGAAATATCCTCCCAAAACAAAGAGAAAGAAGCTTTCTGAGAAACTTCTTTGTGTTCTGTGAAATCATCTCACAGAGTTACAGCTTTCCGCTCAAGAAGCCTTTCGCTAAGACAGTTCTTGTGGAATTGGCAAAGTGATATTTGGAAGCCCATAGAGGGCTATGGTGAAAAAGGAAATATCCTCAGATGAAATCTGGAAAGAAGCTTTCTGAGAAACTGCTTAGTGTTCTGTTAATTCATCTCACAGAGTTACATGTGTGTTTCGTGGATCTCTTTGCTAGCCTTATTTCTGTGGAATCTGAGAACAGATATTTCGGATCCCTTTGAAAACTATAGGGCCAAAGGAAATATCCTCCGATAACAAAGAGAAAGAAGCTTTCTGAGAAACTTCTTTGTGTTCTGTGAAATCATCTCACAGAGTTACAGCTTTCCCCTCAAGAAGCCTTTCGCTGAGACAGTTCTTGTGGAATTGGCAAAGTGATATTTGGAAGCCCATAGAGGGCTATGGTGAAAAAGGAAATATCCTCACAGGAAATCTGGAAAGAAGCTTTCTGAGAAACTGCTTAGTGTTCTGTTAATTCATCTCACAGAGTTACATGTGTATGTCGTGGATCTCTTTGCTAGCCTTATTTCTGTGGAATGTGAGAACAGATATTTCGGATCCCTTTGAAGAGTATAGGGCCAAAGGAAATATCCTCCCATAACAAAGAGAAAGAAGCTTTCTGAGAAACTTCTTTGTGTTCTGTGAAATCATCTCACAGAGTTACAGCTTTCCGCTCAAGAAGCCTTTCGCTAAGACAGTTCTTGTGGAATTGGCAAAGTGATATTTGGAAGCCCATAGAGGGCTGTGGTGAAAAAGGAAATATCCTAAGATGAAATCTGGAAAGAAGCTTTCTGAGAAACTGCTTAGTGTTCTGTTAATTCATCTCACAGAGTTACATGTGTATTTCGTGGATCTCTTTGCTAGCCTTATTTCTGTGGAATCTGAGAACAGATATTTCGGATCCCATTGATGACTATAGGGCCAAAGGAAATATCCTCCCAAAACAAAGAGAAAGAAGCTTTCTGAGAAACTTCTTTGTGTTCTGTGAAATCATCTCACAGAGTTACAGCTTTCCGCTCAAGAAGCCTTTCGCTAAGACAGTTCTTGTGGAATTGGCAAAGGGATATTTGGAAGCCCATAGAGGGCTATGGTGAAAAAGGAAATATCCTCAGATGAAATCTGGAAAGAAGCTTTCTGAGAAACTGCTTAGTGTTCTGTTAATTCATCTCACAGAGTTACATGTGTATTTCGTGGATCAATTTGCTAGCCTTATTTCTGTGTAATCTGAGAACAGATATTTCGGATCCCTTTGAAAACTATAGGGCCAAAGGAAATATCCTCCGATAACAAAGAGAAAGAAGCTTTCTGAGAAACTTCTTTGTGTTCTGTGAAATCATCTCACAGAGTTACAGCTTTCCCCTCAAGAAGCCTTTCGCTAAGACAGTTCTTGTGGAATTGGCAAAGTGATATTTGGAAGCCCATAGAGGGCTATGGTGAAAAAGGAAATATCCTCAGATGAAATCTGGAAAGAAGCTTTCTGAGAAACTGCTTAGTGTTCTGTTAATTCATCTCACAGAGTTACATGTGTATTTCGTGGATCTCTTTGCTAGCCTTATTTCTGTGGAGTCTGAGAACAGATATTTCGGATCCCATTGGAGAGTATAGGGCCAAAGGAAATATCCTCAGATAACAAAGAGAAGGAAGCTTTCTGAGAAACTTCTTTGTGTTCTGTGAAATCATCTCACAGAGTTACAGCTTTCCCCTCAAGAAGCCTTTCGCTAAGACAGTTCTTGTGGAATTGGCAAAGTGATATTTGGAAGCCCATAGAGGGCTATGGTGAAAAAGGAAATATCCTCACAGGAAATCTGGAAAGAAGCTTTCTGAGAAACTGCTTAGTGTTCTGTTAATTCATCTCACAGAGTTACATGTGTATTTCGTGGATCTCTTTGCTAGCCTTATTTCTGTGGAATCTGAGAAGAGATATTTCAGATCCCTTTGAAAACTATAGAGCCAAAGGAAATATCCTCCGATAACAAAGAGAAAGAAGCTTTCTGAGAAACTTCTTTGTGTTCTGTGAAATCATCTCACAGAGTTACAGCTTTCCGCTCAGGAAGCCTTTCGCTAAGACAGTTCTTGTGGAATTGGCAAAGTGATATTTGGAAGCCCATAGAGGGCTATGGTGAAAAAGGAAATATCCTCAGATGAAATCTGGAAAGAAGCTTTCTGAGAAACTGCTTAGTGTTCTGTTAATTCATCTCACAGAGTTACATGTGTATTTCGTGGATCTCTTTGCTAGCCTTATTTCTGTGGAATCTGAGAACAGATATTTCGGATCGCTCTGAAGACTATAGGGCCAAAGGAAATATCCTCCCATAACAAAGAGAAAGAAGCTTTCTGAGAAACTTCTTTGTGTTCTGTGAAATCATCTCACAGAGTTACAGCTTTCCCCTCAAGAAGCCTTTCGCTAAGACAGTTCTTGTGGAATTGGCAAAGTGATATTTGGAAGCCCATAGAGGGCTATGGTGAAAAAGGAAATATCCTCCGATGAAATCTGGAAAGAAGCTTTCTGAGAAACTGCTTAGTGTTCTGTTAATTCATCTCACAGAGTTACATGTGTATTTCGTGGATCTCTTTGCTAGCCTTATTTCTGTGGAATCTGAGAACAGATATTTCGGATCGCTCTGAAGACTATAGGGCCAAAGGAAATATCCTCCGATAACAAAGAGAAAGAAGCTTTCTGAGAAACTTCTTCGTTTTCTGTGAAATCATCTCACAGAGTTACAGCTTTCCCCTCAAGAAGCCTTTCGCTAAGACAGTTCTTGTGGAATTGGCAAAGTGATATTTGGAAGCCCGTAGAGGGCTATGGTGAAAAAGGAAATATCCTCAGATGAAATCTGGAAAGAAGCTTTCTGAGAAACTGCTTAGTGTTCTGTTAATTCATCTCACAGAGTTACATGTGTATGTCGTGGATCTCTTTGCTAGCCTGATTTCTGTGGAATCTGAGAACAGATATTTCGGATCCCTTTGAAGAGTATAGGGCCAAAGGAAATATCCTCCCATAACAAAGAGAAAGAAGCTTTCTGAGAAACTTCTTTGTGTTCTGTGAAATCATCTCACAGAGTTACAGCTTTCCGCTCAAGAAACCTTTCGCTAAGACAGTTCTTGTGGAATTGGAAAAGTGCTATTTGGAAGCCCATAGAGGGCTGTGGTGAAAAAGGAAATATCCTAAGATGAAATCTGGAAAGAAGCTTTCTGAGAAACTGCTTAGTGTTCTGTTAATTCATCTCACAGAGTTACATGTGTATTTCGTGGATCTCTTTGCTAGCCTTATTTCTGTGGAATCTGAGAACAGATATTTCGGATCCCATTGATGACTATAGGGCCAAAGGAAATATCCTCCCAAAACAAAGAGAAAGAAGCTTTCTGAGAAACTTCTTTGTGTTCTGTGAAATCATCTCACAGAGTTACACCTTTCCGCTCAAGAAGCCTTTCGCTAAGACAGTTCTTGTGGAATTGGCAAAGTCATATTTGGAAGCCCATAGAGGGCTATGGTGAAAAAGGAAATATCCTCAGATGAAATCTGGAAAGAAGCTTTCTGAGAAACTGCTTAGTGTTCTGTTAATTCATCTCACAGAGTTACATGTGTATTTCGTGGATCAATTTGCTAGCCTTATTTCTGTGGAATCTGAGAACAGATATTTCGGATCCCTTTGAAAACTATAGGGCCAAAGGAAATATCCTCCGATAACAAAGAGAAAGAAGCTTTCTGAGAAACTTCTTTGTGTTCTGTAAAATCATCTCACAGAGTTACAGCTTTCCCCTCAAGAAGCCTTTCGCTAAGACAGTTCTTGTGGAATTGCCAAAGTGATATTTGGAAGCCCTTAGAGGGCTATGGTGAAAAAGGAAATATCCTCAGATGAAATCTGGAAAGAAGCTTTCTGAGAAACTGCTTAGTGTTCTGTTAATTCATCTCACAGAGTTACATGTGTATTTCGTGGATCTCTTTGCTAGCCTTATTTCTGTGGAGTCTGAGAACAGATATTTCGGATCCCATTGGAGACTATAGGGCCAAAGGAAATATCCTCCGATAACAAAGAGAAGGAAGCTTTCTGAGAAACTTCTTTGTGTTCTGTGAAATCATCTCACAGAGTTACAGCTTTCCCCTCAAGAAGCCTTTCGCTAAGACAGTTCTTGTGGAATTGGCAAAGTGATATTAGGAAGCCCATAGAGGGCTATGCTGAAAAAGGAAATATCCTCAGATGAAATCTAGAAAGAATCTTTCTGAGAAACTGCTTAGTGTTCTGTTAATTCATCTCACAGAGTTACATGTGTATTTCGTGGATCTCTTTGCTAGCCTGATTTCTGTGGAATCTGAGAACAGATATTTCGGATCCCTTTGAAAACTATAGGGCCAAAGGAAATATCCTCCGATAACAAAGAGAAAGAAGCTTTCTGAGAAACTTCTTTGTGTTCTGTGAAATCATCTCACAGAGTTACAGCTTTCCCCTCAAGAAGCCTTTCGCTAAGACAGTTCTTGTGGAATTGGCAAAGTGATATTTGGAAGCCCATAGAGGGCTATGGTGAAAAAGGAAATATCCTCACAGGAAATCTGGAAAGAAGCTTTCTGAGAAACTGCTTAGTGTTCTGTTAATTCATCTCACAGAGTTACATGTGTATTTCGTGGATCTCTTTGCTAGCCTTATTTTTGTGGAATCTGAGAACAGATATTTCGGATCGCTCTGAAGACTATAGGGCCAAAGGAAATATCCTCCCATAACAAACAGAAAGAAGCCTCCTGAGAAACTTCTTTGTGTTCTGTGAAATCATCTCACAGAGTTACAGCTTTCCCCTCAAGAAGCCTTTCGCTAAGACAGTTCTTGTGGAATTGGCAAAGTGATATTTGGAAGCCCATAGAGGGCTATGGTGAAAAAGGAAATATCCTCAGATGAAATCTGGAAAGAAGCTTTCTGAGAAACTGCTTAGTGTTGTGTTAATTCATCTCACAGAGTTACATGTGTGTTTCGTGGATCTCTTTGCTAGCCTTATTTCTGTGGAATCTGAGAACAGATATTTCGGATCCCTTTGAAAACTATAGGGCCAAAGGAAATATCCTCCGATAACAAAGAGAAAGAAGCTTTCTGAGAAACTTCTTTGTGTTCTGTGAAATCATCTCACAGAGTTACAGCTTTCCCCTCAAGAAGCCTTTCGCTGAGACAGTTCTTGTGGAATTGGCAAAGTGATATTTGGAAGCCCATAGAGGGCTATGGTGAAAAAGGAAATATCCTCAGATGAAATCTGGAAAGAAGCTTTCTGAGAAACTGCTTAGTGTTCTGTTAATTCATCTCACAGAGTTACATGTGTATTTCGTGGATCTCTTTGCTAGCCTTATTTCTGTGGAATCTGAGAACAGATATTTCAGATCCCTTTGAAAACTATAGAGCCAAAGGAAATATCCTCCCATAACAAAGAGAAAGAAGCTTTCTGAGAAACTTCTTTGTGTTCTGTGAAATCATCTCACTGAGTTACAGCTTTCCGCTCAGGAAGCCTTTCGCTAAGACAGTTCTTGTGGAATTGGCAAAGTGATATTTGGAAGCCCATAGAGGGCTATGGTGAAAAAGGAAATATCCTCAGATGAAATCTGGAAAGAAGCTTTCTGAGAAACTGCTTAGTGTTCTGTTAATTCATCTCACAGAGTTACATGTGTATTTCGTGGATCTCTTTTCTAGCCTTATTTCTGTGGAATCTGAGAACAGATATTTCGGATCGCTCTGAAGACTATAGGGCCAAAGGAAATATCCTCCCATAACAAAGAGAAAGAAGCTTTCTGAGAAACTTCTTTGTGTTCTGTGAAATCATATCACAGAGTTACAGCTTTCCCCTCAAGAAGCCTTTTGCTAAGACAGTTCTTGTGGAATTGGCAAAGTGATATTTGGAAGCCCATAGAGGGCTACGGTGAAAAAGGAAATATCCTCAGATGAAATCTGGAAAGAAGCTTTCTGAGAAACTGCTTAGTGTTCTGTTAATTCATCTCACAGAGTTACATGTGTATTTCGTGGATCTCTTTGCTAGCCTTATTTCTGTGGAATCTGAGAACAGATATTTCGGATCCCTTTGAAGAGTATAGGGCCAAAGGAAATATCCTCCCATAACAAAGAGAAAGAAGCTTTCTGAGAAACTTCTTTGTGTTCTGTGAAATCATCTCACAGAGTTACAGCTTTCCGCTGAAGAAGCCTTTCGCTAAGACAGTTCTTGTGGAATTGGAAAAGTGATATTTGGAAGCCCATAGAGGGCTGTGGTAAAAAAGGAAATATCCTAAGATGAAATCTGGAAAGAAGCTTTCTGAGAAACTGCTTAGTGTTCTGTTAATTCATCTCACAGAGTTACATGTGTATTTCGTGGATCTCCTTGCTAGCCTTATTTCTGTTGGATCTGAGAACAGATATATCGGATCCCATTGGAGACTATAGGGCCAAAGGAAATATCTTCCGATAACAAAGAGAAAGAAGCTTTCTGAGAAACTTTTTTGGGTTCTGTGAAATCATCTCACAGAGTTACAGCTTTCCCCTCAAGAAGCCTTTCGCTGAGACAGTTCTTGTGGAATTGGCAAAGTGATATTTGGAAGCCCATAGAGGGCTATGGTGAAAAAGGAAATATCCTCACAGGAAATCTGGAAAGAAGCTTTCTGAGAAACTGCTTAGTGTTCTGTTAATTCATCTCACAGAGTTACATGTGTATTTCGTGGATCTCTTTGCTAGCCTTATTTCTGTGGAGTCTGAGAACAGATATTTCGGATCCCATTGGAGACTATAGGGCCAAAGGAAATATCCTCCGATAACAAAGAGAAGGAAGCTTTCTGAGAAACTTCTTTGTGTTCTGTGAAATCATCTCACAGAGTTACAGCTTTCCCCTCAAGAAGCCTTTCGCTAAGACAGTTCTTGTGGAATTGGCAAAGTGATATTAGGAAGCCCATAGAGGGCTATGCTGAAAAAGGAAATATCCTCAGATGAAATCTAGAAAGAATCTTTCTGAGAAACTGCTTAGTGTTCTGTTAATTCATCTCACAGAGTTACATGTGTATTTCGTGGATCTCTTTGCTAGCCTGATTTCTGTGGAATCTGAGAACAGATATTTCGGATCCCTTTGAAAACTATAGGGCCAAAGGAAATATCCTCCGATAACAAAGAGAAAGAAGCTTTCTGAGAAACTTCTTTGTGTTCTGTGAAATCATCTCACAGAGTTACAGCTTTCCCCTCAAGAAGCCTTTCGCTAAGACAGTTCTTGTGGAATTGGCAAAGTGATATTTGGAAGCCCATAGAGGGCTATGGTGAAAAAGGAAATATCCTCACAGGAAATCTGGAAAGAAGCTTTCTGAGAAACTGCTTAGTGTTCTGTTAATTCATCTCACAGAGTTACATGTGTATTTCGTGGATCTCTTTGCTAGCCTTATTTTTGTGGAATCTGAGAACAGATATTTCGGATCGCTCTGAAGACTATAGGGCCAAAGGAAATATCCTCCCATAACAAACAGAAAGAAGCCTCCTGAGAAACTTCTTTGTGTTCTGTGAAATCATCTCACAGAGTTACAGCTTTCCCCTCAAGAAGCCTTTCGCTAAGACAGTTCTTGTGGAATTGGCAAAGTGATATTTGGAAGCCCATAGAGGGCTATGGTGAAAAAGGAAATATCCTCAGATGAAATCTGGAAAGAAGCTTTCTGAGAAACTGCTTAGTGTTGTGTTAATTCATCTCACAGAGTTACATGTGTGTTTCGTGGATCTCTTTGCTAGCCTTATTTCTGTGGAATCTGAGAACAGATATTTCGGATCCCTTTGAAAACTATAGGGCCAAAGGAAATATCCTCCGATAACAAAGAGAAAGAAGCTTTCTGAGAAACTTCTTTGTGTTCTGTGAAATCATCTCACAGAGTTACAGCTTTCCCCTCAAGAAGCCTTTCGCTGAGACAGTTCTTGTGGAATTGGCAAAGTGATATTTGGAAGCCCATAGAGGGCTATGGTGAAAAAGGAAATATCCTCAGATGAAATCTGGAAAGAAGCTTTCTGAGAAACTGCTTAGTGTTCTGTTAATTCATCTCACAGAGTTACATGTGTATTTCGTGGATCTCTTTGCTAGCCTTATTTCTGTGGAATCTGAGAACAGATATTTCAGATCCCTTTGAAAACTATAGAGCCAAAGGAAATATCCTCCCATAACAAAGAGAAAGAAGCTTTCTGAGAAACTTCTTTGTGTTCTGTGAAATCATCTCACTGAGTTACAGCTTTCCGCTCAGGAAGCCTTTCGCTAAGACAGTTCTTGTGGAATTGGCAAAGTGATATTTGGAAGCCCATAGAGGGCTATGGTGAAAAAGGAAATATCCTCAGATGAAATCTGGAAAGAAGCTTTCTGAGAAACTGCTTAGTGTTCTGTTAATTCATCTCACAGAGTTACATGTGTATTTCGTGGATCTCTTTTCTAGCCTTATTTCTGTGGAATCTGAGAACAGATATTTCGGATCGCTCTGAAGACTATAGGGCCAAAGGAAATATCCTCCCATAACAAAGAGAAAGAAGCTTTCTGAGAAACTTCTTTGTGTTCTGTGAAATCATATCACAGAGTTACAGCTTTCCCCTCAAGAAGCCTTTTGCTAAGACAGTTCTTGTGGAATTGGCAAAGTGATATTTGGAAGCCCATAGAGGGCTACGGTGAAAAAGGAAATATCCTCAGATGAAATCTGGAAAGAAGCTTTCTGAGAAACTGCTTAGTGTTCTGTTAATTCATCTCACAGAGTTACATGTGTATTTCGTGGATCTCTTTGCTAGCCTTATTTCTGTGGAATCTGAGAACAGATATTTCGGATCCCTTTGAAGAGTATAGGGCCAAAGGAAATATCCTCCCATAACAAAGAGAAAGAAGCTTTCTGAGAAACTTCTTTGTGTTCTGTGAAATCATCTCACAGAGTTACAGCTTTCCGCTGAAGAAGCCTTTCGCTAAGACAGTTCTTGTGGAATTGGAAAAGTGATATTTGGAAGCCCATAGAGGGCTGTGGTAAAAAAGGAAATATCCTAAGATGAAATCTGGAAAGAAGCTTTCTGAGAAACTGCTTAGTGTTCTGTTAATTCATCTCACAGAGTTACATGTGTATTTCGTGGATCTCCTTGCTAGCCTTATTTCTGTTGGATCTGAGAACAGATATATCGGATCCCATTGGAGACTATAGGGCCAAAGGAAATATCTTCCGATAACAAAGAGAAAGAAGCTTTCTGAGAAACTTTTTTGGGTTCTGTGAAATCATCTCACAGAGTTACAGCTTTCCCCTCAAGAAGCCTTTCGCTGAGACAGTTCTTGTGGAATTGGCAAAGTGATATTTGGAAGCCCATAGAGGGCTATGGTGAAAAAGGAAATATCCTCACAGGAAATCTGGAAAGAAGCTTTCTGAGAAACTGCTTAGTGTTCTGTTAATTCATCTCACAGAGTTACATGTGTATTTCGTGGATCTGTTTGCTAGCCTTATTTCTGTGGAATCTGAGAACAGATATTTCGGATCCCTTTGAAGAGTATAGGGCCAAAGGAAATATCCTCCCATAACAAAGAGAAAGAAGCTTTCTGAGAAACTTCTTTGTGTTCTGTGAAATCATCTCACAGAGTTACATCTTTCCGCTCAAGAAGCCTTTCGCTAAGACAGTTCTTGTGGAATTGGCAAAGTGATATTTGGAAGCCCATAGAGGGCTATGGTGAAAAAGGAAATATCCTCACAGGAAATCTGGAAAGAAGCTTTCTGAGAAACTGCTTAGTGTTCTGTTAATTCATCTCACAGAGTTACATGTGTATTTCGTGGATCTCTTTGCTAGCCTTATTTCTGTGGAATCTGAGAACAGATATTTCGGATCCCATTGATGACTATAGGGCCAAAGGAAATATCCTCCCAAAACAAAGAGAAAGAAGCTTTCTGAGAAACTTCTTTGTGTTCTGTGAAATCATCTCACAGAGTTATAGCTTTCCGCTCAAGAAGCCTTTCGCTAAGACAGTTCTTGTGGAATTGGCAAAGGGATATTTGGAAGCCCATAGAGGGCTATGGTGAAAAAGGAAATATCCTCAGATGAAATCTGGAAAGAAGCTTTCTGAGAAACTGCTTAGTGTTCTGTTAATTCATCTCACAGAGTTACATGTGTATTTCGTGGATCAATTTGCTAGCCTTATTTCTGTGTAATCTGAGAACAGATATTTCGGATCCCTTTGAAAACTATAGGGCCAAAGGAAATATCCTCCGATAACAAAGAGAAAGAAGCTTTCTGAGAAACTTCTTTGTGTTCTGTGAAATCATCTCACAGAGTTACAGCTTTCCCCTCAAGAAGCCTTTCGCTAAGACAGTTCTTGTGGAATTGGCAAAGTGATATTTGGAAGCCCATAGAGGGCTATGGTGAAAAAGGAAATATCCTCAGATGAAATCTGGAAAGAAGGTTTCTGAGAAACTGCTTAGTGTTCTGTTAATTCATCTCACAGAGTTACATGTGTATTTCGTGGATCTCTTTGCTAGCCTTATTTCTGTGGAGTCTGAGAACAGATATTTCGGATCCCATTGGAGACTATAGGGCCAAAGGAAATATCCTCCGATAACAAAGAGAAGGAAGCTTTCTGAGAAACTTCTTTGTGTTCTGTGAAATCATCTCACAGAGTTACAGCTTTCCCCTCAAGAAGCCTTTCGCTAAGACAGTTCTTGTGGAATTGGCAAAGTGATATTTGGAAGCCCATAGAGGGCTATGGTGAAAAAGGAAATATCCTCACAGGAAATCTGGAAAGAAGCTTTCTGAGAAACTGCTTAGTGTTCTGTTAATTCATCTCACAGAGTTACATGTGTATTTCGTGGATCTCTTTGCTAGCCTTATTTCTGTGGAATCTGAGAACAGATATTTCAGATCCCTTTGAAAACTATAGAGCCAAAGGAAATATCCTCCGATAACAAAGAGAAAGAAGCTTTCTGAGAAACTTCTTTGTGTTCTGTGAAATCATCTCACAGAGTTACAGCTTTCCGCTCAGGAAGCCTTTCGCTAAGACAGTTCTTGTGGAATTGGCAAAGTGATATTTGGAAGCCCATAGAGGGCTAGGTTGAAAAAGGAAATATCCTCAGATGAAATCTGGAAAGAAGCTTTCTGAGAAACTGCTTAGTGTTCTGTTAATTCATCTCACAGAGTTACATGTGTATTTCGTGGATCTCTTTGCTAGCCTTATTTCTGTGGAATCTGAGAACAGATATTTCGGATCGCTCTGAAGACTATAGGGCCAAAGGAAATATCCTCCCATAACAAAGAGAAAGAAGCTTTCTGAGAAACTTCTTTGTGTTCTGTGAAATCATCTCACAGAGTTACAGCTTTCCCCTCAAGAAGCCTTTCGCTAAGTCAGTTCTTGTGGAATTGGCAAAGTGATATTTGGAAGCCCATAGAGGGCTATGGTGAAAAAGGAAATATCCTCCGATGAAATCTGGAAAGAAGCTTTCTGAGAAACTGCTTAGTGTTCTGTTAATTCATCTCACAGAGTTACATGTGTATTTCGTGGATCTCTTTGCTAGCCTTATTTCTGTGGAATCTTAGAACAGATATTTCGGATCGCTCTGAAGACTATAGGGCCAAAGGAAATATCCTCCGATAACAAAGAGAAAGAAGCTTTCTGAGAAACTTCTTCGTTTTCTGTGAAATCATCTCACAGAGTTACAGCTTTCCCCTCAAGAAGCCTTTCGCTAAGACAGTTCTTGTGGAATTGGCAAAGTGATATTTGGAAGCCCATAGAGGGCTATGGTGAAAAAGGAAATATCCTCACAGGAAATCTGGAAAGAAGCTTTCTGAGAAACTGCTTAGTGTTCTGTTAATTCATCTCACAGAGTTACATGTGTATTTCGTGGATCTCTTTGCTAGCCTTATTTCTGTGGAATCTGAGAAGAGATATTTCAGATCCCTTTGAAAACTATAGAGCCAAAGGAAATATCCTCCGATAACAAAGAGAAAGAAGCTTTCTGAGAAACTTCTTTGTGTTCTGTGAAATCATCTCACAGAGTTACAGCTTTCCGCTCAGGAAGCCTTTCGCTAAGACAGTTCTTGTGGAATTGGCAAAGTGATATTTGGAAGCCCATAGAGGGCTATGGTGAAAAAGGAAATATCCTCAGATGAAATCTGGAAAGAAGCTTTCTGAGAAACTGCTTAGTGTTCTGTTAATTCATCTCACAGAGTTACATGTGTATTTCGTGGATCTCTTTGCTAGCCTTATTTCTGTGGAATCTGAGAACAGATATTTCGGATCGCTCTGAAGACTATAGGGCCAAAGGAAATATCCTCCCATAACAAAGAGAAAGAAGCTTTCTGAGAAACTTCTTTGTGTTCTGTGAAATCATCTCACAGAGTTACAGCTTTCCCCTCAAGAAGCCTTTCGCTAAGACAGTTCTTGTGGAATTGGCAAAGTGATATTTGGAAGCCCATAGAGGGCTATGGTGAAAAAGGAAATATCCTCCGATGAAATCTGGAAAGAAGCTTTCTGAGAAACTGCTTAGTGTTCTGTTAATTCATCTCACAGAGTTACATGTGTATTTCGTGGATCTCTTTGCTAGCCTTATTTCTGTGGAATCTGAGAACAGATATTTCGGATCGCTCTGAAGACTATAGGGCCAAAGGAAATATCCTCCGATAACAAAGAGAAAGAAGCTTTCTGAGAAACTTCTTCGTTTTCTGTGAAATCATCTCACAGAGTTACAGCTTTCCCCTCAAGAAGCCTTTCGCTAAGACAGTTCTTGTGGAATTGGCAAAGTGATATTTGGAAGCCCGTAGAGGGCTATGGTGAAAAAGGAAATATCCTCAGATGAAATCTGGAAAGAAGCTTTCTGAGAAACTGCTTAGTGTTCTGTTAATTCATCTCACAGAGTTACATGTGTATGTCGTGGATCTCTTTGCTAGCCTGATTTCTGTGGAATCTGAGAACAGATATTTCGGATCCCTTTGAAGAGTATAGGGCCAAAGGAAATATCCTCCCATAACAAAGAGAAAGAAGCTTTCTGAGAAACTTCTTTGTGTTCTGTGAAATCATCTCACAGAGTTACAGCTTTCCGCTCAAGAAACCTTTCGCTAAGACAGTTCTTGTGGAATTGGAAAAGTGCTATTTGGAAGCCCATAGAGGGCTGTGGTGAAAAAGGAAATATCCTAAGATGAAATCTGGAAAGAAGCTTTCTGAGAAACTGCTTAGTGTTCTGTTAATTCATCTCACAGAGTTACATGTGTATTACGTGGATCTCTTTGCTAGCCTTATTTCTGTGGAATCTGAGAACAGATATTTCGGATCCCATTGATGACTATAGGGCCAAAGGAAATATCCTCCCAAAACAAAGAGAAAGAAGCTTTCTGAGAAACTTCTTTGTGTTCTGTGAAATCATCTCACAGAGTTACACCTTTCCGCTCAAGAAGCCTTTCGCTAAGACAGTTCTTGTGGAATTGGCAAAGTCATATTTGGAAGCCCATAGAGGGCTATGGTGAAAAAGGAAATATCCTCAGATGAAATCTGGAAAGAAGCTTTCTGAGAAACTGCTTAGTGTTCTGTTAATTCATCTCACAGAGTTACATGTGTATTTCGTGGATCAATTTGCTAGCCTTATTTCTGTGGAATCTGAGAACAGATATTTCGGATCCCTTTGAAAACTATAGGGCCAAAGGAAATATCCTCCGATAACAAAGAGAAAGAAGCTTTCTGAGAAACTTCTTTGTGTTCTGTAAAATCATCTCACAGAGTTACAGCTTTCCCCTCAAGAAGCCTTTCGCTAAGACAGTTCTTGTGGAATTGCCAAAGTGATATTTGGAAGCCCTTAGAGGGCTATGGTGAAAAAGGAAATATCCTCAGATGAAATCTGGAAAGAAGCTTTCTGAGAAACTGCTTAGTGTTCTGTTAATTCATCTCACAGAGTTACATGTGTATTTCGTGGATCTCTTTGCTAGCCTTATTTCTGTGGAGTCTGAGAACAGATATTTCGGATCCCATTGGAGACTATAGGGCCAAAGGAAATATCCTCCGATAACAAAGAGAAGGAAGCTTTCTGAGAAACTTCTTTGTGTTCTGTGAAATCATCTCACAGAGTTACAGCTTTCCCCTCAAGAAGCCTTTCGCTAAGACAGTTCTTGTGGAATTGGCAAAGTGATATTAGGAAGCCCATAGAGGGCTATGCTGAAAAAGGAAATATCCTCAGATGAAATCTAGAAAGAATCTTTCTGAGAAACTGCTTAGTGTTCTGTTAATTCATCTCACAGAGTTACATGTGTATTTCGTGGATCTCTTTGCTAGCCTGATTTCTGTGGAATCTGAGAACAGATATTTCGGATCCCTTTGAAAACTATAGGGCCAAAGGAAATATCCTCCGATAACAAAGAGAAAGAAGCTTTCTGAGAAACTTCTTTGTGTTCTGTGAAATCATCTCACAGAGTTACAGCTTTCCCCTCAAGAAGCCTTTCGCTAAGACAGTTCTTGTGGAATTGGCAAAGTGATATTTGGAAGCCCATAGAGGGCTATGGTGAAAAAGGAAATATCCTCACAGGAAATCTGGAAAGAAGCTTTCTGAGAAACTGCTTAGTGTTCTGTTAATTCATCTCACAGAGTTACATGTGTATTTCGTGGATCTCTTTGCTAGCCTTATTTTTGTGGAATCTGAGAACAGATATTTCGGATCGCTCTGAAGACTATAGGGCCAAAGGAAATATCCTCCCATAACAAACAGAAAGAAGCCTTCTGAGAAACTTCTTTGTGTTCTGTGAAATCATCTCACAGAGTTACAGCTTTCCCCTCAAGAAGCCTTTCGCTAAGACAGTTCTTGTGGAATTGGCAAAGTGATATTTGGAAGCCCATAGAGGGCTATGGTGAAAAAGGAAATATCCTCAGATGAAATCTGGAAAGAAGCTTTCTGAGAAACTGCTTAGTGTTGTGTTAATTCATCTCACAGAGTTACATGTGTGTTTCGTGGATCTCTTTGCTAGCCTTATTTCTGTGGAATCTGAGAACAGATATTTCGGATCCCTTTGAAAACTATAGGGCCAAAGGAAATATCCTCCGATAACAAAGAGAAAGAAGCTTTCTGAGAAACTTCTTTGTGTTCTGTGAAATCATCTCACAGAGTTACAGCTTTCCCCTCAAGAAGCCTTTCGCTGAGACAGTTCTTGTGGAATTGGCAAAGTGATATTTGGAAGCCCATAGAGGGCTATGGTGAAAAAGGAAATATCCTCAGATGAAATCTGGAAAGAAGCTTTCTGAGAAACTGCTTAGTGTTCTGTTAATTCATCTCACAGAGTTACATGTGTATTTCGTGGATCTCTTTGCTAGCCTTATTTCTGTGGAATCTGAGAACAGATATTTCAGATCCCTTTGAAAACTATAGAGCCAAAGGAAATATCCTCCCATAACAAAGAGAAAGAAGCTTTCTGAGAAACTTCTTTGTGTTCTGTGAAATCATCTCACTGAGTTACAGCTTTCCGCTCAGGAAGCCTTTCGCTAAGACAGTTCTTGTGGAATTGGCAAAGTGATATTTGGAAGCCCATAGAGGGCTATGGTGAAAAAGGAAATATCCTCAGATGAAATCTGGAAAGAAGCTTTCTGAGAAACTGCTTAGTGTTCTGTTAATTCATCTCACAGAGTTACATGTGTATTTCGTGGATCTCTTTTCTAGCCTTATTTCTGTGGAATCTGAGAACAGATATTTCGGATCGCTCTGAAGACTATAGGGCCAAAGGAAATATCCTCCCATAACAAAGAGAAAGAAGCTTTCTGAGAAACTTCTTTGTGTTCTGTGAAATCATATCACAGAGTTACAGCTTTCCCCTCAAGAAGCCTTTTGCTAAGACAGTTCTTGTGGAATTGGCAAAGTGATATTTGGAAGCCCATAGAGGGCTACGGTGAAAAAGGAAATATCCTCAGATGAAATCTGGAAAGAAGCTTTCTGAGAAACTGCTTAGTGTTCTGTTAATTCATCTCACAGAGTTACATGTGTATTTCGTGGATCTCTTTGCTAGCCTTATTTCTGTGGAATCTGAGAACAGATATTTCGGATCCCTTTGAAGAGTATAGGGCCAAAGGAAATATCCTCCCATAACAAAGAGAAAGAAGCTTTCTGAGAAACTTCTTTGTGTTCTGTGAAATCATCTCACAGAGTTACAGCTTTCCGCTGAAGAAGCCTTTCGCTAAGACAGTTCTTGTGGAATTGGAAAAGTGATATTTGGAAGCCCATAGAGGGCTGTGGTAAAAAAGGAAATATCCTAAGATGAAATCTGGAAAGAAGCTTTCTGAGAAACTGCTTAGTGTTCTGTTAATTCATCTCACAGAGTTACATGTGTATTTCGTGGATCTCCTTGCTAGCCTTATTTCTGTTGGATCTGAGAACAGATATATCGGATCCCATTGGAGACTATAGGGCCAAAGGAAATATCTTCCGATAACAAAGAGAAAGAAGCTTTCTGAGAAACTTTTTTGGGTTCTGTGAAATCATCTCACAGAGTTACAGCTTTCCCCTCAAGAAGCCTTTCGCTGAGACAGTTCTTGTGGAATTGGCAAAGTGATATTTGGAAGCCCATAGAGGGCTATGGTGAAAAAGGAAATATCCTCACAGGAAATCTGGAAAGAAGCTTTCTGAGAAACTGCTTAGTGTTCTGTTAATTCATCTCACAGAGTTACATGTGTATTTCGTGGATCTCTTTGCTAGCCTTATTTCTGTGGAATCTGAGAACAGATATTTCGGATCCCTTTGAAGAGTATAGGGCCAAAGGAAATATCCTCCCATAACAAAGAGAAAGAAGCTTTCTGAGAAACTTCTTTGTGTTCTGTGAAATCATCTCACAGAGTTACATCTTTCCGCTCAAGAAGCCTTTCGCTAAGACAGTTCTTGTGGAATTGGCAAAGTGATATTTGGAAGCCCATAGAGGGCTATGGTGAAAAAGGAAATATCCTCACAGGAAATCTGGAAAGAAGCTTTCTGAGAAACTGCTTAGTGTTCTGTTAATTCATCTCACAGAGTTACATGTGTATTTCGTGGATCTCTTTGCTAGCCTTATTTCTGTGGAATCTGAGAACAGATATTTCGGATCCCATTGATGACTATAGGGCCAAAGGAAATATCCTCCCAAAACAAAGAGAAAGAAGCTTTCTGAGAAACTTCTTTGTGTTCTGTGAAATCATCTCACAGAGTTACAGCTTTCCCCTCAAGAAGCCTTTCGCTAAGACAGTTCTTGTGGAATTGGCAAAGTGATATTTGGAAGCCCATAGAGGGCTATGGTGAAAAAGGAAATATCCTCAGATGAAATCTGGAAAGAAGGTTTCTGAGAAACTGCTTAGTGTTCTGTTAATTCATCTCACAGAGTTACATGTGTATTTCGTGGATCTCTTTGCTAGCCTTATTTCTGTGGAGTCTGAGAACAGATATTTCGGATCCCATTGGAGACTATAGGGCCAAAGGAAATATCCTCCGATAACAAAGAGAAGGAAGCTTTCTGAGAAACTTCTTTGTGTTCTGTGAAATCATCTCACAGAGTTACAGCTTTCCCCTCAAGAAGCCTTTCGCTAAGACAGTTCTTGTGGAATTGGCAAAGTGATATTTGGAAGCCCATAGAGGGCTATGGTGAAAAAGGAAATATCCTCACAGGAAATCTGGAAAGAAGCTTTCTGAGAAACTGCTTAGTGTTCTGTTAATTCATCTCACAGAGTTACATGTGTATTTCGTGGATCTCTTTGCTAGCCTTATTTCTGTGGAATCTGAGAACAGATATTTCAGATCCCTTTGAAAACTATAGAGCCAAAGGAAATATCCTCCGATAACAAAGAGAAAGAAGCTTTCTGAGAAACTTCTTTGTGTTCTGTGAAATCATCTCACAGAGTTACAGCTTTCCGCTCAGGAAGCCTTTCGCTAAGACAGTTCTTGTGGAATTGGCAAAGTGATATTTGGAAGCCCATAGAGGGCTAGGTTGAAAAAGGAAATATCCTCAGATGAAATCTGGAAAGAAGCTTTCTGAGAAACTGCTTAGTGTTCTGTTAATTCATCTCACAGAGTTACATGTGTATTTCGTGGATCTCTTTGCTAGCCTTATTTCTGTGGAATCTGAGAACAGATATTTCGGATCGCTCTGAAGACTATAGGGCCAAAGGAAATATCCTCCCATAACAAAGAGAAAGAAGCTTTCTGAGAAACTTCTTTGTGTTCTGTGAAATCATCTCACAGAGTTACAGCTTTCCCCTCAAGAAGCCTTTCGCTAAGTCAGTTCTTGTGGAATTGGCAAAGTGATATTTGGAAGCCCATAGAGGGCTATGGTGAAAAAGGAAATATCCTCCGATGAAATCTGGAAAGAAGCTTTCTGAGAAACTGCTTAGTGTTCTGTTAATTCATCTCACAGAGTTACATGTGTATTTCGTGGATCTCTTTGCTAGCCTTATTTCTGTGGAATCTTAGAACAGATATTTCGGATCGCTCTGAAGACTATAGGGCCAAAGGAAATATCCTCCGATAACAAAGAGAAAGAAGCTTTCTGAGAAACTTCTTCGTTTTCTGTGAAATCATCTCACAGAGTTACAGCTTTCCCCTCAAGAAGCCTTTCGCTAAGACAGTTCTTGTGGAATTGGCAAAGTGATATTTGGAAGCCCGTAGAGGTCTATGGTGAAAAAGGAAATATCCTCAGATGAAATCTGGAAAGAAGCTTTCTGAGAAACTGCTTAGTGTTCTGTTAATTCATCTCACAGAGTTACATGTGTATTTCGTGGATCTCTTTGCTAGCCTTATTTCTGTGGAATCTGAGAACAGATATTTCGGATCCCATTGATGACTATAGGGCCAAAGGAAATATCCTCCCAAAACAAAGAGAAAGAAGCTTTCTGAGAAACTTCTTTGTGTTCTGTGAAATCATCTCACAGAGTTACAGCTTTCCCCTCAAGAAGCCTTTCGCTAAGACAGTTCTTGTGGAATTGGCAAAGTGATATTTGGAAGCCCATAGAGGGCTATGCTGAAAAAGGAAATATCCTCAGATGAAATCTAGAAAGAATCTTTCTGAGAAACTGCTTAGTGTTCTGTTAATTCATCTCACAGGGTTACATGTGCATTGCGTGGATCTCTTTGCTAGCCTGATTTCTGTGGAATCTGAGAACAGATATTTCGGATCCCTTTGAAAACTATAGGGCCAAAGGAAATATCCTCCGATAACAAAGAGAAAGAAGCTTTCTGAGAAACTTCTTTGTGTTCTGTGAAATCATCTCACAGAGTTACAGCTTTCCCCTCAAGAAGCCTTTCGCTAAGACAGTTCTTGTGGAATTGGCAAAGTGATATTTGGAAGCCCATAGAGGGCTATGGTGAAAAAGGAAATATCCTCACAGGAAATCTGGAAAGAAGCTTTCTGAGAAACTGCTTAGTGTTCTGTTAATTCATCTCACAGAGTTACATGTGTATTTCGTGGATCTCTTTGCTAGCCTTATTTCTGTGGAATCTGAGAACAGATATTTCGGATCGCTCTGAAGACTATAGGGCCAAAGGAAATATCCTCCCATAACAAACAGAAAGAAGCTTTCTGAGAAACTTCTTTGTGTTCTGTGAAATCATCTCACAGAGTTACAGCTTTCCGCTCAGGAAGCCTTTCGCTAAGACAGTTCTTGTGGAATTGGCAAAGTGATATTTGGAAGCCCATAGAGGGCTATGGTGAAAAAGGAAATATCCTCAGATGAAATCTGGAAAGAAGCTTTCTGAGAAACTGCTTAGTGTTCTGTTAATTCATCTCACAGAGTTACATGTGTATTTCGTGGATCTCTTTGCTAGCCTTATTTCTGTGGAATCTGAGAACAGATATTTCGGATCCCATTGATGACTATAGGGCCAAAGGAAATATCCTCCCAAAACAAAGAGAAAGAAGCTTTCTGAGAAACTTCTTTGTGTTCTGTGAAATCATCTCACAGAGTTACAGCTTTCCCCTCAAGAAGCCTTTCGCTGAGACAGTTCTTGTGGAATTGGCAAAGTGATATTTGGAAGCCCATAGAGGGCTATGGTGAAAAAGGAAATATCCTCACAGGAAATCTGGAAAGAAGCTTTCTGAGAAACTGCTTAGTGTTCTGTTAATTCATCTCACAGAGTTACATGTGTATGTCGTGGATCTCTTTGGTAGCCTTATTTCTGTGGAATCTGAGAACAGATATTTCGGATCCCTTTGAAGAGTATAGGGCCAAAGGAAATATCCTCCCATAACAAAGAGAAAGAAGCTTTCTGAGAAACTTCTTTGTGTTCTGTGAAATCATCTCACAGAGTTACAGCTTTCCGCTCAAGAAGCCTTTCGCTAAGACAGTTCTTGTGGAATTGGCAAAGTGATATTTGGAAGCCCATAGAGGGCTGTGGTGAAAAAGGAAATATCCTAAGATGAAATCTGGAAAGAAGCTTTCTGAGAAACTGCTTAGTGTTCTGTTAATTCATCTCACAGAGTTACATGTGTATTTCGTGGATCTCTTTGCTAGCCTTATTTCTGTGGAATCTGAGAACAGATATTTCGGATCCCATTGATGACTATAGGGCCAAAGGAAATATCCTCCCAATACAAAGAGAAAGAAGCTTTCTGAGAAACTTCTTTGTGTTCTGTGAAATCATCTCACAGAGTTACAGCTTTCCCCTCAAGAAGCCTTTCGCTAAGACAGTTCTTGTGGAATTGGCAAAGTGATATTTGGAAGCCCATAGAGGGCTATGTTGAAAATGGAAATATCCTCACAGGAAATCTGGAAAGAAGCTTTCTGAGAAACTGCTTAGTGTTCTGTTAATTCATCTCACAGAGTTACATGTGTATTTCGTGGATCTCTTTGCTAGCCTTATTTCTGTGGAATCTGAGAACAGATATTTCAGATCCCTTTGAAAACTGTAGAGCCAAAGGAAATATCCTCCGATAACAAAGAGAAAGAAGCTTTCTGAGAAACTTCTTTGTGTTCTGTGAAATCATCTCACAGAGTTACAGCTTTCCGCTCAGGAAGCCTTTCACTAAGACAGTTCTTGTGGAATTGGCAAAGTGATATTTGGAAGCCCATAGAGGGCTATGGTGAAAAAGGAAATATCCTCAGATGAAATCTGGAAAGAAGCTTTCTGAGAAACTGCTTAGTGTTCTGTTAATTCATCTCACAGATTTACATGTGTATTTCGTGGATCTCTTTGCTAGCCTTATTTCTGTGGAATCTGAGAACAGATATTTCGGATCGCTCTGAAGACAATAGGGCCAAAGGAAATATCCTCCCATAACAAAGAGAAAGAAGCTTTCTGAGAAACTTCTTTGTGTTCTGTGAAATCATCTCACAGAGTTACAGCTTTCCCCTCAAGAAGCCTTTCGCTAAGACAGTTCTTGTGGAATTGGCAAAGTGATATTTGGAAGCCCATAGAGGGCTATGGTGAAAAAGGAAATATCCTCCGATGAAATCTGGAAAGAAGCTTTCTGAGAAACTGCTTAGTGTTCTGTTAATTCATCTCACAGAGTTACATGTGTATTTCGTGGATCTCTTTGCTAGCCTTATTTCTGTGGAATCTGAGAACAGATATTTCGGATCGCTCTGAAGACTATAGGGCCAAAGGAAATATCCTCCGATAACAAAGAGAAAGAAGCTTTCTGAGAAACTTCTTCGTTTTCTGTGAAATCATCTCACAGAATTACAGCTTTCCCCTCAAGAAGCCTTTCGCTAAGACAGTTCTTGTGGAATTGGCAAAGTGATATTTGGAAGCCCGTAGAGGGCTTTGGTGAAAAAGGAAATATCCTCAGATGAAATCTGGAAAGAAGCTTTCTGAGAAACTGCTTAGTGTTCTGTTAATTCATCTCACAGAGTTATATGTGTATGTCGTGGATCACTTTGCTAGCCTTATTTCTGTGGAATCTGAGAACAGATATTTCGGATCCCTTTGAAGAGTATAGGGCCAAAGGAAATATCCTCCCATAACAAAGAGAAAGAAGCTTTCTGAGAAACTTCTTTGTGTTCTGTGAAATCATCTCACAGAGTTACAGCTTTCCGCTCAAGAAGCCTTTCGCTAAGACAGTTCTTGTGGAATTGGAAAAGTGATATTTGGAAGCCCATAGAGGGCTGTGGTGAAAAAGGAAATATCCTAAGATGAAATCTGGAAAGAAGCTTTCTGAGAAACTGCTTAGTGTTCTGTTAATTCATCTCACAGAGTTACATGTGTATTTCATGGATCAATTTGGTAGCCTTATTTCTGTGGAATCTGAGAACAGATATTTCGGATCCCTTTGAAAACTATAGGGCCAAAGGAAATATCCTCCGATAACAAAGAGAAAGAAGCTTTCTGAGAAACTTTTTGTGTTCTGTGAAATCATCTCACAGAGTTACAGCTTTCCCCTCAAGAAGCCTTTCGCTAAGACAGTTCTTGTGGAATTGGCAAAGTGATATTTGGAAGCCCATAGAGGGCTATGGTGAAAAAGGAAATATCCTCAGATGAAATCTGGAAAGAAGCTTTCTGAGAAACTGCTTAGTGTTCTGTTAATTCATCTCACAGAGTTACATGTGTATTTCGTGGATCTCTTTGCTAGCCTTATTTCTGTGGAGTCTGAGAACAGATATTTCGGATCCCATTGGAGACTATAGGGCCAAAGGAAATATCCTCCGATAACAAAGAGAAGGAAGCTTTCTGAGAAACTTCTTTGTGTTCTGTGAAATCATCTCACAGAGTTACAGCTTTCCCCTCAAGAAGCCTTTCGCTAAGACAGTTCTTGTGGAATTGGCAAAGTGATATTTGGAAGCCCATAGAGGGCTATGCTGAAAAAGGAAATATCCTCAGATGAAATCTAGAAAGAATCTTTCTGAGAAACTGCTTAGTGTTCTGTTAATTCATCTCACAGAGTTACATGTGTATTGCGTGGATCTCTTTGCTAGCCTTATTTCTGTGGAATCTGAGAACAGATATTTCGGATCCCTTTGAAAACTATAGGGCCAAAGGAAATATCCTCCGATAACAAAGAGAAAGAAGATTTCTGAGAAACTTCTTTGTGTTCTGTGAAATCATCTCACAGAGTTACAGCTTTCCCCTCAAGAAGCCTTTCGCTAAGACAGTTCTTGTGGAATTGGCAAAGTGATATTTGGAAGCCCATAGAGGGCTATGGTGAAAAAGGAAATATCCTCACAGGAAATCTGGAAAGAAGCTTTCTGAGAAACTGCTTAGTGTTCTGTTAATTCATCTCACAGAGTTACATGTGTATTTCGTGGATCTCTTTGCTAGCCTTATTTCTGTGGAATCTGAGAACAGATATTTCTGATCGCTCTGAAGACTATAGGGCCAAAGGAAATATCCTCCCATAACAAACAGAAAGAAGCTTTCTGAGAAACTTCTTTGTGTTCTGTGAAATCATCTCACAGAGTTACAGCTTTCCGCTCAGGAAGCCTTTCGCTAAGACAGTTCTTGTGGAATTGGCAAAGTGATATTTGGAAGCCCATAGAGGGCTATGGTGAAAAAGGAAATATCCTCAGATGAAATCTGGAAAGAAGCTTTCTGAGAAACTGCTTAGTGTTCTGTTAATTCATCTCACAGAGTTACATGTGTATTTCGTGGATCTCTTTGCTAGCCTTATTTCTGTGGAATCTGAGAACAGATATTTCGGATCCCCTTGATGACTATAGGGCCAAAGGAAATATCCTCCCAAAACAAAGAGAAAGAAGCTTTCTGAGAAACTTCTTTGTGTTCTGTGAAATCATCTCACAGAGTTACAGCTTTCCGCTCAAGAAGCCTTTCGCTAAGACAGTTCTTGTGGAATTGGCAAAGTGATATTTGGAAGCCCATAGAGGGCTATGGTGAAAAAGGAAATATCCTCACAGGAAATCTGGAAAGAAGCTTTCTGAGAAACTGCTTAGTGTTCTGTTAATTCATCTCACAGAGTTACATGTGTATTTCGTGGATCTCCTTGCTAGCCTTATTTCTGTGGAGTCTGAGAACAGATATATCGGATCCCATTGGAGACTATAGGGCCAAAGGAAATATCCTCCGATAACAAAGAGGAAGAAGCTTTCTGAGAAACTTCTTTGGGTTCTGTGAAATCATCTCACAGAGTTACAGCTTTCCCCTCAAGAAGCCTTTCGCTAAGACAGTTCTTGTGGAATTGGCAAAGTGATATTTGGAAGCCCATAGAGGGCTATGGTGAAAAAGGAAATATCCTCATATGAAATCTGGAAAGAAGCTTTCTGAGAAACTGCTTAGTGTTCTGTTAATTCATCTCACAGAGTTACATGTGTGTTTCGTGGATCTCTTTGCTAGCCTTATTTCTGTGGAATCTGAGAACAGATATTTCGGATCCCTTTGAAAACTATAGGGCCAAAGGAAATATCCTCCGATAACAAAGAGAAAGAAGCTTTCTGAGAAACTTCTTTGTGTTCTGTGAAATCATCTCACAGAGTTACAGCTTTCCCCTCAAGAAGCCTTTCGCTGAGACAGTTCTTGTGGAATTGGCAAAGTGATATTTGGAAGCCCATAGAGGGCTATGGTGAAAAAGGAAATATCCTCACAGGAAATCTGGAAAGAAGCTTTCTGAGAAACTGCTTAGTGTTCTGTTAATTCATCTCACAGAGTTACATGTGTATGTCGTGGATCTCTTTGCTAGCCTTATTTCTGTGGAATCTGAGAACAGATATTTCGGATCGCTCTGAAGACTATAGGGCCAAAGGAAATATCCTCCCATAACAAACAGAAAGAAGCTTTCTGAGAAACTTCTTTGTGTTCTGTGAAATCATCTCACAGAGTTACAGCTTTCCCCTCAAGAAGCCTTTCGCTAAGACAGTTCTTGTGGAATTGGCAAAGTGATATTTGGAAGCCCATAGAGGGCTATGGTGAAAAAGGAAATATCCTCAGATGAAATCTGGAAAGAAGCTTTCTGAGAAACTGCTTAGTGTTCTGTTAATTCATCTCACAGAGTTACATGTGTATTTCGTGGATCTCTTTGCCAGCCTTATTTCTGTGGAATCTGAGAACAGATATTTCGGATCCCATTGGAGACTATAGGGCCAAAGGAAATATCCTCCGATAACAAAGAGAAAGAAGCTTTCTGAGAAACTTCTTTGTGTTCTGTGAAATCATCTCACAGAGTTACAGCTTTCCCCTCAAGAAGCCTTTCGCTAAGACAGTTCTTGTGGAATTGGCAAAGTGATATTTGGAAGCCCATAGAGGGCTATGCTGAAAAAGGAAATATCCTCAGATGAAATCTAGAAAGAATCTTTCTGAGAAACTGCTTAGTGTTCTGTTAATTCATCTCACAGAGTTACATGTGTATTTCGTGGATCTCTTTGCTAGCCTTATTTCTGTGGAGTCTGAGAACAGATATTTCGAATACCATTGGAGACTATAGGGCCAAAGGAAATATCCTCCGATAACAAAGAGAAGGAAGCTTTCTGAGAAACTTCTTTGTGTTCTGTGAAATCATCTCACAGAGTTACAGCTTTCCCCTCAAGAAGCCTTTCGCTAAGACAGTTCTTGTGGAATTGGCAAAGTGATATTTGGAAGCCCATAGAGGGCTATGCTGAAAAAGGAAATATCCTCAGATGAAATCTAGAAAGAATCTTTCTGAGAAACTGCTTAGTGTTCTGTTAATTCATCTCACAGAGTTATATGTGTATTGCGTGGATCTCTTTGCTAGCCTGATTTCTGTGGAATCTGAGAACAGATATTTCGGATCCCTTTGAAAACTATAGGGCCAAAGGAAATTTCCTCCGATAACAAAGAGAAAGAAGCTTTCTGAGAAACTTCTTTGTGTTCTGTGAAATCATCTCACAGAGTTACAGCTTTCCCCTCAAGAAGCCTTTCGCTAAGACAGTTCTTGTGGAATTGGCAAAGTGATATTTGGAAGCCCATAGAGGGCTATGGTGAAAAAAGGAAATATCCTCACAGGAAATCTGGAAAGAAGCTTTCTGAGAAACTGCTTAGTGTTCTGTTAATTCATCTCACAGAGTTACATGTGTATTTCGTGGATCTCTTTGCTAGCCTTATTTCTGTGGAATCTGAGAACAGATATTTCAGATCCCTTTGAAAACTGTAGAGCCAAAGGAAATATCCTCCCATAACAAACAGAAAGAAGCTTTCTGAGAAACTGCTTTGTGTTCTGTGAAATCATCTCACAGAGTTACAGCTTTCCGCTCAGGAAGCCTTTCGCTAAGACAGTTCTTGTGGAATTGGCAAAGTGATATTTGGAAGCCCATAGAGGGCTATGGTGAAAAAGGAAATATCCTCAGATGAAATCTGGAAAGAAGCTTTCTGAGAAACTGCTTAGTGTTCTGTTAATTCATCTCACAGAGTTACATGTGTATTTCGTGGATCTCTTTGCTAGCCTTATTTCTGTGGAATCTGAGAACAGATATTTCGGATCGCTCTGAAGACTATAGGGCCAAAGGAAATATCCTCCCATAACAAACAGAAAGAAGCTTTCTGAGAAACTTCTTTGTGTTCTGTGAAATCATCTCACAGAGTTACAGCTTTCCCCTCAAGAAGCCTTTCGCTAAGACAGTTCTTGTGGAATAGGCAAAGTGATATTTGGAAGCCCATAGAGGGCTATGGTGAAAAAGGAAATATCCTCAGATGAAATCTGGAAAGAAGCTTTCTGAGAAACTGCTTAGTGTTCTGTTAATTCATCTCACAGAGTTACATGTGTATTTCGTGGATCTCTTTGCTAGCCTTATTTCTGTGGAATCTGAGAACAGATATTTCGGATCCCATTGATGACTATAGGGTCAAAGGAAATATCCTCCCAAAACAAAGAGAAAGAAGCTTTCTGAGAAACTTCTTTGTGTTCTGTGAAATCATCTCACAGAGTTACAGCTTTCCGCTCAAGAAGCCTTTCGCTAGACAGTTCTTGTGGAATTGGCAAAGTGATATTTGGAAGCCCATAGAGGGCTATGGTGAAAAAGGAAATATCCTCAGATGAAATCTGGAAAGAAGCTTTCTGAGAAACTGCTTAGTGTTCTGTTAATTCATCTCACAGAGTTACATGTGTATTTCGTGGATCTCCTTGCTAGCCTTATTTCTGTGGAGTCTGAGAACAGATATATCGGATCCCATTGGAGACTATAGGGCCAAAGGAAATATCCTCAGATAACAAAGAGAAAGAAGCTTTCTGAGAAACTTCTATGGGTTCTGTGAAATCATCTCACAGAGTTACAGCTTTCCCCTCAAGAAGCCTTTCGCTAAGACAGTTCTTGTGGAATTGGCAAAGTGATATTTGGAAGCCCATAGAGGGCTATGGTGAAAAAGGAAATATCCTCATATGAAATCTGGAAAGAAGCTTTCTGAGAAACTGCTTAGTGTTCTGTTAATTCATCTCACAGAGTTACATGTGTGTTTCGTGGATCTCTTTGCTAGCCTTATTTCTGTGGAATCTGAGAACAGATATTTCGGATCCCTTTGAAAACTATAGGGCCAAAGGAAATATCCTCCGATAACAAAGAGAAAGAAGCTTTCTGAGAAACTTCTTTGTGTTCTGTGAAATCATCTCACAGAGTTACAGCTTTCCCCTCAAGAAGCCTTTCGCTGAGACAGTTCTTGTGGAATTGGCAAAGTGATATTTGGAAGCCCATAGAGGGCTATGGTGAAAAAGGAAATATCCTCACAGGAAATCTGGAAAGAAGCTTTCTGAGAAACTGCTTAGTGTTCTGTTAATTCATCTCACAGAGTTACATGTGTATGTCGTGGATCTCTTTGCTAGCCTTATTTCTGTGGAATCTGAGAACAGATATTTCGGATCCCTTTGAAGAGTATAGGGCCAAAGGAAATATCCTCCCATAACAAAGAGAAAGAAGCTTTCTGAGAAACTTCTTTGTGTTCTGTGAAATCATCTCACAGAGTTACAGCTTTCCGCTCAAGAAGCCTTTCGCTAAGACAGTTCTTGTGGAATTGGCAAAGTGATATTTGGAAGCCCATAGAGGGCTATGGTGAAAAAGGAAATATCCTCACAGGAAATCTGGAAAGAAGCTTTCTGAGAAACTGCTTAGTGTTCTGTTAATTCATCTCACAGAGTTACATGTGTATGTCGTGGATCTCTTTGCTAGCCTTATTTCTGTGGAATCTGAGAACAGATATTTCGGATCGCTCTGAAGACTATAGGGCCAAAGGAAATATCCTCCCATAACAAACAGAAAGAAGCTTTCTGAGAAACTTCTTTGTGTTCTGTGAAATCATCTCACAGAGTTACAGCTTTCCCCTCAAGAAGCCTTTCGCTAAGACAGTTCTTGTGGAATTGGCAAAGTGATATTTGGAAGCCCATAGAGGGCTATGGTGAAAAAGGAAATATCCTCAGATGAAATCTGGAAAGAAGCTTTCTGAGAAACTGCTTAGTGTTCTGTTAATTCATCTCACAGAGTTACATGTGTATTTCGTGGATCTCTTTGCCAGCCTTATTTCTGTGGAATCTGAGAACAGATATTTCGGATCCCATTGGAGACTATAGGGCCAAAGGAAATATCCTCCGATAACAAAGAGAAAGAAGCTTTCTGAGAAACTTCTTTGTGTTCTGTGAAATCATCTCACAGAGTTACAGCTTTCCCCTCAAGAAGCCTTTCGCTAAGACAGTTCTTGTGGAATTGGCAAAGTGATATTTGGAAGCCCATAGAGGGCTATGCTGAAAAAGGAAATATCCTCAGATGAAATCTAGAAAGAATCTTTCTGAGAAACTGCTTAGTGTTCTGTTAATTCATCTCACAGAGTTACATGTGTATTTCGTGGATCTCTTTGCTAGCCTTATTTCTGTGGAGTCTGAGAACAGATATTTCGAATCCCATTGGAGACTATAGGGCCAAAGGAAATATCCTCCGATAACAAAGAGAAGGAAGCTTTCTGAGAAACTTCTTTGTGTTCTGTGAAATCATCTCACAGAGTTACAGCTTTCCCCTCAAGAAGCCTTTCGCTAAGACAGTTCTTGTGGAATTGGCAAAGTGATATTTGGAAGCCCATAGAGGGCTATGCTGAAAAAGGAAATATCCTCAGATGAAATCTAGAAAGAATCTTTCTGAGAAACTGCTTAGTGTTCTGTTAATTCATCTCACAGAGTTATATGTGTATTGCGTGGATCTCTTTGCTAGCCTGATTTCTGTGGAATCTGAGAACAGATATTTCGGATCCCTTTGAAAACTATAGGGCCAAAGGAAATTTCCTCCGATAACAAAGAGAAAGAAGCTTTCTGAGAAACTTCTTTGTGTTCTGTGAAATCATCTCACAGAGTTACAGCTTTCCCCTCAAGAAGCCTTTCGCTAAGACAGTTCTTGTGGAATTGGCAAAGTGATATTTGGAAGCCCATAGAGGGCTATGGTGAAAAAAGGAAATATCCTCACAGGAAATCTGGAAAGAAGCTTTCTGAGAAACTGCTTAGTGTTCTGTTAATTCATCTCACAGAGTTACATGTGTATTTCGTGGATCGCTTTGCTAGCCTTATTTCTGTGGAATCTGAGAACAGATATTTCAGATCCCTTTGAAAACTGTAGAGCCAAAGGAAATATCCTCCCATAACAAACAGAAAGAAGCTTTCTGAGAAACTGCTTTGTGTTCTGTGAAATCATCTCACAGAGTTACAGCTTTCCGCTCAGGAAGCCTTTCGCTAAGACAGTTCTTGTGGAATTGGCAAAGTGATATTTGGAAGCCCATAGAGGGCTATGGTGAAAAAGGAAATATCCTCAGATGAAATCTGGAAAGAAGCTTTCTGAGAAACTGCTTAGTGTTCTGTTAATTCATCTCACAGAGTTACATGTGTATTTCGTGGATCTCTTTGCTAGCCTTATTTCTGTGGAATCTGAGAACAGATATTTCGGATCGCTCTGAAGACTATAGGGCCAAAGGAAATATCCTCCCATAACAAACAGAAAGAAGCTTTCTGAGAAACTTCTTTGTGTTCTGTGAAATCATCTCACAGAGTTACAGCTTTCCCCTCAAGAAGCCTTTCGCTAAGACAGTTCTTGTGGAATTGGCAAAGTGATATTTGGAAGCCCATAGAGGGCTATGGTGAAAAAGGAAATATCCTCAGATGAAATCTGGAAAGAAGCTTTCTGAGAAACTGCTTAGTGTTCTGTTAATTCATCTCACAGAGTTACATGTGTATTTCGTGGATCTCTTTGCTAGCCTTATTTCTGTGGAATCTGAGAACAGATATTTCGGATCCCATTGATGACTATAGGGTCAAAGGAAATATCCTCCCAAAACAAAGAGAAAGAAGCTTTCTGAGAAACTTCTTTGTGTTCTGTGAAATCATCTCACAGAGTTACAGCTTTCCGCTCAAGAAGCCTTTCGCTAGACAGTTCTTGTGGAATTGGCAAAGTGATATTTGGAAGCCCATAGAGGGCTATGGTGAAAAAGGAAATATCCTCAGATGAAATCTGGAAAGAAGCTTTCTGAGAAACTGCTTAGTGTTCTGTTAATTCATCTCACAGAGTTACATGTGTATTTCGTGGATCTCCTTGCTAGCCTTATTTCTGTGGAGTCTGAGAACAGATATATCGGATCCCATTGGAGACTATAGGGCCAAAGGAAATATCCTCAGATAACAAAGAGAAAGAAGCTTTCTGAGAAACTTCTATGGGTTCTGTGAAATCATCTAACAGAGTTACAGCGTTCCCCTCAAGAAGCCTTTCGCTAAGACAGTTCTTGTGGAATTGGCAAAGTGATATTTGGAAGCCCATAGAGGGCTATGGTGAAAAAGGAAATATCCTCATATGAAATCTGGAAAGAAGCTTTCTGAGAAACTGCTTAGTGTTCTGTTAATTCATCTCACAGAGTTACATGTGTGTTTCGTGGATCTCTTTGCTAGCCTTATTTCTGTGGAATCTGAGAACAGATATTTCGGATCCCTTTGAAAACTATAGGGCCAAAGGAAATATCCTCCGATAACAAAGAGAAAGAAGCTTTCTGAGAAACTTCTTTGTGTTCTGTGAAATCATCTCACAGAGTTACAGCTTTCCCCTCAAGAAGCCTTTCGCTGAGACAGTTCTTGTGGAATTGGCAAAGTGATATTTGGAAGCCCATAGAGGGCTATGGTGAAAAAGGAAATATCCTCACAGGAAATCTGGAAAGAAGCTTTCTGAGAAACTGCTTAGTGTTCTGTTAATTCATCTCACAGAGTTACATGTGTATGTCGTGGATCTCTTTGCTAGCCTTATTTCTGTGGAATCTGAGAACAGATATTTCGGATCCCTTTGAAGAGTATAGGGCCAAAGGAAATATCCTCCCATAACAAAGAGAAAGAAGCTTTCTGAGAAACTTCTTTGTGTTCTGTGAAATCATCTCACAGAGTTACAGCTTTCCGCTCAAGAAGCCTTTCGCTAAGACAGTTCTTGTGGAATTGGCAAAGTGATATTTGGAAGCCCTTAGAAGGCTGTGGTGAAAAAGGAAATATCCTAAGATGAAATCTGGAAAGAAGCTTTCTGAGAAACTGCTTAGTGTTCTGTTAATTCATCTCACAGAGTTACATGTGTATTTCGTGGATCTCTTTGCTAGCCTTATTTCTGTGGAATCTGAGAACAGATATTTCGGATCCCATTGATGACTATAGGGCCAAAGGAAATATCCTCCCAAAACAAAGAGAAAGAAGCTTTCTGAGAAACTTCTTTGTGTTCTGTGAAATCATCTCACAGAGTTACAGCTTTCCGCTCAAGAAGCCTTTCGCTAAGACAGTTCTTGTGGAATTGGCAAAGGGATATTTGGAAGCCCATAGAGGGCTATGGTGAAAAAGGAAATATCCTCAGATGAAATCTGGAAAGAAGCTTTCTGAGAAACTGCTTAGTGTTCTGTTAATTCATCTCACAGAGTTACATGTGTATTTCGTGGATCAATTTGCTAGCCTTATTTCTGTGTAATCTGAGAACAGATATTTCGGATCCCTTTGAAAACTATAGGGCCAAAGGAAATATCCTCCGATAACAAAGAGAAAGAAGCTTTCTGAGAAACTTCTTTGTGTTCTCTGAAATCATCTCACAGAGTTACAGCTTTCCCCTCAAGAAGCCTTTCGCTAAGACAGTTCTTGTGGAATTGGCAAAGTGATATTTGGAAGCCCATAGAGGGCTATGGTGAAAACGGAAATATCCTCAGATGAAATCTGGAAAGAAGCTTTCTGAGAAACTGCTTAGTGTTCTGTTAATTCATCTCACAGAGTTACATGTGTATTTCGTGGATCTCTTTGCTAGCCTTATTTCTGTGGAGTCTGAGAACAGATATTTCGGATCCCATTGGAGACTATAGGGCCAAAGGAAATATCCTCCGATAACAAAGAGAAGGAAGCTTTCTGAGAAACTTCTTTGTGTTCTGTGAAATCATCTCACAGAGTTACAGCTTTCCCCTCAAGAAGCCTTTCGCTAAGACAGTTCTTGTGGAATTGGCAAAGTGATATTTGGAAGCCCATAGAGGGCTATGGTGAAAAAGGAAATATCCTCACAGGAAATCTGGAAAGCAGCTTTCTGAGAAACTGCTTAGTGTTCTGTTAATTCATCTCACAGAGTTACATGTGTATGTCGTGGATCTCTTTGCTAGCCTTATTTCTGTGGAATCTGAGAACAGATATTTCAGATCCCTTTGAAAACTATAGAGCCAAAGGAAATATCCTCCGATAACAAAGAGAAAGAAGCTTTCTGAGAAACTTCTTTGTGTTCTGTGAAATCATCTCACAGAGTTACAGCTTTCCGCTCAAGAAGCCTTTCGCTAAGACAGTTCTTGTGGAATTGGCAAAGTGATATTTGGAAGCCCTTAGAAGGCTGTGGTGAAAAAGGAAATATCCTAAGATGAAATCTGGAAAGAAGCTTTCTGAGAAACTGCTTAGTGTTCTGTTAATTCATCTCACAGAGTTACATGTGTATTTCGTGGATCTCTTTGCTAGCCTTATTTCTGTGGAATCTGAGAACAGATATTTCGGATCCCATTGATGACTATAGGGCCAAAGGAAATATCCTCCCAAAACAAAGAGAAAGAAGCTTTCTGAGAAACTTCTTTGTGTTCTGTGAAATCATCTCACAGAGTTACAGCTTTCCGCTCAAGAAGCCTTTCGCTAAGACAGTTCTTGTGGAATTGGCAAAGGGATATTTGGAAGCCCATAGAGGGCTATGGTGAAAAAGGAAATATCCTCAGATGAAATCTGGAAAGAAGCTTTCTGAGAAACTGCTTAGTGTTCTGTTAATTCATCTCACAGAGTTACATGTGTATTTCGTGGATCAATTTGCTAGCCTTATTTCTGTGTAATCTGAGAACAGATATTTCGGATCCCTTTGAAAACTATAGGGCCAAAGGAAATATCCTCCGATAACAAAGAGAAAGAAGCTTTCTGAGAAACTTCTTTGTGTTCTCTGAAATCATCTCACAGAGTTACAGCTTTCCCCTCAAGAAGCCTTTCGCTAAGACAGTTCTTGTGGAATTGGCAAAGTGATATTTGGAAGCCCATAGAGGGCTATGGTGAAAACGGAAATATCCTCAGATGAAATCTGGAAAGAAGCTTTCTGAGAAACTGCTTAGTGTTCTGTTAATTCATCTCACAGAGTTACATGTGTATTTCGTGGATCTCTTTGCTAGCCTTATTTCTGTGGAATCTGAGAACAGATATTTCGGATCGCTCTGAAGACTATAGGGCCAAAGGAAATATCCTCCCATAACAAACAGAAAGAAGCTTTCTGAGAAACTTCTTTGTGTTCTGTGAAATCATCTCACAGAGTTACAGCTTTCCGCTCAAGAAGCCTTTCGCTAAGACAGTTCTTGTGGAATTGGCAAAGGGATATTTGGAAGCCCATAGAGGGCTATGGTGAAAAAGGAAATATCCTCAGATGAAATCTGGAAAGAAGCTTTCTGAGAAACTGCTTAGTGTTCTGTTAATTCATCTCACAGAGTTACATGTGTATTTCGTGGATCTCTTTGCTAGCCTTATTTCTGTGGAATCTGAGAACAGATATTTCGGATCCCATTGGAGACTATAGGGCCAAAGGAAATATCCTCCGATAACAAAGAGAAAGAAGCTTTCTGAGAAACTTTTTTGTGTTCTGTGAAATCATCTCACAGAGTTACAGCTTTCCCCTCAAGAAGCCTTTCGCTAAGACAGTTCTTGTGGAATTGGCAAAGTGATATTTGGAAGCCCATAGAGGGCTATGCTGAAAAAGGAAATATCCTCAGATGAAATCTAGAAAGAATCTTTCTGAGAAACTGCTTAGTGTTCTGTTAATTCATCTCACAGAGTTACATGTGTATTTCGTGGATCTCTTTGCTAGCCTGATTTCTGTGGAATCTGAGAACAGATATTTCGGATCCCTTTGAAAACTATAGGGCCAAAGGAAATATCCTCCGATAACAAAGAGAAAGAAGCTTTCTGAGAAACTTCTTTGTGTTCTGTGAAATCATCTCACAGAGTTACAGCTTTCCCCTCAAGAAGCCTTTCGCTAAGACAGTTCTTGTGGAATTGGCAAAGTGATATTTGGAAGCCCATAGAGGGCTATGCTGAAAAAGGAAATATCCTCAGATGAAATCTAGAAAGAATCTTTCTGAGAAACTGCTTAGTGTTCTGTTAATTCATCTCACAGAGTTATATGTGTATTGCGTGGATCTCTTTGCTAGCCTGATTTCTGTGGAATCTGAGAACAGATATTTCGGATCCCTTTGAAAACTATAGGGCCAAAGGAAATTTCCTCCGATAACAAAGAGAAAGAAGCTTTCTGAGAAACTTCTTTGTGTTCTGTGAAATCATCTCACAGAGTTACAGCTTTCCCCTCAAGAAGCCTTTCGCTAAGACAGTTCTTGTGGAATTGGCAAAGTGATATTTGGAAGCCCATAGAGGGCTATGGTGAAAAAAGGAAATATCCTCACAGGAAATCTGGAAAGAAGCTTTCTGAGAAACTGCTTATTGTTCTGTTAATTCATCTCACAGAGTTACATGTGTATTTCGTGGATCTCTTTGCTAGCCTTATTTCTGTGGAATCTGAGAACAGATATTTCAGATCCCTTTGAAAACTATAGAGCCAAAGGAAATATCCTCCCATAACAAACAGAAAGAAGCTTTCTGAGAAACTGCTTTGTGTTCTGTGAAATCATCTCACAGAGTTACAGCTTTCCCCTCAAGAAGCCTTTCGCTAAGACAGTTCTTGTGGAATTGGCAAAGTGATATTTGGAAGCCCATAGAGGGCTATGGTGAAAAAGGAAATATCCTCAGATGAAATCTGGAAAGAAGCTTTCTGAGAAACTGCTTAGTGTTCTGTTAATTCATCTCACAGAGTTACATGTGTATTTCGTGGATCTCTTTGCTAGCCTTATTTCTGTGGAATCTGAGAACAGATATTTCGGATCGCTCTGAAGACTATAGGGCCAAAGGAAATATCCTCCCATAACAAACAGAAAGAAGCTTTCTGAGAAACTTCTTTGTGTTCTGTGAAATCATCTCACAGAGTTACAGCTTTCCCCTCAAGAAGCCTTTCGCTAAGACAGTTCTTGTGGAATTGGCAAAGTGATATTTGGAAGCCCATAGAGGGCTATGGTGAAAAAGGAAATATCCTCAGATGAAATCTGGAAAGAAGCTTTCTGAGAAACTGCTTAGTGTTCTGTTAATTCATCTCACAGAGTTACATGTGTATTTCGTGGATCTCCTTGCTAGCCTTATTTCTGTGGAATCTGAGAACAGGTATTTCGGATCCCATTGGAGACTACAGGGCCAAAGGAAATATCCTCCGATAACAAAGAGAAAGAAGCTTTCTGAGAAACTTCTTTGTGTTCTGTGAAATCATCTCACAGAGTTACAGCTTTCCCCTCAAGAAGCCTTTCGCTAAGTCAGTTCTTGTGGAATTGGCAAAGTGATATTTGGAAGCCCATAGAGGGCTATGCTGAAAAAGGAAATATCCTCAGATGAAATCTAGAAAGAATCTTTCTGAGAAACTGCTTAGTGTTCTGTTAATTCATCTCACAGAGTTACATGTGTATTTCGTGGATCTCTTTGCTAGCCTGATTTCTGTGGAATCTGAGAACAGATATTTCGGATCCCTTTGAAGAGTATAGGGCCAAAGGAAATATCCTCCGATAACAAAGAGAAAGAAGCTTTCTGAGAAACTTCTTTGTGTTCTGTGAAATCATCTCACAGAGTTACAGCTTTCCCCTCAAGAAGCCTTTCGCTAAGACAGTTCTTGTGGAATTGGCAAAGTGATATTTGGAAGCCCATAGAGGGCTATGGAGAAAAAGGAAATAACCTCACAGGAAATCTGGAAAGAAGCTTTCTGAGAAACTGCTTAGTGTTCTGTTAATTCATCTCACAGAGTTACATGTGTATTTCGTGGATCTCTTTGCTAGCCTTATTTCTGTGGAATCTGAGAACAGATATTTCAGATCCCTTTGAAAACTATAGGGCCAAAGGAAATATCCTCCCATAACAGAGAGAAAGAAGCTTTCTGAGAAACTTCTTTGTGTTCTGTGAAATCATCTCACAGAGTTACAGCTTTCCGCTCAGGAAGCCTTTCGCTAAGACAGTTCTTGTGGAATTGGCAAAGTGATATTTGGAAGCCCATAGAGGGCTATGGTGAAAAAGGAAATATCCTCAGATGAAATCTAGAAAGAAGCTTTCTGAGAAACTGCTTAGTGTTCTGTTATTTCATCTCACAGAGTTACATGTGTATTTCGTGGATCTCTTTGCTAGCCTTATTTCTGTGGAATCTGAGAACAGATATTTCGGATCGCTCTGAAGACTATAGGGCCAAAGGAAATATCCTCCCATAACAAACAGAAAGAAGCTTTCTGAGAAACTTCTTTGTGTTCTGTGAAATCATCTCACAGAGTTACAGCTTTCCCCTCAAGAAGCCTTTCGCTAAGACAGTTCTTGTGGAATTGGCAAAGTGATATTTGGAAGCCCATAGAGGGCTATGGTGAAAAAGGAAATATCCTCAGATGAAATCTGGAAAGAAGCTTTCTGAGAAACTGCTTAGTGTTCTGTTAATTCATCTCACAGAGTTACATGTGTATTTCGTGGATCTCTTTGCTAGCCTTATTTCTGTGGAATCTGAGAACAGATATTTCAGATCGCTCTAAAGACTATAGGGTCAAAGGAAATATCCTCCCAAAACAAAGAGAAAGAAGCTTTCTGAGAAACTTCTTTGTGTTCTGTGAAATCATCTCACAGAGTTACAGCTTTCCGCTCAAGAAGCCTTTCGCTAAGACAGTTCTTGTGGAATTGGCAAAGTGATATTTGGAAGCCCATAGAGGGCTATGGTGAAAAAGGAAATATCCTCAGATGAAATCTGGAAAGAAGCTTTCTGAGAAACTGCTTAGTGTTCTGTTAATTCATCTCACAGAGTTACATGTGTATTTCGTGGATCTCCTTGCTAGCCTTATTTCTGTGGAGTCTGAGAACAGATATATCGGATCCCATTGGAGACTATAAGGTCAAAGGAAATATCCTCCGATAACAAAGAGAAAGAAGCTTTCTGAGAAACTTCTTTGTGTTCTGTGAAATCATCTCACAGAGTTATAGCTTTCCCCTCAAGAAGCCTTTCGCTAAGACAGTTCTTGTGGAATTGGCAAAGTGATATTTGGAAGCCCATAGAGGGCTATGGTGAAAAAGGAAATATCCTCATATGAAATCTGGAAAGAAGCTTTCTGAGAAACTGCTTAGTGTTCTGTTAATTCATCTCAAAGAGTTACATGTGTGTTTCGTGGATCTCTTTGCTAGCCTTATTTCTGTGGAATCTGAGAACAGATATTTCGGTTCCCTTTGAAAACTATAGGGCCAAAGGAAATATCCTCCGATAACAAAGAGAAAGAAGCTTTCTGAGAAACTTCTTTGTGTTCTGTGAAATCATCTCACAGAGTTACAGCTTTCCCCTCAAGAAGCCTTTCGCTGAGACAGTTCTTGTGGAATTGGCAAAGTGATATTTGGAAGCCCATAGAGGGCTATGCTGAAAAAGGAAATATCCTCAGATGAAATCTATAAAGAATCTTTCTGAGAAACTGCTTAGTGTTCTGTTAATTCATCTCACAGAGTTACATGTGTATTTCGTGGATCTCTTTGCTAGCCTGATTTCTGTGGAATCTGAGAACAGATATTTCGGATCCCTTTGAAAACTATAGGGCCAAAGGAAATATCCTTCGATAACAAAGAGAAAGAAGCTTTCTGAGAAACTTCTTTGTGTTCTGTGAAATCATCTCACAGAGTTACAGCTTTCCCCTCAAGAAGCCTTTCGCTAAGACAGTTCTTGTGGAATTGGCAAAGTGATATTTGGAAGCCCATAGAGGGCTATGGTGAAAAAGGAAATATCCTCACAGGAAATCTGGAAAGAAGCTTCCTGAGAAACTGCTTAGTGTTCTGTTAATTCATCTCACAGAGTTACATGTGTATTTCGTGGATCTCTTTGCTAGCCTTATTTCTGTGGAATCTGAGAACAGATATTTCAGATCCCTTTGAAAACTATAGGGCCAAAGGAAATATCCTCCGATAACAAAGAGAAAGAAGCTTTCTGAGAAACTTCTTTGTGTTCTGTGAAATCATCTCACAGAGTTACAGCTTTTCGCTCAGGAAGCCTTTCGCTAAGACAGTTCTTGTGGAATTGGCAAAGTGATATTTGGAAGCCCATAGAGGGCTATGGTGAAAAAGGAAATATCCTCACAGGAAATCTGGAAAGAAGCTTTCTGAGAAACTGCTTAGTGTTCTGTTAATTCATCTCACAGAGTTACATGTGTATTTCGTGGATCTCTTTGCTAGCCTTATTTCTGTGGAATCTGAGAACAGATATTTCCGATCCCTTTGAAGACTATAGGGCCAAAGGAAATATCCTCCCATAACAAAGAGAAAGAAGCTTTCTGAGAAACTTCTTTGTGTTCTGTGAAATCGTCTCACAGAGTTACAGCTTTCCCCTCAAGAAGCCTTTCGCTAAGACAGTTCTTGTGGAATTGGCAAAGTGATATTTGGAAGCCCATAGAGGGCTATGGTGAAAAAGGAAGTATCCTCAGATGAAATCTGGAAAGAAGCTTTCTGAGAAACTGCTTAGTGTTCTGTTAATTCATCTCACAGAGTTACATGTGTCTTTCGTGGATCTCCTTGCTAGCCTTATTTCCTGGAGTCTGAGAACAGGTATTTCGGATCCCATTGGAGACTATAGGGCCAAAGGAAATATCCTCCGATAACAAAGAGAAAGAAGCTTTCTGAGAAACTTCTTTGTATTCTGTGAAATCATCTCACAGAGTTACAGCTTTCCCCTCAAGAAGCCTTTCGCTAAGACAGTTCTTGTGGAATTGGCAAAGTGATATTTGGAAGCCCATAGAGGGCTATGCTGAAAAAGGAAATATCCTCAGATGAAATCTAGAAAGAATCTTTCTGAGAAACTGCTTAGTGTTCTGTTAATTCATCTCACAGAGTTACATGTGTATTTCGTGGATGTCTTTGCTAGCCTGATTTCTGTGGAACCTGAGAACAGATATTTCGGATCCCTTTGAAAACTATAGGGCCAAAGGAAATATCCTCGGATAACAAAGAGAAAGAAGCTTTCTGAGAAACTTCTTTGTGTTCTGTGAAATCATCTCACAGAGTTACAGCTTTCCGCTCAGGAAGCCTTTCGCTAAGACAGTTCTTGTGGTATTGGCAAAGTGATATTTGGAAGCCCATAGAGGGCTATGGTGAAAAAGGAAATATCCTCAGATGAAATCTGGAAAGAAGCTTTCTGAGAAACTGCTTAGTGTTCTGTTAATTCATCTCACAGAGTTACATGTGTATTTCGTGGATCTCTTTGCTAGCCTTATTTCTGTGGAATCTGAGAACAGATATTTCGGATCCCATTGATGACTATAGGGCCAAAGGAAATATCCACCCAAAACAAAGAGAAAGAAGCTTTCTGAGAAACTTCTTTGTGTTCTGTGAAATCATCTCACAGAGTTACAGCTTTCCGCTCAAGAAGCCTTTCGCTAAGACAGTTCTTGTGGAATTGGCAAAGTGATATTTGGAAGCCCATAGAGGGCTGTGGTGAAAAAGGAAATATCCTCAGATGAAATCTGGAAAGAAGCTTTCTGAGAAACTGCTTAGTGTTCTGTTAATTCATCTCACAGAGTTACATGTGTATTTCGTGGATCTCCTTGCTAGCCTTATTTCTGTGGAGTCTGAGAACAGATATATCGGATCCCATTGGAGACTATAGGGCCAAAGGAAATATCCTCCGATAACAAAGAGAAAGAAGCTTTCTGAGAAACTTCTTTGTGTTCTGTGAAATCATCTCACAGAGTTACAGCTTTCCCCTCAAGAAGCCTTTCGCTAAGACAGTTCTTGTGGAATTGGCAAAGGGATATTTGGAAGCCCATAGAGGGCTATGGTGAAAAAGGAAATATCCTCATATGAAATCTGGAAAGAAGCTTTCTGAGAAACTGCTTAGTGTTCTGTTAATTCATCTCACAGAGTTACATGTGTGTTTCGTGGATCTCTTTGCTAGCCTTATTTCTGTGGAATCTGAGAACAGATATTTCGGATCCCTTTGAAAACTATAGGGCCAAAGGAAATATCCTCCGATAACAAAGAGAAAGAAGCTTTCTGAGAAACTTCTTTTTGTTCTGTGAAATCATCTCACAGAGTTACAGCTTTCCCCTCAAGAAGCCTTTCGCTGAGACAGTTCTTGTGGAATTGGCAAAGTGATATTTGGAAGCCCATAGAGGGCTATGGTGAAAAAGGAAATATCCTCACAGGAAATCTGGAAAGAAGCTTTCTGAGAAACTGCTTAGTGTTCTGTTAATTCATCTCACAGAGTTACATGTGTATTTCGTGGATCTCTTTGCTAGCCTTATTTCTGTGGAATCTGAGAACAGATATTTCGGATCCCTTTGAAAACTATAGGGCCAAAGGAAATATCCTCCGATAACAAAGAGAAAGAAGCTTTCTGAGAAACTTCTTTGTGTTCTGTGAAATCATCTCACAGAGTTACAGCTTTCCCCTCAAGAAGCCTTTCGCTAAGACAGTTCTTGTGGAATTGGCAAAGTGATATTTGGAAGCCCATAGAGGGCTATGGTGAAAACGGAAATATCCTCAGATGAAATCTGGAAAGAAGCTTTCTGAGAAACTGCTTAGTGTTCTGTTAATTCATCTCACAGAGTTACATGTGTATTTCGTGGATCTCTTTGCTAGCCTTATATCTGTGGAATCTGAGAACAGATATTTCCGATCCCTTTGAAGACTAAAGGGCCAAAGGAAATATCCTCCCATAACAAAGAGAAAGAAGCTTTCTGAGAAACTTCTTTGTGTTCTGTGAAATCATCTCACAGAGTTACAGCTTTCCCCTCAAGAAGCCTTTCGCTAAGACAGTTCTTGTGGAATTGGCAAAGTGATATTTGGAAGCCCATAGAGGGCTATGGTGAAAAAGGAAATATCCTCAGATGAAATCTGGAAAGAAGCTTTCTGAGAAACTGCTTAGTGTTCTGTTAATTCATCTCACAGAGTTACATGTGTATTTCGTGGATCTCCTTGCTAGCCTTATTTCTGTGGAGTCTGAGAACAGGTATTTCGGATCCCATTGGAGACTATAGGGCCAAAGGAAATATCCTCCGATAACAAAGAGAAAGAAGCTTTCTGAGAAACTTCTTTGTGTTCTGTGAAATCATCTCACAGAGTTACAGCTTTCCCCTCAAGAAGCCTTTCGCTAAGACAGTTCTTGTGGAATTGGCAAAGTGATATTTGGAAGCCCATAGAGGGCTATGCTGAAAAAGGAAATATCCTCAGATGAAATCTAGAAAGAATCTTTCTGAGAAACTGCTTAGTGTTCTGTTAATTCATCTCACAGAGTTACATGTGTGTTTCGTGGATCTCTTTGCTAGCCTGATTTCTGTGGAATCTGAGAACAGATATTTCGGATGCCATTGAAAACTATAGGGCCAAAGGAAATATCCTCCGATAACAAAGAGAAAGAAGCTTTCTGAGAAACTTCTTTGTGTTCTGTGAAATCATCTCACAGAGTTACAGCTTTCCCCTCAAGAAGCCTTTCGCTAAGACAGTTCTTGTGGAATTGGCAAAGTGATATTTGGAAGCCCATAGAGGGCTATGGTGAAAAAGGAAATAACCTCACAGGAAATCTGGAAAGAAGCTTTCTGAGAAACTGCTTAGTGTTCTGTTAATTCATCTCACAGAGTTACATGTGTATTTGGTGGATCTCTTTGCTAGCCTTATTTCTGTGGAATCTGAGAACAGATATTTCAGATCCCTTTGAAAACTATAGGGCCAAAGGAAATATCCTCCGATAACAAAGAGAAAGAAGCTTTCTGAGAAACTTCTTTGTGTTCTTTGAAATCATCTCACAGAGTTACAGCTTTCCGCTCAGGAAGCCTTTCGCTAAGACAGTTCTTGTGGAATTGGCAAAGTGATATTTGGAAGCCCATAGAGGGCTATGGTGAAAAAGGAAATATCCTCAGATGAAATCTGGAAAGAAGCTTTCTGAGAAACTGCTTAGTGTTCTGTTAATTCATCTCACAGAGTTACATGTGTATTTCGTGGATCTCTTTGCTAGCCTTATTTCTGTGGAATCTGAGAACAGATATTTCGGATCCCATTGATGACTATAGGGCCAAAGGAAATATCCTCCCAAAACAAAGAGAAAGAAGCTTTCTGAGAAACTTCTTTGTGTTCTGTGAAATCATCTCACAGAGTTACAGCTTTCCGCTCAAGAAGCCTTTCGCTAAGACAGTTCTTGTGGAATTGGCAAAGTGATATTTGGAAGCCCATAGAGGGCTATGGTGAAAAAGGAAATATCCTCAGATGAAATCTGGAAAGAAGCTTTCTGAGAAACTGCTTAGTGTTCTGTTAATTCATCTCACAGAGTTACATGTGTATTTCGTGGATCTCCTTGCTAGCCTTATTTCTGTGGAGTCTGAGAACAGATATATCGGATCCCATTGGAGACTATAGGGCCAAAGGAAATATCCTCCGATAACAAAGAGAAAGAAGCTTTCTGAGAAACTTCTTTGTGTTCTGTGAAATCATCTCACAGAGTTACAGCTTTCCCCTCAAGAAGCCTTTCGCTAAGACAGTTCTTGTGGAATTGGCAAAGTGATATTTGGAAGCCCATAGAGGGCTATGGTGAAAAAGGAAATATCCTCATATGAAATATGGAAAGAAGCTTTCTGAGAAACTGCTTAGTGTTCTGTTAATTCATCTCACAGAGTTACATGTGTGTTTCGTGGATCTCTTAGCTAGCCTTATTTCTGTGGAATCTGAGAACAGATATTTCGGATCCCTTTGAAAACTATAGGGCCAAAGGAAATATCCTCCGATAACAAAGAGAAAGAAGCTTTCTGAGAAACTTCTTTGTCTTCTGTGAAATCATCTCACAGAGTTACAGCTTTCCCCTCAAGAAGCGTTTCGCTGAGACAGTTCTTGTGGAATTGGCAAAGTGATATTTGGAAGCCCATAGAGGGCTATGGTGAAAAAGGAAATATCCTCACAGGAAATCTGGAAAGAAGCTTTCTGAGAAACTGCTTAGTGTTCTGTTAATTCATCTCACAGAGTTACATGTGTATGTCGTGGATCTCTTTGCTAGCCTTATTTCTGTGGAATCTGAGAACAGATATTTCGGATCCCTTTGAAGAGTATAGGGCCAAAGGTAATATCCTCCCATAACAAAGAGAAAGAAGCTTTCTGAGAAACTTCTTTGTGTTCTGTGAAATCATCTCACAGAGTTACAGCTTTCCGCTCAAGAAGCCTTTCGCTAAGACAGTTCTTGTGGAATTGGCAAAGTGATATTTGGAAGCCCATAGAGGGCTGTGGTGAACAAGGAAATATCCTAAGATGAAATCTGGAAAGAAGCTTTCTGAGAAACTGCTTAGTGTTCTGTTAATTCATCTCACAGAGTTACATGTGTATTTCGTGGATCACTTTGCTAGCCTTATTTCTGTGGAATCTGAGAACAGATATTTCGGATCCCATTGATGACTATAGGGCCAAAGGAAATATCCTCCCAAAACAAAGAGAAAGAAGCTTTCTGAGAAACTTCTTTGTGTTCTGTGAAACCATCTCACAGAGTTACAGCTTTCCGCTCAAGAAGCCTTTCGCTAAGACAGTTCTTGTGGAATTGGCAAAGGGATATTTCGAAGCCCATAGAGGGCTATGGTGAAAAAGGAAATATCCTCAGATGAAATCTGGAAAGAAGCTTTCTGAGAAACTGCTTAGTGTTCTGTTAATTCAATTCACAGAGTTACATGTGTATTTCGTGGATCAATTTGCTAGCCTTATTTCTGTGTAATCTGAGAACAGATATTTCGGATCCCTTTGAAAACTATAGGGCCAAAGGAAATATCCTCCGATAACAAAGAGAAAGAAGCTTTCTGAGAAACTTCTTTGTGTTCTGTGAAATCATCTCACAGAGTTACAGCTTTCCCCTCAAGAAGCCTTTCGCTAAGACAGTTCTTGTGGAATTGGCAAAGTGATATTTGGAAGCCCATAGAGGGCTATGGTGAAAAAGGAAATATCCTCACAGGAAATCTGGAAAGAAGCTTTCTGAGAAACTGCTTAGTGTTCTGTTAATTCATCTCACAGAGTTACTTGTGTATTTCGTGGATCTCTTTGCTAGCCTTATTTCTGTGGAGTCTGAGAACAGATATTTCGGATCCCATTGGAGACTATAGGGCCAAAGGAAATATCCTCCTATAACAAAGAGAAGGAAGCTTTCTGAGAAACTTCTTTGTGTTCTGTGAAATCATCTCACAGAGTTACAGCTTTCCCCTCAAGAAGCCTTTCGCTAAGACAGTTATTGTGGAATTGGCAAAGTGATATTTGGAAGCCCATAGAGGGCTATGGTGAAAAAGGAAATATCCTCACAGGAAATCTGGAAAGAAGCTTTCTGAGAAACTGCTTAGTGTTCTGTTAATTCATCTCACAGAGTTACATGTGTATTTCGTGGATCTCTTTGCTAGCCTTATTTCTGTGGAATCTGAGAACAGATATTTCAGATCCCTTTGAAAACTATAGAGCCAAAGGAAATATCCTCCGATAACAAAGAGAAAGAAGCTTTCTGCGAAACTTCTGTGTGTTCTGTGAAATCATCTCACAGAGTTACAGCTTTCCGCTCAGGAAGCCTTTCGCTAAGACAGTTCTTGTGGAATTGGCAAAGTGATATTTGGAAGCCCATAGAGGGCTATGGTGAAAAAGGAAATATCCTCAGATGAAATCTGGAAAGAAGCTTTCTGAGAAACTGCTTAGTGTTCTGTTAATTCATCTCACAGAGTTACATGTGTATTTCGTGGATCTCTTTGCTAGCCTTATTTCTGTGGAATCTGAGAACAGATATTTCGGATCGCTCTGAAGACTATAGGGCCAAAGGAAATATCCTCCCATAACAAACAGAAAGAAGCTTTCTGAGAAACTTCTTTGTGTTCTGTGAAATCATCTCACAGAGTTACAGCTTTCCCCTCAAGAAGCCTTTCGCTAAGACAGTTCTTGTGGAATTGGCAAAGTGATATTTGGAAGCCCATAGAGGGCTATGGTGAAAAAGGAAATATCCTCAGATGAAATCTAGAAAGAATCTTTCTGAGAAACTGCTTAGTGTTCTGTTAATTCATCTCACAGAGTTACATGTGTATTTCGTGGATCTCTTTGCTAGCCTGATTTCTGTGGAATCTGAGAACAGATATTTCGGATCCCTTTGAAAACTATAGGGCCAAAGGAAATATCCTCCGATAACAAAGAGAAAGAAGCTTTCTGAGAAACTTCTTTGTGTTCTGTGAAATCATCTCACAGAGTTACAGCTTTCCCCTCAAGAAGCCTTTCGCTAAGACAGTTCTTGTGGAATTGGCAAAGTGATATTTGGAAGCCCATAGAGGGCTATGGTGAAAAAGGAAATATCCTCACAGGAAATCTGGAAAGAAGCTTCCTGAGAAACTGCTTAGTGTTCTGTTAATTCATCTCACAGAGTTACATGTGTATTTCGTGGATCTCTTTGCTAGCCTTATTTCTGTGGAATCTGAGAACAGATATTTCAGATCCCTTTGAAAAGTATAGGGCCAAAGGAAATATCCTCCGATAACAAAGAGAAAGAAGCTTTCTGAGAAACTTCTTTGTGTTCTGTGAAATCATCTCACAGAGTTACAGCTTTCCGCTCAGGAAGCCTTTCGCTAAGACAGTTCTTGTGGTATTGGCAAAGTGATATTTGGAAGCCCATAGAGGGCTATGGTGAAAAAGGAAATATCCTCAGATGAAATCTGGAAAGAAGCTTTCTGAGAAACTGCTTAGTGTTCTGTTAATTCATCTCACAGAGTTACATGTGCATTTCGTGGATCTCTTTGCTAGCCTTATTTCTGTGGAATCTCAGAACAGATATTTCGGATCCCATTGATGACCATAGGGCCAAAGGAAATATCCTCCCAAAACAAAGAGAAAGAAACTTTCTGAGAAACTTCTTTGTGTTCTGTGAAATCATCTCACAGAGTTACAGCTTTCCGCTCAAGAAGCCTTTCGCTAAGACAGTTCTTGTGGAATTGGCAAAGTGATATTTGGAAGCCCATAGAGGGCTATGGTGAAAAAGGAAATATCCTCAGATGAAATCTGGAAAGAAGCTTTCTGAGAAACTGCTTAGTGTTCTGTTAATTCATCTCACAGAGTTACATGTGTATTTCGTGGATCTCTTTGCTAGCCTTATTTCTGTGGAATCTGAGAACAGATATTTCCGATCCCTTTGAAGACTATAGGGCCAAAGGAAATATCCTCCCATAACAAAGAGAAAGAAGCTTTCTGAGAAACCTCTTTGTGTTCTGTGAAATCATCTCACAGAGTTACAGCTTTCCCCTCAAGAAGCCTTTCGCTAAGACAGTTCTTGTGGAATTGGCAAAGTGATATTTGGAAGCCCATAGAGGGCTATGGTGAAAAAGGAAATATCCTCAGATGAAATCTGGAAAGTAGCTTTCTGAGAAACTGCTTAGTGTTCTGTTAATTCATCTCACAGAGTTACATGTGTATTTCGTGGATCTCCTTGCTAGCCTTATTTCTGTGGAGTCTGAGAACAGGTATTTCGGATCCCATTGGAGACTATAGGGCCAAAGGAAATATCCTCCGATAACAAAGAGAAAGAAGCTTTCTGAGAAACTTCTTTGTGTTCTGTGAAATCATCTCACAGAGTTACAGCTTTCCCCTCAAGAAGCCTTTCGCTAAGACAGTTCTTGTGGAATTGGCAAAGTGATATTTGGAAGCCCATAGAGGGCTATGCTGTAAAAGGAAATATCCTCAGATGAAATCTAGAAAGAATCTTTCTGAGAAACTGCTTAGTGTTCTGTTAATTCATCTCACAGAGTTACATGTGTATTTCGTGGATCTCTTTGCTAGCCTGATTTCTGTGGAATCTGAGAACAGATATTTCGGATCCCATTGAAAACTATAGGGCCAAAGGAAATATCCTCCGATAACAAAGAGAAAGAAGCTTTCTGAGAAACTTCTTTGTGTTCTGTGAAATCATCTCACAGAGTTACAGCTTTCCCCTCAAGAAGCCTTTCGCTAAGACAGTTCTTGTGGAATTGGCAAAGTGATATTTGGAAGCCCATAGAGGGCTATGGTGAAAAAGGAAATAACCTCACAGGAAATCTGGAAAGAAGCTTTCTGAGAAACTGCTTAGTGTTCTGTTAATTCATCTCACAGAGTTACATGTGTATTTCGTGGATCTCTTTGCTAGCCTTATTTCTGTGGAATCTGAGAACAGATATTTCAGATCCCTTTGAAAACTATAGGGCCAAAGGAAATATCCTCCGATAACAAAGAGAAAGAAGCTTTCTGAGAAACTTCTTTGTGTTCTGTGAAATCATCTCACAGACTTACAGCTTTCCGCTCAGGAAGCCTTTCGCTAAGACAGTTCTTGTGGAATTGGCAAAGTGATATTTGGAAGCCCATAGAGGGCTATGGTGAAAAAGGAAATATCCTCATATGAAATCTGGAAAGAAGCTTTCTGAGAAACTGCTTAGTGTTCTGTTAATTCATCTCACAGATTTATATGTGTATTTCGTGGATCTCTTTGCTAGCCTTATTTCTGTGGAATCTGAGAACAGATATTTCGGATCCCATTGATGACTATAGGGCCAAAGGAAATATCCTCCCAAAACAAAGAGAAAGAAGCTTTCTGAGAAACTTCTTTGTGTTCTGTGAAATCATCTCACAGAGTTACAGCTTTCCGCTCAAGAAGCCTTTCGCTAAGACAGTTCTTGTCGAATTGGCAAAGTGATATTTGGAAGCCCATAGAGGGCTATGGTGAAAAAGGAAATATCCTCAGATGAAATCTGGAAAGAAGCTTTCTGAGAAACTGCTTAGTGTTCTGTTAATTCATCTCACAGAGTTACATGTGTATTTCGTGGATCTCCTTGCTAGCCTTATTTCTGTGGAGTCTGAGAACAGATATATCGGATCCCATTGGAGACTATAGGGCCAAAGGAAATATCCTCCGATAACAAAGAGAAAGAAGCTTTCTGAGAAACTTCTTTGTGTTCTGTGAAATCATCTCACAGAGTTACAGCTTTCCCCTCAAGAAGCCTTTCGCTAAGACAGTTCTTGTGGAATTGGCAAAGTGATATTTGGAAGCCCATAGAGGGCTATGGTGAAAAAGGAAATATCCTCATATGAAATCTGGAAAGAAGCTTTCTGAGAAACTGCTTAGTGTTCTGTTAATTCATCTCACAGAGTTACATGTGTGTTTCGTGGATCTCTTTGCTAGCCTTATTTCTGTGGAATCTGAGAACAGATATTTCGGATCCCTTTGAAAACTATAGGGCCAAAGGAAATATCCTCCGATAACAAAGAGAAAGAAGCTTTCTGAGAAACTTCTTTGTGTTCTGTGAAATCATCTCACAGAGTTACAGCTTTCCCCTCAAGAAGCCTTTCGCTGAGACAGTTCTTGTGGAATTGGCAAAGTGATATTTGGAAGCCCATAGAGGGCTATGGTGAAAAAGGAAATATCCTCAGATGAAATCTGGAAAGAAGCTTTCTGAGAAACTGCTTAGTGTTCTGTTAATTCATCTCACAGAGTTACATGTGTATTTCGTGGATCTCTTTGCTAGCCTTATTTCTGTGGAATCTGAGAACAGATATTTCGGATCCCTTTGAAAACTATAGGGCCAAAGGAAATATCCTCCGATAACAAAGAGAAAGAAGCTTTCTGAGAAACTCCTTTGTGTTCTGTGAAATCATCTCACAGAGTTACAGCTTTCCGCTCAGGAAGCCTTTCGCTAAGACAGTTCTTGTGGAATTGGCAAAGTGATATTTGGAAGCCCATAGAGGGCTATGGTGAAAACGGAAATATCCTCAGATGAAATCTGGAAAGAAGCTTTCTGAGAAACTGCTTAGTGTTCTGTTAATTCATCTCACAGAGTTACATGTGTATTTCGTGGATCTCTTTGCTAGCCTTATTTCTGTGGAATCTGAGAACAGATATTTCGGATCGCTCTGAAGACTATAGGGCCAAAGGAAATATCCTCCGATAACAAAGAGAAAGAAGCTTTCTGAGAAACTTCTTCGTTTTCTGTGAAATCAACTCACAGAGTTACAGCTTTCCCCTCAAGAAGCCTTTCGCTAAGACAGTTCTTGTGGAATTGGCAAAGTGATATTTGGAAGCCCATAGAGGGCTATGGTGAAAAAGGAAATATCCTCAGATGAAATCTGGAAAGAAGCTTTCTGAGAAACTGCTTAGTGTTCTGTTAATTCATCTCACAGAGTTACATGTGTATTTCGTGGATCTCTTTGCTAGCCTTATTTCTGTGGAATCTGAGAACAGATATTTCGGATCCCTTTGAAGAGTATAGGGCCAAAGGAAATATCCTCCCATAACAAACAGAAAGAAGCTTTCTGAGAAACTTCTTTGTGTTCTGTGAAATCATCTCACAGAGTTACAGCTTTCCGCTCAAGAAGCCTTTCGCTAAGACAGTTCTTGTGGAATTGGCAAAGTGATATTTGGAAACCCATAGAGGGCTGTGGTGAAAAAGGAAATATCCTAAGATGAAATCTGGAAAGAAGCTTTCTGAGAAACTGCTTAGTGTTCTGTTAATTCATCTCACAGAGTTACATGTGTATTTCGTGGATCTCTTTGCTAGCCTTATTTCTGTGGAATCTGAGAACAGATATTTCCGATCCCTTTGAAGACTATAGGGCCAAAGGAAATATCCTCCCATAACAAAGAGAAAGAAGCTTTCTGAGAAACTTCTTTGTGTTCTGTGAAATCATCTCACAGAGTTACAGCTTTCCCCTCAAGAAGACTTTCGCTAAGACAGTTCTTGTGGAATTGGCAAAGTGATATTTGGAAGCCCATAGAGGGCTATGGTGAAAAAGGAAATATCCTCAGATGAAATCTGGAAAGAAGCTTTCTGAGAAACTGCTTAGTGTTCTGTTAATTCATCTCACAGAGTTACATGTGTATTTCGTGGATCTCCTTGCTAGCCTTATTTCTGTGGAGTCTGAGAACAGGTATTTCGGATCCCATTGGAGACTATAGGGCCAAAGGAAATATCCTCCGATAAGAAAGAGAAAGAAGCTTTCTGAGAAACTTCTTTGTGTTCTGTGAAATCATCTCACAGAGTTACAGCTTTCCCCTCAAGAAGCCTTTCGCTAAGACAGTTCTTGTGGAATTGGCAAAGTGATATTTGGAAGCCCATATAGGGCTATGGTGAGAAAGGAAATAACCTCAGATGAAATCTGGAAAGAATCTTTCTGAGAAACTGGTTAGTGTTCTGTTAATTCATCTCAGAGAGTTACATGTGTATTTCGTGGATCTCTTTGCTAGCCTTATTTCTGTGGAATCTGAGAACAGATATTTCGGATCCCTTTGAAAACTATAGGGCCAAAGGAAATATCCTCCGATAACAAAGAGAAAGAAGCTTTCTGAGAAACTTCTTTGTGTTCTGTGAAATCATCTCACAGAGTTACAGCTTTCCCCTCAAGAAGCCTTTCGCTGAGACAGTTCTTGTGGAATTGGCAAAGTGATATTTGGAAGCCCATAGAGGGCTATGGTGAAAAAGGAAATATCCTCACAGGAAATCTGGAAAGAAGCTTTCTGAGAAACTGCTTAGTGTTCTGTTAATTCATCTCACAGAGTTACATGTGTATTTCGTGGATCTCTTTGCTAGCCTTATTTCTGTGGAATCTGAGAACAGATATATCGGATCCCTTTGAAAACTATAGGGCCAAAGGAAATATCCTCCGATAACAAAGAGAAAGAAGCTTTCTGAGAAACTTCTTTGTGTTCTGTGAAATCATCTCACAGAGTTACAGCTTTCCGCTCAGGAAGCCTTTCGCTAAGACAGTTCTTGTGGAATTGGCAAAGTGATATTTGGAAGCCCATAGAGGGCTATGGTGAAAAAGGAAATATCCTCAGATGAAATCTGGAAAGAAGCTTTCTGAGAAACTGCTTAGTGTTCTGTTAATTCATCTCACAGAGTTACATCTGTATTTCGTGGATCTCTTTGCTAGCCTTATTTCTGTGGAATCTGAGAACAGATATTTCGGATCGCTCTGAAGACTATAGGGCCAAAGGAAATATCCTCCGATAACAAAGAGAAAGAAGCTTTCTGAGAAACTTCTTCGTTTTCTGTGAAATCATCTCACAGAGTTACAGCTTTCCCCTCAAGAAGCCTTTCGCTAAGACAGTTCTTGTGGAATTGGCAAAGTGATATTTGGAAGCCCATAGAGGGCTATGGTGGAAAAGGAAATATCCTCAGATGAAATCTGGAAAGAAGCTTTCTGAGAAACTGCTTAGTGTTCTGTTAATTCATCTCACAGAGTTACATGTGTATTTCGTGGATCTCTTTGCTAGCCTTATTTCTGTGGAATCTCAGAACAGATATTTCGGATCCCTTTGAAGAGTATAGGGCCAAAGGAAATATCCTCCCATAACAAACAGAAAGAAGCTTTCTGAGAAACTTCTTTGTGTTCTGTGAAATCATCTCACAGAGTTACAGCTTTCCGCTCAAGAAGCCTTTCGCTAAGACAGTTCTTGTGAAATTGTCAAAGTGATATTTGGAAGCCCATAGAGGGCTGTGGTGAAAAAGGAAATATCCTCATATGAAATCTGGAAAGAAGCTTTCTGAGAAACTGCTTAGTGTTCTGTTAATTCATCTCACAGAGTTACATGTGTATTTCGTGGATCTCTTTGCTAGCCTTATTTCTGTGGAATCTGAGAACAGATATTTCCGATCCCTTTGAAGACTATAGGGCCAAAGGAAATATCCTCCGATAACAAAGAGAAAGAAGCTTTCTGAGAAACTTCTTTGTGTTCTGTGAAATCATCTCACAGAGTTACAGCTTTCCCCTCAAGAAGCGTTTCGCTAAGACAGTTCTTGTGGAATTGGCAAAGTGATATTTGGAAGCCCATAGGGGGCTAAGGTGAAAAAGGAAATATCCTCAGATGAAATCTGGAAAGAAGCATTCGGAGAAACTGCTTAGTGTTCTGTTAATTCATCTCACAGAGTTACATGTGTATTTCGTGGATCTCCTTGCTAGCCTTATTTCTGTGGAGTCTGAGAACAGATATTTCGGATCCCATTGGAGACTATAGGGCCAAAGGAAATATCCTCCGATAAGAAAGAGAAAGAAGCTTTCTGAGAAACTTCTTTGTGTTCTGTGAAATCATCTCACAGAGTTACAGCTTTCCCCTCAAGAAGCCTTTCGCTAAGACAGTTCTTGTGGAATTGGCAAAGTGATATTTGGAAGCCCATAGAGGGCTATGCTGAAAAAGGAAATATCCTCAGATGAAATCTAGAAAGAATCTTTCTGAGAAACTGCTTAGTGTTCTGTTAATTCATCTCACAGAGTTACATGTGTGTTTCGTGGATCTCTTTGCTAGCCTGATTTCTGTGGAATCTGAGAACAGATATTTCGGATCCCTTTGAAAACTATAGGGCCAAAGGAAATATCCTCCGATAACAAAGAGAAAGAAGCTTTCTGAGAAACTTCTTTGTGTTCTGTGAAATCATCTCACAGAGTTACAGCTTTCCCCTCAAGAAGCCTTTCGCTGAGACAGTTCTTGTGGAATTGGCAAAGTGATATTTGGAAGCCCATAGAGGGCTATGGTGAAAAAGGAAATATCCTCACAGGAAATCTGGAAAGAAGCTTTCTGAGAAACTGCTTAGTGTTCTGTTAATTCATCTCACAGAGTTACATGTGTATTTCGTGGATCTCTTTGCTAGCCTTATTTCTGTGGAATCTGAGAACAGATATTTCGGATCCCTTTGAAAACTATAGGGCCAAAGGAAATATCCTCCGATAACAAAGAGAAAGAAGCTTTCTGAGAAACTCCTTTGTGTTCTGTGAAATCATCTCACAGAGTTACAGCTTTCCGCTCAGGAAGCCTTTCGCTAAGACAGTTCTTGTGGAATTGGCAAAGTGATATTTGGAAGCCCATAGAGGGCTATGGTGAAAACGGAAATATCCTCAGATGAAATCTGGAAAGAAGCTTTCTGAGAAACTGCTTAGTGTTCTGTTAATTCATCTCACAGAGTTACATGTGTATTTCGTGGATCTCTTTGCTAGCCTTATTTCTGTGGAATCTCAGAACAGATATTTCGGATCCCTTTGAAGAGTATAGGGCCAAAGGAAATATCCTCCCATAACAAACAGAAAGAAGCTTTCTGAGAAACTTCTTTGTGTTCTGTGAAATCATCTCACAGAGTTACAGCTTTCCGCTCAAGAAGCCTTTCGCTAAGACAGTTCTTGTGAAATTGTCAAAGTGATATTTGGAAGCCCATAGAGGGCTGTGGTGAAAAAGGAAATATCCTCAGATGAAATCTGGAAAGAAGCTTTCTGAGAAACTGCTTAGTGTTCTGTTAATTCATCTCACAGAGTTACATGTGTATTTCGTGGATCTCTTTGCTAGTCTTATTTCTGTGGAATCTGAGAACAGATATTTCCGATCCCTTTGAAGACTATAGGGCCAAAGGAAATATCCTCCCATAACAAAGAGAAAGAAGCTTTCTGAGAAACTTCTTTGTGTTCTGTGAAATCATCTCACAGAGTTACAGCTTTCCCCTCAAGAAGCGTTTCGCTAAGACAGTTCTTGTGGAATTGGCAAAGTGATATTTGGAAGCCCATAGGGGGCTAAGGTGAAAAAGGAAATATCCTCAGATGAAATCTGGAAAGAAGCTTTCGGAGAAACTGCTTAGTGTTCTGTTAATTCATCTCACAGAGTTACATGTGTATTTCGTGGATCTCTTTGCTAGCCTTATTTCTGTGGAATCTGAGAACAGATATTTCGGATCGCTCTGAAGACTATAGGGCCAAAGGAAATATCCTCCGATAACAAAGAGAAAGAAGCTTTCTGAGAAACTTCTTCGTTTTCTGTGAAATCATCTCACAGAGTTACAGCTTTCCCCTCAAGAAGCCTTTCGCTAAGACAGTTCTTGTGGAATTGGCAAAGTGATATTTGGAAGCCCATAGAGGGCTAGGGTGAAAAAGGAAATATCCTCAGATGAAATCTGGAAAGAAGCTTTCTGAGAAACTGCTTAGTGTTCTGTTAATTCATCTCACAGAGTTACATGTGTATTTCGTGGATCTCTTTGCTAGCCTTATTTCTGTGGAATCTGAGAACAGATATTTCGGATCCCTTTGAAGAGTATAGGGCCAATGGAAATATCCTCCCATAACAAAGAGACAGAAGCTTTCTGAGAAACTTCTTTGTGTTCTGTGAAATCATCTCACAGAGTTACAGCTTTCCGCTCAAGAAGCCTTTCGCTAAGACAGTTCTTGTGGAATTGGCAAAGTGATATTTGGAAGTCCTTAGAGGGCTATGGTGAAAAAGGAAATATCCTCACAGGAAATCTGGAAAGAAGCTTTCTGAGAAACTGCTTAGTGTTCTGTTAATTCATCTCACAGAGTTACATGTGTATTTCGTGGATCTCCTTGCTAGCCTTATTTCTGTGGAGTCTGAGAACAGATATATCGGATCCCATTTTAGACTATAGGGCCAAAGGAAATATCCTCCGATAACAAAGAGAAAGAAGCTTTCTGAGAAACTTCTTTGTGTTCTGTGAAATCATCTCACCGAGTTACAGCTTTCCCCTCAAGAAGCCTTTCGCTAGGACAGTTCTTGTGGAATTGGCAAAGTGATATTTGGAAGCCCATAGAGGGCTATGGTGAAAAAGGAAATATCCTCATATGAAATCTGGAAAGAAGCTTTCTGAGAAACTGCTTAGTGTTCTGTTAATTCATCTCACAGAGTTACATGTGTGTTTCGTGGATCTCTTTGCTAGCCTTATTTCTGTGGAAACTGAGAACAGATATTTCGGATCCCTTTGAAAACTATAGGGCCAAAGGAAATATCCTCCGATAACAAAGAGAAAGAAGCTTTCTGAGAAACTTCTTTGTGTTCTGTGAAATCATCTCACAGAGTTACAGCTTTCCCCTCAAGAAGCCTTTCGCTGAGACAGTTCTTGTGGAATTGGCAAAGTGATATTTGGAAGCCCATAGAGGGCTATGGTGAAAAAGGAAATATCCTCACAGGAAATCTGGAAAGAAGCTTTCTGAGAAACTGCTTAGTGTTCTGTTAATTCATCTCACAGAGTTACATGTGTATTTCGTGGATCTCTTTGCTAGCCTTATTTCTGTGGAATCTGAGAACAGATATTTCCGATCCCTTTGAAGACTATAGGGCCAAAGGAAATATCCTCCCATAACAGAGAGAAAGAAGCTTTCTGAGAAACTTCTTTGTGTTCTGTGAAATCATCTCACAGAGTTACAGCTTTCCCCGCAAGAAGCCTTTCGCTAAGACAGTTCTTGTGGAATTGGCAAAGTGATATTTGGAAGCCCATAGAGGGCTATGGTGAAAAAGGAAATATCCTCAGATGAAATCTGGAAAGAAGCTTTCTGAGAAAATGCTTAGTGTTCTGTTAATTCATCTCACAGAGTTACATGTGTATTTCGTGGATCTCCTTGCTAGCCTTATTTCTGTGGAGTCTGAGAACAGATATTTCGGATCCCAATGGAGACTATAGGGCCAAAGGAAATATCCTCCGATAACAAAGAGAAAGAAGCTTTCTGAGAAACTTCTTTGTGTTCTGTGAAATCATCTCACAGAGTTACAGCTTTCCGCTCAAGAAGCCTTTCGCTAAGACAGTTCTTGTGGAATTGGCAAAGTGATATTTGGAAGCCCATAGAGGTCTATGGTGAAAAAGGAAGTATCCTAATATGAAATCTGGAGAGAAGCTTTCTGAGAAACTGCTTAGTGTTCTGTTAATTCATCTCACAGAGTTACATGTGTGTTTCGTGGATCTCTTTGCTAGCCTTATTTCTGTGGAGTCTGAGAACAGATATTTCGGATCCCATAGGAGACTATATGGCCAAAGGAAATAGCCTCCGATAACAAAGAGAAGGAAGCTTTCTGAGAAACGTCTTTGTGTTCTGTGAAATCATCTCACAGAGTTACAGCTTTCCCCTCAAGAAGCCTTTCGCTAAGACAGTTCTTGTGGAATTGGCAAAGTGATATTTGGAAGCCCATAGAGGGCTATGCTGAAAAAGGAAATATCCTCAGATGAAATCTAGAAAGAATCTTTCTGAGAAACTGCTTAGTGTTCTGTTAATTCATCTCACAGAGTTACATGTGTATTTCGTGGATCTCTTTGCTAGCCTGATTTCTGTGGAATCTGAGAACAGATATATCGGATCCCTTTGAAAACTATAGGGCCAAAGGAAATATCCTCCGATAACAAAGAGAAAGAAGCTTTCTGAGAAACTTCTTTGTGTTCTGTGAAATCATCTCACAGAGTTACAGCTTTCCCCTCAAGAAGCCTTTCGCTAAGACAGTTCTTGTGGAATTGGCAAAGTGATATTTGGAAGCCCATAGAGGGCTATGGTGAAAAAGGAAATATCCTCACAGGAAATCTGGAAAGAAGCTTTCTGAGAAACTGCTTAGTGTTCTGTTAATTCATCTCACAGAGTTACATGTGTATTTCGTGGATCTCTTTGCTAGCCTTATTTCTGTGGAATCTGAGAGCAGATATTTCAGATCCCTTTGAAAACTATAGGGCCAAAGGAAATATCCTCCGATAACAAAGAGAAAGAAGCTTTCTGAGAAACTTGTTTGTGTTCTGTGAAATCATGTCACAGAGTTACAGCTTTCCGCTCAGGAAGCCTTTCGCTAAGACAGTTCTTGTGGAATTGGCAAAGTGATATTTGGAAGCCCATAGAGGGCTATGGTGAAAAAGGAAATATCCTCAGATGAAATCTGGAAAGAAGCTTTCTGAGAAACTGCTTAGTGTTCTGTTAATTCATCTCACAGAGTTACATGTGTATTTCGTGGATCTCTTTGCTAGCCTTATTTCTGTGGAATCTGAGAACAGATATTTCGGATCCCTTTGATGACTATAGGGCCAAAGGAAATATCCTCCCAAAACAAAGAGAAAGAAGCTTTATGAGAAACTTCTTTGTGTTCTGTGAAATCATCTCACAGAGTTACAGCTTTCCGCTAAAGAAGCCTTTCGCTAAGACAGTTCTTGTGGAATTGGCAAAGTGATATTTGGAAGCCCATAGAGGGCTATGGTGAAAAAGGAAATATCCTCAGATGAAATCTGGAAAGAAGCTTTCTGAGAAACTGCTTAGTGTTCTGTTAATTCATCTCACAGAGTTACATGTGTATTTCGTGGATCTCCTTGCTAGCCTTATTTCTGTGGAGTCTGAGAACAGATATATCGGATCCCATTGGAGACTATAGGGCCAAAGGAAATATCCTCCGATAACAAAGAGAAAGAAGCTTTCTGAGAAACTTCTTTGTGTTCTGTGAAATCATCTCACAGAGTTACAGCTTTCCGCTCAAGAAGCCTTTCGCTAAGACAGTTCTTGTGAAATTGTCAAAGTGATATTTGGAAGCCCATAGAGGGCTGTGGTGAAAAAGGAAATATCCTCAGATGAAATCTGGAAAGAAGCTTTCTGAGAAACTGCTTAGTGTTCTGTTAATTCATCTCACAGAGTTACATGTGTATTTCGTGGATCTCTTTGCTAGCCTTATTTCTGTGGAATCTGAGAACAGATATTTCCGATCCCTTTGAAGACTATAGGGCCAAAGGAAATATCCTCCCATAACAAAGAGAAAGAAGCTTTCTGAGAAACTTCTTTGTGTTCTGTGAAATCATCTCACAGAGTTACAGCTTTCCCCTCAAGAAGCCTTTCGCTAAGACAGTTCTTGTGGAATTGGCAAAGTGATATTTGGAAGCCCATAGAGGGCTATGGTGAAAAAGGAAATATCCTCAGATGAAATCTGGAAAGAAGCTTTCTGAGAAACTGCTTAGTGTTCTGTTAATTCATCTCACAGAGTTACATGTGTATTTCGTGGATCTCCTTGCTAGCCTTATTTCTGTGGAGTCTGAGAACAGGTATTTCGGATCCCATTGGAGACTATAGGGCCAAAGGAAATATCCTCCGATAACAAAGGGAAAGAAGCTTTCTGAGAAACTTCTTTGTGTTCTGTGAAATCATCTCACAGAGTTACAGCTTTCCCCTCAAGAAGCCGTTCGCTAAGACAGTTCTTGTGGAATTGGCAAAGTTATATTTGGAAGCCCATAGAGGGCTATGGTGAGAAAGGAAATAACCTCAGATGAAATCTGGAAAGAATCTTTCTGAGAAACTGCTTAGTGTTCTGTTAATTCATCTCAGAGAGTTACATGTGTATTTCGTGGATCTCTTTGCTAGCCTTATTTCTGTGGAATCTGAGAACAGATATTTCGGATCCCTTTGAAAACTATAGGGCCAAAGGAAATATCCTCCGATAACAAAGAGAAAGAAGCTTTCTGAGAAACCTCTTTGTGTTCTGTGAAATCATCTCACAGAGTTACAGCTTTCCCCTCAAGAAGCCTTTCGCTAAGACAGTTCTTGCGGAAATGGCAAAGTGATATTTGGAAGCCCATAGAGGGCTATGGTGAAAAAGGAAATATCCTCACAGGAAATCTGGAAAGAAGCTTTCTGAGAAACTGCTTAGTGTTCTGTTAATTCATCTCACAGAGTTACATGTGTATTTCGTGGATCTCTTTGCTAGCCTTTTTTCTGTGGAATCTGAGAACAGATATTTCGGATCCCTTTGAAAACTATAGGGCCAAAGGAAATATCCTCCGATAACAAAGAGAAAGAAGCTTTCTGAGAAACTTCTTTGTGTTCTGTGAAATCATCTCACAGAGTTACAGCTTTCCGCTCAGGAAGCCTTTCGCTAAGACAGTTCTTGTGGAATTGGCAAAGTGATATTTGGAAGCCCTTAGAGGGCTATGGTGAAAAAGGAAATATCCTCAGATGAAATCTGGAAAGAAGCTTTCTGAGAAACTGCTTAGTGTTCTGTTAATTCATCTCACAGAGTTACATGTGTATTTCGTGGATCTCTTTGCTAGCCTTATTTCTGTGGAATCTGAGAACAGATATTTCGGATCGCTCTGAAGACTATAGGGCCAAAGGAAATATCCTCCGATAACAAAGAGAAAGAAGCTTTCTGAGAAACTTGTTTGTGTTCTGTGAAATCATCTCACAGAGTTACAGCTTTCCGCTCAGGAAGCCTTTCGCTAAGACAGTTCTTGTGGAATTGGCAAAGTGATATTTGGAAGCCCATAGAGGGCTATGGTGAAAAAGGAAATATCCTCAGATGAAATCTGGAAAGAAGCTTTCTGAGAAACTGTTTAGTGTTCTGTTAATTCATCTCACAGAGTTACATGTGTATTTCGTGGATCTCTTTGCTAGCCTTATTTCTGTGGAATCTGAGAACAGATATTTCGGATCGCTCTGAAGACTATAGGGCCAAAGGAAATATCCTCCCATAACAAACAGAAAGAAGCTTTCTGAGAAACTTCTTTGTGTTCTGTGAAATCATCTCACAGAGTTACAGCTTTCCCCTCAAGAAGCCTTTCGCTAAGACAGTTCTTGTGGAATTGGCAAAGTGATATTTGGAAGCCCATAGAGGGCTATGGTGAAAAAGGAAATATCGTCAGATGAAATCTGGAAAGAAGCCTTCTGAGAAACTGCTTAGTGTTCTGTTAATTCATCTCACAGAGTTACATGTGTATTTCGTGGATCTCTTTGCTAGCCTTATTTCTGTGGAATCTGAGAACAGATATTTCCGATCCCTTTGAAGACTATAGGGCCAAAGGAAATATCCTCCCATAACAAAGACAAAGAAGCTTTCTGAGAAACTTCTTTGTGTTCTGTGAAATCATCTCACAGAGTTACAGCTTTCCCCTCAAGAAGCCTTTCGCTAAGACAGTTCTTGTGGAATTGGCAAAGTGATATTTGGAAACCCATAGAGGGCTATGGTGAAAAAGGAAATATCCTCACAGGAAATCTGGAAAGAATCTTTCTGAGAAACTGCTTAGTGTTCTGTTAATTCATCTCACAGAGTTACATGTGTATTTCGTGGATCTCTTTGCTAGCCTTATTTCTGTGGAATCTGAGAACAGATATTTCGGATCCCTTTGAAAACAATAGGGCCAAAGGAAATATCCTCCGATAACAAAGAGAAAGAAGCTTTCTGAGAAACTTCTTTGTGTTCTGTGAAATCATCTCACAGAGTTACAGCTTTCCCCTCAAGAAGCCTTTCGCTAAGACAGTTCTTGTGGAATTGGCAAAGTGATATTTGGAAGCCCATAGAGGTCTATGGTGAAAAAGGAAATATCCTCACAGGAAATCTGGAAAGAAGCTTTCTGAGAAACTGCTTAGTGTTCTGTTAATTCATCTCACAGAGTTACATGTGTATTTCGTGGATCTCTTTGCTAGCCTTATTTCTGTGGAATCTGAGAAAAGATATATCGGATCCCTTTGAAAACTATAGGGCCAAAGGAAATATCCTCCGATAACAAAGAGAAAGAAGCTTTCTGAGAAACTTCTTTGTGTTCTGTGAAATCATCTCACGCAGTTACAGCTTTCCGCTCAGGATGCCTTTCGCTAAGACAGTTCTTGTGGAATTGGCAAAGTGATATTTGGAAGCCCATAGAGGGCTATGGTGAAAAAGGAAATATCCTCATATGAAATCTGGAAAGAAGCTTTCTGAGAAACTGCTTAGTGTTCTGTTAATTCATCTCACAGAGTTACATGTGTATTTCGTGGATCTCTTTGCTAGCCTTATTTCTGTGGAATCTGAGAACAGATATTTCGGATCGCTCTGAAGACTATAGGGCCAAAGGAAATATCCTCCCATAACAAACAGAAAGAAGCTTTCTGAGAAACTTCTTTGTGTTCTGTGAAATCATCTCACAGAGTTACAGCTTTCCCCTCAAGAAGCCTTTCGCTAAGACAGTTCTTGTGGAATTGGCAAAGTGATATTTGGAAGCCCATAGAGGGCTATGGTGAAAAAGGAAATATCCTCAGATGAAATCTGTAAGAATCTTTCTGAGAAACTGCTTAGTGTTCTGTTAATTCATCTCACAGAGTTACATGTGTATTTCGTGGATCTCTTTGCTAGCCTTATTTCTGTGGAATCTGAGAACAGATATTTCGGATCGCTCTGAAGACTATATGGCCAAAGGAAATAGCCTCCTATAACAAAGAGAAGGAAGCTTTCTGAGAAACTTCTTTGTGTTCTGTGAAATCATCTCACAGAGTTACAGCTTTCCCCTCAAGAAGCCTTTCGCTAAGACAGTTCTTGTGGAATTGGCAAAGTGATATTTGGAAGCCCATAGAGGGCTATGCTGAAAAAGGAAATATCCTCAGATGAAATCTAGAAAGAATCTTTCTGAGAAACTGCTTAGTGTTCTGTTAATTCATCTCACAGAGTTACATGTGTGTTTCGTGGATCTCTTTGCTAGCCTGATTTCTGTGGAATCTGAGAACAGATATTTCGGATCCCTTTGAAAACTATAGGGCCAAAGGAAATATCCTCCTATAACAAAGAGAAAGAAGCTTTCTGAGAAACTTCTTTGTGTTCTGTGAAATCATCTCACAGAGTTACAGCTTTCCCCTCAAGAAGCCTTTCGCTAAGACAGTTCTTGTGGAATTGGCAAAGTGATATTTGGAAGCCCATAGAGGGCTATGGTGAAAAAGGAAATATCCGCACAGGAAATCTGGAAAGAAGCTTTCTGAGAAACTGCTTAGTGTTCTGTTAATTCATCTCACAGAGTTACATGTGTATTTCGTGGATCTCTTTGCTAGCCTTATTTCTGTGGAATCTGAGAACAGATATTTCAGATCCCTTTGAAAACTATAGGGCCAAAGGAAATATCCTCCGATAACAAAGAGAAAGAAGCTTTCTGAGAAACATCTTTGTGTTATGTGAAATCATCTCACAGAGTTACAGCTTTCCGCTCAGGAAGCCTTTCGCTAAGACAGTTCTTGTGGAATTGGCAAAGTGATATTTGGAAGCCCGTAGAGGGCTATGGTGAAAAAGGAAATATCCTCAGATGAAATCTGGAAAGAAGCTTTCTGAGAAACTGCTTAGTGTTCTGTTAATTCATCTCACAGAGTTACATGTGTATTTCGTGGATCTCTTTGCTAGCCTTATTTCTGTGGAATCTGAGAACAGATATTTCGGATCGCTCTGAAGACTATAGGGCCAAAGGAAATATCCTCCCATAACAAACAGAAAGAAGCTTTCTGAGAAACTTCTTTGTGTTCTGTGAAATCATCTCACAGAGTTACAGCTTTCCCCTCAAGAAGCCTTTCGCTAAGACAGTTCTTGTGGAATTGGCAAAGTGATATTTGGAAGCCCATAGAGGGCTATGGTGAAAAAGGAAATATCCTCAGATGAAATCTGGAAAGAAGCTTTCTGAGAAACTGCTTAGTGTTCTGTTAATTCATCTCACAGAGTTACATGTGTATTTCGTGGATCTCTTTGCTAGCCTTATTTCTGTGGAATCTGAGAACAGATATTTCGGATCCCATTGATGACTATAGGGCCAAAGGAAATATCCTCCCAAAACAAAGAGAAAGAAGCTTTCTGAGAAACTTCTTTGTGTTCTGTGAAATCGTCTCACAGAGTTACAGCTTTCCGCTCAAGAAGCCTTTCGCTAAGAAAGTTCTTGTGGAATTGGAAAAGTGATATTTGGAAGCCCATAGAGGGCTAAGGTGAAAAAGGAAATATCCTCAGATGAAATCTGGAAAGAAGCTTTCTGAGAAACTGCTTAGTGTTCTGTTAATTCATCTCACAGAGTTACATGTGTATTTCGTGGATCTCCTTGCTAGCCTTATTTCTGTGGAGTCTGAGAACAGATATTTCGGATCCCATTGGAGACTATAGGGCCAAAGGAAATATCCTCCGATAACAAAGAGAAAGAAGCTTTCTGAGAAACTTCTTTGTGTTCTGTGAAATCATCTCACAGAGTTACAGCTTTCCCCTCAAGAAGCCTTTCGCTAAGACAGTTCTTGTGGAATTGGCAAAGTGATATTTGGAAGCCCATAGAGGTCTATGGCGAAAAAGGAAGTATCCTCATATGAAATCTGGAAAGAAGCTTTCTGAGAAACTGCTTAGTGTTCTGTTAATTCATCTCACAGAGTTACATGTGTGTTTCGTGGATCTCTTTGCTAGCCTTATTTCTGTGGAGTCTGAGAACAGATATTTCGGATCCCATTGGAGACTATATGGCCAAAGGAAATAGCCTCCGATAACAAAGAGAAGGAAGCTTTCTGAGAAACTTCTTTGTGTTCTGTGAAATCATCTCACAGAGTTACAGCTTTCCCCTCAAGAAGACTTTCGCTAAGACAGTTCTTGTGGAATTGGCAAAGTGATATTTGGAAGCCCATAGAGGGCTATGCTGAAAAAGGAAATATCCTCAGATGAAATCTAGAAAGAATCTTTCTGAGAAACTGCTTAGTGTTCTGTTAATTCATCTCACAGAGTTACATGTGTATTTCGTGGATCTCTTTGCTAGCCTGATTTCTGTGGAATCTGAGAACAGATATTTCGGATCCCTTTGAAAACTATAGGGCCAAAGGAAATATCCTCCGATAACAACGAGAAAGAAGCTTTCTGAGAAACTTCTTTGTGTTCTGTGAAATCATCTCACAGAGTTACAGCTTTCCCCTCAAGAAGCCTTTCGCTAAGACAGTTCTTGTGGAATTGGCAAAGTGATATTTGGAAGCCCATAGAGGGCTATGGTGAAAAAGGAAATATCCTCACAGGAAATCTGGAAAGAAGCTTTCTGAGAAACTGCTTAGTGTTCTGTTAATTCATCTCACAGAGTTACATGTGTATTTCGTGGATCTCTTTGCTAGCCTTATTTCTGTGGAATCTGAGAACAGATATTTCAGATCCCTTTGAAAACTATAGGGCCAAAGGAAATATCGTCCGATAACAAAGAGAAAGAAGCTTTCTGAGAAACTTATTTGTGTTCTGTGAAATCATCTCACAGAGTTACAGCTTTCCGCTCAGGAAGCCTTTCGCTAAGACAGTTCTTGTGGAATTGGCAAAGTGATATTTGGAAGCCCATAGAGGGCTATGGTGAAAAAGGAAATATCCTCACAGGAAATCTGGAAAGAAGCTTTCTGAGAAACTGCTTAGTGTTCTGTTAATTCATCTCACAGAGTTACATGTGTATTTCGTGGATCTCTTTGCTAGCCTTTTTTCTGTGGAATCTGAGAACAGATATTTCGGATCCCTTTGAAAACTATAGGGCCAAAGGAAATATCCTCCGATAACAAAGAGAAAGAAGCTTTCTGAGAAACTTCTTTGTGTTCTGTGAAATCATCTCACAGAGTTACAGCTTTCCGCTCAGGAAGCCTTTCGCTAAGACAGTTCTTGTGGAATTGGCAAAGTGATATTTGGAAGCCCTTAGAGGGCTATGGTGAAAAAGGAAATATCCTCAGATGAAATCTGGAAAGAAGCTTTCTGAGAAACTGCTTAGTGTTCTGTTAATTCATCTCACAGAGTTACATGTGTATTTCGTGGATCTCTTTGCTAGCCTTATTTCTGTGGAATCTGAGAACAGATATTTCGGATCGCTCTGAAGACTATAGGGCCAAAGGAAATATCCTCCGATAACAAAGAGAAAGAAGCTTTCTGAGAAACTTGTTTGTGTTCTGTGAAATCATCTCACAGAGTTACAGCTTTCCGCTCAGGAAGCCTTTCGCTAAGACAGTTCTTGTGGAATTGGCAAAGTGATATTTGGAAGCCCATAGAGGGCTATGGTGAAAAAGGAAATATCCTCAGATGAAATCTGGAAAGAAGCTTTCTGAGAAACTGTTTAGTGTTCTGTTAATTCATCTCACAGAGTTACATGTGTATTTCGTGGATCTCTTTGCTAGCCTTATTTCTGTGGAATCTGAGAACAGATATTTCGGATCGCTCTGAAGACTATAGGGCCAAAGGAAATATCCTCCCATAACAAACAGAAAGAAGCTTTCTGAGAAACTTCTTTGTGTTCTGTGAAATCATCTCACAGAGTTACAGCTTTCCCCTCAAGAAGCCTTTCGCTAAGACAGTTCTTGTGGAACTGGCAAAGTGATATTTGGAAGCCCATAGAGGGCTATGGTGAAAAAGGAAATATCGTCAGATGAAATCTGGAAAGAAGCTTTCTGAGAAACTGCTTAGTGTTCTGTTAATTCATCTCACAGAGTTACATGTGTATTTCGTGGATCTCTTTGCTAGCCTTATTTCTGTGGAATCTGAGAACAGATATTTCGGATCGCTCTGAAGACTATAGGGCCAAAGGAAATATCCTCCCATAACAAACAGAAAGAAGCTTTCTGAGAAACTTCTTTGTGTTCTGTGAAATCATCTCACAGAGTTACAGCTTTCCCCTCAAGAAGCCTTTCGCTAAGACAGTTCTTGTGGAATTGGCAAAGTGATATTTGGAAGCCCATAGAGGGCTATGGTGAAAAAGGAAATATCCTCAGATGAAATCTGTAAGAATCTTTCTGAGAAACTGCTTAGTGTTCTGTTAATTCATCTCACAGAGTTACATGTGTATTTCGTGGATCTCTTTGCTAGCCTTATTTCTGTGGAATCTGAGAACAGATATTTCGGATCGCTCTGAAGACTATATGGCCAAAGGAAATAGCCTCCGATAACAAAGAGAAGGAAGCTTTCTGAGAAACTTCTTTGTGTTCTGTGAAATCATCTCACAGAGTTACAGCTTTCCCCTCAAGAAGCCTTTCGCTAAGACAGTTCTTGTGGAATTGGCAAAGTGATATTTGGAAGCCCATAGAGGGCTATGCTGAAAAAGGAAATATCCTCAGATGAAATCTAGAAAGAATCTTTCTGAGAAACTGCTTAGTGTTCTGTTAATTCATCTCACAGAGTTACATGTGTATTTCGTGGATCTCTTTGCTAGCCTGATTTCTGTGGAATCTGAGAACAGATATTTCGGATCCCTTTGAAAACTATAGGGCCAAAGGAAATATCCTCCGATAACAAAGAGAAAGAAGCTTTCTGAGAATCTTCTTTGTGTTCTGTGAAATCATCTCACAGAGTTACAGCTTTCCCCTCAAGAAGCCTTTCGCTAAGACAGTTCTTGTGGAATTGGCAAAGTGATATTTGGAAGCCCATAGAGGGCTATGGTGAAAAAGGAAATATCCGCACAGGAAATCTGGAAAGAAGCTTTCTGAGAAACTGCTTAGTGTTCTGTTAATTCATCTCACAGAGTTACATGTGTATTTCGTGGATCTCTTTGCTAGCCTTATTTCTGTGGAATCTGAGAACAGATATTTCAGATCCCTTTGAAAACTATAGGGCCAAAGGAAATATCCTCCGATAACAACGAGAAAGAAGCTTTCTGAGAAACTTCTTTGTGTTCTGTGAAATCATCTCACAGAGTTACAGCTTTCCCCTCAAGAAGCCTTTCGCTAAGACAGTTCTTGTGGAATTGGCAAAGTGATATTTGGAAGCCCATAGAGGGCTATGGTGAAAAAGGAAATATCCTCACAGGAAATCTGGAAAGAAGCTTTCTGAGAAACTGCTTAGTGTTCTGTTAATTCATCTCACAGAGTTACATGTGTATTTCGTGGATCTCTTTGCTAGCCTTATTTCTGTGGAATCTGAGAACAGATATTTCAGATCCCTTTGAAAACTATAGGGCCAAAGGAAATATCGTCCGATAACAAAGAGAAAGAAGCTTTCTGAGAAACTTATTTGTGTTCTGTGAAATCATCTCACAGAGTTACAGCTTTCCGCTCAGGAAGCCTTTCGCTAAGACAGTTCTTGTGGAATTGGCAAAGTGATATTTGGAAGCCCATAGAGGGCTATGGTGAAAAAGGAAATATCCTCACAGGAAATCTGGAAAGAAGCTTTCTGAGAAACTGCTTAGTGTTCTGTTAATTCATCTCACAGAGTTACATGTGTATTTCGTGGATCTCTTTGCTAGCCTTTTTTCTGTGGAATCTGAGAACAGATATTTCGGATCCCTTTGAAAACTATAGGGCCAAAGGAAATATCCTCCGATAACAAAGAGAAAGAAGCTTTCTGAGAAACTTCTTTGTGTTCTGTGAAATCATCTCACAGAGTTACAGCTTTCCGCTCAGGAAGCCTTTCGCTAAGACAGTTCTTGTGGAATTGGCAAAGTGATATTTGGAAGCCCTTAGAGGGCTATGGTGAAAAAGGAAATATCCTCAGATGAAATCTGGAAAGAAGCTTTCTGAGAAACTGCTTAGTGTTCTGTTAATTCATCTCACAGAGTTACATGTGTATTTCGTGGATCTCTTTGCTAGCCTTATTTCTGTGGAATCTGAGAACAGATATTTCGGATCGCTCTGAAGACTATAGGGCCAAAGGAAATATCCTCCGATAACAAAGAGAAAGAAGCTTTCTGAGAAACTTGTTTGTGTTCTGTGAAATCATCTCACAGAGTTACAGCTTTCCGCTCAGGAAGCCTTTCGCTAAGACAGTTCTTGTGGAATTGGCAAAGTGATATTTGGAAGCCCATAGAGGGCTATGGTGAAAAAGGAAATATCCTCAGATGAAATCTGGAAAGAAGCTTTCTGAGAAACTGTTTAGTGTTCTGTTAATTCATCTCACAGAGTTACATGTGTATTTCGTGGATCTCTTTGCTAGCCTTATTTCTGTGGAATCTGAGAACAGATATTTCGGATCGCTCTGAAGACTATAGGGCCAAAGGAAATATCCTCCCATAACAAACAGAAAGAAGCTTTCTGAGAAACTTCTTTGTGTTCTGTGAAATCATCTCACAGAGTTACAGCTTTCCCCTCAAGAAGCCTTTCGCTAAGACAGTTCTTGTGGAATTGGCAAAGTGATATTTGGAAGCCCATAGAGGGCTATGGTGAAAAAGGAAATATCGTCAGATGAAATCTGGAAAGAAGCTTTCTGAGAAACTGCTTAGTGTTCTGTTAATTCATCTCACAGAGTTACATGTGTATTTCGTGGATCTCTTTGCTAGCCTTATTTCTGTGGAATCTGAGAACAGATATTTCGGATCGCTCTGAAGACTATAGGGCCAAAGGAAATATCCTCCCATAACAAACAGAAAGAAGCTTTCTGAGAAACTTCTTTGTGTTCTGTGAAATCATCTCACAGAGTTACAGCTTTCCCCTCAAGAAGCCTTTCGCTAAGACAGTTCTTGTGGAATTGGCAAAGTGATATTTGGAAGCCCATAGAGGGCTATGGTGAAAAAGGAAATATCCTCAGATGAAATCTGTAAGAATCTTTCTGAGAAACTGCTTAGTGTTCTGTTAATTCATCTCACAGAGTTACATGTGTATTTCGTGGATCTCTTTGCTAGCCTTATTTCTGTGGAATCTGAGAACAGATATTTCGGATCGCTCTGAAGACTATATGGCCAAAGGAAATAGCCTCCGATAACAAAGAGAAGGAAGCTTTCTGAGAAACTTCTTTGTGTTCTGTGAAATCATCTCACAGAGTTACAGCTTTCCCCTCAAGAAGCCTTTCGCTAAGACAGTTCTTGTGGAATTGGCAAAGTGATATTTGGAAGCCCATAGAGGGCTATGCTGAAAAAGGAAATATCCTCAGATGAAATCTAGAAAGAATCTTTCTGAGAAACTGCTTAGTGTTCTGTTAATTCATCTCACAGAGTTACATGTGTATTTCGTGGATCTCTTTGCTAGCCTGATTTCTGTGGAATCTGAGAACAGATATTTCGGATCCCTTTGAAAACTATAGGGCCAAAGGAAATATCCTCCGATAACAAAGAGAAAGAAGCTTTCTGAGAATCTTCTTTGTGTTCTGTGAAATCATCTCACAGAGTTACAGCTTTCCCCTCAAGAAGCCTTTCGCTAAGACAGTTCTTGTGGAATTGGCAAAGTGATATTTGGAAGCCCATAGAGGGCTATGGTGAAAAAGGAAATATCCGCACAGGAAATCTGGAAAGAAGCTTTCTGAGAAACTGCTTAGTGTTCTGTTAATTCATCTCACAGAGTTACATGTGTATTTCGTGGATCTCTTTGCTAGCCTTATTTCTGTGGAATCTGAGAACAGATATTTCAGATCCCTTTGAAAACTATAGGGCCAAAGGAAATATCCTCCGATAACAAAGAGAAAGAAGCTTTCTGAGAAACATCTTTGTGTTATGTGAAATCATCTCACAGAGTTACAGCTTTCCGCTCAGGAAGCCTTTCGCTAAGACAGTTCTTGTGGAATTGGCAAAGTGATATTTGGAAGCCCGTAGAGGGCTATGGTGAAAAAGGAAATATCCTCAGATGAAATCTGGAAAGAAGCTTTCTGAGAAACTGCTTAGTGTTCTGTTAATTCATCTCACAGAGTTACATGTGTATTTCGTGGATCTCTTTGCTAGCCTTATTTCTGTGGAATCTGAGAACAGATATTTCGGATCGCTCTGAAGACTATAGGGCCAAAGGAAATATCCTCCCATAACAAACAGAAAGAAGCTTTCTGAGAAACTTCTTTGTGTTCTGTGAAATCATCTCACAGAGTTACAGCTTTCCCCTCAAGAAGCCTTTCGCTAAGACAGTTCTTGTGGAATTGGCAAAGTGATATTTGGAAGCCCATAGAGGGCTATGGTGAAAAAGGAAATATCCTCAGATGAAATCTGGAAAGAAGCTTTCTGAGAAACTGCTTAGTGTTCTGTTAATTCATCTCACAGAGTTACATGTGTATTTCGTGGATCTCTTTGCTAGCCTTATTTCTGTGGAATCTGAGAACAGATATTTCGGATCCCATTGATGACTATAGGGCCAAAGGAAATATCCTCCCAAAACAAAGAGAAAGAAGCTTTCTGAGAAACTTCTTTGTGTTCTGTGAAATCGTCTCACAGAGTTACAGCTTTCCGCTCAAGAAGCCTTTCGCTAAGAAAGTTCTTGTGGAATTGGAAAAGTGATATTTGGAAGCCCATAGAGGGCTAAGGTGAAAAAGGAAATATCCTCAGATGAAATCTGGAAAGAAGCTTTCTGAGAAACTGCTTAGTGTTCTGTTAATTCATCTCACAGAGTTACATGTGTATTTCGTGGATCTCCTTGCTAGCCTTATTTCTGTGGAGTCTGAGAACAGATATTTCGGATCCCATTGGAGACTATAGGGCCAAAGGAAATATCCTCCGATAACAAAGAGAAAGAAGCTTTCTGAGAAACTTCTTTGTGTTCTGTGAAATCATCTCACAGAGTTACAGCTTTCCCCTCAAGAAGCCTTTCGCTAAGACAGTTCTTGTGGAATTGGCAAAGTGATATTTGGAAGCCCATAGAGGTCTATGGCGAAAAAGGAAGTATCCTCATATGAAATCTGGAAAGAAGCTTTCTGAGAAACTGCTTAGTGTTCTGTTAATTCATCTCACAGAGTTACATGTGTGTTTCGTGGATCTCTTTGCTAGCCTTATTTCTGTGGAGTCTGAGAACAGATATTTCGGATCCCATTGGAGACTATATGGCCAAAGGAAATAGCCTCCGATAACAAAGAGAAGGAAGCTTTCTGAGAAACTTCTTTGTGTTCTGTGAAATCATCTCACAGAGTTACAGCTTTCCCCTCAAGAAGCCTTTCGCTAAGACAGTTCTTGTGGAATTGGCAAAGTGATATTTGGAAGCCCATAGAGGGCTATGCTGAAAAAGGAAATATCCTCAGATGAAATCTAGAAAGAATCTTTCTGAGAAACTGCTTAGTGTTCTGTTAATTCATCTCACAGAGTTACATGTGTATTTCGTGGATCTCTTTGCTAGCCTGATTTCTGTGGAATCTGAGAACAGATATTTCGGATCCCTTTGAAAACTATAGGGCCAAAGGAAATATCCTCTGATAACAACGAGAAAGAAGCTTTCTGAGAAACTTCTTTGTGTTCTGTGAAATCATCTCACAGAGTTACAGCTTTCCCCTCAAGAAGCCTTTCGCTAAGACAGTTCTTGTGGAATTGGCAAAGTGATATTTGGAAGCCCATAGAGGGCTATGGTGAAAAAGGAAATATCCTCACAGGAAATCTGGAAAGAAGCTTTCTGAGAAACTGCTTAGTGTTCTGTTAATTCATCTCACAGAGTTACATGTGTATTTCGTGGATCTCTTTGCTAGCCTTATTTCTGTGGAATCTGAGAACAGATATTTCAGATCCCTTTGAAAACTATAGGGCCAAAGGAAATATCGTCCGATAACAAAGAGAAAGAAGCTTTCTGAGAAACTTATTTGTGTTCTGTGAAATCATCTCACAGAGTTACAGCTTTCCGCTCAGGAAGCCTTTCGCTAAGACAGTTCTTGTGGAATTGGCAAAGTGATATTTGGAAGCCCATAGAGGGCTATGGTGAAAAAGGAAATATCGTCAGATGAAATCTGGAAAGAAGCTTTCTGAGAAACTGCTTAGTGTTCTGTTAATTCATCTCACAGAGTTACATGTGTATTTCGTGGATCTCTTTGCTAGCCTTATTTCTGTGGAATCTGAGAACAGATATATCCGATCCCTTTGAAGACTATAGGGCCAAAGGAAATATCCTCCCATAACAAAGACAAAGAAGCTTTCTGAGAAACTTCTTTGTGTTCTGTGAAATCAACTCACAGAGTTACAGCTTTCCCCTCAAGAAGCCTTTCGCTAAGACAGTTCTTGTGGAATTGGCAAAGTGATATTTGGAAACCCATAGAGGGCTATGGTGAAAAAGGAAATATCCTCACAGGAAATCTGGAAAGAATCTTTCTGAGAAACTGCTTAGTGTTCTGTTAATTCATCTCACAGAGTTACATGTGTATTTCGTGGATCTCTTTGCTAGCCTTATTTCTGTGGAATCTGAGAACAGATATTTCGGATCCCTTTGAAAACAATAGGGCCAAAGGAAATATCCTCCGATAACAAAGAGAAAGAAGCTTTCTGAGAAACTTCTTTGTGTTCTGTGAAATCATCTCACAGAGTTACAGCTTTCCCCTCAAGAAGCCTTTCGCTAAGACAGTTCTTGTGGAATTGGCAAAGTGATATTTGGAAGCCCATAGAGGGCTATGGTGAAAAAGGAAATATCCTCACAGGAAATCTGGAAAGAAGCTTTCTGAGAAACTGCTTAGTGTTCTGGTAATTCATCTCACAGAGTTACATGTGTATTTCGTGGATCTCTTTGCTAGCCTTATTTCTGTGGAATCTGAGAAAAGATATATCGGATCCCTTTGAAAACTATAGGGCCAAAGGAAATATCCTCCGATAACAAAGAGAAAGAAGCTTTCTGAGAAACTTCTTTGTGTTCTGTGAAATCATCTCACGCAGTTACAGCTTTCCGCTCAGGATGCCTTTCGCTAAGACAGTTCTTGTGGAATTGGCAAAGTGATATTTGGAAGCCCATAGAGGGCCATGGTGAAAAAGGAAATATCCTCAGATGAAATCTGGAAAGAAGCTTTCTGAGAAACTGCTTAGTGTTCTGTTAATTCATCTCACAGAGTTACATGTGTATTTCGTGGATCTCTTTGCTAGCCTTATTTCTGTGGAATCTGAGAACAGATATTTCGGATCGCTCTGAAGACTATAGGGCCAAAGGAAATATCCTCCCATAACAAACAGAAAGAAGCTTTCTGAGACACTTCTTTGTGTTCTGTGAAATCATCTCACAGAGTTACAGCTTTCCCCTCAAGAAGCCTTTCGCTAAGACAGTTCTTGTGTAATTGGCAAAGTGATATTTGGAAGCCCATAGAGGGCTATGGTGAAAAAGGAAATATCCTCAGATGAAATCTGTAAGAAGCTTTCTGAGAAACTGCTTAGTGTTCTGTTAATTCATCTCACAGAGTTACATGTGTATTTCGTGGATCTCTTTGCTAGCCTTATTTCTGTGGAATCTGAGAACAGATATTTCGGATCCCTTTGAAGAGTATAGGGCCAAAGGAAATATCCTCCCATAACAAAGAGAAAGAAGCTTTCTGAGAAACTTCTTTGTGTTCTGTGAAATCATCTCACAGAGTTACAGCTTTCCCCTCAAAAAGCCTTTCGCTAAGACAGTTCTTTTGGAATTGGCAAAGTGATATTTGGAAGCCCACAGTGGGCTATGGTGAAAAAGGAAATATCCTCCGATGAAATCTGGAAAGAAGCTTTCTGAGAAACTGCTTAATGTTCTGTTAATTCATCTCACATAGTTACCTGTGTATTTCGTGGATCTCTTTGCTAGCTTTATTTCTGTGGAATCTGAGAACAGATATTTCGGATCCCTTTGAAAACTATAGTTCCAAAGGAAATATCCTCCGATAACAAAGAGAAAGAAGCTTTCTGAGAAACTCCTTTGTGTTCTGTGAAATCATCTCACAGAGTTACAGCTTTCCGCTCAAGAATCCTTTCGCTAAGACAGTTCTTGTGGAATTGGCAAAGTGATATTTGGAAGCCCATAGAGGGCTATGGTGAAAAAGGAAATATCCTCACAGGAAATCTGGAAAGAAGCCTTCTGAGAAACTGCTTAGTGTTCTGTTAATTCATCTCACAGAGTTACATGTGTATTTCGTGGATCTCTTTGCTAGCCTGATTTCTGTGGAATCTGAGAACAGATATTTCGGATCGCTCTGAAGACTATAGGGCCAAAGGAAATATCCTCCCATAACAAAGAGAAAGAAGCTTTCTGAGAAACTTCTTTGTGTTCTGTGAAATCATCTCACAGAGTTACAGCTTTCCGCTCAAGAAGCCTTTCGCTAAGACAGTTCTTGTGGAATTGGCAAAGTGATATTTGGAAGCCCTTAGAGGGCTATGGTGAAAAAGGAAATATCCTCAGATGAAATCTGGAAAGAAGCTTTCTGAGAAACTGCTTAGTGTTCTGTTAATTCATCTCACAGAGTTACATTTGTATTTCGTGGATCAATTTGCTAGCCTTATTTCTGTGTAATCTGAGAACAGATATTTCGGATCCCTTTGAAAACTATAGGGTCAAAGGAAATATCCTCCGATAAGAAAGAGAAAGAAGCTTTCTGAGAATCTTCTTTGTGTTCTGTGAAATCATTTCACAGAGTTACAGCTTTCCGCTCAAGAAGCCTTTCGCTAAGACAGTTCTTGTGGATTGGCAAAGTGATATTTGGAAGCCCTTAGAGGGCTATGGTGAAAAAGGAAATATCCTCAGATGAAATCTGGAAAGAAGCTTTCTGAGAAACTGCTTAGTGTTCTGTTAATTCATCTCACAGAGTTACATGTGTATTTCGTGGATCTCTTTGCTAGCCTTATTTCTGTGGAATCTGAGAACAGATATTTCGGATCGCTCTGAAGACTATAGGGCCAAAGGAAATATCCTCCCATAACAAAGAGAAAGAAGCTTTCTGAGAAACTTCTTTGTGTTCTGTGAAATCATCTCACAGAGTTACAGCTTTCCCCTCAAGAAGCCTTTCGCTAAGACAGTTCTTGTGGAATTGGCAAAGTGATATTTGGAAGCCCATAAAGGGCTATGGTGAAAAAGGAAATATCCTCAGATGAAATATGGAAAGAAGCTTTCTGAGAAACTGCTTAGTGTTCTGTTAATTCATCTCACAGAGTTACATGTGTATTTCGTGGATCTCTTTGCTAGCCTTATTTCTGTGGAATCTGAGCACAGATATTTCGGATCCCATTGATGACTATAGGGCCAAAGGAAATAGCCTCCCAAAACAAAGAGAAAGAAGCTTTCTGAGAAACTTCTTTGTGTTCTGTGAAATCATCTCACAGAGTTACAGCTTTCCCCTCAAGAAGCCTTTCGCTAAGACAGTTCTTGTGGAATTGGCAAAGTGATATTTGGAAGCCCTTAGAGGGCTATGGTGAAAAGGAAATATCCTCACAGGAAATCTGGAAAGAATCTTTCTGAGAAACTGCTTAGTGTTCTGTTAATTCATCTCACAGAGTTACATGTGTATTTCGTGGATCTCTTTGCTAGCCTTATTTCTGTGGAATCTGAGAACAGATATTTCGGATCCCTTTATAAACAATAGGGCCAAAGGAAATATCCTCCCATAACAAAGAGAAAGAAGCTTTCTGAGAAACTTCTTTGTGTTCTGTGAAATCATCTCACAGAGTTACAGCTTTCCGCTCAGGAAGCCTTTCGCTAAGACAGTTCTTGTGGAATTGGCAAAGTGATATTTGGAAGCCCTTAGAGGGCTATGGTGAAAAAGGAAATATCCTCAGATGAAATCTGGAAAGAAGCTTTCTGAGAAACTGCTTAGTGTTCTGTTAATTCATCTCACAGAGTTACATGTGTATTTCGTGGATCTCTTTGCTAGCCTTATTTCTGTGGAATCTGAGAACAGATATTTCGGATCGCTCTGAAGACTATAGGGCCAAAGGAAATATCCTCCCATAACAAACAGAAAGAAGCTTTCTGAGAAACTTCTTTGTGTTCTGTGAAATCATCTCACAGAGTTACAGCTTTCCCCTCAAGAAGCCTTTCGCTAAGACAGTTCTTGTGGAATTGGCAAAGGGATATTTGGAAGCCCATAGAGGGCTATGGTGAAAAAGGAAATATCCTCAGATGAAATCTGTAAGAAGCTTTCTGAGAAACTGCTTAGTGTTCTGTTAATTCATCTCAAAGAGTTACATGTGTATTTCGTGGATCTCTTTGCTAGCCTGATTTCTGTGGAATCTGAGAACAGATATTTCGGATCCCTTTGAAGAGTATAGGGCCAAAGGAAATATCCTCCCATAACAAAGAGAAAGAAGCTTTCTGAGAAACTTCTTTGTGTTCTGTGAAATCATCTCACAGAGTTACAACTTTCCCCTCAAGAAGCCTTTCGCTAAGACAGTTCTTTTGGAATTGGCAAAGTGATATTTGGAAGCCCACAGTGGGCTATGGTGAAAAAGGAAATATCCTCCGATGAAATCTGGAAAGAAGCTTTCTGAGAAACTGCTTAGTGTTCTGTTAATTCATCTCACAGAGTTACCTGTGTATTTCGTGGATCACTTTGCTAGCCTTATTTCTGTGGAATCTGAGAACAGATATTTCGGATCCCTTTGAAAACTATAGTTCCAAAGGAAATATCCTCCGATAACAAAGAGAAAGAAGCTTTCTGAGAAACTCCTTTGTGTTCTGTGAAATCATCTCACAGAGTTACAGCTTTCCCCTCAAGAAGCCTTTTGCTAAGACAGTTCTTGTGGAATTGGCAAAGTGATATTTGGAAGCCCATAGAGGGCTATGGTGAAAAAGGAAATATCGTCAGATGAAATCTGGAAAGAAGCTTTCTGAGAAACTGCTTAGTGTTCTGTTAATTCATCTCACAGAGTTACATGTGTATTTCGTGGATCTCTTTGCTAGCCTTATTTCTGTGGAATCTGAGAACAGATATTTCGGATCCCATTGATGACTACAGGGCCAAAGGAAATATCCTCCCAAAACAAAGAGAAAGAAGCTTTCTGAGAAACTTCTTTGTGTTCTGTGAAATCATCTCACAGAGTTACAGCTTTCCCCTCAAGAAGCCTTTCGCTAAGACAGTTCTTGTGGAATTGGCAAAGTGATATTTGGAAGCCCATAGAGGGCTATGGTGAAAAAGGAAATATCCTCAGATGAAATCTGGAAAGAAGCTTTCTGAGAAACTGCTTAGTGTTCTGTTAATTCATCTCACAGAGTTACATGTGTATTTCGTGGATCTCTTTGCTAGCCTGATTTCTGTGGAATCTGAGAACAGATATTTCGGATCCCTTTGAAGAGTATAGGGCCAAAGGAAATATCCTCCCATAACAAAGAGAAAGAAGCTTTCTGAGAAACTTCTTTGTGTTCTGTGAAATCATCTCACAGAGTTACAGCTTTCCAGTGAAGAAGCCTTTCGCTAAGACAGTTCTTGTGCAATTGGCAAAGTGATATTTGGAAGCCCTTAGAGGGCTGTAGTGAAAAAGGAAATATCCCCAGATGAAATCTAGAAAGAAGCTTTCTGAGAAACTGCTTAGTGTTCTGTTAATTCATCTCACAGAGTTACATGTGTATTTCGTGGATCTCCTTGCTAGCCTTATTTCTGTGGAGTCTGAGAACAGATATTTCGGATCCCATTGGAGACTATAGGGCCTAAGGAAATATCCTCCGATAACAAAGAGAAAGAAGCTTTCTGAGAAACTTCTTTGTGTTCTGTGAAATCATCTCACAGAGTTACAGCTTTCCCCTCAAGAAGCCTTTCGCTAAGACAGTTCTTGTGGAATTGGCAAAGTGATATTTGGAAGCCCTTAGAGGGCTATGGTGAAAAAGGAAATATCCTCACAGGAAATCTGGAAAGAAGATTTCTGAGGAACTGCTTAGTGTTCTGTTAATTCATCTCACAGAGTTACATGTGTATTTCGTGGATCTCTTTGCTAGCCTTATTTCTGTGGAATCTGAGAACAGATATTTCGGATCCCTTTGAAAACAATAGGGCCAAAGGAAATATCCTCCGATAACAAAGAGAAAGAAGCTTTCTGAGAAACTTCTTTGTGTTCTGTGAAATCATCTCACAGAGTTACAGCTTTCCCCTCAAGAAGCCTTTCGCTAAGACAGTTCTTGTGGAATTGGCAAAGTGATATTTGGAAGCCCATACAGGGCTATGGTGAAAAAGGAAATATCCTCACAGGAAATCTGGAAAGAAGCTTTCTGAGAAACTGCTTAGTGTTCTGTTAATTCATCTCACAGAGTTACATGTGTATTTCGTGGATCTCTTTGCTAGCCTTATTTCTGTGGAATCTGAGAACAGATATTTCGGATCCCTTTGAAAACTATAGGGCCAAAGGAAATATCCTCCGATAACAAAGAGAAAGAAGCTTTCTGAGAAACTTGTTTGTGTTCTGTGAAATCATCTCACAGAGTTACAGCTTTCCCCTCAAGAAGCCTTTCGCTAAGACAGTTCTTGTGGAATTGGCAAGGTGATATTTGGAAGCCCTTAGAGGGCTATGGTGAAAAAGAAAATATCCTCAGATGAAATCTGGAAGGAAGCTTTCTGAGAAACTGCGTAGTGTTCTGTTAATTCATCTCACAGAGTTACATGTGTATTTCGTGGATCTCCTTGCTAGCCTTATTTCTGTGGAGTCTGAGAACAGATATTTCGGATCCCATTGGAGACTATAGGGCCAAAGGAAATATCCTCCGATAACAAAGAGAAAGAAGCTTTCTGAGAAACTTCCTTGTGTTCTGTGAAATCATCTCACAGAGTTACAGCTTTCCCCTCAAGAAGCCTTTCGCTAAGACAGTTCTTGTGGAATTGGCAAAGTGATATTTGGAAGCCCATAGAGGGCTATGGTGAAAAAGGAAATATCCTCACAGGAATTCTGGAAAGAAGTTTTCTGAGAAACTGCTTAGTGTTCTGTTAATTCATCTCACATAGTTACATGTGTATTTCGTGGATCTCTTTGCTAGCCTTATTTCTGTGGAATCTGAGAACAGATATTTCGGATCCCTTTGAAAACTATAGGGCCAAAGGAAATATCCTCCGATAACAAAGAGAAAGAAGCTTTCTCAGAAACTTCTTTGTGTTCTGTGAAATCATCTCACAGAGTTACAGCTTTCCCCTCAAGAAGCCTTTCGCTAAGACAGTTCTTGTGGAATTGGCAAAGTGATATTTGGAAGCCCTTAGAGGGCTATGGTGAAAAAGGAAATATCCTCAGATGAAATCTGGAAGGAAGTTTTCTGAGAAACTGCTTAGTGTTCTGTTAATTCATCTCACAGAGTTACATGTGTATTTCGTGGATCTCCTTGCTAGCCTTATTTCTGTGGAGTCTGAGAACAGATATTTCGGATCCCATTGGAGACTATAGGGCCAAAGAAATATCCTCCGATAACAAAGAGAAAGAAGCTTTCTGAGAAACTTCTTTGTGTTCTGTGAAATCATCTCACAGAGTTACAGCTTTCCCCTCAAGAAGCCTTTCGCTAAGACAGTTCTTGTGGAATTGGCAATGTGATATTTGGAAGCCCATAGAGGGCTATGGTGAAAAAGGAAATATCCTCAGATGAAATCTGGAAAGAAGCTTTCTCAGAAACTGCTTAGTGTTCTGTTAATTCATCTCACAGAGTTACATGTGTGTTTTCTGGATCTCTTTGCTAGCCTTATATCTGTGGAATCTGAGAACAGATATTTCGGATCCCTTTGAAAACTATAGGGCCAAAGGAAATATCCCCTATAACAAACAGAAAGAAGCTTTCTGAGAAACTTCTTTGTGTTCTGTGAAATCATCTCACAGAGTTACAGCTTTCCCCTCAAGAAGCCTTTCGCTAAGACAGTTCTTGTGGAATTGGCAAAGTGATATTTGGAAGCCCATAGAGGGCTATGGTGAAAAAGGAAATATCCTCACAGGAATTCTGGAAAGAAGTTTTCTGAGAAACTGCTTAGTGTTCTGTTAATTCATCTCACATAGTTACATGTGAATTTCGTGGATCTCTTTGCTAGCCTTATTTCTGTGGAATCTGATAACAGATACTTCGGATCCCTTTGAAAACTATAGGGCCAAAGGAAATATCCTCCGATAACAAAGAGAAAGAAGCTTTCTGAGAAACCTCTTTGTGTTCTGTGAAATCATCTCACAGAGTTACAGCTTTCCCCTCAAGAAGCCTTTCGCTAAGACAGTTCTTGTGGAATTGGCAAAGTGATATTTGGAAGCCCATAGAGGGCTATGGTGAAAAAGGAAATATCCTCAGATGAAATCTGGAAAGAAGCTTTCTGAGAAACTGCTTAGTGTTCTGTTAATTCATCTCACAGAGTTACATGTGTATTTCGTGGATCTCTTTGCTAGCCTTATTTCTGTGGAATCTGAGAACAGATATTTCGGATCGCTCTGAAGACTATAGGGCCAAAGGAAATATCCTCCCATAACAAACAGAAAGAAGCTTTCTGAGAAACTTCTTCGTTTTCTGTGAAATCGTCTCACAGAGTTACAGCTTTCCCCTCAAGAAGCCTTTCGCTAAGACAGTTCTTGTGGAATTGGCAAAGTGATATTTGGAAGCCCTTAGAGGGCTATGGTGAAAAAGGAAATATCCTCAGATGAAATGTGGAAAGAAGCTTTCTGAGAAACTGCTTAGTGTTCTGTTAATTCATCTCACAGAGTTACATGTGTATTTCGTGGATCTCTTTGCTAGCCTTATTTCTGTGGAATCTGAGAACAGATATTTCGGATCCCTTTGAAGAGTATAGGGCCAAAGGAAATATCCTCCCATAACAAAGAGAAAGAAGCTTTCTGAGAAACTTCTTTGTGTTCTGTGAAATCATCTCACAGAGTTACAGCTTTCCGCTCAAGAAGCCTTTCGCTAAGACAGTTCTTGTGGAATTGGCCAAGTGATATTTGGAAGCCCATAGAGGGCTGTGGTGAAAAAGGAAATATCCTCAGATGAAATCTGGAAAGAATCTTTCTGAGAAACTGCTTAGTGTTCTGTTAATTCATCTCACAGAGTTACATGTGTATTTCGTGGATCTCTTTGCTAGCCTTATTTCTGTGGAATCTGAGAACAGATATTTCCGATACCTTTGAAGACTATAGGGCCAAAGGAAATATCCTCCCATAACAAAGAGAAAGAAGCTTTCTGAGAAACTTCTTTGTGTTCTGTGAAATCATCTCACAGAGTTACAGCTTTCCCCTCAAGAAGCCTTTCGCTAAGACAGTTCTTGTGGAATTGGCAAAGTGATATTTGGAAGCCCATAGAGGGCTCTGGTGAAAAAGGAAATATCCTCAGATGAAATCTGGAAAGAAGCTTTCTGAGAAACTGCTTAGTGTTCTGTTAATTCATCTCACAGAGTTACATGTGTATTTCGTGGATCTCTTTGCTAGCCTTATTTCTGTGGAATCTGAGAACAGATATTTCCGATCCCCTTGAAGACTATAGGGCCAAAGGAAATATCCTCCCATAACAAAGACAAAGAAGCTTTCTGAGAAACTTCTTTGTGTTCTGTGAAATCATCTCACAGAGTTACAGCTTTCCCCTCAAGAAGCCTTTCGCTAAGACAGTTCTTGTGGAATTGGCAAAGTGATATTTGGAAGCCCATAGAGGGCTATGGTGAAAAAGGAAATATCCTCATATGAAATCTGGAAAGAAGCTTTCTGAGAAACTGCTTAGTGTTCTGTTAATTCATCTCACAGAGTTACATGTGTGTTTCGTGGATCTCTTTGCTAGCCTTATTTCTGTGGAATCTGAGAACAGATATTTCGGATCCCTTTGAAAACTATAGGGCCAAAGGAAATATCCTCCGATAACAAACAGAAAGAAGCTTTCTGAGAAACTTCTTTGTGTTCTGTGAAATCATCTCACAGAGTTACAGCTTTCCGCTCAAGAAGCCTTTCGCTAAGACAGTTCTTGTGGAATTGGCAAGGTGATATTTGGAAGCCCATAGAGGGCTATGGTGAAAACGGAAATATCGTCAGATGAAATCTGGAAAGAAGCTTTCTGAGAAACTGCTTAGTGTTCTGTTAATTCATCTCACAGAGTTACATGTGTATTTCGTGGATCTCTTTGCTAGCCTTATTTCTGTGGAATCTGAGAACAGATATTTCCGATCCCTTTGAAGACTATAGGGCCAAAGGAAATATCCTCCCATAACAAAGACAAAGAAGCTTTCTGAGAAACTTCTTTGTGTTCTGTGAAATCATCTCACAGAGTTACAGCTTTCCCCTCAAGAAGCCTTTCGATAAGACAGTTCTTGTGGAATTGGCAAAGTGATATTTGGAAACCCATAGAGGGCTATGGTGAAAAATGAAATATCCTCACATGAAATCTGGAAAGAAGCTTTCTGAGAAACTGCTTAGTGTTCTGTTAATTCATCTCACAGAGTTACATGTGTGTTTCGTGGATCTCTTTGCTAGCCTTATTTCTGTGGAATCTGAGAACAGATATTTCGGATCCCTTTGAAGACTATAGGGCCAAAGGAAATATCCTCCGATAACAAACAGAAAGAAGCTTTCTGAGAAACTTCTTTGTGTTCTGTGAAATCATCTCACAGAGTTACAGCTTTCCGCTCAAGAAGCCTTTCGCGAAGACAGTTCTTGTGGAATTGGCAAGGTGATATTTGGAAGCCCATAGAGAGCTATGGTGAAAAAGGAAATATCGTCAGATGAAATCTGGAAAGAAGCTTTCTGAGAAACTGCTTAGTGTTCTGTTAATTCATCTCACAGAGTTACATGTGTATTTCGTGGATCTCTTTGCTAGCCTTATATCTGTGGAATCTGAGAACAGATATTTCGGATCCCTTTGAAAACTATAGGGCCAAAGGAAATATCCCCTATAACAAACAGAAACAAGCTTTCTGAGAAACTTCTTTGTGTTCTGTGAAATCATCTCACAGAGTTACAGCTTTCCCCTCAAGAAGCCTTTCGCTAAGACAGTTCTTGTGGAATTGGCAAAGTGATATTTGGAAGCCCATAGAGGGCTATGGTGAAAAAGGAAATATCCTCACAGGAATTCTGGAAAGAAGTTTTCTGAGAAACTGCTTAGTGTTCTGTTAATTCATCTCACATAGTTACATGTGAATTTCGTGGATCTCTTTGCTAGCCTTATTTCTGTGGAATCTGAGAACAGATACTTCGGATCCCTTTGAAAACTATAGGGACAAAGGAAATATCCTCCGATAACAAAGAGAAAGAAGCTTTCTGAGAAACCTCTTTGTGTTCTGTGAAATCATCTCACAGAGTTACAGCTTTCCCCTCAAGAAGCCTTTCGCTAAGACAGTTCTTGTGGAATTGGCAAAGTGATATTTGGAAGCCCATAGAGGGCTATGGTGAAAAAGGAAATATCCTCAGATGAAATCTGGAAAGAAGCTTTCTGAGAAACTGCTTAGTGTTCTGTTAATTCATCTCACAGAGTTACATGTGTATTTCGTGGATCTCTTTGCTAGCCTTATTTCTGTGGAATCTGAGAACAGATATTTCGGATCGCTCTGAAGACTATAGGGCCAAAGGAAATATCCTCCCATAACAAACAGAAAGAAGCTTTCTGAGAAACTTCTTCGTTTTCTGTGAAATCGTCTCACAGAGTTACAGCTTTCCCCTCAAGAAGCCTTTCGCTAAGACAGTTCTTGTGGAATTGGCAAAGTGATATTTGGAAGCCCTTAGAGGGCTATGGTGAAAAAGGAAATATCCTCAGATGAAATGTGGAAAGAAGCTTTCTGAGAAACTGCTTAGTGTTCTGTTAATTCATCTCACAGAGTTACATGTGTATTTCGTGGATCTCTTTGCTAGCCTTATTTCTGTGGAATCTGAGAACAGATATTTCGGATCCCTTTGAAGAGTATAGGGCCAAAGGAAATATCCTCCCATAACAAAGAGAAAGAAGCTTTCTGAGAAACTTCTTTGTGTTCTGTGAAATCATCTCACAGAGTTACAGCTTTCCGCTCAAGAAGCCTTTCGCTAAGACAGTTCTTGTGGAATTGGCCAAGTGATATTTGGAAGCCCATAGAGGGCTGTGGTGAAAAAGGAAATATCCTCAGATGAAATCTGGAAAGAATCTTTCTGAGAAACTGCTTAGTGTTCTGTTAATTCATCTCACAGAGTTACATGTGTATTTCGTGGATCTCTTTGCTAGCCTTATTTCTGTGGAATCTGAGAACAGATATTTCCGATACCTTTGAAGACTATAGGGCCAAAGGAAATATCCTCCCATAACAAAGAGAAAGAAGCTTTCTGAGAAACTTCTTTGTGTTCTGTGAAATCATCTCACAGAGTTACAGCTTTCCCCTCAAGAAGCCTTTCGCTAAGACAGTTCTTGTGGAATTGGCAAAGTGATATTTGGAAGCCCATAGAGGGCTCTGGTGAAAAAGGAAATATCCTCAGATGAAATCTGGAAAGAAGCTTTCTGAGAAACTGCTTAGTGTTCTGTTAATTCATCTCACAGAGTTACATGTGTATTTCGTGGATCTCTTTGCTAGCCTTATTTCTGTGGAATCTGAGAACAGATATTTACGATCCCCTTGAAGACTATAGGGCCAAAGGAAATATCCTCCCATAACAAAGACAAAGAAGCTTTCTGAGAAACTTCTTTGTGTTCTGTGAAATCATCTCACAGAGTTACAGCTTTCCCCTCAAGAAGCCTTTCGCTAAGACAGTTCTTGTGGAATTGGCAAAGTGATATTTGGAAGCCCATAGAGGGCTATGGTGAAAAAGGAAATATCCTCATATGAAATCTGGAAAGAAGCTTTCTGAGAAACTGCTTAGTGTTCTGTTAATTCATCTCACAGAGTTACATGTGTGTTTCGTGGATCTCTTTGCTAGCCTTATTTCTGTGGAATCTGAGAACAGATATTTCGGATCCCTTTGAAAACTATAGGGCCAAAGGAAATATCCTCCGATAACAAACAGAAAGAAGCTTTCTGAGAAACTTCTTTGTGTTCTGTGAAATCATCTCACAGAGTTACAGCTTTCCGCTCAAGAAGCCTTTCGCTAAGACTGTTCTTGTGGAATTGGCAAGGTGATATTTGGAAGCCCATAGAGGGCTATGGTGAAAACGGAAATATCGTCAGATGAAATCTGGAAAGAAGCTTTCTGAGAAACTGCTTAGTGTTCTGTTAATTCATCTCACAGAGTTACATGTGTATTTCGTGGATCTCTTTGCTAGCCTTATTTCTGTGGAATCTGAGAACAGATATTTCCGATCCCTTTGAAGACTATAGGGCCAAAGGAAATATCCTCCCATAACAAAGACAAAGAAGCTTTCTGAGAAACTTCTTTGTGTTCTGTGAAATCATCTCACAGAGTTACAGCTTTCCCCTCAAGAAGCCTTTCGATAAGACAGTTCTTGTGGAATTGGCAAAGTGATATTTGGAAACCCATAGAGGGCTATGGTGAAAAATGAAATATCCTCACATGAAATCTGGAAAGAAGCTTTCTGAGAAACTGCTTAGTGTTCTGTTAATTCATCTCACAGAGTTACATGTGTGTTTCGTGGATCTCTTTGCTAGCCTTATTTCTGTGGAATCTGAGAACAGATATTTCGGATCCCTTTGAAGACTATAGGGCCAAAGGAAATATCCTCCGATAACAAACAGAAAGAAGCTTTCTGAGAAACTTCTTTGTGTTCTGTGAAATCATCTCACAGAGTTACAGCTTTCCGCTCAAGAAGCCTTTCGCGAAGACAGTTCTTGTGGAATTGGCAAGGTGATATTTGGAAGCCCATAGAGAGCTATGGTGAAAAAGGAAATATCGTCAGATGAAATCTGGAAAGAAGCTTTCTGAGAAACTGCTTAGTGTTCTGTTAATTCATCTCACAGAGTTACATGTGTATTTCGTGGATCTCTTTGCTAGCCTTATTTCTGTGGAATCTGAGAACAGATATTTCGGATCGCTCTGAAGACTATAGGGCCAAAGGAAATATCCTCCCATAACAAAGAGAAAGAAGCTTTCTGAGAAACTTCTTTGTGTTCTGTGAAATCATCTCACAGAGTTACAGCTTTCCCCTCAAGAAGCCTTTCGCTAAGACAGTTCTTGTGGAATTGGCAAAGTGATATTTGGAAGCCCATAGAGGGCTATGGTGAAAAAGGAAATATCCTCCGATGAAATCTGGAAAGAAGCTTTCTGAGAAACTGCTTAGTGTTCTGTTAATTCATCTCACAGAGTTACATGTGTATATCGTGGATCTCTTTGCTAGCCTTATTTCTGTGGAATCTGAGAACAGAAATTTCGGATCGCTCTGAAGACTATAGGGCCAAAGGAAATATCCTCCGATAACAAAGAGAAAGAAGCTTTCTGAGAAACTTCTTCGTTTTCTGTGAAATCATCTCACAGAGTTACAGCTTTCCCCTCAAGAAGCCTTTCGCTAAGACAGTTCTTGTGGAATTGGCAAAGTGATATTTGGAAGCCCGTAGAGGGCTATTGTGAAAAAGGAAATATCCTCAGATGAAATCTGGAAAGAAGCTTTCTGAGAAACTGCTTAGTGTTCTGTTAATTCATCTCACAGAGTTACATGTGTATGTCGTGGATCTCTTTGCTAGCCTTATTTCTGTGGAATCTGAGAACAGATATTTCGGATCCCTTTGAAGAGTATAGGGCCAAAGGAAATATCCTCCCATAACAAAGAGAAAGAAGCTTTCTGAGAAACTTCTTTGTGTTCTGTGAAATCATCTCACAGAGTTACAGCTTTCCGCTCAAGAAGCCTTTCGCTAAGACAGTTCTTGTGGAATTGGAAAAGTGATATTTGGAAGCCCATAGAGGGCTGTGGTGAAAAAGGAAATATCCTAAGATGAAATCTGGAAAGAAGCTTTCTGAGAAACTGCTTTGTGTTCTGTTAATTCATCTCACAGAGTTACATGTGTATTTCGTGGATCTCTTTGCTAGCCTTATTTCTGTGGAATCTGAGAACAGATATTTCGGATCCCATTGCTGACTATAGGGCCAAAGGAAATATCCTCCCAAAACAAAGAGAAAGAAGCTTTCTGAGAAACTTCTTTGTGTTCTGTGAAATCATCTCACAGAGTTACAGCTTTCCGCTCAAGAAGCCTTTCGCTAAGACAGTTCTTGTGGAATTGGCAAAGTGATATTTGGAAGCCCATAGAGGGCTATGATGAAAAAGGAAATATCCTCAGATGAAATCTGGAAAGAAGCTTTCTGAGAAACTGCTTAGTGTTCTGTTAATTCATCTCACAGAGTTACATGTGTATTTCGTGGATCAATTTGCTAGCCTTATTTCTGTGGAATCTGAGAACAGATATTTCGGATCCCTTTGAAAACTATAGGGCCAAAGGAAATATCCTCCGATAACAAAGAGAAAGAAGGTTTCTGAGAAACTTCTTTGTGTTCTGTGAAATCATCTCACAGAGTTACAGCTTTCCCCTCAAGAAGCCTTTCGCTAAGACAGTTCTTGTGGAATTGGCAAAGTGATATTTGGAAGCCCATAGAGGGCTATGGTGAAAAAGGAAATATCCTCAGATGAAATCTGGAAAGAAGCTTTCTGAGAAACTGCTTAGTGTTCTGTTAATTCATCTCACAGAGTTACATGTGTATTTCGTGGATCTCTTTGCTAGCCTTATTTCTGTGGAGTCTGAGAACAGATATTTCGGATCCCATTGGAGACTATAGGGCCAAAGGAAATATCCTCCGATAACAAAGAGAAGGAAGCTTTCTGAGAAACTTCTTTGTGTTCTGTGAAATCATCTCACAGAGTTACAGCTTTCCCCTCAAGAAGCCTTTCGCTAAGACAGTTCTTGTGGAATTGGCAAAGTGATATTTGGAAGCCCATAGAGGGCTATGCTGAAAAAGGAAATATCCTCAGATGAAATCTAGAAAGAATCTTTCTGAGAAACTGCTTAGTGTTCTGTTAATTCATCTCACAGAGTTACATGTGTATTGCGTGGATCTCTTTGCTAGCCTGATTTCTGTGGAATCTGAGAACAGATATTTCGGATCCCTTTGAAAACTATAGGGCCAAAGGAAATATCCTCCGATAACAAAGAGAAAGAAGCGTTCTGAGAAACTTCTTTGTGTTCTGTGAAATCATCTCACAGAGTTACAGCTTTCCGCTCAGGAAGCCTTTCGCTAAGACAGTTCTTGTGGAATTGGCAAAGTGATATTTGGAAGCCCATAGAGGGCTATGGTGAAAAAGGAAATATCCTCAGATGAAATCTGGAAAGAAGCTTTCTGAGAAACTGCTTAGTGTTCTGTTAATTCATCTCACAGAGTTACATGTGTATTTCGTGGATCTCTTTGCTAGCCTTATTTCTGTGGAATCTGAGAACAGATATTTCGGATCCCATTGATGACTATAGGGCCAAAGGAAATATCCTCCCAAAACAAAGAGAAAGAAGCTTTCTGAGAAACTTCTTTGTGTTCTGTGAAATCATCTCACAGAGTTACAGCTTTCCCCTCAAGAAGCCTTTCGATAAGACAGTTCTTGTGGAATTGGCAAAGTGATATTTGGAAACCCATAGAGGGCTATGGTGAAAAATGAAATATCCTCACATGAAATCTGGAAAGAAGCTTTCTGAGAAACTGCTTAGTGTTCTGTTAATTCATCTCACAGAGTTACATGTGTGTTTCGTGGATCTCTTTGCTAGCCTTATTTCTGTGGAATCTGAGAACAGATATTTCGGATCCCTTTGAAGACTATAGGGCCAAAGGAAATATCCTCCGATAACAAACAGAAAGAAGCTTTCTGAGAAACTTCTTTGTGTTCTGTGAAATCATCTCACAGAGTTACAGCTTTCCGCTCAAGAAGCCTTTCGCGAAGACAGTTCTTGTGGAATTGGCAAGGTGATATTTGGAAGCCCATAGAGAGCTATGGTGAAAAAGGAAATATCGTCAGATGAAATCTGGAAAGAAGCTTTCTGAGAAACTGCTTAGTGTTCTGTTAATTCATCTCACAGAGTTACATGTGTATTTCGTGGATCTCTTTGCTAGCCTTATTTCTGTGGAATCTGAGAACAGATATTTCGGATCGCTCTGAAGACTATAGGGCCAAAGGAAATATCCTCCCATAACAAAGAGAAAGAAGCTTTCTGAGAAACTTCTTTGTGTTCTGTGAAATCATCTCACAGAGTTACAGCTTTCCCCTCAAGAAGCCTTTCGCTAAGACAGTTCTTGTGGAATTGGCAAAGTGATATTTGGAAGCCCATAGAGGGCTATGGTGAAAAAGGAAATATCCTCCGATGAAATCTGGAAAGAAGCTTTCTGAGAAACTGCTTAGTGTTCTGTTAATTCATCTCACAGAGTTACATGTGTATATCGTGGATCTCTTTGCTAGCCTTATTTCTGTGGAATCTGAGAACAGAAATTTCGGATCGCTCTGAAGACTATAGGGCCAAAGGAAATATCCTCCGATAACAAAGAGAAAGAAGCTTTCTGAGAAACTTCTTCGTTTTCTGTGAAATCATCTCACAGAGTTACAGCTTTCCCCTCAAGAAGCCTTTCGCTAAGACAGTTCTTGTGGAATTGGCAAAGTGATATTTGGAAGCCCGTAGAGGGCTATTGTGAAAAAGGAAATATCCTCAGATGAAATCTGGAAAGAAGCTTTCTGAGAAACTGCTTAGTGTTCTGTTAATTCATCTCACAGAGTTACATGTGTATGTCGTGGATCTCTTTGCTAGCCTTATTTCTGTGGAATCTGAGAACAGATATTTCGGATCCCTTTGAAGAGTATAGGGCCAAAGGAAATATCCTCCCATAACAAAGAGAAAGAAGCTTTCTGAGAAACTTCTTTGTGTTCTGTGAAATCATCTCACAGAGTTACAGCTTTCCGCTCAAGAAGCCTTTCGCTAAGACAGTTCTTGTGGAATTGGAAAAGTGATATTTGGAAGCCCATAGAGGGCTGTGGTGAAAAAGGAAATATCCTAAGATGAAATCTGGAAAGAAGCTTTCTGAGAAACTGCTTTGTGTTCTGTTAATTCATCTCACAGAGTTACATGTGTATTTCGTGGATCTCTTTGCTAGCCTTATTTCTGTGGAATCTGAGAACAGATATTTCGGATCCCATTGCTGACTATAGGGCCAAAGGAAATATCCTCCCAAAACAAAGAGAAAGAAGCTTTCTGAGAAACTTCTTTGTGTTCTGTGAAATCATCTCACAGAGTTACAGCTTTCCGCTCAAGAAGCCTTTCGCTAAGACAGTTCTTGTGGAATTGGCAAAGTGATATTTGGAAGCCCATAGAGGGCTATGATGAAAAAGGAAATATCCTCAGATGAAATCTGGAAAGAAGCTTTCTGAGAAACTGCTTAGTGTTCTGTTAATTCATCTCACAGAGTTACATGTGTATTTCGTGGATCAATTTGCTAGCCTTATTTCTGTGGAATCTGAGAACAGATATTTCGGATCCCTTTGAAAACTATAGGGCCAAAGGAAATATCCTCCGATAACAAAGAGAAAGAAGGTTTCTGAGAAACTTCTTTGTGTTCTGTGAAATCATCTCACAGAGTTACAGCTTTCCCCTCAAGAAGCCTTTCGCTAAGACAGTTCTTGTGGAATTGGCAAAGTGATATTTGGAAGCCCATAGAGGGCTATGGTGAAAAAGGAAATATCCTCAGATGAAATCTGGAAAGAAGCTTTCTGAGAAACTGCTTAGTGTTCTGTTAATTCATCTCACAGAGTTACATGTGTATTTCGTGGATCTCTTTGCTAGCCTTATTTCTGTGGAGTCTGAGAACAGATATTTCGGATCCCATTGGAGACTATAGGGCCAAAGGAAATATCCTCCGATAACAAAGAGAAGGAAGCTTTCTGAGAAACTTCTTTGTGTTCTGTGAAATCATCTCACAGAGTTACAGCTTTCCCCTCAAGAAGCCTTTCGCTAAGACAGTTCTTGTGGAATTGGCAAAGTGATATTTGGAAGCCCATAGAGGGCTATGCTGAAAAAGGAAATATCCTCAGATGAAATCTAGAAAGAATCTTTCTGAGAAACTGCTTAGTGTTCTGTTAATTCATCTCACAGAGTTACATGTGTATTGCGTGGATCTCTTTGCTAGCCTGATTTCTGTGGAATCTGAGAACAGATATTTCGGATCCCTTTGAAAACTATAGGGCCAAAGGAAATATCCTCCGATAACAAAGAGAAAGAAGCGTTCTGAGAAACTTCTTTGTGTTCTGTGAAATCATCTCACAGAGTTACAGCTTTCCGCTCAGGAAGCCTTTCGCTAAGACAGTTCTTGTGGAATTGGCAAAGTGATATTTGGAAGCCCATAGAGGGCTATGGTGAAAAAGGAAATATCCTCAGATGAAATCTGGAAAGAAGCTTTCTGAGAAACTGCTTAGTGTTCTGTTAATTCATCTCACAGAGTTACATGTGTATTTCGTGGATCTCTTTGCTAGCCTTATTTCTGTGGAATCTGAGAACAGATATTTCGGATCCCATTGATGACTATAGGGCCAAAGGAAATATCCTCCCAAAACAAAGAGAAAGAAGCTTTCTGAGAAACTTCTTTGTGTTCTGTGAAATCATCTCACAGAGTTACAGCTTTCCGCTCAAGAAGCCTTTCGCTAAGACAGTTCTTGTGGAATTGGCAAAGTGATATTTGGAAGCCCATAGAGGGCTATGGTGAAAAAGGAAATATCCTCAGATGAAATCTGGAAAGAAGCTTTCTGAGAAACTGCTTAGTGTTCTGTTAATTCATCTCACAGAGTTACATGTGTATTTCGTGGATCTCCTTGCTAGCCTTATTTCTGTGGAGTCTGAGAACAGATATATCGGATCCCATTGGAGACTATAGGGCCAAAGGAAATATCCTCCGATAACAAAGAGAAAGAAGCTTTCTGAGAAACTTCTTTGGGTTCTGTGAAATCATCTCACAGAGTTACAGCTTTCCCCTCAAGAAGCCTTTCGCTAAGACAGTTCTTGTGGAATTGGCAAAGTGATATTTGGAAGCCCATAGAGGGCTATGGTGAAAAAGGAAATATCCTCAGATGAAATCTGGAAAGAAGCTTTCTGAGAAACTGCTCAGTGTTCTGTTAATTCATCTCACAGAGTTACATGTGTGTTTCGTGGATCTCTTTGCTAGCCTTATTTCTGTGGAATCTGAGAACAGATATTTCGGATCCCTTTGAAAACTATAGGGCCAAAGGAAATATCCTCCAATAACAAAGAGAAAGAAGCTTTCTGAGAAACTTCTTTGTGTTCTGTGAAATCATCTCACAGAGTTACAGCTTTCCCCTCAAGAAGCCTTTCGCTGAGACAGTTCTTGTGGAATTGGCAAAGTGATATTTGGAAGCCCATAGAGGGCTATGGTGAAAAAGGAAATATCCTCACAGGAAATCTGGAAAGAAGCTTTCTGAGAAACTGCTTAGTGTTCTGTTAATTCATCTCACAGAGTTACATGTGTATGTCGTGGATCTCTTTGCTAGCCTTATTTCTGTGAAATCTGAGAACAGATATTTCGGATCGCTCTGAAGACTATAGGGCCAAAGGAAATATCCTACCATAACAAAGAGAAAGAAGCTTTCTGAGAAACTTCTTTGTGTTCTGTGAAATCATCTCACAGAGTTACAGCTTTCCGCTCAAGGAGCCTTTCGCTAAGACAGTTCTTGTGGAATTGGCAAAGTGATATTTGGAAGCCCTTAGAGGGCTGTGGTGAAAAAGGAAATATCCTAAGATGAAATCTGGAAAGAAGCTTTCTGAGAAACTGCTTAGTGTTCTGTTAATTCATCTCACAGAGTTACATGTGTATTTCGTGGATCTCTTTGCTAGCCTTATTTCTGTGGAATCTGAGAACAGATATTTCGGATCCCATTGATGACTATAGGGCCAAAGGAAATATCCTCCCAAAACAAAGAGAAAGAAGCTTTCTGAGAAACTTCTTTGTGTTCTGTGAAATCATCTCACAGAGTTACAGCTTTCCGCTCAAGAAGCCTTTCGCTAAGACAGTTCTTGTGGAATTGGCAAAGGGATATTTGGAAGCCCATAGAGGGCTATGGTGAAAAAGGAAATATCCTCAGATGAAATCTGGAAAGAAGCTTTCTGAGAAACTGCTTAGTGTTCTGTTAATTCATCTCACAGAGTTACATGTGTATTTCGTGGATCAATTTGCTAGCCTTATTTCTGTGTAATCTGAGAACAGATATTTCGGATCCCTTTGAAAACTATAGGGCCAAAGGAAATATCCTCCGATAACAAAGAGAAAGAAGCTTTCTGAGAAACTTCTTTGTGTTCTGTGAAATCATCTCACAGAGTTACAGCTTTCCCCTCAAGAATCCTTTCGCTAAGACAGTTCTTGTGGAATTGGCAAAGTGATATTTGGAAGCCCATAGAGGGCTATGGTGAAAACGGAAATATCCTCAGATGAAATCTGGAAAGAAGCTTTCTGAGAAACTGCTTAGTGTTCTGTTAATTCATCTCACAGAGTTACATGTGTATTTCGTGGATCTCTTTGCTAGCCTTATTTCTGTGGAGTCTGAGAACAGATATTTCGGATCCCATTGGAGACTATAGGGCCAAAGGAAATATCCTCCGATAACAAAGACAAGGAAGCTTTCTGAGAAACTTCTTTGTGTTCTGTGAAATCATCTCACAGAGTTACAGCTTTCCCCTCAAGAAGCCTTTCGCTAAGACAGTTCTTGTGGAATTGGCAAAGTGATATTTGGAAGCCCATAGAGGGCTATGGTGAAAAAGGAAATATCCTCACAGGAAATCTGGAAAGAAGCTTTCTGAGAAACTGCTTAGTGTTCTGTTAATTCATCTCACAGAGTTACATGTGTATTTCGTGGATCTCTTTGCTAGCCTTATTTCTGTGGAATCTGAGAACAGATATTTCAGATCCCTTTGAAAACTATAGAGCCAAAGGAAATATCCTCCGATAACAAAGAGAAAGAAGCTTTCTGAGAAACTTCTTTGTGTTCTGTGAAATCATCTCACACAGTTACAGCTTTCCGCTCAGGAAGCCTTTCGCTAAGACAGTTCTTGTGGAATTGGCAAAGTGATATTTGGAAGCCCATGGAGGGCTATGGTGAAAAAGGAAATATCCTCAGATGAAATCTGGAAAGAAGGTTTCTGAGAAACTGCTTAGTGTTCTGTTAATTCATCTCACAGAGTTACATGTGTATTTCGTGGATCTCTTTGCTAGCCTTATTTCTGTGGAATCTGAGAACAGATATTTCGGATCGCTCTGAAGACTATAGGGCCAAAGGAAATATCCTCCCATAACAAACAGAAAGAAGCTTTCTGAGAAACTTCTTTGTGTTCTGTGAAATCATCTCACAGAGTTACAGCTTTCCGCTCAAGAAGCCTTTCGCTAAGACAGTTCTTGTGGAATTGGCAAAGTGATATTTGGAAGCCCATAGAGGGCTATGGTGAAAAAGGAAATATCCTCAGATGAAATCTGGAAAGAAGCTTTCTGAGAAACTGCTTAGTGTTCTGTTAATTCATCTCACAGAGTTACATGTGTATTTCGTGGATCTCTTTGCTAGCCTTATTTCTGTGGAATCTGTGAACAGATATTTCGGATCCCATTGGAGACTATAGGGCCAAAGGAAATATCCTCCGATAACAAAGTGAAAGAAGCTTTCTGAGAAACTTCTTTGTGTTCTGTGAAATCATCTCACAGACTTACAGCTTTCCCCTCAAGAAGCCTTTCGCTAAGACAGTTCTTGTGGAATTGGCAAAGTGATATTTGGAAGCCCATAGAGGGCTATGCTGAAAAAGGAAATATTCTCAGATGAAATCTAGAAAGAATCTTTCTGAGAAACTGCTTAGTGTTCTGTTAATTCATCTCACAGAGTTACATGTGTATTTCGTGGATCTCTTTGCTAGCCTTATTTCTGTGGAGTCTGAGAACAGATATTTCGGATCCCATTGGAGACTATAGGGCCAAAGGAAATATCCTCCGATAACAAAGAGAAGGAAGCTTTCTGAGAAACTTCTTTGTGTTCTGTGAAATCATCTCACAGAGTTACAGCTTTCCCCTCAAGAAGCCTTTCGCTAAGACAGTTCTTGTGGAATTGGCAAAGTGATATTTGGAAGCCCATAGAAGGCTATGCTGAAAAAGGAAATATCCTCAGATGAAATCTAGAAAGAACCTTTCTGAGAAACTGCTTAGTGTTCTGTTAATTCATCTCACAGAGTTACATGTGTATTGCGTGGATCTCTTTGCTAGCCTGATTTCTGTGGAATCTGAGAACAGATATTTCGGATCCCTTTGAAAACTATAGGGCCAAAGGAAATATCCTCCGATGACAAAGAGAAAGAAGCTTTCTGAGAAACTTCTTTGTGTTCTGTGAAATCATCTCACAGAGTTACAGCTTTCCCCTCAAGAAGCCTTTCGCTAAGACAGTTCTTGTGGAATTGGCAAAGTGATATTTGGAAGCCCATAGAGGGCTATGGTGAAAAAAGGAAATATCCTCAGATGAAATCTGGAAAGAAGCTTTCTGAGAAACTGCTTAGTGTTCTGTTAATTCATCTCACAGAGTTACATGTGTATTTCGTGGATCTCTTTGCTAGCCTTATTTCTGTGGAATCTGAGAACAGATATTTCAGATCCCATTGATGACTATAGGGCCAAAGGAAATATCCTCCCAAAACAAAGAGAAAGAAGCTTTCTGAGAAACTTCTTTGTGTTCTGTGAAATCATCTCACAGAGTTACAGCTTTCCCCTCAAGAAGCCTTTCGCTAAGACAGTTCTTGTGGAATTGGCAAAGTGATATTTGGAAGCCCATAGAGGGCTATGGTGAAAAAGGAAATATCCTCACAGGAAATCTGGAAAGAAGCTTTCTGAGAAACTGCTTAGTGTTCTGTTAATTCATCTCACAGAGTTACATGTGTATTTCGTGTATCTCTTTGCTAGCCTTATTTCTGTGGAATCTGAGAACAGATATTTCGGATCCCATTGATGACTATAGGGCCAAAGGAAATATCCTCCCAAAACAAAGAGAAAGAAGCTTTCTGAGAAACTTCTTTGTGTTCTGTGAAATCATCTCACAGAGTTACAGCTTTCCGCTCAAGAAGCCTTTCGCTAAGACAGTTCTTGTGGAATTGGCAAAGGGATATTTGGAAGCCCATAGAGGGCTATGGTGAAAAAGGAAATATCCTCAGATGAAATCTGGAAAGAAGCTTTCTGAGAAACTGCTTAGTGTTCTGTTAATTCATCTCACAGAGTTACATGTGTATTTCGTGGATCAATTTGCTAGCCTTATTTCTGTGTAATCTGAGAACAGATATTTCGGATCCCTTTGAAAACTATAGGGCCAAAGGAAATATCCTCCGAAAACAAAGAGAAAGAAGCTTTCTGAGAAACTTCTTTGTGTTCTGTGAAATCATCTCACAGAGTTACAGCTTTCCCCTCAAGAAGCCTTTCGCTAAGACAGTTCTTGTGGAATTGGCAAAGTGATATTTGGAAGCCCATAGAGGGCTATGGTGAAAACGGAAATATCCTCAGATGAAATCTGGAAAGAAGCTTTCTGAGAAACTGCTTAGTGTTCTGTTAATTCATCTCACAGAGTTACATGTGTATTTCGTGGATCTCTTTGCTAGCCTTATTTCTGTGGGGTCTGAGAACAGATATTTCGGATCCCATTGGAGACTATAGGGCCAAAGGAAATATCCTCCCATAACAAAGAGAAGGAAGCTTTCTGAGAAACTTCTTTGTGTTTTGTGAAATCATCTCACAGAGTTACAGCTTTCCCCTCAAGAAGCCTTTCGCTAAGACAGTTCTTGTGGAATTGGCAAAGTGATATTTGGAAGCCCATAGAGGGCTATGGTGAAAAAGGAAATATCCTCACAGGAAATCTGGAAAGAAGCTTTCTGAGAAACTGCTTAGTGTTCTGTTAATTCATCTCACAGAGTTACATGTGTATGTCGTGGATCTCTTTGCTAGCCTTATTTCTGTGGAATCTGAGAACCGATATTTCAGATCCCTTTGAAAACTATAGAGCCAAAGGAATTATCCTCCGATAACAAAGAGGAAGAAGCTTTCTGAGAAACTTCTTTGTGTTCTGTGAAATCATCTCACAGAGTTACAGCTTTCCGCTCAGGAAGCCTTTCGCTAAGACAGTTCTTGTGGAATTGGCAAAGTGATATTTGGAAGCCCATAGAGGGCTATGGTGAAAAAGGAAATATCCTCAGATGAAATCTGGAAAGAAGCTTTCTGAGAAACTGCTTAGTGTTCTGTTAATTCATCTCACAGAGTTACATGTGTATTTCGTGGATCTCCTTGCTAGCCTTATTTCTGTGGAGTCTGAGAACAGATATATCGGATCCCATTGGAGACTATAGGGCCAAAGGAAATATCCTCCGATAACAAAGAGAAAGAAGCTTTCTGAGAAACTTCTTTGTGTTCTGTGAAATCATCTCACAGAGTTACAGCTTTCCCCTCAAGAAGCCTTTCGCTAAGACAGTTCTTGTGGAATTGGCAAAGTGATATTTGGAAGCCCATAGAGGGCTATGGTGAAAAAGGAAATATCCTCATATGAAATCTGGAAAGAAGCTTTCTGAGAAACTGCTTAGTGTTCTGTTAATTCATCTCACAGAGTTACATGTGTGTTTCGTGGATCTCTTTGCTAGCCTTATTTCTGTGGAATCTGAGAACAGATATTTCGGATCCCTTTGAAAACTATAGGGCCAAAGGAAATATCCTCCGATAACAAAGAGAAAGAAGCTTTCTGAGAAACTTCTTTGTGTTCTGTGAAATCATCTCACAGAGTTACAGCTTTCCCCTCAAGAAGCCTTTCGCTGAGACAGTTCTTGTGGAATTGGCAAAGTGATATTTGGAAGCCCATAGAGGGCTATGGTGAAAAAGGAAATATCCTCACAGGAAATCTGGAAAGAGGCTTTCTGAGAAACTGCTTAGTGTTCTGTTAATTCATCTCACAGAGTTACATGTGTATGTCGTGGATCTCTTTGCGAGCCTTATTTCTGTGGAATCTGAGAACAGATATTTCGGATCCCTTTGAAGAGTATAGGGCCAAAGGAAATATCCTCCCATAACAAAGAGAAAGAAGCTTTCTGAGAAACTTCTTTGTGTTCTGTGAAATCATCTCACAGAGTTACAGCTTTCCGCTCAAGAAGCCTTTCGCTAAGACAGTTCTTGTGGAATTGGCAAAGTGATATTTGGAAGCCCATAGAGGGCTGTGGTGAAAAAGGAAATATCCTAAGATGAAATCTGGAAAGAAGCTTTCTGAGAAACTGCTTAGTGTTCTGTTAATTCATCTCACAGAGTTACATGTGTATTTCGTGGATCTCTTTGCTAGCCTTATTTCTGTGGAATCTGAGAACAGATATTTCGGATCCCATTGATGACTATAGGGCCAAAGGAAATATGCTCCCAAAACAAAGAGAAAGAAGCTTTCTGAGAAACTTCTTTGTGTTCTGTGAAATCATCTCACAGAGTTACAGCTTTCCGCTCAAGAAGCATTTCGCTAAGACAGTTCTTGTGGAATTTGCAAAGGGATATTTGGAAGCCCATAGAGGGCTAGGGTGAAAAAGGAAATATCCTCAGATGAAATCTGGAAAGAAGCTTTCTGAGAAACTGCTTAGTGTTCTGTTAATTCATCTCACAGAGTTACATGTGTATTTCGTGGATCAATTTGCTAGCCTTATTTCTGTGTAATCTGAGAACAGATATTTCGGATCCCTTTGAAAACTATAGGGCCAAAGGAAATATCCTCCGATAACAAAGAGAAAGAAGCTTTCTGAGAAACTTCTTTGTGTTCTGTGAAATCATCTCACAGAGTTACAGCTTTCCCCTCAAGAAGCCTTTCGCTAAGACAGTTCTTGTGGAATTGGCAAAGTGATATTTGGAAGCCCATAGAGGGCTATGGTGAAAAAGGAAATATCCTCACAGGAAATCTGGAAAGAAGCTTTCTGAGAAACTGCTTAGTGTTCTGTTAATTCATCTCACAGAGTTACATGTGTATTTCGTGGATCTCTTTGCTAGCCTTATTTCTGTGGAGTCTGAGAACAGATATTTCGGATCCCATTGGAGGCTATAGGGCCAAAGGAAATATCCTCCGATAACAAAGAGAAGGAAGCTTTCTGAGAAACTTCTTTGTGTTCTGTGAAATCATCTCACAGAGTTACAGCTTTCCCCTTAAGAAGCCTTTCGCTAAGACAGTTCTTGTGGAATTGGCAAAGTGATATTTGGAAGCCCATAGAGGGCTATGGTGAAAAAGGAAATATCCTCACAGGAAATCTGGAAAGAAGCTTTCTGAGAAACTGCTTAGTGTTCTGTTAATTCATCTCACAGAGTTACCTGTGTATTTCGTGGATCTCTTTGCTAGCCTTATTTCTGTGGAATCTGAGAACAGATATTTCAGATCCCTTTGAAAACTATAGAGCCAAAGGAAATATCCTCCGATAACAAAGAGAAAGAAGCTTTCTGAGAAACTTCTTTGTGTTCTGTGAAATCATCTCACAGAGTTACAGCTTTCCGCTCAGGAAGCCTTTCGCTAAGACAGTTCTTGTGGAATTGGCAAAGTGATATTTGGAAGCCCATAGAGGGCTATGGTGAAAAAGGAAATATCCTCAGATGAAATCTGGAAAGAAGCTTTCTGAGAAACTGCTTAGTGTTCTGTTAATTCATCTCACAGAGTTACATGTGTATTTCGTGGAACTCTTTGCTAGCCTTATTTCTGTGGAATCTGAGAACAGATATTTCGGATCGCTCTGAAGACTATAGGGCCAAAGGAAATATCCTCCCATAACAAACAGAAAGAAGCTTTCTGAGAAACTTCTTTGTGTTCTGTGAAATCATCTCACAGAGTTACAGCTTTCCCTCAAGAAGCCTTTCGCTAAGACAGTTCTTGTGGAATTGGCAAAGTGATATTTGGAAGCCCATAGAGGGCTATGGTGAAAAAGGAAATATCCTCAGATGAAATCTGGAAAGAAGCTTTCTGAGAAACTGCTTAGTGTTCTGTTAATTCATCTCACAGAGTTACATGTGTATTTCGTGGATCTCTTTGCTAGCCTTATTTCTGTGGAATCTGAGAACAGATATTTCAGATCCCATTGATGACTAAAGGGCCAAAGGAAATATCCTCCCAAAACAAAGAGAAAGAAGGTTTCTGAGAAACTTCTTTGTGTTCTGTGAAATCATCTCACAGAGTTACAGCTTTCCGCTCAAGAAGCCTTTCGCTAAGACAGTTCTTGTGAAATTGGCAAAGTGATATTTGGAAGCCCATAGAGGGCTATGGTGAAAAAGGAAATATCCTCAGATGAAATCTGGAAAGAAGCTTTCTGAGAAACTGCTTAGTGTTCTGTTAATTCATCTCACAGAGTTACATGTGTATTTCGTGGATCTCCTTGCTAGCCTTATTTCTGTGTAATCTGAGAACAGATATTTCGGATCCCTTTGAAAACTATAGGGCCAAAGGAAATATCCTCCGATAACAAAGAGAAAGAAGCTGTCTGAGAAACTTCTTTGTGTTCTGTGAAATCATCTCACAGAGTTACAGCTTTCCCCTCAAGAAGCCTTTCGCTAAGACAGTTCTTGTGGAATTGGCAAAGTGATATTTGGAAGCCCATAGAGGGCTATGGTGAAAAAGGAAATATCCTCACAGGAAATCTGGAAAGAAGCTTTCTGAGAAACTGCTTAGTGTTCTGTTAATTCATCTCACAGAGTTACATGTGTATTTCGTGGATCTCTTTGCTAGCCTTATTTCTGTGGAGTCTGAGAACAGATATTTCGGATCCCATTGGAGACTATAGGGCCAAAGGAAATATCCTCCGATAACAAAGAGAAGGAAGCTTTCTGAGAAACTTCTTTGTGTTCTGTGAAATCATCTCACAGAGTTACAGCTTTCCCCTCAAGAAGCCTTTCGCTAAGACAGTTCTTGTGGAATTGGCAAAGTGATATTTGGAAGCCCATAGAGGGCTATGGTGAAAAAGGAAATATCCTCACAGGAAATCTGTAAAGAAGCTTTCTGAGAAACTGCTTAGTGTTCTGTTAATTCATCTCACAGAGTTACATGTGTATTTCGTGGATCTCTTTGCTAGCCTTATTTCTGTGGAATCTGAGAACAGATATTTCAGATCCCTTTGAAAACTATAGAGCCAAAGGAAATATCCTCCGATAACAAAGAGAAAGAAGCTTTCTGAGAAACTTCTTTGTGTTCTGTGAAATCATCTCACAGAGTTACAGCTTTCCGCTCAGGAAGCCTTTCGCTAAGACAGTTCTTGTGGAATTGGCAAAGTGATATTTGGAAGCCCATAGAGGGCTATGGTGAAAAAGGAAATATCCTCAGATGAAATCTGGAAAGAAGCTTTCTGAGAAACTGCTTAGTGTTCTGTTAATTCATCTCACAGAGTTACATGTGTATTTCGTGGATCTCTTTGCTAGCCTTATTTCTGTGGAATCTGAGAACAGATATTTCGGATCGCTCTGAAGACTATAGGGCCAAAGGAAATATCCTCCCAAAACAAAGAGAAAGAAGGTTTCTGAGAAACTTCTTTGTGTTCTGTGAAATCATCTCACAGAGTTACAGCTTTCCGCTCAAGAAGCCTTTCGCTAAGACAGTTCTTGTGGAATTGGCAAAGTGATATTTGGAAGCCCATAGAGGGCTATGGTGAAAAAGGAAATATACTCAGATGAAATCTGGAAAGAAGCTTTCTGAGAAACTGCTTAGTGTTCTGTTAATTCATCTCACAGAGTTACATGTGTATTTCGTGGATCTCCTTGCTAGCCTTATTTCTGTGGAGTCTGAGAACAGATATATCGGATCCCATTGGAGACTATAGGGTCAAAGGAAATATCCTCCGATAACAAAGAGAAAGAAGCTTTCTGAGAAACTTCTTTGTGTTCTGTGAAATCATCTCACAGAGTTACAGCTTTCCCCTCAAGAAGCCTTTCGCTAAGACAGTTCTTGTGGAATTGGCAAAGTGATATTTGGAAGCCCATAGAGGGCTATGGTGAAAAAGGAAATATCCTCATATGAAATCTGGAAAGAAGCTTTCTGAGAAACTGCTTAGTGTTCTGTTAATTCATCTCACAGAGTTACATGTGTGTTTCGTGGATCTCTTTGCTAGCCTTATTTCTGTGGAATCTGAGAACAGATATTTCGGATCCCTTTGAAAACTATAGGGCCAAAGGAAATATCCTCCGATAACAAAGAGAAAGAAGCTTTCTGAGAAACTTCTTTGTGTTCTGTGAAATCATCTCACAGAGTTACAGCTTTCCCCTCAAGAAGCCTTTCGCTGAGACAGTTCTTGTGGAATTGGCAAAGTGATATTTGGAAGCCCATAGAGGGCTATGCTGAAAAAGGAAATATCCTCAGATGAAATCTAGAAAGAATCTTTCTGAGAAACTGCTTAGTGTTCTGTTAATTCATCTCACAGAGTTACATGTGTATTTCGTGGATCTCTTTGCTAGCCTGATTTCTGTGGAATCTGAGAACAGATATTTCGGATCCCTTTGAAAACTATAGGGCCAAAGGAAATATCCTCCGATAACAAAGAGAAAGAAGCTTTCTGAGAAACTTCTTTGTGTTCTGTGAAATCATCTCACAGAGTTACAGCTTTCCCCTCAAGAAGCCTTTCGCTAAGACAGTTCTTGTGGAATTGGCAAAGTGATATTTGGAAGCCCATAGAGGGCTATGGTGAAAAAGGAAATATCCTCACAGGAAATCTGGAAAGAAGCTTCCTGAGAAACTGCTTAGTGTTCTGTTAATTCATCTCACAGAGTTACTTGTGTATTTCGTGGATCTCTTTGCTAGCCTTATTTCTGTGGAATCTGAGAACAGATATTTCAGATCCCTTTGAAAACTATAGGGCCAAAGGAAATATCCTCCGATAACAAAGAGAAAGAAGCTTTCTGAGAAACTTCTTTGTGTTCAGTGAAATCATCTCACAGAGTTACAGCTTTCCGCTTAGGAAGCCTTTCGCTAAGACAGTTCTTGTGGAATTGGCAAAGTGATATTTGGAAGCCCATAGAGGGCTCTGGTGAAAAAGGAAATATCCTCAGATGAAATCTGGAAAGAAGCTTTCTGAGAAACTGCTTAGTGTTCTGTTAATTCATCTCACAGAGTTACATGTGTATTTCGTGGATCTCTTTGCTAGCCTTATTTCTGTGGAATCTCAGAACAGATATTTCGGATCCCATTGATGACTATAGGGCCAAAGGAAATATCCTCCCAAAACAAAGAGAAAGAAGCTTTCTGAGAAACTTCTTTGTGTTCTGTGAAATCACCTCACAGAGTTACAGCTTTCCGCTCAAGAAGCCTTTCGCTAAGACAGTTCTTGTGGAATTGGCAAAGTGATATTTGGAAGGCCATAGAGGGCTATGGTGAAAAAGGAAATATCCTCAGATGAAATCTGGAAAGAAGCTTTCTGAGAAACTGCTTAGTGTTCTGTTAATTCATCTCACAGAGTTACATGTGTATTTCGTGGATCTCTTTGCTAGCCTTATTTCTGTGGAATCTGAGAACAGATATTTCGGATCCCTTTGAAGACTATAGGGCCAAAGGAAATATCCTCCCATAACAAAGAGAAAGAAGCTTTCTGAGAAACTTCTTTGTGTTCTGTGAAATCATCTCACAGAGTTACAGCTTTCCCCTCAAGAAGCCTTTCGCTAAGACAGTTCTTGTGGAATTGGCAAAGTGATATTTGGAAGCCCATAGAGGGCTATGGTGAAAAAGGAAATATCCTCACAGGAAATCTGGAAAGAAGCTTTCTGAGAAACTGCTTAGTGTTCTGTTAATTCATCTCACAGAGTTACATGTGTGTTTCGTGGATCTCTTTGCTAGCCTTATTTCTGTGGAATCTGAGAACAGATATTTCGGATCCCTTTGAAAACTATAGGGCCAAAGGAAATATCCTCCGATAACAAAGAGAAAGAAGCTTTCTGAGAAACTTCTTTGTGTTCTGTGAAATCATCTCACAGAGTTACAGCTTTCCCCACAAGAAGCCTTTCGCTGAGACAGTTCTTGTGGAATTGGCAAAGTGATACTTGGAAGCCCATAGAGGGCTATGGTGAAAAAGGAAATATCCTCACAGGAAATCTGGAAAGAAGCTTTCTGAGAAACTGCTTAGTGTTCTGTTAATTCATCTCACAGAGTTACATGTGTATTTCGTGGATCTCTTTGCTAGCCTTATTTCTGTGGAATCTGAGAACAGATATTTCGGATCCCTTTGAAAACTATAGGGCCAAAGGAAATATCCTCCGATAACAAAGAGAAAGAAGCTTTCTGAGAAACTTCTTTGTGTTCTGTGAAATCATCTCACAGAGTTACAGCTTTCCGCTCAGGAAGCCTTTCGCTAAGACAGTTCTTGTGGAATTGGCAAAGTGATATTTGGAAGCCCATAGAGGGCTATGGTGAAAAAGGAAATATCCTCAGATGAAATCTGGAAAGAAGCTTTCTGAGAAACTGCTTAGTGTTCTGTTAATTCATCTCACAGAGTTACATGTGTATTTCGTGGATCTCCTTGCTAGCCTTATTTCTGTGGAGTCTGAGAACAGATATATCTGATCCCATTGGAGACTATAGGGCCAAAGGAAATATCCTCCGATAACAAAGAGAAAGAAGCTTTCTGAGAAACTTCTTTGTGTTCTGTGAAATCATCTCACAGAGTTACAGCTTTCCCCTCAAGAAGCCTTTCGCTAAGACAGTTCTTGTGGAATTGGCAAAGTGATATTTGGAAGCCCATAGAGGGCTATGGTGAAAAAGGAAATATCCTCATATGAAATCTGGAAAGAAGCTTTCTGAGAAACTGCTTAGTGTTCTGTTAATTCATCTCACAGAGTTACATGTGTGTTTCGTGGATCTCTTTGCTAGCCTTATTTCTGTGGAATCTGAGAACAGATATTTCGGATCCCTTTGAAAACTATAGGGCCAAAGGAAATATCCTCCGATAACAAAGAGAAAGAAGCTTTCTGAGAAACTTCTTTGTGTTCTGTGAAATCATCTCACAGAGTTACAGCTTTCCCCTCAAGAAGCCTTTCGCTGAGACAGTTCTTGTGGAGTTGGCAAAGTGATACTTGGAAGCCCATAGAGGGCTATGGTGAAAAAGGAAATATCCTCACAGGAAATCTGGAAAGAAGCTTTCTGAGAAACTGCTTAGTGTTCTGTTAATTCATCTCACAGAGTTACATGTGTATTTCGTGGATCTCTTTGCTAGCCTTATTTCTGTGGAATCTGAGAACAGATATTTCGGATCCCTTTGAAAACTATAGGGCCAAAGGAAATATCCTCCGATAACAAAGAGAAAGAAGCTTTCTGAGAAACTTCTTTGTGTTCTGTGAAATCATCTCACAGAGTTACAGCTTTCCGCTCAGGAAGCCTTTCGCTAAGACAGTTCTTGTGGAATTGGCAAAGTGATATTTGGAAGCCCATAGAGGGCTATGGTGAAAACGGAAATATCCTCAGATGAAATCTGGAAAGAAGCATTCTGAGAAACTGCTTAGTGTTCTGTTAATTCATCTCACAGAGTTACATGTGTATTTCCTGGATCTCTTTGCTAGACTTATTTCTGTGGAATCTGAGAACAGATATTTCGGATCGCTCTGAAGACTATAGGGCCAAAGGAAATATCCTCCGATAACAAAGAGAAAGAAGCTTTCTGAGAAACTTCTTCGTTTTCTGTGAAATCAACTCACAGAGTTACAGCTTTCCCCTCAAGAAGCCTTTCGCTAAGACAGTTCTTGTGGAATTGGCAAAGTGATATTTGGAAGCCCATAGAGGGCTATGGTGAAAAAGGAAATATCCTCAGATGAAATCTGGAAAGAAGCTTTCTGAGAAACTGCTTAGTGTTCTGTTAATTCATCTCACAGAGTTACATGTGTATTTCGTGGATCTCTTTGCTAGCCTTATTTCTGTGGAATCTGAGAACAGATATTTCGGATCCCTTTGAAGAGTATAGGGCCAAAGGAAATATCCTCCCATAACAAAGAGAAAGAAGCTTTCTGAGAAACTTCTTTGTGTTCTGTGAAATCATCTCACAGAGTTACAGCTTTCCGCTCAAGAAGCCTTTCGCTAAGACAGTTCTTGTGGAATTGGCAAAGTGATATTTGGAAACCCATAGAGGGCTGTGGTGAAAAAGGAAGTATCCTAAGATGAAATCTGGAAAGAAGCTTTCTGAGAAACTGCTTAGTGTTCTGTTAATTCATCTCACAGAGTTACATGTGTATTTCGTGGATCTCTTCGCTAGCCTTATTTCTGTGGAATCTGAGAACAGATATTTCCGATCCCTTTGAAGACTATAGGGCCAAAGGAAATATCCTCCCATAACAAAGAGAAAGAAGCTTTCTGAGAAACTTCTTTGTGTTCTGTGAAATCATCTCACAGAGTTACAGCTTTCCCCTCAAGAAGCCTTTCGCTAAGACAGTTCTTGTGGAATTGGCAAAGTGATATTTGGAAGCCCTTAGAGGGCTATGGTGAAAAAGGAAATATCCTCAGATGAAATCTGGAAAGAAGCTTTCTGAGAAACTGCTTAGTGTTCTGTTAATTCATCTCACAGAGTTACATGTGTATTTCGTGGATCTCCTTGCTAGCCTTATTTCTGTGGAGTCTGAGAACAGGTATTTCGGATCCCATTGGAGACTATAGGGCCAAAGGAAATATCCTCCGATAACAAAGAGAAAGAAGCTTTCTGAGAAACTTCTTTGTGTTCTGTGATATCATCTCACAGAGTTACAGCTTTCCCCTCAAGAAGCCTTTCGCTAAGACAGTTCTTGTGGAATTGGCAAAGTGATAATTGGAAGCCCATAGAGGGCTATGGTGAGAAAGGAAATAACCTCAGATGAAATCTGGAAAGAACCTTTCTGAGAAACTGGTTAGTGTTCTGTTAATTCATCTCAGAGAGTTACATGTGTATTTCGTGGATCTCTTTGCTATCCTTATTTCTGTGGAATCTGAGAACAGATATTTCGGATCCCTTTGAAAACTATAGGGCCAAAGGAAATATCCTCCGATAACAAAGAGAAAGAAGCTTTCTGAGAAACTTCTTTGTGTTCTGTGAAATCATCTCACAGAGTTACAGCTTTCCCCTCAAGAAGCCTTTCGCTTAGACAGTTCTTGTGGAATTGGCAAAGTGATATTTGGAAGCCCATAGAGGGCTATGGTGAAAAAGGAAATATCCTCAGATGAAATCTGGAAAGAAGCTTTCTGAGAAACTGCTTAGTGTTCTGTTAATTCATCTCACAGAGTTACATGTGTATTTCGTGGATCTCTTTGCTAGCCTTATTTCTGTGGAATCTGAGAACAGATATTTCCGATCCCTTTGAAGACTATAGGGCCAAAGGAAATATCCTCCCATAACAAAGAGAAAGAAGCTTTCTGAGAAACTTCTTTGTGTTCTGTGAAATCATCTCACAGAGTTACAGCTTTCCCCTCAAGAAGCGTTTCGCTAAGACAGTTCTTGTGGAATTGGCAAAGTGATATTTGGAAGCCCATAGGGGGCTAAGGTGAAAAAGGAAATATCCTCAGATGAAATCTGGAAAGAAGCTTTCGGAGAAACTGCTTAGTGTTCTGTTAATTCATCTCACAGAGTTACATGTGTATTTCGTGGATCTCCTTGCTAGCCTTATTTCTGTGGAGTCTGAGAACAGATATTTCGGATCCCTTTGGAGACTATAGGGCCAAAGGAAATATCCTCCCATAACAAAGAGAAAGAAGCATTCTGAGAAACTCTTTGTGTTCTGTGGAATCATCTCACAGAGTTACAGCTTTCCCCTCAAGAAGCCTTTCGCTAAGACAGTTCTTGTGGAATTGGCAAAGTGATATTTGGAAGCCCATAGAGGGCTATGCTGAAAAAGGAAATATCCTCAGATGAAATCTAGAAAGAATCTTTCTGAGAAACTGCTTAGTGTTCTGTTAATTCATCTCACAGAGTTACATGTGTATTTCTTGGATCTCTTTGCTAGCCTGATTTCTGTGGAATCTGAGAACAGATATTTCGGATCCCTTTGAAAACTATAGGGCCAAAGGAAATATCCTCCGATAACAAAGAGAAAGAAGCTTTCTGAGAAACTTCTTTGTGTTCTGTGAAATCATCTCACAGAGTTACAGCTTTCCCCTCAAGAAGCCTTTCGCTAAGACAGTTCTTGTGGAATTGGCAAAGTGATATTTGGAAGCCCATAGAGGGCTATGGTGAAAAAGGAAATATCCTCACAGGAAATCTGGAAAGAAGCTTTCTGAGAAACTGCTTAGTGTTCTGTTAATTCATCTCACAGAGTTACATGTGTATTTCGTGGATCTCTTTGCTAGCCTTATTTCTGTGGAATCTGAGAACAGATATTTCAGATCCCTTTGAAAACTATAGGGCCAAAGGAAATATCCTCCGATAACAAAGAGAAAGAAGCTTTCTGAGAAACTTCTTTGTTTCCTGTGAAATCATCTCACAGAGTTACAGCTTTCCGCTCAGGAAGCCTTTCGCTAAGACAGTTCTTGTGGAATTGGCAAAGTAATATTTGGAAGCCCATAGAGGGCTATGGTGAAAAAGGAAATATCCTCAGATGAAATCTAGAAAGAAGCTTTCTGAGAAACTGCTTAGTGTTCTGTTAATTCATCTCACAGAGTTACATGTGTATTTCGTGGATCTCTTTGCTAGCCTTATTTCTGTGGAATCTGAGAACAGATATTTCGGATCGCTCTGAAGACTATAGGGCCAAAGGAAATATCCTCCGATAACAAAGAGAAAGAAGCTTTCTGAGAAACTTCTTTGTGTTCTGTGAAATCATCTCACAGAGTTACAGCTTTCCCCTCAAGAAGCCTTTCGCTAAGACAGTTCTTGTGGAATTGGCAAAGTGATATTTGGAAGCCCATAGAGGGCTATGGTGAAAACGGAAATATCCCCAGATGAAATCTGGAAAGAAGCTTTCTGAGAAACTGCTTAGTGTTCTGTTAATTCATCTCACAGAGTTACATGTGTATTTCGTGGATCTCTTTGCTAGCCTTATTTCTGTGGAATCTGAGAACAGATATTTCGGATCGCTCTGAAGACTATAGGGCCAAAGGAAATATCCTCCGATAACAAAGAGAAAGAAGCTTTCTGAGAAACTTCTTCGTTTTCTGTGAAATCATCTCACAGAGTTACAGCTTTCCCCTCAAGAAGCCTTTCGCTAAGACAGTTCTTGTGGAATTGGCAAAGTGATATTTGGAAGCCCATAGAGGGCTATGGTGAAAAAGGAAATATCCTCAGATGAAATCTGGAAAGAAGCTTTCTGAGAAACTGCTTAGTGTTCTGTTAATTCATCTCACAGAGTTACATGTGTATTTCGTGGATCTCTTTGCTAGCCTGATTTCTGTGGAATCTGAGAACAGATATTTCGGATCCCTTTGAAGAGTATAGGGCCAATGGAAATATCCTCCCATAACAAAGAGAAAGAAGCTTTCTGAGAAACTTCTTTGTGTTCTGTGAAATCATCTCACAGAGTTACAGCTTTCCCCTCAAGAAGCCTTTCGCTAAGACAGTTCTTGTGGAATTGGCAAAGTGATATTTGGAAGCCCATAGAGGTCTGTAGTGAAAAAGGAAATATCCTAAGTTGAAACCTGGAAAGAAGCTTTCTGAGAAACTGCTTAGTGTTCTGTTAATTCATCTCACAGAGTTACATGTGTACTTCGTGGATCTCTTTGCTAGCCTTATTTCTGTGGAATCTGAGAACAGATATTTCCGATCCCTTTGAAGACTATAGGGCTGAAGGAAATATCCTCCCATAACAAAGAGAAAGAAGCTTTCTGAGAAACTTCTTTGTGTTCTGTGAAATCATCTCACAGAGTTACAGCTTTCCCCTCAAGAAGCCTTTCGCTAAGACAGTTCTTGTGGAATTGGCAAAGTGATATTTGGAAGCCCATAGAGGGCTATGGTGAAAAAGGAAATATCCACAGATGAAATCTGGAAAGAATCTTTCTGAGAAACTGCTTAGTGTTCTGTTAATTCATCTCACAGAGTTACATGTGTATTTCGTGGATCTCTTTGCTAGCCTGATTTCTGTGGAATCTGAGAACAGATGTTTCGGATCCCTTTGAAAACTATAGGGCCAAAGGAAATATCCTCCGATAACAAAGAGAAAGAAGCTTTCTGAGAAACTTCTTTGTGTTCTGTGAAATCATCTCACAGAGTTACAGCTTTCCCCTCAAGAAGCCTTTCGCTAAGACAGTTCTTGTGGAATTGGCAAAGTGATATTTGGAAGCCCATAGAGGGCTATGGTGAAAAAGGAAATATCCTCACAGGAAATCTGGAAGGAAGCTTTCTGATAAACTGCTTAGTGTTCTGTTAATTCATCTCACAGAGTTACATGTGTATTTCGTGGATCTCCTTGCTACCCTTATTTCTGTGGTATCTGAGAACAGATATTTCAGATCCCTTTGAAAACTATAGGGCCAAAGGAAATATCCTCCGATAACAAAGAGAAAGAAGCTTTCTGAGAAACTTCTTTGTGTTCTGTGAAATCATCTCACAGAGTTACAGCTTTCCGCTCAGGAAGCTTTCGCTAAGACAGTTCTTGTGGAATTGGCAAAGTGATATTTGGAAGCCCATAGAGGGCTATGGTGAAAAAGGAAATATCCTCAGATGAAATCTGGAAAGAAGCTTTCTGAGAAACTGCTTAGTGTTCTGTTAATTCATCTCACAGAGTTACATGTGTATTTCGTGGATCTCTTTGCTAGCCTTATTTCTGTGGAATCTGAGAACAGATATTTCGGATCGCTCTGAAGACTATAGGGCCAAAGGAAATATCCTCCGATAACAAAGAGAAAGAAGCTTTCTGAGAAACTTCATCGTTTTCTGTGAAATCATCTCACAGAGTTACAGCTTTCCCCTCAAGAAGCCTTTCGCTAAGACAGTTCTTGTGGAATTGGCAAAGTGATATTTGGAAGCCCATAGAGGGCTATGGTGGAAAAGGAAATATCCTCAGATGAAATCTGGAAAGAAGCTTTCTGAGAAACTGCTTAGTGTTCTGTTAATTCATCTCACAGAGTTACATGTGTATTTCGTGTATCTCTTTGCTAGCCTGATTTCTGTGGAATCTGAGAACAGATATTTCGGATCCCTTTGAAGAGTATAGGGCCAAAGGAAATATCCTCCCATAACAAAGAGAAAGAAGCTTTCTGAGAAACTTCTTTGTGTTCTGTGAAATCATCTCACAGAGTTACAGCTTTCCCCTCAAGAAGCCTTTCGCTAAGACAGTTCTTGTGGAATTGGCAAAGTGATATTTGGAAGCCCATAGAGGGCTATGGTGAAAACGGAAATATCCTCAGATGAAATCTGGAAAGAAGCTTTCTGAGAAACTGCTTAGTGTTCTGTTAATTCATCTCACAGAGTTACATGTGTATTTCGTGGATCTCTTTGCTAGCCTTATTTCTGTGGAATCTGAGAACAGATATTTCGGATCGCTCTGAAGACTATAGGGCCAAAGGAAATATCCTCCGATAACAAAGAGAAAGAAGCTTTCTGAGAAACTTCTTCGTTTTCTGTGAAATCATCTCACAGAGTTACAGCTTTCCCCTCAAGAAGCCTTTCGCTAAGACAGTTCTTGTGGAATTGGCAAAGTGATATTTGGAAGCCCATAGAGGGCTATGGTGAAAAAGGAAATATCCTCAGATGAAATCTGGAAAGAAGCTTTCTGAGAAACTGCTTAGTGTTCTGTTAATTCATCTCACAGAGTTACATGTGTATTTCGTGGATCTCTTTGCTAGCCTTATTTCTGTGGAATCTGAGAACAGATATTTCGGATCCCTTTGAAGAGTATAGGGCCAATGGAAATATCCTCCCATAACAAAGAGAAAGAAGCTTTCTGAGAAACTTCTTTGTGTTCTGTGAAATCATCTCACAGAGTTACAGCTTTCCCCTCAAGAAGCCTTTCGCTAAGAAAGTTCTTGTGGAATTGGCAAAGTGATATTTGGAAGCCCATAGAGGGCTGTAGTGAAAAAGGAAATATCCTAAGTTGAAACCTGGAAAGAAGCTTTCTGAGAAACTGCTTAGTGTTCTGTTAATTCATCTCACAGAGTTACATGTGTACTTCGTGGATCTCTTTGCTAGCCTTATTTCTGTGGAATCTCAGAACAGATATTTCCGATCCCTTTGAAGACTATAGGGCTAAAGGAAATATCCTCCCATAACAAAGAGAAAGAAGCTTTCCGAGAAACTTCTTTGTCTTCTGTGAAATCATCTCACAGAGTTACAGCTTTCCCCTCAAGAAGCCTTTCGCTAAGACAGTTCTTGTGGAATTGGCAAAGTGATATTTGGAAGCCCATAGAGGGCTGTGGTGAAAAAGGAAATATCCTCACAGGAAATCTGCAAGGAAGCTTTCTGATAAACTGCTTAGTGTTCTGTTAATTCATCTCACAGAGTTACATGTGTATTTCGTGGATCTCCTTGCTAGCCTTATTTCTGTGGTATCTGAGAACAGATATTTCAGATCCCTTTGAAAACTATAGGGCCAAAGGAAATATCCTCCGATAACAAAGAGAAAGAAGCTTTCTGAGAAACTTCTTTGTGTTCTGTGAAATCATCTCACAGAGTTACAGCTTTCCGCTCAGGAAGCCTTTCGCTAAGACAGTTCTTGTGGAATTGGCAAAGTGATATTTGGAAGCCCATAGAGGGCTATGGTGAAAAAGGAAATATCCTCAGATGAAATCTGGAAAGAAGCTTTCTGAGAAACTGCTTAGTGTTCTGTTATTTCATCTCACAGAGTTACATGTGTATTTCGTGGATCTCTTTGCTAGCCTTATTTCTGTGGAATCTGAGAACAGATATTTCGGATCGCTCTGAAGACTATAGGGCCAAAGGAAATATCCTCCCAAAACAAAGAGAAAGAAGCTTTCTGAGAAACTTCTTTGTGTTCTGTGAAATCATCTCACAGAGTTACAGCTTTCCGCTCAAGAAGCCTTTCGCTAACACAGTTCTTGTGGAATTGGCAAAGTGATATTTGGAAGCCCATAGAGGGCTATGGTGAGAAAGGAAATATCCTCAGATGAAATCTGGAAAGAATCTTTCTGAGAAACTGGTTAGTGTTCTGTTAATTCATCTCAGAGAGTTACATGTGTGTTTCGTGGATCTCTTTGCTAGCCTTATTTCTGTGGAATCTGAGAACAGATATTTCGGATCCCTTTGAAAACTATAGGGCCAAAGGAAATATCCTCCGATAACAAAGAGAAAGAAGCTTTCTGAGAAACTTCTTTGTGTTCTGTGAAATCATCTCACAGAGTTACAGCTTTCCCCTCAAGAAGCCTTTCGCTGAGACAGTTCTTGTGGAATTGGCAAAGTGATATTTGGAAGCCCATAGAGGGCTATGGTGAAAAAGGAAATATCCTCACAGGAAATCTGGAAAGAAGCTTTCTGAGAAACTGCTTAGTGTTCTGTTAATTCATCTCACAGAGTTACATGTGTATTTCGTGGATCTCTTTGCTAGCCTTATTTCTGTGGAATCTGAGAACAGATATATCGGATCCCTTTGAAAACTATAGGGCCAAAGGAAATATCCTCCGATAACAAAGAGAAAGAAGCTTTCTGAGAAACTTCTTTGTGTTCTGTGAAATCATCTCACAGAGTTACAGCTTTCCGCTCAGGAAACCTTTCGCTAAGACAGTTCTTGTGGAATTGGCAAAGTGATATTTGGAAGCCCATAGAGGGCTATGGTGAAAAAGGAAATATCCTCAGATGAAATCTGGAAAGAAGCTTTCTGAGAAACTGCTTAGTGTTCTGTTAATTCATCTCACAGAGTTACATGTGTATTTCGTGGATCTCTTTGCTAGCCTTATTTCTGTGGAATCTGAGAACAGATATTTCGGATTGCTCTGAAGACTATAGGGCCAAAGGAAATATCCTCCGATAACAAAGAGAAAGAAGCTTTCTGAGAAACTTCATCGTTTTCTGTGAAATCATCTCACAGAGTTACAGCTTTCCCCTCAAGAAGCCTTTCGCTAAGACAGTTCTTGTGGAATTGGCAAAGTGATATTTGGAAGCCCATAGAGGGCTGTAGTGAAAAAGGAAATATCCTAAGTTGAAACCTGGAAAGAAGCTTTCTGAGAAACTGCTTAGTGTTCTGTTAATTCATCTCACAGAGTTACATGTGTACTTCGTGGATCTCTTTGCTAGCCTTATTTCTGTGGAATCTCAGAACAGATATTTCCGATCCCTTTGAAGACTATAGGGCTAAAGGAAATATCCTCCCATAACAAAGAGAAAGAAGCTTTCCGAGAAACTTCTTTGTCTTCTGTGAAATCATCTCACAGAGTTACAGCTTTCCCCTCAAGAAGCCTTTCGCTAAGACAGTTCTTGTGGAATTGGCAAAGTGATATTTGGAAGCCCATAGAGGGCTGTGGTGAAAAAGGAAATATCCTCACAGGAAATCTGCAAGGAAGCTTTCTGATAAACTGCTTAGTGTTCTGTTAATTCATCTCACAGAGTTACATGTGTATTTCGTGGATCTCCTTGCTAGCCTTATTTCTGTGGTATCTGAGAACAGATATTTCAGATCCCTTTGAAAACTATAGGGCCAAAGGAAATATCCTCCGATAACAAAGAGAAAGAAGCTTTCTGAGAAACTTCTTTGTGTTCTGTGAAATCATCTCACAGAGTTACAGCTTTCCGCTCAGGAAGCCTTTCGCTAAGACAGTTCTTGTGGAATTGGCAAAGTGATATTTGGAAGCCCATAGAGGGCTATGGTGAAAAAGGAAATATCCTCAGATGAAATCTGGAAAGAAGCTTTCTGAGAAACTGCTTAGTGTTCTGTTATTTCATCTCACAGAGTTACATGTGTATTTCGTGGATCTCTTTGCTAGCCTTATTTCTGTGGAATCTGAGAACAGATATTTCGGATCGCTCTGAAGACTATAGGGCCAAAGGAAATATCCTCCCAAAACAAAGAGAAAGAAGCTTTCTGAGAAACTTCTTTGTGTTCTGTGAAATCATCTCACAGAGTTACAGCTTTCCGCTCAAGAAGCCTTTCGCTAACACAGTTCTTGTGGAATTGGCAAAGTGATATTTGGAAGCCCATAGAGGGCTATGGTGAGAAAGGAAATATCCTCAGATGAAATCTGGAAAGAATCTTTCTGAGAAACTGGTTAGTGTTCTGTTAATTCATCTCAGAGAGTTACATGTGTGTTTCGTGGATCTCTTTGCTAGCCTTATTTCTGTGGAATCTGAGAACAGATATTTCGGATCCCTTTGAAAACTATAGGGCCAAAGGAAATATCCTCCGATAACAAAGAGAAAGAAGCTTTCTGAGAAACTTCTTTGTGTTCTGTGAAATCATCTCACAGAGTTACAGCTTTCCCCTCAAGAAGCCTTTCGCTGAGACAGTTCTTGTGGAATTGGCAAAGTGATATTTGGAAGCCCATAGAGGGCTATGGTGAAAAAGGAAATATCCTCACAGGAAATCTGGAAAGAAGCTTTCTGAGAAACTGCTTAGTGTTCTGTTAATTCATCTCACAGAGTTACATGTGTATTTCGTGGATCTCTTTGCTAGCCTTATTTCTGTGGAATCTGAGAACAGATATATCGGATCCCTTTGAAAACTATAGGGCCAAAGGAAATATCCTCCGATAACAAAGAGAAAGAAGCTTTCTGAGAAACTTCTTTGTGTTCTGTGAAATCATCTCACAGAGTTACAGCTTTCCGCTCAGGAAACCTTTCGCTAAGACAGTTCTTGTGGAATTGGCAAAGTGATATTTGGAAGCCCATAGAGGGCTATGGTGAAAAAGGAAATATCCTCAGATGAAATCTGGAAAGAAGCTTTCTGAGAAACTGCTTAGTGTTCTGTTAATTCATCTCACAGAGTTACATGTGTATTTCGTGGATCTCTTTGCTAGCCTTATTTCTGTGGAATCTGAGAACAGATATTTCGGATTGCTCTGAAGACTATAGGGCCAAAGGAAATATCCTCCGATAACAAAGAGAAAGAAGCTTTCTGAGAAACTTCATCGTTTTCTGTGAAATCATCTCACAGAGTTACAGCTTTCCCCTCAAGAAGCCTTTCGCTAAGACAGTTCTTGTGGAATTGGCAAAGTGATATTTGGAAGCCCATAGAGGGCTATGGTGGAAAAGGAAATATCCTCAGATGAAATCTGGAAAGAAGCTTTCTGAGAAACTGCTTAGTGTTCTGTTAATTCATCTCACAGAGTTACATGTGTATTTCGTGTATCTCTTTGCTAGCCTGATTTCTGTGGAATCTGAGAACAGATATTTCGGATCCCTTTGAAGAGTATAGGGCCAAAGGAAATATCCTCCCATAACAAAGAGAAAGAAGCTTTCTGAGAAACTTCTTTGTGTTCTGTGAAATCATCTCACAGAGTTACAGCTTTCCCCTCAAGAAGCCTTTCGCTAAGACAGTTCTTGTGGAATTGGCAAAGTGATATTTGGAAGCCCATAGAGGGCTATGGTGAAAACGGAAATATCCTCAGATGAAATCTGGAAAGAAGCTTTCTGAGAAACTGCTTAGTGTTCTGTTAATTCATCTCACAGAGTTACATGTGTATTTCGTGGATCTCTTTGCTAGCCTTATTTCTGTGGAATCTGAGAACAGATATTTCGGATCGCTCTGAAGACTATAGGGCCAAAGGAAATATCCTCCGATAACAAAGAGAAAGAAGCTTTCTGAGAAACTTCTTCGTTTTCTGTGAAATCATCTCACAGAGTTACAGCTTTCCCCTCAAGAAGCCTTTCGCTAAGACAGTTCTTGTGGAATTGGCAAAGTGATATTTGGAAGCCCATAGAGGGCTATGGTGGAAAAGGAAATATCCTCAGATGAAATCTGGAAAGAAGCTTTCTGAGAAACTGCTTAGTGTTCTGTTAATTCATCTCACAGAGTTACATGTGTATTTCGTGGATCTCTTTGCTAGCCTTATTTCTGTGGAATCTGAGAACAGATATTTCGGATCCCTTTGAAGAGTATAGGGCCAATGGAAATATCCTCCCATAACAAAGAGAAAGAAGCTTTCTGAGAAACTTCTTTGTGTTCTGTGAAATCATCTCACAGAGTTATAGCTTTCCGCTCAGGAAGCCTTTCGCTAAGACAGTTCTTGTGGAATTGGCAAAGTGATATTTGGAAGCCCATAGAGGGCTATGGTGAAAAAGGAAATATCCTAAGATGAAATCTGGAAAGAAGCTTTCTGAGAAACTGCTTAGTGTTCTGTTAATTCATCTCACAGAGTTACATGTGTATTTCGTGGATCTCTTTGCTAGCCTTATTTCTGTGGAATCTGAGAACAGATATTTCGGATCGCTCTGAAGACTATAGGGCCAAAGGAAATATCCTCCCATAACAAACAGAAAGAAGCTTTCTGAGAAACTTCTTTGTGTTCTGTGAAATCATCTCACAGAGTTACAGCTTTCCCCTTAAGAAGCCTTTCGCTAAGACAGTTCTTGTGGAATTGGCAAAGTGATATTTGGAAGCCCATAGAGGGCTATGGTGAAAACGGAAATATCCTCAGATGAAATCTGGAAAGAAGCTTTCTGAGAAACTGCTTAGTGTTCTGTTAATTCATCTCACAGAGTTACATGTGTATTTCGTGGATCTCTTTGCTAGCCTTATTTCTGTGGAATCTGAGAACAGATATTTCGGATCCCTTTGAAGAGTATAGGGCCAAAGGAAATATCCTCCCATAACAAAGAGAAAGAAGCTTTCTGAGAAACTTCTTTGTGTTCTGTGAAATCATCTCACAGAGTTACATCTTTCCCCTCAAGAAGCCTTTCGCTAAGACAGTTCTTGTGGAATTGGCAAAGTGATATTTGGAAGCCCATAGAGGGCTATGGTGAAAAAGGAAATATCCTCACAGGAAATCTGGAAAGAAGCTTTCTGAGAAACTGCTTAGTGTTCTGTTAATTCATCTCACAGAGTTACATGTGTATTTCGTGGATCTCTTTGCTAGCCTTATTTCTGTGGAATCTGAGAACAGATATTTCGGATCCCTTTGAAAACTATAGGGCCAAAGGAAATATCCTCCGATAACAAACAGAAAGAAGCTTTCTGAGAAACTTCTTCGTTTTCTGTGAAATCATCTCACAGAGTTACAGCTTTCCCCTCAAGAAGGCTTTCGCTAAGACAGTTCTTGTGGAATTGGCAAAGTGATATTTGGAAGCCCATAGAGGGCTATGGTGGAAAAGGAAATATCCTCAGATGAAATCTGGAAAGAAGCTTTCTGAGAAACTGCTTAGTGTTCTGTTAATTCATCTCACAGAGTTACATGTGTATTTCGTGTATCTCTTTGCTAGCCTTATTTCTGTGGAATCTCAGAACAGATATTTCGGATCCCTTTGAAGAGTATAGGGCCAAAGGAAATATCCTCCCATAACAAACAGAAAGAAGCTTTCTGAGAAACTTCTTTGTGTTCTGTGTAATCATCTCACAGATTTACAGCTTTCCGCTCAAGAAGCGTTTCGCTAAGACAGTTCTTGTGAAATTGGCAAAGTGATATTTGGAAGCCCATAGAGGGCTGTGGTGAAAAAGGAAATATCCTCAGATGAAATCTGGAAAGAAGCTTTCTGAGAAGCTGCCTAGTGTTCTGTTAATTCATCTCACAGAGTTACATGTGTATTTCGTGGATCTCTTTGCTAGCCTTATTTCTGTGGAATCTGAGAACAGATATTTCCGATCCCTTTGAAGACTATACGGCCAAAGGAAATATCCTCCCATAACAAAGAGAAAGAAGCTTTCTGAGAAACTTCTTTGTGTTCTGTGAAATCATCTCACAGAGTTACAGCTTTCCCCTCAAGAAGCGTTTCGCTAAGACAGTTCTTGTGGAATTGGCAAAGTGATATTTGGAAGCCCATAGGGGGCTAAGGTGAAAAAGGAAATATCCTCAGATGAAATCTGGAAAGAAGCTTTCGGAGAAACTGCTTAGTGTTCTGTTAATTCATCTCACAGAGTTACATGTGTATTTCGTGGATCTCCTTGCTAGCCTTATTTCTGTGGAGTCTGAGAACAGATATTTCGGATCCCTTTGGAGACTATAGGGCCAAAGGAAATATCCTCCCATAACAAAGAGAAAGAAGCTTTCTGAGAAACTCTTTGTGTTCTGTGAAATCATCTCACAGAGTTACAGCTTTCCCCTCAAGAAGCCTTTCGCTAAGACAGTTCTTGTGGAATTGGCAAAGTGATATTTGGAAGCCCATAGAGGGCTATGCTGAAAAAGGAAATATCCTCAGATGAAATCTAGAAAGAATCTTTCTGAGAAACTGCTTAGTGTTCTGTTAATTCATCTCACAGAGTTACATGTGTATTTCTTGGATCTCTTTGCTAGCCTGATTTCTGTGGAATCTGAGAACAGATATTTCGGATCCCTTTGAAAACTATAGGGCCAAAGGAAATATCCTCCGATAACAAAGAGAAAGAAGCTTTCTGAGAAACTTCTTTGTGTTCTGTGAAATCATCTCACAGAGTTACAGCTTTCCCCTCAAGAAGCCTTTCGCTAAGACAGTTCTTGTGGAATTGGCAAAGTGATATTTGGAAGCCCATAGAGGGCTATGGTGAAAAAGGAAATATCCTCACAGGAAATCTGGAAAGAAGCTTTCTGAGAAACTGCTTAGTGTTCTGTTAATTCATCTCACAGAGTTACATGTGTATTTCGTGGATCTCTTTGCTAGCCTTATTTCTGTGGAATCTGAGAACAGATATTTCAGATCCCTTTGAAAACTATAGGGCCAAAGGAAATATCCTCCGATAACAAAGAGAAAGAAGCTTTCTGAGAAACTTCTTTGTGTTCTGTGAAATCATCTCACAGAGTTACAGCTTTCCGCTCAGGAAGCCTTTCGCTAAGACAGTTCTTGTGGAATTGGCAAAGTGATATTTGGAAGCCCATAGAGGGCTATGGTGAAAAAGGAAATATCCTCAGATGAAATCTGGAAAGAAGCTTTCTGAGAAACTGCTTAGTGTTCTGTTAATTCATCTCACAGAGTTACATGTGTATTTCGTGGATCTCTTTGCTAGCCTTATTTCTGTGGAATCTGAGAACAGATATTTCGGATCGCTCTGAAGACTATAGGGCCAAAGGAAATATCCTCCCATAACAAACAGAAAGAAGCTTTCTGAGAAACTTCTTTGTGTTCTGTGAAATCATCTCACAGAGTTACAGCTTTCCCCTCAAGAAGCCTTTCGCTAAGACAGTTCTTGTGGAATTGGCAAAGTGATATTTGGAAGCCCATAGAGGGCTATGGTGAAAACGGAAATATCCTCAGATGAAATCTGGAAAGAAGCTTTCTGAGAAACTGCTTAGTGTTCTGTTAATTCATCTCACAGAGTTACATGTGTATTTCGTGGATCTCTTTGCTAGCCTTATTTCTGTGGAATCTGAGAACAGATATTTCGGATCGCTCTGAAGACTATAGGGCCAAAGGAAATAACCTCCGATAACAAAGAGAAAGAAGCTTTCTGAGAAACTTCTTCGTTTTCTGTGAAATCATCTCACAGAGTTACAGCTTTCCCCTCAAGAAGCCTTTCGCTAAGACAGTTCTTGTGGAATTGGCAAAGTGATATTTGGAAGCCCATAGAGGGCTATGGTGAAAAAGGAAATATCCTCAGATGAAATCTGGAAAGAAGCTTTCTGAGAAACTGCTTAGTGTTCTGTTAATTCATCTCACAGAGTTACATGTGTATTTCGTGGATCTCTTTGCTAGCCTGATTTCTGTGGAATCTGAGAACAGATATTTCGGATCCCTTTGAAGAGTATAGGGCCAATGGAAATATCCTCCCATAACAAAGAGAAAGAAGCTTTCTGAGAAACTTCTTTGTGTTCTGTGAAATCATCTCACAGAGTTACAGCTTTCCCCTCAAGAAGCCTTTCGCTAAGACAGTTCTTGTGGAATTGGCAAAGTGATATTTGGAAGCCCATAGAGGGCTGTAGTGAAAAAGGAAATATCCTAAATTGAAACCTGGAAAGAAGCTTTCTGAGAAACTGCTTAGTGTTCTGTTAATTCATCTCACAGAGTTACATGTGTACTTCGTGGATCTCTTTGCTAGCCTTATTTCTGTGGAATCTGAGAACAGATATTTCCGATCCCTTTGAAGACTATAGGGCTAAAGGAAATATCCTCCCATAACAAAGAGAAAGAAGCTTTCTGAGAAACTTCTTTGTGTTCTGTGAAATCATCTCACAGAGTTACAGCTTTCCCCTCAAGAAGCCTTTCGCTAAGACAGTTCTTGTGGAATTGGCAAAGTGATATTTGGAAGCCCATAGAGGGCTATGGTGAAAAAGGAAATATCCTCACAGGAAATCTGGAAGGAAGCTTTCTGATAAACTGCTTAGTGTTCTGTTAATTCATCTCACAGAGTTACATGTGTATTTCGTGGATCTCCTTGCTAGCCTTATTTCTGTGGTATCTGAGAACAGATATTTCAGATCCCTTTGAAAACTATAGGGCCAAAGGAAATATCCTCCGATAACAAAGAGAAAGAAGCTTTCTGAGAAACTTCTTTGTGTTCTGTGAAATCATCTCACAGAGTTACAGCTTTCCGCTCAGGAAGCCTTTCGCTAAGACAGTTCTTGTGGAATTGGCAAAGTGATATTTGGAAGCCCATAGAGGGCTATGGTGAAAAAGGAAATATCCTCAGATGAAATCTGGAAAGAAGCTTTCTGAGAAACTGCTTAGTGTTCTGTTAATTCATCTCACAGAGTTACATGTGTATTTCGTGGATCTCTTTGCTAGCCTTATTTCTGTGGAATCTGAGAACAGATATTTCGGATCGCTCTGAAGACTATAGGGCCAAAGGAAATATCCTCCGATAACAAAGAGAAAGAAGCTTTCTGAGAAACTTCATCGTTTTCTGTGAAATCATCTCACAGAGTTACAGCTTTCCCCTCAAGAAGCCTTTCGCTAAGACAGTTCTTGTGGAATTGGCAAAGTGATATTTGGAAGCCCATAGAGGGCTATGGTGGAAAAGGAAATATCCTCAGATGAAATCTGGAAAGAAGCTTTCTGAGAAACTGCTTAGTGTTCTGTTAATTCATCTCACAGAGTTACATGTGTATTTCGTGTATCTCTTTGCTAGCCTGATTTCTGTGGAATCTGAGAACAGATATTTCGGATCCCTTTGAAGAGTATAGGGCCAAAGGAAATATCCTCCCATAACAAAGAGAAAGAAGCTTTCTGAGAAACTTCTTTGTGTTCTGTGAAATCATCTCACAGAGTTACAGCTTTCCCCTCAAGAAGCCTTTCGCTAAGACAGTTCTTGTGGAATTGGCAAAGTGATATTTGGAAGCCCATAGAGGGCTATGGTGAAAACGGAAATATCCTCAGATGAAATCTGGAAAGAAGCTTTCTGAGAAACTGCTTAGTGTTCTGTTAATTCATCTCACAGAGTTACATGTGTATTTCGTGGATCTCTTTGCTAGCCTTATTTCTGTGGAATCTGAGAACAGATATTTCGGATCGCTCTGAAGACTATAGGGCCAAAGGAAATATCCTCCGATAACAAAGAGAAAGAAGCTTTCTGAGAAACTTCTTCGTTTTCTGTGAAATCATCTCACAGAGTTACAGCTTTCCCCTCAAGAAGCCTTTCGCTAAGACAGTTCTTGTGGAATTGGCAAAGTGATATTTGGAAGCCCATAGAGGGCTATGGTGAAAAAGGAAATATCCTCAGATGAAATCTGGAAAGAAGCTTTCTGAGAAACTGCTTAGTGTTCTGTTAATTCATCTCACAGAGTTACATGTGTATTTCGTGGATCTCTTTGCTAGCCTTATTTCTGTGGAATCTGAGAACAGATATTTCGGATCCCTTTGAAGAGTATAGGGCCAATGGAAATATCCTCCCATAACAAAGAGAAAGAAGCTTTCTGAGAAACTTCTTTGTGTTCTGTGAAATCATCTCACAGAGTTACAGCTTTCCCCTCAAGAAGCCTTTCGCTAAGAAAGTTCTTGTGGAATTGGCAAAGTGATATTTGGAAGCCCATAGAGGGCTGTAGTGAAAAAGGAAATATCCTAAGTTGAAACCTGGAAAGAAGCTTTCTGAGAAACTGCTTAGTGTTCTGTTAATTCATCTCACAGAGTTACATGTGTACTTCGTGGATCTCTTTGCTAGCCTTATTTCTGTGGAATCTCAGAACAGATATTTCCGATCCCTTTGAAGACTATAGGGCTAAAGGAAATATCCTCCCATAAAAAAGAGAAAGAAGCTTTCCGAGAAACTTCTTTGTCTTCTGTGAAATCATCTCACAGAGTTACAGCTTTCCCCTCAAGAAGCCTTTCGCTAAGACAGTTCTTGTGGAATTGGCAAAGTGATATTTGGAAGCCCATAGAGGGCTGTGGTGAAAAAGGAAATATCCTCACAGGAAATCTGCAAGGAAGCTTTCTGATAAACTGCTTAGTGTTCTGTTAATTCATCTCACAGAGTTACATGTGTATTTCGTGGATCTCCTTGCTAGCCTTATTTCTGTGGTATCTGAGAACAGATATTTCAGATCCCTTTGAAAACTATAGGGCCAAAGGAAATATCCTCCGATAACAAAGAGAAAGAAGCTTTCTGAGAAACTTCTTTGTGTTCTGTGAAATCATCTCACAGAGTTACAGCTTTCCGCTCAGGAAGCCTTTCGCTAAGACAGTTCTTGTGGAATTGGCAAAGTGATATTTGGAAGCCCATAGAGGGCTATGGTGAAAAAGGAAATATCCTCAGATGAAATCTGGAAAGAAGCTTTCTGAGAAACTGCTTAGTGTTCTGTTATTTCATCTCACAGAGTTACATGTGTATTTCGTGGATCTCTTTGCTAGCCTTATTTCTGTGGAATCTGAGAACAGATATTTCGGATCGCTCTGAAGACTATAGGGCCAAAGGAAATATCCTCCCAAAACAAAGAGAAAGAAGCTTTCTGAGAAACTTCTTTGTGTTCTGTGAAATCATCTCACAGAGTTACAGCTTTCCGCTCAAGAAGCCTTTCGCTAACACAGTTCTTGTGGAATTGGCAAAGTGATATTTGGAAGCCCATAGAGGGCTATGGTGAGAAAGGAAATAACCTCAGATGAAATCTGGAAAGAATCTTTCTGAGAAACTGGTTAGTGTTCTGCTAATTCATCTCAGAGAGTTACATGTGTGTTTCGTGGATCTCTTTGCTAGCCTTATTTCTGTGGAATCTGAGAACAGATATTTCGGATCCCTTTGAAAACTATAGGGCCAAAGGAAATATCCTCCGATAACAAAGAGAAAGAAGCTTTCTGAGAATCTTCTTTGTGTTCTGTGAAATCATCTCACAGAGTTACAGCTTTCCCCTCAAGAAGCCTTTCGCTGAGACAGTTCTTGTGGAATTGGCAAAGTGATATTTGGAAGCCCATAGAGGGCTATGGTGAAAAAGGAAATATCCTCACAGGAAATCTGGAAAGAAGCTTTCTGAGAAACTGCTTAGTGTTCTGTTAATTCATCTCACAGAGTTACATGTGTATTTCGTGGATCTCTTTGCTAGCCTTATTTCTGTGGAATCTGAGAACAGATATATCGGATCCCTTTGAAAACTATAGGGCCAAAGGAAATATCCTCCGATAACAAAGAGAAAGAAGCTTTCTGAGAAACTTCTTTGTGTTCTGTGAAATCATCTCACAGAGTTACAGCTTTCCGCTCAGGAAACCTTTCGCTAAGACAGTTCTTGTGGAATTGGCAAAGTGATATTTGGAAGCCCATAGAGGGCTATGGTGAAAAAGGAAATATCCTCAGATGAAATCTGGAAAGAAGCTTTCTGAGAAACTGCTTAGTGTTCTGTTAATTCATCTCACAGAGTTACATGTGTATTTCGTGGATCTCTTTGCTAGCCTTATTTCTGTGGAATCTGAGAACAGATATTTCGGATTGCTCTGAAGACTATAGGGCCAAAGGAAATATCCTCCGATAACAAAGAGAAAGAAGCTTTCTGAGAAACTTCATCGTTTTCTGTGAAATCATCTCACAGAGTTACAGCTTTCCCCTCAAGAAGCCTTTCGCTAAGACAGTTCTTGTGGAATTGGCAAAGTGATATTTGGAAGCCCATAGAGGGCTATGGTGGAAAAGGAAATATCCTCAGATGAAATCTGGAAAGAAGCTTTCTGAGAAACTGCTTAGTGTTCTGTTAATTCATCTCACAGAGTTACATGTGTATTTCGTGTATCTCTTTGCTAGCCTGATTTCTGTGGAATCTGAGAACAGATATTTCGGATCCCTTTGAAGAGTATAGGGCCAAAGGAAATATCCTCCCATAACAAAGAGAAAGAAGCTTTCTGAGAAACTTCTTTGTGTTCTGTGAAATCATCTCACAGAGTTACAGCTTTCCCCTCAAGAAGCCTTTCGCTAAGACAGTTCTTGTGGAATTGGCAAAGTGATATTTGGAAGCCCATAGAGGGCTATGGTGAAAACGGAAATATCCTCAGATGAAATCTGGAAAGAAGCTTTCTGAGAAACTGCTTAGTGTTCTGTTAATTCATCTCACAGAGTTACATGTGTATTTCGTGGATCTCTTTGCTAGCCTTATTTCTGTGGAATCTGAGAACAGATATTTCGGATCGCTCTGAAGACTATAGGGCCAAAGGAAATATCCTCCGATAACAAAGAGAAAGAAGCTTTCTGAGAAACTTCTTCGTTTTCTGTGAAATCATCTCACAGAGTTACAGCTTTCCCCTCAAGAAGCCTTTCGCTAAGACAGTTCTTGTGGAATTGGCAAAGTGATATTTGGAAGCCCATAGAGGGCTATGGTGGAAAAGGAAATATCCTCAGATGAAATCTGGAAAGAAGCTTTCTGAGAAACTGCTTAGTGTTCTGTTAATTCATCTCACAGAGTTACATGTGTATTTCGTGGATCTCTTTGCTAGCCTTATTTCTGTGGAATCTGAGAACAGATATTTCGGATCCCTTTGAAGAGTATAGGGCCAATGGAAATATCCTCCCATAACAAAGAGAAAGAAGCTTTCTGAGAAACTTCTTTGTGTTCTGTGAAATCATCTCACAGAGTTATAGCTTTCCGCTCAGGAAGCCTTTCGCTAAGACAGTTCTTGTGGAATTGGCAAAGTGATATTTGGAAGCCCATAGAGGGCTATGGTGAAAAAGGAAATATCCTAAGATGAAATCTGGAAAGAAGCTTTCTGAGAAACTGCTTAGTGTTCTGTTAATTCATCTCACAGAGTTACATGTTTGTTTCGTGGATCTCTTTGCTAGCCTTATTTCTGTGGAATCTGAGAACAGATATTTCGGTTCGCTCTGAAGACTATAGGGCCAAAGGAAATATCCTCCCATAACAAACAGAAAGAAGCTTTCTGAGAAACTTCTTTGTGTTCTGTGAAATCATCTCACAGAGTTACAGCTTTCCCCTTAAGAAGCCTTTCGCTAAGACAGTTCTTGTGGAATTGGCAAAGTGATATTTGGAAGCCCATAGAGGGCTATGGTGAAAACGGAAATATCCTCAGATGAAATCTGGAAAGAAGCTTTCTGAGAAACTGCTTAGTGTTCTGTTAATTCATCTCACAGAGTTACATGTGTATTTCGTGGATCTCTTTGCTAGCCTTATTTCTGTGGAATCTGAGAACAGATATTTCGGATCCCTTTGAAGAGTATAGGGCCAAAGGAAATATCCTCCCATAACAAAGAGAAAGAAGCTTTCTGAGAAACTTCTTTGTGTTCTGTGAAATCATCTCACAGAGTTACATCTTTCCCCTCAAGAAGCCTTTCGCTAAGACAGTTCTTGTGGAATTGGCAAAGTGATATTTGGAAGCCCATAGAGGGCTATGGTGAAAAAGGAAATATCCTCACAGGAAATCTGGAAAGAAGCTTTCTGAGAAACTGCTTAGTGTTCTGTTAATTCATCTCACAGAGTTACATGTGTATTTCGTGGATCTCTTTGCTAGCCTTATTTCTGTGGAATCTGAGAACAGATATTTCGGATCCCTTTGAAAACTATAGGGCCAAAGGAAATATCCTCCGATAACAAAGAGAAAGAAGCTTTCTGAGAAACTTCTTTGTGTTCTGTGAAATCATCTCACAGAGTTATAGCTTTCCCCTTAAGAAGCCTTTCGCTAAGACAGTTCTTGTGGAATTGGCAAAGTGATATTTGGAAGCCCAAAGAGGGCTATGGTGAAAACGGAAATATCCTCAGATGAAATCTGGAAAGAAGCTTTCTGAGAAACTGCTTAGTGTTCTGTTAATTCATCTCACAGAGTTACATGTGTATTTCGTGGATCTCTTTGCTAGCCTTATTTCTGTGGAATCTGAGAACAGATATTTCGGATCCCTTTGAAGAGTATAGGGCCAAAGGAAATATCCTCCCATAACAAAGAGAAAGAAGCTTTCTGAGAAACTTCTTTGTGTTCTGTGAAATCATCTCACAGAGTTACAGCTTTCCCCTCAAGAAGCCTTTTGCTAAGACAGTTCTTGTGGAATTGGCAAAGTGATATTTGGAAGCCCATAGAGGGCTATGGTGAAAAAGGAAATATCCTCACAGGAAATCTGGAAAGAAGCTTTCTGAGAAACTGCTTAGTGTTCTGTTAATTCATCTCACAGAGTTACATGTGTATTTCGTGGATCTCTTTGCTAGCCTTATTTCTGTGGAATCTGAGAACAGATATTTCGGATCCCTTTGAAAACTATAGGGCCAAAGGAAATATCCTCCGATAACAAAGAGAAAGAAGCTTTCTGAGAAACTTCTTTGTGTTCTGTGAAATCATCTCACAGAGTTATAGCTTTCCGCTCAGGAAGCCTTTCGCTAAGACAGTTCTTGTGGAATTGGCAAAGTGATATTTGGAAGCCCATAGAGAGCTATGGTGAAAAAGGAAATATTCTCAGATGAAATCTGGAAAGAAGCTTTCTGAGAAACTGCTTAGTGTTCTGTTAATTCATCTCACAGAGTTACATGTGTATTTCGTGGATCTCTTTGCTAGCCTTATTTCTGTGGAATCTGAGAACAGATATTTCGGATCGCTCTGAAGACTATAGGGCCAAAGGAAATATCCTCCCATAACAATCAGAAAGAAGCTTTCTGAGAAACTTCTTTGTTTTCTGTGAAATCATCTCACAGAGTTACAGCTTTCTCCTCAAGAAGCCTTTCGCTAAGACAGTTCTTGTGGAATTGGCAAAGTGATATTTGGAAGCCCATAGAAGGCTATGGTGAAAAAGGAAATATCCTCAGATGAAATCTGGAAAGAAGCTTTCTGAGAAACTGCTTAGTGTTCTGTTAATTCATCTCACAGAGTTACATGTGTATTTCGTGGATCTCCTTGCTAGCCTTATTTCTGTGGAGTCTGAGAACAGATATCTCGGATCCCATTGGAGACTATAGGGCCAAAGGAAATATCCTCCGATAACAAAGAGAAAGAAGCTTTCTGAGAAACTTCTTTGTGTTCTGTGAAATCATCTCACAGAGTTAGAGCTTTCCCCTCAAGAAGCCTTTCGCTAAGACAGTTCTTGTGGAATTGGCAAAGTGATATTTGGAAGCCCATAGAGGGCTTTGGTGAAAAAGGAAATATCCTCACAGGAAATCTGGAAAGAAGCTTTCTGAGAAACTGCTTAGTGTTCTGTTAATTCATCTCACAGAGTTACATGTGTATTTCGTGGATCTCTTTGCTAGCCTTATTTCTGTGGAATCTGAGAACAGATATTTCGGATCGCTCTGAAGACTATAGGGCCAAAGGAAATATCCTCCCATAACAATCAGAAAGAAGCTTTCTGAGAAACTTCTTCGTTTTCTGTGAAATCATCTCACAGAGTTACAGCTTTCCCCTCAAGAAGCCTTTCGCTAAGACAGTTCTTGTGGAATTGGCAAAGTGATATTTGGAAGCTCATAGAGGGCTATGGTGAAAAAGGAAATATCCTCACAGGAAATCTGGAAAGAAGCTTTCTGAGAAACTGCTTAGTGTTCTGTTAATTCATCTCACAGAGTTACATGTGTATTTCGTGGATCTCTTTGCTAGCCTTATTTCTGTGGAATCTGAGAACAGATATTTCGGATCCCTTTGAAGAGTATAGGGCCAAAGGAAATATCCTCCCACAACAAACAGAAAGAAGCTTTCTGAGAAACTTCTTTGTGTTCTGTGAAATCGTCTCACAGAGTTACAGCTTTCCGCTCAAGAAGCCTTTCGCTAAGACAGTTCTTGTGGAATTGGCAAAGTGATATTTGGAAGCCCATAGAGGGCTGTGGTGAAAAAGGAAATTTCCTCAGATGAAATCTGGAAAGAAGCTTTCTGAGAAACTGCTTAGTGTTCTGTTAATTCATCTCACAGAGTTACATGTGTATTTCGTGGATCTCTTTGCTAGCCTTATTTCTGTGGAATCTGAGAACAGATATTTCCGATCCCTTTGAAGACTATAGGGCCAAAGGAAATATCCTCCCATAACAAAGAGAAAGAAGCTTTCTGAGAAACTTCTTTGTGTTCTGTGAAATCATCTCACAGAGTTACAGCTTTCCCCTCAAGAAGCCTTTCGCTAAGACAGTTCTTGTGGAATTGGCAAAGTGATATTTGGAAGCCCATAGAGGGCTATGGTGAAAAAGGAAATATCGTCAGATGAAATCTGGAAAGAAGTTTTCTGAGAAACTGCTTAGTGTTCTGTTAATTCATCTCACAGAGTTACATGTGTTTTTCGTGGATCTCTTTGCTAGCCTTATTTCTGTGGAATCTGAGAACAGATATTTCGGATCCCTTTGAAGAGTATAGGGCAAAAGGAAATATCCTCCCATAACAAAGACAAAGAAACTTTCTGAGAAACTTCTTTGTGTTCTGTGAAATCATCTCACAGTGTTAGAGCTTTCCGACCTAGAAGCCTTTCGCTAAGACAGTTCTTGTGGAATTGGCAAAGTGATATTTGGAAGCCCATAGAGGGCTGTGGTGAAAATGGAAATATCCTCAGATGAAATCTTGAAAGAAGCTTTCTGAGAAACTTCTTAGTGTTCTGTTAATTCATCTCACAGAGTTACATGTGTATTTCGTGGATCTCTTTGCTAGCCTTATTTCTGTGGAATCTGAGAACAGATATTTCCGATGCCTTTGAAGACTATAGGGCCAAAGGAAATATCCTCCCATAACAAAGAGAAAGAAGCTTTCTGAGAAACTTCTTTGTGTTCTGTGAAATCATCTCACAGTGTTAGAGCTTTCCGCCCTAGAAGCCTTTCGCTAAGACAGTTCTTGTGGAATTGGCAAAGTGATATTTGGAAGCCCATAGAGGGTTGTGGTGAAAAAGGAAATATCCTCAGATGAATTCTGGAAAGAAGTTTCTGAGAAACTGCTTAGTGTTCTGTTAATTCATCTCACAGAGTTACATGTGTATTTCGTGGATCTCTTTGCTAGCCTTATTTCTGTGGAATCTGAGAACAGATATTTCCGATGCCTTTGAAGACTATAGGGCCAAAGGAAATATCCTCCCATAACAAAGAGAAAGAAGCTTTCTGAGAAACTTCTTTGTGTTCTGTGAAATCATCTCACAGAGTTACAGCTTTCCCCTCAAGAAGCCTTTCGCTAAGACAGTTCTTGTGGAATTGGCTAAGTGATATTTGGAAGCCCATAGAAGGCTATGGAGAAAAAAGGAAATATCCTCAGATGAAATCTGGAAAGAAGCTTTCTGAGAAACTGCTTAGTGTTCTGTTAATTCATCTCACAGAGTTACATGTGTATTTCGTGGATCTCCTTGCTAGCCTTATTTCTGTGGAGTCTGAGAACAGATATTTCGGATCCCATTGGAGACTATAGGGCCAAAGGAAATATCCTCCGATAACAAAGAGAAAGAAGCTTTCTGAGAAACTTCTTTGTGTTCTGTGAAATCATCTCACAGAGTTACAGCTTTCCCCTCAAGAAGCCTTTCGCTAAGACAGTTCTTGTGGAATTGGCAAAGTGATATTTGGAAGCCCATAGAGGGCTATGGTGAAAAAGGAAATATCCTCACAGGAAATCTGGAAAGAAGCTTTCTGAGAAACTGCTTAGTGTTCTGTTAATTCATCTCACAGAGTTACATGTGTATTTCGTGGATCTCTTTGCTAGCCTTATTTCTGTGGAATCTGAGAACAGATATTTCCGATCCCTTTGAAAACTATAGGGCCAAAGGAAATATCCTCTGATAACAAAGAGAAAGAAGCTTTCTGAGAAATTTCTTTGTGTTCTGTGAAATCATCTCACAGAGTTACAGCTTTCCGCTCAGGAAGCCTTTCGCTAAGACAGTTCTTGTGGAATTGGCAAAGTGATATTTGGAAGCCCATAGAGGGCTATGGTGAAAAAGGAAATATCCTCACAGGAAATCTGGAAAGAAGCTTTCTGAGAAACTGCTTAGTGTTCTGTTAATTCATCTCACAGAGTTACATGTGTATTTCGTGGATCTCTTTGCTAGCCTTATTTCTGTGGAATCTGAGAACAGATATTTCGGATCCCTTTGAAAACTATAGGGCCAAAGGAAATATCCTCCGATAACAAAGAGAAAGAAGCTTTCTGAGAAACTTCTTTGTGTTCTGTGAAATCATCTCACAGAGTTACAGCTTTCCGCTCAGGAAGCCTTTCGCTAAGACAGTTCTTGTGGAATTGGCAAAGTGATATTTGGAAGCCCATAGAGGGCAATGGTGAAGAAGGAAATATCCTCAGATGAAATCTGGAAAGAAGCTTTCTGAGAAACTACTTAGTGTTCTGTTAATTCATCTCACAGAGTTACATGTGTATTTCGTGGATCTCTTTGCTAGCCTTATTTCTGTGGAATCTGAGAACAGATATTTCGGATCGCTCTGAAGACTATAGGGCCAAAGGAAATATCCTCCCACAACAAACAGAAAGAAGCTTTCTGAGAAACTTGTTTGTGTTCTGTGAAATCATCTCACAGAGTTACAGCTTTCCCCTCAAGAAGCCTTTCGCTAAGACAGTTCTTGTGGAATTGGCAAAGTGATATTGGAAGCCCATAGAGGGCTATGGTGAAAAAGGAAATATCCTCACAGGAAATCTGGAAAGAAGCTTTCTGAGAAACTGCTTAGTGTTCTGTTAATTCATCTCACAGAGTTACATGTGTATTTCGTGGATCTCTTTGCTAGCCTTATTTCTGTGGAATCTGAGAACAGATATTTCGGATCCCTTTGAAAACTATAGGGCCAAAGGAAATATCCTCCGATAACAAAGAGAAAGAAGCTTTCTGAGAAACTTCTTTGTGTTCTGTGAAATCATCTCACAGAGTTACAGCTTTCCGCTCAGGAAGCCTTTCGCTAAGACAGTTCTTGTGGAATTGGCAAAGTGATATTTGGAAGCCCATAGAGGGCTATGGTGAAGAAGGAAATATCCTCAGATGAAATCTGGAAAGAAGCTTTCTGAGAAACTGCTTAGTGTTCTGTTAATTCATCTCACAGAGTTACATGTGTATTTCGTGGATCTCTTTGCTAGCCTTATTTCTGTGGAATCTGAGAACAGATATTTCGGATCGCTCTGAAGACTATAGGGCCAAAGGAAATATCCTCCCATAACAAACAGAAAGAAGCTTTCTGAGAAACTTCTTTGTTTTCTGTGAAATCATCTCACAGAGTTACAGCTTTCCCCTCAAGAAGCCTTTCGCTAAGACAGTTCTTGTGGAATTGGCAAAGTGATATTTGGAAGCCCATAGAGGGCTATGGTGAAAAAGGAAATATCCTCAGATGAAATCTGTAAGAAGCTTTCTGAGAAACTGCTTAGTGTTCTGTTAATTCATCTCACAGAGTTACATGTGTATTTCGTGGATCTCCTTGTTAGCCTTATTTCTGTGGAGTCTGAGAACAGATATTTCGGATTCCATTGGAGACTATAGGGCCAAAGGAAATATCCTCCGATAACAAAGAGAAAGAAGCTTTCTGAGAAACTTCTTTGTGTTCTGTGAAATCATCTCACAGAGTTACAGCTTTCCCCTCAAGAAGCCTTTCGCTAAGACAGTTCTTGTTGAATTGGCAAAGTGATATTTGGAAGCCCATAGAGGGCTATGGTGAAAAAGGAAATATCCTCAGATGAAATCTGGAAAGAAGTTTTCTGAGAAACTGCTTAGTGTTCTGTTAATTCATCTCACAGAGTTACATGTTTGTTTCGTGGATCTCTTTGCAAGCCTTATTTCTGTGGAATCTGAGAACAGATATTTCGGATCCCTTTGAAAACAATAGGGCCAAAGGCAATATCCTCCGATAACAAACAGAAAGAAGCTTTCTGAGAAACTTCTTTGTGTTCTGTGAAATCATCTCACAGAGTTACAGCTTTCCCCTCAAGAAGCCATTCGCTAAGACAGTTCTTGTGGAATTGGCAAAGTGATATATGGAAGCCCATAGAGGGCTATGGTGAAAAAGGAAATATCCTCACAGGAAATCTGGAAAGAAGCTTTCTGAGAAACTGCTTAGTGTTCTGTTAATTCATCCCACAGAGTTACATGTGTATTTCGTGGATCTCCTTGCTAGCCTTATTTCTGTGGAATCTGAGAACAGATATTCCGGATCCCTTTGAAAACTATAGGGCCAAAGGAAATATCCTCCGATAACAAAGAGAAAGAAGCTTTCTGAGAAACTTCTTTGTGTTCTGTGAAATCATCTCACAGAGTTACAGCTTTCCGCTCAAGAAGACTTTCGCTAAGACAGTTCTTGTGGAATTGGCAAAGTGATATTTGGAAGCCCATAGAGGGCAATGGTGAAAAAGGAAATATCCTCAGATGAAATCTGGAAAGAAGCTTTCTGAGAAAATGCTTAGTGTTCTGTTAATTCATCTCACAGAGTTACATGTGTATTTCGTGGATCTCTTTGCTAGCCTTATTTCTGTGGAATCTGAGAACAGATATTTCGGATCGCTCTGAAGACTATAGGGCCAAAGGAAATATCCTCACATAACAAACAGAAAGAAGCTTTCTGAGAAACTTCTTCGTTTTCTGTGAAATCATCTCACAGAGTTACAGCTTTCCCCTCAAGAAGCCTTTCGCTATGACAGTTCTTGTGGAATTGGCAAAGTGATATTTGGAAGCCCATAGAGGGCTATGGTGAAAAAGGAAATATCCTCAGATGAAATCTGGAAAGAAGCTTTCTGAGAAACTGCTTAGTGTTCTGTTAATTCATCTCACAGAGTTACATGTGTATTTCGTGGATCTCTTTGCTAGCCTTATTTCTGTGGAATCTGAGAACAGATATTTCGGATCCCTTTGAAGAGTATAGGGCCAAAGGAAATATCCTCCCATAACAAAGAGAAAGAAGCTTTCTGAGAAACTTCTTTGTGTTCTGTGAAATCATCTCACAGAGTTACAGCTTTCCCCTCAAGAAGCCTTTTGCTAAGACAGTTCTTGTGGAATTGGCAAAGTGATATTTGGAAGCCCATAGAGGGCTATGGTGAAAAAGGAAATATCCTCACAGGAAATCTGGAAAGAAGCTTTCTGAGAAACTGCTTAGTGTTCTGTTAATTCATCTCACAGAGTTACATGTGTATTTCGTGGATCTCTTTGCTAGCCTTATTTCTGTGGAATCTGAGAACAGATATTTCGGATCCCTTTGAAAACTATAGGGCCAAAGGAAATATCCTCCGATAACAAAGAGAAAGAAGCTTTCTGAGAAACTTCTTTGTGTTCTGTGAAATCATCTCACAGAGTTACAGCTTTCCGCTCAGGAAGCCTTTCGCTAAGACAGTTCTTGTGGAATTGGCAAAGTGATATTTGGAAGCCCATAGAGGGCTATGGTGAAAAAGGAAATATCCTCAGATGAAATCTGGAAAGAAGCTTTCTGAGAAACTGCTTAGTGTTCTGTTAATTCATCTCACAGAGTTACATGTGTATTTCGTGGATCTCTTTGCTAGCCTTATTTCTGTGGAATCTGAGAACAGATATTTCGGATCGCTCTGAAGACTATAGGGCCAAAGGAAATATCCTCCCATAACAAACAGAAAGAAGCTTTCTGAGAAACTTCTTTGTGTTCTGTGAAATCATCTCACAGAGTTACAGCTTTCTCCTCAAGAAGCCTTTCGCTAAGACAGTTCTTGTGGAATTAGCAAAGTGATATTTGGAAGCCCATAGAGGGCTATGGTGAAAAAGGAAATATCCTCAAATGAAATCTGTAAGAAGCTTTCTGAGAAACTGCTTAGTGTTCTGTTAATTCATCTCACAGAGTTACATGTGTATTTCGTGGATCTCCTTGCTAGCCTTATTTCTGTGGAGTCTGAGAACAGATATTTCAGATCCATTGGAGACTATAGGGCCAAAGGAAATATCCTCCGATAACAAAGAGAAAGAAGCTTTCTGAGAAACTTCTTTGTGTTCTGTGAAATCATCTCACAGAGTTACAGCTTTCCCCTCAAGAAGCCTCTCGCTAAGACAGTTCTTGTGGAATTGGCAAAGTGATATTTGGAAGCCCATAGAGGGCTATGGTGAAAAAGGAAATATCCTCAGATGAAATCTGGAAAGAAGCTTTCTGAGAAACTGCTTAGTGTTCTGTTAATTCATCTCACAGAGTTACATGTGTTTTTCGTGGATCTCTTTGCTAGCCTTATTTCTGTGGAATCTGAGAACAGATATTTCGGATCCCTTTGAAAACTATAGGGCCAAAGGAAGTATCCTCCGATAACAAAGAGAAAGAAGCTTTCTGAGAAACTTCTTTGTGTTCTGTGAAATCATCTCACAGAGTTACAGCTTTCCCCTCAAGAAGCCTTTCGCTAAGACAGTTCTTGTGGTATTGGCAAAGTGATATTTGGAAGCCCATAGAGGGCTATGGTGAAAAAGGAAATATCCTCACAGGAAATCTGGAAAGAAGCTTTCTGAGAAACTGCTTAGTGTTCTGTTAATTCATCTCACAGAGTTACATGTGTATTTCGTGGATCTCTTTGCTAGCCTTATTTCTGTGGAATCTGAGAACAGATATTTCGGATCCATTTGAAAACTATAGGGCCAAAGGAAATATCCTCCGATAACAAAGAGAAAGAAGCTTTCTGAGAAACTTCTTTGTGTTCTGTGAAATCATCTCACAGAGTTACAGCTTTCCGCTCAGGAAGCCTTTCGCTAAGACAGTTCTTGTGGAATTGGCAAAGTGATATTTGGAAGCCCATAGAGGGCTATGGTGAAAAAGGAAATATCCTCAGATGAAATCTTGAAAGAAGCTTTCTGAGAAACTGCTTAGTGTCCTGTTAATTCATCTCACAGAGTTACATGTGTATTTCGTGGATCTCTTTGCTAGCCTTATTTCTGTGGAATCTGAGAACAGATATTTCGGATCCCTCTGAAGAGTATAGGGCCAAAGGAAATATCCTCCCATAACAAAGAGAAAGAAGCTTTCTGAGAAACTTCTTTGTGTTCTGTGAAATCATCTCACAGAGTTACAGCTTTCCCCTCAAGAAGCCTTTTGCTAAGACAGTTCTTGTGGAATTGGCAAAGTGATATTTGGAAGCCCATAGAGGGCTATGGTGAAAAAGGAAATATCCTCACAGGAAATCTGGAAAGAAGCTTTCTGAGAAACTGCTTAGTGTTCTGTTAATTCATCTCACAGAGTTACATGTGTATTTCGTGGATCTCTTTGCTAGCCTTATTTCTGTGGAATCTGAGAACAGATATTTCGGATCCCTTTGAAAACTATAGGGCCAAAGGAAATATCCTCCGATAACAAAGAGAAAGAAGCTTTCTGAGAAACTTCTTTGTGTTCTGTGAAATCATCTCACAGAGTTACAGCTTTCCGCTCAGGAAGCCTTTCGCTAAGACAGTTCTTGTGGAATTGGCAAAGTGATATTTGGAAGCCCATAGAGGGCTATGGTGAAGAAGGAAATATCCTCAGATGAAATCTGGAAAGAAGCTTTCTGAGAAACTGCTTAGTGTTCTGTTAATTCATCTCACAGAGTTACATGTGTATTTCGTGGATCTCTTTGCTAGCCTTATTTCTGTGGAATCTGAGAACAGATATTTCGGATCGCTCTGAAGACTATAGGGCCAAAGGAAATATCCTCCCATAACAAACAGAAAGAAGCTTTCAGAGAAACTTCTTTGTTTTCTGTGAAATCATCTCACAGAGTTACAGCTTTCCCCTCAAGAAGCCTTTCGCTAAGACAGTTCTTGTGGAATTGGCAAAGTGATATTTGGAAGCCCATAGAGGGCTATGGTGAAAAAGGAAATATCCTCAGATGAAATCTGTAAGAAGCTTTCTGAGAAACTGCTTATTGTTCTGTTAATTCATCTCACAGAGTTACATGTGTATTTCGTGGATCTCCTTGTTAGCCTTATTTCTGTGGAGTCTGAGAACAGATATTTCGGATCCCATTGGAGACTATAGGGCCAAAGGAAATATCCTCCGATAACAAAGAGAAAGAAGCTTTCTGAGAAACTTCTTTGTGTTCTGTGAAATCATCTCACAGAGTTACAGCTTTCCCCTCAAGAAGCCTTTCGCTAAGACAGTTCTTGTGGAATTGGCAAAGTGATATTTGGAAGCCCATAGAGGGCTATGGTGAAAAAGGAAATATCCTCAGATGAAATCTGGAAAGAAGTTTTCTGAGAAACTGCTTAGTGTTCTGTTAATTCATCTCACAGAGTTACATGTTTGTTTCGTGGATCTCTTTGCAAGCCTTATTTCTGTGGAATCTGAGAACAGATATTTCGGATCCCTTTGAAAACAATAGGGCCAAAGGCAATATCCTCCGATAACAAACAGAAAGAAGCTTTCTGAGAAACTTCTTTGTGTTCTGTGAAATCATCTCACAGAGTTACAGCTTTCCCCTCAAGAAACCATTCGCTAAGACAGTTCTTGTGGAATTGGCAAAGTGATATATGGAAGCCCATAGAGGGCTATGGTGAAAAAGGAAATATCCTCACAGGAAATCTGGAAAGAAGCTTTCTGAGAAACTGCTTAGTGTTCTGTTAATTCATCCCACAGAGTTACATGTGTATTTCTTGGATCTCCTTGCTAGCCTTATTTCTGTGGAATCTGAGAACAGATATTCCGGATCCCTTTGAAAACTATAGGGCCAAAGGAAATATCCTCCGATAACAAAGAGAAAGAAGCTTTCTGAGAAACTTCTTTGTGTTCTGTGAAATCATCTCACAGAGTTACAGCTTTCCGCCCAAGAAGACTTTCGCTAAGACAGTTCTTGTGGAATTGGCAAAGTGATATTTGGAAGCCCATAGAGGGCTATGGTGAAAAAGGAAATATCCTCAGATGAAATCTGGAAAGAAGCTTTCTGAGAAAATGCTTAGTGTTCTGTTAATTCATCTCACAGAGTTACATGTGTATTTCGTGGATCTCTTTGCTAGCCTTATTTCTGTGGAATCTGAGAACAGATATTTCGGATCGCTCTGAAGACTATAGGGCCAAAGGAAATATCCTCACATAACAAACAGAAAGAAGCTTTCTGAGAAACTTCTTCGTTTTCTGTGAAATCGTCTCACAGAGTTACAGCTTTCCCCTCAAGAAGCCTTTCGCTAAGACAGTTCTTGTGGAATTGGCAAAGTGATATTTGGAAGCCCATAGAGGGCTATGGTGAAAAAGGAAATATCCTCAGATGAAATCTGGAAAGAAGCTTTCTGAGAAACTGCTTAGTGTCCTGTTAATTCATCTCACAGAGTTACATGTGTATTTCGTGGATCTCTTTGCTAGCCTTATTTCTGTGGAATCTGAGAACAGATATTTCGGATCCCTTTGAAGAGTATAGGGCCAAAGGAAATATCCTCCCATAACAAAGAGAAAGAAGCTTTCTGAGAAACTTCTTTGTGTTCTGTGAAATCATCTCACAGAGTTACAGCTTTCCCCTCAAGAAGCCTTTTGCTAAGACAGTTCTTGTGGAATTGGCAAAGTGATATTTGGAAGCCCATAGAGGGCTATGGTGAAAAAGGAAATATCCTCACAGGAAATCTGGAAAGAAGCTTTCTGAGAAACTGCTTAGTGTTCTGTTAATTCATCTCAGAGAGTTACATGTGTATTTCGTGGATCTCTTTGCTAGCCTTATTTCTGTGGAATCTGAGAACAGATATTTCGGATCCCTTTGAAAACTATAGGGCCAAAGGAAATATCCTCCGATAACAAAGAGAAAGAAGCTTTCTGAGAAACTTCTTTGTGTTCTGTGAAATCATCTCACAGAGTTATAGCTTTCCGCTCAGGAAGTCTTTCGCTAAGACAGTTCTTGTGGAATTGGCAAAGTGATATTTGGAAGCCCATAGAGGGCTATGGTGAAAAAGGAAATATCCTCAGATGAAATCTGGAAAGAAGCTTTCTGAGAAACTGCTTAGTGTTCTGTTAATTCATCTCACAGAGTTACATGTGTATTTCGTGGATCTCTTTGCTAGCCTTATTTCTGTGGAATCTGAGAACAGATATTTCGGATCGCTCTGAAGACTATAGGGCCAAAGGAAATATCCTCCCATAACAAACAGAAAGAAGCTTTCTGAGAAACTTCTTTGTTTTCTGTGAAATCATCTCACAGAGTTACAGCTTTCTCCTCAAGAAGCCTTTCGCTAAGACAGTTCTTGTGGAATTGGCAAAGTGATATTTGGAAGCCCATAGAGGGCTATGGTGAAAAAGGAAATATCCTCAAATGAAATCTGTAAGAAGCTTTCTGAGAAACTGCTTAGTGTTCTGTTAATTCATCTCACAGAGTTACTTGTGTATTTCGTGGATCTCCTTGCTAGCCTTATTTCTGTGGAGTCTGAGAACAGATATTTCGGATCCATTGGAGACTATAGGGCCAAAGGAAATATCCTCCGATAACAAAGAGAAAGAAGCTTTCTGAGAAACTTCTTTGTGTTCTGTGAAATCATCTCACAGAGTTACAGCTTTCCCCTCAAGAAGCCTCTCGCTAAGACAGTTCTTGTGAAATTGGCAAAGTGATATTTGGAAGCCCATAGAGGGCTATGGTGAAAAAGGAAATATCCTCAGATGAAATCTGGAAAGAATCTTTCTGAGAAACTGCTTAGTGTTCTGTTAATTCATCTCACAGAGTTACATGTGTATTTCGTGGATCTCTTTGCTAGCCTTATTTCTGTGGAATCTGAGAACAGATATTTCGGATCCCTTTGAAAACTATAGGGCCAAAGGAAGTATCCTCCGATAACAAAGAGAAAGAAGCTTTCTGAGAAACTTCTTTGTGTTCTGTGAAATCATCTCACAGAGTTACAGCTTTCCCCTCAAGAAGCCTTTCGCTAAGACAGTTCTTGTGGAATTGGCAAAGTGATATTTGGAAGCCCATAGAGGGCTATGGTGAAAAAGGAAATATCCTCACAGGAAATCTGGAAAGAAGCTTTCTGAGAAACTGCTTAGTGTTCTGTTAATTCATCTCACAGAGTTACGTGTATTTCGTGGATCTCTTTGCTAGCCTTATTTCTGTGGAATCTGAGAACAGATATTTCGGATCCCTTTGAAAACTATAGGGCCAAAGGAAATATCCTCCGATAACAAAGAGAAAGAAGCTTTCTGAGAAACTTCTTTGTGTTCTGTGAAATCATCTCACAGAGTTACAGCTTTCCGCTCAGGAAGCCTTTCGCTAAGACAGTTCTTGTGGAATTGGCAAAGTGATATTTGGAAGCCCATAGAGGGCTATGGTGAAAAAGGAAATATCCTCAGATGAAATCTTGAAAGAAGCTTTCTGAGAAACTGCTTAGTGTTCTGTTAATTCATCTCACAGAGTTACATGTGTATTTCGTGGATCTCTTTGCTAGCTTTATTTCTGTGGAATCTGAGAACAAATATTTCGGATCGCTCTGAAGACTATAGGGCCAAAGGAAATATCCTCCCACAACAAACAGAAAGAAGCTTTCTGAGAAACTTCTTTGTTTTCTGTGAAATCATCTCACAGAGTTACAGCTTTCCCCTCAAGAAGCCTTTCGCTAAGACAGTTCTTGTGGAATTGGCAAAGTGATATTGGAAGCCCATAGAGGACTATGGTGAAAAAGGAAATATCCTCACAGGAAATCTGGAAAGAAGCTTTCTGAGAAACTGCTTAGTGTTCTGTTAATTCATCTCACAGAGTTACATGTGTATTTCGTGGATCTCTTTGCTAGCCTTATTTCTGTGGAATCTGAGAACAGATATTTCGGATCCCTTTGAAAACTATAGGGCCAAAGGAAATATCCTCCGATAACAAAGAGAAAGAAGCTTTCTGAGAAACTTCTTTGTGTTCTGTGAAATCATCTCACAGAGTTACAGCTTTCCGCTCAGGAAGCCTTTCGCTAAGACAGTTCTTGTGGAATTGGCAAAGTGATATTTGGAAGCCCATAGAGGGCTATGGTGAAAAAGGAAATATCCTCAGATGAAATCTGGAAAGAAGCTTTCTGAGAAACTGCTTAGTGTTCTGTTAATTCATCTCACAGAGTTACATGTGTATTTCGTGGATCTCTTTGCTAGCCTTATTTCTGTGGAATCTGAGAACAGATATTTCGGATCGCTCTGAAGACTATAGGGCCAAAGGAAATATCCTCCCATAACAAACAGAAAGAAGCTTTCTGAGAAACTTCTTTGTTTTCTGTGAAATCATCTCACAGAGTTACAGCTATCCCCTCAAGAAGCCTTTCGCTAAGACAGTTCTTGTGGAATTGGCAAAGTGATATTTGGAAGCCCATAGAGGGCTATGGTGAAAAAGGAAATATCCTCAGATGAAATCTGTAAGAAGCTTTCTGAGAAACTGCTTAGTGTTCTGTTAATTCATCTCACAGAGTTACATGTGTATTTCGTGGATCTCCTTGCTAGCCTTATTTCTGTGGAGTCTGAGAACAGATATTTCGGATCCCATTGGAGACTATAGGGCCAAAGGAAATATCCTCCGATAACAAAGAGAAAGAAGCTTTCTGAGAAACTTCTTTGTGTTCTGTGAAATCATCTCACAGAGTTACAGCTTTCCCCTCAAGAAGCCTTTCGCTAAGACAGTTCTTGTGGAATTGGCAAAGTGATATTTGGAAGCCCATAGAGGGCTATGGTGAAAAAGGAAATATCCTCAGATGAAATCTGGAAAGAAGTTTTCTGAGAAACTGCTTAGTGTTCTGTTAATTCATCTCACAGAGTTACATGTTTGTTTCGTGGATCTCTTTGCTAGCCTTATTTCTGTGGAATCTGAGAACAGATATTTCGGATCCCTTTGAAAACTATAGGGCCAAAGGAAATATCCTCCGATAACAAACAGAAAGAAGCTTTCTGAGAAACTTCTTTGTGTTCGGTGAAATCATCTCACAGAGTTACAGCTTTCCCCTCAAGAAGCCATTCGCTAAGACAGTTCTTGTGGAATTGGCAAAGTGATATATGGAAGCCCATAGAGGGCTATGGTGAAAAAGGAAATATTGTCAGATGAAATCTGGAAAGAAGCTTTCTGAGAAACTGCTTAGTGTTCTGTTAATTCATCCCACAGAGTTACATGTGTATTTCGTGGATCTCCTTGCTAGCCTTATTTCTGTGGAATCTGAGAACAGATATTCCGGATCCCTTTGAAAACTATAGGGCCAAAGGAAATATCCTCCGATAACAAAGAGAAAGAAGCTTTCTGAGAAACTTCTTTGTGTTCTGTGAAATCATCTCACAGAGTTACAGCTTTCCGCTCAGGAAGCCTTTCGCTAAGACAGTTCTTGTGGAATTGGCAAAGTGATATTTGGAAGCCCATAGAGGGCTATGGTGAAAAAGGAAATATCCTCAGATGAAATCTTGAAAGAAGCTTTCTGAGAAACTGCTTAGTGTTCTGTTAATTCATCTCACAGAGTTACATGTGTATTTCGTGGATCTCTTTGCTAGCTTTATTTCTGTGGAATCTGAGAACAAATATTTCGGATCGCTCTGAAGACTATAGGGCCAAAGGAAATATCCTCCCACAACAAACAGAAAGAAGCTATCTGAGAAACTTCTTTGTGTTCTGTGAAATCATCTCACAGAGTTACAGCTTTCCCCTCAAGAAGCCTTTCGCTAAGACAGTTGTTGTGGAATTGGCAAAGTGATATTGGAAGCCCATAGAGGGCTATGGTGAAAAAGGAAATATCCTCACAGGAAATCTGGAAAGAAGCTTTCTGAGAAACTGCTTAGTGTTCTGTTAATTCATCTCACAGAGTTACATGTGTATTTCGTGGATCTCTTTGCTAGCCTTATTTCTGTGGAATCTGAGAACAGATATTTCGGATCCCTTTGAAAACTATAGGGCCAAAGGAAATATCCTCCGATAACAAAGAGAAAGAAGCTTTCTGAGAAACTTCTTTGTGTTCTGTGAAATCATCTCACAGAGTTACAGCTTTCCGCTCAGGAAGCCTTTCGCTAGGACAGTTCTTGTGGAATTGGCAAAGTGATATTTGGAAGCCCATAGAGGGCTATGGTGAAGAAGGAAATATCCTCAGATGAAATCTGGAAAGAAGCTTTCTGAGAAACTGCTTAGTGTTCTGTTAATTCATCTCACAGAGTTACATGTGTATTTCGTGGATCTCTTTGCTAGCCTTATTTCTGTGGAATCTGAGAACAGATATTTCGGATTGCTCTGAAGACTATAGGGCCAAAGGAAATATCCTCCCATAACAAACAGAAAGAAGCTTTCTGAGAAACCTCTTTGTTTTCTGTGAAATCATCTCACAGAGTTACAGCTTTCCCCTCAAGAAGCCTTTCGCTAAGACAGTTCTTGTGGAATTGGCAAAGTGATATTTGGAAGCCCATAGAGGGCTATGGTGAAAAAGGAAATATCCTCAGATGAAATCTGTAAGAAGCTTTCTGAGAAACTGCTTAGTGTTCTGTTAATTCATCTCACAGAGTTACATGTGTATTTCGTGGATCTCCTTGTTAGCCTTATTTCTGTGGAGTCTGAGAACAGATATTTCGGATCCCATTGGAGACTATAGGGCCAAAGGAAATATCCTCCGATAACAAAGAGAAAGAAGCTTTCTGAGAAACTTCTTTGTGTTCTGTGAAATCATCTCACAGAGTTACAGCTTTCCCCTCAAGAAGCCTTTCGCTAAGACAGTTCTTGTGGAATTGGCAAAGTGATATTTGGAAGCCCATAGAGGGCTATGGTGAAAAAGGAAATATCCTCAGATGAAATCTGGAAAGAAGTTTTCTGAGAAACTGCTTAGTGTTCTGTTAATTCATCTCACAGAGTTACATGTTTGTTTCGTGGATCTCTTTGCTAGCCTTATTTCTGTGGAATCTGAGAACAGATATTTCGGATCCCTTTGAAAACTATAGGGCCAAAGGCAATATCCTCCGATAACAAACAGAAAGAAGCTTTCTGAGAAACTTCTTTGTGTTCTGTGAAATCATCTCACAGAGTTACAGCTTTCCCCTCAAGAAGCCATTCGCTAAGACAGTTCTTGTGGAATTGGCAAAGTGATATATGGAAGCCCATAGAGGGCTATGGTGAAAAAGGAAATATCCTCACAGGAAATCTGGAAAGAAGCTTTCTGAGAAACTGCTTAGTGTTCTGTTAATTCATCCCACAGAGTTACATGTGTATTTCGTGGATCTCCTTGCTAGCCTTATTTCTGTGGAATCTGAGAACAGATATTCCGGATCCCTTTGAAAACTATAGGGCCAAAGGAAATATCCTCCGATAACAAAGAGAAAGAAGCTTTCTGAGAAACTTCTTTGTGTTCTGTGAAATCATCTCACAGAGTTACAGCTTTCCGCTCAAGAAGACTTTCGCTAAGACAGTTCTTGTGGAATTGGCAAAGTGATATTTGGAAGCCCATAGAGGGCTATGGTGAAAAAGGAAATATCCTCAGATGAAATCTGGAAAGAAGCTTTCTGAGAAAATGCTTAGTGTTCTGTTAATTCATCTCACAGAGTTACATGTGTATTTCGTGGATCTCTTTGCTAGCCTTATTTCTGTGGAATCTGAGAACAGATATTTCGGATCGCTCTGAAGACTATAGGGCCAAAGGAAATATCCTCACATAACAAACAGAAAGAAGCTTTCTGAGAAACTTCTTCGTTTTCTGTGAAATCGTCTCACAGAGTTACAGCTTTCCCCTCAAGAAGCCTTTCGCTAAGACAGTTCTTGTGGAATTGGCAAAGTGATATTTGGAAGCCCATAGAGGGCTATGGTGAAAAAGGAAATATCCTCAGATGAAATCTGGAAAGAAGCTTTCTGAGAAACTGCTTAGTGTTCTGTTAATTCATCTCACAGAGTTACATGTGTATTTCGTGGATCTCTTTGCTAGCCTTATTTCTGTGGAATCTGAGAACAGATATTTCGGATCCCTTTGAAGAGTATAGGGCCAAAGGAAATATCCTCCCATAACAAAGAGAAAGAAGCTTTCTGAGAAACTTCTTTGTGTTCTGTGAAATCATCTCACAGAGTTACAGCTTTCCCCTCAAGAAGCCTTTTGCTAAGACAGTTCTTGTGGAATTGGCAAAGTGATATTTGGAAGCCCATAGAGGGCTATGGTGAAAAAGGAAATATCCTCACAGGAAATCTGGAAAGAAGCTTTCTGAGAAACTGCTTAGTGTTCTGTTAATTCATCTCACAGAGTTACATGTGTATTTCGTGGATCTCTTTGCTAGCCTTATTTCTGTGGAATCTGAGAACAGATATTTCGGATCCCTTTGAAAACTATAGGGCCAAAGGAAATATCCTCCGATAACAAAGAGAAAGAAGCTTTCTGAGAAACTTCTTTGTGTTCTGTGAAATCATCTCACAGAGTTATAGCTTTCCGCTCAGGAAGCCTTTCGCTAAGACAGTTCTTGTGGAATTGGCAAAGTGATATTTGGAAGCCCATAGAGGGCTATGGTGAAAAAGGAAATATCCTCAGATGAAATCTGGAAAGAAGCTTTCTGAGAAACTGCTTAGTGTTCTGTTAATTCATCTCACAGAGTTACATGTGTATTTCGTGGATCTCTTTGCTAGCCTTATTTCTGTGGAATCTGAGAACAGATATTTCGGATCGCTCTGAAGACTATAGGGCCAAAGGAAATATCCTCCGATAACAAACAGAAAGAAGCTTTCTGAGAAACTTCTTTGTTTTCTGTGAAATCATCTCACAGAGTTACAGCTTTCTCCTCAAGAAGCCTTTCGCTAAGACAGTTCTTGTGGAATTGGCAAAGTGATATTTGGAAGCCCATAGAGGGCTATGGTGAAAAAGGAAATATCCTCAAATGAAATCTGTAAGAAGCTTTCTGAGAAACTGCTTAGTGTTCTGTTAATTCATCTCACAGAGTTACATGTGTATTTCGTGGATCTCCTTGCTAGCCTTATTTCTGTGGAGTCTGAGAACAGATATTTCGGATCCATTGGAGACTATAGGGCCAAAGGAAATATCCTCCGATAACAAAGAGAAAGAAGCTTTCTGAGAAACTTCTTTGTGTTCTGTGAAATCATCTCACAGAGTTACAGCTTTCCCCTCAAGAAGCCTCTCGCTAAGACAGTTCTTGTGAAATTGGCAAAGTGATATTTGGAAGCCCATAGAGGGCTATGGTGAAAAAGGAAATATCCTCAGATGAAATCTGGAAAGAATCTTTCTGAGAAACTGCTTAGTGTTCTGTTAATTCATCTCACAGAGTTACATGTGTATTTCGTGGATCTCTTTGCTAGCCTTATTTCTGTGGAATCTGAGAAGAGATATTTCGGATCCCTTTGAAAACTATAGGGCCAAAGGAAGTATCCTCCGATAACAAAGAGAAAGAAGCTTTCTGAGAAACTTCTTTGTGTTCTGTGAAATCATCTCACAGAGTTACAGCTTTCCCCTCAAGAAGCCTTTCGCTAAGACAGTTCTTGTGGAATTGGCAAAGTGATATTTGGAAGCCCATAGAGGGCTATGGTGAAAAAGGAAATATCCTCACAGGAAATCTGGAAAGAAGCTTTCTGAGAAACTGCTTAGTGTTCTGTTAATTCATCTCACAGAGTTACGTGTATTTCGTGGATCTCTTTGCTAGCCTTATTTCTGTGGAATCTGAGAACAGATATTTCGGATCCCTTTGAAAACTATAGGGCCAAAGGAAATATCCTCCGATAACAAAGAGAAAGAAGCTTTCTGAGAAACTTCTTTGTGTTCTGTGAAATCATCTCACACAGTTACAGCTTTCCGCTCAGGAAGCCTTTCGCTAAGACAGTTCTTGTGGAATTGGCAAAGTGATATTTGGAAGCCCATAGAGGGCTATGGTGAAAAAGGAAATATCCTCAGATGAAATCTTGAAAGAAGCTTTCTGAGAAACTGCTTAGTGTTCTGTTAATTCATCTCACAGAGTTACATGTGTATTTCGTGGATCTCTTTGCTAGCTTTATTTCTGTGGAATCTGAGAACAAATATTTCGGATCGCTCTGAAGACTATAGGGCCAAAGGAAATATCCTCCCACAACAAACAGAAAGAAGCTTTCTGAGAAACTTCTTTGTGTTCTGTGAAATCATCTCACAGAGTTACAGCTTTCCCCTCAAGAAGCCTTTCGCTAAGACAGTTCTTGTGGAATTGGCAAAGTGATATTGGAAGCCCATAGAGGACTATGGTGAAAAAGGAAATATCCTCACAGGAAATCTGGAAAGAAGCTTTCTGAGAAACTGCTTAGTGTTCTGTTAATTCATCTCACAGAGTTACATGTGTATTTCGTGGATCTCTTTGCTAGCCTTATTTCTGTGGAATCTGAGAACAGATATTTCGGATCCCTTTGAAAACTATAGGGCCAAAGGAAATATCCTCCGATAACAAAGAGAAAGAAGCTTTCTGAGAAACTTCTTTGTGTTCTGTGAAATCATCTCACAGAGTTACAGCTTTCCGCTCAGGAAGCCTTTCGCTAAGACAGTTCTTGTGGAATTGGCAAAGTGATATTTGGAAGCCCATAGAGGGCTATGGTGAAAAAGGAAATATCCTCAGATGAAATCTGGAAAGAAGCTTTCTGAGAAACTGCTTAGTGTTCTGTTAATTCATCTCACAGAGTTACATGTGTATTTCGTGGATCTCTTTGCTAGCCTTATTTCTGTGGAATCTGAGAACAGATATTTCGGATCGCTCTGAAGACTATAGGGCCAAAGGAAATATCCTCCCATAACAAACAGAAAGAAGCTTTCTGAGAAACTTCTTTGTGTTCTGTGAAATCATCTCACAGAGTTACAGCTTTCTCCTCAAGAAGCCTTTCGCTAAGACAGTTCTTGTGGAATTGGCAAAGTGATATTTGGAAGCCCATAGAGGGCTATGGTGAAAAAGGAAATATCCTCAGATGAAATCTGTAAGAAGCCTTCTGAGAAACTGCTTAGTGTTCTGTTAATTCATCTCACAGAGTTACATGTGTATTTCGTGGATCTCCTTGCTAGCCTTATTTCTGTGGAGTCTGAGAACAGATATTTCGGATCCCATTGGAGACTATAGGGCCAAAGGAAATATCCTCCGATAACAAAGAGAAAGAAGCTTTCTGAGAAACTTCTTTGTGTTCTGTGAAATCATCTCACAGAGTTACAGCTTTCCCCTCAAGAAGCCTTTCGCTAAGACAGTTCTTGTGGAATTGGCAAAGTGATATTTGGAAGCCCATAGAGGGCTATGGTGAAAAAGGAAATATCCTCAGATGAAATCTGGAAAGAAGTTTTCTGAGAAACTGCTTAGTGTTCTGTTAATTCATCTCACAGAGTTACATGTTTGTTTCGTGGATCTCTTTGCTAGCCTTATTTCTGTGGAATCTGAGAACAGATATTTCGGATCCCTTTGAAAACTATAGCGCCAAAGGCAATATCCTCGATAACAAACAGAAAGAAGCTTTCTGAGAAACTTCTTTGTGTTCTGTGAAATCATCTCACAGAGTTACAGCTTTCCCCTCAAGAAGCCATTCGCTAAGACAGTTCTTGTGGAATTGGCAAAGTGATATATGGAAGCCCTTAGAGGGCTATGGTGAAAAAGGAAATATCCTCACAGGAAATCTGGAAAGAAGCTTTCTGAGAAACTGCTTAGTCTTCTGTTAATTCATCCCACAGAGTTACATGTGTATTTCGTGGATCTCCTTGCTAGCCTTATTTCTGTGGAATCTGAGAACAGATATTCCGGATCCCTTTGAAAACTATAGGGCCAAAGGAAATATCCTCCGATAACAAAGAGAAAGAAGCTTTCTGAGAAACTTCTTTGTGTTCTGTGAAATCATCTCACAGAATTACAGCTTTCCGCTCAAGAAGACTTTCGCTAAGACAGTTCTTGTGGAATTGGCAAAGTGATATTTGGAAGCCCATAGAGGGCAATGGTGAAAAAGGAAATATCCTCAGACGAAATCTGGAAAGAAGCTTTCTGAGAAAATGCTTAGTGTTCTGTTAATTCATCTCACAGAGTTACATGTGTGTTTCGTGGATCTCTTTGCTAGCCTTATTTCTGTGGAATCTGAGAACAGATATTTCGGATCGCTCTGAAGACTATAGGGCCAAAGGAAATATCCTCACATAACAAACAGAAAGAAGCTTTCTGAGAAACTTCTTCGTTTTCTGTGAAATCATCTCACAGAGTTACAGCTTTCCCCTCAAGAAGCCTTTCGCTAAGACAGTTCTTGTGGAATTGGCAAAGTGATATTTGGAAGCCCATAGAGGGCTATGGTGAAAAAGGAAATATCCTCAGATGAAATCTGGAAAGAAGCTTTCTGAGAAACTGCTTAGTGTTCTGTTAATTCATCTCACAGAGTTACATGTGTATTTCGTGGATCTCTTTGCTAGCCTTATTTCTGTGGAATCTGAGAACAGATATTTCGGATCCCTTTGAAGAGTATAGGGCCAAAGGAAATATCCTCCCATAACAAAGAGAAAGAAGCTTTCTGAGAAACTTCTTTGTGTTCTGTGAAATCATCTCACAGAGTTACAGCTTTCCCCTCAAGAAGCCTTTTGCTAAGACAGTTCTTGTGGAATTGGCAAAGTGATATTTGGAAGCCCATAGAGGGCTATGGTGAAAAAGGAAATATCCTCACAGGAAATCTGGAAAGAAGCTTTCTGAGAAACTGCTTAGTGTTCTGTTAATTCATCTCACAGAGTTACATGTGTATTTCGTGGATCTCCTTGCTAGCCTTATTTCTGTGGAATCTGAGAACAGATATTTCGGATCCCTTTGAAAACTATAGGGCCAAAGGAAATATCCTCCGATAACAAAGAGAAAGAAGCTTTCTGAGAAACTTCTTTGTGTTCTGTGAAATCATCTCACAGAGTTACATCTTTCCGCTCAGGAAGCCTTTCGCTAAGACAGTTCTTGTGGAATTGGCAAAGTGATATTTGGAAGCCCATAGAGGGCTATGGTGAAAAAGGAAATATCCTCAGATGAAATCTGGAAAGAAGCTTTCTGAGAAACTGCTTAGTGTTCTGTTAATTCATCTCACAGAGTTACATGTGTATTTCGTGGATCTCTTTGCTAGCCTTATTTCTGTGGAATCTGAGAACAGATATTTCGGATCGCTCTGAAGACTATAGGGCCAAAGGAAATATCCTCCAATAACAAACAGAAAGAAGCTTTCTGAGAAACTTCTTTGTTTTCTGTGAAATCTTCTCACAGAGTTACAGCTTTCCCCTCCATAAGCCTTTCGCTAAGACAGTTCTTGTGGAATTGGCAAAGTGATATTTGGAATCCCATAGAGGGCTATGGTGAAAAAGGAAATATCCTCACAGGAAATCTGGAAAGAAGCTTTCTGAGAAACTGCTTAGTGTTCTGTTAATTCATCTCACAGAGTTACATGTGTATTTCGTGGATCTCTTTGCTAACCTTATTTCTGTGGATTCTGAGAACAGATATTTCGGATCCCTTTGAAAACTATAGGGCCAAAGGAAATATCGTCCGATAACAAAGAGAAAGAAGCTTTCTGAGAAACTTCTTTGTGTTCTGTGAAATCGTCTCACAGAGTTACAGCTTTCCCTTCAGGAAGCCTTTCGCTAAGACAGTTCTTGTGGAATTGGCAAAGTGATATTTGGAAGCCCCTAGAGGGCTATGGTGAAAAAGGAAATATCCTCACAGGAAATCTGGAAAGAAGCTTTCTGAGAAACTGCTTAGTATTCTGTTAATTCATCTCACAGAGTTACATGTGTATTTCGTGGATCTCTTTGCTAGCCTTATTTCTGTGGAATCTGAGAACAGATATTTCGGATCGCTCTGAAGACTATAGGGCCAAAGGAAATATCCTCCCATAACAAACAGAAAGAATCTTTCTGAGAAACTTGTTTGTTTTCTGTGAAATCATCTCACAGAGTTACAGCTTTCCCCTCAAGAAGCCTTTCGCTAAGACAGTTCTTGTGGAATTGGCAAAGTGATATTTGGAAGCCCATAGAGGGCTATGGTGAAAAAGGAAATATCCTCAGATGAAATCTGTAAGAAGCTTTCTGAGAAACTGCTTAGTGTTCTGTTAATTCATCTCACAGAGTTACATGTGTATTTCGTGGATCTCCTTGCTAGCCTTATTTCTGTGGAGTCTGAGAACAGGTATTTCGGATCCCATTGGAGACTATAGGGCCAAAGGAAATATCCTCCCATAACAAAGAGAAAGAAGCTTTCTGAGAAACTTCTTTGTGTTCTGTGAAATCATCTCACAGAGTTACATCTTTCCCCTCAAGAAGCCTTTCGCTAAGACAGTTCTTGTGGAATTGGCAAAGTGATATTTGGAAGCCCATAGAGGGCTATGGTGAAAAAGGAAATATCCTCAGATGAAATCTGGAAAGAATCTTTCTGAGAAACTGCTTAGTGTTCTGTTAATTCATCTCACAGAGTTACATGTGTATTTCGTGGATCTCTTTGCTAGCCTTATTTCTGTGGAATCTGAGAACAGATATTTCGGATCCCTTTGAAAACTATAGGGCCAAAGGAAGTATCCTCCGATAACAAAGAGAAAGAAGCTTTCTGAGAAACTTCTTTGTGTTCTGTGAAATCATCTCACAGAGTTACAGATTTCCCCTCAAGAAGCCTTTCGCTAAGACAGTTCTTGTGGAATTGGCAAAGTGATATTTGGAAGCCCTTAGAGGGCTATGGTGAAAAAGGAAATATCCTCACATGAAATCTGGAAAGAAGCTTTCTGAGAAACTGCTTAGTGTTCTGTTAATTCATCTCACAGAGTTACATGTGTATTTCGTGGATCTCTTTGCTAGCCTTATTTCTGTGGAATCTGAGAACAGATATTTCGGATCCCTTTGAAAACTATAGGGCCAAAGGAAATATCCTCCGATAACAAAGAGAAAGAAGCTTTCTGAGAAACTTCTTTGTGTTCTGTGAAATCATCTCACAGAGTTACAGCTTTCCGCTCAAGAAGCCTTTCGCTAAGACAGTTCTTGTGGAATTGGCAAAGTGATATTTGGAAGCCCATAGAGGGCTATGGTGAAAAAGGAAATATCCTCAGATGAAATCTGGAAAGAAGCTTTCTGAGAAACTGCTTAGTGTTCTGTTAATTCATCTCACAGAGTTACATGTGTATTTCGTGGATCTCTTTGCTAGCCTTATTTCTGTGGAATCTGAGAACAGATATTTCGGATCCCTTTGAAAACTATAGGGCCAAAGGCAATATCCTCCGATAACAAACAGAAAGAAGCTTTCTGAGAAACTTCTTTGTGTTCTGTGAAATCATCTCACAGAGTTACAGCTTTCCCCTCAAGAAGCCATTCGCTAAGACAGTTCTTGTGGAATTGGCAAAGTGATATATGGAAGCCCATAGAGGGCTATGGTGAAAAAGGAAATATCCTCACAGGATATCTGGAAAGAAGCTTTCTGAGAAACTGCTTAGTGTTCTGTTAATTCATCCCACAGAGTTACATGTGTATTTCGTGGATCTCCTTGCTAGCCTTATTTCTGTGGAATCTGAGAACAGATATTCCGGATCCCTTTGAAAACTATAGGGCCAAAGGAAATATCCTCCGATAACAAAGAGAAAGAAGCTTTCTGAGAAACTTCTTTGTGTTCTGTGAAATCATCTCACAGAGTTACAGCTTTCCGCTCAAGAAGACTTTCGCTAAGACAGTTCTTGTGGAATTGGCAAAGTGATATTTGGAAGCCCATAGAGGGCTATGGTGAAAAAGGAAATATCCTCAGATGAAATCTGGAAAGAAGCTTTCTGAGAAAATGCTTAGTGTTCTGTTAATTCATCTCACAGAGTTACATGTGTATTTCATGGATCTCTTTGCTAGCCTTATTTCTGTGGAATCTGAGAACAGATATTTCGGATCGCTCTGAAGACTATAGGGCCAAAGGAAATATCCTCACATAACAAACAGAAAGAAGCTTTCTGAGAAACTTCTTCGTTTTCTGTGAAATCGTCTCACAGAGTTACAGCTTTCCCCTCAAGAAGCCTTTCGCTAAGACAGTTCTTGTGGAATTGGCAAAGTGATATTTGGAAGCCCATAGAGGGCTATGGTGAAAAAGGAAATATCCTCAGATGAAATCTGGAAAGAAGCTTTCTGAGAAACTGCTTAGTGTTCTATTAATTCATCTCACAGAGTTACATGTGTATTTCGTGGATCTCTTTGCTAGCCTTATTTCTGTGGAATCTGAGAACAGATATTTCGGATCCCTTTGAAGAGTATAGGGCCAAAGGAAATATCCTCCCATAACAAAGAGAAAGAAGCTTTCTGAGAAACTTCTTTGTGTTCTGTGAAATCATCTCACAGAGTTACAGCTTTCCCCTCAAGAAGCCTTTTGCTAAGACAGTTCTTGTGGAATTGGCAAAGTGATATTTGGAAGCCCATAGAGGGCTATGGGGAAAAAGGAAATATCCTCACAGGAAATCTGGAAAGAAGCTTTCTGAGAAACTGCTTAGTGTTCTGTTAATTCATCTCACAGAGTTACATGTGTATTTCGTGGATCTCTTTGCTAGCCTTATTTCTGTGGAATCTGAGAACAGATATTTCGGATCCCTTTGAAAACTATAGGGCCAAAGAAAATATCCTCCGATAACAAAGAGAAAGAAGCTTTCTGAGAAACTTCTTTGTGTTCTGTGAAATCATCTCACAGAGTTATAGCTTTCCGCTCAGGAAGCCTTTCGCTAAGACAGTTCTTGTGGAATTGGCAAAGTGATATTTGGAAGCCCATAGAGGGCTATGGTGAAAAAGGAAATATCCTCAGATGAAATCTGGAAAGAAGCTTTCTGAGAAACTGCTTAGTGTTCTGTTAATTCATCTCACAGAGTTACATGTGTATTTCGTGGATCTCTTTGCTAGCCTTATTTCTGTGGAATCTGAGAACAGATATTTCGGATCGCTCTGAAGACTATAGGGCCAAAGGAAATATCCTCCCATAACAAACAGAAAGAAGCTTTCTGAGAAACCTCTTTGTTTTCTGTGAAATCATCTCACAGAGTTACAGCTTTCCCCTCAAGAAGCCTTTCGCTAAGACAGTTCTTGTGGAATTGGCAAAGTGATATTTGGAAGCCCATAGAGGGCTATGGTGAAAAAGGAAATATCCTCAGATGAAATCTGTAAGAAGCTTTCTGAGAAACTGCTTAGTGTTCTGTTAATTCATCTCACAGAGTTACATGTGTATTTCGTGGATCTCCTTGTTAGCCTTATTTCTGTGGAGTCTGAGAACAGATATTTCGGATCCCATTGGAGACTATAGGGCCAAAGGAAATATCCTCCGATAACAAAGAGAAAGAAGCTTTCTGAGAAACTTCTTTGTGTTCTGTGAAATCATCTCACAGAGTTACAGCTTTCCCCTCAAGAAGCCTTTCGCTAAGACAGTTCTTGTGGAATTGGCAAAGTGATATTTGGAAGCCCATAGAGGGCTATGGTGAAAAAGGAAATATCCTCAGATGAAATCTGGAAAGAAGTTTTCTGAGAAACTGCTTAGTGTTCTGTTAATTCATCTCACAGAGTTACATGTTTGTTTCGTGGATCTCTTTGCTAGCCTTATTTCTGTGGAATCTGAGAACAGATATTTCGGATCCCTTTGAAAACTATAGGGCCAAAGGCAATATCCTCCGATAACAAACAGAAAGAAGCTTTCTGAGAAACTTCTTTGTGTTCTGTGAAATCATCTCACAGAGTTACAGCTTTCCCCTCAAGAAGCCATTCGCTAAGACAGTTCTTGTGGAATTGGCAAAGTGATATATGGAAGCCCATAGAGGGCTATGGTGAAAAAGGAAATATCCTCACAGGAAATCTGGAAAGAAGCTTTCTGAGAAACTGCTTAGTGTTCTGTTAATTCATCCCACAGAGTTACATGTGTATTTCGTGGATCTCCTTGCTAGCCTTATTTCTGTGGAATCTGAGAACAGATATTCCGGATCCCTTTGAAAACTATAGGGCCAAAGGAAATATCCTCCGATAACAAAGAGAAAGAAGCTTTCTGAGAAACTTCTTTGTGTTCTGTGAAATCATCTCACAGAGTTACAGCTTTCCGCTCAAGAAGACTTTCGCTAAGACAGTTCTTGTGGAATTGGCAAAGTGATATTTGGAAGCCCATAGAGGGCTATGGTGAAAAAGGAAATATCCTCAGATGAAATCTGGAAAGAAGCTTTCTGAGAAAATGCTTAGTGTTCTGTTAATTCATCTCACAGAGTTACATGTGTATTTCGTGGATCTCTTTGCTAGCCTTATTTCTGTGGAATCTGAGAACAGATATTTCGGATCGCTCTGAAGACTATAGGGCCAAAGGAAATATCCTCACATAACAAACAGAAAGAAGCTTTCTGAGAAACTTCTTCGTTTTCTGTGAAATCGTCTCACAGAGTTACAGCTTTCCCCTCAAGAAGCCTTTCGCTAAGACAGTTCTTGTGGAATTGGCAAAGTGATATTTGGAAGCCCATAGAGGGCTATGGTGAAAAAGGAAATATCCTCAGATGAAATCTGGAAAGAAGCTTTCTGAGAAACTGCTTAGTGTTCTGTTAATTCATCTCACAGAGTTACATGTGTATTTCGTGGATCTCTTTGCTAGCCTTATTTCTGTGGAATCTGAGAACAGATATTTCGGATCCCTTTGAAGAGTATAGGGCCAAAGGAAATATCCTCCCATAACAAAGAGAAAGAAGCTTTCTGAGAAACTTCTTTGTGTTCTGTGAAATCATCTCACAGAGTTACAGCTTTCCCCTCAAGAAGCCTTTTGCTAAGACAGTTCTTGTGGAATTGGCAAAGTGATATTTGGAAGCCCATAGAGGGCTATGGTGAAAAAGGAAATATCCTCACAGGAAATCTGGAAAGAATCTTTCTGAGAAACTGCTTAGTGTTCTGTTAATTCATCTCACAGAGTTACATGTGTATTTCGTGGATCTCTTTGCTAGCCTTATTTCTGTGGAATCTGAGAACAGATATTTCGGATCCCTTTGAAAACTATAGGGCCAAAGGAAATATCCTCCGATAACAAAGAGAAAGAAGCTTTCTGAGAAACTTCTTTGTGTTCTGTGAAATCATCTCACAGAGTTATAGCTTTCCGCTCAGGAAGCCTTTCGCTAAGACAGTTCTTGTGGAATTGGCAAAGTGATATTTGGAAGCCCATAGAGGGCTATGGTGAAAAAGGAAATATCCTCAGATGAAATCTGGAAAGAAGCTTTCTGAGAAACTGCTTAGTGTTCTGTTAATTCATCTCACAGAGTTACATGTGTATTTCGTGGATCTCTTTGCTAGCCTTATTTCTGTGGAATCTGAGAACAGATATTTCGGATCGCTCTGAAGACTATAGGGCCAAAGGAAATATCCTCCCATAACAAACAGAAAGAAACTTTCTGAGAAACTTCTTTGTTTTCTGTGAAATCATCTCACAGAGTTACAGCTTTCTCCTCAAGAAGCCTTTCGCTAAGACAGTTCTTGTGGAATTGGCAAAGTGATATTTGGAAGCCCATAGAGGGCTATGGTGAAAAAGGAAATATCCTCAAATGAAATCTGTAAGAAGCTTTCTGAGAAACTGCTTAGTGTTCTGTTAATTCATCTCACAGAGTTACATGTGTATTTCGTGGATCTCCTTGCTAGCCTTATTTCTGTGGAGTCTGAGAACAGATATTTCGGATCCATTGGAGACTATAGGGCCAAAGGAAATATCCTCCGATAACAAAGAGAAAGAAGCTTTCTGAGAAACTTCTTTGTGTTCTGTGAAATCATCTCACAGAGTTACAGCTTTCCCCTCAAGAAGCCTCTCGCTAAGACAGTTCTTGTGAAATTGGCAAAGTGATATTTGGAAGCCCATAGAGGGCTATGGTGAAAAAGGAAATATCCTCAGATGAAATCTGGAAAGAATCTTTCTGAGAAACTGCTTAGTGTTCTGTTAATTCATCTCACAGAGTTACATGTGTATTTCGTGGATCTCTTTGCTAGCCTTATTTCTGTGGAATCTGAGAAGAGATATTTCGGATCCCTTTGAAAACTATAGGGCCAAAGGAAGTATCCTCCGATAACAAAGAGAAAGAAGCTTTCTGAGAAACTTCTTTGTGTTCTGTGAAATCATCTCACAGAGTTACAGCTTTCCCCTCAAGAAGCCTTTCGCTAAGACAGTTCTTGTGGAATTGGCAAAGTGATATTTGGAAGCCCATAGAGGGCTATGGTGAAAAAGGAAATATCCTCACAGGAAATCTGGAAAGAAGCTTTCTGAGAAACTGCTTAGTGTTCTGTTAATTCATCTCACAGAGTTACGTGTATTTCGTGGATCTCTTTGCTAGCCTTATTTCTGTGGAATCTGAGAACAGATATTTCGGATCCCTTTGAAAACTATAGGGCCAAAGGAAATATCCTCCGATAACAAAGAGAAAGAAGCTTTCTGAGAAACTTCTTTGTGTTCTGTGAAATCATCTCACAGAGTTACAGCTTTCCGCTCAGGAAGCCTTTCGCTAAGACAGTTCTTGTGGAATTGGCAAAGTGATATTTGGAAGCCCATAGAGGGCTATGGTGAAAAAGGAAATATCCTCAGATGAAATCTGGAAAGAAGCTTTCTGAGAAACTGCTTAGTGTTCTGTTAATTCATCTCACAGAGTTACATGTGTATTTCGTGGATCTCTTTGCTAGCTTTATTTCTGTGGAATCTGAGAACAAATATTTCGGATCGCTCTGAAGACTATAGGGCCAAAGGAAATATCCTCCCACAACAAACAGAAAGAAGCTTTCTGAGAAACTTCTTTGTGTTCTGTGAAATCATCTCACAGAGTTACAGCTTTCCCCTCAAGAAGCCTTTCGCTAAGACAGTTCTTGTGGAATTGGCAAAGTGATATTGGAAGCCCATAGAGGACTATGGTGAAAAAGGAAATATCCTCACAGGAAATCTGGAAAGAAGCTTTCTGAGAAACTGCTTAGTGTTCTGTTAATTCATCTCACAGAGTTACATGTGTATTTCGTGGATCTCTTTGCTAGCCTTATTTCTGTGGAATCTGAGAACAGATATTTCGGATCCCTTTGAAAACTATAGGGCCAAAGGAAATATCCTCCGATAACAAAGAGAAAGAAGCTTTCTGAGAAACTTCTTTGTGTTCTGTGAAATCATCTCACAGAGTTACAGCTTTCCGCTCAGGAAGCCTTTCGCTAAGACAGTTCTTGTGGAATTGGCAAAGTGATATTTGGAAGCCCATAGAGGGCTATGGTGAAAAAGGAAATATCCTCAGATGAAATCTGGAAAGAAGCTTTCTGAGAAACTGCTTAGTGTTCTGTTAATTCATCTCACAGAGTTACATGTGTATTTCGTGGATCTCTTTGCTAGCCTTATTTCTGTGGAATCTGAGAACAGATATTTCGGATCGCTCTGAAGACTATAGGGCCAAAGGAAATATCCTCCCATAACAAACAGAAAGAAGCTTTCTGAGAAACTTCTTTGTGTTCTGTGAAATCATCTCACAGAGTTACAGCTTTCTCCTCAAGAAGCCTTTCGCTAAGACAGTTCTTGTGGAATTGGCAAAGTGATATTTGGAAGCCCATAGAGGGCTATGGTGAAAAAGGAAATATCCTCAGATGAAATCTGTAAGAAGCTTTCTGAGAAACTGCTTAGTGTTCTGTTAATTCATCTCACAGAGTTACATGTGTATTTCGTGGATCTCCTTGCTAGCCTTATTTCTGTGGAGTCTGAGAACAGATATTTCGGATCCCATTGGAGACTATAGGGCCAAAGGAAATATCCTCCGATAACAAAGAGAAAGAAGCTTTCTGAGAAACTTCTTTGTGTTCTGTGAAATCATCTCACAGAGTTACAGCTTTCCCCTCAAGAAGCCTTTCGCTAAGACAGTTCTTGTGGAATTGGCAAAGTGATATTTGGAAGCCCATAGAGGGCTATGGTGAAAAAGGAAATATCCTCAGATGAAATCTGGAAAGAAGTTTTCTGAGAAACTGCTTAGTGTTCTGTTAATTCATCTCACAGAGTTACATGTTTGTTTCGTGGATCTCTTTGCTAGCCTTATTTCTGTGGAATCTGAGAACAGATATTTCGGATCCCTTTGAAAACTATAGCGCCAAAGGCAATATCCTCGATAACAAACAGAAAGAAGCTTTCTGAGAAACTTCTTTGTGTTCTGTGAAATCATCTCACAGAGTTACAGCTTTCCCCTCAAGAAGCCATTCGCTAAGACAGTTCTTGTGGAATTGGCAAAGTGATATATGGAAGCCCTTAGAGGGCTATGGTGAAAAAGGAAATATCCTCACAGGAAATCTGGAAAGATGCTTTCTGAGAAACTGCTTAGTCTTCTGTTAATTCATCCCACAGAGTTACATGTGTATTTCGTGGATCTCCTTGCTAGCCTTATTTCTGTGGAATCTGAGAACAGATATTCCGGATCCCTTTGAAAACTATAGGGCCAAAGGAAATATCCTCCGATAACAAAGAGAAAGAAGCTTTCTGAGAAACTTCTTTGTGTTCTGTGAAATCATCTCACAGAATTACAGCTTTCCGCTCAAGAAGACTTTCGCTAAGACAGTTCTTGTGGAATTGGCAAAGTGATATTTGGAAGCCCATAGAGGGCAATGGTGAAAAAGGAAATATCCTCAGACGAAATCTGGAAAGAAGCTTTCTGAGAAAATGCTTAGTGTTCTGTTAATTCATCTCACAGAGTTACATGTGTGTTTCGTGGATCTCTTTGCTAGCCTTATTTCTGTGGAATCTGAGAACAGATATTTCGGATCGCTCTGAAGACTATAGGGCCAAAGGAAATATCCTCACATAACAAACAGAAAGAAGCTTTCTGAGAAACTTCTTCGTTTTCTGTGAAATCATCTCACAGAGTTACAGCTTTCCCCTCAAGAAGCCTTTCGCTAAGACAGTTCTTGTGGAATTGGCAAAGTGATATTTGGAAGCCCATAGAGGGCTATGGTGAAAAAGGAAATATCCTCAGATGAAATCTGGAAAGAAGCTTTCTGAGAAACTGCTTAGTGTTCTGTTAATTCATCTCACAGAGTTACATGTGTATTTCGTGGATCTCTTTGCTAGCCTTATTTCTGTGGAATCTGAGAACAGATATTTCGGATCCCTTTGAAGAGTATAGGGCCAAAGGAAATATCCTCCCATAACAAAGAGAAAGAAGCTTTCTGAGAAACTTCTTTGTGTTCTGTGAAATCATCTCACAGAGTTACAGCTTTCCCCTCAAGAAGCCTTTTGCTAAGACAGTTCTTGTGGAATTGGCAAAGTGATATTTGGAAGCCCATAGAGGGCTATGGTGAAAAAGGAAATATCCTCACAGGAAATCTGGAAAGAAGCTTTCTGAGAAACTGCTTAGTGTTCTGTTAATTCATCTCACAGAGTTACATGTGTATTTCGTGGATCTCCTTGCTAGCCTTATTTCTGTGGAATCTGAGAACAGATATTTCGGATCCCTTTGAAAACTATAGGGCCAAAGGAAATATCCTCCGATAACAAAGAGAAAGAAGCTTTCTGAGAAACTTCTTTGTGTTCTGTGAAATCATCTCACAGAGTTACATCTTTCCGCTCAGGAAGCCTTTCGCTAAGACAGTTCTTGTGGAATTGGCAAAGTGATATTTGGAAGCCCATAGAGGGCTATGGTGAAAAAGGAAATATCCTCAGATGAAATCTGGAAAGAAGCTTTCTGAGAAACTGCTTAGTGTTCTGTTAATTCATCTCACAGAGTTACATGTGTATTTCGTGGATCTCTTTGCTAGCCTTATTTCTGTGGAATCTGAGAACAGATATTTCGGATCGCTCTGAAGACTATAGGGCCAAAGGAAATATCCTCCGATAACAACGAGAAAGAAGCTTTCTGAGAAACTTCTTTGTTTTCTGTGAAATCTTCTCACAGAGTTACAGCTTTCCCCTCAAGAAGCCTTTCGCTAAGACAGTTCTTGTGGAATTGGCAAAGTGATATTTGGAAGCCCATAGAGGGCTATGGTGAAAAAGGAAATATCCTCACAGGAAATCTGGAAAGAAGCTTTCTGAGAAACTGCTTAGTGTTCTGTTAATTCATCTCACAGAGTTACATGTGTATTTCGTGGATCTCTTTGCTAACCTTATTTCTGTGGATTCTGAGAACAGATATTTCGGATCCCTTTGAAAACTATAGGGCCAAAGGAAATATCGTCCGATAACAAAGAGAAAGAAGCTTTCTGAGAAACTTCTTTGTGTTCTGTGAAATCGTCTCACAGAGTTACAGCTTTCCCTTCAGGAAGCCTTTCGCTAAGACAGTTCTTGTGGAATTGGCAAAGTGATATTTGGAAGCCCCTAGAGGGCTATGGTGAAAAAGGAAATATCCTCACAGGAAATCTGGAAAGAAGCTTTCTGAGAAACTGCTTAGTATTCTGTTAATTCATCTCACAGAGTTACATGTGTATTTCGTGGATCTCTTTGCTAGCCTTATTTCTGTGGAATCTGAGAACAGATATTTCGGATCGCTCTGAAGACTATAGGGCCAAAGGAAATATCCTCCCATAACAAACAGAAAGAATCTTTCTGAGAAACTTGTTTGTTTTCTGTGAAATCATCTCACAGAGTTACAGCTTTCCCCTCAAGAAGCCTTTCGCTAAGACAGTTCTTGTGGAATTGGCAAAGTGATATTTGGAAGCCCATAGAGGGCTATGGTGAAAAAGGAAATATCCTCAGATGAAATCTGTAAGAAGCTTTCTGAGAAACTGCTTAGTGTTCTGTTAATTCATCTCACAGAGTTACATGTGTATTTCGTGGATCTCTTTGCTAGCCTTATTTCTGTGGAATCTGAGAACAGATATTTCGGATCCCTTTGAAAACTATAGGGCCAAAGGCAATATCCTCCGATAACAAACAGAAAGAAGCTTTCTGAGAAACTTCTTTGTGTTCTGTGAAATCATCTCACAGAGTTACAGCTTTCCCCTCAAGAAGCCATTCGCTAAGACAGTTCTTGTGGAATTGGCAAAGTGATATATGGAAGCCCATAGAGGGCTATGGTGAAAAAGGAAATATCCTCACAGGATATCTGGAAAGAAGCTTTCTGAGAAACTGCTTAGTGTTCTGTTAATTCATCCCACAGAGTTACATGTGTATTTCGTGGATCTCCTTGCTAGCCTTATTTCTGTGGAATCTGAGAACAGATATTCCGGATCCCTTTGAAAACTATAGGGCCAAAGGAAATATCCTCCGATAACAAAGAGAAAGAAGCTTTCTGAGAAACTTCTTTGTGTTCTGTGAAATCATCTCACAGAGTTACAGCTTTCCGCTCAAGAAGACTTTCGCTAAGACAGTTCTTGTGGAATTGGCAAAGTGATATTTGGAAGCCCATAGAGGGCTATGGTGAAAAAGGAAATATCCTCAGATGAAATCTGGAAAGAAGCTTTCTGAGAAAATGCTTAGTGTTCTGTTAATTCATCTCACAGAGTTACATGTGTATTTCATGGATCTCTTTGCTAGCCTTATTTCTGTGGAATCTGAGAACAGATATTTCGGATCGCTCTGAAGACTATAGGGCCAAAGGAAATATCCTCACATAACAAACAGAAAGAAGCTTTCTGAGAAACTTCTTCGTTTTCTGTGAAATCGTCTCACAGAGTTACAGCTTTCCCCTCAAGAAGCCTTTCGCTAAGACAGTTCTTGTGGAATTGGCAAAGTGATATTTGGAAGCCCATAGAGGGCTATGGTGAAAAAGGAAATATCCTCAGATGAAATCTGGAAAGAAGCTTTCTGAGAAACTGCTTAGTGTTCTATTAATTCATCTCACAGAGTTACATGTGTATTTCGTGGATCTCTTTGCTAGCCTTATTTCTGTGGAATCTGAGAACAGATATTTCGGATCCCTTTGAAGAGTATAGGGCCAAAGGAAATATCCTCCCATAACAAAGAGAAAGAAGCTTTCTGAGAAACTTCTTTGTGTTCTGTGAAATCATCTCACAGAGTTACAGCTTTCCCCTCAAGAAGCCTTTTGCTAAGACAGTTCTTGTGGAATTGGCAAAGTGATATTTGGAAGCCCATAGAGGGCTATGGGGAAAAAGGAAATATCCTCACAGGAAATCTGGAAAGAAGCTTTCTGAGAAACTGCTTAGTGTTCTGTTAATTCATCTCACAGAGTTACATGTGTATTTCGTGGATCTCTTTGCTAGCCTTATTTCTGTGGAATCTGAGAACAGATATTTCGGATCCCTTTGAAAACTATAGGGCCAAAGAAAATATCCTCCGATAACAAAGAGAAAGAAGCTTTCTGAGAAACTTCTTTGTGTTCTGTGAAATCATCTCACAGAGTTATAGCTTTCCGCTCAGGAAGCCTTTCGCTAAGACAGTTCTTGTGGAATTGGCAAAGTGATATTTGGAAGCCCATAGAGGGCTATGGTGAAAAAGGAAATATCCTCAGATGAAATCTGGAAAGAAGCTTTCTGAGAAACTGCTTAGTGTTCTGTTAATTCATCTCACAGAGTTACATGTGTATTTCGTGGATCTCTTTGCTAGCCTTATTTCTGTGGAATCTGAGAACAGATATTTCGGATCGCTCTGAAGACTATAGGGCCAAAGGAAATATCCTCCCATAACAAACAGAAAGAAGCTTTCTGAGAAACTTCTTTGTTTTCTGTGAAATCATCTCACAGAGTTACAGCTTTCTCCTCAAGAAGCCTTTCGCTAAGACAGTTCTTGTGGAATTGGCAAAGTGATATTTGGAAGCCCATAGAGGGCTATGGTGAAAAAGGAAATATCCTCAAATGAAATCTGTAAGAAGCTTTCTGAGAAACTGCTTAGTGTTCTGTTAATTCATCTCACAGAGTTACATGTGTATTTCGTGGATCTCCTTGCTAGCCTTATTTCTGTGGAGTCTGAGAACAGATATTTCGGATCCATTGGAGACTATAGGGCCAAAGGAAATATCCTCCGATAACAAAGGGAAAGAAGCTTTCTGAGAAACTTCTTTGTGTTCTGTGAAATCATCTCACAGAGTTACAGCTTTCCCCTCAAGAAGCCTCTCGCTAAGGCAGTTCTTGTGAAATTGGCAAAGTGATATTTGGAAGCCCATAGAGGGCTATGGTGAAAAAGGAAATATCCTCAGATGAAATCTGGAAAGAATCTTTCTGAGAAACTGCTTAGTGTTCTGTTAATTCATCTCACAGAGTTACATGTGTATTTCGTGGATCTCTTTGCTAGCCTTATTTCTGTGGAATCTGAGAACAGATATTCCGGATCCCTTTGAAAACTATAGGGCCAAAGGAAGTATCCTCCGATAACAAAGAGAAAGAAGCTTTCTGAGAAACTTCTTTGTGTTCTGTGAAATCATCTCACAGAGTTACAGCTTTCCCCTCAAGAAGCCTTTCGCTAAGACAGTTCTTGTGGAATTGGCAAAGTGATATTTGGAAGCCCATAGAGGGCTATGGTGAAAAAGGAAATATCCTCACAGGAAATCTGGAAAGAAGCTTTCTGAGAAACTGCTTAGTGTTCTGTTAATTCATCTCACAGAGTTACGTGTATTTCGTGGATCTCTTTGCTAGCCTTATTTCTGTGGAATCTGAGAACAGATATTTCGGATCCCTTTGAAAACTATAGGGCCAAAGGAAATATCCTCCGATAACAAAGAGAAAGAAGCTTTCTGAGAAACTTCTTTGTGTTCTGTGAAATCATCTCACAGAGTTACAGCTTTCCGCTCAGGAAGCCTTTCGCTAAGACAGTTCTTGTGGAATTGGCAAAGTGATATTTGGAAGCCCATAGAGGGCTATGGTGAAAAAGGAAATATCCTCAGATGAAATCTTGAAAGAAGCTTTCTGAGAAACTGCTTAGTGTTCTGTTAATTCATCTCACAGAGTTACATGTGTATTTCGTGGATCTCTTTGCTAGCTTTATTTCTGTGGAATCTGAGAACAAATATTTCGGATCGCTCTGAAGACTATAGGGCCAAAGGAAATATCCTCCCACAACAAACAGAAAGAAGCTTTCTGAGAAACTTCTTTGTGTTCTGTGAAATCATCTCACAGAGTTACAGCTTTCCCCTCAAGAAGCCTTTCGCTAAGACAGTTCTTGTGGAATTGGCAAAGTGATATTGGAAGCCCATAGAGGACTATGGTGAAAAAGGAAATATCCTCACAGGAAATCTGGAAAGAAGCTTTCTGAGAAACTGCTTAGTGTTCTGTTAATTCATCTCACAGAGTTACATGTGTATTTCGAGGATCTCTTTGCTAGCCTTATTTCTGTGGAATCTGAGAACAGATATTTCGGATCCCTTTGAAAACTATAGGGCCAAAGGAAATATCCTCCGATAACAAAGAGAAAGAAGCTTTCTGAGAAACTTCTTTGTGTTCTGTGAAATCATCTCACAGAGTTACAGCTTTCCGCTCAGGAAGCCTTTCGCTAAGACAGTTCTTGTGGAATTGGCAAAGTGATATTTGGAAGCCCATAGAGGGCTATGGTGAAAAAGGAAATATCCTCAGATGAAATCTGGAAAGAAGCTTTCTGAGAAACTGCTTAGTGTTCTGTTAATTCATCTCACAGAGTTACATGTGTATTTCGTGGATCTCCTTGCTAGCCTTATTTCTGTGGAGTCTGAGAACAGATATTTCGGATCCCATTGGAGACTATAGGGCCAAAGGAAATATCCTCCGATAACAAAGAGAAAGAAGCTTTCTGAGAAACTTCTTTGTGTTCTGTGAAATCATCTCACAGAGTTACAGCTTTCCCCTCAAGAAGCCTTTCGCTAAGACAGTTCTTGTGGAATAGGCAAAGTGATATTTGGAAGCCCATAGAGGGCTATGGTGAAAAAGGAAATATCCTCAGATGAAATCTGGAAAGAAGTTTTCTGAGAAACTGCTTAGTGTTCTGTTAATTCCTCTCACAGAGTTACATGTTTGTTTCGTGGATCTCTTTGCTAGCCTTATTTCTGTGGAATCTGAGAACAGATATTTCGGATCCCTTTGAAAACTATAGGGCCAAAGGCAATATCCTCCGATAACAAACAGAAAGAAGCTTTCTGAGAAACTTCTTTGTGTTCTGTGAAATCATCTCACAGAGTTACAGCTTTCCCCTCAAGAAGCCATTCGCTAAGACAGTTCTTGTGGAATTGGCAAAGTGATATATGGAAGCCCATAGAGGGCTATGGTGAAAAAGGAAATATCCTCACAGGAAATCTGGAAAGAAGCTTTCTGAGAAACTGCTTAGTGTTCTGTTAATTCATCCCACAGAGTTACATGTGTATTTCGTGGATCTCCTTGCTAGCCTTATTTCTGTGGAATCTGAGAACAGATATTCCGGTCCCTTTGAAAACTATAGGGCCAAAGGAAATATCCTCCGATAACAAAGAGAAAGAAGCTTTCTGAGAAACTTCTTTGTGTTCTGTGAAATCATCTCACAGAGTTACAGCTTTCCGCTCAAGAAGACTTTCACTAAGACAGTTCTTGTGGAATTGGCAAAGTGATATTTGGAAGCCCATAGAGGGCAATGGTGAAAAAGGAAATATCCTCAGATGAAATCTGGAAAGAAGCTTTCTGAGAAACTGCTTAGTGTTCTGTTAATTCATCTCACAGAGTTACATGTGTATTTCGTGGATCTCTTTGCTAGCCTTATTTCTGTGGAATCTGAGAACAGATATTTCGGATCCCTTTGAAGAGTATAGGGCCAAAGGAAATATCCTCCCATAACAAAGAGAAAGAAGCTTTCTGAGAAACTTCTTTGTGTTCTGTGAAATCATCTCACAGAGTTACAGCTTTCCCCTCAAGAAGCCTTTTGCTAAGACAGTTCTTGTGGAATTGGCAAAGTGATATTTGGAAGCCCATAGAGGGCTATGGTGAAAAAGGAAATATCCTCAGATGAAATCTGGAAAGAAGCTTTCTGAGAAACTGCTTAGTGTTCTGTTAATTCATCTCACAGAGTTACATGTGTATTTCGTGGATCTCTTTGCTAGCCTTATTTCTGTGGAATCTGAGAACAGATATTTCGGATCCCTTTGAAGAGTATAGGGCCAAAGGAAATATCCTCCCATAACAAAGAGAAAGAAGCTTTCTGAGAAACTTCTTTGTGTTCTGTGAAATCATCTCACAGAGTTACAGCTTTCCCCTCAAGAAGCCTTTTGCTAAGACAGTTCTTGTGGAATTGGCAAAGTGATATTTGGAAGCCCATAGAGGGCTATGGTGAAAAAGGAAATATCCTCACAGGAAATCTGGAAAGAAGCTTTCTGAGAAACTGCTTAGTGTTCTGTTAATTCATCTCACAGAGTTACATGTGTATTTCGTGGATCTCTTTGCTAGCCTTATTTCTGTGGAATCTGAGAACAGATATTTCGGATCCCTTTGAAAACTATAGGGCCAAAGGAAATATCCTCCGATAACAAAGAGAAAGAAGCTTTCTGAGAAACTTCTTTGTGTTCTGTGAAATCATCTCACAGAGTTACAGCTTTCCGCTCAGGAAGCCTTTCGCTAAGACAGTTCTTGTGGAATTGGCAAAGTGATATTTGGAAGCCCATAGAGGGCTATGGTGAAAAAGGAAGTATCCTCAGATGAAATCTGGAAAGAAGCTTTCTGAGAAACTGCTTAGTGTTCTGTTAATTCATCTCACAGAGTTACATGTGTATTTCGTGGATCTCTTTGCTAGCCTTATTTCTGTGGAATCTGAGAACAGATATTTCGGATCGCTCTGAAGACTATAGGGCCAAAGGAAATATCCTCCCATAACAAACAGAAAGAAGCTTTCTGAGAAACTTCTTTGTGTTCTGTGAAATCATCTCACAGAGTTACAGCTTTCTCCTCAAGAAACCTTTCGCTAAGACAGTTCTTGTGGAATTAGCAAAGTGATATTTGGAAGCCCATAGAGGGCTATGGTGAAAAAGGAAATATCCTCAAATGAAATCTGTAAGAAGCTTTCTGAGAAACTGCTTAGTGTTCTGTTAATTCATCTCACAGAGTTACATGTGTATTTCGTGGATCTCCTTGCTAGCCTTATTTCTGTGGAGTCTGAGAACAGATATTTCGGATCCATTGGAGACTATAGGGCCAAAGGAAATATCCTCCGATAACAAAGAGAAAGAAGCTTTCTGAGAAACTTCTTTGTGTTCTGTGAAATCATCTCACAGAGTTACAGCTTTCCCCTCAAGAAGCCTCTCGCTAAGACAGTTCTTGTGGAATTGGCAAAGTGATATTTGGAAGCCCATAGAGGGCTATGGTGAAAAAGGAAATATCCTCAGATGAAATCTGGAAAGAAGCTTTCTGAGAAACTGCTTAGTGTTCTGTTAATTCATCTCACAGAGTTACATGTGTATTTCGTGGATCTCTTTGCTAGCCTTATTTCTGTGGAATCTGAGAACAGATATTTCGGATCCCTTTGAAAACTATAGGGCCAAAGGAAGTATCCTCCGATAACAAAGAGAAAGAAGCTTTCTGAGAAACTTCTTTGTGTTCTGTGAAATCATCTCACAGAGTTACAGCTTTCCCCTCAAGAAGCCTTTCGCTAAGACAGTTCTTGTGGTATTGGCAAAGTGATATTTGGAAGCCCATAGAGGGCTATGGTGAAAAAGGAAATATCCTCACAGGAAATCTGGAAAGAAGCTTTCTGAGAAACTGCTTAGTGTTCTGTTAATTCATCTCACAGAGTTACATGTGTATTTCGTGGATCTCTTTGCTAGCCTTATTTCTGTGGAATCTGAGAACAGATATTTCGGATCCATTTGAAAACTATAGGGCCAAAGGAAATATCCTCCGATAACAAAGAGAAAGAAGCTTTCTGAGAAACTTCTTTGTGTTCTGTGAAATCATCTCACAGAGTTACAGCTTTCCGCTCAGGAAGCCTTTCGCTAAGACAGTTCTTGTGGAATTGGCAAAGTGATATTTGGAAGCCTATAGAGGGCTATGGTGAAAAAGGAAATATCCTCAGATGAAATCTTGAAAGAAGCTTTCTGAGAAACTGCTTAGTGTTCTGTTAATTCATCTCACAGAGTTACATGTGTATTTCGTGGATCTCTTTGCTAGCTTTATTTCTGTGGAATCTGAGAACAAATATTTCGGATCGCTCTGAAGACTATAGGGCCAAAGGAAATATCCTCCCACAACAAACAGAAAGAAGCTTTCTGAGAAACTTCTTTGTGTTCTGTGAAATCATCTCACAGAGTTACAGCTTTCCCCTCAAGAAGCCTTTCGCTAAGACAGTTCTTGTGGAATTGGCAAGGTGATATTGGAAGCCCATAGAGGGCTATGGTGAAAAAGGAAATATCCTCACAGGAAATCTGGAAAGAAGCTTTCTGAGAAACTGCTTAGTGTTCTGTTAATTCATCTCACAGAGTTACATGTGTATTTCGTGGATCTCTTTGCTAGCCTTATTTCTGTGGAATCTGAGAACAGATATTTCGGATCCCTTTGAAAACTATAGGGCCAAAGGAAATATCCTCCGATAACAAAGAGAAAGAAGCTTTCTGAGAAACTTCTTTGTGTTCTGTGAAATCATCTCACAGAGTTACAGCTTTCCGCTCAGGAAGCCTTTCGCTAAGACAGTTCTTGTGGAATTGGCAAAGTGATATTTGGAAGCCCATAGAGGGCTATGGTGAAGAAGGAAATATCCTCAGATGAAATCTGGAAAGAAGCTTTCTGAGAAACTGCTTAGTGTTCTGTTAATTCATCTCACAGAGTTACATGTGTATTTCGTGGATCTCTTTGCTAGCCTTATTTCTGTGGAATCTGAGAACAGATATTTCGGATCGCTCTGAAGACTATAGGGCCAAAGGAAATATCCTCCCATAACAAACAGAAAGAAGCTTTCTGAGAAACTTCTTTGTTTTCTGTGAAATCATCTCACAGAGTTACAGCTTTCCCCTCAAGAAGCCTTTCGCTAAGACAGTTCTTGTGGAATTGGCAAAGTGATATTTGGAAGCCCATAGAGGGCTATGGTGAAAAAGGAAATATCCTCAGATGAAATCTGTAAGAAGCTTTCTGAGAAACTGCTTATTGTTCTGTTAATTCATCTCACAGAGTTACATGTGTATTTCGTGGATCTCCTTGTTAGCCTTATTTCTGTGGAGTCTGAGAACAGATATTTCGGATCCCATTGGAGACTATAGGGCCAAAGGAAATATCCTCCGATAACAAAGAGAAAGAAGCTTTCTGAGAAACTTCTTTGTGTTCTGTGAAATCATCTCACAGAGTTACAGCTTTCCCCTCAAGAAGCCTTTCGCTAAGACAGTTCTTGTGGAATTGGCAAAGTGATATTTGGAAGCCCATAGAGGGCTATGGTGAAAAAGGAAATATCCTCAGATGAAATCTGGAAAGAAGTTTTCTGAGAAACTGCTTAGTGTTCTGTTAATTCATCTCACAGAGTTACATGTTTGTTTCGTGGATCTCTTTGCAAGCCTTATTTCTGTGGAATCTGAGAACAGATATTTCGGATCCCTTTGAAAACAATAGGGCCAAAGGCAATATCCTCCGATAACAAACAGAAAGAAGCTTTCTGAGAAACTTCTTTGTGTTCTGTGAAATCATCTCACAGAGTTACAGCTTTCCCCTCAAGAAGCCATTCGCTAAGACAGTTCTTGTGGAATTGGCAAAGTGATATATGGAAGCCCATAGAGGGCTATGGTGAAAAAGGAAATATCCTCACAGGAAATCTGGAAAGAAGCTTTCTGAGAAACTGCTTAGTGTTCTGTTAATTCATCCCACAGAGTTACATGTGTATTTCGTGGATCTCCTTGCTAGCCTTATTTCTGTGGAATCTGAGAACAGATATTCCGGATCCCTTTGAAAACTATAGGGCCAAAGGAAATATCCTCCGATAACAAAGAGAAAGAAGCTTTCTGAGAAACTTCTTTGTGTTCTGTGAAATCATCTCACAGAGTTACAGCTTTCCGCTCAAGAAGACTTTCGCTAAGACAGTTCTTGTGGAATTGGCAAAGTGATATTTGGAAGCCCATAGAGGGCAATGGTGAAAAAGGAAATATCCTCAGATGAAATCTGGAAAGAAGCTTTCTGAGAAAATGCTTAGTGTTCTGTTAATTCATCTCACAGAGTTACATGTGTATTTCGTGGATCTCTTTGCTAGCCTTATTTCTGTGGAATCTGAGAACAGATATTTCGGATCGCTCTGAAGACTGTAGGGCCAAAGGAAATATCCTCACATAACAAACAGAAAGAAGCTTTCTGAGAAACTTCTTCGTATTCTGTGAAATCATCTCACAGAGTTACAGCTTTCCCCTCAAGAAGCCTTTCGCTATGACAGTTCTTGTGGAATTGGCAAAGTGATATTTGGAAGCCCATAGAGGGCTATGGTGAAAAAGGAAATATCCTCAGATGAAATCTGGAAAGAAGCTTTCTGAGAAACTGCTTAGTGTTCTGTTAATTCATCTCACAGAGTTACATGTGTATTTCGTGGATCTCTTTGCTAGCCTTATTTCTGTGGAATCTGAGAACAGATATTTCGGATCCCTTTGAAGAGTATAGGGCCAAAGGAAATATCCTCCCATAACAAAGAGAAAGAAGCTTTCTGAGAAACTTCTTTGTGTTCTGTGAAATCATCTCACAGAGTTACAGCTTTCCCCTCAAGAAGCCTTTTGCTAAAACAGTTCTTGTGGAATTGGCAAAGTGATATTTGGAAGCCCATAGAGGGCTATGGTGAAAAAGGAAATATCCTCACAGGAAATCTGGAAAGAAGCTTTCTGAGAAACTGCTTAGTGTTCTGTTAATTCATCTCACAGAGTTACATGTGTATTTCGTGGATCTCTTTGCTAGCCTTATTTCTGTGGAATCTGAGAACAGATATTTCGGATCCCTTTGAAAACTATAGGGCCAAAGGAAATATCCTCCGATAACAAAGAGAAAGAAGCTTTCTGAGAAACTTCTTTGTGTTCTGTGAAATCATCTCACAGAGTTACAGCTTTCCGCTCAGGAAGCCTTTCGCTAAGACAGTTCTTGTGGAATTGGCAAAGTGATATTTGGAAGCCCATAGAGGGCTATGGTGAAAAAGGAAATATCCTCAGATGAAATCTGGAAAGAAGCTTTCTGAGAAACTGCTTAGTGTTCTGTTAATTCATCTCACAGAGTTACATGTGTATTTCGTGGATCTCTTTGCTAGCCTTATTTCTGTGGAATCTGAGAACAGATATTTCGGATCGCTCTGAAGACTATAGGGCCAAAGGAAATATCCTCCCATAACAAACAGAAAGAAGCTTTCTGAGAAACTTCTTTGTGTTCTGTGAAATCATCTCACAGAGTTACAGCTTTCTCCTCAAGAAGACTTTCGCTAAGACAGTTCTTGTGGAATTAGCAAAGTGATATTTGGAAGCCCATAGAGGGCTATGGTGAAAAAGGAAATATCCTCAAATGAAATCTGTAAGAAGCTTTCTGAGAAACTGCTTAGTGTTCTGTTAATTCATCTCACAGAGTTACATGTGTATTTCGTGGATCTCCTTGCTAGCCTTATTTCTGTGGAGTCTGAGAACAGATATTTCGGATCCATTGGAGACTATAGGGCCAAAGGAAATATCCTCCGATAACAAAGAGAAAGAAGCTTTCTGAGAAACTTCTTTGTGTTCTGTGAAATCATCTCACAGAGTTACAGCTTTCCCCTCAAGAAGCCTCTCGCTAAGACAGTTCTTGTGGAATTGGCAAAGTGATATTTGGAAGCCCTTAGAGGGCTATGGTGAAAAAGGAAATATCCTCAGATGAAATCTGGAAAGAAGCTTTCTGAGAAACTGCTTAGTGTTCTGTTAATTCATCTCACAGAGTTACATGTGTATATCGTGGATCTCTTTGCTAGCCTTATTTCTGTGGAATCTGAGAACAGATATTTCGGATCCCTTTGAAAACTATAGGGCCAAAGGAAGTATCCTCCGATAACAAAGAGAAAGAAGCTTTCTGAGAAACTTCTTTGTGTTCTGTGAAATCATCTCACAGAGTTACAGCTTTCCCCTCAAGAAGCCTTTCGCTAAGACAGTTCTTGTGGTATTGGCAAAGTGATATTTGGAAGCCCATAGAGGGCTATGGTGAAAAAGGAAATATCCTCACAGGAAATCTGGAAAGAAGCTTTCTGAGAAACTGCTTAGTGTTCTGTTAATTCATCTCACAGAGTTACATGTGTATTTCGTGGATCTCTTTGCTAGCCTTATTTCTGTGGAATCTGAGAACAGATATTTCGGATCCATTTGAAAACTATAGGGCCAAAGGAAATATCCTCCGATAACAAAGAGAAAGAAGCTTTCTGAGAAACTTCTTTGTGTTCTGTGAAATCATCTCACAGAGTTACAGCTTTCCGCTCAGGAAGCCTTTCGCTAAGACAGTTCTTGTGGAATTGGCAAAGTGATATTTGGAAGCCCATAGAGGGCTATGGTGAAAAAGGAAATATCCTCAGATGAAATCTTGAAAGAAGCTTTCTGAGAAACTGCTTAGTGTTCTGTTAATTCATCTCACAGAGTTACATGTGTATTTCGTGGATCTCTTTGCTAGCTTTATTTCTGTGGAATCTGAGAACAAATATTTCGGATCGCTCTGAAAACTATAGGGCCAAAGGAAATATCCTCCCACAACAAACAGAAAGAAGCTTTCTGAGAAACTTCTTTGTGTTCTGTGAAATCATCTCACAGAGTTACAGCTTTCCCCTCAAGAAGCCTTTCGCTAAGACAGTTCTTGTGGAATTGGCAAAGTGATATTGGAAGCCCATAGAGGGCTATGGTGAAAAAGGAAATATCCTCACAGGAAATCTGGAAAGAAGCTTTCTGAGAAACTGCTTAGTGTTCTGTTAATTCATCTCACAGAGTTACATGTGTATTTCGTGGATCTCTTTGCTAGCCTTATTTCTGTGGAGTCTGAGAACAGATATTTCGGATCCCTTTGAAAACTATAGGGCCAAAGGAAATATCCTCCGATAACAAAGAGAAAGAAGCTTTCTGAGAAACTTCTTTGTGTTCTGTGAAATCATCTCACAGAGTTACAGCTTTCCGCTCAGGAAGCCTTTCGCTAAGACAGTTCTTGTGGAATTGGCAAAGTGATATTTGGAAGCCCATAGAGGGCTATGGTGAAGAAGGAAATATCCTCAGATGAAATCTGGAAAGAAGCTTTCTGAGAAACTGCTTAGTGTTCTGTTAATTCATCTCACAGAGTTACATGTGTATTTCGTGGATCTCTTTGCTAGCCTTATTTCTGTGGAATCTGAGAACAGATATTTCGGATCGCTCTGAAGACTATAGGGCCAAAGGAAATATCCTCCCATAACAAACAGAAAGAAGCTTTCTGAGAAACTTCTTTGTTTTCTGTGAAATCATCTCACAGAGTTACAGCTTTCCCCTCAAGAAGCCTTTCGCTAAGACAGTTCTTGTGGAATTGGCAAAGTGATATTTGGAAGCCCATAGAGGGCTATGGTGAAAAAGGAAATATCCTCAGATGAAATCTGTAAGAAGCTTTCTGAGAAACTGCTTATTGTTCTGTTAATTCATCTCACAGAGTTACATGTGTATTTCGTGGATCTCCTTGTTAGCCTTATTTCTGTGGAGTCTGAGAACAGATATTTCGGATCCCATTGGAGACTATAGGGCCAAAGGAAATATCCTCCGATAACAAAGAGAAAGAAGCTTTCTGAGAAACTTCTTTGTGTTCTGTGAAATCATCTCACAGAGTTACAGCTTTCCCCTCAAGAAGCCTTTCGCTAAGACAGTTCTTGTGGAATTGGCAAAGTGATATTTGGAAGCCCATAGAGGGCTAAGGTGAAAAAGGAAATATCCTCAGATGAAATCTGGAAAGAAGTTTTCTGAGAAACTGCTTAGTGTTCTGTTAATTCATCTCACAGAGTTACATGTTTGTTTCGTGGATCTCTTTGCAAGCCTTATTTCTGTGGAATCTGAGAACAGATATTTCGGATCCCTTTGAAAACAATAGGGCCAAAGGCAATATCCTCCGATAACAAACAGAAAGAAGCTTTCTGAGAAACTTCTTTGTGTTCTGTGAAATCATCTCACAGAGTTACAGCTTTCCCCTCAAGAAGCCATTCGCTAAGACAGTTCTTGTGGAATTGGCAAAGTGATATATGGAAGCCCATAGAGGGCTATGGTGAAAAAGGAAATATCCTCACAGGAAATCTGGAAAGAAGCTTTCTGAGAAACTGCTTAGTGTTCTGTTAATTCATCCCACAGAGTTACATGTGTATTTCTTGGATCTCCTTGCTAGCCTTATTTCTGTGGAATCTGAGAACAGATATTCCGGATCCCTTTGAAAACTATAGGGCCAAAGGAAATATCCTCCGATAACAAAGAGAAAGAAGCTTTCTGAGAAACTTCTTTGTGTTCTGTGAAATCATCTCACAGAGTTACAGCTTTCCGCCCAAGAAGACTTTCGCTAAGACAGTTCTTGTGGAATTGGCAAAGTGATATTTGGAAGCCCATAGAGGGCTATGGTGAAAAAGGAAATATCCTCAGATGAAATCTGGAAAGAAGCTTTCTGAGAAAATGCTTAGTGTTCTGTTAATTCATCTCACAGAGTTACATGTGTATTTCGTGGATCTCTTTGCTAGCCTTATTTCTGTGGAATCTGAGAACAGATATTTCGGATCGCTCTGAAGAGTATAGGGCCAAAGGAAATATCCTCACATAACAAACAGAAAGAAGCTTTCTGAGAAACTTCTTCGTTTTCTGTGAAATCGTCTCACAGAGTTACAGCTTTCCCCTCAAGAAGCCTTTCGCTAAGACAGTTCTTGTGGAATTGGCAAAGTGATATTTGGAAGCCCATAGAGGGCTATGGTGAAAAAGGAAATATCCTCAGATGAAATCTGGAAAGAAGCTTTCTGAGAAACTGCTTAGTGTCCTGTTAATTCATCTCACAGAGTTACATGTGTATTTCGTGGATCTCTTTGCTAGCCTTATTTCTGTGGAATCTGAGAACAGATATTTCGGATCCCTTTGAAGAGTATAGGGCCAAAGGAAATATCCTCCCATAACAAAGAGAAAGAAGCTTTCTGAGAAACTTCTTTGTGTTCTGTGAAATCATCTCACAGAGTTACAGCTTTCCCCTCAAGAAGCCTTTTGCTAAGACAGTTCTTGTGGAATTGGCAAAGTGATATTTGGAAGCCCATAGAGGGCTATGGTGAAAAAGGAAATATCCTCACAGGAAATCTGGAAAGAAGCTTTCTGAGAAACTGCTTAGTGTTCTGTTAATTCATCTCACAGAGTTACATGTGTATTTCGTGGATCTCTTTGCTAGCCTTATTTCTGTGGAATCTGAGAACAGATATTTCGGATCCCTTTGAAAACTATAGGGCCAAAGGAAATATCCTCCGATAACAAAGAGAAAGAAGCTTTCTGAGAAACTTCTTTGTGTTCTGTGAAATCATCTCACAGAGTTATAGCTTTCCGCTCAGGAAGCCTTTCGCTAAGACAGTTCTTGTGGAATTGGCAAAGTGATATTTGGAAGCCCATAGAGGGCTATGGTGAAAAAGGAAATATCCTCAGATGAAATCGGGAAAGAAGCTTTCTGAGAAACTGCTTAGTGTTCTGTTAATTCATCTCACAGAGTTACATGTGTATTTCGTGGATCTCTTTGCTAGCCTTATTTCTGTGGAATCTGAGAACAGATATTTCGGATCGCTCTGAAGACTATAGGGCCAAAGGAAATATCCTCCCATAACAAACAGAAAGAAGCTTTCTGAGAAACTTCTTTGTTTTCTGTGAAATCATCTCACAGAGTTACAGCTTTCTCCTCAAGAAGCCTTTCGCTAAGACAGTTCTTGTGGAATTGGCAAAGTGATATTTGGAAGCCCATAGAGGGCTATGGTGAAAAAGGAAATATCCTCAAATGAAATCTGTAAGAAGCTTTCTGAGAAACTGCTTAGTGTTCTGTTAATTCATCTCACAGAGTTACATGTGTATTTCGTGGATCTCCTTGCTAGCCTTATTTCTGTGGAGTCTGAGAACAGATATTTCGGATCCATTGGAGACTATAGGGCCAAAGGAAATATCCTCCGATAACAAAGAGAAAGAAGCTTTCTGAGAAACTTCTTTGTGTTCTGTGAAATCATCTCACAGAGTTACAGCTTTCCCCTCAAGAAGCCTCTCGCTAAGACAGTTCTTGTGAAATTGGCAAAGTGATATTTGGAAGCCCATAGAGGGCTATGGTGAAAAAGGAAATATCCTCACAGGAAATCTGGAAAGAAGCTTTCTGAGAAACTGCTTAGTGTTCTGTTAATTCATCTCACAGAGTTACATGTGTATTTCGTGGATCTCTTTGCTAGCCTTATTTCTGTGGAATCTGAGAACAGATATTTCGGATCCCTTTGAAAACTATAGGGCCAAAGGAAGTATCCTCCGATAACAAAGAGAAAGAAGCTTTCTGAGAAACTTCTTTGTGTTCTGTGAAATCATCTCACAGAGTTACAGCTTTCCGCTCAGGAAGCCTTTCGCTAAGACAGTTCTTGTGGAATTGGCAAAGTGATATTTGGAAGCCCATAGAGGGCTATGGTGAAGAAGGAAATATCCTCAGATGAAATCTGGAAAGAAGCTTTCTGAGAAACTGCTTAGTGTTCTGTTAATTCATCTCACAGAGTTACATGTGTATTTCGTGGATCTCTTTGCTAGCCTTATTTCTGTGGAATCTGAGAACAGATATTTCGGATTGCTCTGAAGACTATAGGGCCAAAGGAAATATCCTCCCATAACAAACAGAAAGAAGCTTTCTGAGAAACTTCTTTGTTTTCTGTGAAATCATCTCACAGAGTTACAGCTTTCCCCTCAAGAAGCCTTTCGCTAAGACAGTTCTTGTGGAATTGGCAAAGTGATATTTGGAAGCCCATAGAGGGCTATGGTGAAAAAGGAAATATCCTCAGATGAAATCTGTAAGAAGCTTTCTGAGAAACTGCTTAGTGTTCTGTTAATTCATCTCACAGAGTTACATGTGTATTTCGTGGATCTCCTTGTTAGCCTTATTTCTGTGGAGTCTGAGAACAGATATTTCGGATCCCATTGGAGACTATAGGGCCAAAGGAAATATCCTCCGATAACAAAGAGAAAGAAGCTTTCTGAGAAACTTCTTTGTGTTCTGTGAAATCATCTCACAGAGTTACAGCTTTCCCCTCAAGAAGCCTTTCGCTAAGACAGTTCTTGTGGAATTGGCAAAGTGATATTTGGAAGCCCATAGAGGGCTATGGTGAAAAAGGAAATATCCTCAGATGAAATCTGGAAAGAAGCTTTCTGAGAAACTTCTTAGTGTCCTGTTAATTCATCTCAGAGAGTTACATGTGTATTTCGTGGATCTCTTTGCTAGCCTTATTTCTGTGGAATCTGAGAACAGATATTTCGGATCCCTTTGAAGAGTATAGGGCCAAAGGAAATATCCTCCCATAACAAAGAGAAAGAAGCTTTCTGAGAAACTTCTTTGTGTTCTGTGAAATCATCTCACAGAGTTACAGCTTTCCGCTCAGGAAGCCTTTCGCTAAGACAGTTCTTGTGGAATTGGCAAAGTGATATTTGGAAGCCCATAGAGGGCTATGGTGAAGAAGGAAATATCCTCAGATGAAATCTGGAAAGAAGCTTTCTGAGAAACTGCTTAGTGTTCTGTTAATTCATCTCACAGAGTTACATGTGTATTTCGTGGATCTCTTTGCTAGCCTTATTTCTGTGGAATCTGAGAACAGATATTTCGGATTGCTCTGAAGACTATAGGGCCAAAGGAAATATCCTCCCATAACAAACAGAAAGAAGCTTTCTGAGAAACTTCTTTGTTTTCTGTGAAATCATCTCACAGAGTTACAGCTTTCCCCTCAAGAAGCCTTTCGCTAAGACAGTTCTTGTGGAATTGGCAAAGTGATATTTGGAAGCCCATAGAGGGCTATGGTGAAAAAGGAAATATCCTCAGATGAAATCTGTAAGAAGCTTTCTGAGAAACTGCTTAGTGTTCTGTTAATTCATCTCACAGAGTTACATGTGTATTTCGTGGATCTCCTTGTTAGCCTTATTTCTGTGGAGTCTGAGAACAGATATTTCGGATCCCATTGGAGACTATAGGGCCAAAGGAAATATCCTCCGATAACAAAGAGAAAGAAGCTTTCTGAGAAACTTCTTTGTGTTCTGTGAAATCATCTCACAGAGTTACAGCTTTCCCCTCAAGAAGCCTTTCGCTAAGACAGTTCTTGTGGAATTGGCAAAGTGATATTTGGAATCCCATAGAGGGCTATGGTGAAAAAGGAAATATCCTCAGATGAAATCTGGAAAGAAGTTTTCTGAGAAACTGCTTAGTGTTCTGTTAATTCATCTCACAGAGTTACATGTTTGTTTCGTGGATCTCTTTGCTAGCCTTATTTCTGTGGAATCTGAGAACAGATATTTCGGATCCCTTTGAAAACTATAGGGCCAAAGGCAATATCCTCCGATAACAAACAGAAAGAAGCTTTCTGAGAAACTTCTTTGTGTTCTGTGAAATCATCTCACAGAGTTACAGCTTTCCCCTCAAGAAGCCATTGGCTAAGACAGTTCTTGTGGAATTGGCAAAGTGATATATGGAAGCCCATAGAGGGCTATGGTGAAAAAGGAAATATCCTCACAGGAAATCTGGAAAGAAGCTTTCTGAGAAAATGCTTAGTGTTCTGTTAATTCATCCCACAGAGTTACATGTGTATTTCGTGGATCTCCTTGCTAGCCTTATTTCTGTGGAATCTGAGAACAGATATTCCGGATCCCTTTGAAAACTATAGGGCCAAAGGAAATATCCTCCGATAACAAAGAGAAAGAAGCTTTCTGAGAAACTTCTTTGTGTTCTGTGAAATCATCTCACAGAGTTACAGCTTTCCGCTCAAGAAGACTTTCGCTAAGACAGTTCTTGTGGAATTGGCAAAGTGATATTTGGAAGCCCATAGAGGGCTATGGTGAAAAAGGAAATATCCTCAGATGAAATCTGGAAAGAAGCTTTCTGAGAAAATGCTTAGTGTTCTGTTAATTCATCTCACAGAGTTACATGTGTATTTCGTGGATCTCTTTGCTAGCCTTATTTCTGTGGAATCTGAGAACAGATATTTCGGATCGCTCTGAAGACTATAGGGCCAAAGGAAATATCCTCACATAACAAACAGAAAGAAGCTTTCTGAGAAACTTCTTCGTTTTCTGTGAAATCGTCTCACAGAGTTACAGCTTTCCCCTCAAGAAGCCTTTCGCTAAGACAGTTCTTGTGGAATTGGCAAAGTGATATTTGGAAGCCCATAGAGGGCTATGGTGAAAAAGGAAATATCCTCAGATGAAATCTGGAAAGAAGCTTTCTGAGAAACTGCTTAGTGTTCTGTTAATTCATCTCACAGAGTTACATGTGTATTTCGTGGATCTCTTTGCTAGCCTTATTTCTGTGGAATCTGAGAACAGATATTTCGGATCCCTTTGAAGAGTATAGGGCCAAAGGAAATATCCTCCCATAACAAAGAGAAAGAAGCTTTCTGAGAAACTTCTTTGTGTTCTGTGAAATCATCTCACAGAGTTACAGCTTTCCCCTCAAGAAGCCTTTTGCTAAGACAGTTCTTGTGGAATTGGCAAAGTGATATTTGGAAGCCCATAGAGGGCTATGGTGAAAAAGGAAATATCCTCACAGGAAATCTGGAAAGAAGCTTTCTGAGAAACTGCTTAGTGTTCTGTTAATTCATCTCACAGAGTTACATGTGTATTTCGTGGATCTCTTTGCTAGCCTTATTTCTGTGGAATCTGAGAACAGATATTTCGGATCCCTTTGAAAACTATAGGGCCAAAGGAAATATCCTCCGATAACAAAGAGAAAGAAGCTTTCTGAGAAACTTCTTTGTGTTCTGTGAAATCATCTCACAGAGTTATAGCTTTCCGCTCAGGAAGCCTTTCGCTAAGACAGTTCTTGTGGAATTGGCAAAGTGATATTTGGAAGCCCATAGAGGGCTATGGTGAAAAAGGAAATATCCTCAGATGAAATCTGGAAAGAAGCTTTCTGAGAAACTGCTTAGTGTTCTGTTAATTCATCTCACAGAGTTACATGTGTATTTCGTGGATCTCTTTGCTAGCCTTATTTCTGTGGAATCTGAGAACAGATATTTCGGATCGCTCTGAAGACTATAGGGCCAAAGGAAATATCCTCCCATAACAAACAGAAAGAAGCTTTCTGAGAAACTTCTTTGTTTTCTGTGAAATCATCTCACAGAGTTACAGCTTTCTCCTCAAGAAGCCTTTCGCTAAGACAGTTCTTGTGGAATTGGCAAAGTGATATTTGGAAGCCCATAGAGGGCTATGGTGAAAAAGGAAATATCCTCAAATGAAATCTGTAAGAAGCTTTCTGAGAAACTGCTTAGTGTTCTGTTAATTCATCTCACAGAGTTACATGTGTATTTCGTGGATCTCCTTGCTAGCCTTATTTCTGTGGAGTCTGAGAACAGATATTTCGGATCCATTGGAGACTATAGGGCCAAAGGAAATATCCTCCGATAACAAAGAGAAAGAAGCTTTCTGAGAAACTTCTTTGTGTTCTGTGAAATCATCTCACAGAGTTACAGCTTTCCCCTCAAGAAGCCTCTCGCTAAGACAGTTCTTGTGAAATTGGCAAAGTGATATTTGGAAGCCCATAGAGGGCTATGGTGAAAAAGGAAATATCCTCAGATGAAATCTGGAAAGAATCTTTCTGAGAAACTGCTTAGTGTGCTGTTAATTCATCTCACAGAGTTACATGTGTATTTCGTGGATCTCTTTGCTAGCCTTATTTCTGTGGAATCTGAGAAGAGATATTTCGGATCCCTTTGAAAACTATAGGGCCAAAGGAAGTATCCTCCGATAACAAAGAGAAAGAAGCTTTCTGAGAAACTTCTTTGTGTTCTGTGAAATCATCTCACAGAGTTACAGCTTTCCCCTCAAGAAGCCTTTCGCTAAGACAGTTCTTGTGGAATTGGCAAAGTGATATTTGGAAGCCCATAGAGGGCTATGGTGAAAAAGGAAATATCCTCAGATGAAATCTGTAAGAAGCTTTCTGAGAAACTGCTTAGTGTTCTGTTAATTCATCTCACAGAGTTACATGTGTATTTCGTGGATCTCCTTGCTAGCCTTATTTCTGTGGAATCTGAGAACAGATATTTCGGATCCCATTGGAGACTATAGGGCCAAAGGAAATATCCTCCGATAACAAAGAGAAAGATGCTTTCTGAGAAACTTCTTTGTGTTCTGTGAAATCATCTCACAGAGTTACAGCTTTCCCCTCAAGAAGCCTTTCGCTAAGACAGTTCTTGTGGAATTGGCAAAGTGATATTTGGAAGCCCATAGAGGGCTATGGTGAAAAAGGAAATATCCTCAGATGAAATCTGGAAAGAAGTTTTCTGAGAAACTGCTTAGTGTTCTGTTAATTCATCTCACAGAGTTACATGTTTGTTTCGTGGATCTCTTTGCTAGCCTTATTTCTGTGGAATCTGAGAACAGATATTTCGGATCCCTTTGAAAACTATAGCGCCAAAGGCAATATCCTCGATAACAAACAGAAAGAAGCTTTCTGAGAAACTTCTTTGTGTTCTGTGAAATCATCTCACAGAGTTACAGCTTTCCCCTCAAGAAGCCATTCGCTAAGACAGTTCTTGTGGAATTGGCAAAGTGATATATGGAAGCCCATAGAGGGCTATGGTGAAAAAGGAAATATCCTCAGATGAAATCTGGAAAGAAGTTTTCTGAGAAACTGCTTAGTGTTCTGTTAATTCATCTCACAGAGTTACATGTTTGTTTCGTGGATCTCTTTGCTAGCCTTATTTCTGTGGAATCTGAGAACAGATATTTCGGATCCCTTTGAAAACTATAGCGCCAAAGGCAATATCCTCGATAACAAACAGAAAGAAGCTTTCTGAGAAACTTCTTTGTGTTCTGTGAATTCATCTCACAGAGTTACAGCTTTCCCCTCAAGAAGCCATTCGCTAAGACAGTTCTTGTGGAATTGGCAAAGTGATATATGGAAGCCCTTAGAGGGCTATGGTGAAAAAGGAAATATCCTCACAGGAAATCTGGAAAGAAGCTTTCTGAGAAACTGCTTAGTCTTCTGTTAATTCATCCCACAGAGTTACATGTGTATTTCGTGGATCTCCTTGCTAGCCTTATTTCTGTGGAATCTGAGAACAGATATTCCGGATCCCTTTGAAAACTATAGGGCCAAAGGAAATATCCTCCGATAACAAAGAGAAAGAAGCTTTCTGAGAAACTTCTTTGTGTTCTGTGAAATCATCTCACAGAATTACAGCTTTCCGCTCAAGAAGACTTTCGCTAAGACAGTTCTTGTGGAATTGGCAAAGTGATATTTGGAAGCCCATAGAGGGCAATGGTGAAAAAGGAAATATCCTCAGACGAAATCTGGAAAGAAGCTTTCTGAGAAAATGCTTAGTGTTCTGTTAATTCATCTCACAGAGTTACATGTGTATTTCGTGGATCTCTTTGCTAGCCTTATTTCTGTGGAATGTGAGAACAGATATTTCGGATCGCTCTGAAGACTATAGGGCCAAAGGAAATATCCTCACATAACAAACAGAAAGAAGCTTTCTGAGAAACTTCTTCGTTTTCTGTGAAATCATCTCACAGAGTTACAGCTTTCCCCTCAAGAAGCCTTTCGCTAAGACAGTTCTTGTGGAATTGGCAAAGTGATATTTGGAAGCCCATAGAGGGCTACGGTGAAAAAGGAAATATCCTCAGATGAAATCTGGAAAGAAGCTTTCTGAGAAACTGCTTAGTGTTCTGTTAATTCATCTCACAGAGTTACATGTGTATTTCGTGGATCTCTTTGCTAGCCTTATTTCTGTGGAATCTGAGAACAGATATTTCGGATCCCTTTGAAGAGTATAGGGCCAAAGGAAATATCCTCCCATAACAAAGAGAAAGAAGCTTTCTGAGAAACTTCTTTGTGTTCTGTGAAATCATCTCACAGAGTTACAGCTTTCCCCTCAAGAAGCCTTTTGCTAAGACAGTTCTTGTGGAATTGGCAAAGTGATATTTGGAAGCCCTTAGAGGGCTATGGTGAAAAAGGAAATATCCTCTCAGGAAATCTGGAAAGAAGCTTTCTGAGAAACTGCTTAGTGTTCTGTTAATTCATCTCACAGAGTTACATGTGTATTTCGTGGATCTCCTTGCTAGCCTTATTTCTGTGGAATCTGAGAACAGATATTTCGGATCCCTTTGAAAACTATAGGGCCAAAGGAAATATCCTCCGATAACAAAGAGAAAGAAGCTTTCTGAGAAACTTCTTTGTGTTCTGTGAAATCATCTCACAGAGTTACATCTTTCCGCTCAGGAAGCCTTTCGCTAAGACAGTTCTTGTGGAATTGGCAAAGTGATATTTGGAAGCCCATAGAGGGCTATGGTGAAAAAGGAAATATCCTCAGATGAAATCTGGAAAGAAGCTTTCTGAGAAACTGCTTAGTGTTCTGTTAATTCATCTCACAGAGTTACATGTGTATTTCGTGGATCTCTTTGCTAGCCTTATTTCTGTGGAATCTGAGAACAGATATTTCGGATCGCTCTGAAGACTATAGGGCCAAAGGAAATATCCTCCCATAACAAACAGAAAGAAGCTTTCTGAGAAACTTCTTTGTTTTCTGTGAAATCTTCTCACAGAGTTACAGCTTTCCCCTCAAGAAGCCTTTCGCTAAGACAGTTCTTGTGGAATTGGCAAAGTGATATTTGGAAGCCCATAGAGGGCTATGGTGAAAAAGGAAATATCCTCACAGGAAATCTGGAAAGAAGCTTTCTGAGAAACTGCTTAGTGTTCTGTTAATTCATCTCACAGAGTTACATGTGTATTTCGTGGATCTCTTTGCTAGCCTTATTTCTGTGGAATCTGAGAACAGATATTTCGGATCGCTCTGAAGACTATAGGGCCAAAGGAAATATCCTCCCATAACAAACAGAAAGAAGCTTTCTGAGAAACTTCTTTGTTTTCTGTGAAATCATCTCACAGAGTTACAGCTTTCTCCTCAAGAAGCCTTTCGCTAAGACAGTTCTTGTGGAATTGGCAAAGTGATATTTGGAAGCCCATAGAGGGCTATGGTGAAAAAGGAAATATCCTCAAATGAAATCTGTAAGAAGCTTTCTGAGAAACTGCTTAGTGTTCTGTTAATTCATCTCACAGAGTTACATGTGTATTTCGTGGATCTCCTTGCTAGCCTTATTTCTGTGGAGTCTGAGAACAGATATTTCGGATCCATTGGAGACTATAGGGCCAAAGGAAATATCCTCCGATAACAAAGAGAAAGAAGCTTTCTGAGAAACTTCTTTGTGTTCTGTGAAATCATCTCACAGAGTTACAGCTTTCCCCTCAAGAAGCCTCTCGCTAAGACAGTTCTTGTGAAATTGGCAAAGTGATATTTGGAAGCCCATAGAGGGCTATGGTGAAAAAGGAAATATCCTCAGATGAAATCTGGAAAGAATCTTTCTGAGAAACTGCTTAGTGTTCTGTTAATTCATCTCACAGAGTTACATGTGTATTTCGTGGATCTCTTTGCTAGCCTTATTTCTGTGGAATCTGAGAAGAGATATTTCGGATCCCTTTGAAAACTATAGGGCCAAAGGAAGTATCCTCCGATAACAAAGAGAAAGAAGCTTTCTGAGAAACTTCTTTGTGTTCTGTGAAATCATCTCACAGAGTTACAGCTTTCCCCTCAAGAAGCCTTTCGCTAAGACAGTTCTTGTGGAATTGGCAAAGTGATATTTGGAAGCCCATAGAGGGCTATGGTGAAAAAGGAAATATCCTCAGATGAAATCTGTAAGAAGCTTTCTGAGAAACTGCTTAGTGTTCTGTTAATTCATCTCACAGAGTTACATGTGTATTTCGTGGATCTCCTTGCTAGCCTTATTTCTGTGGAATCTGAGAACAGATATTTCGGATCCCATTGGAGACTATAGGGCCAAAGGAAATATCCTCCGATAACAAAGAGAAAGATGCTTTCTGAGAAACTTCTTTGTGTTCTGTGAAATCATCTCACAGAGTTACAGCTTTCCCCTCAAGAAGCCTTTCGCTAAGACAGTTCTTGTGGAATTGGCAAAGTGATATTTGGAAGCCCATAGAGGGCTATGGTGAAAAAGGAAATATCCTCAGATGAAATCTGGAAAGAAGTTTTCTGAAAAACTGCTTAGTGTTCTGTTAATTCATCTCACAGAGTTACATGTTTGTTTCGTGGATCTCTTTGCTAGCCTTATTTCTGTGGAATCTGAGAACAGATATTTCGGATCCCTTTGAAAACTATAGCGCCAAAGGCAATATCCTCGATAACAAACAGAAAGAAGCTTTCTGAGAAACTTCTTTGTGTTCTGTGAAATCATCTCACAGAGTTACAGCTTTCCCCTCAAGAAGCCATTCGCTAAGACAGTTCTTGTGGAATTGGCAAAGTGATATATGGAAGCCCATAGAGGGCTATGGTGAAAAAGGAAATATCCTCAGATGAAATCTGGAAAGAAGTTTTCTGAGAAACTGCTTAGTGTTCTGTTAATTCATCTCACAGAGTTACATGTTTGTTTCGTGGATCTCTTTGCTAGCCTTATTTCTGTGGAATCAGAGAACAGATATTTCGGATCCCTTTGAAAACTATAGCGCCAAAGGCAATATCCTCGATAACAAACAGAAAGAAGCTTTCTGAGAAACTTCTTTGTGTTCTGTGAAATCATCTCACAGAGTTACAGCTTTCCCCTCAAGAAGCCATTCGCTAAGACAGTTCTTGTGGAATTGGCAAAGTGATATATGGAAGCCCTTAGAGGGCTATGGTGAAAAAGGAAATATCCTCACAGGAAATCTGGAAAGAAGCTTTCTGAGAAACTGCTTAGTCTTCTGTTAATTCATCCCACAGAGTTACATGTGTATTTCGTGGATCTCCTTGCTAGCCTTATTTCTGTGGAATCTGAGAACAGATATTCCGGATCCCTTTGAAAACTATGGGGCCAAAGGAAATATCCTCCGATAACAAAGAGAAAGAAGCTTTCTGAGAAACTTCTTTGTGTTCTGTGAAATCATCTCACAGAATTACAGCTTTCCGCTCAAGAAGACTTTCGCTAAGACAGTTCTTGTGGAATTGGCAAAGTGATATTTGGAAGCCCATAGAGGGCAATGGTGAAAAAGGAAATATCCTCAGACGAAATCTGGAAAGAAGCTTTCTGAGAAAATGCTTAGTGTTCTGTTAATTCATCTCACAGAGTTACATGTGTATTTCGTGGATCTCTTTGCTAGCCTTATTTCTGTGGAATCTGAGAACAGATATTTCGGATCGCTCTGAAGACTATAGGGCCAAAGGAAATATCCTCCAATAACAAACAGAAAGAAGCTTTCTGAGAAACTTCTTTGTTTTCTGTGAAATCTTCTCACAGAGTTACAGCTTTCCCCTCAAGAAGCCTTTCGCTAAGACAGTTCTTGTGGAATTGGCAAAGTGATATTTGGAAGCCCATAGAGGGCTATGGTGAAAAAGGAAATATCCTCACAGGAAATCTGGAAAGAAGCTTTCTGAGAAACTGCTTAGTGTTCTGTTAATTCATCTCACAGAGTTACATGTGTATTTCGTGGATCTCTTTGCTAACCTTATTTCTGTGGAATCTGAGAACAGATATTTCGGATCCCTTTGAAAACTATAGGGCCAAAGGAAATATCCTCCGATAACAAAGAGAAAGAAGCTTTCTGAGAAACTTCTTTGTGTTCTGTGAAATCATCTCACAGAGTTACAGCTTTCCCCTCAGGAAGCCTTTCGCTAAGACAGTTCTTGTGGAATTGGCAAAGTGATATTTGGAAGCCCCTAGAGGGCTATGGTGAAAAAGGAAATATCCTCACAGGAAATCTGGAAAGAAGCTTTCTGAGAAACTGCTTAGTATTCTGTTAATTCATCTCACAGAGTTACATGTGTATTTCGTGGATCTCTTTGCTAGCCTTATTTCTGTGGAATCTGAGAACAGATATTTCGGATCGCTCTGAAGACTATAGGGCCAAAGGAAATATCCTCCCATAACAAACAGAAAGAATCTTTCTGAGAAACTTGTTTGTTTTCTGTGAAATCATCTCACAGAGTTACAGCTTTCCCCTCAAGAAGCCTTTCGCTAAGACAGTTCTTGTGGAATTGGCAAAGTGATATTTGGAAGCCCATAGAGGGCTATGGTGAAAAAGGAAATATCCTCAGATGAAATCTGTAAGAAGCTTTCTGAGAAACTGCTTAGTGTTCTGTTAATTCATCTCACAGAGTTACATGTGTATTTCGTGGATCTCCTTGCTAGCCTTATTTCTGTGGAGTCTGAGAACAGGTATTTCGGATCCCATTGGAGACTATAGGGCCAAAGGAAATATCCTCCCATAACAAAGAGAAAGAAGCTTTCTGAGAAACTTCTTTGTGTTCTGTGAAATCATCTCACAGAGTTACATCTTTCCCCTCAAGAAGACTTTCGCTAAGACAGTTCTTGTGGAATTGGCAAAGTGATATTTGGAAGCCCATAGAGGGCTATGGTGAAAAAGGAAATATCCTCAGATGAAATCTGGAAAGAATCTTTCTGAGAAACTGCTTAGTGTTCTGTTAATTCATCTCACAGAGTTACATGTGTATTTCGTGGATCTCTTTGCTAGCCTTATTTCTGTGGAATCTGAGAACAGATATTTCGGATCCCTTTGAAAACTATAGGGCCAAAGGAAGTATCCTCCGATAACAAAGAGAAAGAAGCTTTCTGAGAAACTTCTTTGTGTTCTGTGAAATCATCTCACAGAGTTACAGCTTTCCCCTCAAGAAGCCTTTCGCTAAGACAGTTCTTGTGGAATTGGCAAAGTGATATTTGGAAGCCCATAGAGGGCTATGGTGAAAAAGGAAATATCCTCACATGAAATCTGGAAAGAAGCTTTCTGAGAAACTGCTTAGTGTTCTGTTAATTCATCTCACAGAGTTACATGTGTATTTCGTGGATCTCTTTGCTAGCCTTATTTCTGTGGAATCTGAGAACAGATATTTCGGATCCCTTTGAAAACTATAGGGCCAAAGGAAATATCCTCCGATAACAAAGAGAAAGAAGCTTTCTGAGAAACTTCTTTGTGTTCTGTGAAATCATCTCACAGAGTTACAGCTTTCCGCTCAAGAAGCCTTTCGCTAAGACAGTTCTTGTGGAATTGGCAAAGTGATATTTGGAAGCCCATAGAGGGCTATGGTGAAAAAGGAAATATCCTCAGATGAAATCTGGAAAGAAGCTTTCTGAGAAACTGCTTAGTGTTTTGTTAATTCATCTCACAGAGTTACATGTGTATTTCGTGGATCTCTTTGCTAGCCTTATTTCTGTGGAATCTGAGAACAGATATTTCGGATCGCTCTGAAGACTATAGGGCCAAAGGAAATATCCTCCCATAACAAACAGAAAGAAGCTTTCTGAGAAACTTCTTCGTTTTCTGTGAAATCATCTCACAGATTTACAGCTTTCCCCTCAAGAAGCCTTTCGCTAAGACAGTTCTTGTGGAATTGGCAAAGTGATATTTGGAAGCCCATAGAGGGCTATGGTGAAAAAGGAAATATCCTCAGATGAAATCTGGAAAGAAGCTTTCTGAGAAACTGCTTAGTGTTCTGTTAATTCATCTCACAGAGTTACATGTGTATTTCGTGGATCTCTTTGCTAGCCTTATTTCTGTGGAATCTGAGAACAGATATTTCGGATCGCTCTGAAGACTATAGGGCCAAAGGAAATATCCTCCCATAACAAACAGAAAGAAGCTTTCTGAGAAACTTCTTTATGTTCTGTGAAATCATCTCACAGAGTTACAGCTTTCCCCTCAAGAAGCCTTTCGCTAAGACAGTTCTTGTGGAATTGGCAAAGTGATATTTGGAAGCCCATAGAGGGCTATGGTGAAAAAGGAAATATCCTCACAGGAAATCTGGAAAGAAGCTTTCTGAGAAACTGCTTAGTGTTCTGTTAATTCATCTCACAGAGTTACATGTGTATTTCGTGGATCTCTTTGCTAGCCTTATTTCTGTGGAATCTGAGAACAGATATTTCGGATCGCTCTGAAGACTATAGGGCCAAAGGAAATATCCTCCCATAACAAAGAGAAAGAAGCTTTCTGAGAAACTTCTTTGTTTTCTGTGAAATCATCTCACAGAGTTACAGCTTTCCCCTCAAGAAGCCTTTCGCTAAGACAGTTCTTGTGGAATTGGCAAAGTGATATTTGGCAGCCCATAGAGGGCTATGGTGAAAAAGGAAATATCCTCAGATGAAATCTGTAAGAAGCTTTCTGAGAAACTGCTTAGTGTTCTGTTAATTCATCTCACAGAGTTACATGTGTATTTCGTGGATCTCCTTGTTAGCCTTATTTCTGTGGAGTCTGAGAACAGATATTTCGGATCCCATTGGAGACTATAGGGCCAAAGGAAATATCCTCCGATAACAACGAGAAAGAAGCTTTCTGAGAAACTTCTTTGTGTTCTGTGAAATCATCTCACAGTGTTACAGCTTTCCCCTCAAGAGGCCTTTCGCTAAGACAGTTCTTGTGGAATTGGCAAAGTGATATTTGGAAGCCCATAGAGGGCTATGGTGAAAAAGGAAATATCCTCAGATGAAATCTGGAAAGAAGCTTTCTGAGAAACTGCTTAGTGTTCTGTTAATTCATCTCACAGAGTTACATGTGTATTTCGTGGATCTCTTTGCTAGCCTTATTTCTGTGGAATCTGAGAACAGATATTTCGGATCGCTCTGAAGACTATAGGGCCAAAGGAAATATCCTCCCATAACAAACAGAAAGAAGCTTTCTGAGAAACTTCTTTGTTTTCTGTGAAATCATCTCACAGAGTTACAGCTTTCCCCTCAAGAAGCCTTTCGCTAAGACAGTTCTTGTGGAATTTGCAAAGTGATATTTGGAAGCCCATAGAGGGCTATGGTGAAAAAGGAAATATCCTCAGATGAAATCTGTAAGAAGCTTTCTGAGAAACTGCTTAGTGTTCTGTTAATTCATCTCACAGAGTTACATGTGTATTTCGTGGATCTCCTTGCTAGACTTATTTCTGTGGAGTCTGAGAACAGATATTTCGGAACCCTTTGAAAACTACAGGGCCAAAGGAAGTATCCTCCGATAACAAAGAGAAAGAAGCTTTCTGAGAAACTTCTTTGTATTCTGTGAAATCATCTCACAGAGTTACAGCTTTCCGCTCAAGAAGCCTTTCGCTAAGACAGTTCTTGTGGAATTGGCAAAGTGATATTTGGAAGCCCATAGAGGGCTATGGTGAAAAAGGAAATATCCTCACAGGAAATCTGGAAAGAAGCTTTCTGAGAAACTGCTTAGTGTTCTGTTAATTCATCTCACAGAGTTACATGTGTATTTCGTGGATCTCTTTGCTAGCCTTATTTCTGTGGAATCTGAGAACAGATATTTCGGATCCCTTTGAAAACTATAGGGCCAAAGGAAATATCCTCCGATAACAAAGAGAAAGAAGCTTTCTGAGAAACTTCTTTGTGTTCTGTGAAATCATCTCACAGAGTTACAGCTTTCCGCTCAGGAAGCCTTTCGCTAAGACAGTTCTTGTGCAATTGGCAAAGTGATATTTGGAAGCCCATAGAGGGCTATGGTGAAAAAGGAAATATCCTCAGATGAAATCTGGAAAGAAGCTTTCTGAGAAACTGCTTAGTGTTCTGTTAATTCATCTCACAGAGTTACATGTGTATTTCGTGGATCTCTTTGCTAGCCTTATTTCTGTGGAATCTGAGAACAGATATTTCGGATCGTTCTGAAGACTATAGGGCCAAAGGAAATATCCTCCCATAACAAACAGAAAGAAGCTTTCTGAGAAACTTCTTTGTTTTCTGTGAAATCATCTCACAGAGATACAGCTTTCCCCTCAAGAAGCCTTTCGCTAAGACAGTTCTTGTGGAATTGGCAAAGTGATATTTGGAAGCCCATAGAGGGCTATGGTGAAAAAGGAAATATCCTCAGAAGAAATCTGGAAAGAAGCTTTCTGAGAAACTGCTTAGTGTTCTGTTAATTCATCTCACAGAGTTACATGTGTATTTCGTGGATCTCCTTGTTAGCCTTATTTCTGTGGAGTCTGAGAACAGATATTTCGGATCCCATTGGAGACTATAGGGCCAAAGGAAATATCCTCTGATAACAACGAGAAAGAAGCTTTCTGAGAAACTTCTTTGTGTTCTGTGAAATCATCTCACAGAGTTACAGCTTTCCGCTCAGGAAGCCTTTCGCTAAGACAGTTCTTGTGGAATTGGCAAAGTGATATTTGGAAGCCCATAGAGGGCTATGGTGAAAAAGGAAATATCCTCACAGGAAATCTGGAAAGAAGCTTTCTGAGAAACTGCTTAGTGTTCTGTTAATTCATTCCACAGAATTACATGTGTATTTCGTGGATCTCTTTGCTAGCCTTATTTCTGTGGAATCTGAGAACAGATATTTCGCATCCCTTTGAAAACTATAGGGCCAATGGAAATATCCTCCGATAACAAAGAGAAAGAAGTTTTCTGAGAAACTTCTTTGTGTTCTGTGAAATCATCTCACAGAGTTACAGCTTTCCGCTCAAGAAGCCTTTCGCTAAGACAGTTCTTGTGGAATTGACAAAGTGATATTTGGAAGCCCATAGAGGGCTATGGTGAAAAAGGAAATATCCTCAGATGAAATCTGGAAAGAAGCTTTCTGAGAAACTGCTTTGTGTTCTGTTAATTCATCTCACAGAGTTACATGTGTATTTCGTGGATCTCTTTGCTAGCCTTATTTCTGTGGAATCTGAGAACAGATATTTCGGATCGCTCTGAAGACTATAGGGCCAAAGGAAATATCCTCCCATAACAAACAGAAAGAAGCTTTCTGAGAAACTTCTTTGTGTTCTGTGAAATCATCTCACAGAGTTACAGCTTTCCGCTCAGGAAGCCTTTCGCTAAGACAGTTCTTGTGGAATTGGCAAAGTGATATTTGGAAGCCCTTAGAGGGCTATGGTGAAAAAGGAAATATCCTCAGATGAAATCTGGAAAGAAGCTTTCTGAGAAACTGCTTAGTGTTCTGTTAATTCATCTCACAGAGTTACATGTGTATTTCGTGGATCTCTTTGCTAGCCTTATTTCTGTGGAATCTGAGAACAGATATTTCGGATCGCTCTGAAGACTATAGGGCCAAAGGAAATATCCGCCCATAACAAACAGAAAGAAGCTTTCTGAGAAACTTCTTTGTGTTCTGTGAAATCATATCACAGAGTTACAGCTTTCCCCTCAAGAAGCCTTTCGCTAAGACAGTTCTTGTGGAATTGGCAAAGTGATATTTGGATGCCCCTAGAGGGCTATGGTGAAAAAGGAAATATCCTCACAGGAAATCTGGAAAGAAGATTTCTGAGAAACTGCTTAGTGTTCTGTTAATTCATCTCACAGAGTTACATGTGTATTTCGTGGATCTCTTTGCTAGACTTATTTCTGTGGAATCTGAGAACAGATATTTCGGATCCCTTTGAAAACTATAGGGCCAAAGGAAATATCCTCCGATAACAAAGAGAAAGAAGCTTTCTGAGAAACTTCTTTGTGTTCTGTGAAATCATCTCACAGAGTTACAGGTTTCCCCTCAAGAAGCCTTTCGCTAAGACAGTTCTTGTGGAATTGGCAAAGTGATATTTGGAAGCCCATAGAGGGCTATGGTGAAAAAGGAAATATCCTCAGATGAAATCTGGAAAGAAGCTTTCTGAGAAACTGCTTAGTGTTCTGTTAATTCATCTCACAGAGTTACATGTGTATTTCGTGGATCTCTTTGCTAGCCTTATTTCTGTGGAATCTGAGAACAGATATTTCGGATCCCTTTGAAAACTATAGGGCCAAAGGAAATATCCTCCGATAACAAAGAGAAAGAAGCTTTCTGAGAAACTTCTTTGTGTTCTGTGAAATCATCTCACAGAGTTACAGCTTTCCGCTCAGGAAGTCTTTCGCTAAGACAGTTCTTGTGGAATTGGCAAAGTGATATTTGGAAGCCCTTAGAGGGCTATGGTGAAAAAGGAAATATCCTCAGATGAAATCTGGAAAGAAGCTTTCTGAGAAACTGCTTAATGTTCTGTTAATTCATCTCACAGAGTTACATGTGTATTTCGTGGATCTCTTTGCTAGCCTTATTTCTGTGGAATCTGAGAACAGATATTTCGGATCGCTCTGAAGACTATAGGGCCAAAGGAAATATCCTCCCATAACAAACAGAAAGAAGCTTTCTGAGAAACTTCTTTGTTTTCTGTGAAATCATCTCACAGAGTTACAGCTTTCCCCTCAAGAAGCCTTTCGCTAAGACAGTTCTTGTGGAATTGGCAAAGTGATATTTGGAAGCCCATAGAGGGCTATGGTGAAAAAGGAAATATCCTCAGATGAAATCTGTAAGAAGCTTTCTGAGAAACTGCTTAGTGTTCTGTTAATTCATCTCACAGAGTTACATGTGTATTTCGTGGATCTCCTTGTTAGCCTTATTTCTGTGGAGTCTGAGAACAGATATTTCGGATCCCATTGGAGACTATAGGGCCAAAGGAAATATCCTCCGATAACAACGAGAAAGAAGCTTTCTGAGAAACTTCTTTGTGTTCTGTGAAATCATCTCACAGTGTTACAGCTTTCCCCTCAAGAAGCCTTTCGCTAACACAGTTCTTGTGGAATTGGCAAAGTGATATTTGGAAGCCCATAGAGGGCTATGGTGAAAAAGGAAATATCCTCAGATGAAATCTGGAAAGAAGCTTTCTGAGAAACTGCTTAGTGTTCTGTTAATTCATCTCACAGAGTTACTTGTGTGTTTCGTGGATATCTTTGCTAGCCTTATTTCTGTGGAATCTCAGAACAGATATTTCGGATCCCTTTGAAAACTATAGGGTCAAAGGAAATATCCTCCGATAACAAACAGAAAGAAGCTTTCTGAGAAACTTCTTTGTGTTCTGTGAAATCATCTCACAGAGTTACAGCTTTCCCCTCAAGAAGCCTTTCGCTAAGACAGTTCTTGTGGAATTGGCAAAGTGATATTTGGAAGCCCATAGAGGGCTATGTTGAAAAAGGAAATATCCTCACAGGAAATCTGGAAAGAAGCTTTCTGAGAAACTGCTTAGTGTTCTGTTAATTCATCTCACAGAGTTACATGTGTATTTCGTGGATCTCTTTGCTAGACTTATTTCTGTGGAATCTGAGAACAGATATTTCGGATCCCTTTGAAAACTATAGGGCCAAAGGAAATATCCTCCGATAACAAAGAGAAAGAAGCTTTCTGAGAAACTTCTTTGTGTTCTGTGAAATCATCTCACAGAGTTACAGCATTCCGCTCAGGAAGCCTTTCGCTAAGACAGTTCTTGTGTAATTGGCAAAGTGATATTTGGAAGCCCATAGAGGGCTATGGTGAAAAAGGAAATATCCTCAGATGAAATCTGGAAAGAAGCTTTCTGAGAAACTGCTTAGTGTTCTGTTAATTCATCTCACAGAGTTACATGTGTATTTCGTGGATCTCTTTGGTAGCCTTATTTCTGTGGAATCTGAGAACAGATATTTCGGATCGTTCTGAAGATTATAGGGCCAAAGGAAATATCCTCCCATAACAAACAGAAAGAAGCTTTCTGAGAAACTTCTTTGTGTTCTGTGAAATCATCTCACAGAGTTACAGCTTTCCCCTCAAGAAGCCTTTCGCTAAGACAGTTCTTGTGGAATTGGCAAAGTGATATTTGGAAGCCCATAGAGGGCTATGGTGAAAAAGGAAATATCCTCAGATGAAATCTGGAAAGAAGCTTTCTGAGAAACTGCTTAGTGTTCTGTTAATTCATCTCACAGAGTTACATGTGTGTTTCGTGGATCTCTTTGCTAGCCTTATTTCTGTGGAATCTGAGAACAGATACTTCGGATCCCTTTGAAAACTATAGGGTCAAAGGAAATATCCTCCGATAACAAAGAGAAAGAAGCTTTCTGAGAAACTTCTTTGTGTTCTGTGAAATCATCTCACAGAGTTACAGCTTTCCCCTCAAGAAGCCTTTCGCTAAGACAGTTCTTGTGGAATTGGCAAAGTGATATTTGGAAGCCCATAGAGGGCTATGGTGAAAAAGGAAATATCCTCACAGGAAATCTGGAAAGAAGCTTTCTGAGAAACTGCTTAGTGTTCTGTTAATTCATCCCACAGAGTTACATGTGTATTTCGTGGATCTCTTTGCTAGCCTTATTTCTGTGGAATCTGAGAACAGATATTTTGGATCCCTTTGAAAACTATAGGGCCAAAGGAAATATCCTCCGATAACAAAGAGAAAGAAGCTTTCTGAGAAACTTCTTTGTGTTCTGTGAAATCATCTCACAGAGTTACAGCTTTCCGCTCAAGAAGCCTTTCGCTAAGACAGTTCTTGTGGAATTGGCAAAGTGATATTTGGAAGCCCATAGAGGGCTATGGTGAAATAGGAAATATCCTCAGATGAAATCTGGAAAGAAGCTTTCTGAGAAACTGCTTAGTGTTCTGTTAATTCATCTCACAGAGTTACATGTGTATTTCGTTGATCTCTTTGCTAGCCTTATTTCTGTGGAATCTGAGAACAGATATTTCGGATCGCTCTGAAGACTATAGGGCCAAAGGAAATATCCTCCCATAACAAAGAGAAAGAAGCTTTCTGAGAAACTTCTTTGTGTTCTGTGAAATCATCTCACAGAGTTACAGCTTTCCCCTCAAGAAGCCTTTCGCTAAGACAGTTCTTGTGGAATTGGCAAAGTGATATTTGGAAGCCCATAGAGGGCTATGGTGAAAAAGGAAATATCCTCACAGGAAATCTGGAAAGAAGCTTTATGAGAAACTGCTTAGTGTTCTGTTAATTCATCCCACAGAGTTACATGTGTATTTCGTGGATCTCTTTGCTAGCCTTATTTCTCTGGAATCTGAGAACAGATATTTCGGATCCCTTTGAAAACTATAGGGCCAAAGGAAATATCCTCCGATAACAAAGAGAAAGAAGCTTTCTGAGAAACTTCTTTGTGTTCTGTGAAATCATCTCACAGAGTTACAGCTTTCCGCTCAAGAAGCCTTTCGCTAAGACAGTTCTTGTGGAATTGGCAAAGTGATATCTGGAAGCCCATAGAGGGCTATGGTGAAAAAGGAAATATCCTCAGATGAAATCTGGAAAGAAGCTTTCTGAGAAACTGCTTAGTGTTCTGTTAATTCATCTCACAGAGTTACATGTGTATTTCGTGGATCTCTTTGCTAGCCTTATTTCTGTGGAATCTGAGAACAGATATTTTGGATCGCTCTGAAGACTATAGGGCCAAAGGAAATATCCTCCCATAACAAAGAGAAAGAAGCTTTCTGAGAAACTTCTTTGTGTTCTGTGAAATCATCTCACAGAGTTACAGCTTTCCGCTCAGGAAGACTTTCGCTAAGACAGTTCTTGTGGAATTGGCAAAGTGATATTTGGAAGCCCATAGAGGGCTATGGTGAAAAAGGAAATATCCTCAGATGAAATCTGGAAAGAAGCTTTCTGAGAAACTGCTTAGTGTTCTGTTAATTCATCTCACAGAGTTACATGTGTATTTCGTGGATCTCTTTGCTAGCCTTATTTCTGTGGAATCTGAGAACAGATATTTCGGATCGCTCTGAAGACTATAGGGCCAAAGGAAATATCCTCCCATAACAAACAGAAAGAAGCTTTCTGAGAAACTTCTTTGTATTCTGTGAAATCATCTCACAGAGTTACAGCTTTCCCCTCAAGAAGCCTTTCGCTAAGACAGTTCTTGTGGAATTGGCAAAGTGATATTTGGAAGCCCCTAGAGGGCTATGGTGAAAAAGGAAATATCCTCACAGGAAATCTGGAAAGAAGCTTTCTGAGAAACTGCTTAGTGTTCTGTTAATTCATCTCACAGAGTTACATGTGTATTTCGTGGATCTCTTTGCTAGCCTTATTTCTGTGGAATCTGAGAACAGATATTTCGGATCCCTTTGAAAACTATAGGGCCAAAGGAAATATCCTCCGATAACAAAGAGAAAGAAGCTTTCTGAGAAACTTCTTTGTGTTCTGTGAAATCATCTCACAGAGTTACAGCATTCCGCTCAGGAAGCCTTTCGCTAAGACAGTTCTTGTGGAATTGGCAAAGTGATATTTGGAAGTCCATAGAGGGCTATGGTGAAAAAGGAAATATCCTCAGATGAAATCTGGAAAGAAGCTTTCTGAGAAACTGCTTAGTGTTCTGTTAATTCATCTCACAGAGTTACATGTGTATTTCGTTGATCTCTTTGCTAGCCTTATTTCTGTGGAATCTGAGAACAGATATTTCGGATCGCTCTGAAGACTATAGGGCCAAAGGAAATATCCTCCCATAACAAACAGAAAGAAGCTTTCTGAGAAACTTCTTTGTTTTCTGTGAAATCTTCTCACAGAGTTACAGCTTTCCCCTCAAGAAGCCTTTCGCTAAGACAGTTCTTGTGGAATTGGCAAAGTGATATTTGGAAGCCCATAGAGGGCTATGGTGAAAAAGGAAATATCCTCAGATGAAATCTGTAAGAAGCTTTCTGAGAAACTGCTTAGTGTTCTGTTAATTCATCTCACAGAGTTACATGTGTATTTCGTGGATCTCCTTGCTAGCCTTATTTCTGTGGTGTCTGAGAACAGATATTTCGGATCCCATTGGAGACTATAGGGCCAAAGGAAATATCCTCCGATAACAAAGAGAAAGAAGCTTTCTGAGAAACTTCTTTGTGTTCTGTGAAATCATCTCACAGAGTTACAGCTTTCCCCTCAAGAAGCCTTTCGCTAAGACAGTTCTTGTGGAATTGGCAAAGTGATATTTGGAAGCCCATAGAGGGCTATGGTGAAAAAGGAAATATCCTCAGATGAAATCTGGAAAGAATCTTTCTGAGAAACTGCTTAGTGTTCTGTTAATTCATCTCACAGAGTTACATGTGTATTTCGTGGATCTCTTTGCTAGCCTTATTTCTGTGGAATCTGAGAACAGATATTTCGGATCCCTTTGAAAACTATAGGGCCAAAGGAAGTATCCTCCGATAACAAAGAGAAAGAAGCTTTCTGAGAAACTTCTTTGTGTTCTGTGAAATCATCTCACAGAGTTACAGCTTTCCGCTCAAGAAGCCTTTCGCTAAGACAGTTCTTGTGGAATTGGCAAAGTGATATTTGGAAGCCCATAGAGGTCTATGGTGAAAAAGGAAATATCCTCAGATGAAATCTGGAAAGAAGCTTTCTGAGAAACTGCTTAGTGTTCTGATAATTCATCTCACAGAGTTACATGTGTATTTCGTGGATCTCTTTGCTAGCCTTATTTCTGTGGAATCTGAGAACAGATATTTCGGATCGCTCTGAAGACTATAGGGCCAAAGGAAATATCCTCCCATAACAAACAGAAAGAAGCTTTCTGAGAAACTTCTTTGTGTTCTGTGAAATCATCTCACAGAGTTACAGCTTTACCCTCAAGAAGCCTTTCGCTAAGACAGTTCTTGTGGAATTGGCAAAGTGATATTTTGAAGCCCATAGAGGGCTATGGTGAAAAAGGAAATATCCTCAGATGAAATCTGGAAAGAAGCTTTCTGAGAAACTGCTTAGTGTTCTGTTAATTCATCTCACAGAGTTACATGTGTATTTCGTGGATCTCTTTGCTAGCCTTATTTCTGTGGAATCTGAGAACAGATATTTCGGATCCCTTTGAAAACTATAGGGCCAAAGGAAGTATCCTCCGATAACAAAGAGAAAGAAGCTTTCTGAGCAACTTCTTTGTGTTCTGTGAAATCATCTCACAGAGTTACAGCTTTCCCCTCAAGAAGCCTTTCGCTAAGACAGTTCTTGTGGAATTGGCAAAGTGATATTTGGAAGCCCATAGAGGGCTATGGTGAAAAAGGAAATATCCTCAGATGAAATCTGGAAAGAAGCTTTCTGAGAAACTGCTTAGTGTTCTGTTAATTCATCTCACAGAGTTACATGTGTATTTCGTGGATCTCTTTGCTAGCCTTATTTCTGTGGAATCTGAGAACAGATATTTCGGATCGCTCTGAACACTATAGGGCCAAAGGAAATATCCTCCAATAACAAACAGAAAGAAGCTTTCTGAGAAACTTCTTTGTTTTCTGTGAAATCTTCTCACAGAGTTACAGCTTTCCCCTCAAGAAGCCTTTCGCTAAGACAGTTCTTTTGGAATTGGCAAAGTGATATTTGGAATCCCATAGAGGGCTATGGTGAAAAAGGAAATATCCTCACAGGAAATCTGGAAAGAAGCTTTCTGAGAAACTGCTTAGTGTTCTGTTAATTCATCTCACAGAGTTACATGTGTATTTCGTGGATCTCTTTGCTAGCCTTATTTCTGTGGAATCTGAGAACAGATATTTCGGATCGCTCTGAAGACTATAGGGCCAAAGGAAATATCCTCCCATAAGAAACAGAAAGAAGCTTTCTGAGAAACTTCTTTGTGTTCTGTGAAATCTTCTCACAGAGTTACAGCTTTCCCCTCAAGAAGCCTTTCGCTAAGACAGTTCTTGTGGAATTGGCAAAGTGATATTTGGAAGCCCATAGAGGGCTATGGTGAAAAAGGAAATATCCTCAGATGAAATCTGTAAGAAGCTTTCTGAGAAACTGCTTAGTGTTCTGTTAATTCATCTCACAGAGTTACATGTGTATTTCGTGGATCTCCTTGCTAGCCTTATTTCTGTGGAGTCTGAGAACAGGTATTTCGGATCCCATTGGAGACTATAGGGCCAAAGGAAATATCCTCCGATAACAAAGAGAAAGAAGCTTTCTGAGAAACTTCTTTGTGTTCTGTGAAATCATCTCACAGAGTTACAGCTTTCCCCTCAAGAAGCCTTTCGCTAAGACAGTTCTTGTGGAATTGGCAAAGTGATATTTGGAAGCCCATAGAGGGCTATGGTGAAAAAGGAAATATCCTCACATGAAATCTGGAAAGAAGCTTTCTGAGAAACTGCTTAGTGTTCTGTTAATTCATCTCACAGAGTTACATGTGTATTTCGTGGATCTCTTTGCTAGCCTTATTTCTGTGGAATCTGAGAACAGATATTTCGGATCCCTTTGAAAACTATAGGGCCAAAGGAAATATCCTCCGATAACAAAGAGAAAGAAGCTTTCTGAGAAACTTCTTTGTGTTCTGTGAAATCATCTCACAGAGTTACAGCTTTCCCCTCAAGAAGCCTTTCGCTAAGACAGTTCTTGTGGAATTGGCAAAGTGATATTTGGAAGCCCATAGAGGGCTATGGTGAAAAAGGAAATATCCTCACAGGAAATCTGGAAAGAAGCTTTCTGAGAAACTGCTTAGTGTTCTGTTAATTCATCCCACAGAGTTACATGTGTATTTCGTGGATCTCTTTGCTAGACTTATTTCTGTGGAATCTGAGAACAGATATTTCGGATCCCTTTGAAAACTATAGGGCCAAAGGAAATATCCTCCGATAACAAAGAGAAAGAAGCTTTCTGAGAAACTTCTTTGTGTTCTGTGAAATCATCTCACAGAGTTACAGCATTCCGCTCAGGAAGCCTTTCGCTAAGACAGTTCTTGTGGAATTGGCAAAGTGATATTTGGAAGCCCATAGAGGGCTATGGTGAAAAAGGAAATATCCTCAGATGAAATCTGGAAAGAAGCTTTCTGAGAAACTGCTTAGTGTTCTGTTAATTCATCTCACAGAGTTACATGTGTATTTCGTGGATCTCTTTGGTAGCCTTATTTCTGTGGAATCTGAGAACAGATATTTCGGATCGTTCTGAAGATTATAGGGCCAAAGGAAATATCCTCCCATAACAAACAGAAAGAAGCTTTCTGAGAAACTTCTTTGTGTTCTGTGAAATCGTCTCACAGAGTTACAGCTTTCCCCTCAAGAAGCCTTTCGCTAAGACAGTTCTTGTGGAATTGGCAAAGTGATATTTGGAAGCCCATAGAGGGCTATGGTGAAAAAGGAAATATCCTCAGATGAAATCTGGAAAGAAGCTTTCTGAGAAACTGCTTAGTGTTCTGTTAATTCATCTCACAGAGTTACATGTGTGTTTCGTGGATCTCTTTGCTAGCCTTATTTCTGTGGAATCTGAGAACAGATACTTCGGATCCCTTTGAAAACTATAGGGTCAAAGGAAATATCCTCCGATAACAAAGAGAAAGAAGCTTTCTGAGAAACTTCTTTGTGTTCTGTGAAATCATCTCACAGAGTTACAGCTTTCCCCTCAAGAAGCCTTTCGCTAAGACAGTTCTTGTGGAATTGGCAAAGTGATATTTGGAAGCCCATAGAGGGCTATGGTGAAAAAGGAAATATCCTCACAGGAAATCTGGAAAGAAGCTTTCTGAGAAACTGCTTAGTGTTCTGTTAATTCATCCCACAGAGTTACATGTGTATTTCGTGGATCTCTTTGCTAGCCTTATTTCTGTGGAATCTGAGAACAGATATTTTGGATCCCTTTGAAAACTATAGGGCCAAAGGAAATATCCTCCGATAACAAAGAGAAAGAAGCTTTCTGAGAAACTTCTTTGTGTTCTGTGAAATCATCTCACAGAGTTACAGCTTTCCGCTCAAGAAGCCTTTCGCTAAGACAGTTCTTGTGGAATTGGCAAAGTGATATTTGGAAGCCCATAGAGGGCTATGGTGAAATAGGAAATATCCTCAGATGAAATCTGGAAAGAAGCTTTCTGAGAAACTGCTTAGTGTTCTGTTAATTCATCTCACAGAGTTACATGTGTATTTCGTTGATCTCTTTGCTAGCCTTATTTCTGTGGAATCTGAGAACAGATATTTCGGATCGCTCTGAAGACTATAGGGCCAAAGGAAATATCCTCCCATAACAAAGAGAAAGAAGCTTTCTGAGAAACTTCTTTGTGTTCTGTGAAATCATCTCACAGAGTTACAGCTTTCACCTCAAGAAGCCTTTCGCTAAGACAGTTCTTGTGGAATTGGCAAAGTGATATTTGGAAGCCCATAGAGGGCTATGGTGAAAAAGGAAATATCCTCACAGGAAATCTGGAAAGAAGCTTTATGAGAAACTGCTTAGTGTTCTGTTAATTCATCCCACAGAGTTACATGTGTATTTCGTGGATCTCTTTGCTAGCCTTATTTCTCTGGAATCTGAGAACAGATATTTCGGATCCCTTTGAAAACTATAGGGCCAAAGGAAATATCCTCCGATAACAAAGAGAAAGAAGCTTTCTGAGAAACTTCTTTGTGTTCTGTGAAATCATCTCACAGAGTTACAGCTTTCCGCTCAAGAAGCCTTTCGCTAAGACAGTTCTTGTGGAATTGGCAAAGTGATATTTGGAAGCCCATAGAGGGCTATGGTGAAAAAGGAAATATCCTCAGATGAAATCTGGAAAGAAGCTTTCTGAGAAACTGCTTAGTGTTCTGTTAATTCATCTCACAGAGTTACATGTGTATTTCGTGGATCTCTTTGCTAGCCTTATTTCTGTGGAATCTGAGAACAGATATTTTGGATCGCTCTGAAGACTATAGGGCCAAAGGAAATATCCTCCCATAACAAAGAGAAAGAAGCTTTCTGAGAAACTTCTTTGTGTTCTGTGAAATCATCTCACAGAGTTACAGCTTTCCGCTCAGGAAGACTTTCGCTAAGACAGTTCTTGTGGAATTGGCAAAGTGATATTTGGAAGCCCATAGAGGGCTATGGTGAAAAAGGAAATATCCTCAGATGAAATCTGGAAAGAAGCTTTCTGAGAAACTGCTTAGTGTTCTGTTAATTCATCTCACAGAGTTACATGTGTATTTCGTGGATCTCTTTGCTAGCCTTATTTCTGTGGAATCTGAGAACAGATATTTCGGATCGCTCTGAAGACTATAGGGCCAAAGGAAATATCCTCCCATAACAAACAGAAAGAAGCTTTCTGAGAAACTTCTTTGTATTCTGTGAAATCATCTCACAGAGTTACAGCTTTCCCCTCAAGAAGCCTTTCGCTAAGACAGTTCTTGTGGAATTGGCAAAGTGATATTTGGAAGCCCCTAGAGGGCTATGGTGAAAAAGGAAATATCCTCACAGGAAATCTGGAAAGAAGCTTTCTGAGAAACTGCTTAGTGTTCTGTTAATTCATCTCACAGAGTTACATGTGTATTTCGTGGATCTCTTTGCTAGCCTTATTTCTGTGGAATCTGAGAACAGATATTTCGGATCCCATTGAAAACTATAGGGCCAAAGGAAATATCCTCCGATAACAAAGAGAAAGAAGCTTTCTGAGAAACTTCTTTGTGTTCTGTGAAATCATCTCACAGAGTTACAGCATTCCGCTCAGGAAGCCTTTCGCTAAGACAGTTCTTGTGGAATTGGCAAAGTGATATTTGGAAGCCCATAGAGGGCTATGGTGAAAAAGGAAATATCCTCAGATGAAATCTGTAAGAAGCTTTCTGAGAAACTGCTTAGTGTTCTGTTAATTCATCTCACAGAGTTACATGTGTATTTCGTGGATCTCCTTGCTAGCCTTATTTCTGTGGTGTCTGAGAACAGATATTTCGGATCCCATTGGAGACTATAGGGCCAAAGGAAATATCCTCCGATAACAAAGAGAAAGAAGCTTTCTGAGAAACTTCTTTGTGTTCTGTGAAATCATCTCACAGAGTTACAGCTTTCCCCTCAAGAAGCCTTTCGCTAAGACAGTTCTTGTGGAATTGGCAAAGTGATATTTGGAAGCCCATAGAGGGCTATGGTGAAAAAGGAAATATCCTCAGATGAAATCTGGAAAGAATCTTTCTGAGAAACTGCTTAGTGTTCTGTTAATTCATCTCACAGAGTTACATGTGTATTTCGTGGATCTCTTTGCTAGCCTTATTTCTGTGGAATCTGAGAACAGATATTTCGGATCCCTTTGAAAACTATAGGGCCAAAGGAAGTATCCTCCGATAACAAAGAGAAAGAAGCTTTCTGAGAAACTTCTTTGTGTTCTGTGAAATCATCTCACAGAGTTACAGCTTTCCGCTCAAGAAGCCTTTCGCTAAGACAGTTCTTGTGGAATTGGCAAAGTGATATTTGGAAGCCCATAGAGGTCTATGGTGAAAAAGGAAATATCCTCAGATGAAATCTGGAAAGAAGCTTTCTGAGAAACTGCTTAGTGTTCTGATAATTCATCTCACAGAGTTACATGTGTATTTCGTGGATCTCTTTGCTAGCCTTATTTCTGTGGAATCTGAGAACAGATATTTCGGATCGCTCTGAAGACTATAGGGCCAAAGGAAATATCCTCCCATAACAAACAGAAAGAAGCTTTCTGAGAAACTTCTTTGTGTTCTGTGAAATCATCTCACAGAGTTACAGCTTTACCCTCAAGAAGCCTTTCGCTAAGACAGTTCTTGTGGAATTGGCAAAGTGATATTTTGAAGCCCATAGAGGGCTATGGTGAAAAAGGAAATATCCTCAGATGAAATCTGGAAAGAAGCTTTCTGAGAAACTGCTTAGTGTTCTGTTAATTCATCTCACAGAGTTACATGTGTATTTCGTGGATCTCTTTGCTAGCCTTATTTCTGTGGAATCTGAGAACAGATATTTCGGATCCCTTTGAAAACTATAGGGCCAAAGGAAGTATCCTCCGATAACAAAGAGAAAGAAGCTTTCTGAGCAACTTCTTTGTGTTCTGTGAAATCATCTCACAGAGTTACAGCTTTCCCCTCAAGAAGCCTTTCGCTAAGACAGTTCTTGTGGAATTGGCAAAGTGATATTTGGAAGCCCATAGAGGGCTATGGTGAAAAAGGAAATATCCTCAGATGAAATCTGGAAAGAAGCTTTCTGAGAAACTGCTTAGTGTTCTGTTAATTCATCTCACAGAGTTACATGTGTATTTCGTGGATCTCTTTGCTAGCCTTATTTCTGTGGAATCTGAGAACAGATATTTCGGATCGCTCTGAACACTATAGGGCCAAAGGAAATATCCTCCAATAACAAACAGAAAGAAGCTTTCTGAGAAACTTCTTTGTTTTCTGTGAAATCTTCTCACAGAGTTACAGCTTTCCCCTCAAGAAGCCTTTCGCTAAGACAGTTCTTTTGGAATTGGCAAAGTGATATTTGGAAGCCCATAGAGGGCTATGGTGAAAAAGGAAATATCCTCACAGGAAATCTGGAAAGAAGCTTTCTGAGAAACTGCTTAGTGTTCTGTTAATTCATCTCACAGAGTTACATGTGTATTTCGTGGATCTCTTTGCTAGCCTTATTTCTGTGGAATCTGAGAACAGATATTTCGGATCGCTCTGAAGACTATAGGGCCAAAGGAAATATCCTCCCATAAGAAACAGAAAGAAGCTTTCTGAGAAACTTCTTTGTGTTCTGTGAAAACTTCTCACAGAGTTACAGCTTTCCCCTCAAGAAGCCTTTCGCTAAGACAGTTCTTGTGGAATTGGCAAAGTGATATTTGGAAGCCCATAGAGGGCTATGGTGAAAAAGGAAATATCCTCAGATGAAATCTGTAAGAAGCTTTCTGAGAAACTGCTTAGTGTTCTGTTAATTCATCTCACAGAGTTACATGTGTATTTCGTGGATCTCCTTGCTAGCCTTATTTCTGTGGAGTCTGAGAACAGGTATTTCGGATCCCATTGGAGACTATAGGGCCAAAGGAAATATCCTCCGATAACAAAGAGAAAGAAGCTTTCTGAGAAACTTCTTTGTGTTCTGTGAAATCATCTCACAGAGTTACAGCTTTCCCCTCAAGAAGCCTTTCGCTAAGACAGTTCTTGTGGAATTGGCAAAGTGATATTTGGAAGCCCATAGAGGGCTATGGTGAAAAAGGAAATATCCTCAGATGAAATGTGGAAAGAAGCTTTCTGAGAAACTGCTTAGTGTTCTGTTAATTCATCTCACAGAGTTACATGTGTATTTCGTGGATCTCTTTGCTAGCCTTATTTCTGTGGAATCTGAGAACAGATATTTCGGATCCCTTTGAAAACTATAGGGCCAAAGGAAATATCCTCCGATAACAAAGAGAAAGAAGCTTTCTGAGAAACTTCTTTGTGTTCTGTGAAATCATCTCACAGAGTTACAGCTTTCCCCTCAAGAAGCCTTTCGCTAAGACAGTTCTTGTGGAATTGGCAAAGTGATATTTGGAAGCCCATAGAGGGCTATGGTGAAAAAGGAAATATCCTCACAGGAAATCTGGAAAGAAGCTTTCTGAGAAACTGCTTAGTGTTCTGTTAATTCATCCCACAGAGTTACATGTGTATTTCGTGGATCTCTTTGCTAGCCTTATTTCTGTGGAATCTGAGAACAGATATTTCGGATCCCATTGGAGACTATAGGGCCAAAGGAAATATCCTCCGATAACAAAGAGAAAGAAGCTTACTGAGAAACTTCTTTGTGTTCTGTGAAATCATCTCACAGAGTTACAGCTTTCCGCTCAAGAAGCCTTTCGCTAAGACAGTTCTTGTGGAATTGGCAAAGTGATATTTGGAAGCCCATAGAGGGCTATGGTGAAAAAGGAAATATCCTCAGATGAAATCTGGAAAGAAGCTTTCTGAGAAACTGCTTAGTGTTCTGTTAATTCATCTCACAGAGTTACATGTGTATTTCGTGGATCTCTTTGCTAGACTTATTTCTGTGGAATCTGAGAACAGATATTTCGGATCGCTCTGAAGACTATAGGGCCAAAGGAAATATCCTCCCATAACAAAGAGAAAGAAGCTTTCTGAGAAACTTCTTTGTGTTCTGTGAAATCATCTCACCGAGTTACAGCTTTCCGCTCAGGAAGCCTTTCGCTAAGACAGTTCTTGTGGAATTGGCAAAGTGATATTTGGAAGCCCATAGAGGGCTCTGGTGAAAAAGGAAATATCCTCAGATGAAATCTGGAAAGAAGCTTTCTGAGAAACTGCTTAGTGTTCTGTTAATTCATCTCACAGAGTTACATGTGTATTTCGTGGATCTCTTTGCTAGCCTTATTTCTGTGGAATCTGAGAACAGATATTTCGGATCGCTCTGAAGACTATAGGGCCAAAGGAAATATCCTCCCATAACAAACAGAAAGAAGCTTTCTGAGAATCTTCTTTGTGTTCTGTGAAATCATCTCAGAGAGTTACAGCTTTCCCCTCAAGAAGCCTTTCGCTAAGACAGTTCTTGTGGAATTGGCAAAGTGATATTTGGAAGCCCCTAGAGGGCTATGGTGAAAAAGGAAATATCCTCACAGGATATCTGGAAAGAAGCTTTCTGAGAAACTGCTTAGTGTTCTGTTAATTCATCTCACAGAGTTACATGTGTATTTCGTGGATCTCTTTGCTAGACTTATTTCTGTGGAATCTGAGAACAGATATTTCGGATCCCTTTGAAAACTATAGGGCCAAAGGAAATATCCTCCGATAACAAAGAGAAAGAAGCTTTCTGAGAAACTTCTTTGTGTTCTGTGAAATCATCTCACAGAGTTACAGCATTCGGCTCAGGAAGCCTTTCGCTAAGACAGTTCTTGTGGAATTGGCAAAGTGATATTTGGAAGCCCATAGAGGGCTACGGTGAAAAAGGATATATCCTCAGATGAAATCTGGAAAGAAGCTTTCTGAGAAACTGCTTAGTGTTCTGTTAATTCATCTCACAGAGTTACATGTGTATTTCGTGGATCTCTTTGCTAGCCTTATTTCTGTGGAATCTGAGAACAGATATTTCGGATCCCATTGGAGACTATAGGGCCAAAGGAAATATCCTCCCATAACAAACAGAAAGAAGCTTTCTGAGAAACTTCTTTGTTTTCTGTGAAATCTTCTCACAGAGTTACAGCTTTCCCCTCAAGAAGCCTTTCGCTAAGACAGTTCTTGTGGAATTGGCAAAGTGATATTTGGAAGCCCACAGAGGGCTATGGTGAAAAAGGAAATATCCTCAGATGAAATCTGTAAGAAGCTTTCTGAGAAACTGCTTAGTGTTCTGTTAATTCATCTCACAGAGTTACATGTGTATTTCGTGGATCTCCTTGCTAGCGTTATTTCTGTGGAGTCTGAGAACAGGTATTTCGGATCCCATTGGAGACTATAGGGCCAAAGGAAATATCCTCCGATAACAAAGAGAAAGAAGATTTCTGAGAAACTTCTTTGTGTTCTGTGAAATCATCACACAGAGTTACATCTTTCCCCTCAAGAAGCCTTTCGCTAAGACAGTTCTTGTGGAATTGGCAAAGTGATATTTGGAAGCCCATAGAGGGCTATGGTGAAAAAGGAAATATCCTCAGATGAAATCTGGAAAGAATCTTTCTGAGAAACTGCTTAGTGTTCTGTTAATTCATCTCACAGAGTTACATGTGTATTTCGTGGATCTCTTTGCTAGCCTTATATCTGTGGAATCTGAGAACAGATATTTCGGATCCCTTTGAAAACTATAGGGCCAAAGGAAGTATCCTCCGATAACAAAGAGAAAGAAGCTTTCTGAGAAACTTCTTTGTGTTCTGTGAAATCATCTCACAGAGTTACAGCTTTCCCCTCAAGAAGCCTTTCGCTAAGACAGTTCTTGTGGAATTGGCAAAGTGATATTTGGAAGCCCATAGAGGGCTATGGTGAAAAAGGAAATATCCTCACATGAAATCTGGAAAGAAGCTTTCTGAGAAACTGCTTAGTGTTCTGTTAATTCATCTCACAGGGTTATATGTGTATTTCGTGGATCTCTTTGCTAGCCTTATTTCTGTGGAATCTGAGAACAGATATTTCGGATCCCTTTGAAAACTATAGGGCCAAAGGAAATATCCTCCGATAACAAAGAGAAAGAAGCTTTCTGAGAAACTTCTTTGTGTTCTGTGAAATCATCTCACAGAGTTACAGCTTTCCGCTCAGGAAGCCTTTCGCTAAGACAGTTCTTGTGGAATTGGCAAAGTGATATTTGGAAGCCCATAGTGGGCTATGCTGAAAAACGAAATATCCTCAGATGAAATCTGGAAAGAAGCTTTCTGAGAAACTGCTTAATGTTCTGTTAATTCATCTCACAGAGTTACATGTGTATTTCGTGGATCTGTTTGCTAGCCTTATTTCTGTGGAATCTGAGAACAGATATTTCGGATCCCTTTGAAAACTATAGGGCCAAAGGAAATATCCTCCGATAACAAAGAGAAAGAAGCTTTCTGAGAAACTTCTTTGTGTTCTGTGAAATCATCTCACAGAGTTACAGCATTCGGCTCAGGAAGCCTTTCGCTAAGACAGTTCTTGTGGAATTGGCAAAGTGATATTTGGAAGCCCATAGAGGGCTATGGTGAAAAAGGAAATATCCTCAGATGAAATCTGGAAAGAAGCTTTCTGAGAAACTGCTTAGTGTTCTGTTAATTCATCTCACAGAGTTACATGTGTATTTCGTGGATCTCTTTGCTAGCCTTATTTCTGTGGAACCTGAGAACAGATATTTCGGATCGCTCTGAAGACTATAGGGCCAAAGGAAATATCCTCCCATAACAAAGAGAAAGAAGCTTTCTGAGAAACTTCTTTGTGTTCTCTGAAATCATCTCACAGAGTTACAGCTTTCCCCTCAAGAAGCCTTTCGCTAAGACAGTTCTTGTGGAATTGGCAAAGTGATATTTGGAAGCCCTTAGAGGGCTATGGTGAAAAAGGAAATATCCTCAGATGAAATCTGGAAAGAAGCTTTCTGAGAAACTGCTTAGTATTCTGTTAATTCATCTCACAGAGTTACATGTGTATTTCGTTGATTTCTTTGCTAGCCTTATTTCTGTGGAATCTGAGAACAGATATTTCGGATCGCTCTGAAGACTATAGGGCCAAAGGAAATATCCTCCCATAACAAACAGAAAGAAGCTTTCTGAAAAACTTCTTTGTTTTCTGTGAAATCATCTCACAGAGTTACAGCTTTCCCCTCAAGAAGCCTTTCGCTAAGACAGTTCTTGTGGAATTGGCAAAGTGATATTTGGAAGCCCATAGAGGGCTATGGTGAAAAAGGAAATATCCTCAGATGAAATCTGTAAGAAGCTTTCTGAGAAACTGCTTAGTGTTCTGTTAATTCATCTCACAGAGTTACATGTGTATTTCGTGGATCTCCTTGCTAGCCTTATTTCTGTGGAGTCTGAGAACAGATATTTCAGATCCCATTGGAGACTATAGGGCCAAAGGATATATCCTCCGATAACAAAGAGAAAGAAGCTTTCTGAGAAACTTCTTTGTGTTCTGTGAAATCATCTTACAGAGTTACAGCTTTCCCCTCAAGAAGCCTTTCGCTAAGACAGTTCTTGTGGAATTGGCAAAGTGATATTTTGAAGCCCATAGAGGGCTATGGTGAAAAAGGAAATATCCTCAGATGAAATCTGGAAAGAAGCTTTCTGAGAAATTGCTTAGTGTTCTGTTAATTCATCTCACAGAGTTACATGTGTATTTCGTGGATCTCCTTGCTAGCGTTATTTCTGTGGAGTCTGAGAACAGGTATTTCGGATCCCATTGGAGACTATAGGGCCAAAGGAAATATCCTCCGATAACAAAGAGAAAGAAGCTTTCTGAGAAACTTCTTTGTGTTCTGTGAAATCATCTCACAGAGTTACATCTTTCCCCTCAAGAAGCCTTTCGCTAAGACAGTTCTTGTGGAATTGGCAAAGTGATATTTGGAAGCCCATAGAGGGCTATGGTGAAAAAGGAAATATCCTCACATGAAATCTGGAAAGAAGCTTTCTGAGAAACTGCTTAGTGTTCTGTTAATTCATCTCACAGAGTTACATGTGCATTTCGTGGATCTCTTTGCTAGCCTTATATCTGTGGAATCTGAGAACAGATATTTCGGATCCCTTTGAAAACTATAGGGCCAAAGGAAGTATCCTTCGATAACAAAGAGAAAGAAGCTTTCTGAGAAACTTCTTTGTGTTCTGTGAAATCATCTCACAGAGTTACAGCTTTCCCCTCAAGAAGCCTTTCGCTAAGACAGTTCTTGTGGAATTGGCAAAGTGATATTTGGAAGCCCATAGAGGGCTATGGTGAAAAAGGAAATATCCTCACATGAAATCTGGAAAGAAGCTTTCTGAGAAACTGCTTAGTGTTCTGTTAATTCATCTCACAGAGTTATATGTGTATTTCGTGGATCTCTTTGCTAGCCTTATTTCTGTGGAATCTGAGGACAGATATTTCGGATCCCTTTGAAAACTATAGGGCCAAAGGAAATATCCTCCGATAACAAAGAGAAAGAAGCTTTCTGAGAAACTTCTTTGTGTTCTGTGAAATCATCTCACAGAGTTACAGCTTTCCGCTCAGGAAGCCTTTCGCTAAGACAGTTCTTGTGGAATTGGCAAAGTGATATTTGGAAGCCCATAGAGGGCTATGGTGAAAAACGAAATATCCTCAGATGAAATCTGGAAAGAAGCTTTCTGAGAAACTGCTTAATGTTCTGTTAATTCATCTCACAGAGTTACATGTGTATTTCGTGGATCTGTTTGCTAGCCTTATTTCTGTGGAATCTGAGAACAGATATTTCGGATCCCTTTGAAAACTATAGGGCCAAAGGAAATATCCTCCGATAACAAAGAGAAAGAAGCTTTCTGAGAAACTTCTTTGTGTTCTGTGAAATCATCTCACAGAGTTACAGCATTCGGCTCAGGAAGCCTTTCGCTAAGACAGTTCTTGTGGAATTGGCAAAGTGATATTTGGAAGCCCATAGAGGGCTATGGTGAAAAAGGAAATATCCTCAGATGAAATCTGGAAAGAAGCTTTCTGAGAAACTGCTTAGTGTTCTGTTAATTCATCTCACAGAGTTACATGTGTATTTCGTGGATCTCTTTGCTAGCCTTATTTCTGTGGAATCTGAGAACAGATATTTCGGATCGCTCTGAAGACTATAGGGCCAAAGGAAATATCCTCCCATAACAAAGAGAAAGAAGCTTTCTGAGAAACTTCTTTGTGTTCTCTGAAATCATCTCACAGAGTTACAGCTTTCCCCTCAAGAAGCCTTTCGCTAAGACAGTTCTTGTGGAATAGGCAAAGTGATATTTGGAAGCCCTTAGAGGGCTATGGTGAAAAAGGAAATATCCTCAGATGAAATCTGGAAAGAAGCTTTCTGAGAAACTGCTTAGTATTCTGTTAATTCATCTCACAGAGTTACATGTGTATTTCGTTGATTTCTTTGCTAGCCTTATTTCTGTGGAATCTGAGAACAGATATTTCGGATCGCTCTGAAGACTATAGGGCCAAAGGAAATATCCTCCCATAACAAACAGAAAGAAGCTTTCTGAAAAACTTCTTTGTTTTCTGTGAAATCATCTCACAGAGTTACAGCTTTCCCCTCAAGAAGCCTTTCGCTAAGACAGTTCTTGTGGAATTGGCAAAGTGATATTTGGAAGCCCATAGAGGGCTATGGTGAAAAAGGAAATATCCTCAGATGAAATCTGTAAGAAGCTTTCTGAGAAACTGCTTAGTGTTCTGTTAATTCATCTCACAGAGTTACATGTGTATTTCGTGGATCTCCTTGCTAGCCTTATTTCTGTGGAGTCTGAGAACAGATATTTCAGATCCCATTGGAGACTATAGGGCCAAAGGATATATCCTCCGATAACAAAGAGAAAGAAGCTTTCTGAGAAACTTCTTTGTGTTCTGTGAAATCATCTTACAGAGTTACAGCTTTCCCCTCAAGAAGCCTTTCGCTAAGACAGTTCTTGTGGAATTGGCAAAGTGATATTTGGAAGCCCATAGAGGGCTATGGTGAAAAAGGAAATATCCTCAGATGAAATCTGGAAAGAAGCTTTCTGAGAAACTGCTTAGTGTTCTGTTAATTCATCTCACAGAGTTACATGTGTATTTCGTGGATCACCTTGCTAGCGTTATTTCTGTGGAATCTGAGAACAGATATTTCCGATCCCTTTGAAGACTATAGGGCCAAAGGAAATATCCTCCCATAACAAAGAGAAAGAAGCTTTCTGAGAAACTTCTTTGTTTTCTGTGAAATCATCTCACAGAGTTACAGCTTTACCCTCAAGAAGCCTTTCGCTAAGACAGTTCTTGTGGAATTGGCAAAGTGATATTTTGAAGCCCATAGAGGGCTATGGTGAAAAAGGAAATATCCTCAGATGAAATCTGGAAAGAAGCTTTCTGAGAAACTGCTTAGTGATCTGTTAATTCATCTCACAGAGTTACATGTGTATTTCGTGGATCTCTTTGCTAGCCTTATTTCTGTGGAATCTGAGAACAGATATTTCGGATCACTCTGAAGACTATAGGGCCAAAGGAAATATCCTCCCATAACAAAGAGAAAGAAGCTTTCTGAGAAACTTCTTTGTGTTCTCTGAAATCATCTCACAGAGTTACAGCTTTCCCCTCAAGAAGCCTTTCGCTAAGACAGTTCTTGTGGAATTGGCAAAGTGATATTTGGAAGCCCTTAGAGGGCTATGGTGAAAAAGGAAATATCCTCAGATGAAATCTGGAAAGAAGCTTTCTGAGAAACTGCTTAGTGTTCTGTTAATTCATCTCACAGAGTTACATGTGTATTTCGTTGATTTCTTTGCTAGCCTTATTTCTGTGGAATCTGAGAACAGATATTTCGGATCGCTCTGAAGACCATAGGGCCAAAGGAAATATCCTCCCATAACAAACAGAAAGAAGCTTTCTGAAAAACTTCTTTGTTTTCTGTGAAATCATCTCACAGAGTTACAGCTTTCCCCTCAAGAAGCCTTTCGCTAAGACAGTTCTTGTGGAATTGGCAAAGTGATATTTGGAAGCCCATAGAGGGCTATGGTGAAAAAGGAAATATCCTCAGATGAAATCTGTAAGAAGCTTTCTGAGAAACTGCTTAGTGTTCTGTTAATTCATCTCACAGAGTTACATGTGTATTTCGTGGATCTCCTTGCTAGCCTTATTTCTGTGGAGTCTGAGAACAGATATTTCAGATCCCATTGGAGACTATAGGGCCAAAGGATATATCCTCCGATAACAAAGAGAAAGAAGCTTTCTGAGAAACTTCTTTGTGTTCTGTGAAATCATCTTACAGAGTTACAGCTTTCCCCTCAAGAAGCCTTTCGCTAAGACAGTTCTTGTGGAATTGGCAAAGTGATATTTGGAAGCCCATAGAGGGCTATGGTGAAAAAGGAAATATCCTCACAGGAAATCTGGAAAGAAGCTTTCTGAGAAACTGCTTAGTGTTCTGTTAATTCATCTCACAGAGTTACATGTGTATTTCGTGGATCACCTTGCTAGCCTTATTTCTGTGGAATCTGAGAACAGATATTTCCGATCCCTTTGAAGACTATAGGGCCAAAGGAAATATCCTCCCATAACAAAGAGAAAGAAGCTTTCTGAGAAACTTCTTTGTTTTCTGTGAAATCATCTCACAGAGTTACAGCTTTACCCTCAAGAAGCCTTTCGCTAAGACAGTTCTTGTGGAATTGGCAAAGTGATATTTTGAAGCCCATAGAGGGCTATGGTGAAAAAGGAAATCTCCTCAGATGAAATCTGGAAAGAAGCTTTCTGAGAAACTGCTTAGTGTTCTGTGAATTCATCTCACAGAGTTACATGTGTATTTCGTGGATCTCTTTGCTAGCCTTATTTGTGAAGAATCTGAGAACAGATATTTCGGATCCCTTTGAAAACTATAGGGCCAAAGGAAGTATCCTCCGATAACAAAGAGAAAGAAGCTTTCTGAGAAACTTCTTTGTGTTCTGTGAAATCATCTCACAGAGTTACAGCTTTCCCCTCAAGAAGCCTTTCGCTAAGACAGTTCTTGTGGAATTGGCAAAGTGATATTTGGAAGTCCATAGAGGGCTATGGTGAAAAAGGAAATATCCTCACAGGAAATCTGGAAAGAAGCTTTCTGAGAAACTGCTTAGTGTTCTGTTAATTCATCTCACAGAGTTACATGTGTATTTCGTGGATCTCTTTGCTAGCCTTATTTCTGTGGGATCTGAGAACAGATATTTCGGATCCCTTTGAAAACTATAGGGCCAAAGGAAATATCCTCCGATAACAAAGAGAAAGAAGCTTTCTGAGAAACTTCTTTGTGTTCTGTGAAATCATCTCACAGAGTTACAGCTTTCCCCTCAAGAAGCCTTTCGCTAAGACAGTTCTTGTGGAATTGGCAAAGTGATATTTGGAAGCCCATAGAGGGCTATGGTGAAAAAGGAAATATCCTCACAGGAAATCTGGAAAGAAGCTTTCTGAGAAACTGCTTAGTGTTCTGTTAATTCATCTCACAGAGTTACATGTGTATTTCGTGGATCTCTTTGCTAGCCTTATTTCTGTGGAATCTGAGAACAGATATTTCGGATCGCTCTGAAGACTATAGGGCCAAAGGAAATATCCTCCCATAACAAACAGAAAGAAGCTTTCTGAGAAACTTCTTTGTTTTCTGTGAAATATTCTCACAGAGTTACAGCTTTCCCCTCAAGAAGCCTTTCGCTAAGACAGTTCTTGTGGAATTGGCAAAGTGATATTTGGAAGGCCATAGAGGGCTATGGTGAAAAAGGAAATATCCACAGATGAAATCTGTAAGAAGCTTTCTGAGAAACTGCTTAGTGTTCTGTTAATTCATCTCACAGAGTTACATGTGTATTTCGTGGATCTCCTTGCTAGCCTTATTTCTGTGGAGTCTGAGAACAGGTATTTCGGATCCCATTGGAGACTATAGGGCCAAAGGAAATATCCTCCGATAACAAAGAGAAAGAAGCTTTCTGAGAAACTTCTTTGTGTTCTGTGAAATCATCTCACAGAGTTACATCTTTCCCCTCAAGAAGCCTTTCGCTAAGACAGTTCTTGTGGAATTGGCAAAGTGATATTTGGAAGCCCATAGAGGGCTATGGTGAAAAAGGAAATATCCTCACAGGAAATCTGGAAAGAAGCTTTCTGAGAAACTGCTTAGTGTTCTGTTAATTCATCTCACAGAGTTACATGTGTATTTCGTGGATCTCTTTGCTAGCCTTATTTCTGTGGAATCTGAGAACAGATATTTCGGATCCCTTTGAAAACTATAGGGCCAAAGGAAGTATCCTCCGATAACAAAGAGAAAGAAGCTTTCTGAGAAAATTCTTTGTGTTCTGTGAAATCATCTCACAGAGTTACAGCTTTCCCCTCAAGAAGCCTTTCGCTAAGACAGTTCTTGTGGAATTGGCAAAGTGATATTTGGAAGCCCATAGAGGGCTATGGTGAAAAAGGAAATATCCTCAGATGAAATCTGGAAAGAAGCTTTCTGAGAAACTGCTTAGTGTTGTGTTAATTCATCTCACAGAGTTACATGTGTATTTCGTGGATCTCTTTGCTAGCCTTATTTCTGTGGAATCTGAGAACAGATATTTCGGATCCCTTTGAAAACTATAGGGCCAAAGGAAATATCCTCCGATAACAAAGAGAAAGAAGCTTTCTGAGAAACTTCTTTGTGTTCTGTGAAATCATCTCATAGAGTTACAGCTTTCCGCTCAGGAAGCCTTTCGCTAAGACAGTTCTTGTGGAATTGGCAAAGTGATATTTGGAAGCCCATAGAGGGCTATGGTGAAAAAGGAAATATCCTCAGATGAAATCTGGAAAGAAGCTTTCTGAGAAACTGCTTAGTGTTCTGTTAATTCATCTCACAGAGTTACATGTGTATTTCGTGGATCTCTTTGCTAGCCTTATTTCTGTGGAATCTGAGAACAGATATTTCGGATCGCTCTGAAGACTATAGGGCCAAAGGAAATATCCTCCCATAACAAACAGAAAGAAGCTTTCTGAGAAACTTCTTTGTGTTCTGTGAAATCATCTCACAGAGTTACATCTTTCCCCTCAAGAAGCCTTTCGCTAAGACAGTTCTTGTGGAATTGGCAAAGTGATATTTGGAAGCCCATAGAGGGCTATGGTGAAAAAGGAAATATCCTCAGATGAAATCTGGAAAGAAGCTTTCTGAGAAACTGCTTAGTGTTCTGTTAATTCATCTCACAGAGTTACATGTGTATTTCGTGGATCTCTTTGCTAGCCTTATTTCTGTGGAATCTGAGAACAGATATTTCGGATCCCTTTGAAAACTATAGGGCCAAAGGAAGTATCCTCCGATAACAAAGAGAAAGAAGCTTTCTGAGAAACTTCTTTGTGTTCTGTGTAATCATCTCACAGAGTTACAGCTTTCCCCTCAAGAAGCCTTTCGCTAAGACAGTTCTTGTGGAATTGGCAAAGTGATATTTGGAAGCCCATAGAGGGCTATGGTGAAAAAGGAAATATCCTCAGATGAAATCTGGAAAGAAGCTTTCTGAGAAACTGCTTAGTGTTGTGTTAATTCATCTCACAGAGTTACATGTGTATTTCGTGGATCTCTTTGCTAGCCTTATTTCTGTGGAATCTGAGAACAGATATTTCGGATCCCTTTGAAAACTATAGGGCCAAAGGAAATATCCTCCGATAACAAAGAGAAAGAAGCTTTCTGAGAAACTTCTTTGTGTTCTGTGAAATCATCTCACAGAGTTACAGCTTTCCGCTCAGGAAGCCTTTCGCTAAGACAGTTCTTGTGGAATTGGCAAAGTGATATTTGGAAGCCCATAGAGGGCTATGGTGAAAAAGGAAATATCCTCAGATGAAATCTGGAAAGAAGCTTTCTGAGAAACTGCTTAGTGTTCTGTTAATTCATCTCACAGAGTTACATGTGTATTTCGTGGATCTCTTTGCTAGCCTTATTTCTGTGGAATCTGAGAACAGATATTTCGGATCGCTCTGAAGACTATAGGGCCAAAGGAAATATCCTCCCATAACAAACAGAAAGAAGCTTTCTGAGAAACTTCTTTGTTTTCTGTGAAATCATCTCACAGAGTTACAGCTTTCCCCTCAAGAAGCCTTTCGCTAAGACAGTTCTTGTGGAATTGGCAAAGTGATATTTGGAAGCCCATAGAGGGCTATGGTGAAAAAGGAAATATCCTCAGATGAAATCTGGAAAGAAGCTTTCTGAGAAACTGCTTAGTGTTCTGTTAATTCATCTCACAGAGTTACATGTGTATTTCGTGGATCTCTTTGCTAGCCTTATTTCTGTGGAATCTGAGAACAGATATTTCGGATCGGTCTGAAGACTATAGGGCCAAAGGAAATATCCTCTCATAACAAACAGAAAGAAGCTTTCTGAGAAACTTCTTTGTTTTCTGTGAAATCATCTCACAGAGTTACAGCTTTCCCCTCAAGAAGCCTTTCGCTAAGACAGTTCTTGTGGAATTGGCAAAGTGATATTTTGAAGCCCATAGAGGGCTATGGTGAAAAAGGAAATATCCTCAGATGAAATCTGTAAGAAGCTTTCTGAGAAACTCCTTAGTGTTCTGTTAATTCATCTCACAGAGTTACATGTGTATTTCGTGGATCTCCTTGCTAGCCTTATTTCTGTGGAGTCTGAGAACAGATATTTCGGATCCCTTTGAAAACTATAGGGCCAAAGGAAGTATCCTCCGATAACAAAGAGAAAGAAGCTTTCTGAGAAACTTCTTTGTGTTCTGTGAAATCATCTCACAGAGTTACAGCTTTCCCCTCAAGAAGCCTTTCGCTAAGACAGTTCTTGTGGAATTGGCAAAGTGATATTTGGAAGCCCATAGAGGGCTATGGTGAAAAAGGAAATATCCTCACAGGAAATCTGGAAAGAAGCTTTCTGAGAAACTGCTTAGTGGTCTGTTAATTCATCTCACAGAGTTACATGTGTATTTCGTGGATCTCTTTGCTAGCCTTATTTCTGTGGAATCTGAGAACAGATATTTCGGATCCCTCTGAAAACTATAGGGCCAAAGGAAATATCCTCCGATAACAAAGAGAAAGAAGCTTTCTGAGAAACTTCTCTGTGTTCTGTGAAATCATCTCACAGAGTTACAGCTTTCCGCTCAAGAAGCCTTTCGCTAAGACAGTTCTTGTGGAATTGGCAAAGTGATATTTGGAAGCCCATAGAGGGCTATGGTGAAAAAGGAAATATCCTCAGATGAAATCTGGAAAGAAGCTTTCTGAGAAACTGCTTAGTGTTCTGTTAATTCATCTCACAGAGTTACATGTGTATTTCGTGGATCTCTTTGCTAGCCTTATTTCTGTGGAGTCTGAGAACAGATATTTCGGATCCCATTGGAGACTATAGGGCCAAAGGAAATATCCTCCGATAACAACGAGAAAGAAGTTTTCTGAGAAACTTCTTTGTGTTCTGTGAAATCATCTCACAGAGTTACAGCTTTCCCCTCAAGAAGCCTTTCGCTAAGACAGTTCTTGTGGAATTGGAAAAGTGATATTTGGAAGCCCATAGAGGGCTATGGTGAAAAAGGAAATATCCTCAGATGAAATCTGGAAAGAATCTTTCTGAGAAACTGCTTAGTGTTCTGTTAATTCATCTCACAGAGTTACATGTGTATTTCGTGGATCTCTTTGCTAGCCTTATTTCTGTGGAATCTGAGAACAGATATTTCGGATCCCTTTGAAAACTATAGGGCCAAAGGAAGTATCCTCCGATAAAAAAGAGAAAGAAGCTTTCTGAGAAACTTCTTTGTGTTCTGTGAAATCATCTCACAGAGTTACAGCTTTCCCCTCGAGAAGCCTTTCGCTAAGACAGTTCTTGTGGAATTGGCAAAGTGATATTTGGAAGCCCATAGAGGGCTATGGTGAAAAAGGAAATATCCTCACAGGAAATCTGGAAAGAAGCTTTCTGAGAAACTGCTTAGTGTTCTGTTAATTCATCTCACAGAGTTACATGTGTATTTCGTGGATCTCTTTGCTAGCCTTATTTCTGTGGAATCTGAGAACAGATATTTCGGATCGCTCTGAAGACTATAGGGCCAAGGGAAATATCCTCCCATAACAAACAGAAAGAAGCTTTCTGAGAAACTTCTTTGTTTTCTGTGAAATCTTCTCACAGAGTTACAGCTTTCCCCTCAAGAAGCCTTTCGCTAAGACAGTTCTTGTGGAATTGGCAAAGTGATATTTGGAAGCCCATAGAGGGCTATGGTGAAAAAGGAAATATCCTCAGATGAAATCTGGAAAGAAGCTTTCTGAGAAACTGCTTAGTGTTGTGTTAATTCATCTCACAGAGTTACATGTGTATTTCGTGGATCTCTTTGCTAGCCTTATTTCTGTGGAATCTGAGAACAGATATTTCGGATCCCTTTGAAAACTATAGGGCCAAAGGAAGTATCCTCCGATAACAAAGAGAAAGAAGCTTTCTGAGAAACTTCTTTGTGTTCTGTGAAATCATCTCACAGAGTTACAGCTTTCCCCTCAAGAAGCCTTTCGCTAAGACAGTTCTTGTGGAATTGGCAAAGTGATATTTGGAAGCCCATAGAGGGCTATGGTGAAAAAGGAAATATCCTCACAGGAAATCTGGAAAGAAGCTTTCTGAGAAACTGCTTAGTGTTCTGTTAATTCATCTCACAGAGTTACATGTGTATTTCGTGGATCTCTTTGGTAGCCTTATTTCTGTGGAATCTGAGAACAGATATTTCGGATCGCTCTGAAGACTATAGGGCCAAAGGAAATATCCTCCCATAACAAACAGAAAGAAGCTTTCTGAGAAACTTCTTTGTTTTCTGTGAAATCTTCTCACAGAGTTACAGCTTTCCCCTCAAGAAGCCTTTCGCTAAGACAGTTCTTGTGGAATTGGCAAAGTGATATTTGGAAGCCCATAGAGGGCTATGGTGAAAAAGGAAATATCCTCAGATGAAATCTGTAAGAAGCTTTCTGAGAAACTGCTTAGTGTTCTGTTAATTCATCTCACAGGGTTACATGTGTATTTCGTGGATCTCCTTGTTAGCCTTATTTCTGTGGAGTCTGAGAACAGATATTTCGGATCCCATTGGAGACTATAGGGCCAAAGGAAATATCCTCCGATAACAACGAGAAAGAAGCTTTCTGAGAAACTTCTTTGTTTTCTGTGAAATCATCTCACAGTGTTACAGCTTTCCCCTCAAGAAGCCTTTCGCTAAGACAGTTCTTGTGGAATTGGCAAAGTGATATTTGGAAGCCCATAGAGGGCTATGGTGAAAAAGGAAATATCCTCAGATGAAATCTGGAAAGAAGCTTTCTGAGAAACTGCTTAGTGTTCTGTTAATTCATCTCACAGACTTACATGTGTGTTTCGTGGATCTCTTTGCTAGCCTTATTTCTGTGGAATCTGAGAACAGATATTTCGGATCCCTTTGAAAACTATAGGGCCAAAGGAAATATCCTCCGATAACAAAGAGAAAGAAGCTTTCTGAGAAACTTCTTTGTGTTCTGTGAAATCATCTCACAGAGTTACAGCTTTCCGCTCAAGAAGCCTTTCGCTAAGACAGTTCTTGTGGAATTGGCAAAGTGATATTTGGAAGCCCATAGAGGGCTATGGTGAAAAAGGAAATATCCTCACATGAAATCTGGAAAGAAGCTTTCTGAGAAACTGCTTAGTGTTCTGTTAATTCATCTCACAGAGTTACATGTGTATTTCGTGGATCTCTTTGCTAGCCTTATTTCTGTGGAATCTGAGAACAGATATTTCGGATCCCTTTGAAAACTATAGGGCCAAAGGAAATATCCTCCGATAACAAAGAAAAAGAAGCTTTCTGAGAAACTTCTTTGTGTTCTGTGAAATCATCTCACAGAGTTACAGCTTTCCGCTCAGGAAGCCTTTCGCTAAGACAGTTCTTGTGGAATTGGCAAAGTGATATTTGGAAGCCCATAGAGGGCTATGGTGAAAAAGGAAATATCCTCAGATGAAATCTGGAAAGAAGCTTTCTGAGAAACTGCTTAGTGTTCTGTTAATTCATCTCACAGAGTTACATGTGTATTTCGTTGATCTCTTTGCTAGCCTTATTTCTGCGGAATCTGAGAACAGATATTTCGGATCGCTCTGAAGACTATAGGGCCAAGGGAAATATCCTCCCATAACAAACAGAAAGAAGCTTTCTGAGAAACTTCTTTGTTTTCTGTGTAATCTTCTCACAGAGTTACAGCTTTCCCCTCAAGAAGCCTTTCGCTAAGACAGTTCTTGTGGAATTGGCAAAGTGATATTTGGAAGCCCATAGAGGGCTATGGTGAAAAAGGAAATATCCTCAGATGAAATCTGCAAAGAATCTTTCTGAGAAACTGCTTAGTGTTCTGGTAATTCATCTCACAGCGTTATATGTGTATTTCGTGGATCTCTTTGCTAGCCTTATTTCTGTGGAATCTGAGAACAGATATTTCGGATCCCTTTGAAAACTATAGGGCCAAAGGAAGTATCCTCCGATAAAAAAGAGAAAGAAGCTTTCTGAGAAACTTCTTTGTGTTCTGTGAAATCATCTCACAGAGTTACAGCTTTCCCCTCAAGAAGTCTTTCGCTAAGACAGTTCTTGTGGAATTGGCAAAGTGATATTTGGAAGCCCATAGAGGGCTATGGTGAAAAAGGAAATATCCTCACAGGAAATCTGGAAAGAAGCTTTCTGAGAAACTGCTTAGTGTTCTGTTAATTCATCTCACAGAGTTACATGTGTATTTCGTGGATCTCTTTGCTAGCCTTATTTCTGTGGAATCTGAGAACAGATATTTCGGATCGCTCTGAAGACTATAGGGCCAAAGGAAATATCCTCCCATAACAAAGAGAAAGAAGCTTTCTGAGAAACTTCTTTGTTTTCTGGGAAATCATCTCACAGAGTTACAGCTTTCCCCTCAAGAAGCCTTTCGCTAAGACAGTTCTTGTGGAATTGGCAAAGTGATATTTGGAAGCCCATAGAGGGCTATGGTGAAAAAGGAAATATCCTCAGATGAAATCTGTAAGAAGCTTTCTGAGAAACTGCTTAGTGTTCTGTTAATTCATCTCACAGAGTTACATGTGTATCTCGTGGATCTCCTTGTTAGCCTTATTTCTGTGGAGTCTGAGAACAGATATTTCGGATCCCATTGGAGACTATAGGGCCAAAGGAAATATCCTCCGATAACAACGAGAAAGAAGCTTTCTGAGAAACTTCTTTGTGTTCTGTGAAATCATCTCACAGTGTTACAGCTTTCCCCTCAAGAAGCCTTTCGCTAAGACAGTTCTTGTGGAATTGGCAAAGTGATATTTGGAAGCCCATAGAGGGCTATGGTGAAAAAGGAAATATCCTCAGATGAAATCTGGAAAGAAGCTTTCTGAGAAACTGCTTAGTGTTCTGTTAATTCATCTCACAGAGTTACATGTGTGTTTCGTGGATCTCTTTGCTAGCCTTATTTCTGTGGAATCTGAGAACAGATATTTCGGATCCCTTTGAAAACTATAGGGCCAAAGGAAATATCCTCCGATAACAAAGAGAAAGGCGCTTTCTGAGAAACTACTTTGTGTTCTGTGAAATCATCTCACAGAGTTACCGCTTTCCGCTCAGGAAGCCTTTCTCTAAGACAGTTCTTGTGGAATTGGCAAAGTGATATTTGGAAGCCCATAGAGGGCTATGGTGAAAAAGGAAATATCCTCAGATGAAACCTGGAAAGAAGCTTTCTGAGAAACTGCTTAGTGTTCTGTTAATTCATCTCACAGAGTTACATGTGTATTTCGTGGATCTCTTTGCTAGCCTTATTTCTGTGGAATCTGAGAACAGATATTTCGGATCGCTCTGAAGACTATAGGGCCAAAGGAAATATCCTCCCATAACAAACAGAAAGAAGCTTTCTGAGAAACTTCTTCGTTTTCTGTGAAATCATCTCACAGATTTACAGCTTTCCCCTCAAGAAGCCTTTCGCTAAGACAGTTCTTGTGGAATTGGCAAAGTGATATTTGGAAGCCCATAGAGGGCTATGGTGAAAAAGGAAATATCCTCAGATGAAATCTGGAAAGAAGCTTTCTGAGAAACTGCTTAGTGTTCTGTTAATTCATCTCACAGAGTTACATGTGTATTTCGTGGATCTCTTTGCTAGCCTTATTTCTGTGGAATCTGAGAACAGATATTTCGGATCGCTCTGAAGACTATAGGGCCAAAGGAAATATCCTCCCATAACAAACAGAAAGAAGCTTTCTGAGAAACTTCTTTGTTTTCTGTGAAATCATCTCACAGAGTTACAGCTTTCCCCTCAAGAAGCCTTTCGCTAAGACAGTTCTTGTGGAATTGGCAAAGTGATATTTTGAAGCCCCTAGAGGGCTATGGTGAAAAGAAATATCCTCAGATGAAATCTGTAAGAAGCTTTCTGAGAAACTGCTTAGTGTTCTGTTAATTCATCTCACAGAGTTACATGTGTATTTCGTGGATCTCTTTGCTAGCCTTATTTCTGTGGAGTCTGATAACAGATATTTCGGATCCCTTTGAAAACTATAGGGCCAAAGGAAGTATCCTCCGATAACAAAGAGAAAGAAGCTTTCTGAGAAACTTCTTTGTGTTCTGTGAAATCATCTCACAGAGTTACAGCTTTCCCCTCAAGAAGCCTTTCGCTAAGACAGTTCTTGTGGAATTGGCAAAGTGATATTTGGAAGCCCATAGAGGGCTATGGTGAAAAAGGAAATATCCTCACAGGAAATCTGGAAAGAAGCTTTCTGAGAAACTGCTTAGTGGTCTGTTAATTCATCTCACAGAGTTACATGTGTATTTCGTGGATCTCTTTGCTAGCCTTATTTCTGTGGAATCTGAGAACAGATATTTCGGATCCCTTTGAAAACTATAGGGCCAAAGGAAATATCCTCCGATAACAAAGAGAAAGAAGCTTTCTGAGAAACTTCTTTGTGTTCTGTGAAATCATCTCACAGAGTTACAGCTTTCCGCTCAGGAAGCCTTTCGCTAAGACAGTTCTTGTGGAATTGGCAAAGTGATATTTGGAAGCCCATAGAGGGCTATGGTGAAAAAGGAAATATCCTCAGATGAAATCTGGAAAGAAGCTTTCTGAGAAACTGCTTAGTGTTCTGTTAATTCATCTCACAGAGTTACATGTGTATTTCGTGGATCTCTTTGCTAGCCTTATTTCTGTGGAATCTGAGAACAGATATTTCGGATCGCTCTGAAGACTATAGGGCCAAAGGAAATATCCTCCCATAACAAACAGAAAGAAGCTTTCTGAGAAACTTCTTTGTTTTCTGTGAAATCATCTCACAGAGTTACAGCTTTCCCCTCAAGAAGCCTTTCGCTAAGACAGTTCTTGTGGAATTGGCAAAGTGATATTTGGAAGCCCCTAGAGGGCTATGGTGAAAAAGGAAATATCCTGAGATGAAATCTGGAAAGAAGCTTTCTGAGAAACTGCTTAGTGTTCTGTTAATTCATCTCACAGAGTTACATGTGTATTTCGTGGATCTCTTTGCTAGCCTTATTTCTGTGGAATCTGAGAACAGATATTTCGGATCCCTTTGAAAACTATAGGGCCAAAGGAAATATCCTCCGATAACAAAGAGAAAGAAGCTTTCTGAGAAACTTCTTTGTGTTCTGTGAAATCATCTCACAGAGTTACAGCTTTCCGCTCAGGAAGCCTTTCGCTAAGACAGTTCTTGTGGAATTGGCAAAGTGATATTTGGAAGCCCATAGAGGGCTATGGTGAAAAAGGAAATATCCTCAGATGAAATCTGGAAAGAAGCTTTCTGAGAAACTGCTTAGTGTTCTGTTAATTCATCTCACAGAGTTACATGTGTATTTCGTTGATCTCTTTGCTAGCCTTATTTCTGTGGAATCTGAGAACAGATATTTCGGATCGCTCTGAAGACTATAGGGCCAAGGGAAATATAATCCCATAACAAACAGAAAGAAGCTTTCTGAGAAACTTCTTTGTGTTCTGTGAAATCATCTCACAGAGTTACAGCTTTCCCCTCAAGAAGCCTTTCGCTAAGACAGTGCTTGTGGAATTGGCAAAGTGATATTTGGAAGCCCCTAGAGGGCTATGGTGAAAAAGGAAATATCCTCAGATGAAATCTGGAAAGAAGCTTTCTGAGAAACTGCTTAGTGTTCTGGTAATTCATCTCACAGAGTTACATGTGTATTTCGTGGATCTCTTTGCCAGCCTTATTTCTCTGGAATCTGAGAACAGATATTTCGGATCCCTTTGAAAACTATAGGGCCAAAGGAAGTATCCTCCGATAACAAAGAGAAAGAAGCTTTCTGAGAAACTTCTTTGTGTTCTGTGAAATCATCTCACAGAGTTACAGCTTTCCCCTCAAGAAGCCTTTCGCTAAGACAGTTCTTGTGGAATTGGCAAAGTGATATTTGGAAGCCCATAGAGGGCTATGGTGAAAAAGGAAATATCCTCACAGGAAATCTGGAAAGAAGCTTTCTGAGAAACTGCTTAGTGTTCTGTTAATTCATCTCACAGAGTTACATGTGTATTTCGTGGATCTCTTTGCTAGCCTTATTTCTGTGGAATCTGAGAACAGATATTTCGGATCGCTCTGAAGACTATAGGGCCAAAGGAAATATCCTCCGATAACAAACAGAAAGAAGCTTTCTGAGAAACTTCTTTGTTTTCTGTGAAATCATCTCACAGAGTTACAGCTTTCCCCTCAAGAAGCCTTTCGCTAAGACAGTTCTTGTGGAATTGGCAAAGTGATATTTGGAAGCCCATAGAGGGCTATGGTGAAAAAGGAAATATCCTCAGATGAAATCTGTAAGAAGCTTTCTGAGAAACTGCTTTGTGTTCTGTTAATTCATCTCACAGAGTTACATGTGTATTTCGTGGATCTCCTTGTTAGCCTTATTTCTGTGGAGTCTGAGAACAGATATTTCGGATCTCATTGGATACTATAGGGCCAAAGGAAATATCCTCCGATAACAACGAGAAAGAATCTTTCTGAGAAACTTCTTTGTGTTCTGTGAAATCATCTCACAGAGTTACAGCTTTCCCCTCAAGAAGCCTTTCGCTAAGACAGTTCTTGTGGAATTGGCAAAGTGATATTTGGAAGCCCATAGAGGGCTATGGTGAAAAAGGAAATATCCTCAGATGAAATCTGGAAAGAAGCTTTCTGAGAAACTGCTTAGTGTTCTGTTAATTCATCTCACAGAGTTACATGTGTGTTTCGTGGCTCTCTTTGCTAGCCTTATTTCTGTGGAATCTGAGAACAGATATTTCGGATCCCTTTGAAAACTATAGGGTCAAAGGAAATATCCTCAGATAACAAACAGAAAGAAGCTTTCTGAGAAACTTCTTTGTGTTCTGTGAAATCATCTCACAGAGTTACAGCTTTCCGCTCAGGAAGCCTTTCGCTAAGACAGTTCTTGTGGAATTGGCAAAGTGATATTTGGAAGCCCATAGAGGGCTATGGTGAAAAAGGAAATATCCTCAGATGAAATCTGGAAAGAAGCTTTCTGAGAAACTGCTTAGTGTTCTGTTAATTCATCTCACAGAGTTACATGTGTATTTCGTTGATCTCTTTGCTAGCCTTATTTCTGTGGAATCTGAAAACAGATATTTCGGATCGCTCTGAAGACTATAGGGCCAAGGGAAATATAATCCCATAACAAACAGAAAGAAGCTTTCTGAGAAACTTCTTTGTTTTCTGTGAAATCATCTCACAGAGTTACAGCTTTCCCCTCAAGAAGCCTTTCGCTAAGACAGTTCTTGTGGAATTGGCAAAGTGATATTTGGAAGCCCCTAGAGGGCTATGGTGAAAAAGGAAATATCCTGAGATGAAATCTGGAAAGAAGCTTTCTGAGAAACTGCTTAGTGTTCTGTTAATTCATCTCACAGAGTTACATGTGTATTTCGTGGATCTCTTTGCTAGCCTTATTTCTGTGGAATCTGAGAACAGATATTTCGGATCCCTTTGAAAACTATAGGGCCAAAGGAAATATCCTCCGATAACAAAGAGAAAGAAGCTTTCTGAGAAACTTCTTTGTGTTCTGTGAAATCATCTCACAGAGTTACAGCTTTCCGCTCAGGAAGCCTTTCGCTAAGACAGTTCTTGTGGAATTGGCAAAGTGATATTTGGAAGCCCATAGAGGGCTATGGTGAAAAAGGAAATATCCTCAGATGAAATCTGGAAAGAAGCTTTCTGAGAAACTGCTTAGTGTTCTGTTAATTCATCTCACAGAGTTACATGTGTATTTCGTTGATCTCTTTGCTAGCCTTATTTCTGTGGAATCTGAGAACAGATATTTCGGATCGCTCTGAAGACTATAGGGCCAAGGGAAATATAATCCCATAACAAACAGAAAGAAGCTTTCTGAGAAACTTCTTTGTGTTCTGTGAAATCATCTCACAGAGTTACAGCTTTCCCCTCAAGAAGCCTTTCGCTAAGACAGTGCTTGTGGAATTGGCAAAGTGATATTTGGAAGCCCCTAGAGGGCTATGGTGAAAAAGGAAATATCCTCAGATGAAATCTGGAAAGAAGCTTTCTGAGAAACTGCTTAGTGTTCTGGTAATTCATCTCACAGAGTTACATGTGTATTTCGTGGATCTCTTTGCCAGCCTTATTTCTCTGGAATCTGAGAACAGATATTTCGGATCCCTTTGAAAACTATAGGGCCAAAGGAAGTATCCTCCGATAACAAAGAGAAAGAAGCTTTCTGAGAAACTTCTTTGTGTTCTGTGAAATCATCTCACAGAGTTACAGCTTTCCCCTCAAGAAGCCTTTCGCTAAGACAGTTCTTGTGGAATTGGCAAAGTGATATTTGGAAGCCCATAGAGGGCTATGGTGAAAAAGGAAATATCCTCACAGGAAATCTGGAAAGAAGCTTTCTGAGAAACTGCTTAGTGTTCTGTTAATTCATCTCACAGAGTTACATGTGTATTTCGTGGATCTCTTTGCTAGCCTTATTTCTGTGGAATCTGAGAACAGATATTTCGGATCGCTCTGAAGACTATAGGGCCAAAGGAAATATCCTCCGATAACAAACAGAAAGAAGCTTTCTGAGAAACTTCTTTGTTTTCTGTGAAATCATCTCACAGAGTTACAGCTTTCCCCTCAAGAAGCCTTTCGCTAAGACAGTTCTTGTGGAATTGGCAAAGTGATATTTGGAAGCCCATAGAGGGCTATGGTGAAAAAGGAAATATCCTCAGATGAAATCTGTAAGAAGCTTTCTGAGAAACTGCTTTGTGTTCTGTTAATTCATCTCACAGAGTTACATGTGTATTTCGTGGATCTCCTTGTTAGCCTTATTTCTGTGGAGTCTGAGAACAGATATTTCGGATCTCATTGGATACTATAGGGCCAAAGGAAATATCCTCCGATAACAACGAGAAAGAATCTTTCTGAGAAACTTCTTTGTGTTCTGTGAAATCATCTCACAGAGTTACAGCTTTCCCCTCAAGAAGCCTTTCGCTAAGACAGTTCTTGTGGAATTGGCAAAGTGATATTTGGAAGCCCATAGAGGGCTATGGTGAAAAAGGAAATATCCTCAGATGAAATCTGGAAAGAAGCTTTCTGAGAAACTGCTTAGTGTTCTGTTAATTCATCTCACAGAGTTACATGTGTGTTTCGTGGCTCTCTTTGCTAGCCTTATTTCTGTGGAATCTGAGAACAGATATTTCGGATCCCTTTGAAAACTATAGGGTCAAAGGAAATATCCTCAGATAACAAACAGAAAGAAGCTTTCTGAGAAACTTCTTTGTGTTCTGTGAAATCATCTCACAGAGTTACAGCTTTCCGCTCAGGAAGCCTTTCGCTAAGACAGTTCTTGTGGAATTGGCAAAGTGATATTTGGAAGCCCATAGAGGGCTATGGTGAAAAAGGAAATATCCTCAGATGAAATCTGGAAAGAAGCTTTCTGAGAAACTGCTTAGTGTTCTGTTAATTCATCTCACAGAGTTACATGTGTATTTCGTTGATCTCTTTGCTAGCCTTATTTCTGTGGAATCTGAAAACAGATATTTCGGATCGCTCTGAAGACTATAGGGCCAAGGGAAATATAATCCCATAACAAACAGAAAGAAGCTTTCTGAGAAACTTCTTTGTTTTCTGTGAAATCTTCTCACAGAGTTACAGCTTTCCCCTCAAGAAGCCTTTCGCTAAGACAGTTCTTGTGGAATTGGCAAAGTGATATTTGGAAGCCCCTAGAGGGCTATGGTGAAAAAGGAAATATCCTCAGATGAAATCTGGAAAGAAGCTTTCTGAGAAACTGCTTAGTGTTCTGGTAATTCATCTCACAGAGTTACATGTGTATTTCGTGGATCTCTTTGCTAGCCTTATTTCTGTGGAATCTGAGAACAGATATTTCGGATCCCTTTGAAAACTATAGGGCCAAAGGAAGTATCCTCCGATAACAAAGAGAAAGAAGCTTTCTGAGAAACTTCTTTGTGTTCTGTGAAATCATCTCACAGAGTTACAGCTTTCCCCTCAAGAAGCCTTTCGCTAAGACAGTTCTTGTGGAATTGGCAAAGTGATATTTGGAAGCCCATAGAGGGCTATGGTGAAAAAGGAAATATCCTCACAGGAAATCTGGAAAGAAGCTTTCTGAGAAACTGCTTAGTGTTCTGTTAATTCATCTCACAGAGTTACATGTGTATTTCGTGGATCTCTTTGCTAGCCTTATTTCTGTGGAATCTGAGAACAGATATTTCGGATCGCTCTGAAGACTATAGGGCCAAAGGAAATATCCTCCGATAACAAACAGAAAGAAGCTTTCTGAGAAACTTCTTTGTTTTCTGTGAAATCATCTCACAGAGTTACAGCTTTCCCCTCAAGAAGCCTTTCGCTAAGACAGTTCTTGTGGAATTGGCAAAGTGATATTTGGAAGCCCATAGAGGGCTATGGTGAAAAAGGAAATATCCTCAGATGAAATCTGTAAGAAGCTTTCTGAGAAACTGCTTAGTGTTCTGTTAATTCATCTCACAGAGTTACATGTGTATCTCGTGGATCTCCTTGTTAGCCTTATTTCTGTGGAGTCTGAGAACAGATATTTCGGATCCCATTGGAGACTATAGGGCCAAAGGAAATATCCTCCGATAACAAAGAGAAAGAAGCTTTCTGAGAAACTTCTTTGTGTTCTGTGAAATCATCTCACAGAGTTACAGCTTTCCCCTCAAGAAGCCTTTCGCTAAGACAGTTCTTGTGGAATTGGCAAAGTGATATTTGGAAGCCCCTAGAGGGCTATGGTGAAAAAGGAAATATCCTGAGATGAAATCTGGAAAGAAGCTTTCTGAGAAACTGCTTAGTGTTCTGTTAATTCATCTCACAGAGTTACATGTGTATTTCGTGGATCTCTTTGCTAGCCTTATTTCTGTGGAATCTGAGAACAGATATTTCGGATCCCTTTGAAAACTATAGGGCCAAAGGAAATATCCTCCGATAACAAAGAGAAAGAAGCTTTCTGAGAAACTTCTTTGTGTTCTGTGAAATCATCTCACAGAGTTACAGCTTTCCGCTCAGGAAGCCTTTCGCTAAGACAGTTCTTGTGGAATTGGCAAAGTGATATTTGGAAGCCCATAGAGGGCTATGGTGAAAAAGGAAATATCCTCAGATGAAATCTGGAAAGAAGCTTTCTGAGAAACTGCTTAGTGTTCTGTTAATTCATCTCACAGAGTTACATGTGTATTTCGTTGATCTCTTTGCTAGCCTTATTTCTGTGGAATCTGAGAACAGATATTTCGGATCGCTCTGAAGACTATAGGGCCAAGGGAAATATAATCCCATAACAAACAGAAAGAAGCTTTCTGAGAAACTTCTTTGTGTTCTGTGAAATCATCTCACAGAGTTACAGCTTTCCCCTCAAGAAGCCTTTCGCTAAGACAGTTCTTGTGGAATTGGCAAAGTGATATTTGGAAGCCCCTAGAGGGCTATGGTGAAAAAGGAAATATCCTCAGATGAAATCTGGAAAGAAGCTTTCTGAGAAACTGCTTAGTGTTCTGGTAATTCATCTCACAGAGTTACATGTGTATTTCGTGGATCTCTTTGCTAGCCTTATTTCTGTGGAATCTGAGAACAGATATTTCGGATCCCTTTGAAAACTATAGGGCCAAAGGAAGTATCCTCCGATAACAAAGAGAAAGAAGCTTTCTGAGAAACTTCTTTGTGTTCTGTGAAATCATCTCACAGAGTTACAGCTTTCCCCTCAAGAAGCCTTTCGCTAAGACAGTTCTTGTGGAATTGGCAAAGTGATATTTGGAAGCCCATAGAGGGCTATGGTGAAAAAGGAAATATCCTCACAGGAAATCTGGAAAGAAGCTTTCTGAGAAACTGCTTAGTGTTCTGTTAATTCATCTCACAGAGTTACATGTGTATTTCGTGGATCTCTTTGCTAGCCTTATTTCTGTGGAATCTGAGAACAGATATTTCGGATCGCTCTGAAGACTATAGGGCCAAAGGAAATATCCTCCCATAACAAACAGAAAGAAGCTTTCTGAGAAACTTCTTTGTTTTCTGTGAAATCATCTCACAGAGTTACAGCTTTCCCCTCAAGAAGCCTTTCGCTAAGACAGTTCTTGTGGAATTGGCAAAGTGATATTTGGAAGCCCATAGAGGGCTATGGTGAAAAAGGAAATATCCTCAGATGAAATCTGTAAGAAGCTTTCTGAGAAACTGCTTTGTGTTCTGTTAATTCATCTCACAGAGTTACATGTGTATTTCGTGGATCTCCTTGTTAGCCTTATTTCTGTGGAGTCTGAGAACAGATATTTCGGATCTCATTGGATACTATAGGGCCAAAGGAAATATCCTCCGATAACAACGAGAAAGAATCTTTCTGAGAAACTTCTTTGTGTTCTGTGAAATCATCTCACAGAGTTACAGCTTTCCCCTCAAGAAGCCTTTCGCTAAGACAGTTCTTGTGGAATTGGCAAAGTGATATTTGGAAGCCCATAGAGGGCTATGGTGAAAAAGGAAATATCCTCAGATGAAATCTGGAAAGAAGCTTTCTGAGAAACTGCTTAGTGTTCTGTTAATTCATCTCACAGAGTTACATGTGTGTTTCGTGGCTCTCTTTGCTAGCCTTATTTCTGTGGAATCTGAGAACAGATATTTCGGATCCCTTTGAAAACTATAGGGTCAAAGGAAATATCCTCAGATAACAAACAGAAAGAAGCTTTCTGAGAAACTTCTTTGTGTTCTGTGAAATCATCTCACAGAGTTACAGCTTTCCGCTCAGGAAGCCTTTCGCTAAGACAGTTCTTGTGGAATTGGCAAAGTGATATTTGGAAGCCCATAGAGGGCTATGGTGAAAAAGGAAATATCCTCACAGGAAATCTGGAAAGAAGCTTTCTGAGAAACTGCTTAGTGTTCTGTTAATTCATCTCACAGAGTTACATGTGTATTTCGTTGATCTCTTTGCTAGCCTTATTTCTGTGGAATCTGAAAACAGATATTTCGGATCGCTCTGAAGACTATAGGGCCAAGGGAAATATAATCCCATAACAAACAGAAAGAAGCTTTCTGAGAAACTTCTTTGTTTTCTGTGAAATCTTCTCACAGAGTTACAGCTTTCCCCTCAAGAAGCCTTTCGCTAAGACAGTTCTTGTGGAATTGGCAAAGTGATATTTGGAAGCCCCTAGAGGGCTATGGTGAAAAAGGAAATATCCTCAGATGAAATCTGGAAAGAAGCTTTCTGAGAAACTGCTTAGTGTTCTGGTAATTCATCTCACAGAGTTACATGTGTATTTCGTGGATCTCTTTGCTAGCCTTATTTCTGTGGAATCTGAGAACAGATATTTCGGATCCCTTTGAAAACTATAGGGCCAAAGGAAGTATCCTCCGATAACAAAGAGAAAGAAGCTTTCTGAGAAACTTCTTTGTGTTCTGTGAAATCATCTCACAGAGTTACAGCTTTCCCCTCAAGAAGCCTTTCGCTAAGACAGTTCTTGTGGAATTGGCAAAGTGATATTTGGAAGCCCATAGAGGGCTATGGTGAAAAAGGAAATATCCTCACAGGAAATCTGGAAAGAAGCTTTCTGAGAAACTGCTTAGTGTTCTGTTAATTCATCTCACAGAGTTACATGTGTATTTCGTGGATCTCTTTGCTAGCCTTATTTCTGTGGAATCTGAGAACAGATATTTCGGATCGCTCTGAAGACTATAGGGCCAAAGGAAATATCCTCCGATAACAAACAGAAAGAAGCTTTCTGAGAAACTTCTTTGTTTTCTGTGAAATCATCTCACAGAGTTACAGCTTTCCCCTCAAGAAGCCTTTCGCTAAGACAGTTCTTGTGGAATTGGCAAAGTGATATTTGGAAGCCCATAGAGGGCTATGGTGAAAAAGGAAATATCCTCAGATGAAATCTGTAAGAAGCTTTCTGAGAAACTGCTTAGTGTTCTGTTAATTCATCTCACAGAGTTACATGTGTATCTCGTGGATCTCCTTGTTAGCCTTATTTCTGTGGAGTCTGAGAACAGATATTTCGGATCCCATTGGAGACTATAGGGCCAAAGGAAATATCCTCCGATAACAACGAGAAAGAAGCTTTCTGAGAAACTTCTTTGTGTTCTGTGAAATCATCTCACAGTGTTACAGCTTTCCCCTCAAGAAGCCTTTCGCTAAGACAGTTCTTGTGGAATTGGCAAAGTGATATTTGGAAGCCCATAGAGGGCTATGGTGAAAAAGGAAATATCCTCAGATGAAATCTGGAAAGAAGCTTTCTGAGAAACTGCTTAGTGTTCTGTTAATTCATCTCACAGAGTTACATGTGTGTTTCGTGGATCTCTTTGCTAGCCTTATTTCTGTGGAATCTGAGAACAGATATTTCGGATCCCTTTGAAAACTATAGGGCCAAAGGAAATATCCTCCGATAACAAAGAGAAAGGCGCTTTCTGAGAAACTACTTTGTGTTCTGTGAAATCATCTCACAGAGTTACCGCTTTCCCCTCAAGAAGCCTTTCGCTAAGACAGTTCTTGTGGAATTGGCAAAGTGATATTTGGAAGCCCATAGAGGGCTATGGTGAAAAAGGAAATATCCTCACAGGAAATCTGGAAAGAAGCTTTCTGAGAAACTGCTTAGTGTCTGTTAATTCATCTCACAGAGTTACATGTGTATTTCGTGGATCTCTTTGCTAGCCTTATTTCTGTGGAATCTGAGAACAGATATTTCGGATCCCTTTGAAAACTATAGGGCCAAAGGAAATATCCTCCGATAACATAGAGAAAGAAGCTTTCTGAGAAACTTCTTTGTGTTCTGTGAAATCATCTCACAGAGTTACAGCTTTCCGCTCAGGAAGCCTTTCGCTAAGACAGTTCTTGTGCAATTGGCAAAGTGATATTTGGAAGCCCATAGAGGGCTATGGTGAAAAAGGAAATATCCTCAGATGAAATCTGGAAAGAAGCTTTCTGAGAAACTGCTTAGTGTTCTGTTAATTCATCTCACAGAGTTACATGTGTATTTCGTGGATCTCTTTGCTAGCCTTATTTCTGTGGAATCTGAGAACAGATATTTCGGATCGTTCTGAAGACTATAGGGCCAAAGGAAATATCCTCCCATAACAAACAGAAAGAAGCTTTCTGAGAAACTTCTTTGTTTTCTGTGAAATCATCTCACAGAGATACAGCTTTCCCCTCAAGAAGCCTTTCGCTAAGACAGTTCTTGTGGAATTGGCAAAGTGATATTTGGAAGCCCATAGAGGGCTATGGTGAAAAAGGAAATATCCTCAGATGAAATCTGTAAGAAGCTTTCTGAGAAACTGCTTAGTGTTCTGTTAATTCATCTCACAGAGTTACATGTGTATTTCGTGGATCTCCTTGTTAGCCTTATTTCTGTGGAGTCTGAGAACAGATATTTCGGATCCCATTGGAGACTATAGGGCCAAAGGAAATATCCTCCGATAACAACGAGAAAGAAGCTTTCTGAGAAACTTCTTTGTGTTCTGTGAAATCATCTCACAGAGTTACAGCTTTCCCCTCAAGAAGCCTTTCGCTAAGACAGTTCTTGTGGAATTGGCAAAGTGATATTTGGAAGCCCATAGAGGGCTATGGTGAAAAAGGAAATATCCTCACAGGAAATCTGGAAAGAAGCTTTCTGAGAAACTGCTTAGTGTTCTGTTAATTCATCCCACAGAGTTACATGTGTATTTCGTGGATCTCTTTGCTAGCCTTATTTCTGTGGAATCTGAGAACAGATATTTCGGATCCCTTTGAAAACTATAGGGCCAAAGGAAATATCCTCCGATAACAAAGAGAAAGAAGCTTTCTGAGAAACTTCTTTGTGTTCTGTGAAATCATCTCACAGAGTTACAGCTTTCCGCTCAGGAAGCCTTTCGCTAAGACAGCTCTTGTGGAATTGGCAAAGTGATATTTGGAAGCCCATAGAGGGCTATGGTGAAAAAGGAAATATCCTCAGATGAAATCTGGAAAGAAGCTTTCTGAGAAACTGCTTAATGTTCTGTTAATTCATCTCACAGAGTTACATGTGTATTTCGTGGATCTCTTTGCTAGCCTTATTTCTGTGGAATCTGAGAACAGATATTTCGGATCGCTCTGAAGACTATAGGGCCAAAGGAAATATCCTCCCATAACAAACAGAAAGAAGCTTTCTGAGAAACTTCTTTGTTTTCTGTGAAATCATCTCACAGAGTTACAGCTTTCCCCTAAAGAAGCCTTTCGCTAAGACAGTTCTTGTGGAATTGGCAAAGTGATATTTGGAAGCCCATAGAGGGCTATGGTGAAAAAGGAAATATCCTCAGATGAAATCTGTAAGAAGCTTTCTGAGAAACTGCTTAGTGTTCTGTTAATTCATCTCACAGAGTTACATGTGTATTTCGTGGATCTCCTTGTTAGCCTTATTTCTGTGGAGTCTGAGAACAGATATTTCGGATCCCATTGGAGACTATAGGGCCAAAGGAAATATCCTCCGATAACAACGAGAAAGAAGCTTTCTGAGAAACTTCTTTGTGTTCTGTGAAATCATCTCACAGTGTTACAGCTTTCCCCTCAAGAAGCCTTTCGCTAAGACAGTTCTTGTGGAATTGGCAAAGTGATATTTGGAAGCCCATAGAGGGCTATGGTGAAAAAGGAAATATCCTCAGACGAAATCTGTAAGAAGCTTTCTGAGAAACTGCTTAGTGTTCTGTTAATTCATCTCACAGAGTTACATGTGTATTTCGTGGATCTCCTTGTTAGCCTTATTTCTGTGGAGTCTGAGAACAGATATTTCGGATCCCATTGGAGATTATAGGGCCAAAGGAAATATCCTGCGATAACAAAGAGAAAGAAGCTTTCTGAGAAACTTCTTTGTGTTCTGTGAAATCATCTCACAGTGTTACAGCTTTCCCCTCAAGAAGCCTTTCGCTAAGACAGTTCTTGTGGAATTGGCAAAGTGATATTTGGAAGCCCATAGAGGGCTATGGTGAAAAAGGAAATATCCTCAGATGAAATCTGGAAAGAAGCTTTCTGAGAAACTGCTTAGTGTTCTGTTAATTCATCTCACAGAGTTACTTGTGTGTTTCGTGGATCTCTTTGCTAGCCTTATTTCTGTGGAATCTGAGAACAGATATTTCGGATCCCTTTGAAAACTATAGGTTCAAAGGAAATATCCTCCGATAACAAACAGAAAGAAGCTTTCTGAGAAACTTCTTTGTGTTCTGTTAAATCATCTCACAGAGTTACAGCATTCCGCTCAGGAAGCATTTCGCTAAGACAGTTCTTGCGGAATTGGCAAAGTGATATTTGGAAGCCCATAGAGGGCTATGGTGAAAAAGGAAATATCCTCAGATGAAATCTGGAAAGAAGCTTTCTGAGAAACTGCTTAGTGTTCTGTTAATTCATCTCACAGAGTTACATGTGTATTTCGTGGATCTCTTTGCTAGCCTTATTTCTGTGGAATCTGAGAACAGATATTTCGGATCGCTCTGAAGACTATAGGGCCAAAGGAAATATCCTCCCATAACAAACAGAAAGAAGCTTTCTGAGAAACTTCTTTGTTTTCTGTGAAATCTTCTCACAGAGTTACAGCTTCCCCTCAAGAAGCCTTTCGCTAAGACAGTTCTTGTGGAATTGGCAAAGTGATATTTGGAAGCCCATAGAGGGCTATGGTGAAAAAGGAAATATCCTCACAGGAAATCTGGAAAGAAGCTTTCTGAGAAACTGCTTAGTGTTCTGTTAATTCATCTCACAGAGTTACATGTGTATTTCGTGCATCTCTTTGCTAGCCTTATTTCTGTGGAATCTGAGAACAGATATTTCGGATCCCTTTGAAAACTATAGGGCCAAAGGAAATATCCTCGGATAACAAAGAGAAAGAAGCTTTCTGAGAAACTTCTTTGTTTTCTGTGAAATCATCTCACAGAGTTACAGCTTTCCGCTCAGGAAGCCTTTCGCTAAGACAGTTCTTGTGGAATTGGCAAAGTGATATTTGGAAGCCCATAGAGGGCTATGGTGAAAAAGGAAATATCCTCAGATGAAATCTGGAAAGAAGCTTTCTGAGAAACTGCTTAGTGTTCTGTTAATTCATCTCACAGAGTTACATGTGTATTTCGTGGATCTCTTTGCTAGCCTTATTTCTGTGGAATCTGAGAACAGATATTTCGGATCGCTCTGAAGACTATAGGGCCAAAGGAAATATCCTCCCATAACAAACAGAAAGAAGCTTTCTGAGAAACTTCTTTGTTTTCTGTGAAATCATCTCACAGAGTTACAGCTTTCCCCTCAAGAAGCCTTTCGCTAAGACAGTTCTTGTGGAATTGGCAAAGTGATATTTGGAAGCCCATAGAGGGCTATGGTGAAAAAGGAAATATCCTCAGATGAAATCTGTAAGAAGCTTTCTGAGAAACTGCTTAGTGTTCTGTTAATTCATCTCACAGAGTTACATGTGTATTTCGTGGATCTCCTTGCTAGCCTTATTTCTGTGGAGTCTGAGAACAGATATTTCGGATCCCATTGGAGACTATAGGGCCAAAGGAAATATCCTCCGATAACAAAGAGAAAGAAGCTTTCTGAGAAACTTCTTTGTGTTCTGTGAAATCATCTCACAGAGTTACAGCTTTCCCCTCAAGAAGCCTTTCGCTAAGACAGTTCTTGTGGAATTGGCAAAGTGATATTTGGAAGCCCATAGAGGGGTGTGGTGAAAAAGGAAATATCCTCAGATGAAATCTGGAAAGAAGCTTTTTGAGAAACTGCTTAGTGTTCTGTTAATTCATCTCACAGAGTTACATGTGTGTTTCGTGGATCTCTTTGCTAGCCTTATTTCTGTGGAATCTGAGAACAGATATTTCGGATCCCTTTGAAAACTATAGGGCCAAAGGCAATATCCTCCGATAACAAACAGAAAGAAGCTTTCTGAGAAACTTCTTTGTGTTCTGTGAAATCATCTCACAGAGTTACAGCTTTCCCCTCAAGAAGCCTTTCGCTAAGGCAGTTCTTGTGGAATTGGCAAAGTGATATTTGGAAGCCCATAGAGGGCTATGGTGAAAAAGGAAATATCCTCAGATGAAATCTGGAAAGAAGCTTTCTGAGAAACTGCTTAGTGTTCTGTTAATTCATCTCACAGAGTTACATGTGTATTTCGTGGATCTCTTTGCTAGCCTTATTTCTGTGGAATCTGAGAACAGATATTTCCGATCGCTCTAAAGACTATAGGGCCAAAGGAAATATCCTCCGATAACAAACAGAAAGAAGCTTTCTGAGAAACTTCTTTGTGTTCTGTGAAATCATCTCACAGAGTTACAGCTTTCCGCTCAGGAAGCCTTTCGCTAAGACAGTTCTTGTGGAATTGGCAAAGTGATATTTGGAAGCCCATAGAGGGCTATGGTGAAAAAGGAAATATCCTCAGATGAAATCCGGAAAGAAGCTTTCTGAGAAACTGCTTAGTGTTCTGTTAATTCATCTCACAGAGTTACATGTGTATTTCGTTGATCTCTTTGCTAGCCTTATTTCTGTGGAATCTGAGAACAGATATTTCGGATCCCTCTGAAGACTATGGGGCCAAAGGAAATATCCTCCCATAACAAACAGAAAGAAGCTTTCTGAGAAACTTCTTTGTTTTCTGTGAAATCATCTCACAGAGTTACAGCTTTCCCCTCAAGAAGCCTTTCGCTAAGACAGTTCTTGTGGAATTGGCAAAGTGATATTTGGAAGCCCATAGAGGGCTATGGTGAAAAAGAAAATATCCTCAGATGAAATCTGTAAGAAGCTTTCTGAGAAACTGCTTAGTGTTCTGTTAATTCATCTCACAGAGTTACATGTGTATTTCGTGGATCTCCTTGCTAGCCTTATTTCTGTGGAGTCTGAGAACAGATATTTCGGATCCCATTGGAGACTATAGGGCCAAAGGAAATATCCTCCGATAACAAAGAGAAAGAAGCTTTCTGAGAAACTTCTTTGTGTTCTGTGAAATCATCTCACAGAGTTACAGATTTCCCCTCAAGAAACCTTTCGCTAAGACAGTTCTTGTGGAATTGGCAAAGTGATATTTGGAAGCCCATAGAGGGCTGTGGTGAAAAAGGAAATATCCTCAGATGAAATCTGGAAAGAAGCTTTTTGAGAAACTGCTTAGTGTTCTGTTAATTCATCTCACAGAGTTACATGTGTGTTTCGTGGATCTCTTTGCTAGCCTTATTTCTGTGGAATCTGAGAACAGATATTTCGGATCCCTTTGAAAACTATAGGGCCAAAGGCAATATCCTCCGATAACAAACAGAAAGAAGCTTTCTGAGAAACTTCTTTGTGTTCTGTGAAATCATCTCACAGAGTTACAGCTTTCCCCTCAAGAAGCCTTTCGCTAAGGCAGTTCTTGTGGAATTGGCAAAGTGATATTTGGAAGCCCATAGAGGGCTATGGTGAAAAAGGAAATATCCTCAGATGAAATCTGGAAAGAAGCTTTCTGAGAAACTGCTTAGTGTTCTGTTAATTCATCTCACAGAGTTACATGTGTATTTCGTGGATCTCTTTGCTAGCCTTATTTCTGTGGAATCTGAGAACAGATATTTCCGATCGCTCTAAAGACTATAGGGCCAAAGGAAATATCCTCCCATAACAAACAGAAAGAAGCTTTCTGAGAAACTTCTTTGTGTTCTGTGAAATCATCTCACAGAGTTACAGCTTTCCGCTCAGGAAGCCTTTCGCTAAGACAGTTCTTGTGGAATTGGCAAAGTGATATTTGGAAGCCCATAGAGGGCTATGGTGAAAAAGGAAATATCCTCAGATGAAATCCGGAAAGAAGCTTTCTGAGAAACTGCTTAGTGTTCTGTTAATTCATCTCACAGAGTTACATGTGTATTTCGTTGATCTCTTTGCTAGCCTTATTTCTGTGGAATCTGAGAACAGATATTTCGGATCGCTCTGAAGACTATAGGGCCAAAGGAAATATCCTCCCATAACAAACAGAAAGAAGCTTTCTGAGAAACTTCTTTGTTTTCTGTGAAATCATCTCACAGAGTTACAGCTTTCCCCTCAAGAAGCCTTTCGCTAAGACAGTTCTTGTGGAATTGGCAAAGTGATATTTGGAAGCCCATAGAGGGCTATGGTGAAAAAGGAAATATCCTCAGATGAAATCTGTAAGAAGCTTTCTGAGAAACTGCTTAGTGTTCTGTTAATTCATCTCACAGAGTTACATGTGTATTTCGTGGATCTCCTTGCTAGCCTTATTTCTGTGGAGTCTGAGAACAGATATTTCGGATCCCTTTGGAGACTATAGGGCCAAAGGAAATATCCTCCGATAACAAAGAGAAAGAAGCTTTCTGAGAAACTTCTTTGTGTTCTGTGAAATCATCTCACAGAGTTACAGATTTCCCCTCAAGAAGCCTTTCGCTAAGACAGTTCTTGTGGAATTGGCAAAGTGATATTTGGAAGCCCATAGAGGGCTGTGGTGAAAAAGGAAATATCCTCAGATGAAATCTGGAAAGAAGCTTTTTGAGAAACTGCTTAGTGTTCTGTTAATTCATCTGACAGAGTTACATGTGTGTTTCGTGGATCTCTTTGCTAGCCTTATTTCTGTGGAATCTGAGAACAGATATTTCGGATCCCTTTGAAAACTATAAGGCGAAAGGCAATATTCTCCGATAACAAACAGAAAGAAGCTTTCTGAGAAACTTCTTTGTGTTCTGTGAAATCATCTCACAGAGTTACAGCTTTCCCCTCAAGAAGCCTTTCGCTAAGGCAGTTCTTGTGGAATTGGCAAAGTGATATTTGGAAGCCCATAGAGGGCTATGGTGAAAAAGGAAATATCCTCAGATGAAATCTGGAAAGAAGCTTTCTGAGAAACTGCTTAGTGTTCTGTTAATTCATCCCACAGAGTTACATGTGTATTTCGTGGATCTCTTTGCTAGCCTTATTTCTGTGGAATCTGAGAACAGATATTTCGGATCCCATTGGAGTCTATAGGGCCAAAGGAAATATCCTCCGATAACAAAGAGAAAGAAGCTTTCTGAGAAACTTCTTTGTGTTCTGTGAAATCATCTCACAGAGTTACATCTTTCCCCTCAAGAAGCCTTTCGCTAAGACAGTTCTTGTGGAATTGGCAAAGTGATATTTGGAAGCCCATAGAGGGCTATGGTGAAAAAGGAAATATCCTCAGATGAAATCTGGAAAGAAGCTTTCTGAGAAACTGCTTAGTGTTCTGTTAATTCATCTCACAGAGTTACATGTGTATTTCGTGGATCTCTTTGCTAGCCTTATTTCTGTGGAATCTGAGAACAGATATTTCGGATCGCTCTGAAGACTATAGGGCCAAAGGAAATATCCTCCCATAACAAACAGAAAGAAGCTTTCTGAGAAACTTCTTTGTTTTCTGTGAAATCATCTCACAGAGTTACAGCTTTCCCCTCAAGAAGCCTTTCGCTAAGACAGTTCTTGTGGAATTGGCAAAGTGATATTTGGAAGCCCATAGAGGGCTATGGTGAAAAAGGAAATATCCTCAGATGAAATCTGTAAGAAGCTTTCTGAGAAACTGCTTAGTGTTCTGTTAATTCATCTCACAGAGTTACATGTGTATTTCGTGGATCTCCTTGCTAGCCTTATTTCTGTGGAGTCTGAGAACAGATATTTCGGATCCCATTGGAGACTATAGGGCCAAAGGAAATATCCTCCGATAACAAAGAGAAAGAAGCTTTCTGAGAAACTTCTTTGTGTTCTGTGAAATCATCTCACAGAGTTACAGCTTTCCCCTCAAGAAGCCTTTCGCTAAGACAGTTCTTGTGGAATTGGCAAAGTGATATTTGGAAGCCCATAGAGGGGTGTGGTGAAAAAGGAAATATCCTCAGATGAAATCTGGAAAGAAGCTTTTTGAGAAACTGCTTAGTGTTCTGTTAATTCATCTCACAGAGTTACATGTGTGTTTCGTGGATCTCTTTGCTAGCCTTATTTCTGTGGAATCTGAGAACAGATATTTCGGATCCCTTTGAAAACTATAGGGCCAAAGGCAATATCCTCCGATAACAAACAGAAAGAAGCTTTCTGAGAAACTTCTTTGTGTTCTGTGAAATCATCTCACAGAGTTACAGCTTTCCCCTCAAGAAGCCTTTCGCTAAGGCAGTTCTTGTGGAATTGGCAAAGTGATATTTGGAAGCCCATAGAGGGCTATGGTGAAAAAGGAAATATCCTCAGATGAAATCTGGAAAGAAGCTTTCTGAGAAACTGCTTAGTGTTCTGTTAATTCATCTCACAGAGTTACATGTGTATTTCGTGGATCTCTTTGCTAGCCTTATTTCTGTGGAATCTGAGAACAGATATTTCCGATCGCTCTAAAGACTATAGGGCCAAAGGAAATATCCTCCGATAACAAACAGAAAGAAGCTTTCTGAGAAACTTCTTTGTGTTCTGTGAAATCATCTCACAGAGTTACAGCTTTCCGCTCAGGAAGCCTTTCGCTAAGACAGTTCTTGTGGAATTGGCAAAGTGATATTTGGAAGCCCATAGAGGGCTATGGTGAAAAAGGAAATATCCTCAGATGAAATCCGGAAAGAAGCTTTCTGAGAAACTGCTTAGTGTTCTGTTAATTCATCTCACAGAGTTACATGTGTATTTCGTTGATCTCTTTGCTAGCCTTATTTCTGTGGAATCTGAGAACAGATATTTCGGATCCCTCTGAAGACTATGGGGCCAAAGGAAATATCCTCCCATAACAAACAGAAAGAAGCTTTCTGAGAAACTTCTTTGTTTTCTGTGAAATCATCTCACAGAGTTACAGCTTTCCCCTCAAGAAGCCTTTCGCTAAGACAGTTCTTGTGGAATTGGCAAAGTGATATTTGGAAGCCCATAGAGGGCTATGGTGAAAAAGAAAATATCCTCAGATGAAATCTGTAAGAAGCTTTCTGAGAAACTGCTTAGTGTTCTGTTAATTCATCTCACAGAGTTACATGTGTATTTCGTGGATCTCCTTGCTAGCCTTATTTCTGTGGAGTCTGAGAACAGATATTTCGGATCCCATTGGAGACTATAGGGCCAAAGGAAATATCCTCCGATAACAAAGAGAAAGAAGCTTTCTGAGAAACTTCTTTGTGTTCTGTGAAATCATCTCACAGAGTTACAGATTTCCCCTCAAGAAACCTTTCGCTAAGACAGTTCTTGTGGAATTGGCAAAGTGATATTTGGAAGCCCATAGAGGGCTGTGGTGAAAAAGGAAATATCCTCAGATGAAATCTGGAAAGAAGCTTTTTGAGAAACTGCTTAGTGTTCTGTTAATTCATCTCACAGAGTTACATGTGTGTTTCGTGGATCTCTTTGCTAGCCTTATTTCTGTGGAATCTGAGAACAGATATTTCGGATCCCTTTGAAAACTATAGGGCCAAAGGCAATATCCTCCGATAACAAACAGAAAGAAGCTTTCTGAGAAACTTCTTTGTGTTCTGTGAAATCATCTCACAGAGTTACAGCTTTCCCCTCAAGAAGCCTTTCGCTAAGGCAGTTCTTGTGGAATTGGCAAAGTGATATTTGGAAGCCCATAGAGGGCTATGGTGAAAAAGGAAATATCCTCAGATGAAATCTGGAAAGAAGCTTTCTGAGAAACTGCTTAGTGTTCTGTTAACTCATCTCACAGAGTTACATGTGTATTTCGTGGATCTCTTTGCTAGCCTTATTTCTGTGGAATCTGAGAACAGATATTTCCGATCGCTCTAAAGACTATAGGGCCAAAGGAAATATCCTCCCATAACAAACAGAAAGAAGCTTTCTGAGAAACTTCTTTGTGTTCTGTGAAATCATCTCACAGAGTTACAGCTTTCCGCTCAGGAAGCCTTTCGCTAAGACAGTTCTTGTGGAATTGGCAAAGTGATATTTGGAAGCCCATAGAGGGCTATGGTGAAAAAGGAAATATCCTCAGATGAAATCCGGAAAGAAGCTTTCTGAGAAACTGCTTAGTGTTCTGTTAATTCATCTCACAGAGTTACATGTGTATTTCGTTGATCTCTTTGCTAGCCTTATTTCTGTGGAATCTGAGAACAGATATTTCGGATCGCTCTGAAGACTATAGGGCCAAAGGAAATATCCTCCCATAACAAACAGAAAGAAGCTTTCTGAGAAACTTCTTTGTTTTCTGTGAAATCATCTCACAGAGTTACAGCTTTCCCCTCAAGAAGCCTTTCGCTAAGACAGTTCTTGTGGAATTGGCAAAGTGATATTTGGAAGCCCATAGAGGGCTATGGTGAAAAAGGAAATATCCTCAGATGAAATCTGTAAGAAGCTTTCTGAGAAACTGCTTAGTGTTCTGTTAATTCATCTCACAGAGTTACATGTGTATTTCGTGGATCTCCTTGCTAGCCTTATTTCTGTGGAGTCTGAGAACAGATATTTCGGATCCCTTTGGAGACTATAGGGCCAAAGGAAATATCCTCCGATAACAAAGAGAAAGAAGCTTTCTGAGAAACTTCTTTGTGTTCTGTGAAATCATCTCACAGAGTTACAGATTTCCCCTCAAGAAGCCTTTCGCTAAGACAGTTCTTGTGGAATTGGCAAAGTGATATTTGGAAGCCCATAGAGGGCTGTGGTGAAAAAGGAAATATCCTCAGATGAAATCTGGAAAGAAGCTTTTTGAGAAACTGCTTAGTGTTCTGTTAATTCATCTGACAGAGTTACATGTGTGTTTCGTGGATCTCTTTGCTAGCCTTATTTCTGTGGAATCTGAGAACAGATATTTCGGATCCCTTTGAAAACTATAAGGCGAAAGGCAATATTCTCCGATAACAAACAGAAAGAAGCTTTCTGAGAAACTTCTTTGTGTTCTGTGAAATCATCTCACAGAGCTACAGCTTTCCCCTCAAGAAGCCTTTCGCTAAGGCAGTTCTTGTGGAATTGGCAAAGTGATATTTGGAAGCCCATAGAGGGCTATGGTGAAAAAGGAAATATCCTCAGATGAAATCTGGAAAGAAGCTTTCTGAGAAACTGCTTAGTGTTCTGTTAATTCATCCCACAGAGTTACATGTGTATTTCGTGGATCTCTTTGCTAGCCTTATTTCTGTGGAATCTGAGAACAGATATTTCGGATCCCATTGGAGTCTATAGGGCCAAAGGAAATATCCTCCGATAACAAAGAGAAAGAAGCTTTCTGAGAAACTTCTTTGTGTTCTGTGAAATCATCTCACAGAGTTACATCTTTCCCCTCAAGAAGCCTTTCGCTAAGACAGTTCTTGTGGAATTGGCAAAGTGATATTTGGAAGCCCATAGAGGGCTATGGTGAAAAAGGAAATATCCTCAGATGAAATCTGGAAAGAAGCTTTCTGAGAAACTGCTTAGTGTTCTGTTAATTCATCTCACAGAGTTACATGTGTATTTCGTGGATCTCTTTGCTAGCCCTATTTCTGTGGAATCTGAGAACAGATATTTCGGATCCCTTTGAAAACTATAGGGCCAAAGGAAGTATCCTCCGATAACAAAGAGAAAGAAGCTTTCTGAGAAACTTCTTTGTGTTCTGTGAAATCATCTCACAGAGTTACAGCTTTCCCCTCAAGAAGCCTTTCGCTAAGACAGTTCTTGTGGAATTGGCAAAGTGATATTTGGAAGCCCATAGAGGGCTATGGTTAAAAAGGAAATATCCTCACAGGAAATCTGGAAAGAAGCTTTCTGAGAAACTGCTTAGTGTTCTGTTAATTCATCTCACAGAGTTACATGTGTATTTCGTGGATCTCTTTGCTAGCCTTATTTCTGTGGAATCTGAGAACAGATATTTCGGATCCCTTTGAAAACTATAGGGCGAAAGGAAATATCCTCCGATAACAAAGAGAAAGAAGCTTTCTGAGAAACTTCTTTGTGTTCTGTGAAATCATCTCACAGAGTTACAGCTTTCCGCTCAGGAAGCCTTTCGCTAAGACAGTTCTTGTGGAATTGGCAAAGTGATATTTGGAAGCCCATAGAGGGCTATGGTGAAAAAGGAAATATCCTCAGATGAAATCTGGAAAGAAGCTTTCTGAGAAACTGCTTAGTGTTCTGTTAATTCATCTCACAGAGTTACATGTGTATTTCGTTGATCTCTTTGCTAGCCTTATTTCTGTGGAATCTGAGAACAGATATTTCGGATCGCTCTGAAGACTATAGGGAAAAAGGAAATATCCTCCCATAACAAACAGAAAGAAGCTTTCTGAGAAACTTCTTTGTTTTCTGTGAAATCATCTCACAGAGTTACAGCTTTCCCCTCAAGAAGTCTTTCGCTAAGACAGTTCTTGTGGAATTGGCAAAGTGATATTTGGAAGCCCATAGAGGGCTATGGTGAAAAAGGAAATATCCTCAGATGAAATCTGTAAGAAGCTTTCTGAGAAACTGCTTAGTGTTCTGTTAATTCATCTCACAGAGTTACATGTGTATTTCGTGGATCTCCTTGCTAGCCTTATTTCTGTGGAGTCTGAGAACAGATATTTCGGATCCCATTGGAGACTATAGGGCCAAAGGAAATATCCTCCGATAACAAAGAGAAAGAAGCTTTCTGAGAAACTTCTTTGTGTTCTGTGAAATCATCTCACAGAGTTACAGGTTTCCCCTCAAGAAGCCTTTCGCTAAGACAGTTCTTGTGGAATTGGCAAAGTGATATTTGGAAGCCCATAGAGGGCTGTGGTGAAAAAGGAAATATCCTCAGATGAAATCTGGAAAGAAGCTTTTTGAGAAACTGCTTAGTGTTCTGTTAATTCATCTCACAGAGTTACATGTGTGTTTCGTGGATCTCTTTGCTAGCCTTATTTCTGTGGAATCTGAGAACAGATATTTCGGATCCCTTTGAAAACTATAGGGCCAAAGGCAATATCCTCCGATAACAAACAGAAAGAAGCTTTCTGAGAAACTTCTTTGTGTTCTGTGAAATCATCTCACAGAGTTACAGCTTTCCCCTCAAGAAGCCTTTCGCTAAGGCAGTTCTTGTGGAATTGGCAAAGTGATATTTGGAAGCCAATAGAGGGCTATGGTGAAAAAGGAAATATCCTCAGATGAAATCTGGAAAGAAGCTTTCTGAGAAACTGCTTAGTGTTCTGTTAATTCATCTCACAGAGTTACATGTGTATTTCGTGGATCTCTTTGCTAGCCTTATTTCTGTGGAATCTGAGAACAGATATTTCCGATCGCTCTAAAGACTATAGGGCCAAAGGAAATATCCTCCCATAACAAACAGAAAGAAGCTTTCTGAGAAACTTCTTTGTGTTCTGTGAAATCATCTCACAGAGTTACAGCTTTCCGCTCAGGAAGCCTTTCGCTAAGACAGTTCTTGTGGAATTGGCAAAGTGATATTTGGAAGCCCATAGAGGGCTATGGTGAAAAAGGAAATATCCTCAGATGAAATCCGGAAAGAAGCTTTCTGAGAAACTGCTTAGTGTTCTGTTAATTCATCTCACAGAGTTACATGTGTATTTCGTTGATCTCTTTGCTAGCCTTATTTCTGTGGAATCTGAGAACAGATATTTCGGATCGCTCTGAAGACTATAGGGCCAAAGGAAATATCCTCCCATAACAAACAGAAAGAAGCTTTCTGAGAAACTTCTTTGTTTTCTGTGAAATCATCTCACAGAGTTACAGCTTTCCCCTCAAGAAGCCTTTCGCTAAGACAGTTCTTGTGGAATTGGCAAAGTGATATTTGGAAGCCCATAGAGGGCTATGGTGAAAAAGGAAATATCCACAGATGAAATCTGTAAGAAGCTTTCTGAGAAACTGCTTAGTGTTCTGTTAATTCATCTCACAGAGTTACATGTGTATTTCGGGGATCTCCTTGCTAGCCTTATTTCTGTGGAGTCTGAGAACAGATATTTCGGATCCCATTGGAGACTATAGGGCCAAAGGAAATATCCTCCGATAACAAAGAGAAAGAAGCTTTCTGAGAAACTTCTTTGTGTTCTGTGAAATCATCTCACAGAGTTACAGGTTTCCCCTCAAGAAGCCTTTCGCTAAGACAGTTCTTGTGGAATTGGCAAAGTGATATTTGGAAGCCCATAGAGGGCTGTGGTGAAAAAGGAAATATCCTCAGATGAAATCTGGAAAGAAGCTTTTTGAGAAACTGCTTAGTGTTCTGTTAATTCATCTCACAGAGTTACATGTGTGTTTCGTGGATCTCTTTGCTAGCCTTATTTCTGTGGAATCTGAGAACAGATATTTCGGATCCCTTTGAAAACTATAGGGCGAAAGGCAATATCCTCCGATAACAAACAGAAAGAAGCTTTCTGAGAAACTTCTTTGTGTTCTGTGAAATCATCTCACAGAGTTACAGCTTTCCCCTCAAGAAGCCTTTCGCTAAGGCAGTTCTTGTGGAATTGGCAAAGTGATATTTGGAAGCCCATAGAGGGCTATGGTGAAAAAGGAAATATCCTCAGATGAAATCTGGAAAGAAGCTTTCTGAGAAACTGCTTAGTGTTCTGTTAATTCATCCCACAGAGTTACATGTGTATTTCGTGGATCTCTTTGCTAGCCTTATTTCTGTGGAATCTGAGAACAGATATTTCGGATCCCATTGGAGTCTATAGGGCCAAAGGAAATATCCTCCGATAACAAAGAGAAAGAAGCTTTCTGAGAAACTTCTTTGTGTTCTGTGAAATCATCTCACAGAGTTACATCTTTCCCCTCAAGAAGCCTTTCGCTAAGACAGTTCTTGTGGAATTGGCAAAGTGATATTTGGAAGCCCATAGAGGGCTATGGTGAAAAAGGAAATATCCTCAGATGAAATCTGGAAAGAAGCTTTCTGAGAAACTGCTTATTGTTCTGTTAATTCATCTCACAGAGTTACATGTGTGTTTCGTGGATCTCTTTGCTAGCCTTATTTCTGTGGAATCTGAGAACAGATATTTCGGATCCCTTTGAAAACTATAGGGCCAAAGGCAATATCCTCCGATAACAAACAGAAAGAAGCTTTCTGAGAAACTTCTTTGTGTTCTGTGAAATCATCTCACAGAGGTACAGCTTTACCCTCAAGAATCCTTTCGCTAAGACAGTTCTTGTGGAATTGGCAAAGTGATATTTTGAAGCCCATAGAGGGCTATGGTGAAAAAGGAAATATCCTCAGATGAAATCTGGAAAGAAGCTTTCTGAGAAACTGCTTAGTGTTCTGTTAATTCATCTCACAGAGTTACATGTGTATTTCGTGGATCTCTTTGCTAGCCCTATTTCTGTGGAATCTGAGAACAGATATTTCGGATCCCTTTGAAAACTATAGGGCCAAAGGAAGTATCCTCCGATAACAAAGAGAAAGAAGCTTTCTGAGAAACTTCTTTGTGTTCTGTGAAATCATCTCACACAGTTACAGCTTTCCCCTCAAGAAGCCTTTCGCTAAGACAGTTCTTGTGGAATTGGCAAAGTGATATTTGGAAGCCCATAGAGGGCTATGGTGAAAAAGGAAATATCCTCACAGGAAATCTGGAAAGAAGCTTTCTGAGAAACTGCTTAGTGTTCTGTTAATTCATCTCACAGAGTTACATGTGTATTTCGTGGATCTCTTTGCTAGCCTTATTTCTGTGGAATGTGAGAACAGATATTTCGGATCCCTTTGAAAACTATAGGGCGAAAGGAAATATCCTCCGATAACAAAGAGAAAGAAGCTTTCTGAGAAACTTCTTTGTGTTCTGTGAAATCATCTCACAGAGTTACAGCTTTCCGTTCAGGAAACCTTTCGCTAAGACAGTTCTTGTGGAATTGGCAAAGTGATATTTGGAAGCCCATAGAGGGCTATGGTGAAAAAGGAAATATCCTCAGATGAAATCTGGAAAGAAGCTTTCTGAGAAACTGCTTAGTGTTCTGTTAATTCATCTCACAGAGTTACATGTGTATTTCGTGGATCTCTTTGCTAGCCTTATTTCTGTGGAATCTGAGAACAGATATTTCCGATCGCTCTAAAGACTATAGGGCCAAAGGAAATATCCTCCCATAACAAACAGAAAGAAGCTTTCTGAGAAACTTCTTTGTGTTCTGTGAAATCATCTCACAGAGTTACAGCTTTCCGTTCAGGAAGCCTTTCGCTAAGACAGTTCTTGTGGAATTGGCAAAGTGATATTTGGAAGCCCATAGAGGGCTATGGTGAAAAAGGAAATATCCTCAGATGAAATCTGGAAAGAAGCTTTCTGAGAAACTGCTTAGTGTTCTGTTAATTCATCTCACAGAGTTACATGTGTATTTCGTGGATCTCTTTGCTAGCCTTATTTCTGTGGAATCTGAGAACAGATATTTCGGATCGCTCTGAAGACTATAGGGCCAAAGGAAATATCCTCCCATAACAAACAGAAAGAAGCTTTCTGAGAAACTTCTTTGTTTTCTGTGAAATCATCTCACAGAGTTACAGCTTTCCCCTCAAGAAGCCTTTCGCTAAGACAGTTCTTGTGGAATTGGCAAAGTGATATTTGGAAGCCCATAGAGGGCTATGGTGAAAAAGGAAATATCCTCAGATGAAATCTGTAAGAAGCTTTCTGAGAAACTGCTTAGTGTTCTGTTAATTCATCTCACAGAGTTACATGTGTATTTCGTGGATCTCCTTGCTAGCCTTATTTCTGTGGAGTCTGAGAACAGATATTTCGGATCCCATTGGAGACTATAGGGCCAAAGGAAATATCCTCCGATAACAAAGAGAAAGAAGCTTTCTGAGAAACTTCTTTGTGTTCTGTGAAATCATCTCACAGAGTTACAGCTTTCCCCTCAAGAAGCCTTTCGCTAAGACAGTTCTTGTGGAATTGGCAAAGTGATATTTGGAAGCCCATAGAGGGCTATGGTGAAAAAGGAAATTTCCTCAGATGAAATCTGGAAAGAATCTTTCTGAGAAACTGCTTAGTGTTCTGTTAATTCATCTCACAGAGTTACATGTGTATTTCGGGGATCTCCTTGCTAGCCTTATTTCTGTGGACTCTGAGAACAGATATTTCGGATCCCATTGGAGACTATAGGGCCAAAGGAAATATCCTCCGATAACAAAGAGAAAGAAGCTTTCTGAGAAACTTCTTTGTGTTCTGTGAAATCATATCACAGAGTTACAGCTTTCCCCTCAAGAAGCCTTTCGCTAAGACAGTTCTTGTGGAATTGGCAAAGTGATATTTGGAAGCCCATAGAGGGCTATGGTGAAAAAGGAAATATCCTCAGATGAAATCTGTAAAGAAGCTTTCTGAGAAACTGCTTAGTGTTCTGTTAATTCATCTCACAGAGTTACATGTGTGTTTCGTGGATCTCTTTGCTAGCCTTATTTCTGTGGAATCTGAGAACAGATATTTCGGATCCCTTTGAAAACTATAGGGCCAAAGGAATTATCCTCCGATAACAAACAGAAAGAAGCTTTCTGAGAAACTTCTTTGTGTTCTGTGAAATCATCTCACAGAGTTTCAGCTTTCCCCTCAAGAAGCCTTTCGCTAAGACAGTTCTTGTGGAATTGGCAAAGTGATATTTGGAAGCCCATAGAGGGCTATGGTGAAAAAGGAAATATCCTCACAGGAATTCTGGAAAGAAGTTTTCTGAGAAACTGCTTAGTGTTCTGTTAATTCATCTCACAGAGTTACATGTGTATTTCGTGGATCTCTTTGCTAGCCTTATTTCTGTGGAATCTGAGAACAGATATTTCGGATCCCTTTGAAAACTATAGGGCCAAAGGAAATATCCTCCGATAACAAAGAGAAAGAAGCTTTCTGAGAAACTTCTTTGTGTTCTGTGAAATCATCTCACAGAGTTACAGCTTTCCGCTCAAGAAGCCTTTCGCTAAGACAGTTCTTGTGGAATTGGCAAAGTGATATTTGGAAGCCCATAGAGGGCTATGGTGAAAAAGGAAATATCCTCAGATGAAATCTGGAAAGAAGCTTTCTGAGAAACTGCTTAGTGTTCTGTTAATTCATCCCACAGAGTTACATGTGTATTTCGTGGATCTCTTTGCTAGCCTTATTTCTGTGGAATCTGAGAACAGATATTTCGGATCCCATTGGAGTCTATAGGGCCAAAGGAAATATCCTCCGATAACAAAGAGAAAGAAGCTTTCTGAGAAACTTCTTTGTGTTCTGTGAAATCATCTCACAGAGTTACATCTTTCCCCTCAAGAAGCCTTTCGCTAAGACAGTTCTTGTGGAATTGGCAAAGTGATATTTGGAAGCCCATAGAGGGCTATGGTGAAAAAGGAAATATCCTCAGATGAAATCTGGAAAGAAGCTTTCTGAGAAACTGCTTATTGTTTGTTAATTCATCTCACAGAGTTACATGTGTGTTTCGTGGATCTCTTTGCTAGCCTTATTTCTGTGGAATCTGAGAACAGATATTTCGGATCCCTTTGAAAACTATAGGGCCAAAGGCAATATCCTCCGATAACAAACAGAAAGAAGCTTTCTGAGAAACTTCTTTGTGTTCTGTGAAATCATCTCACAGAGGTACAGCTTTACCCTCAAGAAGCCTTTCGCTAAGACAGTTCTTGTGGAATTGGCAAAGTGATATTTTGAAGCCCATAGAGGGCTATGGTGAAAAAGGAAATATCCTCAGATGAAATCTGGAAAGAAGCTTTCTGAGAAACTGCTTAGTGTTCTGTTAATTCATCTCACAGAGTTACATGTGTATTTCGTGGATCTCTTTGCTAGCCCTATTTCTGTGGAATCTGAGAACAGATATTTCGGATCCCTTTGAAAACTATAGGGCCAAAGGAAGTATCCTCCGATAACAAAGAGAAAGAAGCTTTCTGAGAAACTTCTTTGTGTTCTGTGAAATCATCTCACAGAGTTACAGCTTTCCCCTCAAGAAGCCTTTCGCTAAGACAGTTCTTGTGGAATTGGCAAAGTGATATTTGGAAGCCCATAGAGGGCTATGGTGAAAAAGGAAATATCCTCACAGGAAATCTGGAAAGAAGCTTTCTGAGAAACTGCTTAGTGTTCTGTTAATTCATCTCACAGAGTTACATGTGTATTTCGTGGATCTCTTTGCTAGCCTTATTTCTGTGGAATCTGAGAACAGATATTTCGGATCCCTTTGAAAACTATAGGGCGAAAGGAAATATCCTCCGATAACAAAGAGAAAGAAGCTTTCTGAGAAACTTCTTTGTGTTCTGTGAAATCATCTCACAGAGTTACAGCTTTCCGTTCAGGAAGCCTTTCGCTAAGACAGTTCTTGTGGAATTGGCAAAGTGATATTTGGAAGCCCATAGAGGGCTATGGTGAAAAAGGAAATATCCTCAGATGAAATCTGGAAAGAAGCTTTCTGAGAAACTGCTTAGTGTTCTGTTAATTCATCTCACAGAGTTACATGTGTATTTCGTGGATCTCTTTGCTAGCCTTATTTCTGTGGAATCTGAGAACAGATATTTCCGATCGCTCTAAAGACTATAGGGCCAAAGGAAATATCCTCCCATAACAAACAGAAAGAAGCTTTCTGAGAAACTTCTTTGTGTTCTGTGAAATCATCTCACAGAGTTACAGCTTTCCGTTCAGGAAGCCTTTCGCTAAGAAAGTTCTTGTGGAATTGGCAAAGTGATATTTGGAAGCCCATAGAGGGCTATGGTGAAAAAGGAAATATCCTCAGATGAAATCTGGAAAGAAGCTTTCTGAGAAACTGCTTAGTGTTCTGTTAATTCATCTCACAGAGTTACATGTGTATTTCGTGGATCTCTTTGCTAGCCTTATTTCTGTGGAATCTGAGAACAGATATTTCGGATCGCTCTGAAGACTATAGGGCCAAAGGAAATATCCTCCCATAACAAACAGAAAGAAGCTTTCTGAGAAACTTCTTTGTTTTCTGTGAAATCATCTCACAGAGTTACAGCTTTCCCCTCAAGAAGCCTTTCGCTAAGACAGTTCTTGTGGAATTGGCAAAGTGATATTTGGAAGCCCATAGAGGGCTATGGTGAAAAAGGAAATATCCTCAGATGAAATCTGTAAGAAGCTTTCTGAGAAACTGCTTAGTGTTCTGTTAATTCATCTCACAGAGTTACATGTGTATTTCCTGGATCTCCTTGCTAGCCTTATTTCTGTGGAGTCTGAGAAGAGATATTTCGGATCCCATTGGAGACTATAGGGCCAAAGGAAATATCCTCCGATAACAAAGAGAAAGAAGCTTTCTGAGAAACTTCTTTGTGTTCTGTGAAATCATTTCACAGAGTTACAGCTTTCCCCTCAAGAAGCCTTTCGCTAAGACAGTTCTTGTGGAATTGGCAAAGTGATATTTGGAAGCCCATAGAGGGCTATGGTGAAAAAGGAAATTTCCTCAGATGAAATCTGGAAAGAATCTTTCTGAGAAACTGCTTAGTGTTCTGTTAATTCATCTCACAGAGTTACATGTGTATTTCGGGGATCTCCTTGCTAGCCTTATTTCTGTGGACTCTGAGAACAGATATTTCGGATCCCATTGGAGACTATAGGGCCAAAGGAAATATCCTCCGATAACAAAGAGAAAGAAGCTTTCTGAGAAACTTCTTTGTGTTCTGTGAAATCATATCACAGAGTTACAGCTTTCCCCTCAAGAAGCCTTTCGCTAAGACAGTTCTTGTGGAATTGTCAAAGTGATATTTGGAAGCCCATAGAGGGCTATGGTGAAAAAGGAAATATCCTCAGATGAAATCTGTAAAGAAGCTTTCTGAGAAACTGCTTAGTGTTCTGTTAATTCATCTCACAGAGTTACATGTGTGTTTCGTGGATCTCTTTGCTAGCCTTATTTCTGTGGAATCTGAGAACAGATATTTCGGATCCCTTTGAAAACTATAGGGCCAAAGGAATTATCCTCCGATAACAAACAGAAAGAAGCTTTCTGAGAAACATCTTTGTGTTCTGTGAAATCATCTCACAGAGTTTCAGCTTTCCCCTCAAGAAGCCTTTCGCTAAGACAGTTCTTGTGGAATTGGCAAAGTGATATTTGGAAGCCCATAGAGGGCTATGGTGAAAAAGGAAATATCCTCACAGGAATTCTGGAAAGAAGTTTTCTGAGAAACTGCTTAGTGTTCTGTTAATTCATCTCACAGAGTTACATGTGTATTTCGTGGATCTCTTTGCTAGCCTTATTTCTGTGGAATCTGAGAACAGATATTTCGGATCCCTTTGAAAACTATAGGGCCAAAGGAAATATCCTCCGATAACAAAGAGAAAGAAGCTTTCTGAGAAACTTCTTTGTGTTCTGTGAAATCATCTCACAGAGTTACAGCTTTCCGCTCAAGAAGCCTTTCGCTAAGACAGTTCTTGTGGAATTGGCAAAGTGATATTTGGAAGTCCATAGAGGGCTATGGTGAAAAAGGAAATATCCTCAGATGAAATCTGGAAAGAAGCTTTCTGAGAAACTGCTTAGTGTTCTGTTAATTCATCTCACAGAGTTACATGTGTATTTCGTGGATCTCTTTGCTAGCCTTATTTCTGTGGAATCTGAGAACAGATATTTCGGATCGCTCTGAAGACTATAGGGCTAAAGGAAGTATCCTCCGATAACAAAGAGAAAGAAGCTTTCTGAGAAACTTCTTTGTGTTCTGTGAAATCATCTCACAGAGTTACAGCTTTCCGCTCAGGAAGCCTTTCGCTAAGACAGCTCATGTGGAATTGGCAAAGTGCTATTTGGAAGCCCATAGAGGGCTATGGTGAAAAAGGAAATATCCTCAGATGAAATCTGGAAAGAAGCTTTCTGAGAAACTGCTTAATGTTCTGTTAATTCATCTCACAGAGTTACATGTGTATTTCGTGGATCTCTTTGCTAGCCTTATTTCTGTGGAATCTGAGAACAGATATTTCGGATCGCTCTGAAGACTATAGGGCCAAAGGAAATATCCTCCCATAACAAACAGAAAGAAGCTTTCTGAGAAACTTCTTTGTTTTCTGTGAAATCATCTCACAGAGTTACAGCTTTCCCCTCAAGAAGCCTTTCGCTAAGACAGTTCTTGTGGAATTGGCAAAGTGATATTTGGAAGCCCATAGAGGGCTATGGAGAAAAAGGAAATATCCTCAGATGAAATCTGTAAGAAGCTTTCTGAGAAACTGCTTAGTGTTCTGTTAATTCATCTCACAGAGTTACATGTGTATTTCGTGGATCTCCTTGTTAGCCTTATTTCTGTGGAGTCTGAGAACAGATATTTCGGATCCCATTGGAGACTATAGGGCCAAAGGAAATATCCTCCGATAACAACGAGAAAGAAGCTTTCTGAGAAACTTCTTTGTGTTCTGTGAAATCATCTCACAGAGTTACAGCTTTCCCCTCAAGAAGCCTTTCGCTAAGACAGTTCTTGTGGAATTGGCAAAGTGATATTTGGAAGCCCATAGAGGGCTATGGTGAAAAAGGAAATATCCTCACAGGAAATCTGGAAAGAAGCTTTCTGAGAAACTGCTTAGTGTTCTGTTAATTCATCCCACAGAGTTACATGTGTATTTCGTGGATCTCTTTGCTAGCCTTATTTCTGTGGAATCTGAGAACAGATATTTCGGATCCCTTTGAAAACTATAGGGCCAAAGGAAATATCCTCCGATAACAAAGAGAAAGAAGCTTTCTGAGAAACTTCTTTGTGTTCTGTGAAATCATCTCACAGAGTTACAGCTTTCCGCTCAGGAAGCCTTTCGCTAAGACAGCTCTTGTGGAATTGGCAAAGTGATATTTGGAAGCCCATAGAGGGCTATGGTGAAAAAGGAAATATCCTCAGATGAAATCTGGAAAGAAGCTTTCTGAGAAACTGCTTAATGTTCTGTTAATTCATCTCACAGAGTTACATGTGTATTTCGTGGATCTCTTTGCTAGCCTTATTTCTGTGGAACCTGAGAACAGATATTTCGGATCGCTCTGAAGACTATAGGGCCAAAGGAAATATCCTCCCATAACAAACAGAAAGAAGCTTTCTGAGAAACTTCTTTGTTTTCTGTGAAATCATCTCACAGAGTTACAGCTTTCCCCTCAAGAAGCCTTTCGCTAAGACAGTTCTTGTGGAATTGGCAAAGTGATATTTGGAAGCCCATAGAGGGCTATGGTGAAAAAGGAAATATCCTCAGATGAAATCTGTAAGAAGCTTTCTGAGAAACTGCTTAGTGTTCTGTTAATTCATCTCACAGAGTTACATGTGTATTTCGTGGATCTCCTTGTTAGCCTTATTTCTGTGGAGTCTGAGAACAGATATTTCGGATCCCATTGGAGACTATGGGGCCAAAGGAAATATCCTCCGATAACAACGAGAAAGAAGCTTTCTGAGAAACTTCTTTGTGTTCTGTGAAATCATCTCACAGTGTTACAGCTTTCCCCTCAAGAAGCCTTTCGCTAAGACAGTTCTTGTGGAATTGGCAAAGTGATATTTGGAAGCCCATAGAGGGCTATGGTGAAAAAGGAAATATCCTCAGATGAAATCTGGAAAGAAGCTTTCTGAGAAACTGCTTAGTGTTCTGTTAATTCATCTCACAGAGTTACTTGTGTGTTTCGTGGATCTCTTTGCTAGCCTTATTTCTGTGGAATCTGAGAACAGATATTTCGGATCCCTTTGAAAACTATAGCGTCAAAGGAAATATCCTCCGATAACAAACAGAAAGAAGCTTTCTGAGAAACTTCTTTGTGTTCTGTGAAATCATCTCACAGAGTTACAGCATTCCGCTCAGGAAGCCTTTCGCTAAGACAGTTCTTGTGGAATTGGATAAGTGATATTTGGAAGCCCATAGAGGGCTATGGTGAAAAAGGAAATATCCTCAGATGAAATCTGGAAAGAAGCTTTCTGAGAAACTGCTTACTGTTCTGTTAATTCATCTCACAGAGTTACATGTGTATTTCGTGGATCTCTTTGCTAGCCTTATTTCTGTGGAATCTGAGAACAGATATTTCGGATCGCTCTGAAGACTATAGGGCTAAAGGAAATATCCTCCCATAACAAACAGAAAGAAGCTTTCTGAGAAACTTCTTTGTTTTCTGTGAAATCTTCTCACAGAGTTACAGCTTTCCCCTCAAGAAGCCTTTCGCTAAGACAGTTCTTGTGGAATGGGCAAAGTGATATTTGCAAGCCCATAGAGGGCTATGGTGAAAAAGGAAATATCCTCAGATGAAATCTGTAAGAAGCTTTCTGAGAAACTGCTTAGTGTTCTGTTAATTCATCTCACAGAGTTACATGTGTATTTCGTGGATCTCCTTGCTAGCCTTATTTCTGTGGAGTCTGAGAACAGATATTTCGGATCCCTTTGAAAACTATAGGGCCAAAGGAAGTATCCTCCGATAACAAAGAGGAAGAAGCTTTCTGAGAAACTTCTTTGTGTTCTGTGAAATCATCTCACAGAGTTACAGCTTTCCCCTCAAGAAGCCTTTCGCTAAGACAGTTCTTGTGGAATTGGCAAAGTGATATTTGGAAGCCCATAGAGGGCTATGGTGAAAAAGGAAATATCCTCACAGGAAATCTGGAAAGAAGCTTTCTGAGAAACTGCTTAGTGGTCTGTTAATTCATCTCACAGAGTTACATGTGTATTTCGTGGATCTCTTTGCTAGCCTTATTTCTGTGGAATCTGAGAACATATATTTCGGATCCCTTTGAACACTATAGGGCCAAAGGAAATATCCTCCGATAACAAAGAGAAAGAAGCTTTCTGAGAAACTTCCTTGTGTTCTGAGAAATCATCTCACAGAGTTACAGCTTTCCGCTCAGGAAGCCTTTCGCTAAGACAGTTCTTGTGCAATTGGCAAAGTGATATTTGGAAGCCCATAGAGGGCTATGGTGAAAAAGGAAATATCCTCAGATGAAATCTGGAAAGAAGCTTTCTGAGAAACTGCTTAGTGTTCTGTTAATTCATCTCACAGAGTTACATGTGTATTTCGTGGATCTCTTTGCTAGCCTTATTTCTGTGAAATCTGAGAACAGATATTTCGGATCGTTCTGAAGACTATAGGGCCAAAGGAAATATCCTCCCATAACAAACAGAAAGAAGCTTTCTGAGAAACTTCTTTGTTTTCTGTGAAATCATCTCACAGAGATACAGCTTTCCCCTCAAGAAGCCTTTCGCTAAGACAGTTCTTGTGGAATGGGCAAAGTGATATTTGGAAGCCCATAGAGGGCTATGGTGAAAAAGGAAATATCCTCAGATGAAATCTGTAAGAAGCTTTCTGAGAAACTGCTTAGTGTTCTGTTAATTCATCTCACAGAGTTACATGTGTATTTCGTGGATCTCCTTGTTAGCCTTATTTCTGTGGAGTCTGAGAACAGATATTTCGGATCCCATTGGAGACTATAGGGCCAAAGGAAATATCCGCCGATAACAACGAGAAAGAAGCTTTCTGAGAAACTTCTTTGTGTTCTGTGAAATCATCTCACAGAGTTACAGCTTTCCCCTCAAGAAGCCTTTCGCTAAGACAGTTCTTGTGGAATTGGCAAAGTGATATTTGGAAGCCCATAGAGGGCTATGGTGAAAAAGGAAATATCCTCACAGGAAATCTGGAAAGAAGCTTTCTGAGAAACTGCTTAGTGTTCTGTTAATTCATCCCACAGAGTTACATGTGTATTTCGTGGATCTCTTTGCTAGGGTTATTTCTGTGGAATCTGAGAACAGATATTTCGGATCCCTTTGAAAACTATAGGGCCAAAGGAAATATCCTCCGATAACAAAGAGAAAGAAGCTTTCTGAGAAACTTCTTTGTGTTCTGTGAAATCATCTCACAGAGTTACAGCTTTCCGCTCAGGAAGCCTTTCGCTAAGACAGCTCTTGTGGAATTGGCAAAGTGATATTTGGAAGCCCATAGAGGGCTATGGTGAAAAAGGAAATATCCTCAGATGAAATCTGGAAAGAAGCTTTCTGAGAAACTGCTTAATGTTCTGTTAATTCATCTCACAGAGTTACATGTGTATTTCGTGGATCTCTTTGCTAGCCTTATTTCTGTGGAATCTGAGAACAGATATTTCGGATCGCTCTGAAGACTATAGGGCCAAAGGAAATATCCTCCCATAACAAACAGAAAGAAGCTTTCTGAGAAACTTCTTTGTTTTCTGTGAAATCATCTAACAGAGTTACAGCTTTCCCCTCAAGAAGCCTTTCGCTAAGACAGTTCTTGTGGAAATGGCAAAGTGATATTTGGAAGCCCATAGAGGGCTATGGTGAAAAAGGAAATATCCTCAGATGAAATCTGTAAGAAGCTTTCTGAGAAACTGCTTAGTGTTCTGTTAATTCATCTCACAGAGTTACATGTGTATTTCGTGGATCTCCTTGTTAGCCTTATTTCTGTGGAGTCTGAGAACAGATATTTCGGATCCCATTGGAGACTATAGGGCCAAAGGAAATATCCTCCGATAACAACGAGAAAGAAGCTTTCTGAGAAACTTCTTTGTGTTCTGTGAAATCATCTCACAGAGTTACAGCTTTCCCCTCAAGAAGCCTTTCGCTAAGACAGTTCTTGTGGAATTGGCAAAGTGATATTTGGAAGCCCATAGAGGGCTATGGTGAAAAAGGAAATATCCTCAGATGAAATCTGTAAGAAGCTTTCTGAGAAACTGCTTAGTGTTCTGTTAATTCATCTCACAGAGTTACATGTGTATTTCGTGGATCTCCTTGTTAGCCTTATTTCTGTGGAGTCTGAGAACAGATATTTCGGATCCCATTGGAGACTATAGGGCCAAAGGAAATATCCTCCGATAACAAAGAGAAAGAAGCTTTCTGAGAAACTTCTTTGTGTTCTGTGAAATCATCTCACAGTGTTACAGCTTTCCCCTCAAGAAGCCTTTCGCTAAGACAGTTCTTGTGGAATTGGCAAAGTGATATTTGGAAGCCCATAGAGGGCTATGGTGAAAAAGGAAATATCCTCAGATGAAATCTGGAAAGAAGCTTTCTGAGAAACTGCTTAGTGTTCTGTTAATTCATCTCACAGAGTTACTTGTGTGTTTCGTGGATCTCTTTGCTAGCCTTATTTCTGTGGAATCTGAGAACAGATATTTCGGATCCCTTTGAAAACTATAGGGTCAAAGGAAATATCCTCCGATAACAAACAGAAAGAAGCTTTCTGAGAAACTTCTTTGTGTTCTGTGAAATCATCTCACAGAGTTACAGCATTCCGCTCAGGAAGCCTTTCGCTAAGACAGTTCTTGTGGAATTGGCAAAGTGATATTTGGAAGCCCATAGAGGGCTATGGTGAAAAAGGAAATATCCTCAGATGAAATCTGGAAAGAAGCTTTCTAAGAAACTGCTTAGTGTTCTGTTAATTCATCTCACAGAGTTACATGTGTATTTCGTGGATCTCTTTGCTAGCCTTATTTCTGTGGAATCTGAGAACAGATATTTCGGATCGCTCTGAAGACTATAGGGCCAAAGGAAATATCCTCCCATAACAAACAGAAAGAAGCTTTCTGAGAAACTTCTTTGTTTTCTGTGAAATCTTCTCACAGAGTTACAGCTTCCCCTCAAGAAGCCTTTCGCTAAGACAGTTCTTGTGGAATTGGCAAAGTGATATTTGGAAGCCCATAGAGGGCTATGGTGAAAAAGGAAATATCCTCACAGGAAATCTGGAAAGAAGCTTTCTGAGAAACTGCTTAGTGTTCTGTTAATTCATCTCACAGAGTTACATGTGTATATCGTGGATCTCTTTGCTAGCCTTATTTCTGTGGAATCTGAGAACAGATATTTCGGATCCCTTTGAAAACTATAGGGCCAAAGGAAATATCCTCCGATAACAAAGAGAAAGAAGCTTTCTGAGAAACTTCTTTGTGTTCTGTGAAATCATCCCACAGAGTTAGAGCTTTCCCCTCAAGAAGCCTTTCGCTAAGACAGTTCTTGTGGAATTGGCAAAGTGATATTTGGAAGCCCCTAGAGGGCTATGGTGAAAAAGGAAATATCCTCACAGGAAATCTGGAAAGAAGCTTTCTGAGAAACTGCTTAGTGTTCTGTTAATTCATCTCACAGAGTTACATGTGTATTTCGTGGATCTCTTGGCTAGCCTTATTTCTTTGGAATCTGAGAACAGATATTTCGGATCCCTTTGAAAACTATAGGGCCAAAGGAAATATCCTCCGATAACAAAGAGAAAGAAGCTTTCTGAGAAACTTCTTTGTGTTCTGTGAAATCATCTCACTGAGTTACAGCATTCGGCTCAGGAAGCCTTTCGCTAAGACAGTTCTTGTGGAATTGGCAAAGTGATATTAGGAAGCCCATAGAGGGCTATGGTGAAAAAGGAAATATCCTCAGATGAAATCTGGAAAGAAGCTTTCTGAGAAACTGCTTAGTGTTCTGTTAATTCATCTCACAGAGTTACATGTGTATTTCGTGGATCTCTTTGCTAGCCTTATTTCTGTGGAATCTGAGAACAGATATTTCGGATCGCTCTGAAGACTATAGGGCCAAAGGAAATATCCTCCCATAACAAACAGAAAGAAGCTTTCTGAGAAACTTCTTTGTTTTCTGTGAAATCTTCTCACAGAGTTACAGCTTTCCCCTCAAGAAGCCTTTCGCTAAGACAGTTCTTGTGGAATTGGCAAAGTGATATTTGGAAGCCCATAGAGGGCTATGGTGAAAAAGGAAATATCCTCAGATGAAATCTGTAAGAAGCTTTCTGAGAAACTGCTTAGTGTTCTGTTAATTCATCTCACAGAGTTACATGTGTATTTCGTGGATCTCCTTGCTAGCCTTATTTCTGTGGAGTCTGAGAACAGGTATTTCGGATCCCATTGGAGACTATAGGGCCAAAGGAAATATCCTCCGATAACAAAGAGAAAGAAGCTTTCTGAGAAACTTCTTTGTGTTCTGTGAAATCATCTCACAGAGTTACAGCTTTCCCCTCAAGAAGCCTTTCGCTAAGACAGTTCTTGTGGAATTGGCAAAGTGATATTTGGAAGCCCATAGAGGGCTATGGTGAAAAAGGAAATATCCTCAGATGAAATCTGGAAAGAAGCTTTCTGAGAAACTGCTTAGTGTTCTGTTAATTCATCTCACAGAGTTACATGTGTATTTCGTGGATCTCTTTGCTAGCCTTATTTCTGTGGAATCTGAGAACAGATATTTCGGATCGTTCTGAAGACTATAGGGCCAAAGGAAATATCCTCCCATAGCAAACAGAAAGAAGCTTTCTGAGAAACTTCTTTGTTTTCTGTGAAATCATCTCACAGAGATACAGCTTTCCCCTCAAGAAGCCTTTCGCTAAGACAGTTCTTGTGGAATTGGCAAAGTGATATTTGGAAGCCCATAGAGGGCTATGGTGAAAAAGGAAATATCCTCAGATGAAATCTGTAAGAAGCTTTCTGAGAAACTGCTTAGTGTTATGTTAATTCATCTCACAGAGTTACATGTGTATTTCGTGGATCTCCTTGTTAGCCTTATTTCTGTGGAGTCTGAGAACAGATATTTCGGATCCCATTGGAGACTATAGGGCCAAAGGAAATATCCTCCGATAACAAAGAGAAAGAAGCTTTCTGAGAAACTTCCTTGTGTTCTGTGAAATCATCTCACAGAGTTACAGCTTTCCCCTCAAGAAGCCTTTCGCTAAGACAGTTCTTGTGGAATTGGCAAAGTGATATTTGGAAGCCCATAGAGGGCTATGGTGAAAAAGGAAATATCCTCACAGGAAATCTGGAAAGAAGCTTTCTGAGAAACTGCTTAGTGGTCTGTTAATTCATCTCACAGAGTTACATGTGTATTTCGTGGATCTCTTTGCTAGCCTTATTTCTGTGGAATCTGAGAACATATATTTCGGATCCCTTTGAACACTATAGGGCCAAAGGAAATATCCTCCGATAACAAAGAGAAAGAAGCTTTCTGAGAAACTTCCTTGTGTTCTGAGAAATCATCTCACAGAGTTACAGCTTTCCGCTCAGGAAGCCTTTCGCTAAGACAGTTCTTGTGCAATTGGCAAAGTGATATTTGGAAGCCCATAGAGGACTATGGTGAAAAAGGAAATATCCTCAGATGAAATCTGGAAAGAAGCTTTCTGAGAAACTGCTTAGTGTTCTGTTAATTCATCTCCACAGAGTTACATGTGTATTTCGTGGATCTCTTTGCTAGCCTTATTTCTGTGAAATCTGAGAACAGATATTTCGGATCGTTCTGAAGACTATAGGGCCAAAGGAAATATCCTCCCATAACAAACAGAAAGAAGCTTTCTGAGAAACTTCTTTGTTTTCTGTGAAATCATCTCACAGAGATACAGCTTTCCCCTCAAGAAGCCTTTCGCTAAGACAGTTCTTGTGGAATGGGCAAAGTGATATTTGGAAGCCCATAAAGGGCTATGGTGAAAAAGGAAATATCCTCAGATGAAATCTGTAAGAAGCTTTCTGAGAAACTGCTTAGTGTTCTGTTAATTCATCTCACAGAGTTACATGGTTATTTCGTGGATCTCCTTGTTAGCCTTATTTCTGTGGAGTCTGAGAACAGATATTTCGGATCCCATTGGAGACTATAGGGCCAAAGGAAATATCCGCCGATAACAACGAGAAAGAAGCTTTCTGAGAAACTTCTTTGTGTTCTGTGAAATCATCTCACAGAGTTACAGCTTTCCCCTCAAGAAGCCTTTCGCTAAGACAGTTCTTGTGGAATTGGCAAAGTGATATTTGGAAGCCCATAGAGGGCTATGGTGAAAAAGGAAATATCCTCACAGGAAATCTGGAAAGAAGCTTTCTGAGAAACTGCTTAGTGTTCTGTTAATTCATCCCACAGAGTTACATGTGTATTTCGTGGATCTCTTTGCTAGCCTTATTTCTGTGGAATCTGAGAACAGATATTTCGGATCCCTTTGAAAACTATAGGGCCAAAGGAAATATCCTCCGATAACAAAGAGAAAGAAGCTTTCTGAGAAACTTCTTTGTGTTCTGTGAAATCATCTCACAGAGTTACAGCTTTCCGCTCAGGAAGCCTTTCGCTAAGACAGCTCTTGTGGAATTGGCAAAGTGATATTTGGAAGCCCATAGAGGGCTATGGTGAAAAAGGAAATATCCTCAGATGAAATCTGGAAAGAAGCTTTCTGAGAAACTGCTTAATGTTCTGTTAATTCATCTCACAGAGTTACATGTGTATTTCGTGGATCTCTTTGCTAGCCTTATTTCTGTGGAATCTGAGAACAGATATTTCGGATCGCTCTGAAGACTATAGGGCCAAAGAAATATCCTCCCATAACAAACAGAAAGAAGCTTTCTGAGAAACTTCTTTGTTTTCTGTGAAATCATCTCACAGAGTTACAGCTTTCCCCTCAAGAAGCCTTTCGCTAAGACAGTTCTTGTGGAATTGGCAAAGTGATATTTGGAAGCCCATAGAGGGCTATGGTGAAAAAGGAAATATCCTCAGATGAAATCTGTAAGAAGCTTTCTGAGAAACTGCTTAGTGTTCTGTTAATTCATCTCACAGAGTTACATGTGTATTTCGTGGATCTCCTTGTTAGCCTTATTTCTGTGGAGTCTGAGAACAGATATTTCGGATCCCATTGGAGACTATAGGGCCAAAGGAAATATCCTCCGATAACAACGAGAAAGAAGCTTTCTGAGAAACTTCTTTGTGTTCTGTGAAATCATCTCACAGTGTTACAGCTTTCCCCTCAAGAAGCCTTTCGCTAAGACAGTTCTTGTGGAATTGGCAAAGTGATATTTGGAAGCCCATAGAGGGCTATGGTGAAAAAGGAAATATCCTCAGATGAAATCTGTAAGAAGCTTTCTGAGAAACTGCTTAGTGTTCTGTTAATTCATCTCACAGAGTTACATGTGTATTTCGTGGATCTCCTTGTTAGCCTTATTTCTGTGGAGTCTGAGAACAGATATTTCGGATCCCATTGGAGACTATAGGGCCAAAGGAAATATCCTCCGATAACAAAGAGAAAGAAGCTTTCTGAGAAACTTCTTTGTGTTCTGTGAAATCATCTCACAGTGTTACAGCTTTCCCCTCAAGAAGCCTTTCGCTAAGACAGTTCTTGTGGAATTGGCAAAGTGATATTTGGAAGCCCATAGAGGGCTATGGTGAAAAAGGAAATATCCTCAGATGAAATCTGGAAAGAAGCTTTCTGAGAAACTGCTTAGTGTTCTGTTAATTCATCTCACAGAGTTACTTGTGTGTTTCGTGGATCTCTTTGCTAGCCTTATTTCTGTGGAATCTGAGAACAGATATTTCGGATCCCTTTGAAAACTATAGGGTCAAAGGAAATATCCTCCGATAACAAACAGAAAGAAGCTTTCTGAGAAACTTCTTTGTGTTCTGTGAAATCATCTCACAGAGTTACAGCATTCCGCTCAGGAAGCCTTTCGCTAAGACAGTTCTTGTGGAATTGGCAAAGTGATATTTGGAAGCCCATAGAGGGCTATGGTGAAAAAGGAAATATCCTCAGATGAAATCTGGAAAGAAGCTTTCTAAGAAACTGCTTAGTGTTCTGTTAATTCATCTCACAGAGTTACATGTGTATTTCGTGGATCTCTTTGCTAGCCTTATTTCTGTGGAATCTGAGAACAGATATTTCGGATCGCTCTGAAGACTATAGGGCCAAAGGAAATATCCTCCCATAACAAACAGAAAGAAGCTTTCTGAGAAACTTCTTTGTTTTCTGTGAAATCTTCTCACAGAGTTACAGCTTCCCCTCAAGAAGCCTTTCGCTAAGACAGTTCTTGTGGAATTGGCAAAGTGATATTTGGAAGCCCATAGAGGGCTATGGTGAAAAAGGAAATATCCTCAGATGAAATCTGGAAAGAAGCTTTCTGAGAAACTGCTTAGTGTTCTGTTAATTCATCTCACAGAGTTACATGTGTATTTCGTGGATCTCTTTGCTAGCCTTATTTCTGTGGAATCTGAGAACAGATATTTCGGATCCCTTTGAAAACTATAGGGCCAAAGGAAATATCCTCCGATAACAAAGAGAAAGAAGCTTTCTGAGAAACTTCTTTGTGTTCTGTGAAATCATCCCACAGAGTTAGAGCTTTCCCCTCAAGAAGCCTTTCGCTAAGACAGTTCTTGTGGAATTGGCAAAGTGATATTTGGAAGCCCCTAGAGGGCTATGGTGAAAAAGGAAATATCCTCACAGGAAATCTGGAAAGAAGCTTTCTGAGAAACTGCTTAGTGTTCTGTTAATTCATCTCACAGAGTTACATGTGTATTTCGTGGATCTCTTGGCTAGCCTTATTTCTTTGGAATCTGAGAACAGATATTTCGGATCCCTTTGAAAACTATAGGGCCAAAGGAAATATCCTCCGATAACAAAGAGAAAGAAGCTTTCTGAGAAACTTCTTTGTGTTCTGTGAAATCATCTCACTGAGTTACAGCATTCGGCTCAGGAAGCCTTTCGCTAAGACAGTTCTTGTGGAATTGGCAAAGTGATATTAGGAAGCCCATAGAGGGCTATGGTGAAAAAGGAAATATCCTCAGATGAAATCTGGAAAGAAGCTTTCTGAGAAACTGCTTAGTGTTCTGTTAATTCATCTCACAGAGTTACATGTGTATTTCGTGGATCTCTTTGCTAGCCTTATTTCTGTGGAATCTGAGAACAGATATTTCGGATCGCTCTGAAGACTATAGGGCCAAAGGAAATATCCTCCCATAACAAACAGAAAGAAGCTTTCTGAGAAACTTCTTTGTTTTCTGTGAAATCTTCTCACAGAGTTACAGCTTTCCCCTCAAGAAGCCTTTCGCTAAGACAGTTCTTGTGGAATTGGCAAAGTGATATTTGGAAGCCCATAGAGGGCTATGGTGAAAAAGGAAATATCCTCAGATGAAATCTGTAAGAAGCTTTCTGAGAAACTGCTTAGTGTTCTGTTAATTCATCTCACAGAGTTACATGTGTATTTCGTGGATCTCCTTGCTAGCCTTATTTCTGTGGAGTCTGAGAACAGGTATTTCGGATCCCATTGGAGACTATAGGGCCAAAGGAAATATCCTCCGATAACAAAGAGAAAGAAGCTTTCTGAGAAACTTCTTTGTGTTCTGTGAAATCATCTCACAGAGTTACATCTTTCCCCTCAAGAAGCCTTTCGCTAAGACAGTTCTTGTGGAATTGGCAAAGTGATATTTGGAAGCCCCTAGAGGGCTATGGTGAAAAAGGAAATATCCTCAGATGAAATCTGGAAAGAAGCTTTCTGAGAAACTGCTTAGTGTTCTGTTAATTCATCTCACAGAGTTACATGTGTATTTCGTGGATCTCTTTGCTAGCCTTATTTCTGTGGAATCTGAGAACAGATATTTCGGATCGTTCTGAAGACTATAGGGCCAAAGGAAATATCCTCCCATAACAAACAGAAAGAAGCTTTCTGAGAAACTTCTTTGTTTTCTGTGAAATCATCTCACAGAGATACAGCTTTCCCCACAAGAAGCCTTTCGCTAAGACAGTTCTTGTGGAATTGGCAAAGTGATATTTGGAAGCCCATAGAGGGCTATGGTGAAAAAGGAAATATCCTCAGATGAAATCTGTAAGAAGCTTTCTGAGAAACTGCTTAGTGTTCTGTTAATTCATCTCACAGAGTTACATGTGTATTTCGTGGATCTCCTTGTTAGCCTTATTTCTGTGGAGTCTGAGAACAGATATTTCGGATCCCATTGGAGACTATAGGGCCAAAGGAAATATCCTCCGATAACAACGAGAAAGAAGCTTTCTGTGAAACTTCTTTGTGTTCTGTGAAATCATCTCACAGAGTTACAGCTTTCCCCTCAAGAAGCCTTTCGCTAAGACAGTTCTTGTGGAATTGGCAAAGTGATATTTGGAAGCCCATAGAGGGCTATGGTGAAAAAGGAAATATCCTCACAGGAAATCTGGAAAGAAGCTTTCTGAGAAACTGCTTAGTGTTCTGTTAATTCATCCCACAGAGTTACATGTGTATTTCGTGGATCTCTTTGCTAGCCTTATTTCTGTGGAATCTGAGAACAGATATTTCGGATCCCTTTGAAAACTATAGGGCCAAAGGAAATATCCTCCGATAACAAAGAGAAAGAAGCTTTCTGAGAAACTTCTTTGTGTTCTGTGAAATCATCTCACAGAGTTACAGCTTTCCGCTCAGGAAGCCTTTCGCTAAGACAGCTCTTGTGGAATTGGCAAAGTGATATTTGGAAGCCCATAGAGGGCTATGGTGAAAAAGGAAATATCCTCAGATGAAATCTGGAAAGAAGCTTTCTGAGAAACTGCTTAATGTTCTGTTAATTCATCTCACAGAGTTACATGTGTATTTCGTCGATCTCTTTGCTAGCCTTATTTCTGTGGAATCTGAGAACAGATATTTCGGATCGCTCTGAAGACTATAGGGCCAAAGGAAATATCCTCCCATAACAAACAGAAAGAAGCTTTCTGAGAAACTTCTTTGTTTTCTGTGAAATCATCTCACAGAGTTACAGCTTTCCCCTCAAGAAGCCTTTCGCTAAGACAGTTCTTGTGGAATTGGCAAAGTGATATTTGGAAGCCCATAGAGGGCTATGGTGAAAAAGGAAATATCCTCAGATGAAATCTGTAAGAAGCTTTCTGAGAAACTGCTTAGTGTTCTGTTAATTCATCTCACAGAGTTACATGTGTATTTCGTGGATCTCCTTGTTAGCCTTATTTCTGTGGAGTCTGAGAACAGATATTTCGGATCCCATTGGAGACTATAGGGCCAAAGGAAATATCCTCCGATAACAACGAGAAAGAAGTTTTCTGAGAAACTTCTTTGTGTTCTGTGAAATCATCTCACAGTGTTACAGCTTTCCCCTCAAGAAGCCTTTCGCTAAGACAGTTCTTGTGGAATTGGCAAAGTGATATTTGGAAGCCCATAGAGGGCTATGGTGAAAAAGGAAATATCCTCAGATGAAATCTGGAAAGAAGCTTTCTGAGAAACTGCTTAGTGTTCTGTTAATTCATCTCACAGAGTTACTTGTGTGTTTCGTGGATCTCTTTGCTAGCCTTATTTCTGTGGAATCTGAGAACAGATATTTCGGATCCCTTTGAAAACTATAGCGTCAAAGGAAATATCCTCCGATAACAAACAGAAAGAAGCTTTCTGAGAAACTTCTTTGTGTTCTGTGAAATCATCTCACAGAGTTACAGCATTCCGCTCAGGAAGCCTTTCGCTAAGACAGTTCTTGTGGAATTGGCAAAGTGATATTTGGAAGCCCATAGAGGGCTATGGTGAAAAAGGAAATATCCTCAGATGAAATCTGGAAAGAAGCTTTCTGAGAAACTGCTTAGTGTTCTGTTAATTCATCTCACAGAGTTACATGTGTATTTCGTGGATCTCTTTGCTAGCCTTATTTCTGTGGAATCTGAGAACAGATATTTCGGATCGCTCTGAAGACTATAGGGCTAAAGGAAATATCCTCCCATAACAAACAGAAAGAAGCTTTCTGAGAAACTTCTTTGTTTTCTGTGAAATCTTCTCACAGAGTTACAGCTTTCCCCTCAAGAAGCCTTTCGCTAAGACAGTTCTTGTGGAATTGGCAAAGTGATATTTGCAAGCCCATAGAGGGCTATGGTGAAAAAGGAAATATCCTCAGATGAAATCTGTAAGAAGCTTTCTGAGAAACTGCTTAGTGTTCTGTTAATTCATCTCACAGAGTTACATGTGTATTTCGTGGATCTCCTTGCTAGCCTTATTTCTGTGGAGTCTGAGAACAGGTATTTCGGATCCCATTGGAGACTATAGGGCCAAAGGAAATATCCTCCGATAACAAAGAGAAAGAAGCTTTCTGAGAAACTTCTTTGTGTTCTGTGAAATCATCTCACAGAGTTACATCTTTCCCCTCAAGAAGCCTTTCGCTAAGACAGTTCTTGTGGAATTGGCAAAGTGATATTTGGAAGCCCATAGAGGGCTATGGTGAAAAAGGAAATATCCTCAGATGAAATCTGGAAAGAAGCTTTCTGAGAAACTGCTTAGTGTTCTGTTAATTCATCTCACAGAGTTACATGTGTATTTCGTGGATCTCTTTGCTAGCCTTATTTCTGTGGAATCTGAGAACAGATATTTCGGATCGTTCTGAAGACTATAGGGCCAAAGGAAATATCCTCCCATAACAAACAGAAAGAAGCTTTCTGAGAAACTTCTTTGTTTTCTGTGAAATCATCTCACAGAGATACAGCTTTCCCCTCAAGAAGCCTTTCGCTAAGACAGTTCTTGTGGAATTGGCAAAGTGATATTTGGAAGCCCATAGAGGGCTATGGTGAAAAAGGAAATATCCTCAGATGAAATCTGTAAGAAGCTTTCTGAGAAACTGCTTAGTGTTATGTTAATTCATCTCACAGAGTTACATGTGTATTTCGTGGATCTCCTTGTTAGCCTTATTTCTGTGGAGTCTGAGAACAGATATTTCGGATCCCATTGGAGACTATAGGGCCAAAGGAAATATCCTCCGATAACAACGAGAAAGAAGCTTTCTGTGAAACTTCTTTGTGTTCTGTGAAATCATCTCACAGAGTTACAGCTTTCCCCTCAAGAAGCCTTTCGCTAAGACAGTTCTTGTGGAATTGGCAAAGTGATATTTGGAAGCCCATAGAGGGCTATGGTGAAAAAGGAAATATCCTCACAGGAAATCTGGAAAGAAGCTTTCTGAGAAACTGCTTAGTGTTCTGTTAATTCATCTCACAGAGTTACATGTGTATTTCGTCGATCTCTTTGCTAGCCTTATTTCTGTGGAATCTGAGAACAGATATTTCGGATCGCTCTGAAGACTATAGGGCCAAAGGAAATATCCTCCCATAACAAACAGAAAGAAGCTTTCTGAGAAACTTCTTTGTTTTCTGTGAAATCATCTCACAGAGTTACAGCTTTCCCCTCAAGAAGCCTTTCGCTAAGACAGTTCTTGTGGAATTGGCAAAGTGATATTTGGAAGCCCATAGAGGGCTATGGTGAAAAAGGAAATATCCTCAGATGAAATCTGTAAGAAGCTTTCTGAGAAACTGCTTAGTGTTCTGTTAATTCATCTCACAGAGTTACATGTGTATTTCGTGGATCTCCTTGTTAGCCTTATTTCTGTGGAGTCTGAGAACAGATATTTCGGATCCCATTGGAGACTATAGGGCCAAAGGAAATATCCTCCGATAACAACGAGAAAGAAGTTTTCTGAGAAACTTCTTTGTGTTCTGTGAAATCATCTCACAGTGTTACAGCTTTCCCCTCAAGAAGCCTTTCGCTAAGACAGTTCTTGTGGAATTGGCAAAGTGATATTTGGAAGCCCATAGAGGGCTATGGTGAAAAAGGAAATATCCTCAGATGAAATCTGGAAAGAAGCTTTCTGAGAAACTGCTTAGTGTTCTGTTAATTCATCTCACAGAGTTACTTGTGTGTTTCGTGGATCTCTTTGCTAGCCTTATTTCTGTGGAATCTGAGAACAGATATTTCGGATCCCTTTGAAAACTATAGCGTCAAAGGAAATATCCTCCGATAACAAACAGAAAGAAGCTTTCTGAGAAACTTCTTTGTGTTCTGTGAAATCATCTCACAGAGTTACAGCATTCCGCTCAGGAAGCCTTTCGCTAAGACAGTTCTTGTGGAATTGGCAAAGTGATATTTGGAAGCCCATAGAGGGCTATGGTGAAAAAGGAAATATCCTCAGATGAAATCTGGAAAGAAGCTTTCTGAGAAACTGCTTAGTGTTCTGTTAATTCATCTCACAGAGTTACATGTGTATTTCGTGGATCTCTTTGCTAGCCTTATTTCTGTGGAATCTGAGAACAGATATTTCGGATCGCTCTGAAGACTATAGGGCTAAAGGAAATATCCTCCCATAACAAACAGAAAGAAGCTTTCTGAGAAACTTCTTTGTTTTCTGTGAAATCTTCTCACAGAGTTACAGCTTTCCCCTCAAGAAGCCTTTCGCTAAGACAGTTCTTGTGGAATTGGCAAAGTGATATTTGCAAGCCCATAGAGGGCTATGGTGAAAAAGGAAATATCCTCAGATGAAATCTGTAAGAAGCTTTCTGAGAAACTGCTTAGTGTTCTGTTAATTCATCTCACAGAGTTACATGTGTATTTCGTGGATCTCCTTGCTAGCCTTATTTCTGTGGAGTCTGAGAAGAGATATTTCGGATCCCTTTGAAAACTATAGGGCCAATGGAAGTATCCTCCGATAACAAAGAGAAAGAAGCTTTCTGAGAAACTTCTTTGTGTTCTGTGAAATCATCTCACAGAGTTACAGCTTTCCCCTCAAGAAGCCTTTCGCTAAGACAGTTCTTGTGGAATTGGCAAAGTGATATTTGGAAGCCCATAGAGGGCTATGGTGAAAAAGGAAATATCCTCACAGGAAATCTGGAAAGAAGCTTTCTGAGAAACTGCTTAGTGTTCTGTTAATTCATCCCACAGAGTTACATGTGTATTTCGTGGATCTCTTTGCTAGCCTTATTTCTGTGGAATCTGAGAACAGATATTTCGGATCCCTTTGAAAACTATAGGGCCAAAGGAAATATCCTCCGATAACAAAGAGAAAGAAGCTTTCTGAGAAACTTCTTTGTGTTCTGTGAAATCATCTCACAGAGTTACAGCTTTCCGCTCAGGAAGCCTTTCGCTAAGACAGCTCTTGTGGAATTGGCAAAGTGATATTTGGAAGCCCATAGAGGGCTATGGTGAAAAAGGAAATATCCTCAGATGAAATCTGGAAAGAAGCTTTCTGAGAAACTGCTTAATGTTCTGTTAATTCATCTCACAGAGTTACATGTGTATTTCGTCGATCTCTTTGCTAGCCTTATTTCTGTGGAATCTGAGAACAGATATTTCGGATCGCTCTGAAGACTATAGGGCCAAAGGAAATATCCTCCCATAACAAACAGAAAGAAGCTTTCTGAGAAACTTCTTTGTTTTCTGTGAAATCATCTCACAGAGTTACAGCTTTCCCCTCAAGAAGCCTTTCGCTAAGACAGTTCTTGTGGAATTGGCAAAGTGATATTTGGAAGCCCATAGAGGGCTATGGTGAAAAAGGAAATATCCTCAGATGAAATCTGTAAGAAGCTTTCTGAGAAACTGCTTAGTGTTCTGTTAATTCATCTCACAGAGTTACATGTGTATTTCGTGGATCTCCTTGTTAGCCTTATTTCTGTGGAGTCTGAGAACAGATATTTCGGATCCCATTGGAGACTATAGGGCCAAAGGAAATATCCTCCGATAACAACGAGAAAGAAGTTTTCTGAGAAACTTCTTTGTGTTCTGTGAAATCATCTCACAGTGTTACAGCTTTCCCCTCAAGAAGCCTTTCGCTAAGACAGTTCTTGTGGAATTGGCAAAGTGATATTTGGAAGCCCATAGAGGGCTATGGTGAAAAAGGAAATATCCTCAGATGAAATCTGGAAAGAAGCTTTCTGAGAAACTGCTTAGTGTTCTGTTAATTCATCTCACAGAGTTACTTGTGTGTTTCGTGGATCTCTTTGCTAGCCTTATTTCTGTGGAATCTGAGAACAGATATTTCGGATCCCTTTGAAAACTATAGCGTCAAAGGAAATATCCTCCGATAACAAACAGAAAGAAGCTTTCTGAGAAACTTCTTTGTGTTCTGTGAAATCATCTCACAGAGTTACAGCATTCCGCTCAGGAAGCCTTTCGCTAAGACAGTTCTTGTGGAATTGGCAAAGTGATATTTGGAAGCCCATAGAGGGCTATGGTGAAAAAGGAAATATCCTCAGATGAAATCTGGAAAGAAGCTTTCTGAGAAACTGCTTAGTGTTCTGTTAATTCATCTCACAGAGTTACATGTGTATTTCGTGGATCTCTTTGCTAGCCTTATTTCTGTGGAATCTGAGAACAGATATTTCGGATCGCTCTGAAGACTATAGGGCTAAAGGAAATATCCTCCCATAACAAACAGAAAGAAGCTTTCTGAGAAACTTCTTTGTTTTCTGTGAAATCTTCTCACAGAGTTACAGCTTTCCCCTCAAGAAGCCTTTCGCTAAGACAGTTCTTGTGGAATTGGCAAAGTGATATTTGCAAGCCCATAGAGGGCTATGGTGAAAAAGGAAATATCCTCAGATGAAATCTGTAAGAAGCTTTCTGAGAAACTGCTTAGTGTTCTGTTAATTCATCTCACAGAGTTACATGTGTATTTCGTGGATCTCCTTGCTAGCCTTATTTCTGTGGAGTCTGAGAACAGGTATTTCGGATCCCATTGGAGACTATAGGGCCAAAGGAAATATCCTCCGATAACAAAGAGAAAGAAGCTTTCTGAGAAACTTATTTGTGTTCTGTGAAATCATCTCACAGAGTTACATCTTTCCCCTCAAGAAGCCTTTCGCTAAGACAGTTCTTGTGGAATTGGCAAAGTGATATTTGGAAGCCCATAGAGGGCTATGGTGAAAAAGGAAATATCCTCAGATGAAATCTGGAAAGAAGCTTTCTGAGAAACTGCTTAGTGTTCTGTTAATTCATCTCACAGAGTTACATGTGTATTTCGTGGATCTCTTTGCTAGCCTTATTTCTGTGGAATCTGAGAACAGATATTTCGGATCGTTCTGAAGACTATAGGGCCAAAGGAAATATCCTCCCATAACAAACAGAAAGAAGCTTTCTGAGAAACTTCTTTGTTTTCTGTGAAATCATCTCACAGAGATACAGCTTTCCCCTCAAGAAGCCTTTCGCTAAGACAGTTCTTGTGGAATTGGCAAAGTGATATTTGGAAGCCCATAGAGGGCTATGGTGAAAAAGGAAATATCCTCAGATGAAATCTGTAAGAAGCTTTCTGAGAAACTGCTTAGTGTTATGTTAATTCATCTCACAGAGTTACATGTGTATTTCGTGGATCTCCTTGTTAGCCTTATTTCTGTGGAGTCTGAGAACAGATATTTCGGATCCCATTGGAGACTATAGGGCCAAAGGAAATATCCTCCGATAACAACGAGAAAGAAGCTTTCTGTAAAACTTCTTTGTGTTCTGTGAAATCATCTCACAGAGTTACAGCTTTCCCCTCAAGAAGCCTTTCGCTAAGACAGTTCTTGTGGAATTGGCAAAGTGATATTTGGAAGCCCATAGAGGGCTATGGTGAAAAAGAAAATATCCTCACAGGAAATCTGGAAAGAAGCTTTCTGAGAAACTGCTTAGTGTTCTGTTAATTCATCTCACAGAGTTACATGTGTATTTCGTCGATCTCTTTGCTAGCCTTATTTCTGTGGAATCTGAGAACAGATATTTCGGATCGCTCTGAAGACTATAGGGCCAAAGGAAATATCCTCCCATAACAAACAGAAAGAAGCTTTCTGAGAAACTTCTTTGTTTTCTGTGAAATCATCTCACAGAGTTACAGCTTTCCCCTCAAGAAGCCTTTCGCTAAGACAGTTCTTGTGGAATTGGCAAAGTGATATTTGGAAGCCCATAGAGGACTATGGTGAAAAAGGAAATATCCTCAGATGAAATCTGTAAGAAGCTTTCTGAGAAACTGCTTAGTGTTCTGTTAATTCATCTCACAGAGTTACATGTGTATTTCGTGGATCTCCTTGTTAGCCTTATTTCTGTGGAGTCTGAGAACAGATATTTCGGATCCCATTGGAGACTATAGGGCCAAAGGAAATATCCTCCGATAACAACGAGAAAGAAGTTTTCTGAGAAACTTCTTTGTGTTCTGTGAAATCATCTCACAGTGTTACAGCTTTCCCCTCAAGAAGCCTTTCGCTAAGACAGTTCTTGTGGAATTGGCAAAGTGATATTTGGAAGCCCATAGAGGGCTATGGTGAAAAAGGAAATATCCTCAGATGAAATCTGGAAAGAAGCTTTCTGAGAAACTGCTTAGTGTTCTGTTAATTCATCTCACAGAGTTACTTGTGTGTTTCGTGGATCTCTTTGCTAGCCTTATTTCTGTGGAATCTGAGAACAGATATTTCGGATCCCTTAGAAAACTATAGCGTCAAAGGAAATATCCTCCGATAACAAACAGAAAGAAGCTTTCTGAGAAACTTCTTTGTGTTCTGTGAAATCATCTCACAGAGTTACAGCATTCCGCTCAGGAAGCCTTTCGCTAAGACAGTTCTTGTGGAATTGGCAAAGTGATATTTGGAAGCCCATAGAGGGCTATGGTGAAAAAGGAAATATCCTCAGATGAAATCTGGAAAGAAGCTTTCTGAGAAACTGCTTAGTGTTCTGTTAATTCATCTCACAGAGTTACATGTGTATTTCGTGGATCTCTTTGCTAGCCTTATTTCTGTGGAATCTGAGAACAGATATTTCGGATCGCTCTGAAGACTATAGGGCTAAAGGAAATATCCTCCCATAACAAACAGAAAGAAGCTTTCTGAGAAACTTCTTTGTTTTCTGTGAAATCTTCTCACAGAGTTACAGCTTTCCCCTCAAGAAGCCTTTCGCTAAGACAGTTCTTGTGGAATTGGCAAAGTGATATTTGCAAGCCCATAGAGGGCTATGGTGAAAAAGGAAATATCCTCAGATGAAATCTGTAAGAAGCTTTCTGAGAAACTGCTTAGTGTTCTGTTAATTCATCTCACAGAGTTACATGTGTATTTCGTGGATCTCCTTGCTAGCCTTATTTCTGTGGAGTCTGAGAAGAGATATTTCGGATCCCTTTGAAAACTATAGGGCCAATGGAAGTATCCTCCGATAACAAAGAGAAAGAAGCTTTCTGAGAAACTTCTTTGTGTTCTGTGAAATCATCTCACAGAGTTACAGCTTTCCCCTCAAGAAGCCTTTCGCTAAGACAGTTCTTGTGGAATTGGCAAAGTGATATTTGGAAGCCCATAGAGGGCTATGGTGAAAAAGGAAATATCCTCACAGGAAATCTGGAAAGAAGCTTTCTGAGATACTGCTTAGTGGTCTGTTAATTCATCTCACAGAGTTACATGTGTATTTCGTGGATCTCTTTGCTAGCCTTATTTCTGTGGAATCTGAGAACAGATATTTCGGATCCCTTTGAAAACTATAGGGCCAAAGGAAATATCCTCCGATAACAAAGAGAAAGAAGCTTTCTGAGAAACTTCTTTGTGTTCTGTGAAATCATCTCACAGAGTTACAGCTTTCCGCTCAGGAAGCCTTTCGCTAAGACAGTTCTTGTGCAATTGGCAAAGTGATATTTGGAAGCCCATAGAGGGCTATGGTGAAAAAGGAAATATCCTCAGATGAAATCTGGAAAGAAGCTTTCTGAGAAACTGCTTAGTGTTCTGTTAATTCATCTCACAGAGTTACATGTGTATTTCGTGGATCTCTTTGCTAGCCTTATTTCTGTGAAATCTGAGAACAGATATTTCGGATCGTTCTGAAGACTATAGGGCCAAAGGAAATATCCTCCCATAACAAACAGAAAGAAGCTTTCTGAGAAACTTCTTTGTTTTCTTTGAAATCATCTCACAGAGATACAGCTTTACCCTCAAGAAGCCTTTCGCTAAGACAGTTCTTGTGGAATTGGCAAAGTGATATTTGGAAGCCCATAGAGGGCTATGGTGAAAAAGGAAATATCCTCAGATGAAATCTGTAAGAAGCTTTCTGAGAAACTGCTTAGTGTTCTGTTAATTCATCTCACAGAGTTACATGTGTATTTCGTGGATCTCCTTGTTAGCCTTATTTCTGTGGAGTCTGAGAACAGATATTTCGGATCCCATTGGAGACTATAGGGCCAAAGGAAATATCCGCCGATAACAACGAGAAAGAAGCTTTCTGAGAAACTTCTTTGTGTTCTGTGAAATCATCTCACAGAGTTACAGCTTTCCCCTCAAGAAGCCTTTCGCTAAGACAGTTCTTGTGGAATTGGCAAAGTGATATTTGGAAGCCCATAGAGGGCTATGGTGAAAAAGGAAATATCCTCACAGGAAATCTGGAAAGAAGCTTTCTGAGAAACTGCTTAGTGTTCTGTTAATTCATCCCACAGAGTTACATGTGTATTTCGTGGATCTCTTTGCTAGCCTTATTTCTGTGGAATCTGAGAACAGATATTTCGGATCCCTTTGAAAACTATAGGGCCAAAGGAAATATCCTCCGATAACAAAGAGAAAGAAGCTTTCTGAGAAACTTCTTTGTGTTCTGTGAAATCATCTCACAGAGTTAAAGCTTTCCGCTCAGGAAGCCTTTCGCTAAGACAGCTCTTGTGGAATTGGCAAAGTGATATTTGGAAGCCCATAGAGGGCTATGGTGAAAAAGGAAATATCCTCAGATGAAATCTGGAAAGAAGCTTTCTGAGAAACTGCTTAATGTTCTGTTAATTCATCTCACAGAGTTACATGTGTATTTCGTGGATCTCTTTGCTAGCCTTATTTCTGTGGAATCTGAGAACAGATATTTCGGATCGCTCTGAAGACTATAGGGCCAAAGGAAATATCCTCCCATAACAAACAGAAAGAAGCTTTCTGAGAAACTTCTTTGTTTTCTGTGAAATCATCTCACAGAGTTACAGCTTTCCCCTCAAGAAGCCTTTCGCTAAGACAGTTCTTGTGGAATTGGCAAAGTGATATTTGGAAGCCCATAGAGGGCTATGGTGAAAAAGGAAATATCCTCAGATGAAATCTGTAAGAAACTTTCTGAGAAACTGCTTAGTGTTCTGTTAATTCATCTCACAGAGTTACATGTGTATTTCGTGGATCTCCTTGTTAGCCTTATTTCTGTGGAGTCTGAGAACAGATATTTCGGATCCCATTGGAGACTATAGGGCCAAAGGAAATATCCTCCGATAACAACGAGAAAGAAGCTTTCTGAGAAACTTCTTTGTGTTCTGTGAAATCATCTCACAGTGTTACAGCTTTCCCCTCAAGAAGACTTTCGCTAAGACAGTTCTTGTGGAATTGGCAAAGTGATATTTGGAAGCCCATAGAGGGCTATGGTGAAAAAGGAAATATCCTCAGATGAAATCTGTAAGAAGCTTTCTGAGAAACTGCTTAGTGTTCTGTTAATTCATCTCACAGAGTTACATGTGTATTTCGTGGATCTCCTTGTTAGCCTTATTTCTGTGGAGTCTGAGAACAGATATTTCGGATCCCATTGGAGACTATAGGGCCAAAGGAAATATCCTCCGATAACAAAGAGAAAGAAGCTTTCTGAGAAACTTCTTTGTGTTCTGTGAAATCATCTCACAGTGTTACAGCTTTCCCCTCAAGAAGCCTTTCGCTAAGACAGTTCTTGTGGAATTGGCAAAGTGATATTTGGAAGCCCATAGAGGGCTATGGTGAAAAAGGAAATATCCTCAGATGAAATCTGGAAAGAAGCTTTCTGAGAAACTGCTTAGTGTTCTGTTAATTCATCTCACAGAGTTACTTGTGTGTTTCGTGGATCTCTTTGCTAGCCTTATTTCTGTGGAATCTGAGAACAGATATTTCGGATCCCTTTGAAAACTATAGGGTCAAAGGAAATATCCTCCGATAACAAACAGAAAGAAGCTTTCTTAGAAACTTCTTTGTGTTCTGTGAAATCATCTCACAGAGTTACAGCATTCCGCTCAGGAAGCCTTTCGCTAAGACAGTTCTTGTGGAATTGGCAAAGTGATATTTGGAAGCCCATAGAGGGCTATGGTGAAAAAGGAAATATCCTCAGATGAAATCTGGAAAGAAGCTTTCTGAGAAACTGCTTAGTGTTCTGTTAATTCATCTCACAGAGTTACATGTGTATTTCGTGGATCTCTTTGCTAGCCTTATTTCTGTGGAATCTGAGAACAGATATTTCGGATCGCTCTGAAGACTATAGGGCCAAAGGAAATATCCTCCCATAACAAACAGAAAGAAGCTTTCTGAGAAACTTCTTTGTTTTCTGTGAAATCTTCTCACAGAGTTACAGCTTCCCCTCAAGAAGCCTTTCGCTAAGACAGTTCTTGTAGAATTGGCAAAGTGATATTTGGAAGCCCATAGAGGGCTATGGTGAAAAAGGAAATATCCTCACAGGAAATCTGGAAAGAAGCTTTCTGAGAAACTGCTTAGTGTTCTGTTAATTCATCTCACAGAGTTACATGTGTATTTCGTGGATCTCTTTGCTAGCCTTATTTCTGTGGAATCTGAGAACAGATATTTCGGATCCCTTTGAAAACTATAGGGCCAAAGGAAATATCCTCTGATAACAAAGAGAAAGAAGCTTTCTGAGAAACTTCTTTGTGTTCTGTGAAATCATCTCACAGAGTTAGAGCTTTCCCCTCAAGAAGCCTTTCGCTAAGACAGTTCTTGTGGAATTGGCAAAGTGATATTTGGAAGCCCCTAGAGGGCTATGGTGAAAAAGGAAATATCCTCACAGGAAATCTGGAAAGAAGCTTTCTGAGAAACTGCTTAGTTTTCTGTTAATTCATCTCACAGAGTTACATGTGTATTTCGTGGATCTCTTGGCTAGCCTTATTTCTTTGGAATCTGAGAACAGATATTTCGGATCCCTTTGAAAACTATAGGGCCAAAGGAAATATCCTCCGATAACAAAGAGAAAGAAGCTTTCTGAGAAACTTCTTTGTGTTCTGTGAAATCATCTCACTGAGTTACAGCATTCGGCTCAGGAAGCCTTTCGCTAAGACAGTTCTTGTGGAATTGGCAAAGTGATATTAGGAAGCCCATAGAGGGCTATGGTGAAAAAGGAAATATCCTCAGATGAAATCTGGAAAGAAGCTTTCTGAGAAACTGCTTAGTGTTCTGTTAATTCATCTCACAGAGTTACATGTGTATTTCGTGGATCTCTTTGCTAGCCTTATTTCTGTGGAATCTGAGAACAGATATTTCGGATCGCTCTGAAGACTATAGGGCCAAAGGAAATATCCTCCCATAACAAACAGAAAGAAGCTTTCTGAGAAACTTCTTTGTTTTCTGTGAAATCTTCTCACAGAGTGACAGCTTTCCCCTCAAGAAGCCTTTCGCTAAGACAGTTCTTGTGGAATTGGCGAAGTGATATTTGGAAGCCCATAGAGGGCTATGGTGAAAAAGGAAATATCCTCAGATGAAATCTGTAAGAAGCTTTCTGAGAAACTGCTTAGTGTTCTGTTAATTCATCTCACAGAGTTACATGTGTATTTCGTGGATCTCCTTGCTAGCCTTATTTCTGTGGAGTCTGAGAACAGGTATTTCGGATCCCATTGGAGACTATAGGGCCAAAGGAAATATCCTCCGATAACAAAGAGAAAGAAGCTTTCTGAGAAACTTCTTTGTGTTCTGTGAAATCATCTCACAGAGTTACATCTTTCCCCTCAAGAAGCCTTTCGCTAAGACAGTTCTTGTGGAATTGGCAAAGTGATATTTGGAAGCCCATAGAGGGCTATGGTGAAAAAGGAAATATCCTCAGATGAAATCTGGAAAGAAGCTTTCTGAGAAACTGCTTAGTGTTCTGTTAATTCATCTCACAGTGTTACATGTGTATTTCGTGGATCTCTTTGCTAGCCTTATTTCTGTGGAATCTGAGAACAGATATTTCGGATCGTTCTGAAGACTATAGGGCCAAAGGAAATATCCTCCCATAACAAACAGAAAGAAGCTTTCTGAGAAACTTCTTTGTTTTCTGTGAAATCATCTCACAGAGATACAGCTTTCCCCTCAAGAAGCCTTTCGCTAAGACAGTTCTTGTGGAAATGGCAAAGTGATATTTGGAAGCCCATAGAGGGCTATGGTGAAAAAGGAAATATCCTCAGATGAAATCCGTAAGAAGCTTTCTGAGAAACTGCTTAGTGTTATGTTAATTCATCTCACAGAGTTACATGTGTATTTCGTGGATCTCCTTGTTAGCCTTATTTCTGTGGAGTCTGAGAACAGATATTTCGGATCCCATTGGAGACTATAGGGCCAAAGGAAATATCCTCCGATAACAACGAGAAAGAAGCTTTCTGTGAAACTTCTTTGTGTTCTGTGAAATCATCTCACAGAGTTACAGCTTTCCCCTCAAGAAGCCTTTCGCTAAGACAGTTCTTGTGGAATTGGCAAAGTGATATTTGGAAGCCCATAGAGGGCTATGGTGAAAAAGGAAATATCCTCACAGGAAATCTGGAAAGAAGCTTTCTGAGAAACTGCTTAGTGTTCTGTTAATTCATCCCACAGAGTTACATGTGTATTTCGTGGATCTCTTTGGTAGCCTTATTTCTGTGGAATCTGAGAACAGATATTTCGGATCCCTTTGAAAACTATAGGGCCAAAGGAAATATCCTCCGATAACAAAGAGAAAGAAGCTTTCTGAGAAACTTCTTTGTGTTCTGTGAAATCATCTCACAGAGTTACAGCTTTCCGCTCAGGAAGCCTTTCGCTAAGACAGCTCTTGTGGAATTGGCAAAGTGATATTTGGAAGCCCATAGAGGGCTATGGTGAAAAAGGAAATATCCTCAGATGAAATCTGGAAAGAAGCTTTCTGAGAAACTGCTTAATGTTCTGTTAATTCATCTCACAGAGTTACATGTGTATTTCGTCGATCTCTTTGCTAGCCTTATTTCTGTGGAATCTGAGAACAGATATTTCGGATCGCTCTGAAGACTATAGGGCCAAAGGAAATATCCTCCCATAACAAACAGAAAGAAGCTTTCTGAGAAACTTCTTTGTTTTCTGTGAAATCATCTCACAGAGTTACAGCTTTCCCCTCAAGAAGCCTTTCGCTAAGACAGTTCTTGTGGAATTGGCAAAGTGATATTTGGAAGCCCATAGAGGGCTATGGTGAAAAAGGAAATATCCTCACAGGAAATCTGGAAAGAAGCTTTCTGAGATACTGCTTAGTGGTCTGTTAATTCATCTCACAGAGTTACATGTGTATTTCGTGGATCTCTTTGCTAGCCTTATTTCTGTGGAATCTGAGAACAGATATTTCGGATCCCTTTGAAAACTATAGGGCCAAAGGAAATATCCTCCGATAACAAAGAGAAAGAAGCTTTCTGAGAAACTTCTTTGTGTTCTGTGAAATCATCTCACAGAGTTACAGCTTTCCGCTCAGGAAGCCTTACGCTAAGACAGTTCTTGTGCAATTGGCAAAGTGATATTTGGAAGCCCATAGAGGGCTATGGTGAAAAAGGAAATATCCTCAGATGAAATCTGGAAAGAAGCTTTCTGAGAAACTGCTTAGTGTTCTGTTAATTCATCTCACAGAGTTACATGTGTATTTCGTGGATCTCTTTGCTAGCCTTATTTCTGTGAAATCTGAGAACAGATATTTCGGATCGTTCTGAAGACTATAGGGCCAAAGGAAATATCCTCCCATAACAAACAGAAAGAAGCTTTCTGAGAAACTTCTTTGTTTTCTTTGAAATCATCTCACAGAGATACAGCTTTCCCCTCAAGAAGCCTTTCGCTAAGACAGTTCTTGTGGAATTGGCAAAGTGATATTTGGAAGCCCATAGAGGGCTATGGTGAAAAAGGAAATATCCTCAGATGAAATCTGTAAGAAGCTTTCTGAGAAACTGCTTAGTGTTCTGTTAATTCATCTCACAGAGTTACATGTGTATTTCGTGGATCTCCTTGTTAGCCTTATTTCTGTGGAGTCTGAGAACAGATATTTCGGATCCCATTGGAGACTATAGGGCCAAAGGAAATATCCGCCGATAACAACGAGAAAGAAGCTTTCTGAGAAACTTCTTTGTGTTCTGTGAAATCATCTCACAGAGTTACAGCTTTCCCCTCAAGAAGCCTTTCGCTAAGACAGTTCTTGTGGAATTGGCAAAGTGATATTTGGAAGCCCATAGAGGGCTATGGTGAAAAAGGAAATATCCTCAGATGAAATCTGGAAAGAAGCTTTCTGAGAAACTGCTTAGTGTTCTGTTAATTCATCCCACAGAGTTACATGTGTATTTCGTGGATCTCGTTGCTAGCCTTATTTCTGTGGAATCTGAGAACAGATATTTCGGATCCCTTTGAAAACTATAGGGCCAAAGGAAATATCCTCCGATAACAAAGAGAAAGAAGCTTTCTGAGAAACTTCTTTGTGTTCTGTGAAATCATCTCACAGAGTTAAAGCTTTCCGCTCAGGAAGCCTTTCGCTAAGACAGCTCTTGTGGAATTGGCAAAGTGATATTTGGAAGCCCATAGAGGGCTATGGTGAAAAAGGAAATATCCTCAGATGAAATCTGGAAAGAAGCTTTCTGAGAAACTGCTTAATGTTCTGTTAATTCATCTCACAGAGTTACATGTGTATTTCGTGGATCTCTTTGCTAGCCTTATTTCTGTGGAATCTGAGAACAGATATTTCGGATCGCTCTGAAGACTATAGGGCCAAAGGAAATATCCTCCCATAACAAACAGAAAGAAGCTTTCTGAGAAACTTCTTTGTTTTCTGTGAAATCATCTCACAGAGTTACAGCTTTCCCCTCAAGAAGCCTTTCGCTAAGACAGTTCTTGTGGAATTGGCAAAGTGATATTTGGAAGCCCATAGAGGGCTATGGTGAAAAAGGAAATATCCTCAGATGAAATCTGTAAGAAGCTTTCTGAGAAACTGCTTAGTGTTCTGTTAATTCATCTCACAGAGTTACATGTGTATTTCGTGGATCTCCTTGTTAGCCTTATTTCTGTGGAGTCTGAGAACAGATATTTCGGATCCCATTGGAGACTATAGGGCCAAAGGAAATATCCTCCGATAACAACGAGAAAGAAGCTTTCTGAGAAACTTCTTTGTGTTCTGTGAAATCATCTCACAGTGTTACAGCTTTCCCCTCAAGAAGCCTTTCGCTAAGACAGTTCTTGTGGAATTGGCAAAGTGATATTTGGAAGCCCATAGAGGGCTATGGTGAAAAAGGAAATATCCTCAGATGAAATCTGTAAGAAGCTTTCTGAGAAACTGCTTAGTGCTCTGTTAATTCATCTCACAGAGTTACATGTGTATTTCGTGGATCTCCTTGTTAGCCTTATTTCTGTGGAGTCTGAGAACAGATATTTCGGATCCCATTGGAGACTATAGGGCCAAAGGAAATATCCTCCGATAACAACGAGAAAGAAGCTTTCTGAGAAACTTCTTTGTGTTCTGTGAAATCATCTCCCAGTGTTACAGCTTTCCCCTCAAGAAGTCTTTCGCTAAGACAGTTCTTGTGGAATTGGCAAAGTGATATTTGGAAGCCCATAGAGGGCTATGGTGAAAAAGGAAATATCCTCAGATGAAATCTGTAAGAAGCTTTCTGAGAAACTGCTTAGTGCTCTGTTAATTCATCTCACAGAGTTACATGTGTATTTCGTGGATCTCCTTGTTAGCCTTATTTCTGTGGAGTCTGAGAACAGATATTTCGGATCCCATTGGAGACTATAGGGCCAAAGGAAATATCCTCCGATAACAACGAGAAAGAAGCTTTCTGAGAAACTTCTTTGTGTTCTGTGAAATCATCTCCCAGTGTTACAGCTTTCCCCTCAAGAAGTCTTTCGCTAAGACAGTTCTTGTGGAATTGGCAAAGTGATATTTGGAAGCCCATAGAGGGCTATGGTGAAAAAGGAAATATCCTCAGATGAAATCTGGAAAGAAGCTTTCTGAGAAACTGCTTAGTGTTCTGTTAATTCATCTCACAGAGTTACTAGTGTGTTTCGTGGATCTCTTTGCTAGCCTTATTTCTGTGGAATCTGAGAACAGATATTTCGGATCCCTTTGAAAACTATAGGGTCAAAGGAAATATCCTCCGATAACAAACAGAAAGAAGCTTTCTGAGAAACTTCTTTGTGTTCTGTGAAATCATCTCACAGAGTTACAGCTTTCCCCTCAAGAAGCCTTTCGCTAAGACAGTTCTTGTGGAATTGGCAAAGTGATATTTGGAAGCCCATAGAGGGCTATGGTGAAAAAGGAAATATCCTCACAGGAAATCTGGAAAGAAGCTTTCTGAGAAACTGCTTAGTGTTCTGTTAATTCATCCCACAGAGTTACATGTGTATTTCGTGGATCTCTTTGCTAGCCTTATTTCTGTGGAATCTGAGAACAGATATTTCTGATCCCTTTGAAAACTATAGGGCCAAAGGAAATATCCTCCGATAACAAAGAGAAAGAAGCTTTCTGAGAAACTTCTTTGTGTTCTGTGAAATCATCTCACAGAGTTACAGCTTTCCGCACAAGAAGCCTTTCGCTAAGACAGTTCTTGTGGAATTGGCAAAGTGATATTTGGAAGCCCATAGAGGGCTATGGTGAAAAAGGAAATATCCTCAGATGAAATCTGGAAAGAAGCTTTCTGAGAAACTGCTTAGTGTTCTGGTAATTCATCTCACAGAGTTACATATGTATTTCGTGGATCTCTTTGCTAGCCTTATTTCTGTGGAATCTGAGAACAGATATTTCGGATCCCTTTGAAAACTATAGGGCCAAAGGAAATATCCTCCGATAACAAAGAGAAAGAAGCTTTCTGAGAAACTTCTTTGTGTTCTGTGAAATCATCTCACAGAGTTACAGCTTTCCGCTCAGGAAGCCTTTCGCTGAGACAGTTCTTGTGGAATTGGCAAAGTGATATTTGGAAGCCCATAGAGGGCTATGGTGAAAAAGGAAATATCCTCACAGGAAATCTGTAAAGAAGCTTTCTGAGAAACTGCTTAGTGTTCTGTTAATTCATCTCACAGAGTTACATGTGTATTTCGTGTATCTCTTTGCTAGCCTTATTTCTGTGGAATCTGAGAACAGATATTTTGGATCGCTCTAAAGACTATAGGGCCAAAGGAAATATCCTCCCATAACAAACAGAAAGAAGCTTTCTGAGAAACTTCTTTGTTTTCTGTGAAATCATCTCACAGAGTTACAGCTTTCCCCTCAAGAAGCCGTTCGCTAATACAGTTCTTGTGGAATTGGCAAAGTGATATTTGGAAGCCCATAGAGGGCTATGGTGAAAAAGGAAATATCCTCAGATGAAATCTGTAAGAAGCTTTCTGAGAAACTTCTTAGTGTTCTGTTAATTCATCTCACAGAGTTACATGTGTATTTCGTGGATCTCCTTGCTAGCCTTATTTCTGTGGAGTCTGAGAACAGATATTTCGGATCCCATTGGAGACTATAGGGCCAAAGGAAATATCCTCCGATAACAAAGAGAAAGAAGCTTTCTGAGAAACTTCTTTGTGTTCTGTGAAATCATCTCACAGAGTTACAGCTTTCCCCTCAAGAAGCCTTTCGCTAAGACAGTTCTTGTGGAATTGGCAAAGTGATATTTGGAAGCCCATAGAGGGCTATGGTGAAAAAGGAAATATCCTCAGATGAAATCTGTAAGAAGCTTTCTGAGAAACTGCTTAGTGTTCTGTTAATTCATCTCACAGAGTTACATGTGTATTTCGTGGATCTCCTTGCTAGCCTTATTTCTGTGGAGTCTGAGAACAGGTATTTCGGATCCCATTGGAGACTATAGGGCCAAAGGAAATATCCTCCGATAACAAAGAGAAAGAAGCTTTCTGAGAAACTTCTTTATGTTCTGTGAAATCATCTCACAGAGTTACATCTTTCCCCTCAAGAAGCCTTTCGCTAAGACAGTTCTTGTGGAATTGGCAAAGTGATATTTGGAAGCCCATAGAGGGCTATGGTGAAAAAGGAAATATCCTCAGATGAAATCTGGAAAGAAGCTTTCTGAGAAACTGCTTAGTGTTCTGTTAATTCATCTCACAGAGTTACATGTGTATTTCGTGGATCTCTTTGCTAGCCTTATTTCTGTGGAATCTGAGAACAGATATTTCGGATCCCTTTGAAAACTATAGGGCCAAAGGAAGTATCCTCCGATAACAAAGAGAAAGAAGCTTTCTGAGAAACTTCTTTGTGTTCTGTGAAATCATCTCACAGAGTTACAGCTTTCCCCTCAAGAAGCCTTTCGCTAAGACAGTTCTTGTGGAATTGGGAAAGTGATATTTGGAAGCCCATAGAGGGCTATGGTGAAAAAGGAAATATCCTCACATGAAATCTGTAAGAAGATTTCTGAGAAACTGCTTAGTGTTCTGTTAATTCATCTCACAGAGTTACATGTGTATTTCGTGGATCTCTTTGCTAGCCTTATTTCTGTGGAATCTGAGAACAGATATTTCGGATCCCTTTGAAAACTATAGGGCCAAAGGAAATATCCTCCGATAACAAAGAGAAAGAAGCTTTCTGAGAAACTTCTTTGTGTTCTGTGAAATCATCTCACAGAGTTACAGCTTTTCGGTCAGGAAGCCTTTCGCTAAGACAGTTCTTGTGGAATTGGCAAAGTGATATTTGGAAGCCCATAGAGGGCAATGGTGAAAAAGGAAATATCCTCAGATGAAATCTGGAAAGAAGCTTTCTGAGATACTGCTTAATGTTTTGTTAATTCATCTCACAGAGTTACAGGTGTATTTCGTGGATCTCTTTGCTAGCCTTATTTCTGTGGAATCTGAGAACAGATATTTCGGATCGCTCTGAAGACTATAGGGCCAAAGGAAATATCCTCCCATAACAAACAGAAAGAGCTTTCTGAGAAACTTCTTTGTTTTCTGTGAAATCATCTCACAGAGTTACAGCTTTCCCCTCAAGAAGCCTTTCGCTAAGACAGTTCTTGTGGAATTGGCAAAGTGATATTTGGAAGCCCATAGAGGGCTATGGTGAAAAAGGAAATATCCTCAGATGAAATATGTAAGAAGCTTTCTGAGAAACTGCTTAGTGTTCTGTTAATTCATCTCACAGAGTTACATGTGTATTTCCTGGATCTCCTTGTTAGCCTTATTTCTGTGGAGTCTGAGAACAGATATTTCGGATCCCATTGGAGACTATAGGGCCAAAGGAAATATCCTCCGATAACAACGAGAAAGAAGCTTTCTGAGAAACTTCTTTGTGTTCTGTGAAATCATCTCCCAGTGTTACAGCTTTCCCCTCAAGAAGTCTTTCGCTAAGACAGTTCTTGTGGAATTGGCAAAGTGATATTTGGAAGCCCATAGAGGGCTATGGTGAAAAAGGAAATATCCTCAGATGAAATCTGGAAAGAAGCTTTCTGAGAAACTGCTTAGTGTTCTGTTAATTCATCTCACAGAGTTACTAGTGTGTTTCGTGGATCTCTTTGCTAGCCTTATTTCTTTGGAATCTGAGAACAGATATTTCGGATCCCTTTGAAAACTATAGGGTCAAAGGAAATATCCTCCGATAACAAACAGAAAGAAGCTTTCTGAGAAACTTCTTTGTGTTCTGTGAAATCATCTCACAGAGTTACAGCTTTCCCCTCAAGAAGCCTTTCGCTAAGACAGTTCTTGTGGAATTGGCAAAGTGATATTTGGAAGCCCATAGAGGGCTATGGTGAAAAAGGAAATATCCTCAGATGAAATCTGTAAGAAGCTTTCTGAGAAACTGCTTAGTGTTCTGTTAATTCATCTCACAGAGTTACATGTGTATTTCGTGGATCTCCTTGCTAGCCTTATTTCTGTGGAGTCTGAGAACAGATATTTCGGATCCCATTGGAGACTATAGGGCCAAAGGAAATATCCTCCGATAACAAAGAGAAAGAAGCTTTCTGAGAAACTTCTTTGTGTTCTGTGAAATCATCTCACAGAGTTACAGCTTTCCCCTCAAGAAGCCTTTCGCTAAGACAGTTCTTGTGGAATTGGCAAAGTGATATTTGGAAGCCCATAGAGGGCTATGGTGAAAAAGGAAATATCCTCAGATGAAATCTGGAAAGAAGCTTTCTGAGAAACTGCTTATTGTTCTGTTAATTCATCTCACAGAGTTACATGTGTGTTTCGTGGATCTCTTTGCTAGCCTTATTTCTGTGGAATCTGAGAACAGATATTTCGGATCCCTTTGAAAACTATAGGGCCAAAGGCAATATCCTCCGATAACAAACAGAAAGAAGCTTTCTGAGAAACTTCTTTGTGTTCTGTGAAATCATCTCACAGAGGTACAGCTTTACCCTCAAGAAGCCTTTCGCTAAGACAGTTCTTGTGGAATTGGCAAAGTGATATTTTGAAGCCCATAGAGGGCTATGGTGAAAAAGGAAATATCCTCAGATGAAATCTGGAAAGAAGCTTTCTGAGAAACTGCTTAGTGTTCTGTTAATTCATCTCACAGAGTTACATGTGTATTTCGTGGATCTCTTTGCTAGCCCTATTTCTGTGGAATCTGAGAACAGATATTTCGGATCCCTTTGAAAACTATAGGGCCAAAGGAAGTATCCTCCGATAACAAAGAGAAAGAAGCTTTCTGAGAAACTTCTTTGTGTTCTGTGAAATCATCTCACAGAGTTACAGCTTTCCCCTCAAGAAGCCTTTCGCTAAGACAGTTCTTGTGGAATTGGCAAAGTGATATTTGGAAGCCCATAGAGGGCTATGGTGAAAAAGGAAATATCCTCACAGGAAATCTGGAAAGAAGCTTTCTGAGAAACTGCTTAGTGTTCTGTTAATTCATCTCACAGAGTTACATGTGTATTTCGTGGATCTCTTTGCTAGCCTTATTTCTGTGGAATCTGAGAACAGATATTTCGGATCCCTTTGAAAACTATAGGGCGAAAGGAAATATCCTCCGATAACAAAGAGAAAGAAGCTTTCTGAGAAACTTCTTTGTGTTCTGTGAAATCATCCCACAGAGTTACAGCTTTCCGTTCAGGAAGCCTTTCGCTAAGACAGTTCTTGTGGAATTGGCAAAGTGATATTTGGAAGCCCCTAGAGGGCTATGGTGAAAAAGGAAATATCCTCAGATGAAATCTGGAAAGAAGCTTTCTGAGAAACTGCTTAGTGTTCTGTTAATTCATCTCACAGAGTTACATGTGTATATCGTGGATCTCTTTGCTAGCCTTATTTCTGTGGAATCTGAGAACAGATATTTCCGATCGCTCTAAAGACTATAGGGCCAAAGGAAATATCCTCCCATAACAAAGAGAAAGAAGCTTTCTGAGAAACTTCTTTGTGTTCTGTGAAATCATCTCACAGAGTTACAGCTTTCCGCTCAGGAAGCCTTTCGCTAAGACAGTTCTTGTGGAATTGGCAAAGTGATATTTGGAAGCCCATAGAGGGCTATGGTGAAAAAGGAAATATCCTCAGATGAAATCTGGAAAGAAGCTTTCTGAGAAACTGCTTAGTGTTCTGGTAATTCATCTCACAGAGTTACATGTGTATTTCGTTGATCTCTTTGCTAGCCTTATTTCTGTGGAATCTGAGAACAGATATTTCGGATCGCTCTGAAGACTATAGGGCCAAAGGAAATATCCTCCCATAACAAACAGAAAGAAGCTTTCTGAGAAACTTCTTTGTTTTCTGTGAAATCATCTCACAGAGTTACAGCTTTCCCCTCAAGAAGCCTTTCGCTAAGACAGTTCTTGTGGAATTGGCAAAGTGATATTTGGAAGCCCATAGAGGGCTATGGTGAAAACGGAAATATCCTCAGATGAAATCTGTAAGAAGCTTTCTGAGAAACTGCTTAGTGTTCTGTTAATTCATCTCACAGAGTTACATGTGTATTTCGTGGATCTCCTTGCTAGCCTTATTTCTGTGGAGTCTGAGAACAGATATTTCGGATCCCATTGGAGACTATAGGGCCAAAGGAAATATCCTCCGATAACAAAGAGAAAGAAGCTTTCTGAGAAACTTCTTTGTGTTCTGTGAAATCATCTCACAGAGTTACAGGTTTCCCCTCAAGAAGCCTTTCGCTAAGACAGTTCTTGTGGAATTGGCAAAGTGATATTTGGAAGCCCATAGAGGGCTGTGGTGAAAAAGGAAATATCCTCAGATGAAATCTGGAAAGAAGCTTTTTGAGAAACTGCTTAGTGTTCTGTTAATTCATCTCACAGAGTTACATGTGTGTTTCGTGGATCTCTTTGCTAGCCTTATTTCTGTGGAATCTGAGAACAGATATTTCGGATCCCTTTGAAAACTATAGGGCCAAAGGCAATATCCTCCGATAACAAACAGAAAGAAGCTTTCTGAGAAACTTCTTTGTGTTCTGTGAAATCATCTCACAGAGTTACAGCTTTCCCCTCAAGAAGCCTTTCGCTAAGGCAGTTCTTGTGGAATTGGCAAAGTGATATTTGGAAGCCCATAGAGGGCTAGGGTGAAAAAGGAAATATCCTCAGATGAAATCTGGAAAGAAGCTTTCTGAGAAACTGCTTAGTGTTCTGTTAATTCATCTCACAGAGTTACATGTGTATATCGTGGATCTCTTTGCTAGCCTTATTTCTGTGGAATCTGAGAACAGATATTTCCGATCGCTCTAAAGACTATAGGGCCAAAGGAAATATCCTCCCATAACAAACAGAAAGAAGCTTTCTGAGAAACTTCTTTGTGTTCTGTGAAATCATCTCACAGAGTTACAGCTTTCCGCTCAGGAAGCCTTTCGCTAAGACAGTTCTTGTGGAATTGGCAAAGTGATATTTGGAAGCCCATAGAGGGCTATGGTGAAAAAGGAAATATCCTCAGATGAAATCTGGAAAGAAGCTTTCTGAGAAACTGCTTAGTGTTCTGTTAATTCATCTCACAGAGTTACATGTGTATTTCGTGGATCTCCTTGCTAGCCTTATTTCTGTGGAGTCTGGGAACAGATATTTCGGATCCCATTGGAGACTATACGGCCAAAGGAAATATCCTCCGATAACAAAGAGAAAGAAGCTTTCTGAGAAACTTCTTTGTGTTCTGTGAAATCATCTCACAGAGTTACAGGTTTCCCCTCAAGAAGCCTTTCGCTAAGACAGTTCTTGTGGAATTGGCAAAGTGATATTTGGAAGCCCATAGAGGGCTGTGGTGAAAAAGGAAATATCCTCAGATGAAATCTGGAAAGAAGCTTTTTGAGAAACTGCTTAGTGTTCTGTTAATTCATCTCACAGAGTTACATGTGTGTTTCGTGGATCTCTTTGCTAGCCTTATTTCTGTGGAATCTGAGAACAGATATTTCGGATCCCTTTGAAAACTATAGTGTGAAAGGCAATTTCCTCCGATAACAAACAGAAAGAAGCTTTCTGAGAAACTTCTTTGTGTTCTGTGAAATCATCTCACAGAGTTACAGGTTTCCCCTCAAGAAGCCTTTCGCTAAGACAGTTCTTGTGGAATTGGCAAAGTGATATTTGGAAGCCCATAGAGGGCTGTGGTGAAAAAGGAAATATCCTCAGATGAAATCTGGAAAGAAGCTTTCTGAGAAACTGCTTAGTGTTCTGTTAATTCATCTCACAGAGTTACATGTGTATTTCGTGGATCTCTTTGCTAGCCTTATTTCTGTGGAATCTGAGAACAGATATTTCGGATCGCTCTGAAGACTATAGGGCTAAAGGAAATATCCTCCGATAACAAAGAGAAAGAAGCTTTCTGAGAAACTTCTTCGTTTTCTGTGAAATCATCTCTCAGAGTTACAGCTTTCCCCTTAAGAAGCCTTTCGCTAAGACAGTTCTTGTGGAATTGGCAAAGTGATATTTGGAAGCCCATAGAGGGCTATGGTGAAAAAGGAAATATCCTCAGATGAAATCTGGAAAGAAGCTTTCTAAGAAACTGCTTAGTGTTCTGTTAATTCATCTCACAGAGTTACATGTGTATTTCGTGGATCTCTTTGCTAGCCTTATTTCTGTGGAATCTGAGAACAGATATTTCCGATCCCTTTGAAGACTATAGGGCCAAAGGAAATATCCTCCCATAACAAAGACAAAGAAGCTTTCTGAGAAACTTCTTTGTGTTCTGTGAAATCATCTCACAGAGTTACAGCTTTCCCCTCAAGAAGCCTTTCGCTAAGACAGTTCTTGTGGAATTGGCAAAGTGATATTTGGAAGCCCATAGAGGGCTATGGTGAAAAAGGAAATATCCTCACAGGAAATCTGGAAAGAAGCTTTCTGAGAAACTGCTTAGTGTTCTGTTAATTCATCTCACAGAGTTACATGTGTGTTTCGTGGATCTCTATGCTAGCCTTATTTCTGTGGAATTTGAGAACAGATATTTCGGATCCTTTTGAAAACTTTAGGGCCAAAGGAAATATCCTCCGATAACAAAGAGAAAGAAGCTTTCTGAGAAACTTCTTTGTGTTCTGTGAAATCATCTCACAGAGTTACAGCTTTCCCCTCAAGAAGCCTTTGGCTAAGACAGTTCTTGTGGAATTTGCAAAGTGATATTTGGAAGCCCATAGAGGGCTATGGTGAAAAAGGAAATATCCTCAGATGAAATCTGGAAAGAAGCTTTCTGAGAAACTGCTTAGTGTTCTGTTAATTCATCTCACAGAGTTACATGTGTATTTCGTGGATCTCTTTGCTAGCCTTATTTCTGTGGAATCTGAGAACAGATATTTCGGATCCCTTTGAAGAGTATAGGGCCAAAGGAAATATCCTCCCATAACAAAGACAAAGAAGCTTTCTGAGAAACTTCTTTGTGTTCTGTGAAATCATCTCACAGAGTTACAGCTTTCCGCTCAAGAAGCCTTTCGCTAAGACAGTTCTTGTGGAATTGGCAAAGTGATATTTGGAAGCCCATAGAGGGCTGTGGTGAAAAAGGAAATATCCTCAGATGAAATCTGGAAAGAAGCTTTCTGAGAAACTGCTTAGTGTTCTGTTAATTCATCTCACAGAGTTACATGGGTATTTCGTGGATCTCTTTGCTAGCCTTATTTCTGTGGAATCTGAGAACAGATATTTCCGATCCCTTTGAAGACTATAGGGCCAAAGGAAATATCCTCCCATAACAAAGAGAAAGAAGCTTTCTGAGAAACTTCTTTGTGTTCTGTGAAATCATCTCACAGAGTTACAGCTTTCCCCTCAAGAAGCCTTTCGCTAAGACAGTTCTTGTGGAATTGGCAAAGTGATATTTGGAACCCCTAGAGGGCTATGGTGAAAAAGGAAATATCCTCAGATGAAATGTGGAAAGAAGCTTTCTGAGAAACTGCTTAGTGTTCTGTTAATTCATCTCACAGAGTTACATGTGTATTTCGTGGATCTCCTTGCTAGCCTTATTTCTGTGTAGTCTGAGAACAGATATTTCGGATCCCATTGGAGACTATAGGGCCAAAGGAAATATCCTCCGTTAACAAAGAGAAAGAAGCTTTCTGAGAAACTTCTTTGTGTTCTGTGAAATCATCTCACAGAGTTACAGCTTTCCGCTCAAGAAGCCTTTCGCTAAGACAGTTCTTGTGGAATTGGCAAAGTGATATTTGGAAGCCCATAGAGGGCTGTGGTGAAAAAGGAAATATCCTCAGATGAAATCTGGAAAGAAGCTTTCTGAGAAACTGCTTAGTGTTCTGTTAATTCATCTCACAGAGTTACATGTGTATTTCGTGGATCGCTTTGCTAGCCTTATTTCTGTGGAATCTGAGAACAGATATTTCGGATCCCTTTGAAGACTATAGGGCCAAAGGAAATATCCTCCCATAACAAAGAGAAAGAAGCTTTCTGAGAAACTTCTTTGTGTTCTGTGAAATCATCTCACAGAGTTACAGCTTTCCGCTCAAGAAGCCTTTCGCTAAGACAGTTCTTGTGGAATTGGCAAAGTGATATTTGGAAGCCCATAGAGGGCTACGGTGAAAAAGGAAATATCCTCACAGGAAATCTGGAAAGAAGCTTTCTGAGAAACTGCTTAGTGTTCTGTTAATTCATCTCACAGAGTTACATGTGTATTTCGTGGATCTCCTTGCTAGCCTTATTTCTGTGGAGTCTGAGAACAGATATTTCGGATCCCATTGGAGACTATAGGGCCAAAGGAAATATCCTCCGATAACAAAGAGAAAGAAGCTTTCTGAGAAACTTCTTTGTGTTCTGTGAAATCATCTCACAGAGTTACAGCTTTCCGCTCAAGAAGCCTTTCGCTAAGACAGTTCTTGTGGAATTGGCAAAGTGATATTTGGAAGCCCGTAGAGGGCTATGGTGAAAAAGGAAATATCCTCAGATGAAATCTGGAAAGAAGCTTTCTGAGAAACTGCTTAGTGTTCTGTTAATTCATCTCACAGAGTTACATGTGTATTTCGTGGATCTCTTTGCTAGCCTTATTTCTGTGGAATCTGAGAACAGAGATTTCCGATCCCTTTGACGACTATAGGGCCAAAGGAAATATCCTCCCATAACAAAGACAAAGAAGCTTTCTGAGAAACTTCTTTGTGTTCTGTGAAATCATCTCACAGAGTTACAGCTTTCCCCTCAAGAAGCCTTTCGCTAAGACAGTTCTTGTGGAATTGGCAAAGTGATATTTGGAAGCCCATAGAGGGCTATGGTGAACAAGGAAATATCCTCAGATGAAATCTGGAAAGAAGCTTTCTGAGAAACTGCTTAGTGTTCTGTTAATTCATCTCACAGAGTTACATGTGTATTTCGTGGATCTCCTTGCTAGCCTTATTTCTGTGGAGTCTGAGAACAGATATTTCGGATCCCATTGGAGACTATAGGGCCAAAGGAAATATCCTCCGATAACAAAGAGAAAGAAGCTTTCTGAGAAACTTCTTTGTGTTCTGTGAAATCATCTCACAGAGTTACAGCTTTCCCCTCAAGAAGCCTTTCGCTAAGACAGTTCTTGTGGAATTGGCAAAGTGATATTTGGAAACCCATAGAGGACTATGGTGAAAAAGGAAATATCCTCAGATGAAATCTGGAAAGAGGCTTTTTGAGAAACTGCTTAGTGTTCTGTTAATTCATCTCACAGAGTTACATGTGTGTTTCGTGGATCTCTTTGCTAGCCTTATTTCTGTGGAATCTGAGAACAGATATTTCGGATCCCTTTGAAAACTATAGGGCCAAAGGAAATATCCTCCGATAACAAACAGAAAGAAGCTTTCTGAGAAACTTCTTTGTGTTCTGTGAAATCATCTCACAGAGTTACAGCTTTCCCCTCAAGAACCCTTTCGCTAAGACAGTTCTTGTGGAATTGGCAAAGTGATATTTGGAAGCCCATAGAGGGCTATGGTGAAAAAGGAAATATCCTCACAGGAAATCTGGAAAGAAGCTTTCTGAGAAACTGCTTAGTGTTCTGTTAATTCATCTCACAGAGTTACATGTGTATTTCGTGGATCTCTTTGCTAGCCTTATTTCTGTGGAATCTGAGAACAGATATTTCGGACCCTTTGAAAACTTTAGGGCCAAAGGAAATATCCTCCGATAACAAAGAGAAAGAAGCTTTCTGAGAAACTTCTTTGTGTTCTGTGAAATCATCTCACAGAGTGACAGCTTTCCCCTCAAGAAGCCTTTCGCTAAGACAGTTCTTGTGGAATTGGCAAAGTGATATTTGGAAGCCCATAGAGGGCTATGGTGAAAAAGGAAATATCCTCAGATGAAATCTGGAAAGAAGCTTTCTGAGAACCTGCTTAGTGTTCTGTTAATTCATCTCACAGAGTTACATGTGTATTTCGTGGATCTCTTTGCTAGCCTTATTTCTGTGGAATCTGAGAACAGATATTTCTGATCCCTTTGACGAGTATAGGGCCAAAGGAAATATCCTCCCATAACAAAGACAAAGAAGCTTTCTGAGAAACTTCTTTGTGTTCTGTGAAATCATCTCACAGAGTTACAGCTTTCCGCTCAAGAAGCCTTTCGCTAAGACAGTTCTTGTGGAATTGGCAAAGTGATATTTGGAAGCCCATAGAGGGCTGTGGTGAAAAAGGAAATATCCCCAGATGAAATCTGGAAAGAAGCTTTCTGAGAAACTGCTTAGTGTTCTGTTAATTCATCTCACAGAGTTATATGGGTATTTCGTGGATCTCTTTGCTAGCCTTATTTCTGTGGAATCTGAGAACAGATATTTCCGATACCTTTGAAGACAATAGGGCCAAAGGAAATATCCTCCCATAACAAAGAGAAAGAAGCTTTCTGAGAAACTTCTTTGTGTTCTGTGAAATCATCTCACAGAGTTACAGCTTTCCCCTCAAGAAGCCATTCGCTAAGACAGTTCTTGTGGAATTGGCAAAGTGATATTTGGAAGCCCATAGAGGGCTATGGTGAAAAAGGAAATATCCTCACAGGAAATCTGGAAAGAAGCTTTCTGAGAAACTGCTTAGTGTTCTGTTAATTCATCTCACAGAGTTACATGTGTATTTCGTGGATCTCTTTGCTAGCCTTATTTCTGTGGAATCTGAGAACAGATATTTCGGATCCCTTTGAAAACTATAGGGCCAAAGGAAATATCCTCCGATAACAAAGAGAAAGAAGCTTTCTGAGAAACTTCTTTGTGTTCTGTGAAATCATCTCACAGAGTTACAGCTTTCCGCTCAGGAAGCCTTTCGCTAAGACAGTTCTTGTGGAATTGGCAAAGTGATATTTGGAAGCCCATAGAGGGCTATGGTGAAGAAGGAAATATCCTCAGATGAAATCTGGAAAGAAGCTTTCTGAGAAACTGCTTAGTGTTCTGTTAATTCATCTCACAGAGTTACATGTGTATTTCGTGGATCTCCTTGCTAGCCTTATTTCTGTGGAATCTGAGAACAGATATTTCGGATCCCTTTGGAGACTATAGGGCCAAAGGAAATATCCTCCGATAACAAAGAGAAAGAAGCTTTCTGAGAAACTTCTTTGTGTTCTGTGAAATCATCTCACAGAGTTACAGCTTTCCCCCAAGTGCCTTTCGCTAAGACAGTTCTTGTGGAATTGGCAAAGTGATATTTGGAAGCCCATAGAGGGCTATGGTGAAAAAGGAAATATCCTCACAGGAAATCTGGAAAGAAGCTTTCTGAGAAACTGCTTAGTGTTCTGTTAATTCATCTCACAGAGTTACATGTGTATTTCGTGGATCTCTTTGCTAGCCTTATTTCTGTGGAATCTGAGAACAGATATTTCGGATCCCTTTGAAAACTATAGGGCCAAAGGAAATATCCTCCCATAACAAAGAGAAAGAAGCTTTCTGAGAAACTTCTTTGTGTTCTGTGAAATCATCTCACAGAGTTACAGCTTTCCGCTCAGGAAGCCTTTCGCTAAGACAGTTCTTGTGGAATTGGCAAAGTGATATTTGGAAGCCCATAGAGGGCTATGGTGAAAAAGGAAATATCCTCAGATGAAATCTGGAAAGAAGCTTTCTGAGAAACTGCTTAGTGTTCTGTTAATTCATCTCACAGAGTTACATGTGTATTTCGTGGATCTCTTTGCTAGCCTTATTTCTGTGGAATCTGAGAACAGATATTTCGGATCCCTTTGGAGACTATAGGGCCAAAGGAAATATCCTCCGATAACAAAGAGAAAGAAGCTTTCTGAGAAACTTCTTTGTGTTCTGTGAAATCATCTCACAGAGTTACAGCTTTCCCCTCAAGTGCCTTTCGCTAAGACAGTTCTTGTGGAATTGGCAAAGTGATATTTGGAAGCCCATAGAGGGCTATGGTGAAAAAGGAAATATCCTCACAGGAAATCTGGAAAGAAGCTTTCTGAGAAACTGCTTAGTGTTCTGTTAATTCATCTCACAGAGTTACATGTGTATTTCGTGGATCTCTTTGCTAGCCTTATTTCTGTGGAATCTGAGAACAGATATTTCGGATCCCTTTGAAGACTATAGGGCTAAAGGAAATATCCTCCCATAACAAAGAGAAAGAAGCTTTCTGAGAAACTTCTTTGTGTTCTGTGAAATCATCTCACAGAGTTACAGCTTTCCGCTCAAGAAGCCTTTCGCTAAGACAGTTCTTGTGGAATTGGCAACGTGATATTTGGAAGCCCATAGAGGGCTGTGGTGAAAAAGGAATTATCCTCAGATGAAATCTGGAAAGAAGCTTTCTGAGAAACTGCTTAGTGTTCTGTTAATTCATCTCACAGATTTACATGTGTATTTCGTGGATCTCTTTGCTAGCCTTATTTCTGAGGAATCTGAGAACAGATATTTCCGATCCCTTTGAAGACTACAGGGCCAAAGGAAATATCCTCCCATAACAAAGAGAAAGAAGCTTTCTGAGAAACTTCTTTGTGTTCTGTGAAATCATCTCACAGAGTTACAGCTTTCCCCTCAAGAAGCCCTTCGCTAAGACAGTTCTTGTGGAATTGGCAAAGTGATATTTGGAAGCCCATAGAGGGCTATGGTGAAAAAGGAAATATCCTCAGATGAAATCTGGAAAGAAGCTTTCTGAGAAACTGCTTAGTGTTCTGTTAATTCATCTCACAGATTTACATGTGTATTTCGTGGATCTCTTTGCTAGCCTTATTTCTGTGGAATCTGAGAACAGATATTTCCGATCCCTTTGAAGACTATAGGGCCAAAGGAAATATCCTCCCATAACAAAGACAAAGAAGCTTTCTGAGAAACTTCTTTGTGTTCTGTGAAATCATCTCACAGAGTTACAGCTTTCCCCTCAAGAAGCCTTTCGCTAAGACAGTTCTTGTGGAATTGGCAAAGTGATATTTGGAAGCCCATAGAGGGCTATGGTGAAAAAGGAAATATCCTCAGATGAAATCTGGAAAGAAGCTTTCTGAGAAACTGCTTAGTGTTCTGTTAATTCATCTCACAGAGTTACATGTGTATTTCGTGGATCTCCTTGCTAGCCTTATTTCTGTGGAGTCTGAGAACAGATATTTCGGATCCCATTGGAGACTATAGGGCCAAAGGAAATATCCTCCGATAACAAAGAGAAAGAAGCTTTCTGAGAAACTTCTTTGTGTTCTGTGAAATCATCTCACAGAGTTACAGCTTTCCCCTCAAGTGCCTTTCGCTAAGACAGTTCTTGTGGAATTGGCAAAGTGATATTTGGAAGCCCATAGAGGGCTATGGTGAAAAAGGAAATATCCTCAGATGAAATCTGGAAAGAAGCTTTCTGAGAAACTGCTTAGTGTTCTGTTAATTCATCTCACAGAGTTACATGTGTATTTCGTGGATCTCTTTGCTAGCCTTATTTCTGTGGAATCTGAGAACAGATATTTCGGATCCCTTTGAAAACTATAGGGCCAAAGGAAATATCCTCCGATAACAAAGAGAAAGAAGCTTTCTGAGAAACTTCTTTGTGTTCTGTGAAATCATCTCACAGAGTTACAGCTTTCCGCTCAGGAAGCCTTTCGCTAAGACAGTTCTTGTGGAATTGGCAAAGTGATATTTGGAAGCCCATAGAGGGCTATGGTGAAAAAGGAAATATCCTCAGATGAAATCTGGAAAGAAGCTTTCTGAGAAACTGCTTAGTGTTCTGTTAATTCATCTCACAGAGTTACATGTGTATTTCGTGGATCTCTTTGCTAGCCTTATTTCTGTGGAATCTGAGAACAGATATTTCCGATCCCTTTGAAGACTATAGGGCCAAAGGAAATATCCTCCCATAACAAAGACAAAGAAGCTTTCTGAGAAACTTCTTTGTGTTCTGTGAAATCATCTCACAGAGTTATAGCTTTCCCCTCAAGAAGCCTTTCGCTAGACAGTTCTTGTGGAATTGGCAAAGTGATATTTGGAAGCCCATAGAGGGCTATGGTGAAAAAGGAAATATCCTCAGATGAAATCTGGAAAGAAGCTTTCTGAGAAACTGCTTAGTGTTCTGTTAATTCATCTCACAGAGTTACATGTGTATTTCGTGGATCTCCTTGCTAGCCTTATTTCTGTGGAATCTGAGAACAGATATTTCGGATCCCATTGGAGACTATAGGGCCAAAGGAAATATCCTCCGATAACAAAGAGAAAGAAGCTTTCTGAGAAACTTCTTTGTGTTCTGTGAAATCATCTCACAGAGTTACAGCTTTCCCCTCAAGTGCCTTTCGCTAAGACAGTTCTTGTGGAATTGGCAAAGTGATATTTGGAAGCCCATAGAGGGCTATGGTGAAAAAGGAAATATCCTCACAGGAAATCTGGAAAGAAGCTTTCTGAGAAACTGCTTAGTGTTCTGTTAATTCATCTCACAGAGTTACATGTGTATTTCGTGGATCTCTTTGCTAGCCTTATTTCTGTGGAATCTGAGAACAGATATTTCGGATCCCTTTGAAAACTATAGGGCCAAAGGAAATATCCTCCGATAACAAAGAGAAAGAAGCTTTCTGAGAAACTTCTTTGTGTTCTGTGAAATCATCTCACAGAGTTACAGCTTTCCGCTCAGGAAGCCTTTCGCTAAGACAGTTCTTGTGGAATTGGCAAAGTGATATTTGGAAGCCCATAGAGGGCTATGGTGAAAAAGGAAATATCCTCACAGGAAATCTGGAAAGAACCTTTCTGAGAAACTGCTTAGTGTTCTGTTAATTCATCTCACAGAGTTACATGTGTATTTCGTGGATCTCTTTGCTAGCCTTATTTCTGTGGAATCTGAGAACAGATATTTCGGATCCCTTTGAAGACTATAGGGCTAAAGGAAATATCCTCCCATAACAAAGAGAAAGAAGCTTTCTGAGAAACTTCTTTGTGTTCTGTGAAATCATCTCACAGAGTTACAGCTTTCCGCTCAAGAAGCCTTTCGCTAAGACAGTTCTTGTGGAATTGGCAACGTGATATTTGGAAGCCCATAGAGGGCTGTGGTGAAAAAGGAATTATCCTCAGATGAAATCTGGAAAGAAGCTTTCTGAGAAACTGCTTAGTGTTCTGTTAATTCATCTAACAGAGTTACATGTGTATTTCGTGGATCTCTTTGCTAGCCTTATTTCTGTGGAATCTGAGAACAGATATTTCCGATCCCTTTGAAGACTACAGGGCCAAAGGAAATATCCTCCCATAACAAAGAGAAAGAAGCTTTCTGAGAAACTTCTTTGTGTTCTGTGAAATCATCTCACAGAGTTACAGCTTTCCCCTCAAGAAGCCCTTCGCTAAGACAGTTCTTGTGGAATTGGCAAAGTGATATTTGGAAGCCCATAGAGGGCTATGGTGAAAAAGGAAATATCCTCAGATGAAATCTGGAAAGAAGCTTTCTGAGAAACTGCTTAGTGTTCTGTTAATTCATCTCACAGAGTTACATGTGTATTTCGTGGATCTCTTTGCTAGCCTTATTTCTGTGGAATCTGAGAACAGATATTTCCGATCCCTTTGAAGACTATAGGGCCAAAGGAAATATCCTCCCATAACAAAGACAAAGAAGCTTTCTGAGAAACTTCTTTGTGTTCTGTGAAATCATCTCACAGAGTTACAGCTTTCCCCTCAAGATGCCTTTCGCTAAGACAGTTCTTGTGGAATTGGCAAAGTGATATTTGGAAGCCCATAGAGGGCTATGGTGAAAAAGGAAATATCCTCAGATGAAATCTGGAAAGAAGCTTTCTGAGAAACTGCTTAGTGTTCTGTTAATTCATCTCACAGAGTTACATGTGTATTTCGTGGATCTCCTTGCTAGCCTCATTTCTGTGGAGTCTGAGAACAGATATTTCGGATCCCATTGGAGACTATAGGGCCAAAGGAAATATCCTCCGATAACAAAGAGAAAGAAGCTTTCTGAGAAACTTCTTTGTGTTCTGTGAAATCATCTCACAGAGTTACAGCTTTCCCCTCAAGAAGCCTTTCGCTAAGACAGTTCTTGTGGAATTGGCAAAGTGATATTTGGAAGCCCATAGAGGGCTATGGTGAAAAAGGAAATATCCTCACAGGAAATCTGGAAAGAAGCTTTCTGAGAAACTGCTTAGGGTTCTGTTAATTCATCTCACAGAATTACATGTGTATTTCGTGGATCTCTTTGCTAGCCTTATTTCTGTGGAATCTGAGAACAGATATTTCGGATCCCTTTGAAAACTATAGGGCCAAAGGAAATATCCTCCGATAACAAAGAGAAAGAAGCTTTCTGAGAAACTTCTTTGTGTTCTGTGAAATCATCTCACAGAGTTACAGCTTTCCGCTCAGGAAGACTTTCGCTAAGACAGTTCTTGTGGAATTGGCAAAGTGATATTTGGAAGCCCATAGAGGGCTATGGTGAAAAAGGAAATATCCTCAGATGAAATCTGGAAAGAAGCTTTCTGAGAAACTGCTTAGTGTTCTGTTAATTCATCTCACAGAGTTACATGTGTATTTCGTGGATCTCTTTGCTAGCCTTATTTCTGTGGAATCTGAGAATAGATATTTCGGATTGCTCTGAAGACTATAGGGCCAAAGGAAATATCCTCCGATAACAAAGAGAAAGAAGCTTTCTGAGAAACTTCTTTGTGTTCTGTGAAATCATCTCACAGAGTTACAGCTTTCCGCTCAGGAAGCCTTTCGCTAAGACAGTTCTTGTGGAATTGGCAAAGTGATATTTGGAAGCCCATAGAGGGCTATGGTGAAAAAGGAAATATCCTCAGATGAAATCTGGAAAGAAGCTTTCTGAGAAACTGCTTAGTGTTCTGTTAATTCATCTCACAGAGTTACATGTGTATTTCGTGGATCTCTTTGCTATCCTTATTTCTGTGGAATCTGAGAACAGATATTTCGGATCGCTCTGAAGACTATAGGGCCAAAGGAAATATCCTCCCATAACAAACAGAAAGAAGCTTTCTGAGAAACTTCTTTGTTTTCTGTGAAATCATCTCACAGAGTTACAGCTTTCCCCTCAAGAAGCCTTTAGCTAAGACAGTTCTTGTGGAATTGGCAAAGTGATATTTGGAAGCCCATAGAGGGCTATGGTGAAAAAGGAAATATCCTCAGATGAAATCTGTAAGAAGCTTTCTGAGAAACTGCTTAGTGTTCTGTTAATTCATCTCACAGAGTTACATGTGTTTTTCGTGGATCTCCTTGTAAGCCTTATTTCTGTGGAGTCTGAGAACAGATATTTCGGATCTCATTGGATACTATAGGGCCAAAGGAAATATCCTCCGATAACAACGAGAAAGAAGCTTTCTGAGAAACTTCTTTGTGTTCTGTGAAATCATCTCACAGAGTTACAGCTTTCCCCTCAAGAAGCCTTTCGCTAAGACAGTTCTTGTGGAATTGGCAAAGTGATATTTGGAAGCCCATAGAGGGCTATGGTGAAAAAGGAAATATCCTCACAGGAAATCTGGAAAGAAGCTTTCTGAGAAACTGCTTAGTGTTCTGTTAATTCATCCCACAGAGTTACATGTGTATTTCGTGGATCTCTTTGCTAGCCTTATTTCTGTGGAATCTGAGAACAGATATTTCGGATCCCTTTGGAAACTATAGGGCCAAAGGAAATATCCTCCGATAACAAAGAGAAAGAAGCTTTCTGAGAAACTTCTTTGTGTTCTGTGAAATCATCTCACAGAGTTACAGCTTTCCCCTCAAGAAGCCCTTCGCTAAGACAGTTCTTGTGGAATTGGCAAAGTGATATTTGGAAGCCCATAGAGGGCTATGGTGAAAAAGGAAATATCCTCAGATGAAATCTGGAAAGAAGCTTTCTGAGAAACTGCTTAGTGTTCTGTTAATTCATCTCACAGATTTACATGTGTATTTCGTGGATCTCTTTGCTAGCCTTATTTCTGTGGAATCTGAGAACAGATATTTCCGATCCCTTTGAAGACTATAGGGCCAAAGGAAATATCCTCCCATAACAAAGACAAAGAAGCTTTCTGAGAAACTTCTTTGTGTTCTGTGAAATCATCTCACAGAGTTACAGCTTTCCCCTCAAGAAGCCTTTCGCTAAGACAGTTCTTGTGGAATTGGCAAAGTGATATTTGGAAGCCCATAGAGGGCTATGGTGAAAAAGGAAATATCCTCAGATGAAATCTGGAAAGAAGCTTTCTGAGAAACTGCTTAGTGTTCTGTTAATTCATCTCACAGAGTTACATGTGTTTTTCGTGGATCTCCTTGTAAGCCTTATTTCTGTGGAGTCTGAGAACAGATATTTCGGATCTCATTGGATACTATAGGGCCAAAGGAAATATCCTCCGATAACAACGAGAAAGAAGCTTTCTGAGAAACTTCTTTGTGTTCTGTGAAATCATCTCACAGAGTTACAGCTTTCCCCTCAAGAAGCCTTTCGCTAAGACAGTTCTTGTGGAATTGGCAAAGTGATATTTGGAAGCCCATAGAGGGCTATGGTGAAAAAGGAAATATCCTCAGATGAAATCTGGAAAGAAGCTTTCTGAGAAACTGCTTAGTGTTCTGTTAATTCATCTCACAGAGTTACATGTGTGTTTCGTGGCTCTCTTTGCTAGCCTTATTTCTGTGGAATCTGAGAACAGATATTTCGGATCCCTTTGAAAACTATAGGGTCAAAGGAAATATCCTCAGATAACAAACAGAAAGAAGCTTTCTGAGAAACTTCTTTGTGTTCTGTGAAATCATCTCACAGAGTTACAGCTTCCCCCTCAAGAAGCCTTTCGCTAAGACAGTTCTTGTGGAATTGGCAAAGTGATATTTGGAAGCCCATAGAGGGCTATGGTGAAAAAGGAAATATCCTCACAGGAAATCTGGAAAGAAGCTTTCTGAGAAACTGCTTAGTGTTCTGTTAATTCATCCCACAGAGTTACATGTGTATTTCGTGGATCTCTTTGCTAGCCTTATTTCTGTGGAATCTGAGAACAGATATTTCGGATCCCTTTGAAAACTATAGGGCCAAAGGAAATATCCTCCGATAACAAAGAGAAAGAAGCTTTCTGAGAAACTTCTTTGTTTTCTGTGAAATCATCTCACAGAGTTACAGCTTTCCCCTCAAGAAGCCTTTAGCTAAGACAGTTGTTGTGGAATTGGTAAAGTGATATTTGGAAGCCCATAGAGGGCTATGGTGAAAAAGGAAATATCCTCAGATGAAATCTGTAAGAAGCCTTCTGAGAAACTGCTTAGTGTTCTGTTAATTCATCTCACAGAGTTACATGTGTTTTTCGTGGATCTCCTTGTTAGCCTTATTTCTGTGGAGTCTGAGAACAGATATTTCGGATCTCATTGGATACTATAGGGCCAAAGGAAATATCCTCCGATAACAACGAGAAAGAAGCTTTCTGAGAAACTTCTTTGTGTTCTGTGAAATCATCTCACAGAATTACAGCTGTCCCCTCAAGAAGCCATTCGCTAAGACAGTTCTTGTGGAATTGGCAAAGTGATATTTGGAAGCCCATAGAGGGCTATGGTGAAAAAGGAAATATCCTCAGATGAAATCTGGAAAGAAGCTTTCTGAGAAACTGCTTAGTGTTCTGTTAATTCATCTCACAGAGTTACATGTGTGTTTCGTGGCTCTCTTTGCTAGCCTTATTTCTGTGGAATCTGAGAACAGATATTTCGGATCCCTTTGAAAACTATAGGGTCTACGGAAATATCCTCAGATAACAAACAGAAAGAAGCTTTCTGAGAAACTTCTTTGTGTTCTGTGAAATCATCTCACAGAGTTACAGCTTTCCCCTCAAGAAGCCTTTCGCTAAGACAGTTCTTGTGGAATTGGCAAAGTGATATTTGGAAGCCCATAGAGGGCTATGGTGAAAAAGGAAATATCCTCACAGGAAATCTGGAAAGAAGCTTTCTGAGAAACTACTTAGTGTTCTGTTAATTCATCCCACAGAGTTACATGTGTATTTCGTGGATCTCTTTGCTAGCCTTATTTCTGTGGAATCTGAGAACAGATATTTCGGATCCCTTTGAAAACTATAGGGCCAAAGGAAATATCCTCCGATAACAAAGAGAAAGAAGCTTTCTGAGAAACTTCTTTGTGTACTGTGAAATCATCTCACAGAATTACAGCTTTCCGCTCAAGAAGCCTTTCGCTAAGACAGTTCTTGTGGAATTGGCAAAGTGATATTTGGAAGCCCATAGAGGGGTATGGTGAAAAAGGAAATATCCTCAGATGAAATCTGGAAAGAAGCTTTCTGAGAAACTGCTTAGTATTCTGTTAATTCATCTCACAGAGTTACATGTGTGTTTCGTGGATCTCTTTGCTAGCCTTATTTCTGTGGAATCTGAGAACAGATATTTCGGATCGCTCTGAAGACTATAGGGCCAAAGGAAATATCCTCCCATAACAAACAGAAAGAAGCTTTCTGAGAAACTTCTTTGTGTTCTGTGAAATCATCTCACAGAGTTACAGCTTTCCCCTCAAGAAGGGTTTCGCTAAGACAGTTCTTGTGGAATTGGCAAAGTGATATTTTGAAGCCCATAGAGGGCTATGGTGAAAAAGGAAATATCCTCAGATGAAATCTGGAAAGAAGCTTTCTGAGAAACTGCTTAGTGTTCTGTTAATTCATCTCACAGAGTTACATGTGTATTTCGTGGATCTCTTTGCTAGCCTTATTTCTGTGGAATCTGAGAACAGATATTTCCGATCCCTTTGAAGACTACAGGGCCAAAGGAAATATCCTCCCATAACAAAGAGAAAGAAGCTTTCTGAGAAACTTCTTTGTGTTCTGTGAAATCATCTCACAGAGTTACAGCTTTCCCCTCAAGAAGCCCTTCGCTAAGACAGTTCTTGTGGAATTGGCAAAGTGATATTTGGAAGCCCATAGAGGGCTCTGGTGAAAAAGGAAATATCCTCAGATGAAATCTGGAAAGAAGCTTTCTGAGAAACTGCTTAGTGTTCTGTTAATTCATCTCACAGAGTTACATGTGTATTTCGTGGATCTCTTTGCTAGCCTTATTTCTGTGGAATCTGAGAACAGATATTTCGGATCGCTCTGAAGACTATAGGGCCAAAGGAAATATCCTCCCATAACAAACAGAAAGAAGCTTTCTGAGAAACTTCTTTGTTTTCTGTGAAATCATCTCACAGAGTTACAGCTTTCCCCTCAAGAAGCCTTTAGCTAAGACAGTTGTTGTGGAATTGGCAAAGTGATATTTGGAAGCCCATAGAGGGCTATGGTGAAAAAGGAAATATCCTCAGATGAAATCTGTAAGAAGCTTTCTGAGAAACTGCTTAGTGTTCTGTTAATTCATCTCACAGAGTTACATGTGTTTTTCGTGGATCTCCTTGTTAGCCTTATTTCTGTGGAGTCTGAGAACAGATATTTCGGATCTCATTGGATACTATAGGGCCAAAGGAAATATCCTCCGATAACAACGAGAAAGAAGCTTTCTGAGAAACTTCTTTGTGTTCTGTGAAATCATCTCACAGAATTACAGCTTTCCCCTCAAGAAGCCATTCGCTAAGACAGTTCTTGTGGAATTGGCAAAGTGATATTTGGAAGCCCATAGAGGGCTATGGTGAAAAAGGAAATATCCTCAGATGAAATCTGGAAAGAAGCTTTCTGAGAAACTGCTTAGTGTTCTGTTAATTCATCTCACAGAGTTACATGTGTGTTTCGTGGCTCTCTTTGCTAGCCTTATTTCTGTGGAATCTGAGAACAGATATTTCGGATCCCTTTGAAAACTATAGGGTCAACGGAAATATCCTCAGATAACAAACAGAAAGAAGCTTTCTGAGAAACTTCTTTGTGTTCTGTGAAATCATCTCACAGAGTTACAGCTTTCCCCTCAAGAAGCCTTTCGCTAAGACAGTTGTTGTGGAATTGGCAAAGTGATATTTGGAAGCCCATAGAGGGCTATGGTGAAAAAGGAAATATCCTCAGATGAAATCTGGAAAGAAGCTTTCTGAGAAACTACTTAGTGTTCTGTTAATTCATCCCACAGAGTTACATGTGTATTTCGTGGATCTCTTTGCTAGCCTTATTTCTGTGGAATCTGAGAACAGATATTTCGGATCCCTTTGAAAACTATAGGGCTAAAGGAAATATCCTCCGATAACAAAGAGAAAGAAGCTTTCTGAGAAACTTCTTTGTGTTCTGTGAAATCATCTCACAGAATTACAGCTTTCCGCTCAAGAAGCCTTTCGCTAAGACAGTTCTTGTGGAATTGGCAAAGTGATATTTGGAAGCCCATAGAGGGGTATGGTGAAAAAGGAAATATCCTCAGATGAAATCTGGAAAGAAGCTTTCTGAGAAACTGCTTAGTATTCTGTTAATTCATCTCACAGAGTTACATGTGTATTTCGTGGATCTCTTTGCTAGCCTTATTTCTGTGGAATCTGAGAACAGATATTTCGGATCGCTCTGAAGACTATAGGGCCAAAGGAAATATCCTCCCATAACAAACAGAAAGAAGCTTTCTGAGAAACTTCTTTGTGTTCTGTGAAATCATCTCACAGAGTTACAGCTTTCCCCTCAAGAAGGGTTTCGCTAAGACAGTTCTTGTGGAATTGGCAAAGTGATATTTTGAAGCCCATAGAGGGCTATGGTGAAAAAGGAAATATCCTCAGATGAAATCTGGAAAGAAGCTTTCTGAGAAACTGCTTAGTGTTCTGTTAATTCATCTCACAGAGTTACATGTGTATTTCGTGGATCTCTTTGCTAGCCTTATTTCTGTGGAATCTGAGAACAGATATTTCGGATCCCTTTGAAAACTATAGGGCCAAAGGAAGTATCCTCCGATAACAAAGAGAAAGAAGCTTTCTGAGAAACTTCTTTGTGTTCCGTGAAATCATCTCACAGAGTTACAGCTTTCCCCTCAAGAAGCCTTTCGCTAAGACAGTTCTTGTGGAATTGGCAAAGTGATATTTGGAAGCCCATAGAGGGCTGTGGTGAAAAAGGAAATATCCTCAGATGAAATCTGGAAAGAAGCTTTCTGAGAAACTGCTTAGTGTTCTGTTAATTCATCTCACAGAGTTACATGTGTATTTCGTGGATCTCTTTGCTAGCCTTATTTCTGTGGAATCTGAGAACAGATATTTCCGATCCCTTTGAAGACTATAGGGCCAAATGAAATATCCTCCCATAACAAAGAGAAAGAAGCTTTCTGAGAAACTTCTTTGTGTTCTGTGAAATCATCTCACAGAGTTACAGCTTTCCCCTCAAGAAGCCTTTCGCTAAGACAGTTCTTGTGGAATTGGCAAAGTGATATTTGGAAGCCCATAGAGGGCTATGGTGAAAACGGAAATATCCTCAGAGGAAATCTGGAAAGAAGCTTTCTGAGAAACTGCTTAGTGTTCTGTTAATTCATCTCACAGAGTTACATGTGTATTTCGTGGATCTCTTTGCTAGCCTTATTTCTGTGGAGTCTGAGAACAGGTATTTCGGATCCCTTTGAAAACTATAGGGCCAAAGGAAATATCCTCCGATAACAAAGAGAAAGAAGCTTTCTGAGAAACTTCTTTGTGTTCTGTGAAATCATCTCACAGAGTTACAGCTTTCCGATCAGGAAGCCTTTCGCTAAGACAGTTCTTGTGGAATTGGCAAAGTGATATTTGGAAGCCCATAGAGGGCTATGGTGAAAAAGGAAATATCCTCAGATGAAATCTGGAAAGAAGCTTTCTGAGAAACTGCTTAGTGTTCTGTTAATTCATCTCACAGAGTTACATGTGTATTTCGTGGATCTCTTTGCTAGCCTTATTTCTGTGGAATCTGAGAACAGATATTTCCGATCCCTTTGAAGATTATAGGGCCAAAGGAAATATCCTCCCATAACAAAGAGAAAGAAGCTTTCTGAGAAACTTCTTTGTGTTCTGTGAAATCATCTCACAGAGATACAGCTTTCCCCTCAAGAAGCCTTTCGCTAAGACAGTTCTTGTGGAATTGGCAAAGTGATATTTGGAAGCCCATAGAGGGCTATGGTGAAAAAGGAAATATCCTCACAGGAAATCTGGAAAGAAGCTTTCTGAGAAACTGCTTAGTGTTCTGTCAATTCATCTCACAGAGTTACATGTGTATTTCGTGGATCTCTTTGCTAGCCTTATTTCTGTGGAATCTGAGAACAGATATTTCGGATCCCTTTGAAAACTATAGGGCCAAAGGAAATATCCTCCGATAACAAAGAGAAAGAAGCTTTCTGAGAAACTTCTTTGTGTTCTGTGAAATCATCTCACAGAGTTACAGCTTTCCGCTCAGGAAGCCTTTCGCTAATACAGTTCTTGTGGAATTGGCAAAGTGATATTTGGAAGCCCATAGAGGGCTATGGTGAAAAAGGAAATATCCTCAGATGAAATCTGGAAAGAAGCTTTCTGAGAAACTGCTTAGTGTTCTGTTAATTCATCTCACAGTGTTACATGTGTATTTCGTGGATCTCTTTGCTAGCCTTATTTCTGTGGAATCTGAGAACAGATATTTCGGATCGCTCTGAAGACTATAGGGCCAAAGGAAATATCCTCCCACAAGAAAGAGAAAGAAGCTTTCTGAGAAACTTCTTTGTGTTCTGTGAAATCATCTCACAGAGTTACAGCTTTCCCCTCAAGAAGCCTTTCGCTAAGACAGTTCTTGTGGAATTGGCAAAGTGATATTTGGAAGCCCATAGAGTGCTATGGTGAAAAAGGAAATATCCTCAGATGAAATCTGTAAGAAGCTTTCTGAGAAACTGCTTAGTGTTCTGTTAATTCATCTCACAGAGTTACACGTGTATTTCGGGGATCTCCTTGCTAGCCTTATTTCTGTGGAATCTGAGAACAGATATTTCCGATCCCTTTGTAGACTATAGGGCCAAAGGAAATATCCTCCCATAACAAACAGAAAGAAGCTTTCTGAGAAACTTCTTTGTGTTCTGTGAAATCATCTCACAGAGTTACAGCTTTCCCCTCAAGAAGCCTTTCGCTAAGACAGTTCTTGTGGAATTGGCAAAGTGATATTTGGAAGCCCATAGAGGGCTATGGTGAAAAAGGAAATATCCTCAGATGAAATCTGGAAAGAAGCTTTCTGAGAAACTGCTTAGTGTTCTGTTAATTCATCTCACAGAGTTACATGTGTGTTTCGTGGATCTCTTTGCTAGCCTTATTTCTGTGGAATCTCAGAACAGATATTTCGGATCCCTTTGAAAACTATAGGGCCAAAGGAAATATCCTCCGATAACAAAGAGAAAGAAGCTTTCTGAGAAACTTCTTTGTGTTCTGTGAAATCATCTCACAGAGTTACAGCTTTCCCCTCAAGAAGCCTTTAGCTAAGACAGTTGTTGTGGAATTGGCAAAGTGATATTTGGAAGCCCATAGAGGGCTATGGTGAAAAAGGAAATATCCTCAGATGAAATCTGTAAGAAGCCTTCTGAGAAACTGCTTAGTGTTCTGTTAATTCATCTCACAGAGTTACATGTGTTTTTCGTGGATCTCCTTGTTAGCCTTATTTCTGTGGAGTCTGAGAACAGATATTTCGGATCTCATTGGATACTATAGGGCCAAAGGAAATATCCTCCGATAACAACGAGAAAGAAGCTTTCTGAGAAACTTCTTTGTGTTCTGTGAAATCATCTCACAGAATTACAGCTGTCCCCTCAAGAAGCCATTCGCTAAGACAGTTCTTGTGGAATTGGCAAAGTGATATTTGGAAGCCCATAGAGGGCTATGGTGAAAAAGGAAATATCCTCAGATGAAATCTGGAAAGAAGCTTTCTGAGAAACTGCTTAGTGTTCTGTTAATTCATCTCACAGAGTTACATGTGTGTTTCGTGGCTCTCTTTGCTAGCCTTATTTCTGTGGAATCTGAGAACAGATATTTCGGATCCCTTTGAAAACTATAGGGTCTACGGAAATATCCTCAGATAACAAACAGAAAGAAGCTTTCTGAGAAACTTCTTTGTGTTCTGTGAAATCATCTCACAGAGTTACAGCTTTCCCCTCAAGAAGCCTTTCGCTAAGACAGTTCTTGTGGAATTGGCAAAGTGATATTTGGAAGCCCATAGAGGGCTATGGTGAAAAAGGAAATATCCTCACAGGAAATCTGGAAAGAAGCTTTCTGAGAAACTACTTAGTGTTCTGTTAATTCATCCCACAGAGTTACATGTGAATTTCGTGGATCTCTTTGCTAGCCTTATTTCTGTGGAATCTGAGAACAGATATTTCGGATCCCTTTGAAAACTAAAGGGCCAAAGGAAATATCCTCCGATAACAAAGAGAAAGAAGCTTTCTGAGAAACTTCTTTGTGTTCTGTGAAATCATCTCACAGAATTACAGCTTTCCGCTCAAGAAGCCTTTCGCTAAGACAGTTCTTGTGGAATTGGCAAAGTGATATTTGGAAGCCCATAGAGGGGTATGGTGAAAAAGGAAATATCCTCAGATGAAATCTGGAAAGAAGCTTTCTGAGAAACTGCTTAGTATTCTGTTAATTCATCTCACAGAGTTACATGTGTGTTTCGTGGATCTCTTTGCTAGCCTTATTTCTGTGGAATCTGAGAACAGATATTTCGGATCGCTCTGAAGACTATAGGGCCAAAGGAAATATCCTCCCATAACAAACAGAAAGAAGCTTTCTGAGAAACTTCTTTGTGTTCTGTGAAATCATCTCACAGAGTTACAGCTTTCCCCTCAAGAAGGGTTTCGCTAAGACAGTTCTTGTGGAATTGGCAAAGTGATATTTTGAAGCCCATAGAGGGCTATGGTGAAAAAGGAAATATCCTCAGATGAAATCTGGAAAGAAGCTTTCTGAGAAACTGCTTAGTGTTCTGTTAATTCATCTCACAGAGTTACATGTGTATTTCGTGGATCTCTTTGCTAGCCTTATTTCTGTGGAATCTGAGAACAGATATTTCCGATCCCTTTGAAGACTACAGGGCCAAAGGAAATATCCTCCCATAACAAAGAGAAAGAAGCTTTCTGAGAAACTTCTTTGTGTTCTGTGAAATCATCTCACAGAGTTACAGCTTTCCCCTCAAGAAGCCCTTCGCTAAGACAGTTCTTGTGGAATTGGCAAAGTGATATTTGGAAGCCCATAGAGGGCTATGGTGAAAAAGGAAATATCCTCAGATGAAATCTGGAAAGAAGCTTTCTGAGAAACTGCTTAGTGTTCTGTTAATTCATCTCACAGAGTTACATGTGTATTTCGTGGATCTCTTTGCTAGCCTTATTTCTGTGGAATCTGAGAACAGATATTTCGGATCGCTCTGAAGACTATAGGGCCAAAGGAAATATCCTCCCATAACAAACAGAAAGAAGCTTTCTGAGAAACTTCTTTGTTTTCTGTGAAATCATCTCACAGAGTTACAGCTTTCCCCTCAAGAAGCCTTTAGCTAAGACAGTTGTTGTGGAATTGGCAAAGTGATATTTGGAAGCCCATAGAGGGCTATGGTGAAAAAGGAAATATCCTCAGATGAAATCTGTAAGAAGCTTTCTGAGAAACTGCTTAGTGTTCTGTTAATTCATCTCACAGAGTTACATGTGTTTTTCGTGGATCTCCTTGTTAGCCTTATTTCTGTGGAGTCTGAGAACAGATATTTCGGATCTCATTGGATACTATAGGGCCAAAGGAAATATCCTCCGATAACAACGAGAAAGAAGCTTTCTGAGAAACTTCTTTGTGTTCTGTGAAATCATCTCACAGAATTACAGCTTTCCCCTCAAGAAGCCATTCGCTAAGACAGTTCTTGTGGAATTGGCAAAGTGATATTTGGAAGCCCATAGAGGGATATGGTGAAAAAGGAAATATCCTCAGATGAAATCTGGAAAGAAGCTTTCTGAGAAACTGCTTAGTGTTCTGTTAATTCATCTCACAGAGTTACATGTGTGTTTCGTGGCTCTCTTTGCTAGCCTTATTTCTGTGGAATCTGAGAACAGATATTTCGGATCCCTTTGAAAACTATAGGGTCAACGGAAATATCCTCAGATAACAAACAGAAAGAAGCTTTCTGAGAAACTTCTTGGTGTTCTGTGAAATCATCTCACAGAGTTACAGCTTTCCCCTCAAGAAGCCTTTCGCTAAGACAGTTCTTGTGGAATTGGCAAAGTGATATTTGGAAGCCCATAGAGGGCTATGGTGAAAAAGGAAATATCCTCACAGGAAATCTGGAAAGAAGCTTTCTGAGAAACTACTTAGTGTTCTGTTAATTCATCCCACAGAGTTACATGTGTATTTCGTGGATCTCTTTGCTAGCCTTATTTCTGTGGAATCTGAGAACAGATATTTCGGATCCCTTTGAAAACTATAGGGCCAAAGGAAATATCCTCCGATAACAAAGAGAAAGAAGCTTTCTGAGAAACTTCTTTGTGTTCTGTGAAATCATCTCACAGAATTACAGCTTTCCGCTCAAGAAGCCTTTCGCTAAGACAGTTCTTGTGGAATTGGCAAAGTGATATTTGGAAGCCCATAGAGGGGTATGGTGAAAAAGGAAATATCCTCAGATGAAATCAGGAAAGAAGCTTTCTGAGAAACTGCTTAGTATTCTGTTAATTCATCTCACAGAGTTACATGTGTATTTCGTGGATCTCTTTGCTAGCCTTATTTCTGTGGAATCTGAGAACAGATATTTCGGATCGCTCTGAAGACTATAGGGCCAAAGGAAATATCCTCCCATAACAAACAGAAAGAAGCTTTCTGAGAAACTTCTTTGTGTTCTGTGAAATCATCTCACAGAGTTACAGCTTTCCCCTCAAGAAGGGTTTCGCTAAGACAGTTCTTGTGGAATTGGCAAAGTGATATTTTGAAGCCCATAGAGGGCTATGGTGAAAAAGGAAATATCCTCAGATGAAATCTGGAAAGAAGCTTTCTGAGAAACTGCTTAGTGTTCTGTTAATTCATCTCACAGAGTTACATGTGTATTTCGTGGATCTCTTTGCTAGCCTTATTTCTGTGGAATCTGAGAACAGATATTTCGGATCCCTTTGAAAACTATAGGGCCAAAGGAAGTATCCTCCGATAACAAAGAGAAAGAAGCTTTCTGAGAAACTTCTTTGTGTTCTGTGAAATCATCTCACAGAGTTACAGCTTTCCCCTCAAGAAGCCTTTCGCTAAGACAGTTCTTGTGGAATTGGCAAAGTGATATTTGGAAGCCCATAGAGTGCTATGGTGAAAAAGGAAATATCCTCAGATGAAATCTGTAAGAAGCTTTCTGAGAAACTGCTTAGTGTTCTGTTAATTCATCTCACAGAGTTACACGTGTATTTCGGGGATCTCCTTGCTAGCCTTATTTCTGTGAAATCTGAGAACAGATATTTCCGATCCCTTTGTAGACTATAGGGCCAAAGGAAATATCCTCCCATAACAAACAGAAAGAAGCTTTCTGAGAAACTTCTTTGTGTTCTGTGAAATCATCTCACAGAGTTACAGCTTTCCCCTCAAGAAGCCTTTCGCTAAGACAGTTCTTGTGGAATTGGCAAAGTGATATTTGGAAGCCCATAGAGGGCTATGGTGAAAAAGGAAATATCCTCAGATGAAATCTGGAAAGAAGCTTTCTGAGAAACTGCTTAGTGTTCTGTTAATTCATCTCACAGAGTTACATGTGTGTTTCGTGGATCTCTTTGCTAGCCTTATTTCTGTGGAATCTCAGAACAGATATTTCGGATCCCTTTGAAAACTATAGGGCCAAAGGAAATATCCTCCGATAACAAAGAGAAAGAAGCTTTCTGAGAAACTTCTTTGTGTTCTGTGAAATCATCTCACAGAGTTACAGCTTTCCCCTCAAGAAGCCTTTAGCTAAGACAGTTGTTGTGGAATTGGCAAAGTGATATTTGGAAGCCCATAGAGGGCTATGGTGAAAAAGGAAATATCCTCAGATGAAATCTGTAAGAAGCCTTCTGAGAAACTGCTTAGTGTTCTGTTAATTCATCTCACAGAGTTACATGTGTTTTTCGTGGATCTCCTTGTTAGCCTTATTTCTGTGGAGTCTGAGAACAGATATTTCGGATCTCATTGGATACTATAGGGCCAAAGGAAATATCCTCCGATAACAACGAGAAAGAAGCTTTCTGAGAAACTTCTTTGTGTTCTGTGAAATCATCTCACAGAATTACAGCTGTCCCCTCAAGAAGCCATTCGCTAAGACAGTTCTTGTGGAATTGGCAAAGTGATATTTGGAAGCCCATAGAGGGCTATGGTGAAAAAGGAAATATCCTCAGATGAAATCTGGAAAGAAGCTTTCTGAGAAACTGCTTAGTGTTCTGTTAATTCATCTCACAGAGTTACATGTGTGTTTCGTGGCTCTCTTTGCTAGCCTTATTTCTGTGGAATCTGAGAACAGATATTTCGGATCCCTTTGAAAACTATAGGGTCTACGGAAATATCCTCAGATAACAAACAGAAAGAAGCTTTCTGAGAAACTTCTTTGTGTTCTGTGAAATCATCTCACAGAGTTACAGCTTTCCCCTCAAGAAGCCTTTCGCTAAGACAGTTCTTGTGGAATTGGCAAAGTGATATTTGGAAGCCCATAGAGGGCTATGGTGAAAAAGGAAATATCCTCACAGGAAATCTGGAAAGAAGCTTTCTGAGAAACTACTTAGTGTTCTGTTAATTCATCCCACAGAGTTACATGTGAATTTCGTGGATCTCTTTGCTAGCCTTATTTCTGTGGAATCTGAGAACAGATATTTCGGATCCCTTTGAAAACTAAAGGGCCAAAGGAAATATCCTCCGATAACAAAGAGAAAGAAGCTTTCTGAGAAACTTCTTTGTGTTCTGTGAAATCATCTCACAGAATTACAGCTTTCCGCTCAAGAAGCCTTTCGCTAAGACAGTTCTTGTGGAATTGGCAAAGTGATATTTGGAAGCCCATAGAGGGGTATGGTGAAAAAGGAAATATCCTCAGATGAAATCTGGAAAGAAGCTTTCTGAGAAACTGCTTAGTATTCTGTTAATTCATCTCACAGAGTTACATGTGTGTTTCGTGGATCTCTTTGCTAGCCTTATTTCTGTGGAATCTGAGAACAGATATTTCGGATCGCTCTGAAGACTATAGGGCCAAAGGAAATATCCTCCCATAACAAACAGAAAGAAGCTTTCTGAGAAACTTCTTTGTGTTCTGTGAAATCATCTCACAGAGTTACAGCTTTCCCCTCAAGAAGGGTTTCGCTAAGACAGTTCTTGTGGAATTGGCAAAGTGATATTTTGAAGCCCATAGAGGGCTATGGTGAAAAAGGAAATATCCTCAGATGAAATCTGGAAAGAAGCTTTCTGAGAAACTGCTTAGTGTTCTGTTAATTCATCTCACAGAGTTACATGTGTATTTCGTGGATCTCTTTGCTAGCCTTATTTCTGTGGAATCTGAGAACAGATATTTCCGATCCCTTTGAAGACTACAGGGCCAAAGGAAATATCCTCCCATAACAAAGAGAAAGAAGCTTTCTGAGAAACTTCTTTGTGTTCTGTGAAATCATCTCACAGAGTTACAGCTTTCCCCTCAAGAAGCCCTTCGCTAAGACAGTTCTTGTGGAATTGGCAAAGTGATATTTGGAAGCCCATAGAGGGCTATGGTGAAAAAGGAAATATCCTCAGATGAAATCTGGAAAGAAGCTTTCTGAGAAACTGCTTAGTGTTCTGTTAATTCATCTCACAGAGTTACATGTGTATTTCGTGGATCTCTTTGCTAGCCTTATTTCTGTGGAATCTGAGAACAGATATTTCGGATCGCTCTGAAGACTATAGGGCCAAAGGAAATATCCTCCCATAACAAACAGAAAGAAGCTTTCTGAGAAACTTCTTTGTTTTCTGTGAAATCATCTCACAGAGTTACAGCTTTCCCCTCAAGAAGCCTTTAGCTAAGACAGTTGTTGTGGAATTGGCAAAGTGATATTTGGAAGCCCATAGAGGGCTATGGTGAAAAAGGAAATATCCTCAGATGAAATCTGTAAGAAGCTTTCTGAGAAACTGCTTAGTGTTCTGTTAATTCATCTCACAGAGTTACATGTGTTTTTCGTGGATCTCCTTGTTAGCCTTATTTCTGTGGAGTCTGAGAACAGATATTTCGGATCTCATTGGATACTATAGGGCCAAAGGAAATATCCTCCGATAACAACGAGAAAGAAGCTTTCTGAGAAACTTCTTTGTGTTCTGTGAAATCATCTCACAGAATTACAGCTTTCCCCTCAAGAAGCCATTCGCTAAGACAGTTCTTGTGGAATTGGCAAAGTGATATTTGGAAGCCCATAGAGGGATATGGTGAAAAAGGAAATGTCCTCAGATGAAATCTGGAAAGAAGCTTTCTGAGAAACTGCTTAGTGTTCTGTTAATTCATCTCACAGAGTTACATGTGTGTTTCGTGGCTCTCTTTGCTAGCCTTATTTCTGTGGAATCTGAGAACAGATATTTCGGATCCCTTTGAAAACTATAGGGTCAACGGAAATATCCTCAGATAACAAACAGAAAGAAGCTTTCTGAGAAACTTCTTGGTGTTCTGTGAAATCATCTCACAGAGTTACAGCTTTCCCCTCAAGAAGCCTTTCGCTAAGACAGTTCTTGTGGAATTGGCAAAGTGATATTTGGAAGCCCATAGAGGGCTATGGTGAAAAAGGAAATATCCTCACAGGAAATCTGGAAAGAAGCTTTCTGAGAAACTACTTAGTGTTCTGTTAATTCATCCCACAGAGTTACATGTGTATTTCGTGGATCTCTTTGCTAGCCTTATTTCTGTGGAATCTGAGAACAGATATTTCGGATCCCTTTGAAAACTATAGGGCCAAAGGAAATATCCTCCGATAACAAAGAGAAAGAAGCTTTCTGAGAAACTTCTTTGTGTTCTGTGAAATCATCTCACAGAATTACAGCTTTCCGCTCAAGAAGCCTTTCGCTAAGACAGTTCTTGTGGAATTGGCAAAGTGATATTTGGAAGCCCATAGAGGGGTATGGTGAAAAAGGAAATATCCTCAGATGAAATCAGGAAAGAAGCTTTCTGAGAAACTGCTTAGTATTCTGTTAATTCATCTCACAGAGTTACATGTGTATTTCGTGGATCTCTTTGCTAGCCTTATTTCTGTGGAATCTGAGAACAGATATTTCGGATCGCTCTGAAGACTATAGGGCCAAAGGAAATATCCTCCCATAACAAACAGAAAGAAGCTTTCTGAGAAACTTCTTTGTGTTCTGTGAAATCATCTCACAGAGTTACAGCTTTCCCCTCAAGAAGGGTTTCGCTAAGACAGTTCTTGTGGAATTGGCAAAGTGATATTTTGAAGCCCATAGAGGGCTATGGTGAAAAAGGAAATATCCTCAGATGAAATCTGGAAAGAAGCTTTCTGAGAAACTGCTTAGTGTTCTGTTAATTCATCTCACAGAGTTACATGTGTATTTCGTGGATCTCTTTGCTAGCCTTATTTCTGTGGAATCTGAGAACAGATATTTCGGATCCCTTTGAAAACTATAGGGCCAAAGGAAGTATCCTCCGATAACAAAGAGAAAGAAGCTTTCTGAGAAACTTCTTTGTGTTCTGTGAAATCATCTCACAGAGTTACAGCTTTCCCCTCAAGAAGCCTTTCGCTAAGACAGTTCTTGTGGAATTGGCAAAGTGATATTTGGAAGCCCATAGAGGGCTGTGGTGAAAAAGGAAATATCCTCAGATGAAATCTGGAAAGAAGCTTTCTGAGAAACTGCTTAGTGTTCTGTTAATTCATCTCACAGAGTTACATGTGTATTTCGTGGATCTCTTTGCTAGCCTTATTTCTGTGGAATCTGAGAACAGATATTTCCGATCCCTTTGAAGACTATAGGGCCAAATGAAATATCCTCCCATAACAAAGAGAAAGAAGCTTTCTGAGAAACTTCTTTGTGTTCTGTGAAATCATCTCACAGAGTTACAGCTTTCCCCTCAAGAAGCCTTTCGCTAAGACAGTTCTTGTGGAATTGGCAAAGTGATATTTGGAAGCCCATAGAGGGCTATGGTGAAAACGGAAATATCCTCAGAGGAAATCTGGAAAGAAGCTTTCTGAGAAACTGCTTAGTGTTCTGTTAATTCATCTCACAGAGTTACATGTGTATTTCGTGGATCTCTTTGCTAGCCTTATTTCTGTGGAGTCTGAGAACAGGTATTTCGGATCCCTTTGAAAACTATAGGGCCAAAGGAAATATCCTCCGATAACAAAGAGAAAGAAGCTTTCTGAGAAACTTCTTTGTGTTCTGTGAAATCATCTCACAGAGTTACAGCTTTCCGATCAGGAAGCCTTTCGCTAAGACAGTTCTTGTGGAATTGGCAAAGTGATATTTGGAAGCCCATAGAGGGCTATGGTGAAAAAGGAAATATCCTCAGATGAAATCTGGAAAGAAGCTTTCTGAGAAACTGCTTAGTGTTCTGTTAATTCATCTCACAGAGTTACATGTGTATTTCGTGGATCTCTTTGCTAGCCTTATTTCTGTGGAATCTGAGAACAGATATTTCCGATCCCTTTGAAGATTATAGGGCCAAAGGAAATATCCTCCCATAACAAAGAGAAAGAAGCTTTCTGAGAAACTTCTTTGTGTTCTGTGAAATCATCTCACAGAGATACAGCTTTCTCCTCAAGAAGCCTTTCGCTAAGACAGTTCTTGTGGAATTGGCAAAGTGATATTTGGAAGCCCATAGAGGGCTATGGTGAAAAAGGAAATATCCTCACAGGAAATCTGGAAAGAAGCTTTCTGAGAAACTGCTTAGTGTTCTGTTAATTCATCTCACAGAGTTACATGTGTATTTCGTGGATCTCTTTGCTAGCCTTATTTCTGTGGAATCTGAGAACAGATATTTCGGATCCCTTTGAAAACTATAGGGCCAAAGGAAATATCCTCCGATAACAAAGAGAAAGAAGCTTTCTGAGAAACTTCTTTGTGTTCTGTGAAATCATCTCACAGAGTTACAGCTTTCCGCTCAGGAAGCCTTTCGCTAATACAGTTCTTGTGGAATTGGCAAAGTGATATTTGGAAGCCCATAGAGGGCTATGGTGAAAAAGGAAATATCCTCAGATGAAATCTGGAAAGAAGCTTTCTGAGAAACTGCTTAGTGTTCTGTTAATTCATCTCACAGTGTTACATGTGTATTTCGTGGATCTCTTTGCTAGCCTTATTTCTGTGGAATCTGAGAACAGATATTTCGGATCGCTCTGAAGACTATAGGGCCAAAGGAAATATCCTCCCACAAGAAAGAGAAAGAAGCTTTCTGAGAAACTTCTTTGTGTTCTGTGAAATCATCTCACAGAGTTACAGCTTTCCCCTCAAGAAGCCTTTCGCTAAGACAGTTCTTGTGGAATTGGCAAAGTGATATTTGGAAGCCCATAGAGTGCTATGGTGAAAAAGGAAATATCCTCAGATGAAATCTGTAAGAAGCTTTCTGAGAAACTGCTTAGTGTTCTGTTACTTCATCTCACAGAGTTACACGTGTATTTCGGGGATCTCCTTGCTAGCCTTATTTCTGTGGAATCTGAGAACAGATATTTCCGATCCCTTTGTAGACTATAGGGCCAAAGGAAATATCCTCCCATAACAAACAGAAAGAAGCTTTCTGAGAAACTTCTTTGTGTTCTGTGAAATCATCTCACAGAGTTACAGCTTTCCCCTCAAGAAGCCTTTCGCTAAGACAGTTCTTGTGGAATTGGCAAAGTGATATTTGGAAGCCCATAGAGGGCTATGGTGAAAAAGGAAATATCCTCAGATGAAATCTGGAAAGAAGCTTTCTGAGAAACTGCTTAGTGTTCTGTTAATTCATCTCACAGAGTTACATGTGTGTTTCGTGGATCTCTTTGCTAGCCTTATTTCTGTGGAATCTCAGAACAGATATTTCGGATCCCTTTGAAAACTATAGGGCCAAAGGAAATATCCTCCGATAACAAAGAGAAAGAAGCTTTCTGAGAAACTTCTTTGTGTTCTGTGAAATCATCTCACAGAGTTACAGCTTTCCGCTCAAGAAGCCTTTCGCTAAGACAGTTCTGGTGGATTTGGCAAAGTGATATTTGGAAGCCCGTAGAGGGCTATGGTGAAAAAGGAAATATCCTCAGATGAAATCTGGAAAGAAGCTTTCTGAGAAACTGCTTAGTGTTCTGTTAATTCATCTCACAGAGTTACATGTGTATTTCGTGGATCTCTTTGCTAGCCTTATTTCTGTGGAATCTGAGAACAGATATTTCGGATCGCTCTGAAGACTATAGGGCTAAAGGAAATATCCTCCCATAACAAACAGAAAGAAGGTTTCTGAGAAACTTCTTCGTTTTCTGTGAAATCATCTCACAGAGTTACAGCTTTCCCCTCAAGAAGCCTTTCGCTAAGACAGTTCTTGTGGAATTGGCAAAGTGATATTTGGAAGCCCATAGAGGGCTATGGTGAAAAAGGAAATATCCTCAGATGAAATCTGGAAAGAAGCTTTCTGAGAAACTGCTTAGTGTTCTGTTAATTCATCTCACAGAGTTACATGTGTATTTCGTGGATCTCTTTGCTAGCCTCATTTCTGTGGAATCTGAGAACAGATATTTCGGATCCCTTTGAAGAGTATAGGGCCAAAGGAAATATCCTCCCATAACAAAGAGAAAGAAGCTTTCTGAGAAACTTCTTTGTGTTCTGTGAAATCATCTCACAGAGTTACAGCTTTCCGCTCAGGAAGCCTTTCGCTAAGACAGTTCTTGTGGAATTGGCAAAGTGATATTTGGAAGCCCATAGAGGGCTGTGGTGAAAAAGGAATTATCCTCAGATGAAATCTGGAAAGAAGCTTTCTGAGAAACTGCTTAGTGTTCTGTTAATTCATCTCACAGAGTTACATGTGTATTTCGTGGATCTCTTTGCTAGCCCTATTTCTGTGGAATCTGAGAACAGATATTTCCGATCCCTTTGAAGACTATAGGGCCAAAGGAAATATCCTCTCATAACAAAGAGAAAGAAGCTTTCTGAGAAACTTCTTTGTGTTCTGTGAAATCATCTCACAGAGTTACAGCTTTCCCCTCAAGAAGCCCTTCGCTAAGACAGTTCTTGTGGAATTGGCAAAGTGATATTTGGAAGCCCATAGAGGGCTATGGTGAAAAAGGAAATATCCTCAGATGAAATCTGGAAAGAAGCTTTCTGAGAAACTGCTTAGTGTTCTGTTAATTCATCTCACAGAGTTACATGTGTATTTCGTGGATCTCTTTGCTAGCCTTATTTCTGTGGAATCTGAGAACAGATATTTCCAATCCCTTTGAAGACTATAGGGCCAAAGGAAATATCCTCCCATAACAAAGACAAAGAAGCTTTCTGAGAAACTTCTTTGTGTTCTGTGAAATCATCTCACAGAGTTACAGCTTTCCCCTCAAGAAGCCTTTCGCTAAGACAGTTCTTGTGGAATTGGCAAAGTGATATTTGGAAGCCCAGAGAGGGCTATGGTGAACATGGAAATATCCTCAGATGAAATCTGGAAAGAAGCTTTCTGAGAAACTGCTTAGTGTTCTGTTAATTCATCTCACAGAGTTACATGTGTATTTCGTGGATCTCCTTGGTAGCCTTATTTCTGTGGAGTCTGAGAACAGATATTTCGGATCCCATTGGAGACTATAGGGCCAAAGGAAATATCCTCCGATAACAAAGAGAAAGAAGCTTTCTGAGAAACTTCTTTGTGTTCTGTGAAATCATCTCACAGAGTTACAGCTTTCCCCTCAAGAAGCCTTTCGCTAAGACAGTTCTTGTGGAATTGGCAAAGTGATATTTGGAAGCCCATAGAGGGCTATGGTGAAAAAGGAAATATCCTCACAGGAAATCTGGAAAGAAGCTTTCTGAGAAACTGCTTAGTGTTCTGTTAATTCATCTCACAGAGTTACATGTGTATTTCGTGGATCTCTTTGCTAGCCGTATTTCTTTGGAATCTGAGAACAGATATTTCGGATCCCTTTGAAAACTATAGGGCCAAAGGAAATATCCTCCGATAACAAAGAGAAAGAAGCTTTCTGAGAAACTTCTTTGTGTTCCGTGAAATCATCTCACAGAGTTACAGCTTTCCCCTCAAGAACCCTTTCGCTAAGACAGTTCTTGTGGAATTGGCAAAGTGATATTTGGAAGCCCATAGAGGGCTATGGTGAAAAGGAAATATCCTCACAGGAAATCTGGAAAGAAGCTTTCTGAGAAACTGCTTAGTGTTCTGTTAATTCATCTCACAGAGTTACATGTGTATTTCGTGGATCTCTTTGCTAGCCTTATTTCTGTGGAATCTGAGAACAGATATTTCGGACCCTTTGAAAACTTTAGGGCCAAAGGAAATATCCTCCGATAACAAAGAGAAAGAAGCTTTCTGAGAAACTTCTTTGTGTTCTGTGAAATCATCTCACAGAGTGACAGCTTTCCCCTCAAGAAGCCTTTCGCTAAGACAGTTCTTGTGGAATTGGCAAAGTGATATTTGGAAGCCCATAGAGGGCTATGGTGAAAAAGGAAATATCCTCAGATGAAATCTGGAAAGAAGCTTTCTGAGAAACTGCTTAGTGTTCTGTTAATTCATCTCACAGAGTTACATGTGTATTTCGTGGATCTCTTTGCTAGCCTTATTTCTGTGGAATCTGAGAACAGATATTTCGGATCCCTTTGAAGAGTATAGGGCCAAAGGAAATATCCTCCCATAACAAAGACAAAGAAGCTTTCTGAGAAACTTCTTTGTGTTCTGTGAAATCATCTCACAGAGTTACAGCTTTCCGCTCAAGAAGCCTTTCGCTAAGACAGTTCTTGTGGAATTGGCAAAGTGATATTTGGAAGCCCATAGAGGGCTGTGGTGAAAAAGGAAATATCCCCAGATGAAATCTGGAAAGAAGCTTTCTGAGAAACTGCTTAGTGTTCTGTTAATTCATCTCACAGAGTTACATGGGTATTTCGTGGATCTCTTTGCTAGCCTTATTTCTGTGGAATCTGAGAACAGATATTTCCGATCCCTTTGAAGACTCTAGGGCCAAAGGAAATATCCTCCCATAACAAAGAGAAAGAAGCTTTCTGAGAAACTTCTTTGTGTTCTGTGAAATCATCTCACAGAGTTACAGCTTTCCCCTCAAGAAGCCTTTCGCTAAGACAGTTCTTGTGGAATTGGCAAAGTGATATTTGGAAGCCCATAGAGGGCTATGGTGAAAAAGGAAATATCCTCAGATGAAATCTGGAAAGAAGCTTTCTGAGAAACTGCTTATTGTTCTGTTAATTCATCTCACAGAGTTACATGTGTATTTCGTGGATCTCCTTGCTAGCGTTATTTCTGTGGAGTCTGAGAACAGATATTTCGGATCCCATTGGAGACTATAGGGCCAAAGGAAATATCCTCCGATAACAAAGAGAAAGAAGCTTTCTGAGAAACTTCTTTGTGTTCTGTGAAATCATCTCACAGAGTTACAGCTTTCCGCTCAAGAAGCCTTTCGCTAAGACAGTTCTTGTGGAATTGGCAAAGTGATATTTGGAAGCCCATAGAGGGCTGTGGTGAAAAAGGAAATATCCTCAGATGAAATCTGGAAAGAAGCTTTCTGAGAAACTGCTTAGTGTTCTGTTAATTCATCTCACAGAGTTACATGTGTATTTCGTGGATCTCTTTGCTAGCCTTATTTCTGTGGAATCTGAGAACAGATATTTCGGATCCCTTTGAAGACTATAGGGCCAAAGGAAATATCCTCCCATAACAAAGAGAAAGAAGCTTTCTGAGAAACTTCTTTGTGTTCTGTGAAATCATCTCACAGAGTTACAGCTTTCCGCTCAAGAAGCCTTTCGCTAAGACAGTTCTTGTGGAATAGGCAACGTGATATTTGGAAGCCCATAGAGGGCTGTGGTGAAAAAGGAATTATCCTCAGATGAAATCTGGAAAGAAGCTTTCTGAGAAACTGCTTAGTGTTCTGTTAATTCATCTCACAGAGTTACATGTGTATTTCGTGGATCTCTTTGCTAGCCTTATTTCTGTGGAATCTGAGAACAGATATTTCCGATCCCTTTGAAGACTATAGGGCCAAAGGAAATATCCTCCCATAACAAAGAGAAAGAAGCTTTCTGAGAAACTTCTTTGTGTTCTGTGAAATCATCTCACAGAGTTACAGCTTTCCGCTCAAGAAGCCTTTCGCTAAGACAGTTCTTGTGGAATTGGCAAAGTGATATTTGGAAGCCCATAGAGGGCTGTGGTGAAAAAGGAAATATCCTCAGATGAAATCTGGAAAGAAGCTTTCTGAGAAACTGCTTAGTGTTCTGTTAATTCATCTCACAGAGTTCCATGTGTATTTCGTGTATCTCTTTGCTAGCCTTATTTCTGTGGAATCTGAGAACAGATATTTCCGATCCCTTTGAAGACTATAGGGCCAAAGGAAATATCCTCCCATAACAAACAGAAAGAAGCTTTCTGAGAAACTTCTTTGTGTTCTGTGAAATCATCTCACAGAGTTACAGCTTTCCGCTCAAGAAGCCTTTCGCTAAGACAGTTCTTGTGGAATTGGCAAAGTGATATTTGGAAGCCCATACAGGGCTGTGGTGAAAAAGGAATTATCCTCAGATGAAATCTGGAAAGAAGCTTTCTGAGAAACTGCTTAGGGTTCTGTTAATTCATCTCACAGAGTTACATGTGTATTTCGTGGATCTCTTTGCTAGCCTTATTTCTGTAGAATCTGAGAACAGATATTTCCGATCCCTTTGAAGACTACAGGGCCAAAGGAAATATCCTCCCATAACAAATAGAAAGAAGCTTTCTGAGAAACTTCTTTGTGTTCTGTGAAATCATCTCACAGAGTTACAGCTTTCCCCTCAAGAAGCCCTTCGCTAAGACAGTTCTTGTGGAATTGGCAAAGTGATATTTGGAAGCCCATAGAGGGCTATGGTGAAAAAGGAAATATCCTCAGATGAAATCTGGAAAGAAGCTTTCTGAGAAACTGCTTAGTGTTCTGTTAATTCATCTCACAGATTTACATGTGTATTTCGTGTATCTCTTTGCTAGCCTTATTTCTGTGGAATCTGAGAACAGATATTTCCGATCCCTTTGAAGACTATAGGGCCAAAGGAAATATCCTCCCATAACAAAGACAAAGAAGCTTTCTGAGAAACTTCTTTGTGTTCTGTGAAATCATCTCACAGAGTTACAGCTTTCCCCTCAAGAAGCCTTTCGCTAAGACAGTTCTTGTGGAATTGGCAAAGTGATATTTGGAAGCCCATGGAGGGCTATGGTGAAAAAGGAAATATCCTCAGATGAAATCTGGAAAGAAGCTTTCTGAGAAACTGCTTAGTGTTCTGTTAATTCATCTCACAGAGTTACATGTGTATTTCGTGGATCTCCTTGCTAGCCTTATTTCTGTGGAGTCTGAGAAGAGATATTTCGGATCCCTTTGGAGACTATAGGGCCAAAGGAAATATCCTCCGATAACAAAGAGAAAGAAGCTTTCTGAGAAACTTCTTTGTGTTCTGTGAAATCATCTCACAGAGTTACAGCTTTCCGCTCAGGAAGCCTTTCGCTAAGACAGTTCTTGTGGAATTGGCAAAGTGATATTTGGAAGCCCATAGAGGGCTATGGTGAAAAAGGAAATATCCTCAGATGAAATCTGGAAAGAAGCTTTCTGAGAAACTGCTTAGTGTTCTGTTAATTCATCTCACAGAGTTACATGTGTATTTCGTGGATCTCTTTGCTAGCCTTATTTCTGTGGAATCTGAGAACAGATATTTCGGATCCCTCTGAAGACTATAGGGCCAAAGGAAATATCCTCCGATAACAAAGAGAAAGAAGCTTTCTGAAAAACTTCTTTGTGTTCTGTGAAATCATCTCACAGAGTTACAGCTTTCCGCTCAGGAAGCCTTTCGCTAAGACAGTTCTTGTGGAATTGGCAAAGTGATATTTGGAAGCCCATAGAGGGCTATGGTGAAAAAGGAAATATCCTCAGATGAAATCTGGAAAGAAGCTTTCTGAGAAACTGCTTAGTGTTCTGTTAATTCATCTCACAGAGTTACATGTGTGTTTCGTGGCTCTCTTTGCTAGCCTTATTTCTGTGGAATCTGAGAACAGATATTTCGGATCCCTTTGAAAACTATAGGGTCAAAGGAAATATCCTCAGATAACAAACAGAAAGAAGCTTTCTGAGAAACTTCTTTGTGTTCTGTGAAATCATCTCACAGAGTTACAGCTTTCCCCTCAAGAAGCCTTTCGCTAAGACAGTTCTTGTGGAATTGGCAAAGTGATATTTGGAAGCCCATAGAGGGCTATGGTGAAAAAGGAAATATCCTCACAGGAAATCTGGAAAGAAGCTTTCTGAGAAACTGCTTAGTGTTCTGTTAATTCATCCCACAGAGTTACATGTGTATTTCGTGGATCTCTTTGCTAGCCTTATTTCTGTGGAATCTGAGAACAGATATTTCGGATCCCTTTGAAAACTATAGGGCCAAAGGAAATATCCTCCGATAACAAAGAGAAAGAAGCTTTCTGAGAAACTTCTTTGTGTTCTGTGAAATCATCTCACAGAGTTACAGCTTTCCCCTCAAGAAGCCCTTCGCTAAGACAGTTCTTGTGGAATTGGCAAAGTGATATTTGGAAGCCCATAGAGGGCTATGGTGAAAAAGGAAATATCCTCAGATGAAATCTGGAAAGAAGCTTTCTGAGAAACTGCTTAGTGTTCTGTTAATTCATCTCACAGATTTACATGTGTATTTCGTGGATCTCTTTGCTAGCCTTATTTCTGTGGAATCTGAGAACAGATATTTCCGATCCCTTTGAAGACTATAGGGCCAAAGGAAATATCCTCCCATAACAAAGACAAAGAAGCTTTCTGAGAAACTTCTTTGTGTTCTGTGAAATCATCTCACAGAGTTACAGCTTTCCCCTCAAGAAGCCTTTCGCTAAGACAGTTCTTGTGGAATTGGCAAAGTGATATTTGGAAGCCCATAGAGGGCTATGGTGAAAAAGGAAATATCCTCAGATGAAATCTGGAAAGAAGCTTTCTGAGAAACTGCCTAGTGTTCTGTTAATTCATCTCACAGAGTTACATGTGTATTTCGTGGATCTCCTTGCTAGCCTTATTTCTGTGGAGTCTGAGAACCGATATTTCGGATCCCATTGGAGACTATAGGGCCAAAGGAAATATCCTCCGATAACAAAGAGAAAGAAGCTTTCTGAGAAACTTCTTTGTGTTCTGTGAAATCATCTCACAGAGTTACAGCTTTCCCCTCAAGAAGCCTTTCGCTAAGACAGTTCTTGTGGAATTGGCAAAGTGATATTTGGAAGCCCATAGAGGGCTATGGTGAAAAAGGAAATATCCTCACAGGAAATCTGGAAAGAAGCTTTCTGAGAAACTGCTTAGTGTTCTGTTAATTCATCTCACAGAGTTACATGTGTATTTCGTGGATCTCTTTGCTACCCTTATTTCTGTGGAATCTGAGAACAGATATTTCGGATCCCTTTGAAAACTATAGGGCCAAAGGAAATATCCTCCGATAACAAAGAGAAAGAAGCTTTCTGAGAAACTTCTTTGTGTTCTGTGAAATCATCTCACAGAGTTACAGCTTTCCGCTCAGGAAGCCTTTAGCTAAGACAGTTGTTGTGGAATTGGCAAAGTGATATTTGGAAGACCATAGAGGGCTATGGTGAAAAAGGAAATATCCTCAGATGAAATCTGTAAGAAGCTTTCTGAGAAACTGCTTAGTGTTCTGTTAATTCATCTCACAGAGTTACATGTGTATTTCGTGGATCTCCTTGTTAGCCTTATTTCTGTGGAGTCTGAGAACAGATATTTCGGATCTCATTGGATACTATAGGGCCAAAGGAAATATCCTCCGATAACAACGAGAAAGAAGCTTTCTGAGAAACTTCCTTGTGTTCTGTGAAATCATCTCACAGAGTTACAGCTTTCCCCTCAAGAAGCCTTTCGCTAAGACAGTTCTTGTGGAATTGGCAAAGTGATATTTGGAAGCCCATAGAGGGCTATGGTGAAAGAGGAAATATCCTCAGATGAAATCTGGAAAGAAGCTTTCTGAGAAACTGCTTAGTGTTCTGTTAATTCATCTCACAGAGTTACATGTGTGTTTCGTGGCTCTGTTTGCTAGCCTTATTTCTGTGGAATCTGAGAACAGATATTTCGGATCCCTTTGAAAACTATAGGGTCAAAGAAAATATCCTCAGATAACAAACAGAAAGAAGCTTTCTGAGAAACTTCTTTGTGTTCTGTGAAATCATCTCACAGAGTTACAGCTTTCCGCTCAAGAAGCCTTTCGCTAAGACAGTTCTTGTGGAATTGGCAAAGTGATATTTGGAAGCCCATAGAGGGCTATGGTGAAAAAGGAAATATCCTCAGATGAAATCTGGAAAGAAGCTTTCTGAGAAACTGCTTAGTATTCTGTTAATTCATCTCACAGAGTTACATGTGTATTTCGTGGATCTCTTTGCTAGCCTTATTTCTGTGGAATCTGAGAACAGATATTTCGGATCGCTCTGAAGACTATAGGGCCAAAGGAAATATCCTCCCATAACAAACAGAAAGAAGCTTTCTGAGAAACTTCTTTGTGTTCTGTGAAATCATCTCACAGAGTTACAGCTTTACCCTCAAGAAGCCTTTCGCTAAGACAGTTCTTGTGGAATTGGCAAAGTGATATTTGGAAGCCCATAGAGGGCTATGGTGAAAAAGGAAATATCCTCAGATGAAATCTGGAAAGAAGCTTTCTGAGAAACTGCTTAGTGTTCTGTTAATTCATCTCACAGAGTTACATGTGTATTTCGTGGATCTCTTTGCTAGCCTTATTTCTGTGGAATCTGAGAACAGATATTTCGGATCCCTTTGAAGAGTATAGGGCCAAAGGAAATATCCTCCCATAACAAAGAGAAAGAAGCTTTCTGAGAAACTTCTTTGTGTTCTGTGAAATCATCTCACAGAGTTACAGCTTTCCGCTCAGGAAGCCTTTCGCTAAGACAGTTCTTGTGGAATTGGCAAAGTGATATTTGGAAGCCCATAGAGGGCTGTGGTGAAAAAGGAATTATCCTCAGATGAAATCTGGAAAGAAGCTTTCTGAGAAACTGCTTAGTGTTCTGTTAATTCATCTCACAGAGTTACATGTGTATTTCGTGGATCTCTTTGCTAGCCCTATTTCTGTGGAATCTGAGAACAGATATTTCCGATCCCTTTGAAGACTATAGGGCCAAAGGAAATATCCTCCCATAACAAAGAGAAAGAAGCTTTCTGAGAAACTTCTTTGTGTTCTGTGAAATCATCTCACAGAGTTACAGCTTTCCCCTCAAGAAGCCCTTCGCTAAGACAGTTCTTGTGGAATTGGCAAAGTGATATTTGGAAGCCCATAGAGGGCTATGGTGAAAAAGGAAATATCCTCAGATGAAATCTGGAAAGAAGCTTTCTGAGAAACTGCTTAGTGTTCTGTTAATTCATCTCACAGAGTTACATGTGTATTTCGTGGATCTCTTTGCTAGCCTTATTTCTGTGGAATCTGAGAACAGATATTTCCGATCCCTTTGAAGACTATAGGGCCAAAGGAAATATCCTCCCATAACAAAGACAAAGAAGCTTTCTGAGAAACTTCTTTGTGTTCTGTGAAATCATCTCACAGAGTTACAGCTTTCCCCTCAAGAAGACTTTCGCTAAGACAGTTCTTGTGGAATTGGCAAAGTGATATTTGGAAGCCCATAGAGGGCTATGGTGAACAAGGAAATATCCTCAGATGAAATCTGGAAAGAAGCTTTCTGAGAAACTGCTTAGTGTTCTGTTAATTCATCTCACAGAGTTACATGTGTATTTCGGGGATCTCCTTGGTAGCCTTATTTCTGTGGAGTCTGAGAACAGATATTTCGGATCCCATTGGAGACTATAGGGCCAAAGGAAATATCCTCCGATAACAAAGAGAAAGAAGCTTTCTGAGAAACTTCTTTGTGTTCTGTGAAATCATCTCACAGAGTTACAGCTTTCCCCTCAAGAAGCCTTTCGCTAAGACAGTTCTTGTGGAATTGGCAAAGTGATATTTGGAAACCCACAGAGGGCTACGGTGTAAAAGGAAATATCCTCAGATGAAATCTGGAAAGAAGCTTTTTGAGAAACTGCTTAGTGTTCTGTTAATTCATCTCACAGAGTTACATGTGTGTTTCGTGGATCTCTTTGCTAGCCTTATTTCTGTGGAATCTGAGAACAGATATTTCGGATCCCTTTGAAAACTATAGGGCCAAAGGAAATATCCTCCGATAACAAACAGAAAGAAGCTTTCTGAGAAACTTCTTTGTGTTCTGTGAAATCATCTCACAGAGTTACAGCTTTCCCCTCAAGAACCCTTTCGCTAAGACAGTTCTTGTGGAATTGGCAAAGTGATATTTGGAAGCCCATAGAGGGCTATGGTGAAAAAGGAAATATCCTCACAGGAAATCTGGAAAGAAGCTTTCTGAGAAACTGCTTAGTGTTCTGTTAATTCATCTCACAGAGTTACATGTGTATTTCGTGGATCTCTTTGCTAGCCTTATTTCTGTGGAATCTGAGAACAGATATTTCGGACCCTTTGAAAACTTTAGGGCCAAAGGAAATATCCTCCGATAACAAAGAGAAAGAAGCTTTCTGAGAAACTTCTTTGTGTTCTGTGAAATCATCTCACAGAGTGACAGCTTTCCCCTCAAGAAGCCTTTCGCTAAGACAGTTCTTGTGGAATTGGCAAAGTGATATTTGGAAGCCCATAGAGGGCTATGGTGAAAAAGGAAATATCCTTAGATGAAATCTGGAAAGAAGCTTTCTGAGAAACTGCTTAGTGTTCGGTTAATTCATCTCACAGAGTTACATGTGTATTTCGTGGATCTCTTTGCTAGCCTTATTTCTGTGGAATCTGAGAACAGATATTTCGGATCCCTTTGAAGAGTATAGGGCCAAAGGAAATATCCTCCCATAACAAAGACAAAGAAGCTTTCTGAGAAACTTCTTTGTGTTCTGTGAAATCATCTCACAGAGTTACAGCTTTCCGCTCAAGAAGCCTTTCGCTAAGACAGTTCTTGTGGAATTGGCAAAGTGATATTTGGAAGCCCATAGAGGGCTGTGGTGAAAAAGGAAATATCCCCAGATGAAATCTGGAAAGAAGCTTTCTGAGAAACTGCTTAGTGTTCTGTTAATTCATCTCACAGAGTTACATGGGTATTTCGTGGATCTCTTTGCTAGCCTTATTTCTGTGGAATCTGAGAACAGATATTTCAGATCCCTTTGAAGACTCTAGGGCCAAGGGAAATATCCTCCCATAACAAAGAGAAAGAAGCTTTCTGAGAAACTTCTTTGTGTTCTGTGAAATCATCTCACAGAGTTACAGCTTTCCCCTCAAGAAGCCTTTCGCTAAGACAGTTCTTGTGGAATTGGCAAAGTGATATTTGGAAGCCCATAGAGGGCTATGGTGAAAAAGGAAATATCCTCAGATGAAATCTGGAAAGAAGCTTTCTGAGAAACTGCTTATTGTTCTGTTAATTCATCTCACAGAGTTACATGTGTATTTCGTGGATCTCCTTGCTAGCGTTATTTCTGTGGAGTCTGAGAACAGATATTTCGGATCCCATTGGAGACTATAGGGCCAAAGGAAATATCCTCCGATAACAAAGAGAAAGAAGCTTTCTGAGAAACTTCTTTGTGTTCTGTGAAATCATCTCACAGAGTTACAGCTTTCCGCTCAAGAAGCCTTTCGCTAAGACAGTTCTTGTGGAATTGGCAAAGTGATATTTGGAAGCCCATAGAGGGCTGTGGTGAAAAAGGAAATATCCTCAGATGAAATCTGGAAAGAAGCTTTCTGAGAAACTGCTTAGTGTTCTGTTAATTCATCTCACAGAGTTACATGTGTATTTCGTGGATCTCTTTGCTAGCCTTATTTCTGTGGAATCTGAGAACAGATATTTCGGATCCCTTTGAAGACTATAGGGCCAAAGGAAATATCCTCCCATAACAAAGAGAAAGAAGCTTTCTGAGAAACTTCTTTGTGTTCTGTGAAATCATCTCACAGAGTTACAGCTTTCCGCTCAAGAAGCCTTTCGCTAAGACAGTTCTTGTGGAATAGGCAACGTGATATTTGGAAGCCCATAGAGGGCTGTGGTGAAAAAGGAATTATCCTCAGATGAAATCTGGAAAGAAGCTTTCTGAGAAACTGCTTAGTGTTCTGTTAATTCATCTCACAGAGTTACATGTGTATTTCGTGGATCTCTTTGCTAGCCTTATTTCTGTGGAATCTGAGAACAGATATTTCCGATCCCTTTGAAGACTATAGGGCCAAAGGAAATATCCTCCCATAACAAAGAGAAAGAAGCTTTCTGAGAAACTTCTTTGTGTTCTGTGAAATAATCTCACAGAGTTACAGCTTTCCCCTCAAGAAGCCTTTCGCTAAGACAGTTCTTGTGGAATTGGCAAAGTGATATTTGGAAGCCCATAGAGGGCTGTGGTGAAAAAGGAAATATCCTCAGATGAAATCTGGAAAGAAGCTTTCTGAGAAACTGCTTAGTGTTCTGTTAATTCATCTCACAGAGTTCCATGTGTATTTCGTGTATCTCTTTGCTAGCCTTATTTCTGTGGAATCTGAGAACAGATATTTCCGATCCCTTTGAAGACTATAGGGTCAAAGGAAATATCCTCCCATAACAAAGACAAAGAAGCTTTCTGAGAAACTTCTTTGTGTTCTGTGAAATCATCTCACAGAGTTACAGCTTTCCCCTCAAGAAGCCTTTCGCTAAGACAGTTCTTGTGGAATTGGCAAAGTGATATTTGGAAGCCCATAGAGGGCTATGGTGAAAAAGGAAATATCCTCAGATGAAATCTGGAAAGAAGCTTTCTGAGAAACTGCTTAGTGTTCTGTTAATTCATCTCACAGAGTTACATGTGTATTTCGTGGATCTCCTTGCTAGCCTTATTTCTGTGGAGTCTGAGAAGAGATATTTCGGATCCCTTTGGAGACTATAGGGCCAAAGGAAATATCCTCCGATAACAAAGAGAAAGAAGCTTTCTGAGAAACTTCTTTGTGTTCTGTGAAATCATCTCACAGAGTTACAGCTTTCCGCTCAGGAAGCCTTTCGCTAAGACAGTTCTTGTGGAATTGGCAAAGTGATATTTGGAAGCCCATAGAGGGCTATGGTGAAAAAGGAAATATTCTCAGATGAAATCTGGAAAGAAGCTTTCTGAGAAACTGCTTAGTGTTCTGTTAATTCATCTCACAGAGTTACATGTGTATTTCGTGGATCTCTTTGCTAGCCTTATTTCTGTGGAATCTGAGAACAGATATTTCGGATCCCTCTGAAGACTATAGGGCCAAAGGAAATATCCTCCGATAACAAAGAGAAAGAAGCTTTCTGAGAAACTTCTTTGTGTTCTGTGAAATCATCTCACAGAGTTACAGCTTTCCGCTCAGGAAGCCTTTCGGTAAGACAGTTCTTGTGGAATTGGCAAAGTGATATTTGGAAGCCCATAGAGGGCTATGGTGAAAAAGGAAATATCCTCAGATGAAATCTGGAAAGAAGCTTTCTGAGAAACTGCTTAGTGTTCTGTTAATTCATCTCACAGAGTTACATGTGTGTTTCGTGGCTCTCTTTGCTAGCCTTATTTCTGTGGAATCTGAGAACAGATATTTCGGATCCCTTTGAAAACTATAGGGTCAAAGGAAATATCCTCAGATAACAAACAGAAAGAAGCTTTCTGAGAAACTTCTTTGTGTTCTGTGAAATCATCTCACAGAGTTACAGCTTTCCCCTCAAGAAGCCTTTCGCTAAGACAGTTCTTGTGGAATTGGCAAAGTGATATTTGGAAGCCCATAGAGGGCTATGGTGAAAAAGGAAATATCCTCACAGGAAATCTGGAAAGAAGCTTTCTGAGAAACTGCTTAGTGTTCTGTTAATTCATCCCACAGAGTTACATGTGTATTTCGTGGATCTCTTTGCTAGCCTTATTTCTGTGGAATCTGAGAACAGATATTTCGGATCCCTTTGAAAACTATAGGGCCAAAGGAAATATCCTCCGATAACAAAGAGAAAGAAGCTTTCTGAGAAACTTCTTTGTGTTCTGTAAAATCATCTCACAGAGTTACAGCTTTCCCCTCAAGAAGCCCTTCGCTAAGACAGTTCTTGTGGAATTGGCAAAGTGATATTTGGAAGCCCATAGAGGGCTATGGTGAAAAAGGAAATATCCTCAGATGAAATCTGGAAAGAAGCTTTCTGAGAAACAGCTTAGTGTTCTGTTAATTCATCTCACAGATTTACATGTGTATTTCGTGGATCTCTTTGCTAGCCTTATTTCTGTGGAATCTGAGAACAGATATTTCCGATCCCTTTGAAGACTATAGGGCCAAAGGAAATATCCTCCCATAACAAAGACAAAGAAGCTTTCTGAGAAACTTCTTTGTGTTCTGTGAAATCATCTCACAGAGTTACAGCTTTCCCCTCAAGAAGCCTTTCGCTAAGACAGTTCTTGTGGAATTGGCAAAGTGATATTTGGAAGCCCATAGAGGGCTATGGTGAAAAAGGAAATATCCTCAGATGAAATCTGGAAGGAAGCTTTCTGAGAAACTGCCTAGTGTTCTGTTAATTCATCTCACAGAGTTACATGTGTATTTCGTGGATCTCCTTGCTAGCCTTATTTCTGTGGAGTCTGAGAACAGATATTTAGGATCCCATTGGAGACTATAGGGCCAAAGGAAATATCCTCCGATAACAAAGAGAAAGAAGCTTTCTGAGAAACTTCTTTGTGTTCTGTGAAATCATCTCACAGAGTTACAGCTTTCCCCTCAAGAAGCCTTTCGCTAAGACAGTTCTTGTGGAATTGGCAAAGTGATATTTGGAAGCCCATAGAGGGCTATGGTGAAAAAGGAAATATCCTCACAGGAAATCTGGAAAGAAGCTTTCTGAGAAACTGCTTAGTGTTCTGTTAATTCATCTCACAGAGTTACATGTGTATTTCGTGGATCTCTTTGCTACCCTTATTTCTGTGGAATCTGAGAACAGATATTTCGGATCCCTTTGAAAACTATAGGGCCAAAGGAAATATCCTCCGATAACAAAGAGAAAGAAGCTTTCTGAGAAACTTCTTTGTGTTCTGTGAAATCATCTCACAGAGTTACAGCTTTCCGCTCAGGAAGCCTTTCGCTAAGACAGTTCTTGTGGAATTGGCAAAGTGATATTTGGAAGCCCATAGAGGGCTATGGTGAAAAAGGAAATATCCTCAGATGAAATCTGGAAAGAAGCTTTCTGAGAAACTGCTTAGTGTTCTGTTAATTCATCTCACAGAGTTACATGTGTATTTCGTGGATCTCTTTGCTAGCCTTATTTCTGTGGAATCTGAGAACAGATATTTCGGATCGCTCTGAAGACTATAGGGCCAAAGGAAATATCCTCCCATAACAAACAGAAAGAAGCTTTCTGAGAAACTTCTTTGTTTTCTGTGAAATCATCTCACAGAGTTACAGCTTTCCGCTCAGGAAGCCTTTAGCTAAGACAGTTGTTGTGGAATTGGCAAAGTGATATTTGGAAGCCCATAGAGGGCTATGGTGAAAAAGGAAATATCCTCAGATGAAATCTGTAAGAAGCTTTCTGAGAAACTGCTTAGTGTTCTGTTAATTCATCTCACAGAGTTACATGTGTATTTCGTGGATCTCCTTGTTAGCCTTATTTCTGTGGAGACTGAGAACAGATATTTCGGATCTCATTGGATACTATAGGGCCAAAGGAAATATCCTCCGATAACAACGAGAAAGAAGCTTTCTGAGAAACTTCCTTGTGTTCTGTGAAATCATCTCACAGAGTTACAGCTTTCCCCTCAAGAAGCCTTTCGCTAAGACAGTTCTTGTGGAATTGGCAAAGTGATATTTGGAAGCCCATAGAGGGCTATGGTGAAAGAGGAAATATCCTCAGATGAAATCTGGAAAGAAGCTTTCTGAGAAACTGCTTAGTGTTCTGTTAATTCATCTCACAGAGTTACATGTGTGTTTCGTGGCTCTGTTTGCTAGCCTTATTTCTGTGGAATCTGAGAACAGATATTTCGGATCCCTTTGAAAACTATAGGGTCAAAGGAAATATCCTCAGATAACAAACAGAAAGAAGCTTTCTGAGAAACTTCTTTGTGTTCTGTGAAATCATCTCACAGAGTTACAGCTTTCCGCTCAAGAAGCCTTTCGCTAAGACAGTTCTTGTGGAATTGGCAAAGTGATATTTGGAAGCCCATAGAGGGCTATGGTGAAAAAGGAAATATCCTCAGATGAAATCTGGAAAGAAGCTTTCTGAGAAACTGCTTAGTATTCTGTTAATTCATCTCACAGAGTTACATGTGTATTTCGTGGATCTCTTTGCTAGCCTTATTTCTGTGGAATCTGAGAACAGATATTTCGGATCGCTCTGAAGACTATAGGGCCAAAGGAAATATCCTCCCATAACAAACAGAAAGAAGCTTTCTGAGAAACTTCTTTGTGTTCTGTGAAATCATCTCACAGAGTTACAGCTTTACCCTCAAGAAGCCTTTCGCTAAGACAGTTCTTGTGGAATTGGCAAAGTGATATTTGGAAGCCCATAGAGGGCTATGGTGAAAAAGGAAATATCCTCAGATGAAATCTGGAAAGAAGCTTTCTGAGAAACTGCTTAGTGTTCTGTTAATTCATCTCACAGAGTTACATGTGTATTTCGTGGATCTCTTTGCTAGCCTTATTTCTGTGGAATCTGAGAACAGATATTTCGGATCCCTTTGAAGAGTATAGGGCCAAAGGAAATATCCTCCCATAACAAAGAGAAAGAAGCTTTCTGAGAAACTTCTTTGTGTTCTGTGAAATCATCTCACAGAGTTACAGCTTTCCGCTCAGGAAGCCTTTCGCTAAGACAGTTCTTGTGGAATTGGCAAAGTGATATTTGGAAGCCCATAGAGGGCTATGGTGAACAAGGAATTATCCTCAGATGAAATCTGGAAAGAAGCTTTCTGAGAAACTGCTTAGTGTTCTGTTAATTCATCTCACAGAGTTACATGTGTATTTCGGGGATCTCCTTGGTAGCCTTATTTCTGTGGAGTCTGAGAACAGATATTTCGGATCCCATTGGAGACTATAGGGCCAAAGGAAATATCCTCCGATAACAAAGAGAAAGAAGCTTTCTGAGAAACTTCTTTGTGTTCTGTGAAATCATCTCACAGAGTTACAGCTTTCCCCTCAAGAAGCCTTTCGCTAAGACAGTTCTTGTGGAATTGGCAAAGTGATATTTGGAAACCCACAGAGGGCTACGGTGTAAAAGGAAATATCCTCAGATGAAATCTGGAAAGAAGCTTTTTGAGAAACTGCTTAGTGTTCTGTTAATTCATCTCACAGAGTTACATGTGTGTTTCGTGGATCTCTTTGCTAGCCTTATTTCTGTGGAATCTGAGAACAGATATTTCGGATCCCTTTGAAAACTATAGGGCCAAAGGAAATATCCTCCGATTACAAACAGAAAGAAGCTTTCTGAGAAACTTCTTTGTGTTCTGTGAAATCATCTCACAGAGTTACAGCTTTCCCCTCAAGAACCCTTTCGCTAAGACAGTTCTTGTGGAATTGGCAAAGTGATATTTGGAAGCCCATAGAGGGCTATGGTGAAAAAGGAAATATCCTCACAGGAAATCTGGAAAGAAGCTTTCTGAGAAACTGCTTAGTGTTCTGTTAATTCATCTCACAGAGTTACATGTGTATTTCGTGGATCTCTTTGCTAGCCTTATTTCTGTGGAATCTGAGAACAGATATTTCGGACCCTTTGAAAACTTTAGGGCCAAAGGAAATATCCTCCGATAACAAAGAGAAAGAAGCTTTCTGAGAAACTTCTTTGTGTTCTGTGAAATCATCTCACAGAGTGACAGCTTTCCCCTCAAGAAGCCTTTCGCTAAGACAGTTCTTGTGGAATTGGCAAAGTGATATTTGGAAGCCCATAGAGGGCTATGGTGAAAAAGGAAATATCCTTAGATGAAATCTGGAAAGAAGCTTTCTGAGAAACTGCTTAGTGTTCGGTTAATTCATCTCACAGAGTTACATGTGTATTTCGTGGATCTCTTTGCTAGCCTTATTTCTGTGGAATCTGAGAACAGATATTTCGGATCCCTTTGAAGAGTATAGGGCCAAAGGAAATATCCTCCCATAACAAAGACAAAGAAGCTTTCTGAGAAACTTCTTTGTGTTCTGTGAAATCATCTCACAGAGTTACAGCTTTCCGCTCAAGAAGCCTTTCGCTAAGACAGTTCTTGTGGAATTGGCAAAGTGATATTTGGAAGCCCATAGAGGGCTGTGGTGAAAAAGGAAATATCCCCAGATGAAATCTGGAAAGAAGCTTTCTGAGAAACTGCTTAGTGTTCTGTTAATTCATCTCACAGAGTTACATGGGTATTTCGTGGATCTCTTTGCTAGCCTTATTTCTGTGGAATCTGAGAACAGATATTTCAGATCCCTTTGAAGACTCTAGGGCCAAGGGAAATATCCTCCCATAACAAAGAGAAAGAAGCTTTCTGAGAAACTTCTTTGTGTTCTGTGAAATCATCTCACAGAGTTACAGCTTTCCCCTCAAGAAGCCTTTCGCTAAGACAGTTCTTGTGGAATTGGCAAAGTGATATTTGGAAGCCCATAGAGGGCTATGGTGAAAAAGGAAATATCCTCAGATGAAATCTGGAAAGAAGCTTTCTGAGAAACTGCTTATTGTTCTGTTAATTCATCTCACAGAGTTACATGTGTATTTCGTGGATCTCCTTGCTAGCGTTATTTCTGTGGAGTCTGAGAACAGATATTTCGGATCCCATTGGAGACTATAGGGCCAAAGGAAATATCCTCCGATAACAAAGAGAAAGAAGCTTTCTGAGAAACTTCTTTGTGTTCTGTGAAATCATCTCACAGAGTTACAGCTTTCCGCTCAAGAAGCCTTTCGCTAAGACAGTTCTTGTGGAATTGGCAAAGTGATATTTGGAAGCCCATAGAGGGCTGTGGTGAAAAAGGAAATATCCTCAGATGAAATCTGGAAAGAAGCTTTCTGAGAAACTGCTTAGTGTTCTGTTAATTCATCTCACAGAGTTACATGTGTATTTCGTGGATCTCTTTGCTAGCCTTATTTCTGTGGAATCTGAGAACAGATATTTCGGATCCCTTTGAAGACTATAGGGCCAAAGGAAATATCCTCCCATAACAAAGAGAAAGAAGCTTTCTGAGAAACTTCTTTGTGTTCTGTGAAATCATCTCACAGAGTTACAGCTTTCCGCTCAAGAAGCCTTTCGCTAAGACAGTTCTTGTGGAATAGGCAACGTGATATTTGGAAGCCCATAGAGGGCTGTGGTGAAAAAGGAATTATCCTCAGATGAAATCTGGAAAGAAGCTTTCTGAGAAACTGCTTAGTGTTCTGTTAATTCATCTCACAGAGTTACATGTGTATTTCGTGGATCTCTTTGCTAGCCTTATTTCTGTGGAATCTGAGAACAGATATTTCCGATCCCTTTGAAGACTATAGGGCCAAAGGAAATATCCTCCCATAACAAAGAGAAAGAAGCTTTCTGAGAAACTTCTTTGTGTTCTGTGAAATAATCTCACAGAGTTACAGCTTTCCCCTCAAGAAGCCTTTCGCTAAGACAGTTCTTGTGGAATTGGCAAAGTGATATTTGGAAGCCCATAGAGGGCTGTGGTGAAAAAGGAAATATCCTCAGATGAAATCTGGAAAGAAGCTTTCTGAGAAACTGCTTAGTGTTCTGTTAATTCATCTCACAGAGTTCCATGTGTATTTCGTGTATCTCTTTGCTAGCCTTATTTCTGTGGAATCTGAGAACAGATATTTCCGATCCCTTTGAAGACTATAGGGTCAAAGGAAATATCCTCCCATAACAAAGACAAAGAAGCTTTCTGAGAAACTTCTTTGTGTTCTGTGAAATCATCTCACAGAGTTACAGCTTTCCCCTCAAGAAGCCTTTCGCTAAGACAGTTCTTGTGGAATTGGCAAAGTGATATTTGGAAGCCCATAGAGGGCTATGGTGAAAAAGGAAATATCCTCAGATGAAATCTGGAAAGAAGCTTTCTGAGAAACTGCTTAGTGTTCTGTTAATTCATCTCACAGAGTTACATGTGTATTTCGTGGATCTCCTTGCTAGCCTTATTTCTGTGGAGTCTGAGAAGAGATATTTCGGATCCCTTTGGAGACTATAGGGCCAAAGGAAATATCCTCCGATAACAAAGAGAAAGAAGCTTTCTGAGAAACTTCTTTGTGTTCTGTGAAATCATCTCACAGAGTTACAGCTTTCCGCTCAGGAAGCCTTTCGCTAAGACAGTTCTTGTGGAATTGGCAAAGTGATATTTGGAAGCCCATAGAGGGCTATGGTGAAAAAGGAAATATTCTCAGATGAAATCTGGAAAGAAGCTTTCTGAGAAACTGCTTAGTGTTCTGTTAATTCATCTCACAGAGTTACATGTGTATTTCGTGGATCTCTTTGCTAGCCTTATTTCTGTGGAATCTGAGAACAGATATTTCGGATCCCTCTGAAGACTATAGGGCCAAAGGAAATATCCTCCGATAACAAAGAGAAAGAAGCTTTCTGAGAAACTTCTTTGTGTTCTGTGAAATCATCTCACAGAGTTACAGCTTTCCGCTCAGGAAGCCTTTCGGTAAGACAGTTCTTGTGGAATTGGCAAAGTGATATTTGGAAGCCCATAGAGGGCTATGGTGAAAAAGGAAATATCCTCAGATGAAATCTGGAAAGAAGCTTTCTGAGAAACTGCTTAGTGTTCTGTTAATTCATCTCACAGAGTTACATGTGTGTTTCGTGGCTCTCTTTGCTAGCCTTATTTCTGTGGAATCTGAGAACAGATATTTCGGATCCCTTTGAAAACTATAGGGTCAAAGGAAATATCCTCAGATAACAAACAGAAAGAAGCTTTCTGAGAAACTTCTTTGTGTTCTGTGAAATCATCTCACAGAGTTACAGCTTTCCCCTCAAGAAGCCTTTCGCTAAGACAGTTCTTGTGGAATTGGCAAAGTGATATTTGGAAGCCCATAGAGGGCTATGGTGAAAAAGGAAATATCCTCACAGGAAATCTGGAAAGAAGCTTTCTGAGAAACTGCTTAGTGTTCTGTTAATTCATCCCACAGAGTTACATGTGTATTTCGTGGATCTCTTTGCTAGCCTTATTTCTGTGGAATCTGAGAACAGATATTTCGGATCCCTTTGAAAACTATAGGGCCAAAGGAAATATCCTCCGATAACAAAGAGAAAGAAGCTTTCTGAGAAACTTCTTTGTGTTCTGTAAAATCATCTCACAGAGTTACAGCTTTCCCCTCAAGAAGCCCTTCGCTAAGACAGTTCTTGTGGAATTGGCAAAGTGATATTTGGAAGCCCATAGAGGGCTATGGTGAAAAAGGAAATATCCTCAGATGAAATCTGGAAAGAAGCTTTCTGAGAAACAGCTTAGTGTTCTGTTAATTCATCTCACAGATTTACATGTGTATTTCGTGGATCTCTTTGCTAGCCTTATTTCTGTGGAATCTGAGAACAGATATTTCCGATCCCTTTGAAGACTATAGGGCCAAAGGAAATATCCTCCCATAACAAAGACAAAGAAGCTTTCTGAGAAACTTCTTTGTGTTCTGTGAAATCATCTCACAGAGTTACAGCTTTCCCCTCAAGAAGCCTTTCGCTAAGACAGTTCTTGTGGAATTGGCAAAGTGATATTTGGAAGCCCATAGAGGGCTATGGTGAAAAAGGAAATATCCTCAGATGAAATCTGGAAGGAAGCTTTCTGAGAAACTGCCTAGTGTTCTGTTAATTCATCTCACAGAGTTACATGTGTATTTCGTGGATCTCCTTGCTAGCCTTATTTCTGTGGAGTCTGAGAACAGATATTTAGGATCCCATTGGAGACTATAGGGCCAAAGGAAATATCCTCCGATAACAAAGAGAAAGAAGCTTTCTGAGAAACTTCTTTGTGTTCTGTGAAATCATCTCACAGAGTTACAGCTTTCCCCTCAAGAAGCCTTTCGCTAAGACAGTTCTTGTGGAATTGGCAAAGTGATATTTGGAAGCCCATAGAGGGCTATGGTGAAAAAGGAAATATCCTCACAGGAAATCTGGAAAGAAGCTTTCTGAGAAACTGCTTAGTGTTCTGTTAATTCATCTCACAGAGTTACATGTGTATTTCGTGGATCTCTTTGCTACCCTTATTTCTGTGGAATCTGAGAACAGATATTTCGGATCCCTTTGAAAACTATAGGGCCAAAGGAAATATCCTCCGATAACAAAGAGAAAGAAGCTTTCTGAGAAACTTCTTTGTGTTCTGTGAAATCATCTCACAGAGTTACAGCTTTCCGCTCAGGAAGCCTTTCGCTAAGACAGTTCTTGTGGAATTGGCAAAGTGATATTTGGAAGCCCATAGAGGGCTATGGTGAAAAAGGAAATATCCTCAGATGAAATCTGGAAAGAAGCTTTCTGAGAAACTGCTTAGTGTTCTGTTAATTCATCTCACAGAGTTACATGTGTATTTCGTGGATCTCTTTGCTAGCCTTATTTCTGTGGAATCTGAGAACAGATATTTCGGATCGCTCTGAAGACTATAGGGCCAAAGGAAATATCCTCCCATAACAAACAGAAAGAAGCTTTCTGAGAAACTTCTTTGTTTTCTGTGAAATCATCTCACAGAGTTACAGCTTTCCGCTCAGGAAGCCTTTAGCTAAGACAGTTGTTGTGGAATTGGCAAAGTGATATTTGGAAGCCCATAGAGGGCTATGGTGAAAAAGGAAATATCCTCAGATGAAATCTGTAAGAAGCTTTCTGAGAAACTGCTTAGTGTTCTGTTAATTCATCTCACAGAGTTACATGTGTATTTCGTGGATCTCCTTGTTAGCCTTATTTCTGTGGAGACTGAGAACAGATATTTCGGATCTCATTGGATACTATAGGGCCAAAGGAAATATCCTCCGATAACAACGAGAAAGAAGCTTTCTGAGAAACTTCCTTGTGTTCTGTGAAATCATCTCACAGAGTTACAGCTTTCCCCTCAAGAAGCCTTTCGCTAAGACAGTTCTTGTGGAATTGGCAAAGTGATATTTGGAAGCCCATAGAGGGCTATGGTGAAAGAGGAAATATCCTCAGATGAAATCTGGAAAGAAGCTTTCTGAGAAACTGCTTAGTGTTCTGTTAATTCATCTCACAGAGTTACATGTGTGTTTCGTGGCTCTGTTTGCTAGCCTTATTTCTGTGGAATCTGAGAACAGATATTTCGGATCCCTTTGAAAACTATAGGGTCAAAGGAAATATCCTCAGATAACAAACAGAAAGAAGCTTTCTGAGAAACTTCTTTGTGTTCTGTGAAATCATCTCACAGAGTTACAGCTTTCCGCTCAAGAAGCCTTTCGCTAAGACAGTTCTTGTGGAATTGGCAAAGTGATATTTGGAAGCCCATAGAGGGCTATGGTGAAAAAGGAAATATCCTCAGATGAAATCTGGAAAGAAGCTTTCTGAGAAACTGCTTAGTATTCTGTTAATTCATCTCACAGAGTTACATGTGTATTTCGTGGATCTCTTTGCTAGCCTTATTTCTGTGGAATCTGAGAACAGATATTTCGGATCGCTCTGAAGACTATAGGGCCAAAGGAAATATCCTCCCATAACAAACAGAAAGAAGCTTTCTGAGAAACTTCTTTGTGTTCTGTGAAATCATCTCACAGAGTTACAGCTTTACCCTCAAGAAGCCTTTCGCTAAGACAGTTCTTGTGGAATTGGCAAAGTGATATTTGGAAGCCCATAGAGGGCTATGGTGAAAAAGGAAATATCCTCAGATGAAATCTGGAAAGAAGCTTTCTGAGAAACTGCTTAGTGTTCTGTTAATTCATCTCACAGAGTTACATGTGTATTTCGTGGATCTCTTTGCTAGCCTTATTTCTGTGGAATCTGAGAACAGATATTTCGGATCCCTTTGAAAACTATAGGGCCAAAGGAAATATCCTCCGATAACAAAGAGAAAGAAGCTTTCTGAGAAACTTCTTTGTGTTCTGTGAAATCATCTCACAGAGTTACAGCTTTCCCCTCAAGAAGCCTTTCGCTAAAACAGTTCTTGTGGAATTGGCAAAGTGATATTTGGAAGCCCATAGAGGGCTATGGTGAAAAAGGAAATATCCTCAGATGAAATCTGGAAAGAAGCTTTCTGAGAAACTGCTTAGTGTTATGTTAATTCATCTCACAGAGTTACATGTGTATTTCGTGGATCTCTTTGCTAGGCTTATTTCTGTGGAATCTGAGAACAGATATTTCCGATCCCTTTGAAGACTATAGGGCCAAAGGAAATATCCTCCCATAACAAACAGAAAGAAGCTTTCTGAGAAACTTCTTTGTGTTCTGTGAAATCATCTCACAGAGTTACAGCTTTCCCCTCAAGAAGCCTTTCGCTAAGACAGTTCTTGTGGAATTGGCAAAGTGATATTTGGAAGCCCATAGAGGGCTATGGTGAAAAAGGAAATATCCTCAGATGAAATCTGGAAAGAAGCTTGCTGAGAAACTGCTTAGTGTTCTGTTAATTCATCTCACAGAGTTACATGTGTATTTCGTGGATCTCCTTGCTAGCCTTATTTCTGTGGAGTCTGAGAACAGATATTTCGGATCCCATTGGAGACTATACGGCCAAAGGAAATATCCTCCGATAACAAAGAGAAAGAAGCTTTCTGCAAAACTTCTTTGTGTTCTGTGAAATCATCTCACAGAGTTACAGCTTTCCGCTCAAGAAGCCTTTCGCTAAGACAGTTCTTGTGGAATTGGCAAAGTGATATTTGGAAGCCCATAGAGGGCTGTGGTGAAAAAGGAAATATCCTCAGATGAAATCTGGAAAGAAGCTTTCTGAGAAACTGCTTAGTGTTCTGTTAATTCATCTCACAGAGTTACATGGGTATTTCGTGGATCTCTTTGCTAGCCTTATTTCTGTGGAATCTGAGAACAGATATTTCCGATCCCTTTGAAGACTATAGGGCCAAAGGAAATATCCTCCCATAACAAAGAGAAAGAAGCTTTCTGAGAAACTTCTTTGTGTTCTGTGAAATCATCTCACAGAGTTACAGCTTTCCCCTCAAGAAGCCTTTCGCTAAGACAGTTCTTGTGGAATTGGCAAAGTGATATTTGGAAGCCCATAGAGGGCTATGGTGAAAAAGGAAATATCCTCACAGGAAATCTGGAAAGAAGCTTTCTGAGAAACTGCTTAGTGTTCTGTTAATTCATCTCACAGAGTTACATGTGTATTTCGTGGATCTCCTTGCTAGCCTTATTTCTGTGGAGTCTGAGAACAGATATTTCGGATCCCATTGGAGACTATAGGGCCAAAGGAAATATCCTCCGATAACAAAGAGAAAGAAGCTTTCTGAGAAACTTCTTTGTGTTCTTTGAAATCATCTCACAGAGTTACAGCTTTCCGCTCAAGAAGCCTTTCGCTAAGACAGTTCTTGTGGAATTGGCAAAGTGATATTTGGAAGCCCATAGAGGGCTGTGGTGAAAAAGGAAATATCCTCAGATGAAATCTGGAAAGAAGCTTTCTGAGAAACTGCTTAGTGTTCTGTTAATTCATCTCACAGAGTTACATGTGTATTTCGTGGATCTCTTTGCTAGCCTTATTTCTGTGGAATCTGAGAACAGATATTTCCGATCCCTTTGAAGACTATAGGGCCAAAGGAAATATCCTCCCATAACAAAGACAAAGAAGCTTTCTGAGAAACTTCTTTGTGTTCTGTGAAATCATCTCACAGAGTGACAGCTTTCCCCTCAAGAAGCCTTTCGCTAAGACAGTTCTTGTGGAATTGGCAAAGTGATATTTGGAAGCCCATAGAGGGCTATGGTGAAAAAGGAAATATCCTCAGATGAAATCTGGAAAGAAGCTTTCTGAGAAACTGCTTAGTGTTCTGTTAATTCATCTCACAGAGTTACATGTGTATTTCGTGGATCTCCTTGCTAGCCTTATTTCTGTGGAGTCTGAGAACAGATATTTCGGATCCCATTGGAGACTATAGGGCCAAAGGAAATATCCTCCGATAACAAAGAGAAAGAAGCTTTCTGAGAAACTTCTTTGTGTTCTGTGAAATCATCTCACAGAGTTACAGCTTTCCCCTCAAGAAGCCTTTCGCTAAGACAGTTCTTGTGGAATTGGCAAAGTGATATTTGGAAGCCCATAGAGGGCTATGGTGAAAAAGGAAATATCCTCACAGGAAATCTGGAAAGAAGCTTTCTGAGAAACTGCTTAGTGTTCTGTTAATTCATCTCACAGAGTTACATGTGTATTTCGTGGATCTCTTTGCTACCCTTATTTCTGTGGAATCTGAGAACAGATATTTCGGATCCCTTTGAAAACTATAGGGCCAAAGGAAATATCCTCCGATAACAAAGAGAAAGAAGCTTTCTGAGAAACTTCTTTGTGTTCTGTGAAATCATCTCACAGAGTTACAGCTTTCCGCTCAGGAAGCCTTTCGCTAAGACAGTTCTTGTGGAATTGGCAAAGTGATATTTGGAAGCCCATAGAGGGCTATGGTGAAAAAGGAAATATCCTCACAGGAAATCTGGAAAGAAGCTTTCTGAGAAACTGCTTAGTGTTCTGTTAATTCATCTCACAGAGTTACATGTGTATTTCGTGGATCTCTTTGCTAGCCTTATTTCTGTGGAATCTGAGAACAGATATTTCGGATCGCTCTGAAGACTATAGGGCCAAAGGAAATATCCTCCAATAACAAACAGAAAGAAGCTTTCTGAGAAACTTCTTTGTTTTCTGTGAAATCATCTCACAGAGTTACAGCTTTCCGCTCAGGAAGCCTTTAGCTAAGACAGTTGTTGTGGAATTGGCAAAGTGATATTTGGAAGCCCATAGAGGGCTATGGAGAAAAAGGAAATATCCTCAGATGAAATCTGTAAGAAGCTTTCTGAGAAACTGCTTAGTGTTCTGTTAATTCATCTCACAGAGTTACATGTGTTTTTCGTGGATCTCCTTGTTAGCCTTATTTCTGTGGAGTCTGAGAACAGATATTTCGGATCTCATTGGATACTATAGGGCCAAAGGAAATATCCTCCGATAACAACGAGAAAGAAGCTTTCTGAGAAACTTCCTTGTGTTCTGTGAAATCATCTCACAGAGTTACAGCTTTCCCCTCAAGAAGCCTTTCGCTAAGACAGTTCTTGTGGAATTGGCAAAGTGATATTTGGAAGCCCATAGAGGGCTATGGTGAAAGAGGAAATATCCTCAGATGAAATCTGGAAAGAAGCTTTCTGAGAAACTGCTTAGTGTTCTGTTAATTCATCTCACAGAGTTACATGTGTGTTTCGTGGCTCTGTTTGCTAGCCTTATTTCTGTGGAATCTGAGAACAGATATTTCGGATCCCTTTGAAAACTATAGGGTCAAAGGAAATATCCTCAGATAACAAACAGAAAGAAGCTTTCTGAGAAACTTCTTTGTGTTCTGTGAAATCATCTCACAGAGTTACAGCTTTCCGCTCAAGAAGCCTTTCGCTAAGACAGTTCTTGTGGAATTGGCAAAGTGATATTTGGAAGCCCATAGAGGGCTATGGTGAAAAAGGAAATATCCTCAGATGAAATCTGGAAAGAAGCTTTCTGAGAAACTGCTTAGTGTTCTGTTAATTCATCTCACAGAGTAACATGTGTATTTCGTGGATCTCCTTGCTAGCCTTATTTCTGTGGAGTCTGAGAACAGATATTTCGGATCCCATTGGAGACTATACGGCCAAAGGAAATATCCTCCGATAACAAAGAGAAAGAAGCTTTCTGCAAAACTTCTTTGTGTTCTGTGAAATCATCTCACAGAGTTACAGCTTTCCGCTCAAGAAGCCTTTCGCTAAGACAGTTCTTGTGGAATTGGCAAAGTGATATTTGGAAGCCTATAGAGGGCTGTGGTGAAAAAGGAAATATCCTCAGATGAAATCTGGAAAGAAGCTTTCTGAGAAACTGCTTAGTGTTCTGTTAATTCATCTCACAGAGTTACATGGGTATTTCGTGGATCTCTTTGCTAGCCTTATTTCTGTGGAATCTGAGAACAGATATTTCCGATCCCTTTGAAGACTATAGGGCCAAAGGAAATATCCTCCCATAACAAAGAGAAAGAAGCTTTCTGAGAAACTTCTTTGTGTTCTTTGAAATCATCTCACAGAGTTACAGCTTTCCGCTCAAGAAGCCTTTCGCTAAGACAGTTCTTGTGGAATTGGCAAAGTGATATTTGGAAGCCCATAGAGGGCTGTGGTGAAAAAGGAAATATCCTCACAGGAAATCTGGAAAGAAGCTTTCTGAGAAACTGCTTAGTGTTCTGTTAATTCATCTCACAGAGTTACATGTGTATTTCGTGGATCTCTTTGCTAGCCTTATTTCTGTGGAATCTGAGAACAGATATTTCGGATCCCTTTGAAGACTATAGGGCCAAAGGAAATATCCTCCCATAACAAAGAGAAAGAAGCTTTCTGAGAAACTTCTTTGTGTTCTGTGAAATCATGTCACAGTGTTACAGCTTTCCGCTCAAGAAGCCTTTCGCTAAGACAGTTCTTGTGGAATTGGCAACGTGATATTTGGAAGCCCATAGAGGGCTGTGGTGAAAAAGGAATTATCCTCAGATGAAATCTGGAAAGAAGCTTTCTGAGAAACTGCTTAGTGTTCTGTTAATTCATCTCACAGAGTTACATGTGTATTTCGTGGATCTCTTTGCTAGCCTTATTTCTTTGGAATCTGAGAACAGATATTTCCGATCCCTTTGAAGACTATAGGGCCAAAGGAAATATCCTCCCATAACAAAGAGAAAGATGCTTTCTGAGAAACTTCTTTGTGTTCTGTGAAATCATCTCACAGAGTTACAGCTTTCCGCTCAGGAAGCCTTTCGCTAAGACAGTTCTTGTGGAATTGGCAAAGTGATATTTGGAAGCCCATAGAGGGCTATGGTGAAAAAGGAAATATCCTCAGATGAAATCTGGAAAGAAGCTTTCTGAGAAACTGCTTAGTGTTCTGTTAATTCATCTCACAGAGTTACATGTGTATTTCGTGGATCTCTTTGCTAGCCTTATTTCTGTGGAATCTGAGAACAGATATTTCGGATCGCTCTGAAGACTATAGGGCCAAAGGAAATATCCTCCAATAACAAACAGAAAGAAGCTTTCTGAGAAACTTCTTTGTTTTCTGTGAAATCATCTCACAGAGTTACAGCTTTCCCCTCAAGAAGCCTTTAGCTAAGACAGTTCTTGTGGAATTGGCAAAGTGATATTTGGAAGCCCATAGAGGGCTATGGTGAAAAAGGAAATATCCTCAGATGAAATCTGTAAGAAGCTTTCTGAGAAACTGCTTAGTGTTCTGTTAATTCATCTCACAGAGTTACATGTGTTTTTCGTGGATCTCCTTGTTAGCCTTATTTCTGTGGAGTCTGAGAACAGATATTTCGGATCTCATTGGATACTATAGGGCCAAAGGAAATATCCTCCGATAACAACGAGAAAGAAGCTTTCTGAGAAACTTCTTTGTGTTCTGTGAAATCATCTCACAGAGTTACAGCTTTCCCCTCAAGAAGCCTTTCGCTAAGACAGTTCTTGTGGAATTGGCAAAGTGATATTTGGAAGCCCATAGAGGGCTATGGTGAAAAAGGAAATATCCTCACAGGAAATCTGGAAAGAAGCTTTCTGAGAAACTGCTTAGTGTTCTGTTAATTCATCCCACAGAGTTACATGTGTATTTCGTGGATCTCTTTGCTAGCCTTATTTCTGTGGAATCTGAGAGCAGATATTTCGGATCCCTTTGAAAAGTATAGGGCCAAAGGAAATATCCTCCGATAACAAAGAGAAAGAAGCTTTCTGAGAAACTTCTTTGTGTTCTGTGAAATCATCTCACAGAGTTACAGCTTTCCGCTCAAGAAGCCTTTCGCTAAGACAGTTCTTGTGGAATTGGCAAAGTGATATTTGGAAGCCCATAGAGGGCTATGGTGAAAAAGGAAATATCCTCAGATGAAATCTGGAAAGAAGCTTTCTGAGAAACTGCTTAGTATTCTGTTAATTCATCTCACAGAGTTACATGTGTATTTCGTGGATCTCTTTGCTAGCCTTATTTCTGTGGAATCTGAGAACAGATATTTCGGATCGCTCTGAAGACTATAGGGCCAAAGGAAATATCCTCCCATAACAAACAGAAAGAAGCTTTCTGAGAAACTTCTTTGTGTTCTGTGAAATCATCTCACAGAGTTACAGCTTTCCCCTCAAGAAGCCTTTCGCTAAGACAGTTCTTGTGGAATTGGCAAAGTGATATTTTGAAGCCCGTAGAGGGCTATGGTGAAAAAGGAAATATCCTCAGATGAAATCTGGAAAGAAGCTTTCTGAGAAACTGCTTAGTGTTCTGTTAATTCATCTCACAGAGTTACATGTGTATTTCGTGGATCTCTTTGCTAGCCTTATTTCTGTGGAATCTGAGAACAGATATTTCGGATCCCTTTGAAAACTATAGGGCCAAAGGAAGTATCCTCCCATAACAAAGAGAAAGCAGCTTTCTGAGAAACTTCTTTGTGTTCTGTGAAATCATCTCACAGAGTTACAGCTTTCCCCTCAAGAAGCCTTTCGCTAAGACAGTTCTTGTGGAATTGGCAAAGTGATATTTGGAAGCCCATAGAGGGCTATGGTGAAAAAGGAAATATCCTCAGATGAAATCTGGAAAGAAGCTTTCTGAGAAACTGCTTAGTGTTCTGTTAATTCATCTCACAGAGTTACATGTGTATTTCGTGGATCTCTTTGCTAGCCTTATTTCTGTGGAATCTGAGAACAGATATTTCCGATCCCTTTGAAGAATATAGGGCCAAATGAAATATCCTCCCATAACAAAGAGAAAGAAGCTTTCTGAGAAACTTCTTTGTGTTCTGTGAAATCATCTCACAGAGTTACAGCTTTCCCCTCAAGAAGCCTTTCGCTAAGACAGTTCTTGTGGAATTGGCAAAGTGATATTTGGAAGCCCATAGAGGGCTATGGTGAAAACGGAAATATCCTCACAGGAAATCTGGAAAGAAGCTTTCTGAGAAACTGCTTAGTGTTCTGTTAATTCATCTCACAGAGTTACATGTGTATTTCGTGGATCTCTTTGCTAGCCTTATTTCTGTGGAATCTGAGAACAGATATTTCGGATCCCTTTGAAAACTATAGGGCCAAAGGAAATGTCCTCCGATAACAAAGAGAAAGAAGCTTTCTGAGAAACTTCTTTGTGTTCTGTGAAATCATCTAACAGAGTTACAGCTTTCCGATCAGGAAGCCTTTCGCTAAGACAGTTCTTGTGGAATTGGCAAAGTGATATTTGGAAGCCCATAGAGGGCTATGGTGAAAAAGGAAATATCCTCAGATGAAATCTGGAAAGAAGCTTTCTGAGAAACTGCTTAGTGTTCTGTTAATTCATCTCACAGAGTTACATGTGTATTTCGTGGATCTCTTTGCTAGCATTATTTCTGTGGAATCTGAGAACAGATATTTCGGATCGCTCTGAAGACTATAGGGCGAAAGGAAATATCCTCCCATAACAAAGAGAAAGAAGCTTTCTGAGAAATTTCTTTGTGTTCTGTGAAATCATCTCACAGAGTTACAGCTTTCCCCTCAAGAAGCCTTTCGCTAAGACAGTTCTTGTGGAATTGGCAAAGTGATATATGGAAGCCCATAGAGTGCTATGGTGAAAAAGGAAATATCCTCAGATGAAATCTGTAAGAAGCTTTCTGAGAAACTGCTTAGTGTTCTGTTAATTCATCTCACAGAGTTACATGTGTATTTCGGGGATCTCCTTGGTAGCCTTATTTCTGTGGAATCTGAGAACAGATATTTCGGATCTCTTTGGAGACTATAGGGCCAAAGGAAATATCCTCCGATAACAAAGAGAAAGAAGCTTTCTGAGAAACTTCTTTGTGTTCTGTGAAATCATCTCACAGAGTTACAGCTTTCCCCTCAAGAAGCCTTTCGCTAAGACAGTTCTTGTGGAATTGGCAAAGTGATATTTGGAAGCCCATAGAGGGCTATGGTGAAAAAGGAAATATCCTCACAGGAAATCTGGAAAGAAGCTTTCTGAGAAACTGCTTAGTTTTCTGTTAATTCATCTCACAGAGTTACATGTGTATTTCGTGGATCTCTTTGCTAGCCTTATTTCTGTGGAATCTGAGAACAGATATTTCGGATCCCTTTGAAAACTATAGGGCCAAAGGAAATATCCTCCGATAACAAAGAGAAAGAAGCTTTCTGAGAAACTTCTTTGTGTTCTGTGAAATCATCTCACAGAGTTACAGCTTTCCCCTCAAGAAGCCTTTCGCTAAGACAGTTCTTGTGGAATTGGCAAAGTGATATTTGGAAGCCCATAGAGGGCTATGGTGAAAAAGGAAATATCCTCAGATGAAATCTGGAAAGAAGCTTTCTGAGAAACTGCTTAGTGTTCTGTTAATTCATCTCACAGAGTTACATGTGTATTTCGTGGATCTCTTTGCTAGCCTTATTTCTGTGGAATCTGAGAACAGATATTTCGGATCCCTTTGAAGAGTATAGGGCCAAAGGAAATATCCTCCCAAAACAAAGAGAAAGAAGCTTTCTGAGAAACTTCTTTGTGTTCTGTGAAATCATCTCACAGAGTTACAGCTTTCCGCTCAAGAAGCCTTTCGCTAAGACAGTTCTTGTGGAATTGGCAAAGTGATATTTGGAAGCCCATAGAGGGCTGTGGTGAAAAAGGAAATAGCCTCAGATGAAATCTGGAAAGAAGTTTTCTGAGAAACTGCTTAGTGTTCTGTTAATTCATCTCACAGAGTTACATGTGTATTTCGTGGATCTCTTTGCTAGCCTTATTTCTGTGGAATCTGAGAACAGATATTTCCGATCCCTTTGAAGACTATAGGGCCAAAGGAAATATCCTCCCATAACAAAGAGAAAGAAACTTTCTGAGAAACTTCTTTGTGTTCTGTGAAATCATCTCACAGAGTTACAGCTTTCCCCTCAAGAAGCCTTTCGCTAAGACAGTTCTTGTGGAATTGGCAAAGTGATATTTGGAAGCCCATAGAGGGCTATGGTGAAAAAGGAAATATCCTCAGATGAAATCTGGAAAGAATCTTTCTGAGAAACTGCTTTTTGTTCTGTTAATTCATCTCACAGAGTTACATGTGTATTTCGTGGATCTCCTTGCTAGCCTTATTTCTGTGCAGTCTGAGAACAGATATTTCGGATCCCATTGGAGACTATAGGGCCAAAGGAAATATCCTCCCATAACAAACAGAAAGAAGCTTTCGGAGAAACTTCTTTGTGTTCTGTGAAATCATCTCACAGAGTTACAGCTTTCCCCTCAAGAAGCCTTTCGCTAAGACAGTTCTTGTGGAATTGGCAAAGTGATATTTGGAAGCCCTTAGAGGGCTATGGTGAAAAAGGAAATATCCTCACAGGAAATCTGGAAAGAAGCTTTCTGAGAAACTGCTTAGTGTTGTGTTAATTCATCTCACAGAGTTACATGTGTATTTCGTGGATCTCTTTGCTAGCCTTATTTCTGTGGAATATGAGAACAGATATTTCGGATCCCTTTGAAAACTATAGGGCCAAAGGAAATATCCTCCGATAACAAAGGAAAGAAGCTTTCTGAGAAACTTCTTTGTGTTCTGTGAAATCATCTCACAGAGTTACAGCTTTCCGCTCAGGAAGCCTTTCGCTAAGTCAGTTCTTGTGGAAATGGCAAAGTGATATTTGGAAGCCCATAGAGGGCTATGGTGAAAAAGGAAATATCCTCAGATGAAATCTGGAAAGAAGCTTTCTGAGAAACTGCTTAGTGTTCTGTTAATTCATCTCACAGAGTTACATGTGTATTTCGTGGATCTCTTTGCTAGCCTTATTTCTGTGGAATCTGAGAACAGATATTTCGGATCGCTCTGAAGACTATAGGGCCAAAGGAATTATCCTCCCATAACAAAGAGAAAGAAGCTTTCTGAGAAACTTCTTTATGTTCTGTGAAATCATCTCACAGAGTTACAGCTTTCCCCTCAAGAAGCCTTTCGCTAAGACAGTTCTTGTGGAATTGGCAAAGTGATATTTGGAAGCCCATAGAGGGCTATGGTGAAAAAGGAAATATCCTCAGATGAAATCTGGAAAGAAGCTTTCTAAGAAACTGCTTAGTGTTGTGTTAATTCATCTCACAGAGTTACATGTGTATTTCGTGGATCTCCTTGCTAGCCTTATTTCTGTGGAGTCTGAGAACAGATATTTCGGATCCCATTGGAGACTATAGGGCCAAAGGAAATATCCTCCGATAACAAAGAGAAAGAAGCTTTCTGAGAAACTTCTTTGTGTTCTGTGAAATCATCTCACAGAGTTACAGCTTTCCCCTCAAGAAGCCTTTCGCTAAGACAGTTCTTGTGGAATTGGCAAAGTGATATTTGGAAGCCCATAGAGGGCTATGGTGAAAAAGGAAATATCCTCACAGGAAATCTGGAAAGAAGCTTTCTGAGAAACTGCTTAGTGTTCTGTTAATTCATCTCACAGAGTTACATGTGTATTTCGTGGATCTCTTTGCTAGCCTTATTTCTGTGGAATCTGAGAACAGATATTTCGGATCCCTTTGAAAACTATAGGGCCAAAGGAAATATCCTCCGATAACAAAGAGAAAGAAGCTTTCTGAGAAATTTCTTTGTGTTCTGTGAAATCATCTCACAGAGTTACAGCTTTCCGCTCAGGAAGCCTTTCGCTAAGACAGTTCTTGTGGAATTGGCAAAGTGATACTTGGAAGCCCATAGAGGGCTATGGTGAAAAAGGAAATATCCTCAGATGAAATCTGGAAAGAAGCTTTCTGAGAAACTGCTTAGTGTTCTGTTAATTCATCTCACAGAGTTACATGTGTATTTCGTGGATCTCTTTGCTAGCCTTATTTCTGTGGAATCTGAGAACAGATATTTCGGATCGCTCGGAAGACTATAGGGCCAAAGGAAATATCCTCCCATAACCAATAGAAAGAAGCTTTCAGAGAAACTTCTTCGTTTTCTGTGAAATCATCTCACAGAGTTACAGCTTTCCCCTCAAGAAGCCTTTCGCTAAGACAGTTCTTGTGGAATTGGCAAAGTGATATTTGGAAGCTCATAGAGGGCTATGGTGAAAAAGGAAATATCCTCAGATGAAATCTGGAAAGAAGCTTTCTGAGAAACTGCTTAGTGTTCTGTTAATTCATCTCACAGAGTTACATGTGTATTTCGTGGATCTCTTTGCTAGCCTTATTTCTGTGGAATCTGAGAACAGATATTTCGGATCCCTTTGAAGAGTATAGGGCCAAAGGAAATATCCTCCCATAACAAAGAGAAAGAAGCTTTCTGAGAAACTTCTTTGTGTTCTGTGAAATCATCTCACAGAGTTACAGCTTTCTACTCAAGAAGCCTTTCGCTAAGACAGTTCTTGTGGAATTGGCAAAGTGATATTTGGAAGCCCATAGAGGGCTGTGGTGAAAAAGGAAATATCCTCAGATGAAATCTGGAAAGAAGCTTTCTGAGAAACTGCTTAGTGTTCTGTTAATTCATCTCACAGAGTTACATGTGTATTTCGTGGATCTCTTTGCTAGCCTTATTTCTGTGGAATCTGAGAAAAGATATTTCCGATCCCTTTGAAGACTATAGGGCCAAAGGAAATATCCTCCCATAACAAGGAGAAAGAAGCTTTCTGAGAAACTTCTTTGTGTTCTGTGAAATCATCTCACAGAGTTACAGCTTTCCCCTCAAGAAGCCTTTCGCTAAGACAGTTCTTGTGGAATTGGCAAAGTGATATTTGGAAGCCCATAGAGGGCTATGGTGAAAAAGGAAATATCCTCAGATGAAATCTGGAAAGAAGCTTTCTGAGAAACTGCTTAGTGTTCTGTTAATTCATCTCACAGAGTTACATGTGTATTTCGTGGATCTCCTTGCTAGCCTTATTTCTGTGGAGTCTGAGAACAGATATTTCGGATCCCATTGGAGACTATAGGGCCAATGGAAATATCCTCCGATAACAAAGAGAAAGAAGCTTTCTGAGAAACTTCTTTGTGTTCTGTGAAATCATCTCACAGAGTTACAGCTTTCCCCTCAAGAAGCCTTTCGCTAAGACAGTTCTTGTGGAATTGGCAAAGTGATATTTGGAAGCCCATAGAGGGCTATGGTGAAAAAGGAAATATCCTCAGATGAAATCTGGAAAGAAGCTTTCTGAGAAACTGCTTAGTGTTCTGTTAATTCATCTCACAGAGTTACATGTGTATTTCGTCAATCTCTGCTAGCCTTATTTCTGTGGAATCTGAGAACAGATATTTCGGATCCCTTTGAAAACTATAGGGCCAAAGGAAATATCCTCCGATAACAAAGAGAAAGAAGCTTTCTGAGAAACTTCTTTGTGTTCTGTGAAATCATCTCACAGAGTTACAGCTTTCCGCTGAAGAAGCCTTTCGCTAAGACAGTTCTTGTGGAATTGGCAAAGTGATATTTGGAAGCCCATAGAGGGCTATGGTGAAAAAGGAAATATCCTCAGATAAAATCTGGAAAGAAGCTTTCTTAGAAACTGCTCAGTGTTCTGTGAATTCATCTCACAGCGTTACATGTGTATTTCGTGGATCTCTTTGCTAGCCTTATTTCTGTGGAATCTGAGAACAGATATTTCGGATCCCTTTGAAAACTATAGGGCCAAAGGAAATATCCTCCGATAACAAAGAGAAGGAAGCTTTCTGAGAAACTTCTTTGTGTTCTGTGAAATCATCTCACAGAGTTACAGCATTCCGCTCAGGAAGCCTTTCGCTAAGACAGTTCTTGTGGAATTGGCAAAGTGATATTTGGAAGCCCATAGAGGGCTGTGGTGAAAAAGGAAATATCCTCAGATGAAATCTGGAAAGAAGCTTTCTGAGAAACTGCTTAGTGTTCTGTTAATTCATCTCACAGAGTTACATGTGTATTTCGTGGATCTCTTTGCTAGCCTTATTTCTGTGGAATCTGAGAACAGATATTTCGGATCCCTTTGAAGACTATAGGGCCAAAGGAAATATCCTCCCATAACAAACAGAAAGAAGCTTTCTGAGAAACTTCTTTGTGTTCTGTGAAATCATCTCACAGAGAGACAGCTTTCCGCTCAAGAAGCCTTTCGCTAAGACAGTTCTTGTGGAATTGGCAACGTGATATTTGGAAGCCCATAGAGGGCTGTGGTGAAAAAGGAATTATCCTCAGATGAAATCTGGAAAGAAGCTTTCTGAGAAACTGCTTAGTGTTCTGTTAATTCATCTCACAGAGTTACATGTGTATTTCGTGGATCTCTTTGCTAGCCTTATTTCTGTGGAATCTGAGAACAGATATTTCCGATCCCTTTGAAGACTATAGGGCCAAAGGAAATATCCTCCCATAACAAAGAGAAAGAAGCTTTCTGAGAAACTTCTTTGTGTTCTGTGAAATCATCTCACAGAGTTACAGCTTTCCCCTCAAGAAGCCTTTCGCTGAGACAGTTCTTGTGGAATTGGCAAAGTGATATTTGGAAGCCCATAGAGGGCTGTGGTGAAAAAGGAAATATCCTCAGATGAAATCTGGAAAGAAGCTTTCTGAGAAACTGCTTAGTGTTCTGTTAATTCATCTCACAGAGTTACATGTGTATTTCGTGGATCTCTTTGCTAGCCTTATTTCTGTGGAATCTGAGAACAGATATTTCCGATCCCTTTGAAGACTATAGGGCCAAAGGAAATATCCTCCCATAACAAAGAGAAAGAAGCTTTCTGAGAAACTTCTTTGTGTTCTGTGAAATCATCTCACAGAGTTACAGCTTTCCGCTCAAGAAGCCTTTCGCTAAGACAGTTCTTGTGGAATTGGCAAAGTGATATTTGGAAGCCCATAGAGGGCTGTGGTGAAAAAGGAATTATCCTCAGATGAATTCTGGAAAGAAGCTTTCTGAGAAACTGCTTAGTGTTCTGTTAATTCATCTCACAGAGTTACATGTGTATTTCGTGGATCTCTTTGCTAGCCTTATTTCTGTGGAATCTGAGAACAGATATTTCCGATCCCTTTGAAGACTACAGGGCCAAAGGAAATATCCTCCCATAAAAAAGAGAAAGAAGCTTTCTGAGAAACTTCTTTGTGTTCTGTGAAATCATCTCACAGAGTTACAGCTTTCCCCTCAAGAAGCCCTTCGCTAAGACAGTTCTTGTGGAATTGGCAAAGTGATATTTGGAAGCCCATAGAGGGCTGTGGTGAAAAAGGAATTATCCTCAGATGAAATCTGGAAAGAAGCATTCTGAGAAACTGCTTAGTGTTCTGTTAATTCATCTCACAGAGTTACATGTGTATTTCGTGGATCTCTTTGCTAGCCTTATTTCTGTGGAATCTGAGAACAGATATTTCCGATCCCTTTGAAGACTACAGGGCCAAAGGAAATATCCTCCCATAACAAAGAGAAAGAAGCTTTCTGAGAAACTTCTTTGTGTTCTGTGAAATCATCTCACAGAGTTACAGCTTTCCCCTCAAGAAGCCCTTCGCTAAGACAGTTCTTGTGGAATTGGCAAAGTGATATTTGGAAGCCCATAGAGGGCTATGGTGAAAAAGGAAATATCCTCAGATGAAATCTGGAAAGAAGCTTTCTGAGAAACTGCTTAGTGTTCTGTTAATTCATCTCACAGAGTTACATGTGTATTTCGTGGATCTCTTTGCTAGCCTTATTTCTGTGGAATCTGAGAACAGATATTTCGGATCCCTTTGAAAACTATAGGGCCAAAGGAAATATCCTCCGATAACAAAGAGAAAGAAGCTTTCTGAGAAACTTCTTTGTGTTCTGTGAAATCATCTCACAGAGTTACAGCTTTCCGCTCAGGAAGCCTATCGCTAAGACAGTTCTTGTGGAATTGGCAAAGTGATATTTGGAAGCCCATAGAGGGCTATGGTGAAAAAGGAAATATCCTCAGATGAAATCTGGAAAGAAGCTTTCTGAGAAACTGCTTAGTGTTCTGTTAATTCATCTCACAGAGTTACATGTGTATTTCGTGGATCTCTTTGCTAGCCTTATTTCTGTGGTATCTGAGAACAGATATTTCGGATCGCTCTGAAGACTATAGGGCCAAAGGAAATATCCTCCCATAACAAACAGAAAGAAGCTTTCTGAGAAACTTCTTTGTTTTCTGTGAAATCATCTCACAGAGTTACAGCTTTCCCCTCAAGAAGCCTTTCGCTAAGACAGTTCTTGTGGAATTGGCAAAGTGATATTTGGAAGCCCATAGAGGGCTATGGTGAAAAAGGAAATATCCTCACAGGAAATCTGGAAAGAAGCTTTCTGAGAAACTGCTTAGTGTTCTGTTAATTCATCTCACAGAGTTACATGTGTATTTCGTGGATCTCTTTGCTAGCCTTATTTCTGTGGAATCTGAGAACAGATATTTCGGATCCCTTTGAAAACTATAGGGCCAAAGGAAATATCCTCCGATAACAAAGAGAAAGAAGCTTTCTGAGAAATTTCTTTGTGTTCTGTGAAATCATCTCACAGAGTTACAGCTTTCCGCTCAGGAAGCCTTTCGCTAAGACAGTTCTTGTGGAATTGGCAAAGTGATACTTGGAAGCCCATAGAGGGCTATGGTGAAAAAGGAAATATCCTCAGATGAAATCTGGAAAGAAGCTTTCTGAGAAACTGCTTAGTGTTCTGTTAATTCATCTCACAGAGTTACATGTGTATTTCGTGGATCTCTTTGCTAGCCTTATTTCTGTGGAATCTGAGAACAGATATTTCGGATCGCTCGGAAGACTATAGGGCCAAAGGAAATATCCTCCCATAACCAATAGAAAGAAGCTTTCAGAGAAACTTCTTCGTTTTCTGTGAAATCATCTCACAGAGTTACAGCTTTCCCCTCAAGAAGCCTTTCGCTAAGACAGTTCTTGTGGAATTGGCAAAGTGATATTTGGAAGCTCATAGAGGGCTATGGTGAAAAAGGAAATATCCTCAGATGAAATCTGGAAAGAAGCTTTCTGAGAAACTGCTTAGTGTTCTGTTAATTCATCTCACAGAGTTACATGTGTATTTCGTGGATCTCTTTGCTAGCCTTATTTCTGTGGAATCTGAGAACAGATATTTCGGATCCCTTTGAAGAGTATAGGGCCAAAGTAAATATCCTCCGATAACAAAGAGAAAGAAGCTTTCTGAGAAACTTCTTTGTGTTCTGTGAAATCATCTCACAGAGTTACAGCTTTCTACTCAAGAAGCCTTTCGCTAAGACAGTTCTTGTGGAATTGGCAAAGTGATATTTGGAAGCCCATAGAGGGCTGTGGTGAAAAAGGAAATATCCTCAGATGAAATCTGGAAAGAAGCTTTCTGAGAAACTGCTTAGTGTTCTGTTAATTCATCTCACAGAGTTACATGTGTATTTCGTGGATCTCTTTGCTAGCCTTATTTCTGTGGAATCTGAGAAAAGATATTTCCGATCCCTTTGAAGACTATAGGGCCAAAGGAAATATCCTCCCATAACAAGGAGAAAGAAGCTTTCTGAGAAACTTCTTTGTGTTCTGTGAAATCATCTCACAGAGTTACAGCTTTCCCCTCAAGAAGCCTTTCGCTAAGACAGTTCTTGTGGAATTGGCAAAGTGATATTTGGAAGCCCATAGAGGGCTATGGTGAAAAAGGAAATATCCTCAGATGAAATCTGGAAAGAAGCTTTCTGAGAAACTGCTTAGTGTTCTGTTAATTCATCTCACAGAGTTACATGTGTATTTCGTGGATCTCCTTGCTAGCCTTATTTCTGTGGAGTCTGAGAACAGATATTTCGGATCCCATTGGAGACTATAGGGCCAATGGAAATATCCTCCGATAACAAAGAGAAAGAAGCTTTCTGAGAAACTTCTTTGTGTTCTGTGAAATCATCTCACAGAGTTACAGCTTTCCCCTCAAGAAGCCTTTCGCTAAGACAGTTCTTGTGGAATTGGCAAAGTGATATTTGGAAGCCCATAGAGGGCTATGGTGAAAAAGGAAATATCCTCAGATGAAATCTGGAAAGAAGCTTTCTGAGAAACTGCTTAGTGTTCTGTTAATTCATCTCACAGAGTTACATGTGTATTTCGTCAATCTCTGCTAGCCTTATTTCTGTGGAATCTGAGAACAGATATTTCGGATCCCTTTGAAAACTATAGGGCCAAAGGAAATATCCTCCGATAACAAAGAGAAAGAAGCTTTCTGAGAAACTTCTTTGTGTTCTGTGAAATCATCTCACAGAGTTACAGCTTTCCGCTGAAGAAGCCTTTCGCTAAGACAGTTCTTGTGGAATTGGCAAAGTGATATTTGGAAGCCCATAGAGGGCTATGGTGAAAAAGGAAATATCCTCAGATAAAATCTGGAAAGAAGCTTTCTTAGAAACTGCTCAGTGTTCTGTGAATTCATCTCACAGAGTTACATGTGTATTTCGTGGATCTCTTTGCTAGCCTTATTTCTGTGGAATCTGAGAACAGATATTTCGGATCCCTTTGAAAACTATAGGGCCAAAGGAAATATCCTCCGATAACAAAGAGAAAGAAGCTTTCTGAGAAACTTCTTTGTGTTCTGTGAAATCATCTCACAGAGTTACAGCATTCCGCTCAGGAAGCCTTTCGCTAAGACAGTTCTTGTGGAATTGGCAAAGTGATATTTGGAAGCCCATAGAGGGCTGTGGTGAAAAAGGAAATATCCTCAGATGAAATCTGGAAAGAAGCTTTCTGAGAAACTGCTTAGTGTTCTGTTAATTCATCTCACAGAGTTACATGTGTATTTCGTGGATCTCTTTGCTAGCCTTATTTCTGTGGAATCTGAGAACAGATATTTCCGATCCCTTTGAAGACTATAGGGCCAAAGGAAATATCCTCCCATAACAAACAGAAAGAAGCTTTCTGAGAAACTTCTTTGTGTTCTGTGAAATCATCTCACAGAGTGACAGCTTTCCGCTCAAGAAGCCTTTCGCTAAGACAGTTCTTGTGGAATTGGCAACGTGATATTTGGAAGCCCATAGAGGGCTGTGGTGAAAAAGGAATTATCCTCAGATGAAATCTGGAAAGAAGCTTTCTGAGAAACTGCTTAGTGTTCTGTTAATTCATCTCACAGAGTTACATGTGTATTTCGTGGATCTCTTTGCTAGCCTTATTTCTGTGGAATCTGAGAACAGATATTTCCGATCCCTTTGAAGACTATAGGGCCAAAGGAAATATCCTCCCATAACAAAGAGAAAGAAGCTTTCTGAGAAACTTCTTTGTGTTCTGTGAAATCATCTCACAGAGTTACAGCTTTCCCCTCAAGAAGCCTTTCGCTGAGACAGTTCTTGTGGAATTGGCAAAGTGATATTTGGAAGCCCATAGAGGGCTGTGGTGAAAAAGGAAATATCCTCAGATGAAATCTGGAAAGAAGCTTTCTGAGAAACTGCTTAGTGTTCTGTTAATTCATCTCACAGAGTTACATGTGTATTTCGTGGATCTCTTTGCTAGCCTTATTTCTGTGGAATCTGAGAACAGATATTTCCGATCCCTTTGAAGACTATAGGGCCAAAGGAAATATCCTCCCATAACAAAGAGAAAGAAGCTTTCTGAGAAACTTCTTTGTGTTCTGTGAAATCATCTCACAGAGTTATAGCTTTCCGCTCAAGAAGCCTTTCGCTAAGACAGTTCTTGTGGAATTGGCAAAGTGATATTTGGAAGCCCAAAGAGGGCTGTGGTGAAAAAGGAATTATCCTCACATGAAATCTGGAAAGAAGCTTTCTGAGAAACTGCTTAGTGTTCTGTTAATTCATCTCACAGAGTTACATGTGTATTTCGTGGATCTCTTTGCTAGCCTTATTTCTGTGGAATCTGAGAACAGATATTTCCGATCCCTTTGAAGACTACAGGGCCAAAGGAAATATCCTCCCATAAAAAAGAGAAAGAAGCTTTCTGAGAAACTTCTTTGTGTTCTGTGAAATCATCTCACAGAGTTACAGCTTTCCCCTCAAGAAGCCCTTCGCTAAGACAGTTCTTGTGGAATTGGCAAAGTGATATTTGGAAGCCCATAGAGGGCTGTGGTGAAAAAGGAATTATCCTCAGATGAAATCTGGAAAGAAGCATTCTGAGAAACTGCTTAGTGTTCTGTTAATTCATCTCACAGAGTTACATGTGTATTTCGTGGATCTCTTTGCTAGCCTTATTTCTGTGGAATCTGAGAACAGATATTTCCGATCCCTTTGAAGACTACAGGGCCAAAGGAAATATCCTCCCATAACAAAGAGAAAGAAGCTTTCTGAGAAACTTCTTTGTGTTCTGTGAAATCATCTCACAGAGTTACAGCTTTCCCCTCAAGAAGCCCTTCGCTAAGACAGTTCTTGTGGAATTGGCAAAGTGATATTTGGAAGCCCATAGAGGGCTATGGTGAAAAAGGAAATATCCTCAGATGAAATCTGGAAAGAAGCTTTCTGAGAAACTGCTTAGTGTTCTGTTAATTCATCTCACAGAGTTACATGTGTATTTCGTGGATCTCCTTGCTAGCCTTATTTCTGTGGAGTCTGAGAACAGATATTTCGGATCCCATTGGAGACTATAGGGCCAAAGGAAATATCCTCCGATAACAAAGAGAAAGAAGCTTTCTGAGAAACTTCTTTGTGTTCTGTGAAATCATCTCACAGAGTTACAGCTTTCCCCTCAAGAAGCCTTTCGCTAAGACAGTTCTTGGGGAATTGGCAAAGTGATATTTGGAAGCCCATAGAGGGCTATGGTGAAAAAGGAAATATCCTCACAGGAAATCTGGAAAGAAGCTTTCTGAGAAACTGCTTAGTGTTCTGTTAATTCATCTCACAGAGTTACATGTGTATTTCGTGGATCTCTTTGCTAGCCTTATTTCTGTGGAATCTGAGAACAGATATTTCGGATCCCTTTGAAAACTATAGGGCCAAAGGAAATATCCTCCGATAACAAAGAGAAAGAAGCTTTCTGAGAAACTTCTTTGTGTTCTGTGAAATCATCTCACAGAGTTACAGCTTTCCGCTGAAGAAGCCTTTCGCTAAGACAGTTCTTGTGGAATTGGCAAAGTGATATTTGGAAGCCCATAGAGGGCTATGGTGAAAAAGGAAATATCCTCAGATAAAATCTGGAAAGAAGCTTTCTTAGAAACTGCTCAGTGTTCTGTGAATTCATCTCACAGAGTTACATGTGTATTTCGTGGATCTCTTTGCTAGCCTTATTTCTGTGGAATCTGAGAACAGATATTTCGGATCCCTTTGAAAACTATAGGGCCAAAGGAAATATCCTCCGATAACAAAGAGAAAGAAGCTTTCTGAGAAACTTCTTTGTGTTCTGTGAAATCATCTCACAGAGTTACAGCATTCCGCTCAGGAAGCCTTTCGCTAAGACAGTTCTTGTGGAATTGGCAAAGTGATATTTGGAAGCCCATAGAGGGCTGTGGTGAAAAAGGAAATATCCTCAGATGAAATCTGGAAAGAAGCTTTCTGAGAAACTGCTTAGTGTTCTGTTAATTCATCTCACAGAGTTACATGTGTATTTCGTGGATCTCTTTGCTAGCCTTATTTCTGTGGAATCTGAGAACAGATATTTCGGATCCCTTTGAAGACTATAGGGCCAAAGGAAATATCCTCCCATAACAAACAGAAAGAAGCTTTCTGAGAAACTTCTTTGTGTTCTGTGAAATCATCTCACAGAGTGACAGCTTTCCGCTCAAGAAGCCTTTCGCTAAGACAGTTCTTGTGGAATTGGCAACGTGATATTTGGAAGCCCATAGAGGGCTGTGGTGAAAAAGGAATTATCCTCAGATGAAATCTGGAAAGAAGCTTTCTGAGAAACTGCTTAGTGTTCTGTTAATTCATCTCACAGAGTTACATGTGTATTTCGTGGATCTCTTTGCTAGCCTTATTTCTGTGGAATCTGAGAACAGATATTTCCGATCCCTTTGAAGACTATAGGGCCAAAGGAAATATCCTCCCATAACAAAGAGAAAGAAGCTTTCTGAGAAACTTCTTTGTGTTCTGTGAAATCATCTCAAAGAGTTACAGCTTTCCCCTCAAGAAGCCTTTCGCTGAGACAGTTCTTGTGGAATTGGCAAAGTGATATTTGGAAGCCCATAGAGGGCTGTGGTGAAAAAGGAAATATCCTCGGATGAAATCTGGAAAGAAGCTTTCTGAGAAACTGCTTAGTGTTCTGTTAATTCATCTCACAGAGTTACATGTGTATTTCGTGGATCTCTTTGCTAGCCTTATTTCTGTGGAATCTGAGAACAGATATTTCCGATCCCTTTGAAGACTATAGGGCCAAAGGAAATATCCTCCCATAACAAAGAGAAAGAAGCTTTCTGAGAAACTTCTTTGTGTTCTGTGAAATCATCTCACAGAGTTATAGCTTTCCGCTCAAGAAGCCTTTCGCTAAGACAGTTCTTGTGGAATTGGCAAAGTGATATTTGGAAGCCCATAGAGGGCTGTGGTGAAAAAGGAATTATCCTCAGATGAAATCTGGAAAGAAGCTTTCTGAGAAACTGCTTAGTGTTCTGTTAATTCATCTCACAGAGTTACATGTGTATTTCGTGGATCTCTTTGCTAGCCTTATTTCTGTGGAATCTGAGAACAGATATTTCCGATCCCTTTGAAGACTACAGGGCCAAAGGAAATATCCTCCCATAAAAAAGAGAAAGAAGCTTTCTGAGAAACTTCTTTGTGTTCTGTGAAATCATCTCACAGAGTTACAGCTTTCCCCTCAAGAAGCCCTTCGCTAAGACAGTTCTTGTGGAATTGGCAAAGTGATATTTGGAAGCCCATAGAGGGCTGTGGTGAAAAAGGAATTATCCTCAGATGAAATCTGGAAAGAAGCATTCTGAGAAACTGCTTAGTGTTCTGTTAATTCATCTCACAGAGTTACATGTGTATTTCGTGGATCTCTTTGCTAGCCTTATTTCTGTGGAATCTGAGAACAGATATTTCCGATCCCTTTGAAGACTACAGGGCCAAAGGAAATATCCTCCCATAACAAAGAGAAAGAAGCTTTCTGAGAAACTTCTTTGTGTTCTGTGAAATCATCTCACAGAGTTACAGCTTTCCCCTCAAGAAGCCCTTCGCTAAGACAGTTCTTGTGGAATTGGCAAAGTGATATTTGGAAGCCCATAGAGGGCTATGGTGAAAAAGGAAATATCCTCAGATGAAATCTGGAAAGAAGCTTTCTGAGAAACTGCTTAGTGTTCTGTTAATTCATCTCACAGAGTTACATGTGTATTTCGTGGATCTCCTTGCTAGCCTTATTTCTGTGGAGTCTGAGAACAGATATTTCGGATCCCATTGGAGACTATAGGGCCAAAGGAAATATCCTCCGATAACAAACAGAAAGAAGCTTTCTGAGAAACTTCTTTGTGTTCTGTGAAATCATCTCACAGAGTTACAGCTTTCCCCTCAAGAAGCCTTTCGCTAAGACAGTTCTTGGGGAATTGGCAAAGTGATATTTGGAAGCCCATAGAGGGCTATGGTGAAAAAGGAAATATCCTCACAGGAAATCTGGAAAGAAGCTTTCTGAGAAACTGCTTAGTGTTCTGTTAATTCATCTCACAGAGTTACATGTGTATTTCGTGGATCTCTTTGCTAGCCTTATTTCTGTGGAATCTGAGAACAGATATTTCGGATCCCTTTGAAAACTATAGGGCCAAAGGAAATATCCTCCGATAACAAAGAGAAAGAAGCTTTCTGAGAAACTTCTTTGTGTTCTGTGAAATCATCTCACAGAGTTACAGCTTTCCGCTCAGGAAGCCTTTCGCTAAGACAGTTCTTGTGGAATTGGCAAAGTGATATTTGGAAGCCCATAGAGGGCTATGGTGAAAAAGGAAATATCCTCAGATGAAATCTGGAAAGAAGCTTTCTGAGAAACTGCTTAGTGTTCTGTTAATTCATCTCACAGAGTTACATGTGTATTTCGTGGATCTCTTTGCTAGCCTTATTTCTGTGGTATCTGAGAACAGATATTTCGGATCGCTCTGAAGACTATAGGGCCAAAGGAAATATCCTCCCATAACAAACAGAAAGAAGCTTTCTGAGAAACTTCTTTGTTTTCTGTGAAATCATCTTACAGAGTTACAGCTTTCCCCTCAAGAAGCCTTTAGCTAAGGCAGTTCTTGTGGAATTGGCAAAGTGATATTTGGAAGCCCATAGAGGGCTATGGTGAAAAAGGAAATATCCTCAGATGAAATCTGTAAGAAGCTTTCTGAGAAACTGCTTAGTGTTCTGTTAATTCATCTCACAGAGTTACATGTGTTTTTCGTGGATCTCCTTGTTAGCCTTATTTCTGTGGAGTCTGAGAACAGATATTTCGGATCTCATTGGATACTATAGGGCCAAAGGAAATATCCTCCGATAACAACGAGAAAGAAGCTTTCTGAGAAACTTCTTTGTGTTCTGTGAAATCATCTCACAGAGTTACAGCTTTCCCCTCAAGAAGCCTTTCGCTAAGACAGTTCTTGTGGAATTGGCAAAGTGATATTTGGAAGCCCATAGAGGGCTATGGTGAAAAAGGAAATATCCTCAGATGAAATCTGGAAAGAAGCTTTCTGAGAAACTGCTTAGTGTTCTGTTAATTCATCTCACAGAGTTACATGTGTGTTTCGTGGCTCTCTTTGCTAGCCTTATTATTGTGGAATCTGAGAACAGATATTTCGGATCCCTTTGAAAACTATAGGGCCAAAGGAAATATCCTCCGATAACAAAGAGAAAGAAGCTTTCTGAGAAATTTCTTTGTGTTCTGTGAAATCATCTCACAGAGTTACAGCTTTCCGCTCAGGAAGCCTTTCGCTAAGACAGTTCTTGTGGAATTGGCAAAGTGATATTTGGAAGCCCATAGAGGGCTATGGTGAAAAAGGAAATATCCTCAGATGAAATCTGGAAAGAAGCTTTCTGAGAAACTGCTTAGTGTTCTGTTAATTCATCTCACAGAGTTACATGTGTATTTCGTGGATCTCTTTGCTAGCCTTATTTCTGTGGAATCTGAGAACAGATATTTCGGATCGCTCGGAAGACTATAGGGCCAAAGGAAATATCCTCCCATAACCAATAGAAAGAAGCTTTCAGAGAAACTTCTTCGTTTTCTGTGAAATCATCTCACAGAGTTACAGCTTTCCCCTCAAGAAGCCTTTCGCTAAGACAGTTCTTGTGGAATTGGCAAAGTGATATTTGGAAGCTCATAGAGGGCTATGGTGAAAAAGGAAATATCCTCAGATGAAATCTGGAAAGAAGCTTTCTGAGAAACTGCTTAGTGTTCTGTTAATTCATCTCACAGAGTTACATGTGTATTTCGTGGATCTCTTTGCTAGCCTTATTTCTGTGGAATCTGAGAACAGATATTTCGGATCCCTTTGAAGAGTATAGGGCCAAAGGAAATATCCTCCCATAACAAAGAGAAAGAAGCTTTCTGAGAAACTTCTTTGTGTTCTGTGAAATCATCTCACAGAGTTACAGCTTTCTGCTCAAGAAGCCTTTCGCTAAGACAGTTCTTGTGGAATTGGCAAAGTGATATTTGCAAGCCCATAGAGGGCTGTGGTGAAAAAGGAAATATCCTCAGATGAAATCTGGAAAGAAGCTTTCTGAGAAACTGCTTAGTGTTCTGTTAATTCATCTCACAGAGTTACATGTGTATTTCGTGGATCTCTTTGCTAGCCTTATTTCTGTGGAATCTGAGAAAAAATATTTCCGATCCCTTTGAAGACTATAGGGCCAAAGGAAATATCCTCCCATAACAAGGAGAAAGAAGCTTTCTGAGAAACTTCTTTGTGTTCTGTGAAATCATCTCACAGAGTTACAGCTTTCCCCTCAAGAAGCCTTTCGCTAAGACAGTTCTTGTGGAATTGGCAAAGTGATATTTGGAAGCCCATAGAGGGCTATGGTGAAAAAGGAAATATCCTCAGATGAAATCTGGATAGAAGCTTTCTGAGAAACTGCTTAGTGTTCTGTTAATTCATCTCACAGAGTTACATGTGTATTTCGTCAATCTCTGCTAGCCTTATTTCTGTGGAATCTGAGAACAGATATTTCGGATCCCTTTGAAAACTATAGGGCCAAAGGAAATATCCTCCGATAACAAAGAGAAAGAAGCTTTCTGAGAAACTTCTTTGTGTTCTGTGAAATCATCTCACAGAGTTACAGCTTTCCGCTGAAGAAGCCTTTCGCTAAGACAGTTCTTGTGGAATTGGCAAAGTGATATTTGGAAGCCCATAGAGGGCTATGGTGAAAAAGGAAATATCCTCAGATAAAATCTGGAAAGAAGCTTTCTTAGAAACTGCTCAGTGTTCTGTGAATTCATCTCACAGAGTTACATGTGTATTTCGTGTATCTCTTTGCTAGCCTTATTTCTGTGGAATCTGAGAACAGATATTTCGGATCCCTTTGAAAACTATAGGGCCAAAGGAAATATCCTCCGATAACAAAGAGAAAGAAGCTTTCTGAGAAACTTCTTTGTGTTCTGTGAAATCATCTCACAGAGTTACAGCATTCCGCTCAGGAAGCCTTTCGCTAAGACAGTTCTTGTGGAATTGGCAAAGTGATATTTGGAAGCCCATAGAGGGCTGTGGTGAAAAAGGAAATATCCTCAGATGAAATCTGGAAAGAAGCTTTCTGAGAAACTGCTTAGTGTTCTGTTAATTCATCTCACAGAGTTACATGTGTATTTCGTGGATCTCTTTGCTAGCCTTATTTCTGTGGAATCTGAGAACAGATATTTCGGATCCCTTTGAAGACTATAGGGCCAAAGGAAATATCCTCCCATAACAAACAGAAAGAAGCTTTCTGAGAAACTTCTTTGTGTTCTGTGAAATCATCTCACAGAGTGACAGCTTTCCGCTCAAGAAGCCTTTCGCTAAGACAGTTCTTGTGGAATTGGCAACGTGATATTTGGAAGCCCATAGAGGGCTGTGGTGAAAAAGGAATTATCCTCAGATGAAATCTGGAAAGAAGCTTTCTGAGAAACTGCTTAGTGTTCTGTTAATTCATCTCACAGAGTTACATGTGTATTTCGTGGATCTCTTTGCTAGCCTTATTTCTGTGGAATCTGAGAACAGATATTTCCGATCCCTTTGAAGACTATAGGGCCAAAGGAAATATCCTCCCATAACAAAGAGAAAGAAGCTTTCTGAGAAACTTCTTTGTGTTCTGTGAAATCATCTCACAGAGTTACAGCTTTCCCCTCAAGAAGCCTTTCGCTGAGACAGTTCTTGTGGAATTGGCAAAGTGATATTTGGAAGCCCATAGAGGGCTGTGGTGAAAAAGGAAATATCCTCAGATGAAATCTGGAAAGAAGCTTTCTGAGAAACTGCTTAGTGTTCTGTTAATTCATCTCACAGAGTTACATGTGTATTTCGTGGATCTCTTTGCTAGCCTTATTTCTGTGGAATCTGAGAACAGATATTTCCGATCCCTTTGAAGACTATAGGGCCAAAGGAAATATCCTCCCATAACAAAGAGAAAGAAGCTTTCTGAGAAACTTCTTTGTGTTCTGTGAAATCATCTCACAGAGTTACAGCTTTCCGCTCAAGAAGCCTTTCGCTAAGACAGTTCTTGTGGAATTGGCAAAGTGATATTTGGAAGCCCATAGAGGGCTGTGGTGAAAAAGGAATTATCCTCAGATGAAATCTGGAAAGAAGCTTTCTGAGAAACTGCTTAGTGTTCTGTTAATTCATCTCACAGAGTTACATGTGTATTTCGTGGATCTCTTTGCTAGCCTTATTTCTGTGGAATCTGAGAACAGATATTTCGGATCTCTTTGAAAACTATAGGGCCAAAGGAAATATCCTCCGATAACAAAGAGAAAGAAGCTTTCTGAGAAACTTCTTTGTGTTCTGCGAAATCATCTCACAGAGTTACAGCTTTCCGCTCAAGAAGCCTTTCGCTAAGACAGTTCTTGTGGAATTGGCAAAGTGATATTTGGAAGCCCATAGAGGGCTATGGTGAAAAAGGAAATATCCTCAGATGAAATCTGGAAAGAAGCTTTCTGAGAAACTGCTTAGTATTCTGTTAATTCATCTCACAGAGTTACATGTGTATTTCGTGGATCTCTTTGCTAGCCTTATTTCTGTGGAATCTGAGAACAGATATTTCGGATCGCTCTGAAGACTATAGGGCCAAAGGAAATATCCTCCCATAACAAACAGAAAGAAGCTTTCTGAGAAACTTCTTTGTGTTCTGTGAAATCATCTCACAGAGTTACAGCTTTCCCCTCAAGAAGCCTTTCGCTAAGACAGTTCTTGTGGAATTGGCAAAGTGATGTTTTGAAGCCCATAGAGGGCTATGGTGAAAAAGGAAATATCCTCAGATGAAATCTGGAAAGAAGCTTTCTGAGAAACTGCTTAGTGTTCTGTTAATTCATCTCACAGAGTTACATGTGTATTTCGTGGATCTCTTTGCTAGCCTTATTTCTGTGGAATCTGAGAACACATATTTCGGATCCCTTTGAAAACTATAGGGCCAAAGGAAGTATCCTCCGATAACAAAGAGAAAGAAGCTTTCTGAGAAACTTCTTTGTGTTCTGTGAAATCATCTCACAGAGTTACAGCTTTCCCCTCAAGAAGCCTTTCGCTAAGACAGTTGTTGTGGAATTGGCAAAGTGATATTTGGAAGCCCATAGAGGGCTGTGGTGAAAAAGGAAATATCCTCAGATGAAATCTGGAAAGAAGCTTTCTGAGAAACTGCTTAGTGTTCTGTTAATTCATCTCACAGAGTTACATGTGTATTTCGTGGATCTCTTTGCTAGCCTTATTTCTGTGGAATCTGAGAACAGATATTTCCGATCCCTTTGAAGACTATAGGGCCAAATGAAATATCCTCCCATAACAAAGAGAAAGAAGCTTTCTGAGAAACTTCTTTGTGTTCTGTGAAATCATCTCACAGAGTTACAGCTTTCCCCTCAAGAAGCCTTTCGCTAAGACAGTTCTTGTGGAATTGGCAAAGTGATATTTGGAAGCCCATAGAGGGCTATGGTGAAAAAGGAAATATCCTCAGATGAAATCTGGAAAGAAGCTTTCTGAGAAACTGCTTAGTGTTCTGTTAATTCATCTCACAGAGTTACATGTGTATTTCGTGGATCTCTTTGCTAGCCTTATTTCTGTGGAATCTGAGAACAGATATTTCGGATCCCTTTGAAGAGTATAGGGCCAAAGGAAATATCCTCCCAAAACAAAGAGAAAGAAGCTTTCTGAGAAACTTCTTTGTGTTCTGTGAAATCATCTCACAGAGTTACAGCTTTCCGCTCAAGAAGCCTTTCGCTAAGACAGTTCTTGTGGAATTGGCAAAGTGATATTTGGAAGCCCATAGAGGGCTGTGGTGAAAAAGGAAATATCCTCAGATGAAATCTGGAAAGAAGCTTTCTGAGAAACTGCTTAGTGTTCTGTTAATTCATCTCACAGAGTTACATGTGTATTTCGTGGATCTCTTTGCTAGCCTTATTTCTGTGGAATCTGAGAACAGATATTTCCGATCCCTTTGAAGACTACAGGGCCAAAGGAAATATCCTCCCATAACAAAGAGAAAGAAGCTTTCTGAGAAACTTCTTTGTGTTCTGTGAAATCATCTCACAGAGTTACAGCTTTCCCCTCAAGAAGCCCCTCGCTAAGACAGTTCTTGTGGAATTGGCAAAGTGATATTTGGAAGCCCATAGAGGGCTATGGTGAAAAAGGAAATATCCTCAGATGAAATCTGGAAAGAAGCTTTCTGAGAAACTGCTTAGTGTTCTGTTAATTCATCTCACAGATTTACATGTGTATTTCGTGGATCTCTTTGCTAGCCTTATTTCTGTGGAATCTGAGAACAGATATTTCCGAACCCTTTGAAGTCTATAGGGCCAAAGGAAATATCCTCCCATAACAAAGAGAAAGAAGCTTTCTGAGAAACTTCTTTGTGTTCTGTGAAATCATCTCACAGAGTTACAGCTTTCCCCTCAAGAAGCGTTTCGGTAAGACAGTTCTTGTGGAATTGGCAAAGTGATATTTGGAAGCCCATAGAGGGCTATGGTGAAAAAGGAAATATCCTCAGATGAAATCTGGAAAGAAGCTTTCTGGGAAACTGCTTAGTGTTCTGTTAATTCATCTCACAGAGTTACATGTGTATTTCGTGGATCTCCTTGCTAGCCTTATTTCTGTGGAGTCTGAGAACAGATATTTCGGATCCCATTGGAGACTATAGGGCCAAAGGAAATATCCTCCGATAACAAAGAGAAAGAAGCTTTCTGAGAAACTTCTTTGTGTTCTGTGAAATCATCTCACAGAGTTACAGCTTTCCCCTCAAGAAGCCTTTCGCTAAGACAGTTCTTGGGGAATTGGCAAAGTGATATTTGGAAGCCCATAGAGGGCTATGGTGAAAAAGGAAATATCCTCACAGGAAATCTGGAAAGAAGCTTTCTGAGAAACTGCTTAGTGTTCTGTTAATTCATCTCACAGAGTTACATGTGTATTTCGTGGATCTCTTTGCTAGCCTTATTTCTGTGGAATCTGAGAACAGATATTTCGGATCCCTTTGAAGACTATAGGGCCAAAGGAAATATCCTCCGATAACAAAGAGAAAGAAGCTTTCTGAGAAACTTCTTTGTGTTCTGTGAAATCATCTCACAGAGTTACAGCTTTCCCCTCAAGAAGCCTTTCGCTAAGACAGTTCTTGTGGAATTGGCAAAGTGATATTTGGAAGCCCATAGAGGGCTATGGTGAAAAAGGAAATATCCTCAGATGAAATCTGGAAAGAAGCTTTCTGAGAAACTGCTTAGTGTTCTGTTAATTCATCTCACAGAGTTACATGTGTGTTTCGTGGCTCTCTTTGCTAGCCTTATTTCTGTGGAATCTGAGAACAGATATTTCGGATCCCTTTGAAAACTATAGGGTCAAAGGAAATATCCTCAGATAACAAACAGAAAGAAGCTTTCTGAGAAACTTCTTTGTGTTCTGTGAAATCATCTCACAGAGTTACAGCTTTCCCCTCCAGAAGCCTTTCGCTAAGACAGTTCTTGTGGAATTGGCAAAGTGATATTTGGAAGCCCATAGAGGGCTATGGTGAAAAAGGAAATATCCTCACAGGAAATCTGGAAAGAAGCTTTCTGAGAAACTGCTTAGTGTTCTGTTAATTCATCCCACAGAGTTACATGTGTATTTCGTGGATCTCTTTGCTAGCCTTATTTCTGTGGAATCTGAGAACAGATATTTCGGATCTCTTTGAAAACTATAGGGCCAAAGGAAATATCCTCCGATAACAAAGAGAAAGAAGCTTTCTGAGAAACTTCTTTGTGTTCTGCGAAATCATCTCACAGAGTTACAGCTTTCCGCTGAAGAAGCCTTTCGCTAAGACAGTTCTTGTGGAATTGGCAAAGTGATATTTGGAAGCCCATAGAGGGCTATGGTGAAAAAGGAAATATCCTCAGATGAAATCTGGAAAGAAGCTTTCTGAGAAACTGCTTAGTATTCTGTTAATTCATCTCACAGAGTTACATGTGTATTTCGTGGATCTCTTTGCTAGCCTTATTTCTGTGGAATCTGAGAACAGATATTTCGGATCGCTCAGAAGACTATAGGGCCAAAGGAAATATCCTCCCATAACAAACAGAAAGAAGCTTTCTGAGAAACTTCTTTGTGTTCTGTGAAATCATCTCACAGAGTTACAGCTTTCCCCTCAAGAAGCCTTTCGCTAAGACAGTTCTTGTGGAATTGGCAAAGTGATGTTTTGAAGCCCATAGAGGGCTATGGTGAAAAAGGAAATATCCTCAGATGAAATCTGGAAAGAAGCTTTCTGAGAAACTGCTTAGTGTTCTGTTAATTCATCTCACAGAGTTACATGTGTATTTCGTGGATCTCTTTGCTAGCCTTATTTCTGTGGAATCTGAGAACAGATATTTCGGATCCCTTTGAAAACTATAGGGCCAAAGGAAGTATCCTCCGATAACAAAGAGAAAGAAGCTTTCTGAGAAACTTCTTTGTGTTCTGTGAAATCATCTCACAGAGTTACAGCTTTCCCCTCAAGAAGCCTTTCGCTAAGACAGTTCTTGTGGAATTGGCAAAGTGATATTTGGAAGCCCATAGAGGGCTGTGGTGAAAAAGGAAATATCCTCAGATGAAATCTGGAAAGAAGCTTTCTGAGAAACTGCTTAGTGTTCTGTTAATTCATCTCACAGAGTTACATGTGTATTTCGTGGATCTCTTTGCTAGCCTTATTTCTGTGGAATCTGAGAACAGATATTTCCGATCCCTTTGAAGACTAGAGGGCCAAATGAAATATCCTCCCATAACAAAGAGAAAGAAGCTTTCTGAGAAACTTCTTTGTGTTCTGTGAAATCATCTCACAGAGTTACAGCTTTCCACTCAAGAAGCCTTTCGCTAAGACAGTTCTTGTGGAATTGGCAAAGTGATATTTGGAAGCCCATAGAGGGCTATGGTGAAAAAGGAAATATCCTCAGATGAAATCTGGAAAGAATCTTTCTGAGAAACTGCTTAGTGTTCTGTTAATTCATCTCACAGAGTTACATGTGTATTTCGTGGATCTCCTTGCTAGCCTTATTTCTGTGGAATCTGAGAACAGATATTTCGGATCTCTTTGGAGACTATAAGGCCAAAGGAAATATCCTCCGATAACAAAGAGAAAGAAGCTTTCTGAGAAACTTCTTTGTGTTCTGTGAAATCATCTCACAGAGTTACAGCTTTCCCCTCAAGAAGTCTTTCGCTAAGACAGTTCTTGTGGAATTGTCTTGTGGACAGTTCTTGTGGAATATTTGGAAGCCCATAGAGGGCTATGGTGAAAAAGGAAATATCCTCAGATGAAATCTGGAAAGAAGCTTTCTGAGAAACTGCTTAGTGTTCTGTTAATTCATCTCACAGAGTTACATGTGTGTTTCGTAGATCTCTTTGCTAGCCTTATTTCTGTGGAATCTCAGAACAGATATTTCGGATCCCTTTGAAAACTATAGGGCCAAAGGAAATATCCTCCGATAACAAACAGAAAGAAGCTTTCTGAGAAACTTCTTTGTGTTCTGTGAAATCATCTCACAGAGTTACAGCTTTCCCCTCAAGAAGCCTTTCGCTAAGACAGTTCTTGTGGAATTGGCAAAGTGATATTTGGAAGCCCATAGAGGGCTATGGTGAAAAAGGAAATATCCTCACAGGAAATCTGGAAAGAAGCTTTCTGAGAAACTGCTTAGTGTTCTGTTAATTCATCTCACAGAGTTACATGTGTATTTCGTGGATCTCTTTGCTAGCCTTATTTCTGTGGAATCTGAGAACAGATATTTCGGATCCCTTTGAAAACTATAGGGCCAAAGGAAATATCCTCCGATAACAAAGAGAAAGAAGCTTTCTGAGAAACTTCTTTGTGTTCTGTGAAATCATCTCACAGAGTTACAGCTTTCCCCTCAAGAAGCCTTTCGCTAAGACAGTTCTTGTGGAATTGGCAAAGTGATATTTGGAAGCCCATAGAGGGCTATGGTGAAAAAGGAAATATCCTCAGATGAAATCTGGAAAGAAGCTTTCTGAGAAACTGCTTAGTGTTCTGTTAATTCATCTCACAGAGTTACATGTGTATTTCGTGGATCTCTTTGCTAGCCTTATTTCTGTGGAATCTGAGAACAGATATTTCGGATCCCTTTGAAGAGTATAGGGCCAAAGGAAATATCCTCCGATAACAAAGAGAAAGAAGCTTTCTGAGAAACTTCTTTGTGTTCTGTGAAATCATCTCACAGAGTTACAGCTTTCCCCTCAAGAAGTCTTTCGCTAAGACAGTTCTTGTGGAATTGTCTTGTGGACAGTTCTTGTGGAATATTTGGAAGCCCATAGAGGGCTATGGTGAAAAAGGAAATATCCTCAGATGAAATCTGGAAAGAAGCTTTCTGAGAAACTGCTTAGTGTTCTGTTAATTCATCTCACAGAGTTACATGTGTGTTTCGTAGATCTCTTTGCTAGCCTTATTTCTGTGGAATCTCAGAACAGATATTTCGGATCCCTTTGAAAACTATAGGGCCAAAGGAAATATCCTCCGATAACAAACAGAAAGAAGCTTTCTGAGAAACTTCTTTGTGTTCTGTGAAATCATCTCACAGAGTTACAGCTTTCCCCTCAAGAAGCCTTTCGCTAAGACAGTTCTTGTGGAATTGGCAAAGTGATATTTGGAAGCCCATAGAGGGCTATGGTGAAAAAGGAAATATCCTCACAGGAAATCTGGAAAGAAGCTTTCTGAGAAACTGCTTAGTGTTCTGTTAATTCATCTCACAGAGTTACATGTGTATTTCGTGGATCTCTTTGCTAGCCTTATTTCTGTGGAATCTGAGAACAGATATTTCGGATCCCTTTGAAAACTATAGGGCCAAAGGAAATATCCTCCGATAACAAAGAGAAAGAAGCTTTCTGAGAAACTTCTTTGTGTTCTGTGAAATCATCTCACAGAGTTACAGCTTTCCCCTCAAGAAGCCTTTCGCTAAGACAGTTCTTGTGGAATTGGCAAAGTGATATTTGGAAGCCCATAGAGGGCTATGGTGAAAAAGGAAATATCCTCAGATGAAATCTGGAAAGAAGCTTTCTGAGAAACTGCTTAGTGTTCTGTTAATTCATCTCACAGAGTTACATGTGTATTTCGTGGATCTCTTTGCTAGCCTTATTTCTGTGGAATCTGAGAACAGATATTTCGGATCCCTTTGAAGAGTATAGGGCCAAAGGAAATATCCTCCCAAAACAAAGAGAAAGAAGCTTTCTGAGAAACTTCTTTGTGTTCTGTGAAATCATCTCACAGAGTTACAGCTTTCCGCTCAAGAAGCCTTTCGCTAAGACAGTTCTTGTGGAATTGGCAAAGTGATATTTGGAAGCCCATAGAGGGCTGTGGTGAAAAAGGAAATATCCTCAGATGAAATCTGGAAAGAAGCTTTCTGAGAAACTGCTTAGTGTTCTGTTAATTCATCTCACAGAGTTACATGTGTATTTCGTGGATCTCTTTGCTAGCCTTATTTCTGTGGAATCTGAGAACAGATATTTCCGATCCCTTTGAAGACTACAGGGCCAAAGGAAATATCCTCCCATAACAAAGAGAAAGAAGCTTTCTGAGAAACTTCTTTGTGTTCTGTGAAATCATCTCACAGAGTTACAGCTTTCCCCTCAAGAAGCCCCTCGCTAAGACAGTTCTTGTGGAATTGGCAAAGTGATATTTGGAAGCCCATATTGGGCTATGGTGAAAAAGGAAATATCCTCAGATGAAATCTGGAAAGAAGCTTTCTGAGAAACTGCTTAGTGTTCTGTTAATTCATCTCACAGATTTACATGTGTATTTCGTGGATCTCTTTGCTAGCCTTATTTCTGTGGAATCTGAGAACAGATATTTCCGAACCCTTTGAAGTCTATAGGGCCAAAGGAAATATCCTCCCATAACAAAGAGAAAGAAGCTTTCTGAGAAACTTCTTTGTGTTCTGTGAAATCATCTCACAGAGTTACAGCTTTCCCCTCAAGAAGCGTTTCGCTAAGACAGTTCTTGTGGAATTGGCAAAGTGATATTTGGAAGCCCATAGAGGGCTATGGTGAAAAAGGAAATATCCTCAGATGAAATCTGGAAAGAAGCTTTCTGGGAAACTGCTTAGTGTTCTGTTAATTCATCTCACAGAGTTACATGTGTATTTCGTGGATCTCCTTGCTAGCCTTATTTCTGTGGAGTCTGAGAACAGATATTTCGGATCCCATTGGAGACTATAGGGCCAAAGGAAATATCCTCCGATAACAAAGAGAAAGAAGCTTTCTGAGAAACTTCTTTGTGTTCTGTGAAATCATCTCACAGAGTTACAGCTTTCCCCTCAAGAAGCCTTTCGCTAAGACAGTTCTTGTGGAATTGTCTTGTGGACAGTTCTTGTGGAATATTTGGAAGCCCATAGAGGGCTATGGTGAAAAAGGAAATATCCTCAGATGAAATCTGGAAAGAAGCTTTCTGAGAAACTGCTTAGTGTTCTGTTAATTCATCTCACAGAGTTACATGTGTATTTCGTGGATCTCTTTGCTAGCCTTATTTCTGTGGAATCTGAGAACAGATATTTCGGATCTCTTTGGAGACTATAAGGCCAAAGGAAATATCCTCCGATAACAAAGAGAAAGAAGCTTTCTGAGAAACTTCTTTGTGTTCTGTGAAATCATCTCACAGAGTTACAGCTTTCCCCTCAAGAAGTCTTTCGCTAAGACAGTTCTTGTGGAATTGTCTTGTGGACAGTTCTTGTGGAATATTTGGAAGCCCATAGAGGGCTATGGTGAAAAAGGAAATATCCTCAGATGAAATCTGGAAAGAAGCTTTCTGAGAAACTGCTTAGTGTTCTGTTAATTCATCTCACAGAGTTACATGTGTGTTTCGTAGATCTCTTTGCTAGCCTTATTTCTGTGGAATCTCAGAACAGATATTTCGGATCCCTTTGAAAACTATAGGGCCAAAGGAAATATCCTCCGATAACAAACAGAAAGAAGCTTTCTGAGAAACTTCTTTGTGTTCTGTGAAATCATCTCACAGAGTTACAGCTTTCCCCTCAAGAAGCCTTTCGCTAAGACAGTTCTTGTGGAATTGGCAAAGTGATATTTGGAAGCCCATAGAGGGCTATGGTGAAAAAGGAAATATCCTCACAGGAAATCTGGAAAGAAGCTTTCTGAGAAACTGCTTAGTGTTCTGTTAATTCATCTCACAGAGTTACATGTGTATTTCGTGGATCTCTTTGCTAGCCTTATTTCTGTGGAATCTGAGAACAGATATTTCGGATCCCTTTGAAAACTATAGGGCCAAAGGAAATATCCTCCGATAACAAAGAGAAAGAAGCTTTCTGAGAAACTTCTTTGTGTTCTGTGAAATCATCTCACAGAGTTACAGCTTTCCCCTCAAGAAGCCTTTCGCTAAGACAGTTCTTGTGGAATTGGCAAAGTGATATTTGGAAGCCCATAGAGGGCTATGGTGAAAAAGGAAATATCCTCAGATGAAATCTGGAAAGAAGCTTTCTGAGAAACTGCTTAGTGTTCTGTTAATTCATCTCACAGAGTTACATGTGTATTTCGTGGATCTCTTTGCTAGCCTTATTTCTGTGGAATCTGAGAACAGATATTTCGGATCCCTTTGAAGAGTATAGGGCCAAAGGAAATATCCTCCGATAACAAAGAGAAAGAAGCTTTCTGAGAAACTTCTTTGTGTTCTGTGAAATCATCTCACAGAGTTACAGCTTTCCCCTCAAGAAGTCTTTCGCTAAGACAGTTCTTGTGGAATTGTCTTGTGGACAGTTCTTGTGGAATATTTGGAAGCCCATAGAGGGCTATGGTGAAAAAGGAAATATCCTCAGATGAAATCTGGAAAGAAGCTTTCTGAGAAACTGCTTAGTGTTCTGTTAATTCATCTCACAGAGTTACATGTGTGTTTCGTAGATCTCTTTGCTAGCCTTATTTCTGTGGAATCTCAGAACAGATATTTCGGATCCCTTTGAAAACTATAGGGCCAAAGGAAATATCCTCCGATAACAAACAGAAAGAAGCTTTCTGAGAAACTTCTTTGTGTTCTGTGAAATCATCTCACAGAGTTACAGCTTTCCCCTCAAGAAGCCTTTCGCTAAGACAGTTCTTGTGGAATTGGCAAAGTGATATTTGGAAGCCCATAGAGGGCTATGGTGAAAAAGGAAATATCCTCACAGGAAATCTGGAAAGAAGCTTTCTGAGAAACTGCTTAGTGTTCTGTTAATTCATCTCACAGAGTTACATGTGTATTTCGTGGATCTCTTTGCTAGCCTTATTTCTGTGGAATCTGAGAACAGATATTTCGGATCCCTTTGAAAACTATAGGGCCAAAGGAAATATCCTCCGATAACAAAGAGAAAGAAGCTTTCTGAGAAACTTCTTTGTGTTCTGTGAAATCATCTCACAGAGTTACAGCTTTCCCCTCAAGAAGCCTTTCGCTAAGACAGTTCTTGTGGAATTGGCAAAGTGATATTTGGAAGCCCATAGAGGGCTATGGTGAAAAAGGAAATATCCTCAGATGAAATCTGGAAAGAAGCTTTCTGAGAAACTGCTTAGTGTTCTGTTAATTCATCTCACAGAGTTACATGTGTATTTCGTGGATCTCTTTGCTAGCCTTATTTCTGTGGAATCTGAGAACAGATATTTCGGATCCCTTTGAAGAGTATAGGGCCAAAGGAAATATCCTCCCAAAACAAAGAGAAAGAAGCTTTCTGAGAAACTTCTTTGTGTTCTGTGAAATCATCTCACAGAGTTACAGCTTTCCGCTCAAGAAGCCTTTCGCTAAGACAGTTCTTGTGGAATTGGCAAAGTGATATTTGGAAGCCCATAGAGGGCTGTGGTGAAAAAGGAAATATCCTCAGATGAAATCTGGAAAGAAGCTTTCTGAGAAACTGCTTAGTGTTCTGTTAATTCATCTCACAGAGTTACATGTGTATTTCGTGGATCTCTTTGCTAGCCTTATTTCTGTGGAATCTGAGAACAGATATTTCCGATCCCTTTGAAGACTACAGGGCCAAAGGAAATATCCTCCCATAACAAAGAGAAAGAAGCTTTCTGAGAAACTTCTTTGTGTTCTGTGAAATCATCTCACAGAGTTACAGCTTTCCCCTCAAGAAGCCCCTCGCTAAGACAGTTCTTGTGGAATTGGCAAAGTGATATTTGGAAGCCCATATTGGGCTATGGTGAAAAAGGAAATATCCTCAGATGAAATCTGGAAAGAAGCTTTCTGAGAAACTGCTTAGTGTTCTGTTAATTCATCTCACAGATTTACATGTGTATTTCGTGGATCTCTTTGCTAGCCTTATTTCTGTGGAATCTGAGAACAGATATTTCCGAACCCTTTGAAGTCTATAGGGCCAAAGGAAATATCCTCCCATAACAAAGAGAAAGAAGCTTTCTGAGAAACTTCTTTGTGTTCTGTGAAATCATCTCACAGAGTTACAGCTTTCCCCTCAAGAAGCGTTTCGCTAAGACAGTTCTTGTGGAATTGGCAAAGTGATATTTGGAAGCCCATAGAGGGCTATGGTGAAAAAGGAAATATCCTCAGATGAAATCTGGAAAGAAGCTTTCTGGGAAACTGCTTAGTGTTCTGTTAATTCATCTCACAGAGTTACATGTGTATTTCGTGGATCTCCTTGCTAGCCTTATTTCTGTGGAGTCTGAGAACAGATATTTCGGATCCCATTGGAGACTATAGGGCCAAAGGAAATATCCTCCGATAACAAAGAGAAAGAAGCTTTCTGAGAAACTTCTTTGTGTTCTGTGAAATCATCTCACAGAGTTACAGCTTTCCCCTCAAGAAGCCTTTCGCTAAGACAGTTCTTGGGGAATTGGCAAAGTGATATTTGGAAGCCCATAGAGGGCTATGGTGAAAAAGGAAATATCCTCACAGGAAATCTGGAAAGAAGCTTTCTGAGAAACTGCTTAGTGTTCTGTTAATTCATCTCACAGAGTTACATGTGTATTTCGTGGATCTCTTTGCTAGCCTTATTTCTGTGGAATCTGAGAACAGATATTTCGGATCCCTTTGAAAACTATAGGGCCCAAGGAAATATCCTCCGATAACAAAGAGAAAGAAGCTTTCTGAGAAACTTCTTTGTGTTCTGTGAAATCATCTCACAGAGTTACAGCTTTCCCCTCAAGAAGCCCCTCGCTAAGACAGTTCTTGTGGAATTGGCAAAGTGATATTTGGAAGCCCATAGAGGGCTATGGTGAAAAAGGAAATATCCTCAGATGAAATCTGGAAAGAAGCTTTCTGAGAAACTGCTTAGTGTTCAGTTAATTCATCTCACAGAGTTACATGTGTATTTCGTGGATCTCTTTGCTAGCCTTATTTCTGTGGAATCTGAGAACAGATATTTCGGATCGCTCTGAAGACTATAGGGCCAAAGGAAATATCCTCCCATAACAAACAGAAAGAAGCTTTCTGAGAAACTTCTTTGTTTTCTGTGAAATCATCTCACAGAGTTACAGCTTTCCCCTCAAGAAGCCTTTAGCTAAGACAGTTCTTGTGGAATTGGCAAAGTGATATTTGGAAGCCCATAGAGGGCTATGGTGAAAAAGGAAATATCCTCAGATGAAATCTGTAAGAAGCTTTCTGAGAAACTGCTTAGTGTTCTGTTAATTCATCTCACAGAGTTACATGTGTTTTTCGTGGATCTCCTTGTTAGCCTTATTTCTGTGGAGTCTGAGAACAGATATTTCGGATCTCTTTGGATACTATAGGGCCAAAGGAAATATCCTCCGATAACAACGAGAAAGAAGCTTTCTGAGAAACTTCTTTGTGTTCTGTGAAATCATCTCACAGAGTTACAGCTTTCCCCTCAAGAAGCCTTTCGCTAAGACAGTTCTTGTGGAATTGGCAAAGTGATATTTGGAAGCCCATAGAGGGCTATGGTGAAAAAGGAAATATCCTCAGATGAAATCTGGAAAGAAGCTTTCTGAGAAACTGCTTAGTGTTCTGTTAATTCATCTCACAGAGTTACATGTGTGTTTCCTGGCTCTCTTTGCTAGCCTTATTTCTGTGGAATCTGAGAACAGATATTTCGGATCCCTTTGAAAACTATAGGGTCAAAGGAAATATCCTCAGATAACAAACAGAAAGAAGCTTTCTGAGAAACTTCTTTGTGTTCTGTGAAATCATCTCACAGAGTTACAGCTTTCCCCTCAAGAAGCCTTTCGCTAAGACAGTTCTTGTGGAATTGGCAAAGTGATATTTGGAAGCCCATAGAGGGCTATGGTGAAAAAGGAAATATCCTCAGATGAAATCTGGAAAGAAGCTTTCTGAGAAACTGCTAAGTGTTCTGTTAATTCATCTCACAGAGTTACATGTGTATTTCGTGGATCTCTTTGCTAGCCTTATTTCTGTGGAATCTGAGAACAGATATTTCCGATCCCTTTGAAGACTATAGGGCCAAATGAAATATCCTCCCATAACAAAGAGAAAGAAGCTTTCTGAGAAACTTCTTTGTGTTCTGTGAAATCATCTCACAGAGTTACAGCTTTCCCCTCAAGAAGCCTTTCGCTAAGACAGTTCTTGTGGAATTGGCAAAGTGATATTTGGAAGCCCATAGAGGGCTATGGTGAAAAAGGAAATATCCTCAGATGAAATCTGGAAAGAATCTTTCTGAGAAACTGCTTAGTGTTCTGTTAATTCATCTCACAGAGTTACATGTGTGTTTCGTGGATCTCTTTGCTAGCCTTATTTCTGTGGAATCTGAGAACAGATATTTCGGATCTCTTTGAAAACTATAGGGCCAAAGGAAATATCCTCCGATAACAAAGAGAAAGAAGCTTTCTGAGAAACTTCTTTGTGTTCTGTGAAATCATCTCACAGAGTTACAGCTTTCCCCTCAAGAAGCCTTTCGCTAAGACAGTTCTTGTGGAATTGGCAAAGTGATATTTGGAAGCCCATATAGGGCTATGGTGAAAACGGAAATATCCTCAGATGAAATCTGGAAAGAAGCTTTCTGAGAAACTGCTTAGTGTTCTGTTAATTCATCTCACAGTGTTACATGTGTGTTTCGTGGATCTCTTTGCTAGCCTTATTTCTGTGGAATCTCAGAACAGATATTTCGGATCCCTTTGAAAACTATAGGGCCAAAGGAAATATCCTCCGATAACAAACAGAAAGAAGCTTTCTGAGAAACTTCTTTGTGTTCTGTGAAATCATCTCACAGAGTTACAGCTTTCCCCTCAAGAAGCCTTTCGCTAAGACAGTTCTTGTGGAATTGGCAAAGTGATATTTGGAAGCCCATAGAGGGCTATGGTGAAAAAGGAAATATCCTCACAGGAAATCTGGAAAGAAGCTTTCTGAGAAACTGCTTAGTGTTCTGTTAATTCATCTCACAGAGTTACATGTGTATTTCGTGGATCTCTTTGCTAGCCTTATTTCTGTGGAATCTGAGAACAGATATTTCGGATCCCTTTGAAAACTATAGGGCCAAAGGAAATATCCTCCGATAACAAAGAGAAAGAAGCTTTCTGAGAAACTTCTTTGTGTTCTGTGAAATCATCTCACAGAGTTACAGCTTTCCCCTCAAGAAGCCTTTCGCTAAGACAGTTCTTGTGGAATTGGCAAAGTGATATTTGGAAGCCCATAGAGGGCTATGGTGAAAAAGGAAATATCCTCAGATGAAATCTGGAAAGAAGCTTTCTGAGAAACTGCTTAGTGTTCTGTTAATTCATCTCACAGAGTTACATGTGTATTTCGTGGATCTCTTTGCTAGCCTTATTTCTGTGGAATCTGAGAACAGATATTTCGGATCCCTTTGAAGAGTATAGGACCAAAGGAAATATCCTCCCAAAACAAAGAGAAAGAAGCTTTCTGAGAAACTTCTTTGTGTTCTGTGAAATCATCTCACAGAGTTACAGCTTTCCGCTCCAGAAGCCTTTCGCTAAGACAGTTCTTGTGGAATTGGCAAAGTGATATTTGGAAGCCCATAGAGGGCTGTGGTGAAAAAGGAAATATCCTCAGATGAAATCTGGAAAGAAGCTTTCTGAGAAACTGCTTAGTGTTCTGTTAATTCATCTCACAGAGTTACATGTGTATTTCGTTGATCTCTTTGCTAGCCTTATTTCTGTGGAATCTGAGAACAGATATTTCCGATCCCTTTGAAGACTATAGGGCCAAAGGAAATATCCTCCCATAACAAAGACAAAGAAGCTTTCTGAGAAACTTCTTTGTGTTCTGTGAAATCATCTCACAGAGTTACAGCTTTCCCCTCAAGAAGCCTTTCGCTAAGACAGTTCTTGTGGAATTGGCAAAGTGATATTTGGAAGCCCATAGAGGGCTATGGTGAAAAAGGAAATATCCTCAGATGAAATCTGGAAAGAATCTTTCTGAGAAACTGCTTAGTGTTCTGTTAATTCATCTCACAGAGTTACATGTGTATTTCGTGGATCTCCTTGCTAGCCTTATTTCTCTGGAGTCTGAGAACAGATATTTCAGATCCCATTGGAGACTATAGGGCCAAAGGAAATATCCTCCCATAACAAACAGAAAGAAGCTTTCGGAGAAACTTCTTTGTGTTCTGTGAAATCATCTCACAGAGTTACAGCTTTCCCCTCAAGAAGCCTTTCGCTAAGACAGTTCTTATGGAATTGGCAAAGTGATATTTGGAAGCCCTTAGAGGGCTATGGTGAAAACGGAAATATCCTCACAGGAAATCTGGAAAGAAGCTTTCTGAGAAACTGCTTAGTGTTGTGTTAATTCATCTCACAGAGTTACATGTGTATTTCGTGGATCTCTTTGCTAGCCTTATTTCTGTGGAATCTGAGAACAGATATTTCGGATCCCTTTGAAAACTATAGGGCCAAAGGAAATATCCTCCGATAACAAAGGAAAGAAGCTTTCTGAGAAACTTCTTTGTGTTCTGTGAAATCATCTCACAGAGTTACAGCTTTCCGCTCAGGAAGCCTTTCGCTAAGACAGTTCTTGTGGAATTGGCAAAGTGATATTTGGAAGCCCATAGAGGGCTATGGTGAAAAAGGAAATATCCTCACAGGAAATCTGGAAAGAAGCTTTCTGAGAAACTGCTTAGTGTTCTGTTAATTCATCTCACAGAGTTACATGTGTATTTCGTGGATCTCTTTGCTAGCCTTATTTCTGTGGAATCTGAGAACAGATATTTCGGATCGCTCTGAAGACTATAGGGTCAAAGGAATTATCCTCCCATAACAAACAGAAAGAAGCTTTCTGAGAAACTTCTTTGTGTTCTGTGAAATCATCTCACAGAGTTACAGCTTTCCCCTCAAGAAGCCTTTCGCTAAGACAGTTCTTGTGGAATTGGCAAAGTGATATTTGGAATCCCATAGAGGGCTATGGTGAAAAAGGAAATATCCTCAGATGAAATCTGTAAGAAGCTTTCTGAGAGACTGCTTAGTGTTCTGTTAATTCATCTCACGGAGCTACATGTGTATTTCGTGGATCTCCTTGCTAGCCTTATTTCTGTGGAGTCTGAGAACAGATATTTCGGATCCCATTGGAGACTATAGGGCCAAAGGAAATATCCTCCGATAACAAAGAGAAAGAAGCTTTCTGAGAAACTTCTTTGTGTTCTGTGAAATCATCTCACAGAGTTACAGCTTTCCGCGCAGGAAGCCTTTCTCTAAGACAGTTCTTGTGGAATTGGCAAAGTGATATTTGGAAGCCCATAGAGGGCTATGGTGAAAAAGGAAATATCCTCAGATGAAATCTGGAAAGAAGCTTTCTGAGAAACTGCTTAGTGTTCTGTTAATTCATCTCACAGAGTTACATGTGTATTTCGTGGATCTCTTTGCTAGCCTTATTTCTGGGGAATCTGAGAACAGATATTTCGGATCGCTCTGAAGACTATAGGGCCAAAGGAAATATCCTCCCATAACAAAGAGAAAGAAGCTTTCTGAGAAACTTCTTTGTGTTCTGTGAAATCATCTCACAGAGTTACAGCTTTCCCCTCAAGAAGCCTTTCGCTAAGACAGTTCTTGTGGAATTGGCAAAGTGATATTTGGAAGCCCATAGAGGGCTATGGTGAAAAAGGAAATATCCTCAGATGAAATCTGGAAAGAAGCTTTCTGAGAAACTGCTTAGTGTTCTGTTAATTCATCTCACAGAGTTACATGTGTATTTCGTGGATCTCCTTGCTAGCCTTATTTCTGTGGAGTCTGAGAACAGATATTTCGGATCCCATTGGAGACTATAGGGCCTAAGGAAATATCCTCCGATAACAAAGAGAAAGAAGCTTTCTGAGAAACTTCTTTGTGTTCTGTGAAATCATCTCACAGAGTTACAGCTTTCCCCTCAAGAAGCCTTTCGCTAAGACAGTTCTTGTGGAATTGGCAAAGTGATATTTGGAAGCCCATAGAGGGCTATGGTGAAAAAGGAAATATCCTCACAGGAAATCTGGAAAGAAGCTTTCTGAGAAACTGCTTAGTGTTCTGTTAATTCATCTCACAGAGTTACATGTGTATTTCGTGGATCTCTTTGCTAGCCTTATTTCTGTGGAATCTGAGAACAGATATTTCGGATCCCTTTGAAAACTATAGGGCCAAAGGAAATATCCTCCGAAAACAAAGAGAAAGAAGCTTTCTGAGAAATTTCTTTGTGTTCTGTGAAATCATCTCACAGAGTTACAGCTTTCTGCTCAGGAAGCCTTTCGCTAAGACAGTTCTTGTGGAATTGGCAAAGTGATATTTGGAAGCCCATAGAGGGCTATGGTGAAAAAGGAAATATCCTCAGATGAAATCTGGAAAGAAGCTTTCTGAGAAACTGCTTAGTGTTCTGTTAATTCATCTCACAGAGTTACATGTGTATTTCGTGGATCTCTTTGCTAGCCTTATTTCTGTGGAATCTGAGAACAGATATTTCGGATCGCTCGGAAGACTATAGGGCCAAAGGAAATATCCTCCCATAACCAACAGAAAGAAGCTTTCTGAGAAACTTCTTCGTTTTCTGTGAAATCATCTCACAGAGTTACAGCTTTCCCCTCAAGAAGCCTTTCGCTAAGACAGTTCTTGTGGAATTGGCAAAGTGATATTTGGAAGCTCATAGAGGGCTATGGTGAAAAAGGAAATATCCTCAGATGAAATCTGGAAAGAAGCTTTCTGAGAAACTGCTTAGTGTTCTGTTAATTCATCTCACAGAGTTACATGTGTATTTCGTGGATCACTTTGCTAGCCTTATTTCTGTGGAATCTGAGAACAGATATTTCGGATCCCTTTGAAGAGTATAGGGCCAAAGGAAATATCCTCCCATAACAAAGAGAAAGAAGCTTTCTGAGAAACTTCTTTGTGTTCTGTGAAATCATCTCACAGAGTTACAGCTTTCCGCTCAAGAAGCCTTTCGCTAAGACAGTTCTTGTGGAATTGGCAAAGTGATATTTGGAAGCCCATAGAGGGCTGTGGTCAAAAAGGAAATATCCTCAGATGAAATCTGGAAAGAAGCTTTCTGAGAAACTGCTTAGTGTTCTGTTAATTCATCTCACAGAGTTACATGTGTATTTCGTGGATCTCTTTGCTAGCCTTATTTCTGTGGAATCTGAGAACAGATATTTCCGATCCCTTTGAAGACTATAGGGCCAAAGGAAATATCCTCCCATAACAAGGAGAAAGAAGCTTTCTGAGAAACTTCTTTGTGTTCTGTGAAATCATCTCACAGAGTTACAGCTTTCCCCTCAAGAAGCCTTTCGCTAAGACAGTTCTTGTGGAATTGGCAAAGTGATATTTGGAAGCCCATAGAGGGCTATGGTGAAAAAGGAAATATCCTCAGATGAAATCTGGAAAGAAGCTTTCTGAGAAACTGCTTAGTGTTCTGTTAATTCATCTCACAGAGTTACATGTGTATTTCGTGGATCTCCTTGCTAGCCTTATTTCTGTGGAGTCTGAGAACAGATATTTCGGATCCCATTGGAGACTATAGGGCTAATGGAAATATCCTCCGATAACAAAGAGAAAGAAGCTTTCTGAGAAACTTCTTTGTGTTCTGTGAAATCATCTCACAGAGTTACAGCTTTCCCCTCAAGAAGCCTTTCGCTAAGACAGTTCTTGTGGAATTGGCAAAGTGATATTTGGAAGCCCATAGAGGGCTATGGTGAAAAAGGAAATATCCTCAGATGAAATCTGGAAAGAAGCCTTCTGAGAAACTGCTTAGTGTTCTGTTAATTCATCTCACAGAGTTACATGTGTATTTCGTCAATCTCTGCTAGCCTTATTTCTGTGGAATCTGAGAACAGATATTTCGGATCCCTTTGAAAACTATAGGGCCAAAGGAAATATCCTCCGATAACAAAGAGAAAGAAGCTTTCTGAGAAACTTCTTTGTGTTCTGTGAAATCATCTCACAGAGTTACAGCTTTCCCTTCAAGAAGCCTTTCGCTAAGACAGTTCTTGTGGAATTGGCAAAGTGATATTTGGAAGCCCATAGAGGGCTATGGTGAAAAAGGAAATATCCTCAGATAAAATCTGGAAAGAAGCTTTCTGAGAAACTGCTCAGTGTTCTGTTAATTCATCTCACAGAGTTACATGTGTATTTCGTGTATCTCTTTGCTAGCCTTATTTCTGTGGAATCTGACAACAGATATTTCGGATCCCTTTGAAAACGAAAGGGCCAAAGGAAATATCCTCCGATAACAAAGAGAAAGAAGCTTTCTGAGAAACTTCTTTGTGTTCTGTGAAATCATCTCACAGAGTTACAGCTTTCCGCTCAGGAAGCCTTTCGCTAAGACAGTTCTTGTGGAATTGGCAAAGTGATATTTGGAAGCCCATAGAGGGCTATGGTGAAAAAGGAAATATCCTCAGATGAAATCTTGAAAGAATCTTTCTGAGAAACTGCTTAGTGTTCTGTTAATTCATCTCACAGAGTTACATGTGTATTTCGTGGATCTCTTTGCTAGCCTTATTTCTGTGGAATCTGAGAACAGATATTTCGGATCGCTCTGAAGACTATAGGGCCAAAGGAAATATCCTCCCATAACAAACAGAAAGAAGCTTTCTGAGAAACTTCTTTGTGTTCTGTGAAATCATCTCACAGAGTTACAGCTTTCCCCTCAAGAAGCCTTTCGCTAAGACAGTTCTTGTGGAATTGGCAAAGTGATATTTGGAAGCCCATAGAGGGCTATGGTGAAAAAGGAAATATCCTCAGATGAAATCTGGACAGAAGCTTTCTGAGAAACTGCTTAGTGTTCTGTTAATTCATCTCACAGAGTTACATGTGTATTTCGTGGATCTCTTTGCTAGCCTTATTTCTGTGGAATCTGAGAACAGATATTTCGGATCCCTTTGAAAACTATAGGGCCAAAGGAAGTATCCTCCGATAACAAAGAGAAAGAAGCTTTCTGAGAAACTTCTTTGTGTTCTGGGAAATCATCTCACAGAGTTACAGCTTTCCCCTCAAGAAGCCTTTCACTAAGACAGTTCTTGTGTAATTGGCAAAGTGATATTTGGAATCCCATAGAGGGCTATCGTGAAAAAGGAAATATCCTCACAGGAAATCTGGAAAGAAGCTTTCTGACAAAATGCTTAGTGTTCTGTTAATTCATCTCACAGAGTTACATGTGTATTTCGTGGATCTCCTTGCTAGCCTTATTTCTGTGGAGTCTGAGAACAGATATTTCGGATCCCATTGGAGACTATAGTTCAAAAGGAAATATCCTCCGATAACAAACAGAAAGAAGCTTTCTGAGAAACTTCTTTGTGTTCTGTGAAATCATCTCACAGAGTTACAGCTTTCCCCTCAAGAAGCCTTTCGCTAAGACAGTTCTTGTGGAATTGGCAAAGTGATATTTGGAAGCCCATAGAGGGCTATGGTGAAAAAGGAAATATCCTCAGATGAAATCTGGAAAGAAGCTTACTGAGAAACTGCTTAGTGTTCTGTTAATTCATCTCACAGAGTTACATGTGTATTTCGTGGATCTCTTTGCTAGCCTTATTTCTCTGGAATCTGAGAACAGATATTTCCGATCCCTTTGAAGACTATAGGGCCAAAGGAAATATCCTCCCATAACAAAGAGAAAGAAGCTTTCTGAGAAACTTCTTTGTGTTCTGTGAAATCATCTCACAGAGTTACAGCTTTACCCTCAAGAAGCCTTTCGCTAAGACAGTTCTTGTGGAATTGGCAAAGTGATATTTGGAAGCCCATAGAGGGCTATGGTGAAAAAGGAAATATCCTCAGATGAAATCTGGAAAGAAGCTTTCTGAGAAACTGCTTAGTGTTCTGTTAATTCATCTCACAGAGTTACATGTGTATTTCGTGGATCTCTTTGCTAGCCTTATTTCTGTGGAATCTGAGAACAGATATTTCGGATCCCTTTGAAAACTATAGGGCCAAAGGAAGTATTCTCCGATAACAAAGAGAAAGAAGCTTTCTGAGAAACTTCTTTGTGTTCTGTGAAATCATCTCACAGAGTTACAGCTTTCCCCTCAAGAAGCCTTTCACTAAGACAGTTCTTGTGGAATTGGCAAAGTGATATTTGGAATCCCATAGAGGGCTAAGGTGAAAAAGGAAATATCCTCACAGGAAATCTGGAAAGAAGCTTTATGAGAAACTGCTTAGTGTTCTGTTAATTCATCTCACAGAGTTACATGTGTATTTCGTGGATCTCCTTGCTAGCCTTATTTCTGTGGAGTCTGAGAACAGATATTTCGGATCCCAATGGAGACTATAGGGCCAAAGGAAATATCCTCCGATAACAAACAGAAAGAAGCTTTCTGAGAAACTTCTTTGTGTTCTGTGAAATCATCTCACAGAGTTACAGCTTTCCCCTCAAGTAGCCTTTCGCTAAGACAGTTCTTGTGGAATTGGCAAAGTGATATTTGGAAGCCCATAGAGGGCTATGGTGAAAAAGGAAATATCCTCAGATGAAATCTGGAAAGAAGCTTTCTGAGAAACTGCTTAGTGTTCTGTTAATTCATCTCACAGAGTTACATGTGTATTTCGTGGATCTCTTTGCTACCCTTATTTCTGTGGAATCTGAGAACAGATATTTCCGATCCCTTTGAAGACTATAGGGCCAAAGGAAATATCCTCCCATAACAAAGAGAAAGAAGCTTTCTGAGAAACTTCTTTGTGTTCTGTGAAATCATCTCACAGAGTTACAGCTTTCCCCTCAAGAAGCCTTTCGCTAAGACAGTTCTTGTGGAATTGGCAAAGTGATATTTGGAAGCCCATAGAGGGCTATGGTGAAAAAGGAAATATCCTCAGATGAAATCTGGAAAGAAGCTTTCTGAGAAACTGCTTAGTGTTCTGTTAATTCATCTCACAGAGTTACATGTGTATTTCGTGGATCTCCTTGCTAGCCTTATTTCTGTGGAGTCTGAGAACAGATATTTCGGATCCCATTGGAGACTATAGGGCCTAAGGAAATATCCTCCGATAACAAAGAGAAAGAAGCTTTCTGAGAAACTTCTTTGTGTTCTGTGAAATCATCTCACAGAGTTACAGCTTTCCCCTCAAGAAGCCTTTCGCTAAGACAGTTCTTGTGGAATTGGCAAAGTGATATTTGGAAGCCCATAGAGGGCTATGGTGAAAAAGGAAATATCCTCACAGGAAATCTGGAAAGAAGCTTTCTGAGAAACTGCTTAGTGTTCTGTTAATTCATCTCACAGAGTTACATGTGTATTTCGTGGATCTCTTTGCTAGCCTTATTTCTGTGGAATCTGAGAACAGATATTTCGGATCCCTTTGAAAACTATAGGGCCAAAGGAAATATCCTCCGATAACAAAGAGAAAGAAGCTTTCTGAGAAATTTCTTTGTGTTCTGTGAAATCATCTCACAGAGTTACAGCTTTCTGCTCAGGAAGCCTTTCGCTAAGACAGTTCTTGTGGAATTGGCAAAGTGATATTTGGAAGCCCATAGAGGGCTATGGTGAAAAAGGAAATATCCTCAGATGAAATCTGGAAAGAAGCTTTCTGAGAAACTGCTTAGTGTTCTGTTAATTCATCTCACAGAGTTACATGTGTATTTCGTGGATCTCTTTGCTAGCCTTATTTCTGTGGAATCTGAGAACAGATATTTCGGATCGCTCGGAAGACTATAGGGCCAAAGGAAATATCCTCCCATAACCAACAGAAAGAAGCTTTCTGAGAAACTTCTTCGTTTTCTGTGAAATCATCTCACAGAGTTACAGCTTTCCCCTCAAGAAGCCTTTCGCTAAGACAGTTCTTGTGGAATTGGCAAAGTGATATTTGGAAGCTCATAGAGGGCTATGGTGAAAAAGGAAATATCCTCAGATGAAATCTGGAAAGAAGCTTTCTGAGAAACTGCTTAGTGTTCTGTTAATTCATCTCACAGAGTTACATGTGTATTTCGTGGATCTCTTTGCTAGCCTTATTTCTGTGGAATCTGAGAACAGATATTTCGGATCCCTTTGAAGAGTATAGGGCCAAAGGAAATATCCTCCCATAACAAAGAGAAAGAAGCTTTCTGAGAAACTTCTTTGTGTTCTGTGAAATCATCTCACAGAGTTACAGCTTTCCGCTCAAGAAGCCTTTCGCTAAGACAGTTCTTGTGGAATTGGCAAAGTGATATTTGGAAGCCCATAGAGGGCTGTGGTGAAAAAGGAAATATCCTCAGATGAAATCTGGAAAGAAGCTTTCTGAGAAACTGCTTAGTGTTCTGTTAATTCATCTCACAGAGTTACATGTGTATTTCGTGGATCTCTTTGCTAGCCTTATTTCTGTGGAATCTGAGAACAGATATTTCCGATCCCTTTGAAGACTATAGGGCCAAAGGAAATATCCTCCCATAACAAGGAGAAAGAAGCTTTCTGAGAAACTTCTTTGTGTTCTGTGAAATCATCTCACAGAGTTACAGCTTTCCCCTCAAGAAGCCTTTCGCTAAGACAGTTCTTGTGGAATTGGCAAAGTGATATTTGGAAGCCCATAGAGGGCTATGGTGAAAAAGGAAATATCCTCAGATGAAATCTGGAAAGAAGCCTTCTGAGAAACTGCTTAGTGTTCTGTTAATTCATCTCACAGAGTTACATGTGTATTTCGTCAATCTCTGCTAGCCTTATTTCTGTGGAATCTGAGAACAGATATTTCGGATCCCTTTGAAAACTATAGGGCCAAAGGAAATATCCTCCGATAACAAAGAGAAAGAAGCTTTCTGAGAAACTTCTTTCTGTTCTGTGAAATCATCTCACAGAGTTACAGCTTTCCCTTCAAGAAGCCTTTCGCTAAGACAGTTCTTGTGGAATTGGCAAAGTGATATTTGGAAGCCCATAGAGGGCTATGGTGAAAAAGGAAATATCCTCAGATAAAATCTGGAAAGAAGCTTTCTGAGAAACTGCTCAGTGTTCTGTTAATTCATCTCACAGAGTTACATGTGTATTTCGTGGATCTCTTTGCTAGCCTTATTTCTGTGGAATCTGAGAACAGATATTTCGGATCCCTTTGAAAACTATAGGGCCAAAGGAAGTATCCTCCGATAACAAAGAGAAAGAAGCTTTCTGAGAAACTTCTTTGTGTTCTGTGAAATCATCTCACAGAGTTACAGCTTTCCGCTCAGGAAGCCTTTCGCTAAGACAGTTCTTGTGGAATTGGCAAAGTGATATTTGGAAGCCCATAGAGGGCTGTGGTGAAAAAGGAAATATCCTCAGATGAAATCTGGAAAGAAGCTTTCTGAGAAACTGCTTAGTGTTCTGTTAATTCATCTCACAGAGTTACATGTGTATTTCGTGGATCTCTTTGCTAGCCTTATTTCTGTGGAATCTGAGAACAGATATTTCGGATCCCTTTGAAAACTATAGGGCCAAAGGAAATATCCTCCGATAACAAAGAGAAAGAAGCTTTCTGAGAAACTTCTTTGTGTTCTGTGAAATCATCTCACAGAGTTACAGCTTTCCGCTCAAGAAGCCTTTCGCTAAGACAGTTCTTGTGGAATTGGCAAAGTGATATTTGGAAGCCCATAGAGGGCTATGGTGAAAAAGGAAATATCCTCAGATGAAATCTGGAAAGAAGCTTTCTGAGAAACTGCTTAGTGTTCTGTTAATTCATCTCACAGAGTTACATGTGTATTTCGTGGATCTCTTTGCTAGCCTTATTTCTGTGGAATCTGAGAACAGATATTTCGGATCGCTCTGAAGACTATAGGGCCAAAGGAAATATCCTCCCATAACAAACAGAAAGAAGCTTTCTGAGAAACTTCTTCGTTTTCTGTGAAATCATCTCACAGAGTTACAGCTTTCCCCTCAAGAAGCCTTTCGCTAAGACAGTTCTTGTGGAATTGGCAAAGTGATATTTGGAAGCCCATAGAGGGCTATGGTGAAAAAGGAAATATCCTCAGATGAAATCTGGAAAGAAGATTTCTGAGAAACTGCTTAGTGTTCTGTTAATTCATCTCACAGAGTTACATGTGTATTTCGTGGATCTCTTTGCTAGCCTTATTTCTGTGGAATCTCAGAACAGATATTTCGGATCCCTTTGAAGAGTATAGGGCCAAAGGAAATATCCTCCCATAACAAACAGAAAGAAGCTTTCTGAGAAACTTCTTTGTGTTCTGTGAAATCATCTCACAGAGTTACAGCTTTCCCCTCCAGAAGCCTTTTGCTAAGACAGTTCTTGTGGAATTGGCAAAGTGATATTTGGAAGCCCATAGAGGGCTATGGTGAAAAAGGAAATATCCTCACAGGAAATCTGGAAAGAAGCTTTCTGAGAAACTGCTTAGTGTTCTGTTAATTCATCTCACAGAGTTACATGTGTATTTCGTGGATCTCTTTGCTAGCCTTATTTCTGTGGAATCTGAGAACAGATATTTCGGATCCCTTTGAAAACTATAGGGCCAAAGGAAATATCCTCCGATAACAAAGAGAAAGAAGCTTTCTGAGAAACTTCTTTGTGTTCTGTGAAATCATCTCACAGAGTTACAGCTTTCCGCTCAGGAAGCCTTTCGCTAAGACAGTTCTTGTGGAATTGGCAAAGTGATATTTGGAAGCCCATAGAGGGCTATGGTGAAAAAGGAAATATCCTCAGATGAAATCTGGAAAGAAGCTTTCTGAGAAACTGCTTAGTGTTCTGTTAATTCATCTCACAGAGTTACATGTGTATTTCGTGGATCTCTTTGCTAGCCTTATTTCTATGGAATCTGAGAACAGATATTTCGGATCGCTCTGAAGATTATAGGGCCAAAGGAAATATCCTCCCATAACAAACAGAAAGAAGCTTTCTGAGAAACTTCTTTGTGTTCTGTGAAATCATCTCACAGAGTTACAGCTTTCCCTTCAAGAAGCCTTTCGCTAAGACACTTCTTGTGGAATTGGCAAAGTGATATTTGGAAGCCCATAGAGGGCTATGTTGAAAAAGGAAATATCCTCACAGGAAATCTGGAAAGAAGCTTTCTGAGAAACTGCTTAGTGTTCTGTTAATTCATCTCACAGAGTTACATGTGTATTTCGTGGATCTCTTTGCTAGCCTTATTTCTGTGGAATCTGAGAACAGATATTTCGGATCGCTCGGAAGACTATAGGGCCAAAGGAAATATCCTCCCATAACAAGGAGAAAGAAGCTTTCTGAGAAACTTCTTTGTGTTCTGTGAAATCATCTCACAGAGTTACAGCTTTCCCCTCAAGAAGCCTTTCGCTAAGACAGTTCTTGTGGAATTGGCAAAGTGATATTTGGAAGCTCATAGAGGGCTATGGTGAAAAAGGAAATATCCTCAGATGAAATCTGGAAAGAAGCTGTCTGAGAAACTGCTTAGTGTTCTGTTAATTCATCTCACAGAGTTACATGTGTATTTCGTGGATCTCTTTACTAGCCTTATTTCTGTGGAATCTGAGAACAGATATTTCGGATCCCTTTGAAGAGTATAGGGCCAAAGGAAATATCCTCCCATAACAAAGAGAAAGAAGCTTTCTGAGAAACTTCTTTGTGTTCTGTGAAATCATCTCACAGAGTTACAGCTTTCCGCTCAAGAAGCCTTTCGCTAAGACAGTTCTTGTGGAATTGGCAAAGTGATATTTGGAAGCCCATAGAGGGCTGTGGTGAAAAAGGAAATATCCTCAGATGAAATCTGGAAAGAAGCTTTCTGAGAAACTGCTTAGTGTTCTGTTAATTCATCTCACAGAGTTACATGTGTATTTCGTGGATCTCTTTGCTAGCCTTATTTCTGTGGAATCTGAGAACAGATATTTCCGATCCCTATGAAGACTATAGGGCCAAAGGAAATATCCTCCCATAACAAGGAGAAAGAAGCTTTCTGAGAAACTTCTTTGTGTTCTGTGAAATCATCTCACAGAGTTACAGCTTTCCCCTCAAGAAGCCTTTCGCTAAGACAGTTCTTGTGGAATTGGCAAAGTGATATTTGGAAGCCCATAGAGGGCTATGGTGAAAAAGGAAATATCCTCAGATGAAATCTGGAAAGAAGCTTTCTGAGAAACTGCTTAGTGTTCTGTTAATTCATCTCACAGAGTTACATGTGTATTTCGTGGATCTCCTTGCTAGCCTTATTTCTGTGGAGTCTGAGAACAGATATTTCGGATCCCATTGGAGACTATAGGGCCAATGGAAATATCCTCCGATAACAAAGAGAAAGAAGCTTTCTGAGAAACTTCTTTGTGTTCTGTGAAATCATCTCACAGAGTTACAGCTTTCCCCTCAAGAAGCCTTTCGCTAAGACAGTTCTTGTGGAATTGGCAAAGTGATATTTGGAAGCCCATAGAGGGCTATGGTGAAAAAGGAAATATCCTCAGATGAAATCTGGAAAGAAGCCTTCTGAGAAACTGCTTAGTGTTCTGTTAATTCATCTCACAGAGTTACATGTGTATTTCGTCAATCTCTGCTAGCCTTATTTCTGTGGAATCTGAGAACAGATATTTCGGATCCCTTTGAAAACTATAGGGCCAAAGGAAATATCCTCCGATAACAAAGAGAAAGAAGCTTTCTGAGAAACTTCTTTGTGTTCTGTGAAATCATCTCACAGAGTTACAGCTTTCCCTTCAAGAAGCCTTTCGCTAAGACAGTTCTTGTGGAATTGGCAAAGTGATATTTGGAAGCCCATAGAGGGCTATGGTGAAAAAGGAAATATCCTCAGATAAAATCTGGAAAGAAGCTTTCTGAGAAACTGCTCAGTGTTCTGTTAATTCATCTCACAGAGTTACATGTGTATTTCGTGTATCTCTTTGCTAGCCTTATTTCTGTGGAATCTGACAACAGATATTTCGGATCCCTTTGAAAACGAAAGGGCCAAAGGAAATATCCTCCGATAACAAAGAGAAAGAAGCTTTCTGAGAAACTTCTTTGTGTTCTGTGAAATCATCTCACAGAGTTACAGCTTTCCGCTCAGGAAGCCTTTCGCTAAGACAGTTCTTGTGGAATTGGCAAAGTGATATTTGGAAGCCCATAGAGGGCTATGGTGAAAAAGGAAATATCCTCAGATGAAATCTTGAAAGAATCTTTCTGAGAAACTGCTTAGTGTTCTGTTAATTCATCTCACAGAGTTACATGTGTATTTCGTGGATCTCTTTGCTAGCCTTATTTCTGTGGAATCTGAGAACAGATATTTCGGATCGCTCTGAAGACTATAGGGCCAAAGGAAATATCCTCCCATAACAAACAGAAAGAAGCTTTCTGAGAAACTTCTTTGTGTTCTGTGAAATCATCTCACAGAGTTACAGCTTTCCCCTCAAGAAGCCTTTCGCTAAGACAGTTCTTGTGGAATTGGCAAAGTGATATTTGGAAGCCCATAGAGGGCTATGGTGAAAAAGGAAATATCCTCAGATGAAATCTGGACAGAAGCTTTCTGAGAAACTGCTTAGTGTTCTGTTAATTCATCTCACAGAGTTACATGTGTATTTCGTGGATCTCTTTGCTAGCCTTATTTCTGTGGAATCTGAGAACAGATATTTCGGATCCCTTTGAAAACTATAGGGCCAAAGGAAGTATCCTCCGATAACAAAGAGAAAGAAGCTTTCTGAGAAACTTCTTTGTGTTCTGTGAAATCATCTCACAGAGTTACAGCTTTCCCCTCAAGAAGCCTTTCACTAAGACAGTTCTTGTGGAATTGGCAAAGTGATATTTGGAATCCCATAGAGGGCTATGGTGAAAAAGGAAATATCCTCACAGGAAATCTGGAAAGAAGCTTTCTGACAAAATGCTTAGTGTTCTGTTAATTCATCTCACAGAGTTACATGTGTATTTCGTGGATCTCCTTGCTAGCCTTATTTCTGTGGAGTCTGAGAACAGATATTTCGGATCCCATTGGAGACTATAGTTCAAAAGGAAATATCCTCTGATAACAAACAGAAAGAAGCTTTCTGAGAAACTTCTTTGTGTTCTGTGAAATCATCTCACAGAGTTACAGCTTTCCCCTCAAGAAGCCTTTCGCTAAGACAGTTCTTGTGGAATTGGCAAAGTGATATTTGGAAGCCCATAGAGGGCTATGGTGAAAAAGGAAATATCCTCAGATGAAATCTGGAAAGAAGCTTACTGAGAAACTGCTTAGTGTTCTGTTAATTCATCTCACAGAGTTACATGTGTATTTCGTGGATCTCTTTGCTAGCCTTATTTCTCTGGAATCTGAGAACAGATATTTCCGATCCCTTTGAAGACTATAGGGCCAAAGGAAATATCCTCCCATAACAAAGAGAAAGAAGCTTTCTGAGAAACTTCTTTGTGTTCTGTGAAATCATCTCACAGAGTTACAGCTTTACCCTCAAGAAGCCTTTCGCTAAGACAGTTCTTGTGGAATTGGCAAAGTGATATTTGGAAGCCCATAGAGGGCTATGGTGAAAAAGGAAATATCCTCACAGGAAATCTGGAAAGAAGCTTTCTGAGAAACTGCTTAGTGTTCTGTTAATTCATCTCACAGAGTTACATGTGTATTTCGTGGATCTCTTTGCTAGCCTTATTTCTGTGGAATCTGAGAACAGATATTTCGGATCCCTTTGAAAACTATAGGGCCAAAGGAAGTATTCTCCGATAACAAAGAGAAAGAAGCTTTCTGAGAAACTTCTTTGTGTTCTGTGAAATCATCTCACAGAGTTACAGCTTTCCCCTCAAGAAGCCTTTCACTAAGACAGTTCTTGTGGAATTGGCAAAGTGATATTTGGAATCCCATAGAGGGCTAAGGTGAAAAAGGAAATATCCTCACAGGAAATCTGGAAAGAAGCTTTCTGAGAAACTGCTTAGTGTTCTGTTAATTCATCTCACAGAGTTACATGTGTATTTCGTGGATCTCCTTGCTAGCCTTATTTCTGTGGAGTCTGAGAACAGATATTTCGGATCCCAATGGAGACTATAGGGCCAAAGGAAATATCCTCCGATAACAAACAGAAAGAAGCTTTCTGAGAAACTTCTTTGTGTTCTGTGAAATCATCTCACAGAGTTACAGCTTTCCCCTCAAGTAGCCTTTCGCTAAGACAGTTCTTGTGGAATTGGCAAAGTGATATTTGGAAGCCCTTAGAGGGCTATGGTGAAAAAGGAAATATCCTCAGATGAAATCTGGAAAGAAGCTTTCTGAGAAACTGCTTAGTGTTCTGTTAATTCATCTCACAGAGTTACATGTGTATTTCGTGGATCTCTTTGCTACCCTTATTTCTGTGGAATCTGAGAACAGATATTTCCGATCCCTTTGAAGACTATAGGGCCAAAGGAAATATCCTCCCATAACAAAGAGAAAGAAGCTTTCTGAGAAACTTCTTTGTGTTCTGTGAAATCATCTCACAGAGTTACAGCTTTCCGCTCAGGAAGCCTTTCGCTAAGACAGTTCTTGTGGAATTGGCAAACTGATATTTGGAAGCCCATAGAGGGCTGTGGTGAAAAAGGAAATATCCTCAGATGAAATCTGGAAAGAAGCTTTCTGAGAAACTGCTTAGTGTTCTGTTAATTCATCTCACAGAGTTACATGTGTATTTCGTGGATCTCTTTGCTAGCCTTATTTCTGTGGAATCTGAGAACAGATATTTCGGATCCCTTTGAAAACTATAGGGCCAAAGGAAATATCCTCCGATAACAAAGAGAAAGAAGCTTTCTGAGAAACTTCTTTGTGTTCTGTGAAATCATCTCACAGAGTTACAGCTTTCCGCTCAAGAAGCCTTTCGCTAAGACAGTTCTTGTGGAATTGGCAAAGTGATATTTGGAAGCCCATAGAGGGCTATGGTGAAAAAGGAAATATCCTCAGATGAAATCTGGAAAGAAGCTTTCTGAGAAACTGCTTAGTGTTCTGTTAATTCATCTCACAGAGTTACATGTGTATTTCGTGGATCTCTTTGCTAGCCTTATTTCTTTGGAATCTGAGAACAGATATTTCGGATCGCTCTGAAGACTATAGGGCCAAAGGAAATATCCTCCCATAACAAACAGAAAGAAGCTTTCTGAGAAACTTCTTCGTTTTCTGTGAAATCATCTCACAGAGTTACAGCTTTCCCCTCAAGAAGCCTTTCGCTAATACAGTTCTTGTGGAATTGGCAAAGTGATATTTGGAAGCCCATAGAGGGCTATGGTGAAAAAGGAAATATCCTCAGATGAAATCTGGAAAGAAGCTTTCTGAGAAACTGCTTAGTGTTCTGTTAATTCATCTCACAGAGTTACATGTGTATTTCGTGGATCTCTTTGCTAGCCTTATTTCTGTGGAATCTCAGAACAGATATTTCGGATCCCTTTGAAGAGTATAGGGCCAAAGGAAATATCCTCCCATAACAAACAGAAAGAAGCTTTCTGAGAAACTTCTTTGTGTTCTGTGAAATCATCTCACAGAGTTACAGCTTTCCCCTCCAGAAGCCTTTTGCTAAGACAGTTCTTGTGGAATTGGCAAAGTGATATTTGGAAGCCCATAGAGGGCTATGGTGAAAAAGGAAATATCCTCACAGGAAATCTGGAAAGAAGCTTTCTGAGAAACTGCTTAGTGTTCTGTTAATTCATCTCACAGAGTTACATGTGTATTTCGTGGATCTCTTTGCTAGCCTTATTTCTGTGGAATCTGAGAACAGATATTTCGGATCCCTTTGAAAACTATAGGGCCAAAGGAAATATCCTCCGATAACAAAGAGAAAGAAGCTTTCTGAGAAACTTCTTTGTGTTCTGTGAAATCATCTCACAGAGTTACAGCTTTCCGCTCAGGAAGCCTTTCGCTAAGACAGTTCTTGTGGAATTGGCAAAGTGATATTTGGAAGCCCATAGAGGGCTATGGTGAAAAAGGAAATATCCTCAGATGAAATCTGGAAAGAAGCTTTCTGAGAAACTGCTTAGTGTTCTGTTAATTCATCTCACAGAGTTACATGTGTATTTCGTGGATCTCTTTGCTAGCCTTATTTCTGTGGAATCTGAGAACAGATATTTCGGATCGCTCTGAAGATTATAGGGCCAAAGGAAATATCCTCCCATAACAAACAGAAAGAAGCTTTCTGAGAAACTTCTTTGTGTTCTGTGAAATCATCTCACAGAGTTACAGCTTTCCCCTCAAGAAGCCTTTCGCTAAGACAGTTCTTGTGGAATTGGCAAAGTGATATTTGGAAGCCCATAGAGGGCTATGGTGAAAAAGGAAATATCCTCACAGGAAATCTGGAAAGAAGCTTTCTGAGAAACTGCTTAGTGTTCTGTTAATTCATCTCACAGAGTTACATGTGTATTTCGTGGATCTCTTTGCTAGCCTTATTTCTGTGGAATCTGAGAACAGATATTTTGGATCCCTTTGAAAACTATAGTGCCAAAGGAAATATCCTCCGATAACAAAGAGAAAGAAGCTTTCTGAGACACTTCTTTGTGTTCTGTGAAATCATCTCACAGAGTTACAGCTTTCCCCTCAAGAAGCCTTTCGCTAAGACAGTTCTTGTGGAATTGGCAAAGTGATATTTGGAAGCCCATAGAGGGCTATGGTGAAAAAGGAAATATCCTCAGATGAAATCTGGAAAGAAGCTGTCTGAGAAACTGCTTAGTGTTCTGTTAATTCATCTCACAGAGTTACATGTGTATTTCGTTGATCTCTTTGCTAGCCTTATTTCTGTGGAATCTGAGAACAGATATTTCGGATCGCTCTGAAGACTATAGGGCCAAAGGAAATATCCTCCCATAACAAAGAGAAAGAAGCTTTCTGAAAAACTTCTTTGTTTTCTGTGAAATCATCTCACAGAGTTACAGCTTTCCCCTCAAGAAGCCTTTCGCTAAGACAGTTCTTGTGGAATTGGCAAAGTGATATTTGGAAGCCCATAGAGGGCTATGGTGAAAAAGGAAATATCCTCAGATGAAATCTGTAAGAAGCTTTCTGAGAAACTGCTAAGTGTTCTGTTAATTCATCTCACAGAGTTACATGTGTATTTCGTGGATCTCCTTGCTAGCCTTATTTCTGTGGAGTCTGAGAACAGATATTTCGGATCCCATTGGAGACTATAGGGCCAAAGGAAATATCCTCCGATAACAAAGAGAAAGAAGCTTTCTGAGAAACTTCTTTGTGTTCTGTGAAATCATCTCACAGAGTTACAGCTTTCCCCTCAAGAAGCCTTTCGCTAAGACAGTTCTTGTGGAATTGGCAAAGTGATATTTGGAAGCCCATAGAGGGCTATGGTGAAAAAGGAAATATCCTCAGATGAAATCTGGATAGAAGCTTTCTGAGAAACTGCTTAGTGTTCTGTTAATTCATCTCACAGAGTTACATGTGTATTTCGTGGATCTCTTTGCTAGCCTTATTTCTGTGGAATCTGAGAACAGATATTTCCGATCCCTTTGAATACTATAGGGCCAAAGGAAATATCCTCCCATAACAAAGAGAAAGAAGCTTTCTGAGAAACTTCTTTGTGTTCTGTGAAATCATCTCACAGAGTTACAGCTTTACCCTCAAGAAGCCTTTCGCTAAGACAGTTCTTGTGGAATTGGCAAAGTGATATTTTGAAGCCCATAGAGGGCTATGGTGAAAAAGGAAATATCCTCAGATGAAATCTGGAAAGAAGCTTTCTGAGAAACTGCTTAGTGTTCTGTTAATTCATCTCACAGAGTTACATGTGTATTTCGTGGATCTCTTTGCTAGCCTTATTTCTGTGGAATCTGAGAACAGATATTTCGGATCCCTTTGAAAACTATAGGGCCAAAGGAAGTATCCTCCGATAACAAAGAGAAAGAAGCTTTCTGAGAAACTTCTTTGTGCTCTGTGAAATCATCTCACAGAGTTACAGCTTTCCCCTCAAGAAGCCTTTCGCTAAGACAGTTCTTGTGGAATTGGCAAAGTGATATTTGGAAGCCCATAGAGGGCTATGGTGAAAAAGGAAATATCCTCACAGGAAATCTGGAAAGAAGCTTTCTGAGAAACTGCTTAGTGTTCTGTTAATTCATCTCACAGAGTTACATGTGTATTTCGTGGATCTCTTTGCTAGCTTTATTTCTGTGGAATATGAGAACAGATATTTCGGATCCCTTTGAAAACTATAGGGCCAAAGGAAATATCCTCCGATAACAAAGAGAAAGAAGCTTTCTGAGAAACTTCTTTGTGTTCTGTGAAATCATCTCACAGAGTTACAGCTTTCCGCTCAGGAAGCCTTTCGCTAAGACAGTTCTTGTGGAATTGGCAAAGTGATATTTGGAAGCCCATAGAGGGCTATGGTGAAAAAGGAAATATCCTCAGATGAAATCTGGAAAGAAGCTTTCTGAGAAACTGCTTAGTGTTCTGTTAATTCATCTCACAGAGTTACATGTGTATTTCGTGGATCTCTTTGCTAGCCTTATTTCTGTGGAATCTGAGAACAGATATTTCGGATCGCTCTGAAGATTATAGGGCCAAAGGAAATATCCTCCCATAACAAACAGAAAGAAGCTTTCTGAGAAACTTCTTTGTGTTCTGTGAAATCATCTCACAGAGTTACAGCTTTCCCCTCAAGAAGCCTTTCGCTAAGACAGTTCTTGTGGAATTGGCAAAGTGATATTTGGAAGCCCATAGAGGGCTATGGTGAAAAAGGAAATATCCTCAGATGAAATCTGGAAAGAAGCTTTCTGAGAAACTGCTTAGTGTTCTGTTAATTCATCTCACAGAGTTACATGTGTATTTCGTGGATCTCTTTGCTAGGCTTATTTCTGTGGAATATGAGAACAGATATTTCGGATCCCTTTGAAAACTATAGGGCCAAAGGAAATATCCTCCGATAACAAAGAGAAAGAAGCTTTCTGAGAAACTTCTTTGTGTTCTGGGAAATCATCTCACAGAGTTACAGCTTTCCCCTCAAGAAGCCTTTCGCTAAGACAGTTCTTGTGGAATTGGCAAAGTGATATTTGGAAGCCCCTAGAGGGCTATGGTGAAAAAGGAAATATCCTCACAGGAAATCTGGAAAGAAGCTTTCTGAGAAACTGCTTAGTGTTCTGTTAATTCATCTCACAGAGTTACATGTGTATTTCGTGGATCTCTTTGCTAGGCTTATTTCTGTGGAATATGAGAACAGATATTTCGGATCCCTTTGAAAACTATAGGGCCAAAGGAAATATCCTCCGATAACAAAGAGAAAGAAGCTTTCTGAGAAACTTCTTTGTGTTCTGTGAAATCATCTCACAGAGTTACAGCTTTCTGCTCAGGAAGACTTTCGCTAAGACAGTTCTTGTGGAATTGCCAAAGTGATATTTGGAAGCCCATAGAGGGCTATGGTGAAAAAGGAAATATCCTCAGATGAAATCTGGAAAGAAGCTTTCTGAGAAACTGCTTAGTGTTCTGTTAATTCATCTCACAGAGTTACATGTGTATTTCGTGGATCTCTTTGCTAGCCTTATTTCTGTGGAATCTGAGAACAGATATTTCGGATCGCTCTGAAGACTATAGGGCCAAAGGAAATATCCTCCCATAACAAACAGAAAGAAGCTTTCTGAGAAACTTCTTTGTGTTCTGTGAAATCATCTCACAGAGTTACAGCTTTCCCCTCAAGAAGCCTTTCGCTAAGACAGTTCTTGTGGAATTGGCAAAGTGATATTTGGAAGCCCCTAGAGGGCTATGCTGAAAAAGGAAATATCCTCACAGGAAATCTGGAAAGAAGCTTTCTGAGAAACTGCTTAGTGTTCTGTTAATTCATCTCACAGAGTTACATGTGTATTTCGTGGATCTCTTTGCTAGCCTTATTTCTGTGGAATCTGAGAACAGATATTTCGGATCCCTTTGAAAACTATAGGGCCAAAGGAAATATTCTCCGATAACAAAGAGAAAGAAGCTTTCTAAGAAACTTCTTTGTGTTCTGTGAAATCATCTCACAGAGTTACAGCATTCCGCTCAGGAAGCCTTTCGCTAAGACAGTTCTTGTGGAATTGGCAAAGTGATATTTGGAAGCCCATAGAGGGCTATGGTGAAAAAGGAAATATCCTCAGATGAAATCTGGAAAGAAGCTTTCTGAGAAACTGCTTAGTGTTCTGTTAATTCATCTCACAGAGTTACATGTGTATTTCGTGGATCTCTTTGCTAGCCTTATTTCTGTGGAATCTGAGAACAGATATTTCGGATCGCTCTGAAGACTATAGGGCCAAAGGAAATATCCTCCCATAACAAACAGAAAGAAGCTTTCTGAAAAACTTCTTTGTTTTCTGTGAAATCATCTCACAGAGTTACAGCTTTCCCCTCAAGAAGCCTTTCGCTAAGACAGTTCTTGTGGAATTGGCAAAGTGATATTTGGAAGCCCATAGAGGGCTATGGTGAAAAAGGAAATATCCTCAGATGAAATCTGGAAAGAAGCTTTCTGAGAAACTGCTTAGTGTTCTGTTAATTCATCTCACAGAGTTACATGTGTATTTCGTGGATCTCTTTGCTAGCCTTATTTCTGTGGAATCTGAGAACAGATATTTCGGATCCCTTTGAAGAGTATAGGGCCAAAGGAAATATCCTCCCATAACAAAGACAAAGAAACTTTCTGAGAAACTTCTTTGTGTTCTGTGAAATCATCTCACAGTGTTAGAGCTTTCCGCCCTAGAAGCCTTTCGCTAAGACAGTTCTTGTGGAATTGGCAAAGTGATATTTGGAAGTCCATAGAGGGCTGTGGTGAAAAAGGAAATATCCTCAGATGAAATCTGGAAAGAAGCTTTCTGAGAAACTGCTTAGTGTTCTGTTAATTCATCTCACAGAGTTACATGTGTATTTCGTGGATCTCTTTGCTAGCCTTATTTCTGTGGAATCTGAGAACAGATATTTCGGATCCCTTTGAAGACTATAGGGCCAAAGGAAATATCCTCCCATAACAAAGAGAAAGAAGCTTTCTGAGAAACTTCTTTGTGTTCTGTGAAATCATCTCACAGAGTTACAGCTTTCCGCTCAGGAAGCCTTTCGCTAAGACAGTTCTTGTGGAATTGGCAAAGTGATATTTGGAAGCCCATAGATTGCTATGGTGAAAAAGGAAATATCCTCAGATGAAATCTGGAAAGAAGCTTTCTGAGAAACTGCTTAGTGTTCTGTTAATTCATCTCACAGAGTTACATGTGTATTTCGTGGATCTCTTTGCTAGCCTTATTTCTGTGGAATCTGAGAACAGATATTTCGGATCGCTCTGAAGACTATAGGGCCAAAGGAAATATCCTCCCATAACAAACAGAAAGAAGCTTTCTGAGAAACTTCTTTGTGTTCTGTGAAATCATCTCACAGAGTTACAGCTTTCCCCTCAAGAAGCCTTTCGCTAAGACAGTTCTTGTGGAATTGGCAAAGTGATATTTGGAAGCCCATAGAGGGCTATGGTGAAAAAGGAAATATCCTTAAATGAAATCTGGAAAGAATCTTTCTGAGAAACTGCTTAGTGTTCTGTTAATTCATCTCACAGAGTTACATGTGTATTTCGTGGATCTCTTTGCTAGCCTTATTTCTGTGGAATCTGAGAACAGATATTTCGGATCCCTTTGAAAACTATAGGGCCAAAGGAAATATCCTCCGATAACAAAGAGGAAGAAGCTTTCTGAGAAACTTCTTTGTGTTCTGTGAAATCATCTCACAGAGTTACAGCTTTCCGCTCAGGAAGCCTTTCGCTAAGACAGTTCTTGTGGAATTGGCAAAGTGATATTTGGAAGCCCATAGAGGGCTATGGTGAAAAAGGAAATATCCTCAGATGAAATCTGTAAGAAGCTTTCTGAGAAACTGCTTAGTGTTCTGTTAATTCATCTCACAGAGTTACATGTGTATTTCGTGGATCTCCTTGCTAGCCTTATTTCTGTGGAGTCTGAGAACAGATATTTCGGATCCCTTTGAAAACTATAGGGCCAAAGGAAATATCCTCCGATAACGAAAAGAAAGAAGCTTTCTGAGAAACTTCTTTGTGTTCTGTGAAATCATCTCACAGAGTTACAGCTTTCCGCTCAGGAAGCCTTTCGCTAAGACAGTTCTTGTGGAATTGGCAAAGTGATATTTGGAAGCCCATAGAGGGCTATGGTGAAAAAGGAAATATCCTCAGATGAAATCTGGAAAGAATCTTTCTGAGAAACTGCTTAGTGTTCTGTTAATTCATCTCACAGAGTTACATGTGTATTTCGTGGATCTCTTTGCTAGCCTTATTTCTGTGGAATCTGAGAACAGATATTTCGGATTCCAATGGAGACTATAGGGCCAAAGGAAATATCCTCCAATAACAAAGAGAAAGAAGCTTTCTGAGAAACTTCTTTGTTTTCTGTGAAATCATCTCACAGAGTTACAGCTTTACCCTCAAGAAGCCTTTCGCTAAGACAGTTCTTGTGAAATTGGCAAAGTGATATTTTGAAGCCCATAGAGGGCTATGGTGAAAAAGGAAATATCCTCAGATGAAATCTGGAAAGAATCTTTCTGAGAAACTGCTTAGTGTTCTGTTAATTCATCTCACAGAGTTACATGTGTATTTCGTGGATCTCTTTGCTAGCCTTATTTCTGTGGAATCTGAGAACAGATATTTCGGATCCCTTTGAAAACTATAGGGCCAAAGGAAATATCCTCCGATAACAAAGAGAAAGAAGCTTTCTGAGAAACTTCTTTGTGTTCTGTGAAATCATGTCACAGAGTTACAGCTTTCCCCTCAAGAAGCCTTTCGCTAAGACAGTTTTTGTGGAATTGGCAAAGTGATATTTGGAAGCCCAAAGAGGGCTATGGTGAAAAAGGAAATATCCTCACAGGAAATCTGGAAAGAAGCTTTCTGAGAAACTGCTTAGTGTTCTGTTAATTCATCTCACAGAGTTACATGTGTATTTCGTGGATCTCTTTGCTAGCCTTATTTCTGTGGAATATGAGAACAGATATTTCGGATCCCTTTGAAAACTATAGGGCCAAAGGAAATATCCTCCGATAACAAAGAGAAAGAAGCTTTCTGAGAAACTTCTTTGTGTTCTGTGAAATCATCTCACAGAGTTACAGCTTTCCGCTCAGGAAGCCTTTCGCTAAGACAGTTCTTGTGGAATTGGCAAAGTGATATTTGGAAGCCCATAGAGGGCTATGGTGAAAAAGGAAATATCCTCAGATGAAATCTGGAAAGAAGCTTTCTGAGAAACTGCTTAGTGTTCTGTTAATTCATCTCACAGAGTTACATGTGTATTTCGTGGATCTCTTTGCTAGCCTTATTTCTGTGGAATCTGAGAACAGATATTTCGGATCGCTCTGAAGACTATTGGGCCAAAGGAAATATCCTCCCATAACAAACAGAAAGAAGCTTTCTGAGAAACTTCTTTGTTTTCTGTGAAATCATCTCACAGAGTTACAGCTTTCGCCTCAAGAAGCCTTTCGCTAAGACAGTTCTTGTGGAATTGGCAAAGTGATATTTGGAAGCCCCTAGAGGGCTATGGTGAAAAAGGAAATATCCTCACAGGAAATCTGGAAAGAAGCTTTCTGAGAAACTGCTTAGTGTTCTGTTAATTCATCTCACAGAGTTACATGTGTATTTCGTGGATCTCTTTGCTAGCCTTATTTCTGTGGAATCTGAGAACAGATATTTCGGATCCCTTTGAAAACCATAGGGCCAAAGGAAATATTCTCCGATAACAAAGAGAAAGAAGCTTTCTGAGAAACTTCTTTGTGTTCTGTGAAATCATCTCACAGAGTTACAGCATTCCGCTCAGGAAGCCTTTCGCTAAGACAGTTCTTGTGGAATTGGCAAAGTGATATTTGGAAGCCCATAGAGGGCTATGGTGAAAAAGGAAATATCCTCAGATGAAATCTGGAAAGAAGCTTTCTGAGAAACTGCTTAGTGTTCTGTTAATTCATCTCACAGAGTTACATGTGTATTTCGTGGATCTCTTTGCTAGCCTTATTTCTGTGGAATCTGAGAACAGATATTTCGGATCGCTCTGAAGGCTATAGGGCCAAAGGAAATATCCTCCGATAACAAACAGAAAGAAGCTTTCTGAGAAACTTCTTTGTGTTCTGTGAAATCATCTCACAGAGTTACAGCTTTCCCCTAAAGAAGCCTTTCGCTAAGACAGTTCTTGTGGAATTGGCAAAGTGATATTTGGAAGCCCATAGAGGGCTATGGTGAAAAAGGAAATATCCTCAGATGAAATCTGGAAAGAAGCTTTCTGAGAAACTGCTTAGTGTTCTGTTAATTCATCTCACAGAGTTACATGTGTATTTCGTGGATCTCTTTGCTAGCCTTATTTCTGTGGAATCTGAGAAAAGATATTTCGGATCCCTTTGAAAACTATAGGGCCAAAGGAAGTATCCTCCGATAACAAAGAGAAAGAAGCTTTCTGAGAAACTTCTTTGTGTTCTGTGAAATCATCTCACAGAGTTACAGCTTTCCCCTCAAGAAGCCTTTCGCTAAGACAGTTCTTGTGGAATTGGCAAAGTGATATTTGGAAGCCCATAGAGGGCTATGGTGAAAAAGGAAATATCCTCAGATGAAATCTGGAAAGAAGCTTTCTGAGAAACTGCTTAGTGTTCTGTTAATTCATCTCACAGAGTTACATGTGTATTTCGTTGATCTCTTTGCTAGCCTTATTTCTGTGGAATCTGAGAACAGATATTTCGGATCGCTCTGAAGACTATAGGGCCAAAGGAAATATCCTCCCATAACAAACAGAAAGAAGCTTTCTGAAAAACTTCTTTGTTTTCTGTGAAATCATCTCACAGAGTTACAGCTTTCCCCTCAAGAAGCCTTTCGCTAAGACAGTTCTTGTGGAATTGGCAAAGTGATATTTGGAAGCCCATAGAGGGCTGTGGTGAAAAAGGAAATATCCTCAGATGAAATCTGGAAAGAAGCTTTCTGAGAAACTGCTTAGTGTTCTGTTAATTCATCTCACAGAGTTACATGAGTATTTCGTGGATCTCTTTGCTAGCCTTATTTCTGTGGAATCTGAGAACAGATATTTCGGATCCCTTTGAAGAGTATAGGGCCAAAGGAAATATCCTCCCATAACAAAGACAAAGAAACTTTCTGAGAAACTTCTTTGTGTTCTGTGAAATCATCTCACAGTGTTAGAGCTTTCCGCTCTAGAAGCCTTTCGCTAAGACAGTTCTTGTGGAATTGGCAAAGTGATATTTGGAAGCCCATAGAGGGCTGTGGTGAAAAAGGAAATATCCTCAGATGAAATCTGGAAAGAAGCTTTCTGAGAAACTGCTTAGTGTTCTGTTAATTCATCTCACAGAGTTACATGTGTATTTCGTGGATCTCTTTGCTAGCCTTATTTCTGTGGAATCTGAGAACAGATATTTCGGATCGCTCTGAAGACTATAGGGCCAAAGGAAATATCCTCCCATAACAAACAGAAAGAAGCTTTCTGAGAAACTTCTTTGTGTTCTGTGAAATCATCTCACAGAGTTACAGCTTTCCCCTCAAGAAGCCTTTCGCTAAGACAGTTCTTGTGGAATTGGCAAAGTGATATTTGGAAGCCCATAGAGGGCTATGGTGAAAAAGGAAATATCCTCACAGGAAATCTGGAAAGAAGCTTTCTGAGAAACTGCTTAGTGTTCTGTTAATTCATCTCACAGAGTTACATGTGTATTTCGTGGATCTCTTTGCTAGCCTTATTTCTGTGGAATATGAGAACAGATATTTCGGATCCCTTTGAAAACTATAGGGCCAAAGGAAATATCCTCCGATAACAAAGAGAAAGAAGCTTTCTGAGAAACTTCTTTGTGTTCTGTGAAATCATCTCACAGAGTTACAGCTTTCCGCTCAGGAAGCCTTTCGCTAAGACAGTTCTTGTGGAATTGGCAAAGTGATATTTGGAAGCCCATAGAGGGCTATGGTGAAAAAGGAAATATCCTCAGATGAAATCTGGAAAGAAGCTTTCTGAGAAACTGCTTAGTGTTCTGTTAATTCATCTCACAGAGTTACATGTGTATTTCGTGGATCTCTTTGCTAGCCTTATTTCTGTGGAATCTGAGAACAGATATTTCGGATCGCTCTGAAGACTATTGGGCCAAAGGAAATATCCTCCCATAACAAACAGAAAGAAGCTTTCTGAGAAACTTCTTTGTTTTCTGTGAAATCATCTCACAGAGTTACAGCTTTCGCCTCAAGAAGCCTTTCGCTAAGACAGTTCTTGTGGAATTGGCAAAGTGATATTTGGAAGCCCCTAGAGGGCTATGGTGAAAAAGGAAATATCCTCACAGGAAATCTGGAAAGAAGCTTTCTGAGAAACTGCTTAGTGTTCTGTTAATTCATCTCACAGAGTTACATGTGTATTTCGTGGATCTCTTTGCTAGCCTTATTTCTGTGGAATCTGAGAACAGATATTTCGGATCCCTTTGAAAACCATAGGGCCAAAGGAAATATTCTCCGATAACAAAGAGAAAGAAGCTTTCTGAGAAACTTCTTTGTGTTCTGTGAAATCATCTCACAGAGTTACAGCATTCCGCTCAGGAAGCCTTTCGCTAAGACAGTTCTTGTGGAATTGGCAAAGTGATATTTGGAAGCCCATAGAGGGCTATGGTGAAAAAGGAAATATCCTCAGATGAAATCTGGAAAGAAGCTTTCTGAGAAACTGCTTAGTGTTCTGTTAATTCATCTCACAGAGTTACATGTGTATTTCGTGGATCTCTTTGCTAGCCTTATTTCTGTGGAATCTGAGAACAGATATTTCGGATCGCTCTGAAGGCTATAGGGCCAAAGGAAATATCCTCCGATAACAAACAGAAAGAAGCTTTCTGAGAAACTTCTTTGTGTTCTGTGAAATCATCTCACAGAGTTACAGCTTTCCCCTAAAGAAGCCTTTCGCTAAGACAGTTCTTGTGGAATTGGCAAAGTGATATTTGGAAGCCCATAGAGGGCTATGGTGAAAAAGGAAATATCCTCAGATGAAATCTGGAAAGAAGCTTTCTGAGAAACTGCTTAGTGTTCTGTTAATTCATCTCACAGAGTTACATGTGTATTTCGTGGATCTCTTTGCTAGCCTTATTTCTGTGGAATCTGAGAAAAGATATTTCGGATCCCTTTGAAAACTATAGGGCCAAAGGAAATATCCTCCGATAACAAAGAGAAAGAAGCTTTCTGAGAAACTTCTTTGTGTTCTGTGAAATCATCTCACAGAGTTACAGCTTTCCCCTCAAGAAGCCTTTCGCTAAGACAGTTCTTGTGGAATTGGCAAAGTGATATTTGGAAGCCCATAGAGGGCTATGGTGAAAAAGGAAATATCCTCAGATGAAATCTGGAAAGAAGCTTTCTGAGAAACTGCTTAGTGTTCTGTTAATTCATCTCACAGAGTTACATGTGTATTTCGTTGATCTCTTTGCTAGCCTTATTTCTGTGGAATCTGAGAACAGATATTTCGGATCGCTCTGAAGACTATAGGGCCAAAGGAAATATCCTCCCATAACAAACAGAAAGAAGCTTTCTGAAAAACTTCTTTGTTTTCTGTGAAATCATCTCACAGAGTTACAGCTTTCCCCTCAAGAAGCCTTTCGCTAAGACAGTTCTTGTGGAATTGGCAAAGTGATATTTGGAAGCCCATAGAGGGCTGTGGTGAAAAAGGAAATATCCTCAGATGAAATCTGGAAAGAAGCTTTCTGAGAAACTGCTTAGTGTTCTGTTAATTCATCTCACAGAGTTACATGAGTATTTCGTGGATCTCTTTGCTAGCCTTATTTCTGTGGAATCTGAGAACAGATATTTCGGATCCCTTTGAAGAGTATAGGGCCAAAGGAAATATCCTCCCATAACAAAGACAAAGAAACTTTCTGAGAAACTTCTTTGTGTTCTGTGAAATCATCTCACAGTGTTAGAGCTTTCCGCTCTAGAAGCCTTTCGCTAAGACAGTTCTTGTGGAATTGGCAAAGTGATATTTGGAAGCCCATAGAGGGCTGTGGTGAAAAAGGAAATATCCTCAGATGAAATCTGGAAAGAAGCTTTCTGAGAAACTGCTTAGTGTTCTGTTAATTCATCTCACAGAGTTACATGTGTATTTCGTGGATCTCTTTGCTAGCCTTATTTCTGTGGAATCTGAGAACAGATATTTCGGATCCCTTTGAAGACTATAGGGCCTAAGGAAATATCCTCCCATAACAAAGAGAAAGAAGCTTTCTGAGAAACTTCTTTGTGTTCTGTGAAATCATCTCACAGAGTTACAGCTTTCCGCTCAGGAAGCCTTTCGCTAAGACAGTTCTTGTGGAATTGGCAAAGTGATATTTGGAAGCCCATAGAGGGCTATGGTGAAAAAGGAAATATCCTCAGATGAAATCTGGAAAGAAGCTTTCTGAGAAACTGCTTAGTGTTCTGTTAATTCATCTCACAGAGTTACATGTGTATTTCGTGGATCTCTTTGCTAGCCTTATTTCTGTGGAATCTGAGAACAGATATTTCGGATCGCTCTGAAGACTATAGGGCCAAAGGAAATATCCTCCCATAACAAACAGAAAGAAGCTTTCTGAGAAACTTCTTTGTGTTCTGTGAAATCATCTCACAGAGTTACAGCTTTCCCCTCAAGAAGCCTTTCGCTAAGACAGTTCTTGTGGAATTGGCAAAGTGATATTTGGAAGCCCATAGAGGGCTATGGTGAAAAAGGAAATATCCTCACAGGAAATCTGGAAAGAAGCTTTCTGAGAAACTGCTTAGTGTTCTGTTAATTCATCTCACAGAGTTACATGTGTATTTCGTGGATCTCTTTGCTAGCCTTATTTCTGTGGAATCTGAGAACAGATATTTCGGATCCCTTTGAAAACTATAGGGCCAAAGGAAATATCCTCCGATAACAAAGAGAAAGAAGCTTTCTGAGAAACTTCTTTGTGTTCTGTGAAATCATCTCACAGAGTTACAGCTTTCCGCTCAGGAAGCCTTTCGCTAAGACAGTTCTTGTGGAATTGGCAAAGTGATATTTGGAAGCCCATAGAGGGCTATGGTGAAAAAGGAAATATCCTCACAGGAAATCTGGAAAGAAGCTTTCTGAGAAACTGCTTAGTGTTCTGTTAATTCATCTCACAGAGTTACATGTGTATTTCGTGGATCTCCTTGCTAGCCTTATTTCTGTGGAGTCTGAGAACAGATATTTCGGATCCCATTGGAGACTATAGGGCCAAAGGAAATAACCTCCGATAACAAACAGAAAGAAGCTTTCTGAGAAACTTCTTTGTGTTCTGTGAAATCATCTCACAGAGTTACAGCTTTCCCCTCAAGAAGCCTTTCGCTAAGACAGTTCTTGTGGAATAGGCAAAGTGATATTTGGAAGCCCATAGAGGGCTATGGTGAAAAAGGAAATATCCTCAGATGAAATCTGGAAAGAAGCTTTCTGAGAAACTGCTTAGTGTTCTGTTAATTCATCTCACAGAGTTACATGTGTATTTCGTGGATCTCTTTGCTAGCCTTATTTCTGTGGAATCTGAGAACAGATATTTCGGATCCCTTTGAAGACTATAGGGCCAAAGGAAATATCCTCCCATAACAAAGAGAAAGAAGCTTTCTGAGAAACTTCTTTGTGTTCTGTGAAATCATCTCACAGAGTTACAGCTTTACCCTCAAGAAGCCTTTCGCTAAGACAGTTCTTGTGGAATTGGCAAAGTGATATTTGGAAGCCCATAGAGGGCTATGGTGAAAAAGGAAATATCCTCAGATGAAATCTGGAAAGAAGCTTTCTGAGAAACTGCTTAGTGTTCTGTTAATTCATATCACAGAGTTACATGTGTATTTCGTGGATCTCTTTGCTAGCCTTATTTCTGTGGAATCTGAGAACAGATATTTCGGATCCCCTTGAAAACTATAGGCCAAAGGAAGTATCCTCCGATAACAAAGAGAAAGAAGCTTTCTGAGAAACTTCTTTGTGTTCTGTGAAATCATCTCACAGAGTTACAGCTTTCCGCTCAGGAAGCCTTTCGCTAAGACAGTTCTTGTGGAATTGGCAAAGTGATATTTGGAAGCCCATAGAGGGCTATGGTGAAAAAGGAAATATCCTCAGATGAAATCTGGAAAGAAGCTTTCTGAGAAACTGCTTAGTGTTCTGTTAATTCATCTCACAGAGTTACATGTGTATTTCGTGGATCACTTTGCTAGCCTTATTTCTGTGGAATCTGAGAACAGATATTTCGGATCGCTCTGAAGACTATAGGGCCAAAGGAAATATCCTCCCATAACAAACAGAAAGAAGCTTTCTGAGAAACTTCTTCGTTTTCTGTGAAATCATCTCACAGAGTTACAGCTTTCCCTCAAGAAGCCTTTCGCTAAGACAGTTCTTGTGGAATTGGCAAAGTGATATTTGGAAGCCCATAGAGGGCTACGGTGAAAAAGGAAATATCCTCAGATGAAATCTGGAAAGAAGCTTTCTGAGAAACTGCTTAGTGTTCTGTTAATTCATCTCACAGAGTTACCTGTGTATTTCGTGGATCTCTTTGCTAGCCTTATTTCTGTGGAATCTGAGAACAGATATTTCGGATCCCTTTGAAAACTATAGGGCCAAAGGAAATATCCTCCGATAACAAAGAGAAAGAAGCTTTCTGAGAAACTTCTTTGTGTTCTGTGAAATCATCTCACAGAGTTACAGCATTCCGCTCAGGAAGCCTTTCGCTAAGACAGTTCTTGTGGAATTGGCAAAGTGATATTTGGAAGCCCATAGAGGGCTATGGTGAAAAAGGAAATATCCTCACAGGAAATCTGGAAAGAAGCTTTCTGAGAAACTGCTTAGTGTTCTGTTAATTCATCTCACAGAGTTACATGTGTATTTCGTGGATCTCTTTGCTAGCCTTATTTCTGTGGAATCTGAGAACAGATATTTCGGATCCCTTTGAAAACTATAGGGCCAAAGGAAATATCCTCCGATAACAAAGAGAAAGAAGCTTTCTGAGAAACTTCTTTGTGTTCTGTGAAATCATCTCACAGAGTTACAGCATTCTGCTCAGGAAGCCTTTCGCTAAGACAGTTCTTGTGGAATTGGCAAAGTGATATTTGGAAGCCCATAGAGGGTTATGGTGAACAAGGAAATATCCTCAGATGAAATCTGGAAAGAAGCTTTCTGAGAAACTGCTTAGTGTTCTGTTAATTCATCTCACAGAGTTACATGTGTATTTCGTGGATCTCTTTGCTAGCCTTATTTCTGTGGAATCTGAGAACAGATATTTCGGATCGCTCTGAAGACTATAGGGCCAAAGGAAATATCCTCCCATAACAAACAGAAAGAAGCTTTCTGAGAAACTTCTTTGTGTTCTGTGAAATCATCTCACAGAGTTACATCTTTCCCCTCAAGAAGCCTTTCGCTAAGACAGTTCTTGTGGAATTGGCAATGTGATATTTGGAAGCCCCTAGAGGGCTATGGTGAAAAAGGAAATATCCTCACAGGAAATCTGGAAAGAAGCTTTCTGAGAAACTGCTTAGTGTTCTGTTAATTCATCTCACAGAGTTACATGTGTATTTCGTGGATCTCTTTGCTAGCCTTATTTCTGTGGAATCTGAGAAAAGATATTTCGGATCCCTTTGAAAAATATAGGGCCAAAGGAAATATCCTCCGATAACAAAGAGAAAGAAGCTTTCTGAGAAACTTCTTTGTGTTCTGTGAAATCATCTCACAGAGTTACAGCTTTCCCCTCAAGAAGCCTTTCGCTAAGACAGTTCTTGTGGAATTGGCAAAGTGATATTTGGAAGCCCATAGAGGGCTATGGTGAAAAAGGAAATATCCTCAGATGAAATCTGTAAGAAGCTTTCTGAGAAACTGCTTAGTGTTCTGTTAATTCATCTCACAGAGTTACATGTGTATTTCGTGGATCTCCTTGCTAGCCTTATTTCTGTGGAGTCTGAGAACAGATATTTCGGATCCCATTGGAGACTATAGGGCCAAAGGAAATATCCTCCGATAACAAAGAGAAAGAAGCTTTCTGAGAAACTTCTTTGTGTTCTGTGAAATCATCTCACAGAGTTACAGCTTTCCCCTCAAGAAGCCTTTCGCTAAGACAGTTCTTGTGGAATTGGCAAAGTGATATTTGGAAGCCCATAGAGGGCTATGGTGAAAAAGGAAATATCCTCAGATGAAATCTGGAAAGAAGCTTTCTGAGAATCTGCTTAGTGTTCTGTTAATTCATCTCACAGAGTTAAATGTGTGTTTCGTGGATCTCTTTGCTAGCCTTATTTCTGTGGAATCTGAGAACAGATATTTCGGATCCCTTTGAAAACTATAGGGCCAAAGGAAATATCCTCCGATAACAAACAGAAACAAGCTTTCTGAGAAACTTCTTTGTGTTCTGTGAAATCATCTCACAGAGTTACAGCTTTTCCCTCAAGAAGCCTTTCGCTAAGACAGTTCTTGTGGAATTGGCAAAGTGATATTTGGAACCCCTTAGAGGGCTATGGTGAAAAAGGAAATATCCTCACAGGAAATCTGGAAAGAAGCTTTCTGAGAAACTGCTTAGTGTTCTGTTAATTCATCTCACAGTGTTACATGTGTATTTCGTGGATCTCTTTGCTAGCCTTATTTCTGTGGAATCTGAGAACAGATATTTCGGATCCCTTTGAAAACTATAGGGCCAAAGGAAATATCCTCCGATAACAAAGAGAAAGAAGGTTTCTGTGAAACTTCTTTGTGTTCTGTGAAATCATCTCACAGAGTTACAGCTTTCCCCTCAAGAAGCCTTTCGCTAAGACAGTTCTTGTGGAATTGGCAAAGTGATATTTGGAAGCCCATAGAGGGCTATGGTGAAAAAGGAAATATCCTCAGATGAAATCTGGAAAGAAGCTTTCTGAGAAACTGCTTAGTGTTCTGTTAATTCATCTCACAGAGTTACATGTGTATTTCGTGGATCTCTTTGCTAGCCTTATTTCTGTGGAATCTGAGAACAGATATTTCGGATCGCTCTGAAGACTATAGGGCCAAAGGAAATATCCTCCCATAACAAACAAAAAGAAGCTTTCTGAGAAACTTCTTTGTGTTCTGTGAAATCATCTCACAGAGTTACAGCTTTCCCCTCAAGAAGCCTTTCGCTAAGACAGTTCTTGTGGAATTGGCAAAGTGATATTTGGAAGCCCATAGAGGGCTGTGGTGAAAAAGGAAATATCCTCAGATGAAATCTGGAAAGAAGCTTTCTGAGAAACTGCTTAGTGTTCTGTTAATTCATCTCACAGAGTTACATGTGTATTTCGTGGATCTCTTTGCTAGCCTTATTTCTGTGGAATCTGAGAACAGATATTTCCGATCCCTTTGAAGACTATAGGGCCAAAGGAAATATCCTCCCAAAACAAAGAGAAAGAAGCTTTCTGAGAAACTTCTTGGTGTTCTGTGAAATCATCTTACAGAGTTACAGCTTTCCCCTCAAGAAGCCTTTCGCTAAGACAGTTCTTGTGGAATTGGCAAAGTGATATTTGGAAGCCCATAGAGGGCTATAGTGAAAAAGGAAATATCCTCAGATGAAATCTGGAAAGAAGCTTTCTGAGAAACTGCTTAGTGTTCTGTTAATTCATCTCACAGAGTTACATGTGTATTTCGTGGATCTCCTTGCTAGCCTTATTTCTGTGGAGTCTGAGAACAGATATTTCGGATCCCATTGGAGACTATAGGGCCAAAGGAAATATCCTCCGATAACAAAGAGAAAGAAGCTTTCTGAGAAACTACTTTGTGTTCTGTGAAATCATCTCACAGAGTTACAGCTTTCCCCTCAAGAAGCCTTTCGCTAAGACAGTTCTTGTGGAATTGGCAAAGTGATATTTGGAAGCCCATAGAGGGCTATGGTGAAAAAGGAAATATCCTCAGATGAAATCTGGAAAGAAGCTTTCTGAGAAACTGCTTAGTGTTCTGTTAATTCATCTCACAGAGTTACATGTGTATTTCGTGGATCTCTTTGCTAGCCTTATTTCTGTGGAATCTGAGAACAGATATTTCGGATCCCTTTGAAAACTATAGGGCCAAGGGAAATATCCTCCGATAACAAAGAGAAAGAAGCTTTCTGAGAAACTTCTTTGTGTTCTGTGAAATCATCTCACAGAGTTACAGCTTTCCGCTCAGGAAGCCTTTCGCTAAGACAGTTCTTGTGGAATTGGCAAAGTGATATTTGGAAGCCCATAGAGGGCTATGGTGAAAAAGGAAATATCCTCAGATGAAATCTGGAAAGAAGCTTTCTGAGAAACTGCTTAGTGTTCTGTTAATTCATCTCACAGAGTTACATGTGTGTTTCGTGGATCTCTTTGCTAGCCTTATTTCTGTGGAATCTGAGAACAGATATTTCGGATCGCTCTGAAGACTATAGGGCCAAAGGAAATATCCTCCCATAACAAACAGAAAGAAGCTTTCTGAGAAACTTCTTTGTGTTCTGTGAAATCATCTCACAGAGTTACAGCTTTCCCCTCAAGAAGCCTTTCGCTAAGACAGTTCTTTTGGAATTGGCAAAGTGATATTTGGAAGCCCACAGTGGGCTATGGTGAAAAAGGAAATATCCTCCGATGAAATCTGGAAAGAAGCTTTCTGAGAAACTGCTTAGTGTTCTGTTAATTCATCTCACAGAGTTACCTGTGTATTTCGTGGTTCTCTTTGCTAGCCTTATTTCTGTGGAATCTGAGAACAGATATTTCGGATCCCTTTGAAAACTATAGTTCCAAAGGAAATATCCTCCGATAACAAAGAGAAAGAAGCTTTCTGAGAAACTCCTTTGTGTTCTGTGAAATCATCTCACAGAGTTACAGCTTTCCGCTCAAGAAGCCTTTCGCTAAGACAGTTCTTGTGGAATTGGCAAAGTGATATTTGGAAGCCCATAGAGGGCTATGGTGAAAAAGGAAATATCGTCAGATGAAAACTGGAAAGAAGCTTTCTGAGAAACTGCTTAGTGTTCTGTTAATTCATCTCACAGAGTTACATGTGTATTTCGTGGATCTCCTTGCTAGCCTTATTTCTGTGGAATCTGAGAACAGATATTTCGGATCCCATTGATGACTATAGGGCCAAAGGAAATATCCTCCCATAACAAACAGAAAGAAGCTTTCTGAGAAACTTCTTCGTTTTCTGTGAAATCATCTCACAGAGTTACAGCTTTCCCCTCAAGAAGCCTTTCGCTAAGACAGTTCTTGTGGAATTGGCAAAGTGATATTTGGAAGCCCATAGAGGGCTACGGTGAAAAAGGAAATATCCTCAGATGAAATCTGGAAAGAACCTTTCTGAGAAACTGCTTAGTGTTCTGTTAATTCATCTCACAGAGTTACATGTGTATTTCGTGGATCTCTTTGCTAGCCTTATTTCTGTGGATTCTGAGAACAGATATTTCGGATCCCTTTGAAGAGTATAGGGCCAAAGGAAATATCCTCCCATAACAAAGAGAAAGAAGCTTTCTGAGAAACTTCTTTGTGTTCTGTGAAATCATCTCACAGAGTTACAGCTTTCCGCTCAAGAAGCCTTTCGCTAAGACAGTTCTTGTGGAATTGGCAAAGTGATATTTGGAAGCCCATAGAGGGCTGTGGTGAAAAAGGAAATATCCTCAGATGAAATCTGGAAAGAAGCTTTCTGAGAAACTGCTTAGTGTTCTGTTAATTCATCTCACAGAGTTACATGTGTATTTCGTGGATCTCTTTGCTAGCCTTATTTCTGTGGAATCTGAGAACAGATATTTCCGATCCCTGTGAAGACTATAGGGCCAAAGGAAATATCCTCCCAAAACAAAGAGAAAGAAGCTTTCTGAGAAACTTCTTTGTGTTCTGTGAAATCATCTCACAGAGTTACAGCTTTCCCCTCAAGAAGCCTTTCGCTAAGACAGTTCTTGTGGAATTGGCAAAGTGATATTTGGAAGCCCATAGAGGGCTATGGTGAAAAAGGAAATATCCTCAGATGAAATCTGGAAAGAAGCTTTCTGAGAAACTGCTTAGTGTTCTGTTAATTCATCTCACAGAGTTACATGTGTATTTCGTGGATCTCCTTGCTAGCCTTATTTCTGTGGAGTCTGAGAACAGATATTTCGGATCCCATTGGAGACTATAGGGCCAAAGGAAATATCCTCCGATAACAAAGAGAAAGAAGCTTTCTGAGAAACTACTTTGTGTTCTGTGAAATCATCTCACAGAGTTACAGCTTTCCCCTCAAGAAGCCTTTCGCTAAGACAGTTCTTGTGGAATTGGCAAAGTGATATTTGGAAGCCCTTAGAGGGCTATGGTGAAAAAGGAAATATCCTCAGATGAAATCTGGAAAGAAGCTTTCTGAGAAACTGCTTAGTGTTGTGTTAATTCATCTCACAGAGTTACATGTAAATGTCGTGGATCTCTTTGCTAGCCTTATTTCTGTGGAATCTGAGAACAGATATTACGGATCCCTTTGAAAACTATAGGGCCAAAGGAAATATCCTCCGATAACAAAGAGAAAGAAGCTTTCTGAGAAACTTCTTTGTGTTCTGTGAAATCATCTCACAGAGTTACAGCTTTCCCCTCAAGAAGCCTTTCGCTAAGACAGTTCTTGTGGAATTGGCAAAGTGATATTTGGAAGCCCATAGAGGGCTATGGTGAAAAAGGAAATATCCTCAGATGAAATCTGGAAAGAAGCTTTCTGAGAAACTGCTTAGTGTTCTGTTAATTCATCTCACAGAGTTACATGTAAATGTCGTGGATCTCTTTGCTAGCCTTATTTCTGTGGAATCTGAGAACAGATATTACGGATCCCTTTGAAAACTATAGGGCCAAAGGAAATATCCTCCGATAACAAAGAGAAAGAAGCTTTCTGAGAAACTTCTTTGTGTTCTGTGAAATCATCTCACAGAGTTACAGCTTTCCCCTCAAGAAGCCTTTCGCTAAGACAGTTCTTGTGGAATTGGCAAAGTGATATTTGGAAGCCCATAGAGGGCTATGGTGAAAAAGGAAATATCCTCAGATGAAATCTGGAAAGAAGCTTTCTGAGAAACTGCTTAGTGTTCTGTTAATTCATCTCACAGAGTTACATGTGTATTTCGTGATCTCTTTGCTAGCCTTATTTCTGTGGAATCTGAGAACAGATATTTCGGATCCCTTTGAAAACTATAGGGCCAAAGGAAATATCCTCCCATAACAAAGAGAAAGAAGCTTTCTGAGAAACTTCTTTGTGTTCTGTGAAATCATCTCACAGAGTTACAGCTTTCCCCTCAAGAAGCCTTTCACTAAGACAGTTCTTGTGGAATAGGCAAAGTGATATTTGGAAGCCCATAGAGGGCTATGGTGAAAAAGGAAATATCCTCACAGGAAATCTGGAAAGAAGCTTTCTGAGAAACTGCTTAGTGTTCTGTTAATTCATCTCACAGAGTTACATGTGTATTTCGTGGATCTCTTTGCTAGCCTTATTTCTGTGGAATCTGAGAACAGATATTTCGGATCCCTTTGAAAACTATAGGGCCAAAGGAAATATCCTCCGATAACAAAGAGAAAGAAGCTCTGAGAAACGTCTTTGTGTTCTGTGAAATCATCTCACAGAGTTACAGCTTTCCGCTCAGGAAGCCTTTCGCTAAGACAGTTCTTGTGGAATTGGCAAAGTGATATTTGGAAGCCCATAGAGGGCTATGGTGAAAAAGGAAATATCCTCCGATGAAATCTGGAAAGAAGCTTTCTGAGAAACTGCTTAGTGTTCTGTTAATTCATCTCACAGAGTTACATGTGTATTTCGTGGATCTCTTTGCTAGCCTTATTTCTGTGGAATCTGAGAACAGATATTTCGGATCGCTCTGAAGACTATAGGGCCAAAGGAAATATCCTCCCATAACAAAGAGAAAGAAGCTTTCTGAGAAACTTCTTTGTGTTCTGTGAAATCATCTCACAGAGTTACAGCTTTCCGCTCAGGAAGCCTTTCGCTAAGACAGTTCTTGTGGAATTGGCAAAGTGATATTTGGAAGCCCATAGAGGGCTATGGTGAACAAGGAAATATCCTCAGATGAAATCTGGAAAGAAGCTTTCTGAGAAACTGCTTAGTGTTCTGTTAATTCATCTCACAGAGTTACATGTGTATTTCGTGGATCTCTTTGCTAGCCCTATTTCTGTGGAATCTGAGAACAGATATTTCGGATCCCTTTGAAAACTATAGGGCCAAAGGAAGTATCCTCCGATAACAAACAGAAAGAAGCTTTCTGAGAAACTTCTTTGTGTTCTGTGAAATCATCTCACAGAGTTACAGCTTTCCCCTCAAGAAGCCTTTCGCTAAGACAGTTCTTGTGGAATTGGCAAAGTGATATTTGGAAGCCCATAGAGGGCTATGGTGAAAAAGGAAATATCCTCAGATGAAATCTGGAAAGAAGCTTTCTGAGAAACTGCTTAGTGTTCTGTTAATTCATCTCACAGTGTTACATGTGTATTTCGTGGATCTCTTTGCTAGCCTTATTTCTGTGGAATCTGAGAACAGATATTTCGGATCCCATTGATGACTATAGGGCCAAAGGAAATATCCTCCCAAAACAAAGAGAAAGAAGCTTTCTGAGAAACTTCTTTGTGTTCTGTGAAATCATCTCACAGAGTTACAGCTTTCCGCTCAAGAAGCCTTTCGCTAAGACAGTTCTTGTGGAATTGGCAAAGTGATATTTGGAAGCCCATGGAGGGCTATGGTGAAAAAGGAAATATCCTCAGATGAAATCTGGAAAGAAGCTTTCTGAGAAACTGCTTAGTGTTCTGTTAATTCATCTCACAGAGTTACATGTGTATTTCGTGGATCTCTTTGCTAGCCTTATTTCTGTGGAATCTGAGAACAGATATTTCGGATCGCTCTGAAGACTATAGGGCCAAAGGAAATATCCTCCCATAACAAACACAAAGAAGCTTTTGAGAAACTTCTTCGTTTTCTGTGAAATCATCTCACAGAGTTACAGCTTTCCCCTCAAGAAGCCTTTCGCTAAGACAGTTCTTGTGGAATTGGCAAAGTGATATTTGGAAGCCCATAGAGGGCTATGGTGAAAAAGGAAATATCCTCAGATGAAATCTGGAAAGAAGCTTTCTGAGAAACTGCTTAGTGTTCTGTTAATTCATCTCACAGAGTTACATGTGTATTTCGTGGATCTCTTTGCTAGCCTTATTTCTGTGGAATCTGAGAACAGATATTTCGGATCCCATTGATGACTATAGGGCCAAAGGAAATATCCTCCCAAAACAAAGAGAAAGAAGCTTTCTGAGAAACTTCTTTGTGTCCTGTGAAATCATCTCACAGAGTTACAGCTTTCCGCTCAGGAAGCCTTTCGCTAAGACAGTTCTTGTGGAATTGGCAAAGTGATATTTGGAAGCCCATAGTGGGCTATGGTGAAAAAGGAAATATCCTCACAGGAAATCTGGAAAGAAGCGTTCTGAGAAACTGCTTAGTGTTCTGTTAATTCATCTCACAGAGTTACATGTGTATTTCGTGGATCTCTTTGCTAGCCTTATTTCTGTGGAATCGGAGAACAGATATTTCGGATCCCTTTGAAAACTATAGGGCCAAAGGAAATATCCTCCGATAACAAAGAGAAAGAAGCTTTCTGAGAAACTTCTTTGTGTTCTGTGAAATCATCTCACAGAGTTACAGCTTTCCCCTCAAGAAGCCTTTCACTAAGACAGTTCTTGTGGAATAGGCAAAGTGATATTTTGAAGCCCATAGAGGGCTATGGTGAAAAAGGAAATATCCTCACAGGAAATCTGGAAAGAAGCTTTCTGAGAAACTGCTTAGTGTTCTGTTAATTCATCTCACAGAGTTACATGTGTATTTCGTGGATCTCTTTGCTAGCCTTATTTCTGTGGAATCTGAGAACAGATATTTCGGATCCCTTTGAAAACTATAGGGCCAAAGGAAATATCCTCCGATAACAAAGAGAAAGAAGCTTTCTGAGAAACTTCTTTGTGTTCTGTGAAATCATCTCACAGAGTTACAGCTTTCCGCTCAGGAAGCCTTTCGCTAAGACAGTTCTTGTGGAATTGGCAAAGTGATATTTGGAAGCCCATAGAGGGCTATGGTGAAAAAGGAAATATCCTCAGATGAAATCTGGAAAGAAGCTTTCTGAGAAACTGCTTAGTGTTCTGTTAATTCATCTCACAGAGTTACATGTGTATTTCGTGGATCTCTTTGCTAGCCTTATTTCTGTGGAATCTGAGAACAGATATTTCGGATCGCTCTGAAGACTATAGGGCCAAAGGAAATATCCTCCCATAACAAAGAGAAAGAAGCTTTCTGAGAAACTTCTTTGTGTTCTGTGAAATCATCTCACAGAGTTACAGCTTTCCCCTGAAGAAGCCTTTCGCTAAGACAGTTCTTTTGGAATTGGCAAAGTGATATTTGGAAGCCCATAGAGGGCTATGGTGAAAAAGGAAATATCCTCAGATGAAATCTGGAAAGAAGCTTTCTGAGAAACTGCTTAGTGTTCTGTTAATTCATCTCACCGAGTTACCTGTGTATTTCGTGGATCTCTTTGCTAGCCTTATTTCTGTGGAATCTGAGAACAGATATTTCGGATCGCTCTGAAGACTATAGGGCCAAAGGAAATATCCTCCCATAACAAAGAGAAAGAAGCTTTCTGAGAAACTTCTTTGTGTTCTGTGAAATCATCTCACAGAGTTACAGCTTTCCACTGAAGAAGCCTTTCGCTAAGACAGTTCTTGTGGAATTGGCAAAGTGATATTTGGAAGCCCACAGTGGGCTATGGTGAAAAAGGAAATATCCTCCGATGAAATCTGGAAAGAAGCTTTCTGAGAAACTGCTTAGTGTTCTGTTAATTCATCTCACCGAGTTACCTGTGTATTTCGTGGATCTCTTTGCTAGCCTTATTTCTGTGGAATCTGAGAAAAGATATTTCGGATCCCTTTGAAAACTATAGTTCCAAAGGAAATATCCTCCGATAACAAAGAGAAAGAATCTTTCTGAGAAACTCCTTTGTGTTCTGTGAAATCATCTCACAGAGTTACAGCTTTCCGCTCAAGAAGCCTTTCGCTAAGACAGTTCTTGTGGAATTGGCAAAGTGATATTTGGAAGCCCGTAGAGGGCTATGGTGAAAAAGGAAATATCGTCAGATGAAATCTGGAAAGAAGCTTTCTGAGAAAGTGCTTAGTGTTCTGTTAATTCATCTCACAGAGTTACATGTGTATTTCGTGGATCTCTTTGCTAGGCTTATTTCTGTGGAATCTGAGAACAGATATTTCGGATCCCTTTGAAAACTATAGGGCCAAAGGCAATATCCTCCGATAACAAACAGAAAGAAGCTTTCTGAGAAACTTCTTTGTGTTCTGTGAAATCATCTCACAGAGTTACAGCTTTCCCCTCAAGAAGCCTTTCGCTAAGACAGTTCTTGTGGAATTGGCAAAGTGATATTTTGAAGCCCATAGAGGGCTATGGTGAAAAAGGAAATATCCTCAGATGAAATCTGGAAAGAAGCTTTCTGAGAAACTGCTTAGTGTTCTGTTAATTCATCTCACAGAGTTACATGTGTATTTCGTGGATCTCTTTGCTAGCCCTATTTCTGTGGAATCTGAGAACAGATATTTCGGATCCCTTTGAAAACTATAGGGCCAAAGGAAGTATCCTCCGATAACAAACAGAAAGAAGCTTTCTGAGAAACTTCTTTGTGTTCTGTGAAATCATCTCACAGAGTTACAGCTTTCCCCTCAAGAAGCCTTTCGCTAAGACAGTTCTTGTGGAATTGGCAAAGTGATATTTGGAAGCCCATAGAGGGCTATGGTGAAAAAGGAAATATCCTCAGATGAAATCTGGAAAGAAGCTTTCTGAGAAACTGCTTAGTGTTCTGTTAATTCATCTCACAGAGTTACATGTGTATTTCGTGGATCTCTTTGCTAGCCTTATTTCTGTGGAATCTGAGAACAGATATTTCGGATCCCATTGATGACTATAGGGCCAAAGGAAATATCCTCCGATAACAAACAGAAAGAAGCTTTCTGAGAAACTTCTTTGTGTTCTGTGAAATCATCTCACAGAGTTACAGCTTTACCCTCAAGAAGCCTTTTGCTAAGACAGTTCTTGTGGAATTGCAAAGTGATATTTTGAAGCCCATAGAGGGCTATGGTGAAAAAGGAAATATCCTCAGATGAAATCTGGAAAGAAGCTTTCTGAGAAAGTGCTTAGTGTTCTGTTAATTCATCTCACAGAGTTACATGTGTATTTCGTGGATCTCTTTGCTAGCCCTATTTCTGTGGAATCTGAGAACAGATATTTCGGATCCCTTTGAAAACTATAGGGCCAAAGGAAGTATCCTCCGATAACAAACAGAAAGAAGCTTTCTGAGAAACTTCTTTGTGTTCTGTGAAATCATCTCACAGAGTTACAGCTTTCCCCTCAAGAAGCCTTTCGCTAAGACAGTTCTTGTGGAATTGGCAAAGTGATATTTGGAAGCCCATAGAGGGCTATGGTGAAAAAGGAAATATCCTCAGATGAAATCTGGAAAGAAGCTTTCTGAGAAACTGCTTAGTGTTCTGTTAATTCATCTCACAGAGTTACATGTGTATTTCGTGGATCTCTTTGCTAGCCTTATTTCTGTGGAATCTGAGAACAGATATTTCGGATCGCTCTGAAGACTATAGGGCCAAAGGAAATATCCTCCCATAACAAACAGAAAGAAGCTTTCTGAGAAACTTCTTCGTTTTCTGTGAAATCATCTCACAGAGTTACAGCTTTCCCCTCAAGAAGCCTTTCGCTAAGACAGTTCTTGTGGAATTGGCAAAGTGATATTTGGAAGCCCATAGAGGGCTACGGTGAAAAAGGAAATATCCTCAGATGAAATCTGGAAAGAAGCTTTCTGAGAAACTGCTTAGTGTTCTGTTAATTCATCTCACAGAGTTACATGTGTATTTCGTGTATCTCTTTGCTAGCCTTATTTCTGTGGAATCTGAGAACAGATATTTCGGATCCCATTGATGACTATAGGGCCAAAGGAAATATCCTCCCAAAACAAAGAGAAAGAAGCTTTCTGAGAAACTTCTTTGTGTCCTGTGAAATCATCTCACAGAGTTACAGCTTTCCGCTCAAGAAGACTTTCGCTAAGACAGTTCTTGTGGAATTGGCAAAGTGATATTTGGAAGCCCATAGAGGGCTATGGTGAAAAAGGAAATATCCTCCGATGAAATCTGGAAAGAAGCTTTCTGAGAAACTGCTTAGTGTTCTGTTAATTCATCTCACAGAGTTACATGTGTATTTCGTGGATCAATTTGCTAGCCTTATTTCTGTGGAATCTGAGAACAGATATTTCGGATCCCATTGATGACTATAGGGCCAAAGGAAATATCCTCACAAAACAAAGAGAAAGAAGCTTTCTGAGAAACTTCTTTGTGTTCTGTGAAATCATCTCACAGAGTTACAGCTTTCCGCTCAAGAAGCCTTTCGCTAAGACAGTTCTTGTGGAATTGGCAAAGTGATATTTGGAAGCCCATAGAGGGCTGTGGTGAAAAAGGAAATATCCTCAGATGAAATCTGGAAAGAAGCTTTCTGAGAAACTGCTTAGTGTTCTGTTAATTCATCTCACAGAGTTACATGTGTATTTCGTGGATCTCTTTGCTAGCCTTATTTCTGTGGAATCTGAGAACAGATATTTCGGATCCCATTGGAGACTATAGGGCCAAAGGAAATAACCTCCGATAACAAAGAGAAAGAAGCTTTCTGAGAAACTTCTTTGTGTTCTGTGAAATCATCTCACAGAGTTACAGCTTTCCCCTCAAGAAGCCTTTCGCTAAGACAGTTCTTGTGGAATTGGCAAAGTGATATTTGGAAGCCCATAGAGGGCTATGGTGAAAAAGGAAATATCCTCAGATGAAATCTGGAAAGAAGCTTTCTGAGAAACTGCTTAGTGTTCTGTTAATTCATCTCACAGAGTTACATGTGTGTTTCGTGGATCTCTTTGGTAGCCTTATTTCTGTGGAATCTGAGAACAGATATTTCGGATCCCTTTGAAAACTATAGGGCCAAAGGAAATATCCTCCGATAACAAACAGAAAGAAGCTTTCTGAGAAACTTCTTTGTGTTCTGTGAAATCATCTCACAGAGTTACAGCTTTCCCCTCAAGAAGCCTTTCGCTAAGACAGTTCTTGTGGAATTGGCAAAGTGATATTTGGAACCCCTTAGAGGGCTATGGTGAAAAAGGAAATATCCTCACAGGAAATCTGGAAAGAAGCTTTCTGAGAAACTGCTTAGTGTTCTGTTAATTCATCTCACAGTGTTACATGTGTATTTCGTGGATCTCTTTGCCAGCCTTATTTCTGTGGAATCTGAGAACAGATATTTCGGATCCCTTTGAAAACTATAGGGCCAAAGGAAATATCCTCCGATAACAAAGAGAAAGAAGGTTTCTGAGAAACTTCTTTGTGTTCTGTGAAATCATCTCACAGAGTTACAGCTTTCCCCTCAAGAAGCCTTTCGCTAAGACAGTTCTTGTTCAATTGGCAAAGTGATATTTGGAAGCCCATAGAGGGCTATGGTGAAAAAGGAAATATCCTCAGATGAAATCTGGAAAGAAGCTTTCTGAGAAACTGCTTAGTGTTCTGTTAATTCATCTCACAGAGTTACATGTGTATTTCGTGGATCTCTTTGCTAGCCTTATTTCTGTGGAATCTGAGAACAGATATTACGGATCGCTCTGAAGACAATAGGGCCAAAGGAAATATCCTCTCATAACAAACAAAAAGAAGCTTTCTGAGAAACTTCTTTGTGTTCTGTGAAATCATCTCACAGAGTTACAGCTTTCCCCTCAAGAAGCCTTTCGCTAAGACAGTTCTTGTGGAATTGGCAAAGTGATATTTGGAAGCCCTTAGAGGGCTGTGGTGAAAATGGAAATATCCTCAGATGAAATCTGGAAAGAAGCTTTCTGAGAAACTGCTTAGTGTTCTGTTAATTCATCTCACAGAGTTACATGTGTATTTCGTGGATCTCTTTGCTAGCCTTATTTCTGTGGAATCTGAGAACAGATATTTCCGATCCCTTCGAAGACTATAGGGCCAAAGGAAATATCCTCCCAAAACAAAGAGAAAGAAGCTTTCTGAGAAACTTCTTGGTGTTCTGTGAAATCATCTTACAGAGTTACAGCTTTCCCCTCAAGAAGCCTTTCACTAAGACAGTTCTTGTGGAATTGGCAAAGTGATATTTGGAAGCCCATAGAGGGCTATGGTGAAAAAGGAAATATCCTCAGATGAAATCTGGAAAGAAGCTTTCTGAGAAACTGCTTAGTGTTCTGTTAATTCATCTCACAGAGTTACATGTGTATTTCGTGGATCTCCTTGCTAGCCTTATTTCTGTGGAGTCTGAGAACAGATATTTCGGATCCCATTGGAGACTATAGGGCCAAAGGAAATATCCTCCGATAACAAAGAGAAAGAAGCTTTCTGAGAAACTACTTTGTGTTCTGTGAAATCATCTCACAGAGTTACAGCTTTCCCCTCAAGAAGCCTTTCGCTAGATCAGTTCTTGTGGAATTGGCAAAGTGATATTTGGAAGCCCATAGAGGGCTATGGTGAAAAAGGAAATATCCTCAGATGAAATCTGGAAAGAAGCTTTCTGAGAAACTGCTTAGTGTTCTGTTAATTCATCTCACAGAGTTACATGTGTATTTCGTGGATCTCTTTGCTAGCCTTATTTCTGTGGAATCTGAGAACAGATATTTCGGATCCCTTTGAAAACTATAGGGCCAAAGGAAATATCCTCCCATAACAAAGAGAAAGAAGCTTTCTGAGAAACTTCTTTGTGTTCTGTGAAATCATCTCACAGAGTTACAGCTTTCCGCTCAGGAAGCCTTTCGCTAAGAGAGTTCTTGTGGAATTGGCAAAGTGATATTTGGAAGCCCATAGAGGGCTATGGTGAAAAAGGAAATATCCTCACAGGAAATCTGGAAAGAAGCTTTCTGAGAAACTGCTTAGTGTTCTGTTAATTCATCTCACAGAGTTACATGTGTATTTCGTGGATCTCTTTGCTAGCCTTATTTCTGTGGAATCTGAGAACAGATATTTCGGATCCCTTTGAAAACTATAGGGCCAAAGGAAATATCCTCCGATAACAAAGAGAAAGAAGCTTTCTGAGAAACTTCTTTGTGTTCTGTGAAATCATCTCACAGAGTTACAGCTTTCCCCTCAAGAAGCCTTTCGCTAAGACAGTTCTTGTGGAATAGGCAAAGTGATATTTGGAAGCTCATAGAGGGCTATGGTGAAAAAGGAAATATCCTCACAGGAAATCTGGAAAGAAGCTTTCTGAGAAACTGCTTAGTGTTCTGTTAATTCATCTCACAGAGTTACATGTGTATTTCGTGGATCTCTTTGCTAGCCTTATTTCTGTGGAATCTGAGAATAGATATTTCGGATCCCTTTGAAGACTATAGGGCCAAGGGAAATATCCTCCGATAACAAAGAGAAAGAAGCTTTCTGAGAAACTTCTTTGTGTTCTGTGAAATCATCTCAAGGAGTTACAGCTTTCCCCTCCAGAAGCCTTTCGCTAAGACAGTTCTTGTGGAATTGGCAAAGTGATATTTGGAAACCCATAGAGGGCTATGGTGAAAAAGGAAATATCCTCCGATGAAATCTGGAAAGAAGCTTTCTGAGAAACTGCTTAGTGTTCTGTTAATTCACCTCACAGAGTTACATGTGTATTTCGTGTATCTCTTTGCTAGTCTTATTTCTGTGGAATCTGAGAACAGATATTTCGGATCCCATTGATGACTATAGGGCCAAAGGAAATATCCTGCGATAACAAAGAGAAAGAAGCTTTCTGAGAAACTTCTTTGTGTTCTGTGAAATCATCTCACAGAGTTACAGCTTTCCCCTCAAGAAGCCTTTCGCTAAGACAGTTCTTGTGGAATTGGCAAAGTGATATTTGGAAGCCCATAGAGGGCTATGGTGAAAAGGAAATATCCTCAGATGAAATCTGGAAAGAAGCTTTCTGAGAAACTGCTTAGTGTTCTGTTAATTCATCTCACTGAGTTACATGTCTATTTCGTGGATCTCTTTGCTAGCCTTATTTCTGTGGAATCTGAGAACAGATATTTCGGATCCCTTTGAAGACTATAGGGCCAAAGGAAATATCCTCTGATAACAAAGAGAAAGAAGCTTTCTGAGAAACTTCTTTGTGTTCTGTGAAATCATCTCACAGAGTTACAGCTTTCCCCTGAAGAAGCCTTTCGCTAAGACAGTTCTTGTGGAATTGGCATAGTGATATTTGGAGGCCCATAGAGGGCTATGGTGAAAAAGGAAATATCCTCACAGGAAATTTGGAAAGAAGCTTTCTGAGAAACTGCTTAGTGTTCTGTTAATTTATCTCACAGAGTTACATGTGTATTTCCTGGATCTCTTTGCTAGCCTTATTTCTTTGGAATCTGAGAACAGATATTTCGGATCCCATTGATGACTATAGGGCCAAAGGAAATATCCTGCGAAAAAAAAGAGAAAGAAGCTTTCTGAGAAACTTCTTTGTGTTCTGTGAAATCATCTCACAGAGTTACAGCTTTCCCCTCAAGAAGCCTTTCGTTAAGACAGTTCTTGTGGATTTGGCAAAGTGATATTTGGAAGCCCATAGAGGGCTATGGTGATAAAGGAAATATCCTCAGATGAAATCTGGAAAGAAGCTTTCTGCGTAACTGCTTAGTGTTCTGTTAATTCATCTTACAGAGTTATATGTGTATTTCGTGGATCTCTTTGCTAGCCTTATTTCTGTGGAATCTGAGAAGAGATATTTCGAATCCCTTTGAAGACTATAGGGCCAAAGGAAATATCCTCCCATAAGAAAGAGAAAGAAGCTTTCTGAGAAACTTCGTTGTGTTCTGTGAAATCATCTCAAGGAGTTAGAGCTTTCCCCTCCATAAGCCTTTCGCTAAGACAGTTCTTGTGGAATTGGCAAAGTGATATTTGGAAACCCATAGAGGGCTATGGTGAAAAAGGAAATATCCTCCGATGAAATCTGAAAAGAAGCTTTCTGAGAAACTGCTTAGTGTTCTGTTAATTTATCTCACAGAGTTACATGTGTATTTCGTGGATCTCTTTGCTAGCCTTATTTCTGTGGAATCTGAGAACAGATATTTCGAATCCCAATGATGACTATTGGGCCAAAGGAAATATCCTGCGATAACAAAGAGAAAGAAGCTTTCTGAGAAACTTCTTTGTGTTCTGTGAAATCATCTCACAGAGTTACAGCTTTCCCCTCAAGAAGCCTTTCGCTAAGACAGTCCTTGTGGAATTGGCAAAGTGATATTTGGAAGCCCATAGAGGGCTATGGTGAAAAAGGAAATATCCTCAGATGAAATCTGGAAAGAAGCTTTCTGAGAAACTGCTTAGTGTTCTGTTAATTCATCTCACAGAGTTACATGTGTATTTCGTGGATCTCTTTGCTAGCCTTATTTCTGTGGAATCTGAAAAGAGATATTTCGGATCCCTTTGAAGACAATAGGGTCAAAGGAAATATCCTCCCATAAGAAAGAGAAAGAAACTTTCTGAGAAACTTCTTTGTGTACTGTGAAATAATCTCACAGAGTTACAGCTTTCCCCTGAAGAAGCCTTTCGCTAAGACCGTTCTTGTGGATTTGGCAAAGTGATATTTGGAAGCCCATAGAGGGCTATGGTGAAAAAGGAAATATCCTCTCAGGAAATTTGGAAAGAAGCTTTCTGAGAAATTGCTTAGTGTTCTGTTAATTCATCTCACAGAGTTACATGTGTATTTCGTGGATCTCTTTGCTAGCATTATTTCTGTGGAATCTGAGAACAGATATTTCGGATCCCATTGATGACTTCAGGGCCAAAGGAAATATCCTCCCATAAGAAAGAGAAAGAAGCTTTCTGAGAAACTTCTTTGTGTTCTGTGAAATCATCTCACAGAGTTACAGCTTTCCCCTCAAGAAGCCTTTCGCTAAGACAGTTCTTGTGGATTTGGCAAAGTGATATTTGGAAGCCCATAGAGGGCTATGGTGAAAAAGGAAATATCCTCAGATGAAATCTGGAAAGAAGCTTTCTGAGAAACTGCTTAGTGTTCTGTTAATTCATTTCACAGAGTTACATGTGTATTTCGTGGATCTCTTTGCTAGCCTTATTTCTGTGGAATCTGAGAACAGATATTTCGGATCCCTTTGAAGACTATAGGGCCAAAAGAAATATCCTCCGATAACAAAGAGAAAGAAGCTTTCTGAGAAACTTCTTTGTGTTCTGTGAAATCATCTCAAGGAGTTACAGCTTTCCCCTCCAGAAGCCTTTCGCTAAGACAGTTCTTGTGGAATTGGCAAAGTGATATTTGGAAACCCTTAGAGGGCTATGGTGAAAAAGGAAATATCCTCCGATGAAATCTGGAAAGAAGCTTTCTGAGAAACTGCTTAGTGTTCTGTTAATTCATCTCACAGAGTTACATGTGTATTTCGTGTATCTCTTTGCTAGCCTTATTCTGTGGAATCTGAGAACAGATATTTCGGATCCCATTGATGACTATAGGGCCAAAGGAAATATCCTGCGATAACAAAGAGAAAGAAGCTTTCTGAGAAACTTCTTTGTGTTCTGTGAAATCATCTCACAGAGTTACATCTTTCCCCTCCAGAAGCCTTTCGCTAAGACAGTTCTTGTGGAATTGGCAAAGTGATATTTGGAAGCCCATAGAGGGCTATGGTGAAAAGGAAATATCCTCAGATGAAATCTGGAAAGAAGCTTTCTGAGAAACTGCTTAGTGTTCTGTTAATTCATCTCACAGAGTTACATGTGTATTTCGTGGATCTCTTTGCTAGCCTTATTTCTGTGGAATCTCAGAACAGATATTTCGGATCCCTTTGAAGACTATAGGGCCAAAGGAAATATCCTCTGATAACAAAGAGAAAGAAGCTTTCTGAGAAACTTCTTTGTGTTCTGTGAAATCATCTCACAGAGTTACAGCTTTCCCCTGAAGAAGCCTTTCGCTAAAACAGTTCTTGTGGAATTGGCATAGTGATATTTGGAGGCCCATAGAGGGCTATGGTGAAAAAGGAAATATCCTCACAGGAAATTTGGAAATAAGCTTTCTGAGAAACTGCTTAGTGTTTTGTTAATTTATCTCACAGAGTTACATGTGTATTTCGTGGATCTCTTTGCTAGCCTTATATCTTTGGAATCTGAGAACAGATATTTCGGTTCCCATTGATGACTATAGGGCCAAAGGAAATATCCTGCGAAAACAAAGAGAAAGAAGCTATCTGAGAAACTTCTTTGTGTTCTGTGAAATCATCTCACAGAGTTACAGCTTTCCCCTCAAGAAGCCTTTCGCTAAGACAGTTCTTGTGGATTTGGCAAAGTGATATTTGGAAGCCCATAGAGGGCTATGGTGATAAAGGAAATATCCTCAGATGAAATCTGGAAAGAAGCTTTCTGCGTAACTGCTTAGTGTTCTGTTAATTCATCTTACAGAGTTATATGTGTATTTCGTGGATCTCTTTGCTAGCCTTATTTCTGTGGAATCTGAGAACAGATATTTCGGATCCCTTTGAAGACAATAGGGCCAAAGGAAATATCCTCCCATAAGAAAGAGAAAGAAGCTTTCTGAGAAACTTCTTTGTGTTCTGTGAAATCATCTCAAGGAGTTAGAGCTTTCCCCTCCATAAGCCTTTCGCTAAGACAGTTCTTGTGGAATTGGCAAAGTGATATTTGGAAACCCATAGAGGGCTAGGGTGAAAAAGGAAATATCCTCCGATGAAATCTGAAAAGAAGCTTTATGAGAAACTGCTTAGTGTTCTGTTAATTTATCTCACAGAGTTACATGTGTATTTCGTGGATCTCTTTGCTAGCCTTATTTCTGTGGAATCTGAGAACAGATATTTCGGATCCCAATGATGACTATTGGGCCAAAGGAAATATCCTGCGATAACAAAGAGAAAGAAGCTTTCTGAGAAAATTCTTTGTGTTCTGTGAAATCATCTCACAGAGTTACAGCTTTCCCCTCAAGAAGCCTTTCGCTAAGACAGTCCTTGTGGAATTGGCAAAGTGATATTTGGAAGCCCATGGAGGGCTATGGTGAAAAAGGAAATATCCTCAGATGAAATCTGGAAAGAAGCTTTCTGAGAAACTGCTTAGTGTTCTATTAATTCATCTCACAGAGTTACATGTGTATTTCGTGGATCACTTTGCTAGCCTTATTTCTGTGGAATCTGAAAAGAGATATTTCGGATCCCTTTGAAGACAATAGGGCCAAAGGAAATATCCTCCCATAAGAAAGAGAAAGAAGCTTTCTGAGAAACTTCTTTGTGTTCTGTGAAATCATCTCAAGGAGTTACAGCTTTCCCCTCCAGAAGCCTTTCGCTAAGACAGTTCTTGTGGAATTGGCAAAGTGATATTTGGAAACCCATAGAGGGCTACGGTGAAAAAGGGAATATCCTCCGAGGAAATCTGGAAAGAAGCTTTCTGAGAAACTGCTTAGTGTTCTGTTAATTCATCTCACAGAGTTACATGTGTATTTCGTGGATCTCTTTGCTAGCCTTATTTCTGTGGAATCTGAAAACAGATATTTCGGATCCCTTTGAAGACTATAGGGCCAAAGGAAATATGCTCTGATAACAAAGAGAAAGAAGCTTTCTGAGAAACTTCTTTGTGTTCTGTGAAATCATCTCACAGAGTTACAGCTTTCCCCTGAAGAAGCCTTTCGCTAAGAACGTTCTTATGGATTTGGCAAAGTGATATTTGGAAGCCCATAGAGGGCTATGGTGAAAAAGGAAATATCCTCAGATGAAATCTGGAAAGAAGCTTTCTGAGAAACTGCTTAGTGTTCTGTTAATTCATCTCACAGAGTTACATGTGTATTTCGTGGATCTCTTTGCTAGCCTTATTTCTGTGGAATCTGAGAACAGATATTTCGGATCCCTTTGGAGAGTATAGGCCAAAGGAAATATCCTCCGATAACAAAGAGAAAGAAGCTTTCTGAGAAACTTCTTTGTGTTCTGTGAAATCATCTCAAGGAGTTACAGCTTTCCCCTCCAGAAGCCTTTCGCTAAGACAGTTCTTGTGGAATTGGCAAAGTGATATTTGGAAACCCATAGAGGGCTATGGTGAAAAAGGAAATATCCTCTGATGAAATCTGGAAAGAAGCTTACTGAGAAACTGCTTAGTGTTCTGTTAATTCATCTCACAGAGTTACATGTGTATTTCGTGTATCTCTTTGCTAGCCTTATTTCTGTGGAATCTGAGAACAGATATTTCGGATCCCATTGATGACTGTAGGGCCAAAGGAAATATCCTGCGATAACAAAGAGAAGTAAGCTTTCTGAGAAACTTCTTTGTGTTCTGTGAAATCATCTCACAGAGTTACAGCTTTCCCCTCAAGAAGCCTTTCGCTAAGAAGGTTCTTGTGGAATTGGCAAAGTGATATTTGGAAGCCCATAGAGGGCTATGGTGAAAAGGAAATATCCTCAGATGAAATCTGGAAAGAAGCTTTCTGAGAAACTGCTTAGTGTTCTGTTAATTCATCTCACAGAGTTACATGTGTATTTCGTGGATCTCTGTGCTAGCCTTATTTCTGTGGAATCTGAGAACAGATATTTCGGATCCCTTTGAAGACTATAGGGCCAAAGGAAATATCCTCTGATAACAAAGAGAAAGAAGCTTTCTGAGAAACTTCTTTGTGTTCTGTGAAATCATCTCACAGAGTTACAGCTTTCCCCTCCAGAAGCCTTTCGCTAAGACAGTTCTTGTGAAATTGGCAAAGTAATATTTGGAAGCCCATAGAGGGCTATGGTGAAAAAGGAAATATCCTCAGATGAAATCTGGAAAGAAGCTTTCTGAGAAACTGCTTAGTGTTCTGTTAATTCATCTCAAAGTGTTACATGTGCATTTCGTGGATCTCTTTGCTAGCCTTATTTCTGTGGAATCTGAGAACAGATATTTCGGATCCCTTTGAAGACTATAGGGCCAAAGGAAATATCCTCTGATAACATAGAGAAAGAAGCTTTCTGAGAAACTTCTTTGTGTTCTGTGAAATCATCTCACAGAGTTACAGCTATCCCCTGAAGAAGCCTTTCGCTAAGACCGTTCTTGTGGATTTGGCAAAGTGATATTTGGAAGCCCATAGAGGGCTATGGTGAAAAAGGAAATATCCTCAGATGAAATCTGGAAAAAAGCTTTCTGAGAAACTGCTTAGTGTTCTGTTAATTCATCTCACAGAGTTACATGTGTATTTCGTGGATCTCTTTGCTAGCCTTATTTCTGTGGAATCTGAGAACAGATATTTCGGATCGCTCTGAAGACTATAGGGCCAAAGGAAATATCCTCCCATAACAAACAGAAAGAAGCTTTCTGAGAAACTTCTTCGTGTTCTGTGAAATCATCTCACAGAGTTACAGCTTTCCCCTCAAGAAGCCTTTCGCTAAGACAGTTCTTGTGGAATTGGCAAAGTGATATTTGGAAGCCCATAGAGGGCTACGGTGAAAAAGGAAATATCCTCAGATGAAATCTGGAAAGAAGCTTTCTGAGAAACTGCTTAGTGTTCTGTTAATTCATCTCACAGAGTTACATGTGTATTTCTTGGATCTCTTTGCTAGCCTTATTTCTGTGGAATCTGAGAACAGATATTTCGGATCCCTTTGAAGAGTATAGGGCCAAAGGAAATATCCTCCCATAACAAAGAGAAAGAAGCTTTCTGAGAAACTTCTTTGTGTTCTGTGAAATCATCTCACAGAGTTACAGCTTTCCGCTCAAGAAGCCTTTCGCTAAGACAGTTCTTGAGGAATTGGCAAAGTGATATTTGGAAGCCCATAGAGGGCTGTGGTGAAAAAGGAAATATCCTCAGATGAAATCTGGAAAGAAGCTTTCTGAGAAACTGCTTAGTGTTCTGTTAATTCATCTCACAGAGTTACATGTGTATTTCGTGGATCTCTTTGCTAGCCTTATTTCTGTGGAATCTGAGAACAGATATTACGGATCCCTTTGAAAACTATAGGGCCAAAGGAAATATCCTCCGATAACAAAGAGAAAGAAGCTTTCTGAGAAACTTCTTTGTGTTCTGTGAAATCATCTCACAGAGTTACAGCTTTCCCCTCAAGAAGCCTTTCGCTAAGACAGTTCTTGTGGAATTGGCAAAGTGATATTTGGAAGCCCATAGAGGGCTATGGTGAAAAAGGAAATATCCTCAGATGAAATCTGGAAAGAAGCTTTCTGAGAAACTGCTTAGTGTTCTGTTAATTCATCTCACAGAGTTACATGTGTATTTCGTGGACCTCTTTGCTAGCCTTATTTCTGTGGAATCTGAGAACAGATATTTCGGATCCCTTTGAAAACTATAGGGCCAAAGGAAATATCCTCCCATAACAAAGAGAAAGAAGCTTTCTGAGAAACTTCTTTGTGTTCTGTGAAATCATCTCACAGAGTTACAGCTTTCCGCTCAGGAAGCCTTTCGCTAAGACAGTTCTTGTGGAATTGGCAAAGTGATATTTGGAAGCCCATAGAGGGCTATGGTGAAAAAGGAAATATCCTCACAGGAAATCTGGAAAGAAGCTTTCTGAGAAACTGCTTAGTGTTCTGTTAATTCATCTCACAGAGTTACATGTGTATTTCGTGGATCTCTTTGCTAGCCTTATTTCTGTGGAATCTGAGAACAGATATTTCGGATCCCTTTGAAAACTATAGGGCCAAAGGAAATATCCTCCGATAACAAAGAGAAAGAAGCTTTCTGAGAAACTTCTTTGTGTTCTGTGAAATCATCTCACAGAGTTACAGCTTTCCCCTCAAGAAGCCTTTCGCTAAGACAGTTCTTGTGGAATAGGCAAAGTGATATTTGGAAGCTCATAGAGGGCTATGGTGAAAAAGGAAATATCCTCACAGGAAATCTGGAAAGAAGCTTTCTGAGAAACTGCTTAGTGTTCTGTTAATTCATCTCACAGAGTTACATGTGTATTTCGTGGATCTCTTTGCTAGCCTTATTTCTGTGGAATCTGAGAATAGATATTTCGGATCCCTTTGAAGACTATAGGGCCAAGGGAAATATCCTCCGATAACAAAGAGAAAGAAGCTTTCTGAGAAACTTCTTTGTGTTCTGTGAAATCATCTCAAGGAGTTACAGCTTTCCCCTCCAGAAGCCTTTCGCTAAGACAGTTCTTGTGGAATTGGCAAAGTGATATTTGGAAACCCATAGAGGGCTATGGTGAAAAAGGAAATATCCTCCGATGAAATCTGGAAAGAAGCTTTCTGAGAAACTGCTTAGTGTTCTGTTAATTCACCTCACAGAGTTACATGTGTATTTCGTGTATCTCTTTGCTAGTCTTATTTCTGTGGAATCTGAGAACAGATATTTCGGATCCCATTGATGACTATAGGGCCAAAGGAAATATCCTGCGATAACAAAGAGAAAGAAGCTTTCTGAGAAACTTCTTTGTGTTCTGTGAAATCATCTCACAGAGTTACAGCTTTCCCCTCAAGAAGCCTTTCGCTAAGACAGTTCTTGTGGAATTGGCAAAGTGATATTTGGAAGCCCATAGAGGGCTATGGTGAAAAGGAAATATCCTCAGATGAAATCTGGAAAGAAGCTTTCTGAGAAACTGCTTAGTGTTCTGTTAATTCATCTCACAGAGTTACATGTCTATTTCGTGGATCTCTTTGCTAGCCTTATTTCTGTGGAATCTGAGAACAGATATTTCGGATCCCTTTGAAGACTATAGGGCCAAAGGAAATATCCTCTGATAACAAAGAGAAAGAAGCTTTCTGAGAAACTTCTTTGTGTTCTGTGAAATCATCTCACAGAGTTACAGCTTTCCCCTGAAGAAGCCTTTCGCTAAGACAGTTCTTGTGGAATTGGCATAGTGATATTTGGAGGCCCATAGAGGGCTATGGTGAAAAAGGAAATATCCTCACAGGAAATTTGGAAAGAAGCTTTCTGAGAAACTGCTTAGTGTTCTGTTAATTTATCTCACAGAGTTACATGTGTATTTCCTGGATCTCTTTGCTAGCCTTATTTCTTTGGAATCTGAGAACAGATATTTCGGATCCCATTGATGACTATAGGGCCAAAGGAAATATCCTGCGAAAAAAAAGAGAAAGAAGCTTTCTGAGAAACTTCTTTGTGTTCTGTGAAATCATCTCACAGAGTTACAGCTTTCCCCTCAAGAAGCCTTTCGTTAAGACAGTTCTTGTGGATTTGGCAAAGTGATATTTGGAAGCCCATAGAGGGCTATGGTGATAAAGGAAATATCCTCAGATGAAATCTGGAAAGAAGCTTTCTGCGTAACTGCTTAGTGTTCTGTTAATTCATCTTACAGAGTTATATGTGTATTTCGTGGATCTCTTTGCTAGCCTTATTTCTGTGGAATCTGAGAAGAGATATTTCGGATCCCTTTGAAGACTATAGGGCCAAAGGAAATATCCTCCCATAAGAAAGAGAAAGAAGCTTTCTGAGAAACTTCGTTGTGTTCTGTGAAATCATCTCAAGGAGTTAGAGCTTTCCCCTCCATAAGCCTTTCGCTAAGACAGTTCTTGTGGAATTGGCAAAGTGATATTTGGAAACCCATAGAGGGCTATGGTGAAAAAGGAAATATCCTCCGATGAAATCTGAAAAGAAGCTTTCTGAGAAACTGCTTAGTGTTCTGTTAATTTATCTCACAGAGTTACATGTGTATTTCGTGGATCTCTTTGCTAGCCTTATTTCTGTGGAATCTGAGAACAGATATTTCGAATCCCAATGATGACTATTGGGCCAAAGGAAATATCCTGCGATAACAAAGAGAAAGAAGCTTTCTGAGAAACTTCTTTGTGTTCTGTGAAATCATCTCACAGAGTTACAGCTTTCCCCTCAAGAAGCCTTTCGCTAAGACAGTCCTTGTGGAATTGGCAAAGTGATATTTGGAAGCCCATAGAGGGCTATGGTGAAAAAGGAAATATCCTCAGATGAAATCTGGAAAGAAGCTTTCTGAGAAACTGCTTAGTGTTCTGTTAATTCATCTCACAGAGTTACATGTGTATTTCGTGGATCTCTTTGCTAGCCTTATTTCTGTGGAATCTGAAAAGAGATATTTCGGATCCCTTTGAAGACAATAGGGTCAAAGGAAATATCCTCCCATAAGAAAGAGAAAGAAACTTTCTGAGAAACTTCTTTGTGTACTGTGAAATAATCTCACAGAGTTACAGCTTTCCCCTGAAGAAGCCTTTCGCTAAGACCGTTCTTGTGGATTTGGCAAAGTGATATTTGGAAGCCCATAGAGGGCTATGGTGAAAAAGGAAATATCCTCTCAGGAAATTTGGAAAGAAGCTTTCTGAGAAATTGCTTAGTGTTCTGTTAATTCATCTCACAGAGTTACATGTGTATTTCGTGGATCTCTTTGCTAGCATTATTTCTGTGGAATCTGAGAACAGATATTTCGGATCCCATTGATGACTTCAGGGCCAAAGGAAATATCCTCCCATAAGAAAGAGAAAGAAGCTTTCTGAGAAACTTCTTTGTGTTCTGTGAAATCATCTCACAGAGTTACAGCTTTCCCCTCAAGAAGCCTTTCGCTAAGACAGTTCTTGTGGATTTGGCAAAGTGATATTTGGAAGCCCATAGAGGGCTATGGTGAAAAAGGAAATATCCTCAGATGAAATCTGGAAAGAAGCTTTCTGAGAAACTGCTTAGTGTTCTGTTAATTCATTTCACAGAGTTACATGTGTATTTCGTGGATCTCTTTGCTAGCCTTATTTCTGTGGAATCTGAGAACAGATATTTCGGATCCCTTTGAAGACTATAGGGCCAAAAGAAATATCCTCCGATAACAAAGAGAAAGAAGCTTTCTGAGAAACTTCTTTGTGTTCTGTGAAATCATCTCAAGGAGTTACAGCTTTCCCCTCCAGAAGCCTTTCGCTAAGACAGTTCTTGTGGAATTGGCAAAGTGATATTTGGAAACCCTTAGAGGGCTATGGTGAAAAAGGAAATATCCTCCGATGAACTCTGGAAAGAAGCTTTCTGAGAAACTGCTTAGTGTTCTGTTAATTCATCTCACAGAGTTACATGTGTATTTCGTGTATCTCTTTGCTAGCCTTATTCTGTGGAATCTGAGAACAGATATTTCGGATCCCATTGATGACTATAGGGCCAAAGGAAATATCCTGCGATAACAAAGAGAAAGAAGCTTTCTGAGAAACTTCTTTGTGTTCTGTGAAATCATCTCACAGAGTTACATCTTTCCCCTCCAGAAGCCTTTCGCTAAGACAGTTCTTGTGGAATTGGCAAAGTGATATTTGGAAGCCCATAGAGGGCTATGGTGAAAAGGAAATATCCTCAGATGAAATCTGGAAAGAAGCTTTCTGAGAAACTGCTTAGTGTTCTGTTAATTCATCTCACAGAGTTACATGTGTATTTCGTGGATCTCTTTGCTAGCCTTATTTCTGTGGAATCTGAGAACAGATATTTCGGATCCCAATGATGACTATTGGGCCAAAGGAAATATCCTGCGATAACAAAGAGAAAGAAGCTTTCTGAGAAAATTCTTTGTGTTCTGTGAAATCATCTCACAGAGTTACAGCTTTCCCCTCAAGAAGCCTTTCGCTAAGACAGTCCTTGTGGAATTGGCAAAGTGATATTTGGAAGCCCATGGAGGGCTATGGTGAAAAAGGAAATATCCTCAGATGAAATCTGGAAAGAAGCTTTCTGAGAAACTGCTTAGTGTTCTATTAATTCATCTCACAGAGTTACATGTGTATTTCGTGGATCTCTTTGCTAGCCTTATTTCTGTGGAATCTGAAAAGAGATATTTCGGATCCCTTTGAAGACAATAGGGCCAAAGGAAATATCCTCCCATAAGAAAGAGAAAGAAGCTTTCTGAGAAACTTCTTTGTGTTCTGTGAAATCATCTCAAGGAGTTACAGCTTTCCCCTCCAGAAGCCTTTCGCTAAGACAGTTCTTGTGGAATTGGCAAAGTGATATTTGGAAACCCATAGAGGGCTACGGTGAAAAAGGGAATATCCTCCGAGGAAATCTGGAAAGAAGCTTTCTGAGAAACTGCTTAGTGTTCTGTTAATTCATCTCACAGAGTTACATGTGTATTTCGTGGATCTCTTTGCTAGCCTTATTTCTGTGGAATCTGAAAACAGATATTTCGGATCCCTTTGAAGACTATAGGGCCAAAGGAAATATGCTCTGATAACAAAGAGAAAGAAGCTTTCTGAGAAACTTCTTTGTGTTCTGTGAAATCATCTCACAGAGTTACAGCTTTCCCCTGAAGAAGCCTTTCGCTAAGAACGTTCTTGTGGATTTGGCAAAGTGATATTTGGAAGCCCATAGAGGGCTATGGTGAAAAAGGAAATATCCTCAGATGAAATCTGGAAAGAAGCTTTCTGAGAAACTGCTTAGTGTTCTGTTAATTCATCTCACAGAGTTACATGTGTATTTCGTGGATCTCTTTGCTAGCCTTATTTCTGTGGAATCTGAGAACAGATATTTCGGATCCCTTTGGAGAGTATAGGCCAAAGGAAATATCCTCCGATAACAAAGAGAAAGAAGCTTTCTGAGAAACTTCTTTGTGTTCTGTGAAATCATCTCAAGGAGTTACAGCTTTCCCCTCCAGAAGCCTTTCGCTAAGACAGTTCTTGTGGAATTGGCAAAGTGATATTTGGAAACCCATAGAGGGCTATGGTGAAAAAGGAAATATCCTCTGATGAAATCTGGAAAGAAGCTTACTGAGAAACTGCTTAGTGTTCTGTTAATTCATCTCACAGAGTTACATGTGTATTTCGTGTATCTCTTTGCTAGCCTTATTTCTGTGGAATCTGAGAACAGATATTTCGGATCCCATTGATGACTGTAGGGCCAAAGGAAATATCCTGCGATAACAAAGAGAAGTAAGCTTTCTGAGAAACTTCTTTGTGTTCTGTGAAATCATCTCACAGAGTTACAGCTTTCCCCTCAAGAAGCCTTTCGCTAAGAAGGTTCTTGTGGAATTGGCAAAGTGATATTTGGAAGCCCATAGAGGGCTATGGTGAAAAGGAAATATCCTCATATGAAATCTGGAAAGAAGCTTTCTGAGAAACTGCTTAGTGTTCTGTTAATTCATCTCACAGAGTTACATGTGTATTTCGTGGATCTCTGTGCTAGCCTTATTTCTGTGGAATCTGAGAACAGATATTTCGGATCCCTTTGAAGACTATAGGGCCAAAGGAAATATCCTCTGATAACAAAGAGAAAGAAGCTTTCTGAGAAACTTCTTTGTGTTCTGTGAAATCATCTCACAGAGTTACAGCTTTCCCCTCCAGAAGCCTTTCGCTAAGACAGTTCTTGTGAAATTGGCAAAGTAATATTTGGAAGCCCATAGAGGGCTATGGTGAAAAAGGAAATATCCTCAGATGAAATCTGGAAAGAAGCTTTCTGAGAAACTGCTTAGTGTTCTGTTAATTCATCTCAAAGTGTTACATGTGCATTTCGTGGATCTCTTTGCTAGCCTTATTTCTGTGGAATCTGAGAACAGATATTTCGGATCCCTTTGAAGACTATAGGGCCAAAGGAAATATCCTCTGATAACATAGAGAAAGAAGCTTTCTGAGAAACTTCTTTGTGTTCTGTGAAATCATCTCACAGAGTTACAGCTATCCCCTGAAGAAGCCTTTCGCTAAGACCGTTCTTGTGGATTTGGCAAAGTGATATTTGGAAGCCCATAGAGGGCTATGGTGAAAAAGGAAATATCCTCAGATGAAATCTGGAAAAAAGCTTTCTGAGAAACTGCTTAGTGTTCTGTTAATTCATCTCACAGAGTTACATGTGTATTTCGTGGATCTCTTTGCTAGCCTTATTTCTGTGGAATCTGAGAACAGATATTTCGGATCGCTCTGAAGACTATAGGGCCAAAGGAAATATCCTCCCATAACAAACAGAAAGAAGCTTTCTGAGAAACTTCTTCGTGTTCTGTGAAATCATCTCACAGAGTTACAGCTTTCCGCTCAAGAAGCCTTTCGCTAAGACAGTTCTTGAGGAATTGGCAAAGTGATATTTGGAAGCCCATAGAGGGCTGTGGTGAAAAAGGAAATATCCTCAGATGAAATCTGGAAAGAAGCTTTCTGAGAAACTGCTTAGTGTTCTGTTAATTCATCTCACAGAGTTACATGTGTATTTCGTGGATCTCTTTGCTAGCCTTATTTCTGTGGAATCTGAGAACAGATATTACGGATCCCTTTGAAAACTATAGGGCCAAAGGAAATATCCTCCGATAACAAAGAGAAAGAAGCTTTCTGAGAAACTTCTTTGTGTTCTGTGAAATCATCTCACAGAGTTACAGCTTTCCCCTCAAGAAGCCTTTCGCTAAGACAGTTCTTGTGGAATTGGCAAAGTGATATTTGGAAGCCCATAGAGGGCTATGGTGAAAAAGGAAATATCCTCAGATGAAATCTGGAAAGAAGCTTTCTGAGAAACTGCTTAGTGTTCTGTTAATTCATCTCACAGAGTTACATGTGTATTTCGTGGACCTCTTTGCTAGCCTTATTTCTGTGGAATCTGAGAACAGATATTTCGGATCCCTTTGAAAACTATAGGGCCAAAGGAAATATCCTCCCATAACAAAGAGAAAGAAGCTTTCTGAGAAACTTCTTTGTGTTCTGTGAAATCATCTCACAGAGTTACAGCTTTCCGCTCAGGAAGCCTTTCGCTAAGACAGTTCTTGTGGAATTGGCAAAGTGATATTTGGAAGCCCATAGAGGGCTATGGTGAAAAAGGAAATATCCTCACAGGAAATCTGGAAAGAAGCTTTCTGAGAAACTGCTTAGTGTTCTGTTAATTCATCTCACAGAGTTACATGTGTATTTCGTGGATCTCTTTGCTAGCCTTATTTCTGTGGAATCTGAGAACAGATATTTCGGATCCCTTTGAAAACTATAGGGCCAAAGGAAATATCCTCCGATAACAAAGAGAAAGAAGCTTTCTGAGAAACTTCTTTGTGTTCTGTGAAATCATCTCACAGAGTTACAGCTTTCCCCTCAAGAAGCCTTTCGCTAAGACAGTTCTTGTGGAATAGGCAAAGTGATATTTGGAAGCTCATAGAGGGCTATGGTGAAAAAGGAAATATCCTCACAGGAAATCTGGAAAGAAGCTTTCTGAGAAACTGCTTAGTGTTCTGTTAATTCATCTCACAGAGTTACATGTGTATTTCGTGGATCTCTTTGCTAGCCTTATTTCTGTGGAATCTGAGAATAGATATTTCGGATCCCTTTGAAGACTATAGGGCCAAGGGAAATATCCTCCGATAACAAAGAGAAAGAAGCTTTCTGAGAAACTTCTTTGTGTTCTGTGAAATCATCTCAAGGAGTTACAGCTTTCCCCTCCAGAAGCCTTTCGCTAAGACAGTTCTTGTGGAATTGGCAAAGTGATATTTGGAAACCCATAGAGGGCTATGGTGAAAAAGGAAATATCCTCCGATGAAATCTGGAAAGAAGCTTTCTGAGAAACTGCTTAGTGTTCTGTTAATTCACCTCACAGAGTTACATGTGTATTTCGTGTATCTCTTTGCTAGTCTTATTTCTGTGGAATCTGAGAACAGATATTTCGGATCCCATTGATGACTATAGGGCCAAAGGAAATATCCTGCGATAACAAAGAGAAAGAAGCTTTCTGAGAAACTTCTTTGTGTTCTGTGAAATCATCTCACAGAGTTACAGCTTTCCCCTCAAGAAGCCTTTCGCTAAGACAGTTCTTGTGGAATTGGCAAAGTGATATTTGGAAGCCCATAGAGGGCTATGGTGAAAAGGAAATATCCTCAGATGAAATCTGGAAAGAAGCTTTCTGAGAAACTGCTTAGTGTTCTGTTAATTCATCTCACAGAGTTACATGTCTATTTCGTGGATCTCTTTGCTAGCCTTATTTCTGTGGAATCTGAGAACAGATATTTCGGATCCCTTTGAAGACTATAGGGCCAAAGGAAATATCCTCTGATAACAAAGAGAAAGAAGCTTTCTGAGAAACTTCTTTGTGTTCTGTGAAATCATCTCACAGAGTTACAGCTTTCCCCTGAAGAAGCCTTTCGCTAAGACAGTTCTTGTGGAATTGGCATAGTGATATTTGGAGGCCCATAGAGGGCTATGGTGAAAAAGGAAATATCCTCACAGGAAATTTGGAAAGAAGCTTTCTGAGAAACTGCTTAGTGTTCTGTTAATTTATCTCACAGAGTTACATGTGTATTTCCTGGATCTCTTTGCTAGCCTTATTTCTTTGGAATCTGAGAACAGATATTTCGGATCCCATTGATGACTATAGGGCCAAAGGAAATATCCTGCGAAAAAAAAGAGAAAGAAGCTTTCTGAGAAACTTCTCTGTGTTCTGTGAAATCATCTCACAGAGTTACAGCTTTCCCCTCAAGAAGCCTTTCGTTAAGACAGTTCTTGTGGATTTGGCAAAGTGATATTTGGAAGCCCATAGAGGGCTATGGTGATAAAGGAAATATCCTCAGATGAAATCTGGAAAGAAGCTTTCTGCGTAACTGCTTAGTGTTCTGTTAATTCATCTTACAGAGTTATATGTGTATTTCGTGGATCTCTTTGCTAGCCTTATTTCTGTGGAATCTGAGAAGAGATATTTCGGATCCCTTTGAAGACTATAGGGCCAAAGGAAATATCCTCCCATAAGAAAGAGAAAGAAGCTTTCTGAGAAACTTCGTTGTGTTCTGTGAAATCATCTCAAGGAGTTAGAGCTTTCCCCTCCATAAGCCTTTCGCTAAGACAGTTCTGGTGGAATTGGCAAAGTGATATTTGGAAACCCATAGAGGGCTATGGTGAAAAAGGAAATATCCTCCGATGAAATCTGAAAAGAAGCTTTCTGAGAAACTGCTTAGTGTTCTGTTAATTTATCTCACAGAGTTACATGTGTATTTCGTGGATCTCTTTGCTAGCCTTATTTCTGTGGAATCTGAGAACAGATATTTCGAATCCCAATGATGACTATTGGGCCAAAGGAAATATCCTGCGATAACAAAGAGAAAGAAGCTTTCTGAGAAACTTCTTTGTGTTCTGTGAAATCATCTCACAGAGTTACAGCTTTCCCCTCAAGAAGCCTTTCGCTAAGACAGTCCTTGTGGAATTGGCAAAGTGATATTTGGAAGCCCATAGAGGGCTATGGTGAAAAAGGAAATATCCTCAGATGAAATCTGGAAAGAAGCTTTCTGAGAAACTGCTTAGTGTTCTGTTAATTCATCTCACAGAGTTACATGTGTATTTCGTGGATCTCTTTGCTAGCCTTATTTCTGTGGAATCTGAAAAGAGATATTTCGGATCCCTTTGAAGACAATAGGGTCAAAGGAAATATCCTCCCATAAGAAAGAGAAAGAAACTTTCTGAGAAACTTCTTTGTGTACTGTGAAATAATCTCACAGAGTTACAGCTTTCCCCTGAAGAAGCCTTTCGCTAAGACCGTTCTTGTGGATTTGGCAAAGTGATATTTGGAAGCCCATAGAGGGCTATGGTGAAAAAGGAAATATCCTCTCAGGAAATTTGGAAAGAAGCTTTCTGAGAAATTGCTTAGTGTTCTGTTAATTCATCTCACAGAGTTACATGTGTATTTCGTGGATCTCTTTGCTAGCATTATTTCTGTGGAATCTGAGAACAGATATTTCGGATCCCATTGATGACTTCAGGGCCAAAGGAAATATCCTCCCATAAGAAAGAGAAAGAAGCTTTCTGAGAAACTTCTTTGTGTTCTGTGAAATCATCTCACAGAGTTACAGCTTTCCCCTCAAGAAGCCTTTCGCTAAGACAGTTCTTGTGGATTTGGCAAAGTGATATTTGGAAGCCCATAGAGGGCTATGGTGAAAAAGGAAATATCCTCAGATGAAATCTGGAAAGAAGCTTTCTGAGAAACTGCTTAGTGTTCTGTTAATTCATTTCACAGAGTTACATGTGTATTTCGTGGATCTCTTTGCTAGCCTTATTTCTGTGGAATCTGAGAACAGATATTTCGGATCCCTTTGAAGACTATAGGGCCAAAAGAAATATCCTCCGATAACAAAGAGAAAGAAGCTTTCTGAGAAACTTCTTTGTGTTCTGTGAAATCATCTCAAGGAGTTACAGCTTTCCCCTCCAGAAGCCTTTCGCTAAGACAGTTCTTGTGGAATTGGCAAAGTGATATTTGGAAACCCTTAGAGGGCTATGGTGAAAAAGGAAATATCCTCCGATGAAATCTGGAAAGAAGCTTTCTGAGAAACTGCTTAGTGTTCTGTTAATTCATCTCACAGAGTTACATGTGTATTTCGTGTATCTCTTTGCTAGCCTTATTCTGTGGAATCTGAGAACAGATATTTCGGATCCCATTGATGACTATAGGGCCAAAGGAAATATCCTGCGATAACAAAGAGAAAGAAGCTTTCTGAGAAACTTCTTTGTGTTCTGTGAAATCATCTCACAGAGTTACATCTTTCCCCTCCAGAAGCCTTTCGCTAAGACAGTTCTTGTGGAATTGGCAAAGTGATATTTGGAAGCCCATAGAGGGCTATGGTGAAAAGGAAATATCCTCAGATGAAATCTGGAAAGAAGCTTTCTGAGAAACTGCTTAGTGTTCTGTTAATTCATCTCACAGAGTTACATGTGTATTTCGTGGATCTCTTTGCTAGCCTTATTTCTGTGGAATCTCAGAACAGATATTTCGGATCCCTTTGAAGACTATAGGGCCAAAGGAAATATCCTCTGATAACAAAGAGAAAGAAGCTTTCTGAGAAACTTCTTTGTGTTCTGTGAAATCATCTCACAGAGTTACAGCTTTCCCCTGAAGAAGCCTTTCGCTAAAACAGTTCTTGTGGAATTGGCATAGTGATATTTGGAGGCCCATAGAGGGCTATGGTGAAAAAGGAAATATCCTCACAGGAAATTTGGAAATAAGCTTTCTGAGAAACTGCTTAGTGTTTTGTTAATTTATCTCACAGAGTTACATGTGTATTTCGTGGATCTCTTTGCTAGCCTTATATCTTTGGAATCTGAGAACAGATATTTCGGTTCCCATTGATGACTATAGGGCCAAAGGAAATATCCTGCGAAAACAAAGAGAAAGAAGCTATCTGAGAAACTTCTTTGTGTTCTGTGAAATCATCTCACAGAGTTACAGCTTTCCCCTCAAGAAGCCTTTCGCTAAGACAGTTCTTGTGGATTTGGCAAAGTGATATTTGGAAGCCCATAGAGGGCTATGGTGATAAAGGAAATATCCTCAGATGAAATCTGGAAAGAAGCTTTCTGCGAAACTGCTTAGTGTTCTGTTAATTCATCTTACAGAGTTATATGTGTATTTCGTGGATCTCTTTGCTAGCCTTATTTCTGTGGAATCTGAGAACAGATATTTCGGATCCCTTTGAAGACAATAGGGCCAAAGGAAATATCCTCCCATAAGAAAGAGAAAGAAGCTTTCTGAGAAACTTCTTTGTGTTCTGTGAAATCATCTCAAGGAGTTAGAGCTTTCCCCTCCATAAGCCTTTCGCTAAGACAGTTCTTGTGGAATTGGCAAAGTGATATTTGGAAACCCATAGAGGGCTAGGGTGAAAAAGGAAATATCCTCCGATGAAATCTGAAAAGAAGCTTTATGAGAAACTGCTTAGTGTTCTGTTAATTTATCTCACAGAGTTACATGTGTATTTCGTGGATCTCTTTGCTAGCCTTATTTCTGTGGAATCTGAGAACAGATATTTCGGATCCCAATGATGACTATTGGGCCAAAGGAAATATCCTGCGATAACAAAGAGAAAGAAGCTTTCTGAGAAAATTCTTTGTGTTCTGTGAAATCATCTCACAGAGTTACAGCTTTCCCCTCAAGAAGCCTTTCGCTAAGACAGTCCTTGTGGAATTGGCAAAGTGATATTTGGAAGCCCATGGAGGGCTATGGTGAAAAAGGAAATATCCTCAGATGAAATCTGGAAAGAAGCTTTCTGAGAAACTGCTTAGTGTTCTATTAATTCATCTCACAGAGTTACATGTGTATTTCGTGGATCTCTTTGCTAGCCTTATTTCTGTGGAATCTGAAAAGAGATATTTCGGATCCCTTTGAAGACAATAGGGCCAAAGGAAATATCCTCCCATAAGAAAGAGAAAGAAGCTTTCTGAGAAACTTCTTTGTGTTCTGTGAAATCATCTCAAGGAGTTACAGCTTTCCCCTCCAGAAGCCTTTCGCTAAGACAGTTCTTGTGGAATTGGCAAAGTGATATTTGGAAACCCATAGAGGGCTACGGTGAAAAAGGGAATATCCTCCGAGGAAATCTGGAAAGAAGCTTTCTGAGAAACTGCTTAGTGTTCTGTTAATTCATCTCACAGAGTTACATGTGTATTTCGTGGATCTCTTTGCTAGCCTTATTTCTGTGGAATCTGAAAACAGATATTTCGGATCCCTTTGAAGACTATAGGGCCAAAGGAAATATGCTCTGATAACAAAGAGAAAGAAGCTTTCTGAGAAACTTCTTTGTGTTCTGTGAAATCATCTCACAGAGTTACAGCTTTCCCCTGAAGAAGCCTTTCGCTAAGAACGTTCTTGTGGATTTGGCAAAGTGATATTTGGAAGCCCATAGAGGGCTATGGTGAAAAAGGAAATATCCTCAGAAGAAATCTGGAAAGAAGCTTTCTGAGAAACTGCTTAGTGTTCTGTTAATTCATCTCACAGAGTTACATGTGTATTTCGTGGATCTCTTTGCTAGCCTTATTTCTGTGGAATCTGAGAACAGATATTTCGGATCCCTTTGGAGAGTATAGGCCAAAGGAAATATCCTCCGATAACAAAGAGAAAGAAGCTTTCTGAGAAACTTCTTTGTGTTCTGTGAAATCATCTCAAGGAGTTACAGCTTTCCCCTCCAGAAGCCTTTCGCTAAGACAGTTCTTGTGGAATTGGCAAAGTGATATTTGGAAACCCATAGAGGGCTATGGTGAAAAAGGAAATATCCTCTGATGAAATCTGGAAAGAAGCTTACTGAGAAACTGCTTAGTGTTCTGTTAATTCATCTCACAGAGTTACATGTGTATTTCGTGGATCTCTTTGCTAGCCTTATTTCTGTGGAATCTGAGAACAGATATTTCGGATCCCATTGATGACTGTAGGGCCAAAGGAAATATCCTGCGATAACAAAGAGAAGTAAGCTTTCTGAGAAACTTCTTTGTGTTCTGTGAAATCATCTCACAGAGTTACAGCTTTCCCCTCAAGAAGCCTTTCGCTAAGAAGGTTCTTGTGGAATTGGCAAAGTGATATTTGGAAGCCCATAGAGGGCTATGGTGAAAAGGAAATATCCTCAGATGAAATCTGGAAAGAAGCTTTCTGAGAAATTGCTTAGTGTTCTGTTAATTCATCTCACAGAGTTACATGTGTATTTCGTGGATCTCTGTGCTAGCCTTATTTCTGTGGAATCTGAGAACAGATATTTCGGATCCCTTTGAAGACTATAGGGCCAAAGGAAATATCCTCTGATAACAAAGAGAAAGAAGCTTTCTGAGAAACTTCTTTGTGTTCTGTGAAATCATCTCACAGAGTTACAGCTTTCCCCTCCAGAAGCCTTTCGCTAAGACAGTTCTTGTGAAATTGGCAAAGTAATATTTGGAAGCCCATAGAGGGCTATGGTGAAAAAGGAAATATCCTCAGATGAAATCTGGAAAGAAGCTTTCTGAGAAACTGCTTAGTGTTCTGTTAATTCATCTCAAAGTGTTACATGTGCATTTCGTGGATCTCTTTGCTAGCCTTATTTCTGTGGAATCTGAGAACAGATATTTCGGATCCCTTTGAAGACTATAGGGCCAAAGGAAATATCCTCTGATAACATAGAGAAAGAAGCTTTCTGAGAAACTTCTTTGTGTTCTGTGAAATCATCTCACAGAGTTACAGCTATCCCCTGAAGAAGCCTTTCGCTAAGACCGTTCTTGTGGATTTGGCAAAGTGATATTTGGAAGCCCATAGAGGGCTATGGTGAAAAAGGAAATATCCTCTCAGGAAATTTGGAAAGAAGCTTTCTGAGAAATTGCTTAGTGTTCTGTTAATTCATCTCACAGAGTTACATGTGTATTTCGTGGATCTCTTTGCTAGCATTATTTCTGTGGAATCTGAGAACAGATATTTCGGATCAAATTGATGACTACAGGGCCAAAGGAAATATCCTGCGATAACAAAGAGAAAGAAGCTTTCTGAGAAACTTCTTTGTGTTCTGTGAAATCATCTCACAGAGTTACAGCTTTCCCCTCAAGAAGCCTTTCGCTAAGACAGTTCTTGTGGATTTGGCGAAGTGATATTTGGAAGCCCATAGAGGGCTATGGTGAAAAAGGAAATATCCTCAGATGAAATCTGGAAAGAAGCTTTCTGAGAAACTGCTTAGTGTTCTGTTAATTCATCTCACAGAGTTACATGTGTATTTCACGGATCTCTTTGCTAGCCTTATTTCTGTGGAATCTGAGAACAGATATTTCGGATCCCTTTGAAGACAATAGGGCCAAAGGAAATATCCTCCGATAACAAAGAGAAAGAAGCTTTCTGAGAAACTTCTTTGTGTTCTGTGAAATCATCTCAAGGAGTTACAGCTTTCCCCTCCAGAAGCCTTTCGCTAAGACAGTTCTTGTGGAATTGGCAAAGTGATATTTGGAAACCCATAGAGGGCTATGGTGAAAAAGGAAATATCCTCCGATGAAATCTGGAAAGAAGCTTACTGAGAAACTGCTTAGTGTTCTGTTAATTCATCTCACAGAGTTACATGTGTATTTCGTGTATCTCTTTGCTAGCCTTATTTCTGTGGAATCTGAGAACAGATATTTCGGATCCCATTGATGACTCTAGGGCCAAAGGAAATATCCTGCGATAACTAGAGAAGTAAGCTTTCTGAGAAACTTCTTTGTGTTCTGTGAAATCATCTCACAGAGTTACAGCTTTCCCCTCAAGAAGCCTTTCGCTAAGAAGGTTCTTGTGGAATTGGCAAAGTGATATTTGGAAGCCCATAGAGGGCTACGGTGAAAAGGAAATATCCTCAGATGAAATCTGGAAAGAAGCTTTCTGAGAAACTGCTTAGTGTTCTGTTAATTCATCTCACAGAGTTACATGTGTATTTCGTGGATCTCTTTGCTAGCCTTATTTCTGTGGAATCTGAGAACAGATATTTCGGATCCCTTTGAAGACTATAGGGCCAAAGGAAATATCCTCTGATAACAAAGAGAAAGAAGCTTTCTGAGAAACTTCTTTGTGTTCTGTGAAATCATCTCACAGAGTTACAGCTTTCCCCTCCAGAAGCCTTTCGCTAAGACAGTTCTTGTGAAATTGGCAAAGTAATATTTGGAAGCCCATAGAGGGCTATGGTGAAAAAGGAAATATCCTCAGATGAAATCTGGAAAGAAGCTTTCTGAGAAACTGCTTAGTGTTCTGTTAATTCATCTCAAAGAGTTACATGTGCATTTCGTGGATCTCTTTGCTAGCCTTATTTCTGTGGAATCTGAGAACAGATATTTCGGATCCCTTTGAAGACTATAGGGCCAAAGGAAATATCCTCTGATAACAAAGAGAAAGAAGCTTTCTGAGAAACTTCTTTGTGTTCTGTGAAATCATCTCACAGAGTTACAGCTTTCCCCTGAAGAAGCCTTTCGCTAAGACCGTTCTTGTGAATTTGGCAAAGTGATATTTGGAAGCCCATAGAGGGCTATGGTGAAAAAGGAAATATCCTCTCAGGAAATTTGGAAAGAAGCTTTCTGAGAAATTGCTTAGTGTTCTGTTAATTCATCTCACAGAGTTACATGTGTATTTCGTGGATCTCTTTGCTAGCATTATTTCTGTGGAATCTGAGAACAGATATTTCGGATCAAATTGATGACTATAGGGCCAAAGGAAATATCCTGCGATAACAAAGAGAAAGAAGCTTTCTGAGAAACTTCTTTGTGTTCTGTGAAATCATCTCACAGAGTTACAGCTTTCCCCTCAAGAAGCCTTTCGCTAAGACAGTTCTTGTGGAATTGGCAAAGTGATATTTGGAAGCCCATAGAGGGCTATGGTGAAAAAGGAAATATCCTCAGTTGAAATCTGGAAAGAAGCTTTCTGAGAAACTGCTTAGTGTTCTGTTAATTCATCTCACAGAGTTACATGTGTATTTCGTGGATCTCTTTGTTAGCCTTATTTCTGTGGAATCTGAGAACAGATATTTCGGATCCCTTTGAAGACTATAGGGCCAAAGGAAATATCCTCTGATAACAAAGAGAAAGAAGCTTTCTGAGAAACTTCTTTGTGTTCTGTGAAATCATCTCACAGAGTTACAGCTTTCCCCTGAAGAAGCCTTTCGCTAAGACCGTTCTTGTTAATTTGGCAAAGTGATATTTGAAAGCCCATAGAGGGCTATGGTGAAAAAGGAAATATCCTCTCAGGAAATTTGGAAAGAAGCTTTCTGAGAAATTGCTTAGTGTTCTGTTAATTCATCTCACAGAGTTACATGTGTATTTCTTGGATCTCTTTGCTAGCATTATTTCTGTGGAATCTGAGAACAGATATTTCGGATCAAATTGATGACTACAGGGCCAAAGGAAATATCCTGCGATAACAAAGAGAAAGAAGCTTTCTGAGAAACTTCTTTGTGTTCTGTGAAATCATCTCACAGAGTTACAGCTTTCCCCTCAAGAAGCCTTTCGCTAAGACAGTTCTTGTGGATTTGGCGAAGTGATATTTGGAAGCCCATAGAGGGCTATGGTGAAAAAGGAAATATCCTCAGATGAAATCTGGAAAGAAGCTTTCTGAGAAACTGCTTAGTGTTCTGTTAATTCATCTCACAGAGTTACATGTGTATTTCACGGATCTCTTTGCTAGCCTTATTTCTGTGGAATCTGAGAACAGATATTTCGGATCCCTTTGAAGACTATAGGGCCAAAGGAAATATCCTCCGATAACAAAGAGAAAGAAGCTTTCGGAGAAACTTCTTTGTGTTCTGTGAAATCATCTCAAGGAGTTACAGCTTTCCCCTCCAGAAGCCTTTCGCTAAGACAGTTCTTGTGGAATTGGCAAAGTGATATTTGGAAACCCATAGAGGGCTATGGTGAAAAAGGAAATATCCTCCGATGAAACCTGGAAAGAAGCTTTCTGAGAAACTGCTTAGTGTTCTGTTAATTCATCTCACAGAGTTACATGTGTATTTCTTGTATCTCTTTGCTAGCCTTATTTCTGTGGAATCTGAGAACAGATATTTCGGATCCCATTGATGACTATAGGGCCAAAGGAAATATCCTGCGATAACAAAGAGAATGAAGCTTTCTGAGAAACTTCTTTGTGTTCTGTGAAATCATCTCACAGAGTTACAGCTTTCCCCTCCAGAAGCCTTTCGCTAAGACAGTTCTTGTGGAATTGGCAAAGTGATATTTTGAAGCCCATAGAGGGCTATGGTGAAAAAGGAAATATCCTCAGATGAAATCTGGAAAGAAGCTTTCTGAGAAACTGCTTAGTGTTCTGTTAATTCATCTCACAGAGTTACATTTGTATTTCGTGGATCTCTTTGCTAGCCTAATTTTGTGGAATCTCAGAACAGATATTTCGGATCCCTTTGAAGACTATAGGGCCAAAGGAAATATCCTCTGATAACAAAGAGAAATAAGCTTTCTGAGAAACTTCTTTGTGTTCTGTGAAATCATATCACAGAGTTACAGCTTTCCCCTAAAGAAGCCTTTCGCTAAGACAGTTCTTGTGGAATTGGCATAGTGATATTTGGAGGCCCATAGAGGGCTATGGTGAAAAAGGAAATATCCTCACAGGAAATTTGGAAAGAAGCTTTCTGAGAAACTGCTTAGTGTTCTGTTAATTTATCTCACAGAGTTACATGTGTATTTCGTGGATCTCTTTGCTAGCCTTATTTCTGTGGAATCTGAGAACAGATATTTCGGATCCCTTTGAAGACTATAGGGCCAAAGGAAATATCCTCCGATAACAAAGAGAAAGAAGCTTTCTGAGAAACTTCTTTGTGTTCTGTGAAATCATCTCAAGTAGTTACAGCTTTCCCCTCCAGAAGCCTTTCGCTAAGACAGTTCTTGTGGAATTGGCAAAGTGATATTTGGAAACCCATAGAGGGCTATGGTGAAAAAGGAAATATCCTCCGATGAAATCTGGAAAGAAGCTTTCTGAGAAATTGCTTAGTGTTCTGTTAATTCATCTCACAGAGTTACATGTGTATTTCGTGTATCTCTTTGCTAGCCTTATTTCTGTGGAATCTGAGAACAGATATTTCGGATCCCATTGATGACTATAGGGCCAAAGGAAATATCCTGCAATAACAAAGAGAAAGAAGCTTTCTGAGAAACTTCTTTGTGTTCTGTGAAATCATCTCACAGAGTTACAGCTTTCCCCTCAAGAAGCCTTTCGCTAAGACAGTTCTTGTGGAATTGGCAAAGTGATATTTGGAAGCCCATAGAGGGCTATGGTGAAAAAGGAAATATCCTCAGATGAAATCTGGAAAGAAGCTTTCTGAGAAACTGCTTAGTGTTCTGTTAATTCATCTCACAGAGTTACATGTGTATTTCGTGGATCTCTTTGCTAGCCTTATTTCTGTGGAATCTGAGAACAGATATTTCGGATCCCTTTGAAGACTATAGGGCCAAAGGAAATATCCTCTGATAACAAAGAGAAAGAAGCTTTCTGAGAAACTTCTTTGTGTTCTGTGAAATCATCTCACAGAGTTACAGCTTTCCCCTCCAGAAGCCTTTCGCTAAGACAGTTCTTGTGAAATTGGCAAAGTAATATTTGGAAGCCCATAGAGGGCTATGGTGAAAAAGGAAATATCCTCAGATGAAATCTGGAAAGAAGCTTTCTGAGAAACTGCTTAGTGTTCTGTTAATTCATCTCAAAGAGTTACATGTGCATTTCGTGGATCTCTTTGCTAGCCTTATTTCTGTGGAATCTGAGAACAGATATTTCGGATCCCTTTGAAGACTATAGGGCCAAAGGAAATATCCTCTGATAACAAAGAGAAAGAAGCTTTCTGAGAAACTTCTTTGTGTTCTGTGAAATCATCTCACAGAGTTACAGCTTTCCCCTGAAGAAGCCTTTCGCTAAGACCGTTCTTGTGAATTTGGCAAAGTGATATTTGAAAGCCCATAGAGGGCTATGGTGAAAAAGGAAATATCCTCTCAGGAAATTTGGAAAGAAGCTTTCTGAGAAATTGCTTAGTGTTCTGTTAATTCATCTCACAGAGTTACATGTGTATTTCGTGGATCTCTTTGCTAGCATTATTTCTGTGGAATCTGAGAACAGATATTTCGGATCAAATTGATGACTACAGGGCCAAAGGAAATATCCTGCGATCACAAAGAGAAAGAAGCTTTCTGAGAAACTTCTTTGTGTTCTGTGAAATCATCTCACAGAGTTACAGCTTTCCCCTCAAGAAGCCTTTCGCTAAGACAGTTCTTGTGGATTTGGCGAAGTGATATTTGGAAGCCCATAGAGGGCTATGGTGAAAAAGGAAATATCCTCAGATGAAATCTGGAAAGAAGCTTTCTGAGAAACTGCTTAGTGTTCTGTTAATTCATCTCACAGAGTTACATGTGTATTTCACGGATCTCTTTGCTAGCCTTATTTCTGTGGAATCTGAGAACAGATATTTCGGATCCCTTTGAAGACTATAGGGCCAAAGGAAATATCCTCCGATAACAAAGAGAAAGAAGCTTTCGGAGAAACTTCTTTGTGTTCTGTGAAATCATCTCAAGGAGTTACAGCTTTCCCCTCCAGAAGCCTTTCGCTAAGACAGTTCTTGTGGAATTGGCAAAGTGATATTTGGAAACCCATAGAGGGCTATGGTGAAAAAGGAAATATCCTCCGATGAAACCTGGAAAGAAGCTTTCTGAGAAACTGCTTAGTGTTCTGTTAATTCATCTCACAGAGTTACATGTGTATTTCTTGTATCTCTTTGCTAGCCTTATTTCTGTGGAATCTGAGAACAGATATTTCGGATCCCATTGATGACTATAGGGCCAAAGGAAATATCCTGCGATAACAAAGAGAAAGAAGCTTTCTGAGAAACTTCTTTGTGTTCTGTGAAATCATCTCACAGAGTTACAGCTTTCCCCTCCAGAAGCCTTTCGCTAAGACAGTTCTTGTGGAATTGGCAAAGTGATATTTGGAAGCCCATAGAGGGCTATGGTGAAAAAGGAAATATCCTCAGATGAAATCTGGAAAGAAGCTTTCTGAGAAACTGCTTAGTGTTCTGTTAATTCATCTCACAGAGTTACATGTGTATTTCGTGGATCTCTTTGCTAGCCTAATTTTGTGGAATCTGAGAACAGATATTTCGGATCCCTTTGAAGACTATAGGGCCAAAGGAAATATCCTCTGATAACAAAGAGAAATAAGCTTTCTGAGAAACTTCTTTGTGTTCTGTGAAATCATCTCACAGAGTTACAGCTTTCCCCTAAAGAAGCCTTTCGCTAAGACAGTTCTTGTGGAATTGGCATAGTGATATTTGGAGGCCCATAGAGGGCTATGGTGAAAAAGGAAATATCCTCACAGGAAATTTGGAAAGAAGCTTTCTGAGAAATTGCTTAGTGTTCTGTTAATTCATCTCACAGAGTTACATGTGTATTTCGTGTATCTCTTTGCTAGCCTTATTTCTGTGGAATCTGAGAACAGATATTTCGGATCCCATTGATGACTATAGGGCCAAAGGAAATATCCTGCGATAACAAAGAGAAAGAAGCTTTCTGAGAAACTTCTTTGTGTTCTGTGAAATCATCTCACAGAGTTACAGCTTTCCCCTCAAGAAGACTTTCGCTAAGACAGTTCTTGTGGAATTGGCAAAGTGATATTTGGAAGCCCATAGAGGGCTATGGTGAAAAAGAAAATATCCTCAGATGAAATCTGGAAAGAAGCTTTCTGAGAAACTGCTTAGTGTTCTGTTAATTCATCTCACAGAGTTACATGTGTATTTCGTGGATCTCTTTGCTAGCCTTATTTCTGTGGAATCTGAGAACAGATATTTCGGATCCATTTGAAGACAATAGGGTCAAAGGAAATATCCTCCCATAAGAAAGAGAAAGAAGCTTTCTGAGAAACTTCTTTGTGTTCTGTGAAATCATCTCAAGGAGTTACAGCTTTCCCCTCCAGAAGCCTTTCGCTAAGACAGTTCTTGTGGAATTGGCAAAGTGATATTTGGAAACCCATAGAGGGCTACGGTGAAAAAGGAAATATCCTCCGATGAAATCTGGAAAGAAGCTTTCTGAGAAACTGCTTAGTGTTCTGTTAATTCATCTCACAGAGTTACATGTGTATTTCGTGGATCTCTTTGCTAGCATTATTTCTGTGGGATCTGAGAACAGATATTTCGGATCCCTTTGAAGACTATAGGGGCAAAGGAAATATCCTCTGATAACAAAGAGAAAGAAGCTTTCTGAGAAACTTCTTTGTGTTCTGTGAAATCATCTCACAGAGTTACAGCTTTCCCCTGAAGAAGCCTTTCGCTAAGACCGTTCTTGTGGATTTGGCAAAGTGATATTTGGAAGCCCATAGAGGGCTATGGTGAAAAAGGAAATATCCTCTCAGGAAATTTGGAAAGAAGCTTTCTGAGAAATTGCTTAGTGTTCTGTTAATTCATCTCACAGAGTTACATGTGTATTTCGTGGATCTCTTTGCTAGCATTATTTCTGTGGAATCTGAGAACAGATATTTCGGATCAAATTGATGACTACAGGGCCAAAGGAAATATCCTGCGATAACAAAGAGAAAGAAGCTTTCTGAGAAACTTCTTTGTGTTCTGTGAAATCATCTCACAGAGTTACAGCTTTCCCCTCAAGAAGCCTTTCGCTAAGACAGTTCTTGTGGATTTGGCGAAGTAATATTTGGAAGCCCATAGAGGGCTATGGTGAAAAAGGAAATATCCTCAGATGAAATCTGGAAAGAAGCTTTCTGAGAAACTGCTTAGTGTTCTGTTAATTCATCTCACAGAGTTACATGTGTATTTCATGGATCTCTTTGCTAGCCTTATTTCTGTGGAATCTGAGAACAGATATTTCGGATCCCTTTGAAGACTATAGGGCCAAAGGAAATATCCTCCGATAACAAAGAAAAAGAAGCTTTCGGAGAAACTTCTTTGTGTTCTGTGAAATCATCTCAAGGAGTTACAGCTTTCCCCTCCAGAAGCCTTTCGCTAAGACAGTTCTTGTGGAATTGGCAAAGTGATATTTGGAAACCCATGGAGGGCTATGGTGAAAAAGGAAATATCCTCCGATGAAACCTGGAAAGAAGCTTTCTGAGAAACTGCTTAGTGTTCTGTTAATTCATCTCACAGAGTTACATGAGTATTTCGTGTATCTCTTTGCTAGCCTTATTTCTGTGGAATCTGAGAACAGATATTTCGGATCCCATTGATGACTATAGGGCCAAAGGAAATATCCTGCGATAACAAAGAGAAAGAAGCTTTCTGAGAAACGTCTTTGTGTTCTGTGAAATCATCTCACAGAGTTACAGCTTTCCCCTCCAGAAGCCTTTCGCTAAGACAGTTCTTGTGGAATTGGCAAAGTGATATTTGGAAGCCCATAGAGGGCTATGGTGAAAAAGGAAATATCCTCTGATGAAACCTGGAAAGAAGCTTTCTGAGAAACTGCTTAGTGTTCTGTTAATTCATCTCACAGAGTTACATGTGTATTTCGTGGATCTCTTTGCTAGCCTTATTTCTGTGGAATCTGAAAAGAGATATTTCGGATCCCTTTGAAGACAATAGGGCCAAAGGAAATATCCTCCCATAAGAAAGAGAAAGAAGCTTTCTGAGAAACTTCTTTGTGTTCTGTGAAATCATCTCAAGGAGTTACAGCTTTCCCCTCCAGAAGCCTTTCGCTAAGACAGTTATTGTGGAATTGGCAAAGTGATATTTGGAAACCCATAGAGGGCTATGGTGAAAAAGGAAATATCCTCCGATGAAACCTGGAAAGAAGCTTTCTGAGAAACTGCTTAGTGTTCTGTTAATTCATCTCACAGAGTTACATGTGTATTTCTTGTATCTCTTTGCTAGCCTTATTTCTGTGGAATCTGAGAACAGATATTTCGGATCCCATTGATGACTCTAGGGCCAAAGGAAATATCCTGCGATAACAAAGAGAAAGAAGCTTTCTGAGAAACTTCTTTGTGTTCTGTGAAATCATCTCAAGGAGTTACAGCTTTCCCCTGAAGAAGCCTTTCGCTAAGAACGTTCTTGTGGATTTGGCAAAGTGATATTTGGAAGCCCATAGAGGGCTATGGTGAAAAAGGAAATATCCTCAGATGAAATCTGGAAAGAAGCTTTCTGAGAAACTGCTTAGTGTTCTGTTAATTCATCTCACAGAGTTACATGTGTATTTCGTGGATCTCTTTGCTAGCCTTATTTCTGTGGAATCTGAGAACAGATATTTCGGATCCCTTTGGAGACTATAGGCCAAAGGAAATATCCTCCGATAACAAAGAGAAAGAAGCTTTCTGAGAAACTTCTTTGTGTTCTGTGAAATCATCTCAAGGAGTTACAGCTTTCCCCTCCAGAAGCCTTTCGCTAAGACAGTTCTTGTGGAATTGGCAAAGTGATATTTGGAAACCCATAGAGGGCTATGGTGAAAAAGGAAATATCCTCCGATGAAATCTGGAAAGAAGCTTACTGAGAAACTGCTTAGTGTTCTGTTAATTCATCTCACAGAGTTACATGTGTATTTCGTGTATCTCTTTGCTAGCCTTATTTCTGTGGAATCTGAGAACAGATATTTCGGATCCCATTGATGACTGTAGGGCCAAAGGAAATATCCTGCGATAACAAAGAGAAGTAAGCTTTCTGAGAAACTTCTTTGTGTTCTGTGAAATCATCTCACAGAGTTACAGCTTTCCCCTCAAGAAGCCTTTCGCTAAGAAGGTTCTTGTGGAATTGGCAAAGTGATATTTGGAAGCCCATAGAGGGCTATGGTGAAAAGGAAATATCCTCAGATGAAATCTGGAAAGAAGCTTTCTGAGAAACTGCTTAGTGTTCTGTTAATTCATCTCACAGAGTTACATGTGTATTTCGTGGATCTCTTTGCTAGCCTTATTTCTGTGGAATCTGAGAACAGATATTTCGGATCCCTTTGAAGACTATAGGGCCAAAGGAAATATCCTCTGATAACAAAGAGAAAGAAGCTTTCTGAGAAACTTCTTTGTGTTCTGTGAAATCATCTCACAGAGTTACAGCTTTCCCCTCCAGAAGCCTTTCGCTAAGACAGTTCTTGTGAAATTGGCAAAGTAATATTTGGAAGCCCATAGAGGGCTATGGTGAAAAAGGAAATATCCTCAGATGAAATCTGGAAAGAAGCTTTCTGAGAAACTGCTTAGTGTTCTGTTAATTCATCTCAAAGAGTTACATGTGCATTTCGTGGATCTCTTTGCTAGCCTTATTTCTGTGGAATCTGAGAACAGATATTTCGGATCCCTTTGAAGACTATAGGGCCAAAGGAAATATCCTCTGATAACAAAGAGAAAGAAGCTTTCTGAGAAACTTCTTTGTGTTCTGTGAAATCATCTCACAGAGTTACAGCTTTCCCCTGAAGAAGCCTTTCGCTAAGACCGTTCTTGTGAATTTGGCAAAGTGATATTTGGAAGCCCATAGAGGGCTATGGTGAAAAAGGAAATATCCTCTCAGGAAATTTGGAAAGAAGCTTTCTGAGAAATTGCTTAGTGTTCTGTTAATTCATCTCACAGAGTTACATGTGTATTTCGTGGATCTCTTTGTTAGCTTTATTTCTGTGGAATCTGAGAACAGATATTTCGGATCAAATTGATGACTACAGGGCCAAAGGAAATATCCTGCGATAACAAAGAGAAAGAAGCTTTCTGAGAAACTTCTTTGTGTTCTGTGAAATCATCTCACAGAGTTACAGCTTTCCCCTCAAGAAGCCTTTCGCTAAGACAGTTCTTGTGGATTTGGCGAAGTGATATTTGGAAGCCCATAGAGGGCTATGGTGAAAAAGGAAATATCCTCAGATGAAATCTGGAAAGAAGCTTTCTGAGAAACTGCTTAGTGTTCTGTTAATTCATCTCACAGAGTTACATGTGCATTTCACGGATCTCTTTGCTAGCCTTATTTCTGTGGAATCTGAGAACAGATATTTCGGATCCCTTTGAAGACTATAGGGCCAAAGGAAATATCCTCCGATAACAAAGAGAAAGAAGCTTTCGGAGAAACTTCTTTGTGTTCTGTGAAATCATCTCAAGGAGTTACAGCTTTCCCCTCCAGAAGCCTTTCGCTAAGACAGTTCTTGTGGAATTGGCAAAGTGATATTTGGAAACCCATAGAGGGCTATGGTGAAAAAGGAAATATCCTCCGATGAAACCTGGAAAGAAGCTTTCTGAGAAACTGCTTAGTGTTCTGTTAATTCATCTCACAGAGTTACATGTGTATTTCTTGTATCTCTTTGCTAGCCTTATTTCTGTGGAATCTGAGAACAGATATTTCGGATCCCATTGATGACTATAGGGCCAAAGGAAATATCCAGCGATAACAAAGAGAAAGAAGCTTTCTGAGAAACTTCTTTGTGTTCTGTGAAATCATCTCACAGAGTTACAGCTTTCCCCTCCAGAAGCCTTTCGCTAAGACAGTTCTTGTGGAATTGGCAAAGTGATATTTGGAAGCCCATAGAGGGCTATGGTGAAAAAGGAAATATCCTCAGATGAAATCTGGAAAGAAGCTTTCTGAGAAACTGCTTAGTGTTCTGTTAATTCATCTCACAGAGTTACATGTGTATTTCGTGGATCTCTTTGCTAGCCTAATTTTGTGGAATCTGAGAACAGATATTTCGGATCCCTTTGAAGACTATAGGGCCAAAGGAAATATCCTCTGATAACAAAGAGAAATAAGCTTTCTGAGAAACTTCTTTGTGTTCTGTGAAATCATCTCACAGAGTTACAGCTTTCCCCTAAAGAAGCCTTTCGCTAAGACAGTTCTTGTGGAATTGGCATAGTGATATTTGGAGGCCCCTAGAGGGCTATGGTGAAAAAGGAAATATCCTCACAGGAAATTTGGAAAGAAGCTTTCTGAGAAACTGCTTAGTGTTCTGTTAATTTATCTCACAGAGTTACATGTGTATTTCGTGGATCTCTTTGCTAGCCTTATTTCTGTGGAATCTGAGAACAGATATTTCGGATCCCTTTGAAGACTATAGGGCCAAAGGAAATATCCTCCGATAACAAAGAGAAAGAAGCTTTCTGAGAAACTTCTTTGTGTTCTGTGAAATCATCTCAAGGAGTTACAGCTTTCCCCTCCAGAAGCCTTTCGCTAAGACAGTTCTTGTGGAATTGGCAAAGTGATATTTGGAAACCCATAGAGGGCTATGGTGAAAAAGGAAATATCCTCCGATGAAATCTGGAAAGAAGCTTTCTGAGAAATTGCTTAGTGTTCTGTTAATTCATCTCACAGAGTTACATGTGTATTTCGTGTATCTCTTTGCTAGCCTTATTTCTGTGGAATCTGAGAACAGATATTTCGGATCCCATTGATGACTATAGGGCCAAAGGAAATATCCTGCGATAACAAAGAGAAAGAAGCTTTCTGAGAAACTTCTTTGTGTTCTGTGAAATCATCTCACAGAGTTACAGCTTTCCCCTCAAGAAGACTTTCGCTAAGACAGTTCTTGTGGAATTGGCAAAGTGATATTTGGAAGCCCATAGAGGGCTATGGTGAAAAAGGAAATATCCTCAGATGAAATCTGGAAAGAAGCTTTCTGAGAAACTGCTTAGTGTTCTGTTAATTCATCTCACAGAGTTACATGTGTATTTCGTGGATCTCTTTGCTAGCCTTATTTCTGTGGAATCTGAGAACAGATATTTCGGATACATTTGAAGACAATAGGGTCAAAGGAAATATCCTCCCATAAGAAAGAGAAAGAAGCTTTCTGAGAAACTTCTTTGTGTTCTGTGAAATCATCTCAAGGAGTTACAGCTTTCCCCTCCAGAAGCCTTTCGCTAAGACAGTTCTTGTGGAATTGGCAAAGTGATATTTGGAAACCCATAGAGGGCTACGGTGAAAAAGGAAATATCCTCCGATGAAATCTGGAAAGAAGCTTTCTGAGAAACTGCTTAGTGTTCTGTTAATTCATCTCACAGAGTTACATGTGTATTTCGTGGATCTCTTTGCTAGCATTATTTCTGTGGAATCTGAGAACAGATATTTCGGATCCCATTGATGACTTCAGGGCCAAAGGAAATATCCTGCGATTACAAAGAGAAAGAAGCTTTCTGAGAAACTTCTTTGTGTTCTATGAAATCATCTCACAGAGTTACAGCTTTCCCCTCAAGAAGCCTTTCGCTAAGACAGTTCTTGTGGATTTGGCGAAGTGATATTTGGAAGCCCATAGAGGGCTATGGTGAAAAAGGAAATATCCTCAGATGAAATCTGGAAAGAAGCTTTCTGAGAAACTGCTTAGTGTTCTGTTAATTCATCTCAGAGAGTTACATGTGTATTTCGTAGATCTCTTTGCTAGCCTTATTTCTGTGGAATCTGAGAACAGATATTTCGGATCCCTTTGAAGACTATAGGGCAAAAGGAAATATCCTCCCATAAGAAAGAGAAAGAAGCTTTCTGAGAAACTTCTTTGTGTTTTGTGAAATCATCTCACAGAGTTACAGCTTTCCCCTCCAGAAGCCTTTCGCGAAGACAGTTCTTGTGAAATTGGCAAAGTAATATTTGGAAGCCCATAGAGGGCTATGGTGAAAAAGGAAATATCCTCAGATGAAATCTGGAAAGAAGCTTTCTGAGAAACTGCTTAGTGTTCTGTTAATTCATCTCACAAAGTTACATGTGCATTTCGTGGATCTCTTTGCTAGCCTTATTTCTGTGGAATCTGAGAACAGATATTTCGGATCCCTTTGAAGACTATAGGGGCAAAGGAAATATCCTCTGATAACAAAGAGAAAGAAGCTTTCTGAGAAACTTCTTTGTGTTCTGTGAAATCATCTCACAGAGTTACAGCTTTCCCCTGAAGAAGCCTTTCGCTAAGACCGTTCTTGTGGATTTGGCAAAGTGATATTTGGAAGCCCATAGAGGGCTATGGTGAAAAAGGAAATATCCTCTCAGGAAATTTGGAAAGAAGCTTTCTGAGAAATTGCTTAGTGTTCTGTTAATTCATCTCACAGAGTTACATGTGTATTTCGTGGATCTCTTTGCTAGCATTATTTCTGTGGAATCTGAGAACAGATATTTCGGATCAAATTGATGACTACAGGGCCAAAGGAAATATCCTGCGATAACAAAGAGAAAGAAGCTTTCTGAGAAACTTCTTTGTGTTCTGTGAAATCATCTCACAGAGTTACAGCTTTCCCCTCAAGAAGCCTTTCGCTAAGACAGTTCTTGTGGATTTGGCGAAGTAATATTTGGAAGCCCATAGAGGGCTATGGTGAAAAAGGAAATATCCTCAGATGAAATCTGGAAAGAAGCTTTCTGAGAAACTGCTTAGTGTTCTGTTAATTCATCTCACAGAGTTACATGTGTATTTCATGGATCTCTTTGCTAGCCTTATTTCTGTGGAATCTGAGAACAGATATTTCGGATCCCTTTGAAGACTATAGGGCCAAAGGAAATATCCTCCGATAACAAAGAAAAAGAAGCTTTCGGAGAAACTTCTTTGTGTTCTGTGAAATCATCTCAAGGAGTTACAGCTTTCCCCTCCAGAAGCCTTTCGCTAAGACAGTTCTTGTGGAATTGGCAAAGTGATATTTGGAAACCCATGGAGGGCTATGGTGAAAAAGGAAATATCCTCCGATGAAACCTGGAAAGAAGCTTTCTGAGAAACTGCTTAGTGTTCTGTTAATTCATCTCACAGAGTTACATGTGTATTTCGTGGATCTCTTTGCTAGCCTTATTTCTGTGGAATCTGAGAACAGATATTTCGGATCCCATTGATGACTATAGGGCCAAAGGAAATATCCTGCGATAACAAAGAGAAAGAAGCTTTCTGAGAAACGTCTTTGTGTTCTGTGAAATCATCTCACAGAGTTACAGCTTTCCCCTCCAGAAGCCTTTCGCTAAGACAGTTCTTGTGGAATTGGCAAAGTGATATTTGGAAGCCCATAGAGGGCTATGGTGAAAAAGGAAATATCCTCTGATGAAACCTGGAAAAAAGCTTTCTGAGAAACTGCTTAGTGTTCTGTTAATTCATCTCACAGAGTTACATGTGTATTTCGTGGATCTCTTTGCTAGCCTTATTTCTGTGGAATCTGAAAAGAGATATTTCGGATCCCTTTGAAGACAATAGGGCCAAAGGAAATATCCTCCCATAAGAAAGAGAAAGAAGCTTTCTGAGAAACTTCTTTGTGTTCTGTGAAATCATCTCAAGGAGTTACAGCTTTCCCCTCCAGAAGCCTTTCGCTAAGACAGTTCTTGTGAAATTGGCAAAGTAATATTTGGAAGCCCATAGAGGGCTATGGTGAAAAAGGAAATATCCTCAGATGAAATCTGGAAAGAAGCTTTCTGAGAAACTGCTTAGTGTTCTGTTAATTCATCTCAAAGAGTTACATGTGCATTTCGTGGATCTCTTTGCTAGCCTTATTTCTGTGGAATCTGAGAACAGATATTTCGGATCCCTTTGAAGACTATAGGGCCAAAGGAAATATCCTCTGATAACAAAGAGAAAGAAGCTTTCTGAGAAACTTCTTTGTGTTCTGTGAAATCATCTCACAGAGTTACAGCTTTCCCCTGAAGAAGCCTTTCGCTAAGACCGTTCTTGTGAATTTGGCAAAGTGATATTTGGAAGCCCATAGAGGGCTATGGTGAAAAAGGAAATATCCTCTCAGGAAATTTGGAAAGAAGATTTCTGAGAAATTGCTTAGTGTTCTGTTAATTCATCTCACAGAGTTACATGTGTATTTCGTGGATCTCTTTGTTAGCTTTATTTCTGTGGAATCTGAGAACAGATATTTCGGATCAAATTGATGACTACAGGGCCAAAGGAAATATCCTGCGATAACAAAGAGAAAGAAGCTTTCTGAGAAACTTCTTTGTGTTCTGTGAAATCATCTCACAGAGTTACAGCTTTCCCCTCCAGAAGCCTTTCGCTAAGACAGTTCTTGTGGAATTGGCAAAGTGATATTTGGAAGCCCATAGAGGGCTATGGTGAAAAAGGAAATATCCTCAGATGAAATCTGGAAAGAAGCTTTCTGAGAAACTGCTTAGTGTTCTGTTAATTCATCTCACAGAGTTACATGTGTATTTCGTGGATCTCTTTGCTAGCCTAATTTTGTGGAATCTGAGAACAGATATTTCGGATCCCTTTGAAGACTATAGGGCCAAAGGAAATATCCTCTGATAACAAAGAGAAATAAGCTTTCTGAGAAACTTCTTTGTGTTCTGTGAAATCATCTCACAGAGTTACAGCTTTCCCCTAAAGAAGCCTTTCGCTAAGACAGTTCTTGTGGAATTGGCATAGTGATATTTGGAGGCCCCTAGAGGGCTATGGTGAAAAAGGAAATATCCTCACAGGAAATTTGGAAAGAAGCTTTCTGAGAAACTGCTTAGTGTTCTGTTAATTTATCTCACAGAGTTACATGTGTATTTCGTGGATCTCTTTGCTAGCCTTATTTCTGTGGAATCTGAGAACAGATATTTCGGATCCCTTTGAAGACTATAGGGCCAAAGGAAATATCCTCCGATAACAAAGAGAAAGAAGCTTTCTGAGAAACTTCTTTGTGTTCTGTGAAATCATCTCAAGGAGTTACAGCTTTCCCCTCCAGAAGCCTTTCGCTAAGACAGTTCTTGTGGAATTGGCAAAGTGATATTTGGAAACCCATAGAGGGCTATGGTGAAAAAGGAAATATCCTCCGATGAAATCTGGAAAGAAGCTTTCTGAGAAATTGCTTAGTGTTCTGTTAATTCATCTCACAGAGTTACATGTGTATTTCGTGTATCTCTTTGCTAGCCTTATTTCTGTGGAATCTGAGAACAGATATTTCGGATCCCATTGATGACTATAGGGCCAAAGGAAATATCCTGCGATAACAAAGAGAAAGAAGCTTTCTGAGAAACTTCTTTGTGTTCTGTGAAATCATCTCACAGAGTTACAGCTTTCCCCTCAAGAAGACTTTCGCTAAGACAGTTCTTGTGGAATTGGCAAAGTGATATTTGGAAGCCCATAGAGGGCTATGGTGAAAAAGGAAATATCCTCAGATGAAATCTGGAAAGAAGCTTTCTGAGAAACTGCTTAGTGTTCTGTTAATTCATCTCACAGAGTTACATGTGTATTTCGTGGATCTCTTTGCTAGCCTTATTTCTGTGGAATCTGAGAACAGATATTTCGGATACATTTGAAGACAATAGGGTCAAAGGAAATATCCTCCCATAAGAAAGAGAAAGAAGCTTTCTGAGAAACTTCTTTGTGTTCTGTGAAATCATCTCAAGGAGTTACAGCTTTCCCCTCCAGAAGCCTTTCGCTAAGACAGTTCTTGTGGAATTGGCAAAGTGATATTTGGAAACCCATAGAGGGCTACGGTGAAAAAGGAAATATCCTCCGATGAAATCTGGAAAGAAGCTTTCTGAGAAACTGCTTAGTGTTCTGTTAATTCATCTCACAGAGTTACATGTGTATTTCGTGGATCTCTTTGCTAGCATTATTTCTGTGGAATCTGAGAACAGATATTTCGGATCCCATTGATGACTTCAGGGCCAAAGGAAATATCCTGCGATTACAAAGAGAAAGAAGCTTTCTGAGAAACTTCTTTGTGTTCTATGAAATCATCTCACAGAGTTACAGCTTTCCCCTCAAGAAGCCTTTCGCTAAGACAGTTCTTGTGGATTTGGCGAAGTGATATTTGGAAGCCCATAGAGGGCTATGGTGAAAAAGGAAATATCCTCAGATGAAATCTGGAAAGAAGCTTTCTGAGAAACTGCTTAGTGTTCTGTTAATTCATCTCAGAGAGTTACATGTGTATTTCGTAGATCTCTTTGCTAGCCTTATTTCTGTGGAATCTGAGAACAGATATTTCGGATCCCTTTGAAGACTATAGGGCAAAAGGAAATATCCTCCCATAAGAAAGAGAAAGAAGCTTTCTGAGAAACTTCTTTGTGTTTTGTGAAATCATCTCACAGAGTTACAGCTTTCCCCTCCAGAAGCCTTTCGCGAAGACAGTTCTTGTGAAATTGGCAAAGTAATATTTGGAAGCCCATAGAGGGCTATGGTGAAAAAGGAAATATCCTCAGATGAAATCTGGAAAGAAGCTTTCTGAGAAACTGCTTAGTGTTCTGTTAATTCATCTCACAAAGTTACATGTGCATTTCGTGGATCTCTTTGCTAGCCTTATTTCTGTGGAATCTGAGAACAGATATTTCGGATCCCTTTGAAGACTATAGGGGCAAAGGAAATATCCTCTGATAACAAAGAGAAAGAAGCTTTCTGAGAAACTTCTTTGTGTTCTGTGAAATCATCTCACAGAGTTACAGCTTTCCCCTGAAGAAGCCTTTCGCTAAGACCGTTCTTGTGGATTTGGCAAAGTGATATTTGGAAGCCCATAGAGGGCTATGGTGAAAAAGGAAATATCCTCTCAGGAAATTTGGAAAGAAGCTTTCTGAGAAATTGCTTAGTGTTCTGTTAATTCATCTCACAGAGTTACATGTGTATTTCGTGGATCTCTTTGCTAGCATTATTTCTGTGGAATCTGAGAACAGATATTTCGGATCAAATTGATGACTACAGGGCCAAAGGAAATATCCTGCGATAACAAAGAGAAAGAAGCTTTCTGAGAAACTTCTTTGTGTTCTGTGAAATCATCTCACAGAGTTACAGCTTTCCCCTCAAGAAGCCTTTCGCTAAGACAGTTCTTGTGGATTTGGCGAAGTAATATTTGGAAGCCCATAGAGGGCTATGGTGAAAAAGGAAATATCCTCAGATGAAATCTGGAAAGAAGCTTTCTGAGAAACTGCTTAGTGTTCTGTTAATTCATCTCACAGAGTTACATGTGTATTTCATGGATCTCTTTGCTAGCCTTATTTCTGTGGAATCTGAGAACAGATATTTCGGATCCCTTTGAAGACTATAGGGCCAAAGGAAATATCCTCCGATAACAAAGAAAAAGAAGCTTTCGGAGAAACTTCTTTGTGTTCTGTGAAATCATCTCAAGGAGTTACAGCTTTCCCCTCCAGAAGCCTTTCGCTAAGACAGTTCTTGTGGAATTGGCAAAGTGATATTTGGAAACCCATGGAGGGCTATGGTGAAAAAGGAAATATCCTCCGATGAAACCTGGAAAGAAGCTTTCTGAGAAACTGCTTAGTGTTCTGTTAATTCATCTCACAGAGTTACATGTGTATTTCGTGGATCTCTTTGCTAGCCTTATTTCTGTGGAATCTGAGAACAGATATTTCGGATCCCATTGATGACTATAGGGCCAAAGGAAATATCCTGCGATAACAAAGAGAAAGAAGCTTTCTGAGAAACGTCTTTGTGTTCTGTGAAATCATCTCACAGAGTTACAGCTTTCCCCTCCAGAAGCCTTTCGCTAAGACAGTTCTTGTGGAATTGGCAAAGTGATATTTGGAAGCCCATAGAGGGCTATGGTGAAAAAGGAAATATCCTCTGATGAAACCTGGAAAAAAGCTTTCTGAGAAACTGCTTAGTGTTCTGTTAATTCATCTCACAGAGTTACATGTGTATTTCGTGGATCTCTTTGCTAGCCTTATTTCTGTGGAATCTGAAAAGAGATATTTCGGATCCCTTTGAAGACAATAGGGCCAAAGGAAATATCCTCCCATAAGAAAGAGAAAGAAGCTTTCTGAGAAACTTCTTTGTGTTCTGTGAAATCATCTCAAGGAGTTACAGCTTTCCCCTCCAGAAGCCTTTCGCTAAGACAGTTCTTGTGAAATTGGCAAAGTAATATTTGGAAGCCCATAGAGGGCTATGGTGAAAAAGGAAATATCCTCAGATGAAATCTGGAAAGAAGCTTTCTGAGAAACTGCTTAGTGTTCTGTTAATTCATCTCAAAGAGTTACATGTGCATTTCGTGGATCTCTTTGCTAGCCTTATTTCTGTGGAATCTGAGAACAGATATTTCGGATCCCTTTGAAGACTATAGGGCCAAAGGAAATATCCTCTGATAACAAAGAGAAAGAAGCTTTCTGAGAAACTTCTTTGTGTTCTGTGAAATCATCTCACAGAGTTACAGCTTTCCCCTGAAGAAGCCTTTCGCTAAGACCGTTCTTGTGAATTTGGCAAAGTGATATTTGGAAGCCCATAGAGGGCTATGGTGAAAAAGGAAATATCCTCTCAGGAAATTTGGAAAGAAGATTTCTGAGAAATTGCTTAGTGTTCTGTTAATTCATCTCACAGAGTTACATGTGTATTTCGTGGATCTCTTTGTTAGCTTTATTTCTGTGGAATCTGAGAACAGATATTTCGGATCAAATTGATGACTACAGGGCCAAAGGAAATATCCTGCGATAACAAAGAGAAAGAAGCTTTCTGAGAAACTTCTTTGTGTTCTGTGAAATCATCTCACAGAGTTACAGCTTTCCCCTCAAGAAGCCTTTCGCTAAGACAGTTCTTGTGGATTTGGCGAAGTGATATTTGGAAGCCCATAGAGGGCTATGGTGAAAAAGGAAATATCCTCAGATGAAATCTGGAAAGAAGCTTTCTGAGAAACTGCTTAGTGTTCTGTTAATTCATCTCACAGAGTTACATGAGTATTTCACGGATCTCTTTGCTAGCCTTATTTCTGTGGAATCTGAGAACAGATATTTCGGATCCCTTTGAAGACTATAGGGCCAAAGGAAATATCCTCCGATAACAAAGAGAAAGAAGCTTTCGGAGAAACTTCTTTGTGTTCTGTGAAATCATCTCAAGGAGTTACAGCTTTCCCCTCCAGAAGCCTTTCGCTAAGACAGTTCTTGTGGAATTGGCAAAGTGATATTTGGAAACCCATAGAGGGCTATGGTGAAAAAGGAAATATCCTCCGATGAAACCTGGAAAGAAGCTTTCTGAGAAACTGCTTAGTGTTCTGTTAATTCATCTCACAGAGTTACATGTGTATTTCTTGTATCTCTTTGCTAGCCTTATTTCTGTGGAATCTGAGAACAGATATTTCGGATCCCATTGATGACTATAGGGCCAAAGGAAATATCCTGCGATAACAAAGAGAAAGAAGCTTTCTGAGAAACTTCTTTGTGTTCTGTGAAATCATCTCACAGAGTTACAGCTTGCCCCTCCAGAAGCCTTTCGCTAAGACAGTTCTTGTGGAATTGGCAAAGTGATATTTGGAAGCCCATAGAGGGCTATGGTGAAAAAGGAAATATCCTCAGATGAAATCTGGAAAGAAGCTTTCTGAGAAACTGCTTAGTGTTCTGTTAATTCATCTCACAGAGTTACATGTGTATTTCGTGGATCTCTTTGCTAGCCTAATTTTGTGGAATCTGAGAACAGATATTTCGGATCCCTTTGAAGACTATAGGGCCAAAGGAAATATCCTCTGATAACACAGAGAAATAAGCTTTCTGAGAAACTTCTTTGTGTTCTGTGAAATCATCTCACAGAGTTACAGCTTTCCCCTAAAGAAGCCTTTCGCTAAGACAGTTCTTGTGGAATTGGCATAGTGATATTTGGAGGCCCCTAGAGTGCTATGGTGAAAAAGGAAATATCCTCACAGGAAATTTGGAAAGAAGCTTTCTGAGAAACTGCTTAGTGTTCTGTTAATTTATCTCACAGAGTTACATGTGTATTTCGTGGATCTCTTTGCTAGCCTTATTTCTGTGGAATCTGAGAACAGATATTTCGGATCCCTTTGAAGACTATAGGGCCAAAGGAAATATCCTCCGATAACAAAGAGAAAGAAGCTTTCTGAGAAACTTCTTTGTGTTCTGTGAAATCATCTCAAGGAGTTACAGCTTTCCCCTCCAGAAGCCTTTCGCTAAGACAGTTCTTGTGGAATTGGCAAAGTGATATTTGGAAACCCATAGAGGGCTATGGTGAAAAAGGAAATATCCTCCGATGAAATCTGGAAAGAAGCTTTCTGAGAAATTGCTTAGTGTTCTGTTAATTCATCTCACAGAGTTACATGTGTATTTCGTGTATCTCTTTGCTAGCCTTATTTCTGTGGAATCTGAGAACAGATATTTCGGATCCCATTGATGACTATAGGGCCAAAGGAAATATCCTGCGATAACAAAGAGAAAGAAGCTTTCTGAGAAACGTCTTTGTGTTCTGTGAAATCATCTCACAGAGTTACAGCTTTCCCCTCCAGAAGCCTTTCGCTAAGACAGTTCTTGTGGAATTGGCAAAGTGATATTTGGAAGCCCATAGAGGGCTATGGTGAAAAAGGAAATATCCTCTGATGAAACCTGGAAAGAAGCTTTCTGAGAAACTGCTTAGTGTTCTGTTAATTCATCTCACAGAGTTACATGTGTATTTCGTGGATCTCTTTGCTAGCCTTATTTCTGTGGAATCTGAAAAGAGATATTTCGGATCCCTTTGAAGACAATAGGGCCAAAGGAAATATCCTCCCATAAGAAAGAGAAAGAAGCTTTCTGAGAAACTTCTTTGTGTTCTGTGAAATCATCTCAAGGAGTTACAGCTTTCCCCTCCAGAAGCCTTTCGCTAAGACAGTTCTTGTGGAATTGGCAAAGTGATATTTGGAAACCCATAGAGGGCTACGGTGAAAAAGGAAATATCCTCCGATGAAATCTGGAAAGAAGCTTTCTGAGAAACTGCTTAGTGTTCTGTTAATTCATCTCACAGAGTTACATGTGTATTTCGTGGATCTATTTGCTAGCATTATTTCTGTGGAATCTGAGAACAGATATTTCGGATCCCATTGATGACTACAGGGCCAAAGGACATATCCTGCGATAACAAAGAGAAAGAAGCTTTCTGAGAAACTTCTTTGTGTTCTGTGAAATCATCTCACAGAGTTACAGCTTTCCCCTCAAGAAGACTTTCGCTAAGACAGTTCTTGTGGATTTGGCGAAGTGATATTTGGAAGCCCATAAAAGGCTATGGTGAAAAAGGAAATATCCTCAGATGAAATCTGGAAAGAAGCTTTCTGAGAAACTGCTTAGTGTTCTGTTAATTCATCTCACAGAGTTACATGTGTATTTCGTGGATCTCTTTGCTAGCCTTATTTCTGTGGAATCTGAGAACAGATATTTCGGATCCCTTTGAAGACTATAGGGCCAAAGGAAATATCCTCCGATAACAAAGAGAAAGAAGCTTTCTGAGAAACTTCTTTGTGTTCTGTGAAATCATCTCAAGGAGTTACAGCTTTCCCCTCCAGAAGCCTTTCGCTAAGACAGTTCTTGTGGAATTGGCAAAGTGATATTTGGAAACCCATAGAGGGCTATGGTGAAAAAGGAAATATCCTCCGATGAAATCTGGAAAGAAGCTTTCTGAGAAACTGCTTAGTGTTCTGTTAATTCATCTCACAGAGTTACATGTGTATTTCGTGTATCTCTTTGCTAGCCTTATTTCTGTGGAATCTGAGAACAGATACTTCGGATCCCTTTGAAGACTATAGGGCCAAAGGAAATATCCTCTGATAACAAAGAGAAAGAAGCTTTCTGAGAAACTTCTTTGTGTTCTGTGAAATCATCTCACAGAGTTACAGCTTTCCCCTGAAGAAGCCTTTCGCTAAGACAGTTCTTGTGGAATTGGCATAGTGATATTTGGAGGCCCATAGAGGGCTATGGTGAAAAAGGAAATATCCTCACAGGAAATTTGGAAAGAAGCTTTCTGAGAAACTGCTTAGTGTTCTGTTAATTCATCTCACAGAGTTACATGTGTATTTCGTGGATCTCTTTGCTAGCCTTATTTCTTTGGAATCTGAGAACAGATATTTCGGATCCCATTGATGACGATAGGGCCAAAGGAAATATCCTGCGAAAACAAAGAGAAAGAAGCTTTCTGAGAAACTTCTTTGTGTTCTGTGAAATCATCTCACAGAGTTACAGCTTTCCCCTCAAGAAGCCTTTCGCTAAGACAGTTCTTGTGGATTTGGCAAAGTGATATTTGGAAGCCCATAGAGGGCTATGGTGAAAAAGGAAATATCCTCAGATGAAATCTGGAAAGAAGCTTTCTGAGAAACTGCTTAGTGTTCTGTTAATTCATCTCACAGAGTTACATGTGTATTTCGTGGATCTCTTTGCTAGCCTTATTTCTGTGGAATCTGAGAACAGATATTTCGGATCCCTTTGAAGACTATAGGGCCAAAGGAAATATCCTCCCATAACAAAGAGAAAGAAGCTTTCTGAGAAACTTCTTTGTGTTCTGTGAAATCATCTCAAGGAGTTACAGCTTTCCCCTCCAGAAGCCTTTCGCAAAGACAGTTCTTGTGGAATTGGCAAAGTGATATTTGGAAACCCCTAGAGGGCTACGGTGAAAAAGGAAATATCCTCCGATGAAATCTGGAAAGAAGCTTTCTGAGAAACTGCTTAGTGTTCTGTTAATTCATCTCACAGAGTTACATGTGTATTTCGTGGATCTCTTTGCTAGCATTATTTCTGTGGAATCTGAGAACAGATATTTCGGATCCCATTGATGACTGTAGGGCCAAAGGAAATATCCTGCTATAACAAAGAGAAAGAAGCTTTCTGAGAAACTTCTTTGTGTTCTGTGAAATCATCTCACAGAGTTACAGCTTTCCCCTCAAGAAGCCTTTCGCTAAGACAGTTCTTGTGGATTTGGCGAAGTGATATTTGGAAGCCCATAGAGGGCTATGGTGAAAAAGGAAATATCCTCAGATGAAATCTGGAAAGAAGCTTTCTGAGAAACTGCTTAGTGTTCTGTTAATTCATCTCACAGAGTTACATGTGTATTTCGTGGATCTCTTTGCTAGCCTTATTTCTGTGGAATCTGAGAACAGATATTTCGGATCCCTTTGAAGACTATAGGGCCAAAGGAAATATCCTCCGATAACAAAGAGAAAGAAGCTTTCTGAGAAACTTCTTTGTGTTCTGTGAAATCATCTCAAGGAGTTACAGCTTTCCCCTCCAGAAGCCTTTCGCTAAGACAGTTCTTGTGGAATTGGCAAAGTGATATTTGGAAACCCATAGAGGGCTATGGTGAAAAAGGAAATATCCTCCGATGAAATCTGGAAAGAAACTTTCTGAGAAACTGCTTAGTGTTCTGTTAATTCATCTCACAGAGTTACATGTGCATTTCGTGTATCTCTTTGCTAGCCTTATTTCTGTGGAATCTGAGAACAGATATTTCGGATCCCTTTGAAGACTATAGGGCCAAAGGAAATATCCTCAGATAACAAAGAGAAAGAAGCTTTCTGAGAAACTTCTTTGTGTTCTGTGAAATCATCTCACAGAGTTACAGCTTTCCCCTGAAGAAGCCTTTCGCTAAGGCAGTTCTTGTGGAATTGGCATAGTGATATTTGGAGGCCCATAGAGGGCTATGGTGAAAAAGGAAATATCCTCACAGGAAATTTGGAAAGAAGCTTTCTGAGAAACTGCTTAGTGTTCTGTTAATTTATCTCACAGAGTTACATGTGTATTTCGTGGATCTCTTTGCTAGCCTTATTTCTTTGGAATCTGAGAACAGATATTTCGGATCCCATTGTTGACGATAGGGCCAAAGGAAATATCCTGCGAAAACAAAGAGAAAGAAGCTTTCTGAGAAACTTCTTTGTGTTCTGTGAAATCATCTCACAGAGTTACAGCTTTCCCCTCAAGAAGCCTTTCGCTAAGACAGTTCTTGTGGAATTGGCAAAGTGATATTTGGAAGCCCATAGAGGGCTATGGTGAAAAAGGAAATATCCTCAGCTGAAATCTGGAAAGAAGCTTTCTGAGAAACTGCTTAGTGTTCTGTTAATTCATCTCACAGAGTTACATGTGTATTTCGTGGATGTCTTTGCTAGCCTTATTTCTGTGGAACCTGAGAACAGATATTTCGGATCCCTTTGAAGACTATAGGGCCAAAGGAAATATCCTCCGATAACAAAGAGAAAGAAGCTTTCTGAGAAACTTCTTTGTGTTCTGTGAAATCATCTCAAGGAGTTACAGCTTTCCCCTCCAGAAGCCTTTCGCTAAGACAGTTCTTGTGGAATTGGCAAAGTGATATTTGGAAACCCATAGAGGGCTTCGGTGAAAAAGGAAATATCCTCCGATGAAATCTGGAAAGAAGCTTTCTGAGAAACTGCTTAGTGTTCTGTTAATTCATCTCACAGAGTTACATGTGTATTTCGTGGATCTCTTTGCTAGCATTATTTCTGTGGAATCTGAGAACAGATATTTCGGATCCCATTGATGACTACAGGGCCAAAGGAAATATCCTGCGATAACAAAGAGAAAGAAGCTTTCTGAGAAACTTCTTTGTGTTCTGTGAAATCATCTCACAGAGTTACAGCTTTCCCCTCAAGAAGCCTTTCGCTAAGACAGTTCTTGTGGATTTGGCGAAGTGATATTTGGAAGCCCATAGAGGGCTATGGTGAAAAAGGAAATATCCTCAGATGAAATCTGTAAAGAAGCTTTCTGAGAAACTGCTTAGTGTTCTGTTAATTCATCTCACAGAGTTACATGTGTATTTCTTGGATCTCTTTGCTAGCCTTATTTCTGTGGAATCTGAGAACAGATATTTCGGATCCCTTTGAAGACTATAGGGCCAAAGGAAATATACTCCGATAACAAAGAGAAAGAAGCTTTCTGAGAAACTTCTTTGTGTTCTGTGAAATCATCTCAAGGAGTTACAGCTTTCCCCTCCAGAAGCCTTTCGCTAAGACAGTTCTTGTGGAATTGGCAAAGTGATATTTGGAAACCCATAGAGGGCTATGGTGAAAAAGGAAATATCCTCCGATGAAATCTGGAAAGAAGCTTTCTGAGAAACTGCTTAGTGTTCTGTTAATTCATCTCACAGAGTTACATGTGTATTTCGTGTATCTCTTTGCTAGCCTTATTTCTGTGGAATCTGAGAACAGATATTTCGGATCCCATTGATGACTACAGGGCCAAAGGAAATATCCTGCAATAACAAAGAGAAAGAAGCTTTCTGAGAAACTTCTTTGTGTTCTGTGCAATCATCTCACAGAGTTACAGCTTTCCCCTCAAGAAGCCTTTCGCTAAGACAGTTCTTGTGGAATTCGCAAAGTGATATTTGGAAGCCCATAGAGGGCTATGGTGAAAAAGCAAATATCCTCAGATGAAATCTGGAAAGAAGCTTTCTGAGAAACTGCTTAGTGTTCTGTTAATTCATCTCACAGAGTTACATGTGTATTTCGTGGATCTCTTTGCTAGCCTTATTTCTTTGGAATCTGAGAACAGATATTTCGGATCCCATTGATGACTATAGGGCCAAAGGAAATATCCTGCGAAAACAAAGAGAAAGAAGCTTTCTGAGAAACTACTTTGTGTTCTGTGAAATCATCTCACAGAGTTACAGCTTTCCCCTCAAGAAGCCTTTCGCTAAGACAGTTCTTGTGGATTTGACAAAGTGATATTTGGAAGCCCATAGAGGGCTATGGTGAAAAAGGAAATATCCTCAGATGAAATCTGGAAAGAAGCTTTCTGAGAAACTGCTTAGTGTTCTGTTAATTCATCTCACAGAGTTACATGTGTATTTCGTGGATCTCTTTGCTAGCCTTATTTCTGTGGAATCTGAGAACAGATATTTCGGATCCCTTTGAAGACTATAGGGCCAAAGGAAATATCCTCCGATAACAAAGAGAAAGAAGCTTTCTGAGAAACTTCTTTGTGTTCTGTGAAATCATCTCAAGGAGTTACAGCTTTCCCCTCCAGAAGCCTTTCGCTAAGACAGTTCTTGTGCAATTGGCAAAGTGATATTTGGAAGCCCATAGAGGGCTATGGTGAAAAAGGAAATATCCTCAGATGAAATCTGGAAAGAAGCTTTCTGAGAAACTGCTTAGTGTTCTGTTAATTCATCTCACAGAGTTACATGTGTATTTCGTGGATCTCTTTGCTAGCCTTATTTCTGTGGAATCTGAGAAGAGATATTTCGGATCCCTTTGAAGACTATAGGGCCAAAGGAAATATCCTCCCATAAGAAAGAGAAAGAAGCTTTCTGAGAAACTTCTTTGTGGTCTGTGAAATCATCTCAAGGAGTTAGAGCTTTCCCCTCCATAAGCCTTTTGCTAAGACAGTTCTTGTGGAATTGGCAAAGTGATATTTGGAAACCCATAGAGGGCTATGGTGAAAAAGGAAATATCCTCCGATGAAATCTGAAAACAAGCTTTCTGAGAAACTGCTTAGTGTTCTGTTAATTCATCTCACAGAGTTACATGTGTATTTCGTGGATCTCTTTGCTAGCCTTATTTCTGTGGAATCTGAGAACAGATATTTCGGATCCCTTTGAAGACTATAGGGCCAAAGGAAATATCATGCCAAAACAAAGAGAAAGAAGCTTTCTGAGAAACTACTTTGTGTTATGTGAAATCATCTCACAGAGTTACATCTTTCCCCTGCAGAAGCCTTTCGCTAAGACAGTTCTTGTGGAATTGGCAAAGTGACATTTGGAAGCCCATAGAGGGCTATGGTGAAAAAGGAAATATCCTCCGTTGAAATCTGGAAAGAAGCTTTCTGAGAAACTGCTTAGTGTTCTGTTAATTCATCTCACAGAGTTACATGTGTATTTCGTGGATCTCTTTGCTAGCCTTATTTCTGTGGAATCTGAGAACAGATATTTCGGATCCCTTTGAAGACTATAGGGCCAAAGGAAATATCCTCCGATAACAAAGAGAAAGAAGCTTTCTGAGAAACTTCTTTGTGTTCTGTGAAATCATCTCACAGAGTTACAGCTTTCCCCTCAAGAAGCCTTTCGCTAAGACAGTTCTTGTGGAATAGGCAAAGTGATATTTGATAGCCCATAGAGGGCTATGGTGAAAAAGGAAATATCCTCAGATGAAATCTGGAAAGAATCTTTCTGAGAAACTGCTTAGTGTTCTGTTAATTCACCTCACAGGGTTACATGTGTATTTCGTGGATCTCTTTGCTAGCCTTATTTCTGTGGAATCTGAGAACAGATATTTCGGATCCCTTTGAAGACTATAGGGCCAAAGGAAATATCCTCTGATAACAAAGAGAAAGACGCTTTCTGAGAAACTTCTTTGTGTTCTGTGAAATCATCTCACAGAGTTACAGCTTTCCCCTGAAGAAGCCTTTCGCTAAGACAGTTCTTGTGGAAATGGAATAGTGATATTTGGAGGCCCATAGAGGGCTATGGTGAAAAAGGAAATATCCTCACAGGAAATTTGGAAAGAAGCTTTCTGAGAAACTGCTTAGTGTTCTGTTAATTTATCTCACAGAGTTACATGTGTATTTCGTGGATCTCTTTGCTAGCCTTATTTCTGTGGAATCTGAGAAGAGATATTTCGGATCCCTTTGAAGACTATAGGGCCAAAGGAAATATCCTCCCATAAGAAAGAGAAAGAAGCTTTCTGAGAAACTTCTTTGTGTTCTGTGAAATCATCTCCAGGAGTTACAGCTTTCCCCTCCAGAAGCCTTTCGCTAAGACAGTTCTTGTGGAATTGGCAAACTGATATTTGGAAACCCTTAGAGGGCTATGGTGAAAAAGGAAATATCCTCCGATGAAATCTGGAAAGAAGCTTTCTGAGAAACTGCTTAGTGTTCTGTTAATTCATCTCACAGAGTTACATGTGTATTTCGTGGATCTCTTTGCTAGCCTTATTTCTGTGGAATCTGAGAACAGATATTTCGGATCCCATTGATGACGATAGGGCCAAAGGAAATATCCTGCGATAACAAAGAGAAAGAAGCTTTCTGAGAAACTTCTTTGTGTTCTGTGAAATCATCTCACAGAGTTACAGCTTTCCCCTCAAGAAGGCTTTCGCTAAGACAGTTCTTGTGGAATAGGCATGGTGATATTTGGAAGCCCATAGAGGGCTATGGTGAAAAAGGAAATATCCTCAGATGAAATCTGGAAAGAAGCTTTCTGAGAAACTGCTTAGTGTTCTGTTAATTCATCTCACAGAGTTACATGTGTATTTCGTGGATCTCTTTGCTAGCCTTATTTCTGTGGAATCTTAGAACAGATATTTCGGATCCCTTTGAAGACTATAGGGCCAAAGGAAATATCCTCCGATAACAAAGAGAAAGAAGCTTTCTGAGAAACTTCTTTGTGTTCTGTGAAATCATCTCAAGGAGTTACAGCTTTCCCCTCCAGCAGCCTTTCGCTAAGACAGTTCTTGTGGAATTGGCAAAGTGATATTTGGAAACCCATAGAGGGCTATGGTGAAAAAGGAAATATCCTCCGATGAAATCTGGAAAGAAGCTTTCTGAGAAACTGCTTAGTGTTCTGTTAATTCATCTCACAGAGTTACATGTGTATTTCGTGTATCTCTTTGCTAGCCTTATTTCTGTGGAATCTGAGAACAGATATTTCGGATCCCATTGATGACTGTAGGGCCAAAGGAAATATCCTGCGATAACAAAGAGAAATAAGCTTTCTGAGAAACTTCTTTGTGTTCTGTGAAATCATCTCACAGAGTTACAGCTTTCCCCTCCAGAAGCCTTTCGCTAAGACAGTTCTTGTGAAATTGGCAAAGTAATATTTGGAAGCCCATAGAGGGCTATGGTGAAAAAGGAAATATCCTCAGATAAAATCTGGAAAGAAGCTTTCTGAGAAACTGCTTAGTGTTCTGTTAATTCATCTCACAGAGTTACATGTGCATTTCGTGGATCTCTTTGCTAGCCTTATTTCTGTGGAATCTGAGAACAGATATTTCGGATCCCTTTGAAGACTATAGGGCCAAAGGAAATATCCTCCCATAACAAAGAGAAAGAAGCTTTCTGAGAAACTTCTTTGTGTTCTGTGAAATCATCTCACAGAGTTACAGCTTTCCCCTGAAGAAGCCTTTCGCTAAGACCGTTCTTGTGGATTTGGCAAAGTGATATTTGGAAGCACATAGAGGGCTATGGTGAAAAAGGAAATATCCTCTCAGGAAATTTGGAAAGAAGCTTTCTGAGAAATTGCTTAGTGTTCTGTTAATTCATCTCACAGAGTTACATGTGTATTTCGTGGATCTCTTTGCTAGCATTATTTCTGTGGAATCTGAGAACAGATATTTCGGATCAAATTGATGACTACAGGGCCAAAGGAAATATCCTGCGATAACAAAGAGAAAGAAGCTTTCTGAGAAACTTCTTTGTGTTCTGTGAAATCATCTCACAGAGTTACAGCTTTCCCCTCAAGAAGCCTTTCGCTAAGACAGTTCTTGTGGATTTGGCGAAGTGATATTTGGAAGCCCGTAGAGGGCTATGGTGAAAAAGGAAATATCCTCAGATGAAATCTGGAAAGAAGCTTTCTGAGAAACTGCTTAGTGTTCTGTTAATTCATCTCACAGAGTTACATGTGTATTTCATGGATCTCTTTGCTAGCCTTATTTCTGTGGAATCTGAGAACAGATATTTCGGATCCCTTTGAAGACTATAGGGCCAAAGGAAATATCCTCCGATAACAAAGAGAAAGAAGCTTTCGGAGAAACTTCTTTGTGTTCTGTGAAATCATCTCAAGGAGTTACAGGTTTCCCCTCCAGAAGCCTTTCGCTAAGACAGTTCTTTTGGAATTGGCAAAGTGATATTTGGAAACCCATAGAGGGCTATGGTGAAAAAGGAAATATCCTCCGATGAAACCTGGAGAGAAGCTTTCTGAGAAACTGCTTAGTGTTCTGTTAATTCATCTCACAGAGTTACATGTGTATTTCTTGTATCTCTTTGCTAGCCTTATTTCTGTGGAATCTGAGAACAGATATTTCGGATCCCTTTGATGACTATAGGGCCAAAGGAAATATCCTGCGATAACAAATAGAAAGAAGCTTCCTGAGAAACTTCTTTGTGTTCTGTGAAATCATCTCACAGAGTTACAGCTTTCCCCTCCAAAAGCCTTTCGCTAAGACAGTTCTTGTGGAATTGGCAAAGTGATATTTGGAAGCCCATAGAGGGCTATGGTGAAAAAGGAAATATCCTCAGATGAAATCTGGAAAGAAGCTTTCTGAGAAACTGCTTAGTGTTCTGTTAATTCATCTCACAGAGTTACATGTGTATTTCGTGGATCTCTTTGCTAGCCTAATTTTGTGGAATCTGAGAACAGATATTTCGGATCCCTTTGAAGACTATAGGGCCAAAGGAAATATCCTCTGATAACAAAGAGAAAGAAGCTTTCTGAGAAACTTCTTTGTGTTCTGTGAAATCATCTCACAGAGTTACAGCTTTCCCCTGAAGAAGCCTTTCGCTAAGACAGTTCTTGTGGAATTGGCATAGTGATATTTGGAGGCCCATAGAGGGCTATGGTGAAAAAGGAAATATCCTCACAGGAAATTTGGAAAGAAGCTTTCTGAGAAACTGCTTAGTGTTCTGTTAATTTATCTCACAGAGTTACATGTGTATTTCGTGGATCTCTTTGCTAGCCTTATTTCTGTGGAATCTGAGAACAGATATTTCGGATCCCTTTGAAGACTATAGGGCCAAAGGAAATATCCTCCGATAACAAAGAGAAAGAAGCTTTCTGAGAAACTTCTTTGTGTTCTGTGAAATCATCTCAAGGAGTTACAGCTTTCCCCTCCAGAAGCCTTTCGCTAAGACAGTTCTTGTGGAATTGGCAAAGTGATATTTGGAAGCCCATAGAGGGCTATGGTGAAAAAGGAAATATCCTCCGATGAAATCTGGAAAGAAGCTTTCTGAGAAACTGCTTAGTGTTCTGTTAATTCATCTCACAGAGTTACATGTGTATTTCGTGTATCTCTTTGCTAGCCTTATTTCTGTGGAATCTGAGAACAGATATTTTGGATCCCATTGATGACTATAGGGCCAAAGGAAATATAATGCGATAACAAAGAGAAAGAAGCTTTCTGAGAAACTTCTTTGTGTTCTGTGAAATCATCTCACAGAGTTACAGCTTTCCCCTCAAGAAGCCTTTCGCTAAGACAGTTCTTGTGGAATTGGCAAAGTGATATTTGGAAGCCCATAGAGGGCTATGGTGAAAAAGGAAATATCCTCAGATGAAATATGGAAAGAAGCTTTCTGAGAAACTGCTTAGTGTTCTGTTAATTCATCTCACAGAGTTACATGTGTATTTCGTGGATCTCTTTGCTAGCCTTATTTCTGTGGAATCTGAAAAGAGATATTTCGGATCCCTTTGAAGACAATAGGGCCAAAGGAAATATCCTCCCATAAGAAAGAGAAAGAAGCTTTCTGAGAAACTTCTTTGTGTTCTGTGAAATCATCTCAAGGAGTTACAGCTTTCCCCTCCAGAAGCCTTTCGCTAAGACAGTTCTTGTGGAATTGGCAAAGTGATATTTGGAAACCCATAGAGGGCTACGGTGAAAAAGGAAATATCCTCCGATGAAATCTGGAAAGAAGCTTTCTGAGAAACTGCTTAGTGTTCTGTTAATTCATCTCACAGAGTTACATGTGTATTTCGTGGATCTCTTTGCTAGCATTATTTCTGTGGAATATGAGAACAGATATTTCGGATCCCATTGATGACTACAGGGCCAAAGGAAATATCCTGCGATAACAAAGAGAAAGAAGCTTTCTGAGAAACTTCTTTGTGTTCTGTGAAATCATCTCACAGAGTTACAGCTTTCCCCTCAAGAAGACTTTCGCTAAGACAGTTCTTGTGGATTTGGCGAAGTGATATTTGAAAGCCCATAGAGGGCTATGGTGAAAAAGGAAATATCCTCAGATGAAATCTGGAAAGAAGCTTTCTGAGAAACTGCTTAGTGTTCTGTTAATTCATCTCACAGAGTTACATGTGTATTTCGTGGATGTCTTTGCTAGCCTTATTTCTGTGGAATCTGAGAACAGATATTTCGGATCCCTTTGAAGACTATAGGGCCAAAGGAAATATCCTCCGATAACAAAGAGAAAGAAGCTTTCTGAGAAACTTCTTTGTGTTCTGTGAAATCATCTCAAGGAGTTACAGCTTTCCCCTCCAGAAGCCTTTCGCTAAGACAGTTCTTGTGGAATTGGCAAAGTGATATTTGGAAACCCATAGAGGACTATGGTGAAAAAGGAAATATCCTCCGATGAAATCTGGAAAGAAGCTTTCTGAGAAACTGCTTAGTGTTCTGTTAATTCATCTCACAGAGTTACATGTGTATTTCGTGTATCTCTTTGCTAGCCTTATTTCTGTGGAATCTGAGAACAGATATTTCGGATCCCATTGATGACTATAGGGCCAAAGGAAATATCCTGCGATAACAAAGAGAAAGAAGCTTTCTGAGAAACTTCTTTGTGTTCTGTGAAATCATCTCACAGAGTTACAGCTTTCCCCTCCAGAAGCCTTTCGCTAAGACAGTTCTTGTGGAATTGGCAAAGTGATATTTGGAAGCCCATGGAGGGCTATGGTGAAAAAGGAAATATCCTCAGATGAAATCTGGAAAGAAGCTTTTTGAGAAACTGCTTAGTGTTCTGTTAATTCATCTCACAGAGTTACATGTGTATTTCGTGGATCTCTTTGCTAGCCTAATTTTGTGGAATCTGAGAACAGATATTTCGGATCCCTTTGAAGACTATAGGGCCAAAGGAAATATCCTCTGATAACAAAGAGAAAGAAGCTTTCTGAGAAACTTCTTTGTGTTCTGTGAAATCATCTCACAGAGTTACAGCTTTCCCCTGAAAAAGCCTTTCGCTAAGACAGTTCTTGTGGAATTGGCATAGTGATATTTGGAGGCCCATAGAGGGCTATGGTGAAAAAGGAAATATCCACACAGGAAATTTGGAAAGAAGCTTTTTGAGAAACTGCTTAGTGTTCTGTTAATTTATCTCACAGAGTTACATGTGTATTTCGTGGATGTCTTTGCTAGCCTTATTTCTGTGGAATCTGAGAACAGATATTTCGGATCCCTTTGAAGACTATAGGGCCAAAGGAAATATCCTCCGATAACAAAGAGAAAGAAGCATTCTGAGAAACTTCTTTGTGTTCTGTGAAATCATCTCACAGAGTTACAGCTTTCCCCTCCAGAAGCCTTTCGCTAAGACAGTTCTTGTGGAATTGGCAAAGTGATATTTGGAAACCCATAGAGGGCTATGGTGAAAAAGGAAATATCCTCCGACGAAATCTGGAAAGAAGCTTTCTGAGAAACTGCTTAGTGTTCTGTTAATTCATCTCACAGAGTTACATGTGTATTTCGTGTATCTCTTTGCTAGCCTTATTTCTGTGGAATCTGAGAACAGATATTTCGGATCCCATTGATGACGATAGGGCCAAAGGAAATATCCTGCGATAACAAAGAGAAAGAAGCTTTCTGAGAAACTTCTTTGTGTTCTGTGAAATCATCTCAAGGAGTTACAGCTTTCCCCTCCAGAAGCCTTTCGCTAAGACAGTTCTTGTGGAATTGGCAAAGTGATATTTGGAAACCCATAGAGGGCTACGGTGAAAAAGGAAATATCCTCCGATGAAATCTGGAAAGAAGCTTTCTGAGAAACTGCTTAGTGTTCTGTTAATTCATCTCACAGAGTTACATGTGTATTTCGTGGATCTCTTTGCTAGCATTATTTCTGTGGAATATGAGAACAGATATTTCTTATCCCATTGATGACTACAGGGCCAAAGGAAATATCCTGCGATAACAAAGAGAAAGAAGCTTTCTGAGAAACTTCTTTGTGTTCTGTGAAATCATCTCACAGAGTTACAGCTTTCCCCTCAAGAAGACTTTCGCTAAGACAGTTCTTGTGGATTTGGCGAAGTGATATTTGGAAGCCCATAGAGGGCTATGGTGAAAAAGGAAATATCCTCCGATGAAATCTGGAAAGAAGCTTTCTGAGAAACTGCTTAGTGTTCTGTTAATTCATCTCACAGAGTTACATGTGTATTTCGTGGATCTCTTTGCTAGCCTTATTTCTGTGGAATCTGAGAACAGATATTTCGGATCTCTTTGAAGACTATAGGGCCAAAGGAACTATCCTCCGATAACAAAGAGAAAGAAGCTTTCTGAGAAACTTCTTTGTGTTCTGTGAAATCATCTCAAGGAGTTACAGCTTTCCCCTCCAGAAGCCTTTCGCTAAGACAGTTCTTGTGGAATTGGCAAAGTGATATTTGGAAACCCATAGAGGACTATGGTGAAAAAGGAAATATCCTCCGATGAAATCTGGAAAGAAGCTTTCTGAGAAACTGCTTAGTGTTCTGTTAATTCATCTCACAGAGTTACATGTGTATTTCGTGTATCTCTTTGCTAGCCTTATTTCTGTGGAATCTGAGAACAGATATTTCGGATCCCTTTGAAGACTATAGGGCCAAAGGAAATATCCTCTGATAACAAAGAGAAAGAAGCTTTCTGAGAAACTTCTTTGTGTTCTGTGAAATCATCTCACAGAGTTACAGCTTTCCCCTGAAGAAGCCTTTCGCTAAGACAGTTCTTGTGGAATTGGCATAGTGATATTTGGAGGCCCATAGAGGGCTATGGTGAAAAAGGAAATATCCTCACAGGAAATTTGGAAAGAAGCTTTCTGAGAAACTGCTTAGTGTTCTGTTAATTTATCTCACAGAGTTACATGTGTATTTCGTGGATCTCTTTGCTAGCCTTATTTCTTTGGAATCTGAGAACAGATATTTCGGATCCCATTGATGACGATAGGGCCAAAGGAAATATCCTGCGAAAACAAAGAGAAAGAAGCTTTCTGAGAAACTTCTTTGTGTTCTGTGAAATCATCTCACAGAGTTACAGCTTTCCCCTCAAGAAGCCTTTCGCTAAGACAGTTCTTGTGGATTTGGCAAAGTGATATTTGGAAGCCCATAGAGGGCTATGGTGAAAAAGGAAATATCCTCAGATGAAATCTGGAAAGAAGCTTTCTGAGAAACTGCTTAGTGTTCTGTTAATTCATCTCACAGAGTTACATGTGTATTTCGTGGATCTCTTTGCTAGCCTTATTTCTGTGGAATCTGAGAACAGATATTTCGGATCCCTTTGAAGACTATAGGGCCAAAGGAAATATCCTCCGATAACAAAGAGAAAGAAGCTTTCTGAGAAACTTCTTTGTGTTCTGTGAAATCATCTCAAGGAGTTACAGCTTTCCCCTCCAGAAGCCTTTCGCAAAGACAGTTCTTGTGGAATTGGCAAAGTGATATTTGGAAACCCATAGAGGGCTACGGTGAAAAAGGAAATATCCTCCAATGAAATCTGGAAAGAAGCTTTCTGAGAAACTGCTTAGTGTTCTGTTAATTCATCTCACAGAGTTACATGTGTATTTCGTGGATCTCTTTGCTAGCATTATTTCTGTGGAATCTGAGAACAGATATTTCGGATCCCATTGATGACTACAGGGCCAAAGGAAATATCCTGCGATAACAAAGAGAAAGAAGCTTTCTGAGAAACTTCTTTGTGTTCTGTGAAATCATCTCACAGAGTTACAGCTTTCCCCTCAAGAAGCCTTTCGCTAAGACAGTTCTTGTGGATTTGGCGAAGTGATATTTGGAAGCCCATAGAGGGCTATGGTGAAAAAGGAAATATCCTCAGATGAAATCTGGAAAGAAGCTTTCTGAGAAACTGCTTAGTGTTCTGTTAATTCATCTCACAGAGTTACATGTGTATTTCGTGGATGTCTTTGCTAGCCTTATTTCTGTGGAATCTGAGAACAGATATTTCGGATCCCTTTGAAGACTATAGGGCCAAAGGAAATATCCTCCGATAACAAAGAGAAAGAAGCTTTCTGAGAAACTTCTTTGTGTTCTGTGAAATCATCTCAAGGAGTTACAGCTTTCCCCTCCAGAAGCCTTTCGCTAAGACAGTTCTTGTGGAATTGGCAAAGTGATATTTGGAAACCCATAGAGGACTATGGTGAAAAAGGAAATATCCTCCGATGAAATCTGGAAAGAAGCTTTCTGAGAAACTGCTTAGTGTTCTGTTAATTCATCTCACAGAGTTACATGTGTATTTCGTGTATCTCTTTGCTAGCCTTATTTCTGTGGAATCTGAGAACAGATATTTCGGATCCCTTTGAAGACTATAGGGCCAAAGGAAATATCCTCTGATAACAAAGAGAAAGAAGCTTTCTGAGAAACTTCTTTGTGTTCTGTGAAATCATCTCACAGAGTTACAGCTTTCCCCTCAAGAAGCCTTTCGCTAAGACAGTTCTTGTGGAATTGGCATAGTGATATTTGGAGGCCCATAGAGGGCTATGGTGAAAAAGGAAATATCCTCACAGGAAATTTGGAAAGAAGCTTTCTGAGAAACTGCTTAGTGTTCCGTTAATTTATCTCACAGAGTTACATGTGTATTTCGTGGATCTCTTTGCTAGCCTTATTTCTTTGGAATCTGAGAACAGATATTTCGGATCCCATTGATGACGATAGGGCCAAAGGAAATATCCTGCGAAAACAAAGAGAAAGAAGCTTTCTGAGAAAGTTCTTTGTGTTCTGTGAAATCATCTCACAGAGTTACAGCTTTCCCCTCAAGAAGCCTTTCGCTAAGACAGTTCTTGTGGATTTCGCAAAGTGATATTTGGAAGCCCATAGAGGGCTATGGTGAAAAAGGAAATATCCTCAGATGAAATCTGGAAAGAAGCTTTCTGAGAAACTGCTTAGTGTTCTGTTAATTCATCTCACAGAGTTACATGTGTATTTCGTGGATCTCTTTGCTAGCCTTATTTCTGTGGAATCTGAGAACAGATATTTCGGATCCCTTTGAAGACTATAGGGCCAAAGGAAATATCCTCCGATAACAAAGAGAAAGAAGCTTTCTGAGAAACTTCTTTGTGTTCTGTGAAATCATCTCAAGGAGTTACAGCTTTCCCCTCCAGAAGCCTTTCGCAAAGACAGTTCTTGTGGAATTGGCAAAGTGATATTTGGAAACCCATAGAGGGCTACGGTGAAAAAGGAAATATCCTCCGATGATATCTGGAAAGAAGCTTTCTGATAAACTGCTTAGTGTTCTGTTAATTCATCTCACAGAGTTACATGTGTATTTCGTGGATCTCTTTGCTAGCATTATTTCTGTGGAATCTGAGAACAGATATTTCGGATCCCATTGATGACTACAGGGCCAAAGGAAATATCCTGCGATAACAAAGAGAAAGAAGCTTTCTGAGAAACTTCTTTGTGTTCTGTGAAATCATCTCACAGAGTTACAGCTTTCCCCTCAAGAAGCCTTTCGCTAAGACAGTTCTTGTGGATTTGGCGAAGTGATATTTGGAAGCCCATAGAGGGCTATGGTGAAAAAGGAAATATCCTCAGATGAAATCTGGAAAGAAGCTTTCTGAGAAACTGCTTAGTGTTCTGTTAATTCATCTCACAGAGTTACATGTGTATTTCGTGGATGTCTTTGCTAGCCTCATTTCTGTGGAATCTGAGAACAGATATTTCGGATCCCTTTGAAGACTATAGGGCCAAAGGAAATATCCTCCGATAACAAAGAGTAAGAAGCTTTCTGAGAAACTTCTTTGTGTTCTGTGAAATCATCTCAAGGAGTTACAGCTTTCCCCTCCAGAAGCCTTTCGCTAAGACAGTTCTTGTGGAATTGGCAAAGTGATATTTGGAAACCCATAGAGGGCTATGGTGAAAAAGGAAATATCCTCCGATGAAATCTGGAAAGAAGCTTTCTGAGAAACTGCTTAGTGTTCTGTTAATTCATCTCACAGAGTTACATGTGTATTTCGTGTATCTCTTTGCTAGCCTTATTTCTGTGGAATCTGAGAACAGATATTTCGGATCCCATTGATGACGATAGGGCCAAAGGAAATATCCTGCGATAACAAAGAGAAAGAAGCTTTCTGAGAAACTTCCTTGTGTTCTGTGAAATCATCTCACAGAGTTACAGCTTTCCCCTCAAGAAGCCTTTCGCTAAGACAGTTCTTGTGGAATTGGCAAAGTGATATTTGGAAGCCCATAGAGGGCTATGGTGAAAAAGGAAATATCCTCCGATGAAATCTGGAAAGAAGCTTTCTGAGAAACTGCTTAGTGTTCTGTTAATTCATCTCACAGAGTTACATGTTTATTTCGTGGATCTCTTTGCTAGCCTTATTTCTGTGGAATCTGAAAAGAGATATTTCGGATCCCTTTGAAGACAATAGGGCCAAAGGAAATATCCTCCCATAAGAAAGAGAAAGAAGCTTTCTGAGAAACTTCTTTGTGTTCTGTGAAATCATCTCAAGGAGTTACAGCTTTCCCCTCCAGAAGCCTTTCGCTAAGACAGTTCTTGTGGAATTGGCAAAGTGATATTTGGAAACCCATAGAGGGCTACGGTGAAAAAGGAAATATCCTCCGATGAAATCTGGAAAGAAGCTTTCTGAGAAACTTCTTAGTGTTCTGTTAATTCATCTCACAGAGTTACATGTGTATTTCGTGGATCTCTTTGCTAGCATTATTTCTGTGGAATCTGAGAACAGATATTTCGGATCCCATTGATGACTACAGGGCCAAAGGAAATATCCTGCGATAACAAAGAGAAAGAAGCTTTCTGAGAAACTTCTTTGTGTTCTGTGAAATCATCTCACAGAGTTACAGCTTTCCCCTCCAGAAGCCTTTCGCTAAGACAGTTCTTGTGGAATTGGCAAAGTGATATTTGGAAACCCATAGAGGGCTATGGTGAAAAAGGAAATATCCTCCGATGAAATCTGGAAAGAAGCTTTCTGAGAAACTGCTTAGTGTTCTGTTAATTCATCTCACAGAGTTACATGTGTATTTCGTGTATCTCTTTGCTAGCCTTATTTCTGTGGAATCTGAGAACAGATATTTCGGATCCCTTTGAAGACTATAGGGCCAAAGGAAATATCCTCTGATAACAAGGAGAAAGAAGCTTTCTGAGAAACTTCTTTGTGTTCTGTGAAATCATCTCACAGAGTTACAGCTTTCCCCTGAAGAAGCCTTTCGCTAAGACAGTTCTTGTGGAATTGGCATAGTGATATTTGGAGGCCCATAGAGGGCTATGGTGAAAAAGGAAATATCCTCACAGGAAATTTGGAAAGAAGCTTTCTGAGAATCTGCTTAGTGTTCTGTTAATTTATCTCACAGAGTTACATGTGTATTTCGTGGATCTCTTTGCTAGCCTTATTTCTTTGGAATCTGAGAACAGATATTTCGGATCCCATTGATGACGATAGGGCCAAAGGAAATATCCTGCGAAAACAAAGAGAAAGAAGCTTTCTGAGAAACTTCTTTGTGTTCTGTGAAATCATCTCACAGAGTTACAGCTTTCCCCTCAAGAAGCCTTTCGCTAAGACAGTTCTTGTGGATTTGGCGAAGTGATATTTGGAAGCCCATAGAGGGCTATGGTGAAAAAGGAAATATCCTCAGATGAAATCTGGAAAGAAGCTTTCTGAGAAACTGCTTAGTGTTCTGTTAATTCATCTCACAGAGTTACATGTGTATTTCGTGGATCTCTTTGCTAGCCTTATTTCTGTGGAATCTGAGAACAGATATTTCGGATCCCTTTGAAGACTATAGGGCCAAAGGAAATATCCTCCGATAACAAAGAGAAAGAAGCTTTCTGAGAAACTTCTTTGTGTTCTGTGAAATCATCTCAAGGAGTTACAGCTTTCCCCTCCAGAAGCCTTTCGCTAAGACAGTTCTTGTGGAATTGGCAAAGTGATATTTGGAAACCCATAGAGGGCTACGGTGAAAAAGGAAATATCCTCCGAAGAAATCTGGAAAGAAGCTTTCTGAGAAACTACTTAGTGTTCTGTTAATTCATCTCACAGAGTTACATGTGTATTTCGTGTATCTCTTTGCTAGCCTTATTTCTGTGGAATCTGAGAACAGATATTTCGGATCCCATTGATGACTACAGGGCCAAAGGAAATATCCTGCGATAACAAAGAGAAAGAAGCTTTCTGAGAAACTTCTTTGTGTTCTGTGAAATCATCTCACAGAGTTACAGCTTTCCCCTCAAGAAGCCTTTCGCTAAGACAGTTCTTGTGGAATTGGCAAAGTGATATTTGGAAGCCCATAGAGGGCTATGGTGAAAAAGGAAATATCCTCAGATGAAATCTGGAAAGAAGCTTTCTGAGAAACTGCTTAGTGTTCTGTTAATTCATCTCACAGAGTTACATGTGTATTTCGTGGATCTCTTTGCTAGCCTTATTTCTGTGGAATCTGAGAACAGATATTTCGGATCCCTTTGAAGACTATAGGGCCAAAGGAAATATCCTCTGATAACAAAGAGAAAGAAGCTTTCTGAGAAACTTCTTTGTGTTCTGTGAAATCATCTCACAGAGTTACAGCTTTCCCCTGAAGAAGCCTTTCGCTAAGACAGTTCTTGTGGAATTGGCATAGTGATATTTGGAGGCCCATAGAGGGCTGTGGTGAAAAAGGAAATATCCTCACAGGAAATTTGGAAAGAAGCTTTCTGAGAAACTGCTTAGTGTTCTGTTAATTTATCTCACAGAGTTACATGTGTATTTCGTGGATCTCTTTGCTAGCCTTATTTCTGTGGAATCTGAGAACAGATATTTCGGATCCCTTTGATGACTATAGGGCCAAAGGAAATATCCTGCGAAAACAAAGAGAAAGAAGCTTTCTGAGAATCTTCTTTGTGTTCTGTGAAATCATCTCACAGAGTTACAGCTTTCCCCTCAAGAAGCCTTTCGCTAAGACAGTTCTTGTGGATTTGGCAAAGTGATATTTGGAAGCCCATAGAGGGCTATGGTGAAAAAGGAAATATCCTCAGATGAAATCTGGAAAGAAGCTTTCTGAGAAACTGCTTAGTGTTCTGTTAATTCATCTCACAGAGTTACATGTGTATTTCGTGGATCTCTTTGCTAGCCTTATTTCTGTGGAATCTGAGAACAGATATTTCGGATCCCTTTGAAGACTATAGGGCAAAAGGAAATATCCTCCGATAACAAAGAGAAAGAAGCTTTCTGAGAAACTTCTTTGTGTTCTGTGAAATCATCTCAAGGAGTTACAGCTTTCCCCTGCAGAAGCCTTTCGCTAAGACAGTTCTTGTGGAATTGGCAAAGTAATATTTGGAAACCAATAGAGGGCTATGGTGAAAAAGGAAATATCCTCCGATGAAACCTGGAAAGAAGCTTTCTGAGAAACTGCTTAGTGTTCTGTTAATTCATCTCACAGAGTTACATGTGTATTTCGTGTATCTCTTTGCTAGCCTTATTTCTGTGGAATCTGAGAACAGATATTTCGGATCCCATTGATGACTATAGGGCCAAAGGAAATATCCTGCGATAACAAAGAGAAACAAGCTTTCTGAGAAACTTCTTTGTGTTCTGTGAAATCATCTCACAGAGTTACAGCTTTCCCCTCAAGAAGCCTTTCGCTAAGACAGTTCTTGTGGAATTGGCAAAGTGATATTTGGAAGCCCATAGAGGGCTATGGTGAAAAAGGAAATATCCTCAGATGAAATCTGGAAAGAAGCTTTCTGAGAAACTGCTTAGTGTTCTGTTAATTCATCTCACAGAGTTACATGTGTATTTCGTGGATCTCTTTGCTAGCCTTATTTCTGTGGAATCTGAGAACAGATATTTCGGATCCCTTTGAAGACTATAGGGCCAAAGGAAATATCCTCTGATAACAAAGAGAAAGAAGCTTTCTGAGAAACTTCTTTGTGATCTGTGAAATCATCTCACAGAGTTACAGCTTTCCCCTGAAGAAGCCTTTCGCTAAGACAGTTCTTGTGGAATTGGCATAGTGATATTTGGAGGCCCATAGAGGGCTATGGTGAAAAAGGAAATATCCTCACAGGAAATTTGGAAAGAAGCTTTCTGAGAAACTGCTTAGTGTTCTGTTAATTTATCTCACAGAGTTACATGTGTATTTCGTGGATCTCTTTGCTAGCCTTATTTCTTTGGAATCTGAGAACAGATATTTCGGATCCCATTGATGACTATAGGGCCAAAGGAAATATCCTGCGAAAACAAAGAGAAAGAAGCTTTCTGAGAAACTTCTTTGTGTTCTGTGAAATCATCTCAAGGAGTTACAGCTTTCCCCTCCAGAAGCCTTTCGCTAAGACAGTTCTTGTGGAATTGGCAAAGTGATATTTGGAAACCCATAGAGGGCTACGGTGAAAAAGGAAATATCCTCCGATGAAATCTGGAAAGAAGCTTTCTGAGAAACTGCTTAGTGTTCTGTTAATTCATCTCACAGAGTTACATGTGTATTTCGTGGATCTCTTTGCTAGCATTATTTCTGTGGAATCTGAGAACAGATATTTCGGATCCCATTGATGACTACAGGGCCAAAGGAAATATCCTGCGATAACAAAGAGAAAGAAGCTTTCTGAGAAACTTCTTTGTGTTCTGTGAAATCATCTCACAGAGTTACAGCTTTCCCCTCAAGAAGCCTTTCGCTAAGACAGTTCTTGTGGATTTGGCGAAGTGATATTTGGAAGCCCATAGAGGGCTATGGTGAAAAAGGAAATATCCTCAGATGAAATCTGGAAAGAAGCTTTCTGAGAAACTGCTTAGTGTTCTGTTAATTCATCTCACAGAGTTACATGTGTATTTCGTGGATCTCTTTGCTAGCCTTATTTCTGTGGAGTCTGAGAACAGATATTTCGGATCCCTTTGAAGACTATAGGGCCAAAGGAAATATCCTCCGATAACAAAGAGAAAGAAGCTTTCTGAGAAACTTCTTTGTGTTCTGTGAAATCATCTCAAGGAGTTACAGCTTTCCCCTCCAGAAGCCTTTCGCTAAGACAGTTCTTGTGGAATTGGCAAAGTGATATTTGGAAACCCATAGAGGGCTATGGTGAAAAAGGAAATATCCTCCGATGAAATCTGGAAAGAAGCTTTCTGAGAAACTGCTTAGTGTTCTGTTAATTCATCTCACAGAGTTACATGTGTATTTCGTGTATCTCTTTGCTAGCCTTATTTCTGTGGAATCTGAGAACAGATATTTCGGATCCCTTTGAAGACTATAGGGCCAAAGGAAATATCCTCTGATAACAAAGAGAAAGAAGCTTTCTGAGAAACTTCTTTGTGTTCTGTGAAATCATCTCACAGAGTTACAGCTTTCCCCTGAAGAAACCTTTCGCTAAGATAGTTCTTGTGGAATTGGCATAGTGATATTTGGAGGCCCATAGAGGGCTATGGTGAAAAAGGAAATATCCTCACAGGAAATTTGGAAAGAAGCTTTCTGAGAAACTGCTTAGTGTTCTGTTAATTCATCTCACAGAGTTACATGTGTATTTCGTGTATCTCTTTGCTAGCCTTATTTCTGTGGAATCTGAGAACAGATAATTCGGATCCCATTGATGACTACAGGGCCAAAGGAAATATCCTGCGATAACAAAGAGAAAGAAGCTTTCTGAGAAACTTCTTTGTGTTCTGTGAAATCATCTCACAGAGTTACAGCTTTCCCCTCAAGAAGCCTTTCGCTAAGACAGTTCTTGTGGAATTGGCAAAGTGATATTTGGAAGCCCATAGAGGGCTATGGTGAAAAAGGAAATATCCTCAGATGAAATCTGGAAAGAAGCTTTCTGAGAAACTGCTTAGTGTTCTGTTAATTCATCTCACAGAGTTACATGTGTATTTCGTGGATCTCTTTGCTAGCCTTATTTCTGTGAAATCTGAGAACAGATATTTCGGATCCCTTTGAAGACTATAGGGCCAAAGGAAATATCCTCTGATAACAAAGAGAAAGAAGCTTTCTGAGAAACTTCTTTGTGTTCTGTGAAATCATCTCACAGAGTTACAGCTTTCCCCTGTAGAAGCCTTTCGCTAAGACAGTTCTTGTGGAATTGGCAAAGTGATATTTGGAGGCCCATAGAGGGCTATGGTGAAAAAGGAAATATCCTCACAGGAAATTTGGAAAGAAGCTTTCTGAGAAACTGCTTAGGGTTCTGTTAATTTATCTCACAGAGTTACATGTGTATTTCGTGGATCTCTTTGCTAGCCTTATTTCTTTGGAATCTGAGAACAGATATTTCGGATCCCATTGATGACTATAGGGCCAAAGGAAATATCCTGCGAAAACAAAGAGAAAGAAACTTTCTGAGAAACTTCTTTGTGTTCTGTGAAATCATCTCACAGAGTTACAGCTTTCCCCTCAAGAAGCCTTTCGCTAAGACAGTTCTTGTGGATTTGGCAAAGTGATATTTGGAAGCCCATAGAGGGCTATGGTGAAAAAGGAAATATCCTCAGATGAAATCTGGAAAGAAGCTTTCTGAGAAACTGCTTAGTGTTCTGTTAATTCATCTCACAGAGTTACATGTGTATTTCGTGGATCTCTTTGCTAGCCTTATTTCTGTGGAATCTGAGAACAGATATTTCGGATCCCTTTGAAGACTATAGGGCCAAAGGAAATATCCTCCGATAACAAAGAGAAAGAAGCTTTCTGAGAAACTTCTTTGTGTTCTGTGAAATCATCTCAAGGAGTTACAGCTTTCCCCTCCAGAAGCCTTTCGCTAAGACAGTTCTTGTGGAATTGGCAAAGTGATATTTGGAAACCCATAGAGGGCTATGGTGAAAAAGGAAATATCCTCCGATGAAATCTGGAAAGAAGCTTTCTGAGAAACTGCTTAGTGTTCTGTTAATTCATCTCACAGAGTTACATGTTTATTTCGTGTATCTCTTTGCTAGCCTTATTTCTGTGGAATCTGAGAACAGATATTTCGGATCCCTTTGATGACTATAGGGCCAAAGGAAATACCCTGCGATAACAAAGAGAAAGAAGCTTTCTGAGAAACTTCTTTGTGTTCTGTGAAATCATCTCACAGAGTTACAGCTTCCCCCTCAAGAAGCCTTTCGCTAAGACAGTTCTTGTGGAATTGGCAAAGTGATATTTGGAAGCCCATAGAGGGCTATGGTGAAAAAGGAAATATCCTCAGATGAAATCTGGAAAGAAGCTTTCTGAGAAACTGCTTAGTGTTCTGTTAATTCATCTCACAGAGTTACATGTGTATTTCGTGGATCTCTTTGCTAGCCTTATTTCTGTGGAATCTGAGAACAGATATTTCGGATCCCTTTGAAGACTATAGGGCCAAAGGAAATATCCTCTGCTAACAAAGAGAAAGAAGCTTTCTGAGAAACTTCTTTGTGTTCTGTGAAATCATCTCACAGAGTTACAGCTTTCCCCTGAAGAAGCCTTTCGCTACGACAGTTCTTGTGGAATTGGCATAGTGATATTTGGAGGCCCATAGAGGGCTATGGTGAAAAAGGAAATATCCTCACAGGAAATTTGGAAAGAAGCTTTCTGAGAAACTGCTTAGTGTTCTGTTAATTCATCTCACAGAGTTACATGTGTATTTCGTGGATCTCTTTTCTAGCCTTATTACTGTGGAATCTGAGAACAGATATTTCGGATCCCTTTGAAGACTATAGGGCCAAAGGAAATATCATGCCAAAACAAAGAGAAAGAAGCTTTCTGAGAAACTTCTTTGTGTTCTGTGAAATCATCTCACAGAGTTACAGCTTTCCCCTCAAGAAGCCTTTCGCTAAGACAGTTCTTGTGGAATTGGCAAAGTGATATTTGGAAGCCCATAGAGGGCTATGGTGAAAAAGGAAATATCCTCCGATGAAATCTGGAAAGAAGCTTTCTGAGAAACTGCTTAGTGTTCTGTTAATTCATCTCACAGAGTTACATGTGTATTTCGTGGATCTCTTTGCTAGCCTTATTTCTGTGGAATCTGAGAACAGATATTTCGGAACTCTTTGAAGACTATAGGGCCAAGGGAAATATCATGCCAAAACAAAGAGAAAGAAGCTTTCTGAGAAACTTCTTTGTGTTCTGTGAAATCATCTCACAGAGTTACAGCTTTCCCCTCCAGAAGCCTTTCGCTAAGACAGTTCTTGTGAAATTGGCAAAGTGATATTTGGAAGCCCATAGAGGGCTATGGTGAAAAAGGAAATATCCTCAGATGAAATCTGGAAAGAAGCTTTCTGAGAAAGTGCTTAGTGTTCTGGTAATTCATCTCACAGAGTTACATGTGCATTTCGTGGATCTCTTTGCTAGCCTTATTTCTGTGGAATCTGAGAACAGATATTTCGGATCCCTTTGAAGACTATAGGGCCAAAGGAAATATCCTCTGATAACAAAGAGAAAGAAGCTTTCTGAGAAACTTCTTTGTGTTCTGTGAAATCATCTCACAGAGTTACAGCTTTCCCCTGAAGAAGCCTTTCGCTAAGACCGTTCTTGTGGATTTGGCAAAGTGATATTTTTAAGCCCATAGAGGGCTATGGTGAAAAAGGAAATATCCTCTCAGGAAATTTGGAAAGAAGCTTTCTGAGAAATTGCTTAGTGTTCTGTTAATTCATCTCACAGAGTTACATGTGTATTTCGTGGATCTCTCTGCTAGCATTATTTCTGTGGAATCTGAGAACAGATATTTCGGATCCCATTGATGACTATAGGGCCAAAGGAAATATCCTGCGATAACAAAGAGAAAGAAGCTGTCTGAGAAACTTCTTTGTGTTCTGTGAAATCATCTCACAGAGTTACAGCTTTCCCCTCAAGAAGCCTTTCGCTAAGACAGTTCTTTTGGATTTGGCGAAGTGATATTTGGAAGCCCATAGAGGGCTATGGTGAAAAAGGAAATATCCTCAGATGAAATCTGGAAAGAAGCTTTCTGAGAAACTGCTTAGTGTTCTGTTAATTCATCTCACAGAGTTACATGTGTATTTCGTGGATCTCTTTGCTAGCCTTATTTCTGTGGAATCTGAGAACAGATATTTCGGATCCCTTTGAAGAGTATAGGGCCAAAGGAAATATCCTCCCATAACAAAGACAAAGAAACTTTCTGAGAAACTTCTTTGTGTTCTGTGAAATCATCTCACAGAGTTACAGCTTTCCCCTCAAGAAGCCTTTCGCTAAGACAGTTCTTGTGGAATAGGCAAAGTGATATTTGATAGCCCATAGAGGGCTATGTTGAAAAAGCAAATATCTTCAGATGAAATCTGGAAAGAATCTTTCTGAGAAACTGCTTAGTGTTCTGTTAATTCACCTCACAGGGTTACATGTGTATTTCGTGGATCTCTTTGCTAGCCTTATTTCTGTGGATTCTGAGAACAGATATTTCGGATCCCTTTGAAGACTATAGGGCCAAAGGAAATATCCTCTGATAACAAAGAGAAAGACGCTTTCTGAGAAACTTCTTTGTGTTCTGTGAAATCATCTCACAGAGTTACAGCTTTCCCCTGAAGAAGCCTTTCGCTAAGACAGTTCTTGTGGAATTGGAATAGTGATATTTGGAGGCCCATAGAGGGCTATGGTGAAAAAGGAAATATCCTCACAGGAAATTTGGAAAGAAGCTTTCTGAGAAACTGCTTAGTGTTCTGTTAATTCATCTCACAGAGTTACATGTGTATTTCGTGGATCTCTTTGCTAGCCTTATTTCTGTGGAATCTGAAAAGAGATATTTCGGATCTCTTTGAAGACTATAGGGCCAAAGGAAATATCCTCCCATAAGAAAGAGAAAGAAGCTTTCTGAAAAACTTCTTTGTGTTCTGTGAAATCATCTCAAGGAGTTACAGCTTTCCCCTCCAGAAGCCTTTCGCTAAGACAGTTCTTGTGGAATTGGCAAAGTGATATTTGGAAACCCATAGAGGGCTATGGTGAAAAAGGAAATATCCTCCGATGAAATCTGGAAAGAAGCTTTCTGAGAAACTGCTTAGTGTTCTGTTAATTCATCTCACAGAGTTACATGTGTATTTCGTGGATCTCTTTGCTAGCCTTATTTCTGTGGGATCTGAGAACAGATATTTCGGATCCCATTGATGACTATAGGGCCAAAGGAAATATCCTGCGATAACAAAGAGAAAGAAGCTTTCTGAGAAACTTCTTTGTGTTCTGTGAAATCATCTCACAGAGTTACAGCTTTCCCCTCAAGAAGCCTTTCGCTAAGACAGTTCTTGTGGAATAGGTAAAGTGATATTTGGAAGCCCATAGAGGGCTAAGGTGAAAAAGGAAATATCCTCAGATGAAATCTGGAAAGAAGCTTTCTGAGAAACTGCTTAGTGTTCTGTTAATTCATCTCAGAGAGTTACATGTGTATTTCGTGTATCTCTTTGCTAGCCTTATTTCTGTGGAATCTGAGAACAGATATTTCGGATCCCATTGATGACTACAGGGCCAAAGGAAATATCCTGCGATAAGAAAGAGAAAGAAGCTTTCTGAGAAACTTCTTTGTGTTCTGTGAAATCATCTCACAGAGTTACATCTTTCCCCTCCAGAAGCCTTTTGCTAAAACAGTTCATGTGGAATTGGCAAAGTGATATTTGGAAGCCCAGAGAGGGCTATGGTGAAAAAGGAAATATCCTCCGATGAAATCTGGAAAGAAGCTTTCTGAGAAACTGCCTAGTGTTCTGTTAATTCATCTCACAGAGTTACATGTGTATTTCGTGGATCTCTCTGCTAGCATTATTTCTGTGGAATCTGAGAACAGATATTTCGGATCCCATTGATGACTATAGGGCCAAAGGAAATATCCTGCGATAACAAAGAGAAAGAAGCTGTCTGAGAAACTTCTTTGTGTTCTGTGAAATCATCTCACAGAGTTACAGCTTTCCCCTCAAGAAGCCTTTCGCTAAGACAGTTCTTTTGGATTTGGCGAAGTGATATTTGGAAGCCCATAGAGGGCTATGGTGAAAAAGGAAATATCCTCAGATGAAATCTGGAAAGAAGCTTTCTGAGAAACTGCTTAGTGTTCTGTTAATTCATCTCACAGAGTTACATGTGTATTTCGTGGATCTCTTTGCTAGCCTTATTTCTGTGGAATCTGAGAACAGATATTTCGGATCCCTTTGAAGAGTATAGGGCCAAAGGAAATATCCTCCCATAACAAAGACAAAGAAACTTTCTGAGAAACTTCTTTGTGTTCTGTGAAATCATCTCACAGAGTTACAGCTTTCCCCTCAAGAAGCCTTTCGCTAAGACAGATCTTGTGGAATAGGCAAAGTGATATTTGATAGCCCATAGAGGGCTATGTTGAAAAAGCAAATATCTTCAGATGAAATCTGGAAAGAATCTTTCTGAGAAACTGCTTAGTGTTCTGTTAATTCACCTCACAGGGTTACATGTGTATTTCGTGGATCTCTTTGCTAGCCTTATTTCTGTGGATTCTGAGAACAGATATTTCGGATCCCTTTGAAGACTATAGGGCCAAAGGAAATATCCTCTGATAACAAAGAGAAAGACGCTTTCTGAGAAACTTCTTTGTGTTCTGTGAAATCATCTCACAGAGTTACAGCTTTCCCCTGAAGAAGCCTTTCGCTAAGACAGTTCTTGTGGAATTGGAATAGTGATATTTGGAGGCCCATAGAGGGCTATGGTGAAAAAGGAAATATCCTCACAGGAAATTTGGAAAGAAGCTTTCTGAGAAACTGCTTAGTGTTCTGTTAATTCATCTCACAGAGTTACATGTGTATTTCGTGGATCTCTTTGCTAGCCTTATTTCTGTGGAATCTGAAAAGAGATATTTCGGATCTCTTTGAAGACTATAGGGCCAAAGGAAATATCCTCCCATAAGAAAGAGAAAGAAGCTTTCTGAAAAACTTCTTTGTGTTCTGTGAAATCATCTCAAGGAGTTACAGCTTTCCCCTCCAGAAGCCTTTCGCTAAGACAGTTCTTGTGGAATTGGCAAAGTGATATTTGGAAACCCATAGAGGGCTATGGTGAAAAAGGAAATATCCTCCGATGAAATCTGGAAAGAAGCTTTCTGAGAAACTGCTTAGTGTTCTGTTAATTCATCTCACAGAGTTACATGTGTATTTCGTGGATCTCTTTGCTAGCCTTATTTCTGTGGGATCTGAGAACAGATATTTCGGATCCCATTGATGACTATAGGGCCAAAGGAAATATCCTGCGATAACAAAGAGAAAGAAGCTTTCTGAGAAACTTCTTTGTGTTCTGTGAAATCATCTCACAGAGTTACAGCTTTCCCCTCAAGAAGCCTTTCGCTAAGACAGTTCTTGTGGAATAGGTAAAGTGATATTTGGAAGCCCATAGAGGGCTAAGGTGAAAAAGGAAATATCCTCAGATGAAATCTGGAAAGAAGCTTTCTGAGAAACTGCTTAGTGTTCTGTTAATTCATCTCAGAGAGTTACATGTGTATTTCGTGTATCTCTTTGCTAGCCTTATTTCTGTGGAATCTGAGAACAGATATTTCGGATCCCATTGATGACTACAGGGCCAAAGGAAATATCCTGCGATAAGAAAGAGAAAGAAGCTTTCTGAGAAACTTCTTTGTGTTCTGTGAAATCATCTCACAGAGTTACATCTTTCCCCTCCAGAAGCCTTTTGCTAAAACAGTTCATGTGGAATTGGCAAAGTGATATTTGGAAGCCCAGAGAGGGCTATGGTGAAAAAGGAAATATCCTCCGATGAAATCTGGAAAGAAGCTTTCTGAGAAACTGCCTAGTGTTCTGTTAATTCATCTCACAGAGTTACAGCTTTCCCCTCAAGAAGGCTTTCGCTAAGACAGTTCTTGTGGAATAGGCAAGGTGATATTTGGAAGCCCATAGAGGGCTATGGTGAAAAAGGAAATATCCTCAGATGAAATCTGGAAAGAAGCTTTCTGAGAAACTGCTTAGTGTTCTGTTAATGCATCTCACAGAGTTACATGTGTATTTCGTGGATCTCTTTGCTAGCCTTATTTCTGTGGAATCTGAGAACAGATATTTCGGATCCCTTTGAAGACTATAGGGCCAAAGGAAATATCCTCTGATAACAAAGAGAAAGAAGCTTTCTTAGAAACTTCTTTGTGTTCTGTGAAATCATCTCACAGAGTTACAGCTTTCCACTCAAGAAGCCTTTCGCTAAGACAGTTCTTCTGGAATTGGCAAAGTGATATTTGGAGGCCCATAGAGGGCTATGGTGAAAAAGGAAATATCCTGAGATGAAATCTGGAAAGAAGCTTTCTGAGAAACTGCTTAGTGTTCTGTTAATTCATCTCACAGAGTTACATGTGTATTTCGTGGATCTCTTTGCTAGCCTTATTTCTGTGGAATCTGAGAACAGATATTTCGGATCCCAATGATGACTATAGGGCCAAAGGAAATATCCTGCGATAACAAAGAGAAAGAAGCTATCTGAGAAACTTCTTTGTGTTCTGTGAAATCATCTCACAGAGTTACAGCTTTCCCCTCAAGAAGCCTTTCGCTAAGACAGTTCTTGTGGAATTGGCAAAGTGATATTTGGAAGCCCATAGAGGGCTATGTTGAAAAAGGAAATATCCTCAGATGAAATCTGTAAAGAAGTTTTCTGAGAAACTGCTTAGTGTTCTGCTAATTCATCTCACAGAGTTACATGTGTATTTCGTGGATCTCTTTGCTAGCCTTATTTCTGTGGAATCTGAGAAGAGATATTTCGGATCCCTTTGAAGACTATAGGGCCAAAGGAAATATCCTCCCATAAGAAAGAGAAAGAAGCTTTCTGAGAAACTTCTTTGTGTTCTGTGAAATCATCTCAAGGAGTTACAGCTTTCCCTTCAAGAAGCCTTTCGCTAAGACAGTTCTTGTGGAATTGGCAAAGTGATATTTGGAAACCCATGGAGGGGTATGGTGAAAAAGGAAATATCCTCCGATGAAATCTGGAAAGAAGCTTTCTGAGAAACTGCTTAGTGTTCTGTTAATTCATCTCACAGAGTTACATGTGTATTTCGTGGATCTCTTTGCTAGCCTTATTTCTGTGGAATCTGAGAACAGATATTTCGGATCCCATTGATGACTATAGGGCCAAAGGAAATATCCTCTGATAACAAAGAGAAAGAAGCTTTCTGAGAAACTTCTTTGTGTTCTGTGAAATCATCTCACAGAGTTACAGCTTTCCCCTCAAGAAGCCTTTCGCAAAGACAGTTCTTGTGGAATAGGTAAAGTGATATTTGGAAGCCCATAGAGGGCTATGGTGAAAAAGGAAATATCCTCAGATGAAATCTGGAAAGAAGCTTTCTGAGAAACTGCTTAGTGTTCTGTTAATGCATCTCACAGAGTTACATGTGTATTTCGTGGATCTCTTTGCTAGCCTTATTTCTGTGGAATCTGAGAACAGATATTTCGGAACTCTTTGAAGACTATAGAGCCAAAGGAAATATCATGCCAAAACAAAGAGAAAGAAGCTTTCTGAGAAACTTCTTTGTGTTCTGTGAAATCATCTCACTGAGTTACAGCTTTCCCCTCCAGAAGCCTTTCGCTAAGACAGTTCTTGTGAAATTGGCAAAGTGATATTTGGAAGGCCATAGAGGGTTATGGTGAAAAAGGAAATATCTTCAGATGAAATCTGGAAAGAAGCTTTCTGAGAAACTGCGTAGTGTTCTGTTAATTCATCTCACAGAGTTACATGTGCATTTCGTGGATCTCTTTGCTAGCCTTATTTCTGTGGAATCTGAGAACAGATATTTCGGATCCCTTTGAAGACTATAGGGCCAAAGGAAATATCCTCTGATAACAAAGAGAAAGAATCTTTCTGAGAAACCTCTTTGTGTTCTGTGAAATCATCTCACAGAGTTACAGCTTTCCCCTGAAGAAGCCTTTCGCTAAGACAGTTCTTGTGGAATTGGCAAAGTGATATTTGGCAGCACATAGAGGGCTATGGTGAAAAAGGAAATATCCTCACAGGAAATTTGGAAAGAAGCTTTCTGAGAAACTGCTTAGTGTTCTGTTAATTCATCTCACAGAGTTACATGTGTATTTCGTGGATCTCTTTGCTAGCCTTATTTCTGTGGAATCTGAGAACAGATATTTCGGATCCCTTTGAAAACTACAGGGCCAAAGGAAATATCCTCTGATAACAAAGAGAAAGAAGCTTTCTTAGAAACTTCTTTGTGTTCTGTGAAATCATCTCACAGAGTTACAGCTTTCCCCTCAAGAAGCCTTTCGCTAAGACAGTTCTTGTGGAATTGGCAAAGTGATATTTGGAGGCCCATAGAGGGCTATGGTGAAAAAGGAAATATCCTCAGATGAATTCTGGAAAGAAGCTTTCTGAGAAACTGCTTAGTGTTCCGTTAATTCATCTCACAGAGTTACATGTGTATTTCGTGGATCTCTTTGTTAGCCTTATTTCTGTGGAATCTGAGAACAGATATTTCGGATCCAAATGATGACTATAGGGACAAAGGAAATATCCTGCGATAACAAAGAGAAAGAAGCTTTCTGTGAAACTTCTCTGTGTTCTGTGAAATCATCTCACAGAGTTACAGCTTTCCCCTCAAGAAGCCTTTCGCTAAGACAGTTCTTGTGGAATTGGGAAAGTGATATTTGGAAGCCCATAGAGGGCTATGATGAAAAAGGAAATATCCTCAGATGAAATCTGGAAAGAAGCTTTCTGAGAAACTGCTTAGTGTTCTGTTAATTCATCTCACAGAGTTACATGTGTATTTCGTGGATCTCTTTGCTAGCCTTATTTCTGTGGAATCTGAAAAGAGATATTTCGGATCCCTTTGAAGACTATAGGGCCAAAGGAAATATCCACCCATAAGAAAGAGAAAGAAGCTTTCTGAGAAACTTCTTTGTGTTCTGTGAAATCATCTCAAGGAGTTACAGCTTTCCCCTCTAGAAGCCTTTCGCTAAGACAGTTCTTGTGAAATTGGCAAATTGATATTTGGAAACCCATAGAGGGCTACGGTGAAAAAGGAAATATCCTCCGATGAAATCTGGAAAGAAGCTTTCTGAGAAACTGCTTAGTGTTTTGTTAATTCATCTCACAGAGTTACATGAGTATTTCGTGTATCTCTTTGCTAGCCTTATTTCTGTGGAATCTGAGAACAGATATTTCGGAACCCTTTGAAGACTATAGGGCCAAAGGAAATATTATGCCAAAACAAAGAGAAAGAAGCTTTCTGAGAAACTCCTTTTTGTTCTGTGAAATCATCTCTCAGAGTTACATCTTTCCCCTCCAGAAGTCTTTCGCTAAGACAGTTCTTGTGGAATTGGCAAAGTGATATTTGGAAGCCCATAGAAAGCTATGGTGAAAAAGGAAATATCCTCCGATGAAATCTGGAAAGAAGCTTTCTGAGAAACTGCTTAGTGTTCTGTTAATTCACTTCACAGAGTTACATGTTTATTTCGTATATCTAATTGCTAGCCTTATTTCTGTGGAATCTGAGAACCGATATTTCGGAACTCTTTGAAGACTATAGGGCCAAAGGAAATATCATGCCAAAACAAAGAGAAAGAAGCTTTCTGAGAAACTTCTTTGTGTTCTGTGAAATCATCTCACAGAGTTACAGCTTTCCCCTCCAGAAGCCTTTCGCTAAGACAGTTCTTGTGAAATTGGCAAAGTGATATTTGGAAGGCCATAGAGGGTTATGGTGAAAAAGGAAATATCTTCAGATGAAATCTGGAAAGAAGCTTTCTGAGAAACTGCTTAGTGTTCTGTTAATTCATCTCACAGAGTTACATGTGCATTTCTTGGATCTCTTTGCTAGCCTTATTTCTGTGGAATCTGAGAACAGATATTACGGATCCCTTTGAAGACTATAGGGTCAAAGGAAATATCCTCTGATAACAAAGAGAAAGAATCTTTCTGAGAAACCTCTTTGTGTTCTGTGAAATCATCTCACAGAGTTACAGCTTTCCCCTGAAGAAGCCTTTCGCTAAGACAGTTATTGTGGAATTGGCAAAGTGATATTTGGAAGCCCATAGAGGGCTATGGTGAAAAAGGAAATATCCTCACAGGAAATTTGGAAAGAAGCTTTCTGAGAAACTGCTTAGTGTTCTGTTAATTCATATCACAGAGTTACATGTGCATTTCGTGGATCTCTTTGCTAGCCTTATTTCTGTGGAATCTGAGAACAGATATTTCGGATCCCTTTGAAGACTATAGGGCCAAAGGATATATCCTCTGATAACAAAGAGAAAGAATCTTTCTGAGAAACCTCTTTGTGTTCTGTGAAATCATCTCACAGAGTTACAGCTATCCCCTGAAGAGGCCTTTCGCTAACACAGTTCTTGTGGAATTGGCAAAGTGATATTTGGAAGCCCATAGAGGGCTATGGTGAAAAAGGAAATATCCTCACAGGAAATTTGGAAAGAAGCTTTCTGAGAAACTGCTTAGTGTTCTGTTAATTCATCTCACAGAGTTACACGTGTATTTCGTGGATCTCTTTGCTAGCCTTATTTCTGTGGAATCTGAGAACAGATATTTCGGATCCCTTTGAAGACTATAGGGCCAAAGGAAATATCCTCCGATAACAAAGAGAAAGAAGCTTTCTGAGAAACTTCTTTGTGTTCTGTGAAATCATCTCACAGAGTTACAGCTTTCCCCTCAAGAAGCCTTTCGCTAAGACAGTTCTTGTGGAATTGGCAAAGTGATATTTGAAAGCCCATAGAGGGCTATGGTGAAAAAGGAAATATCCTCAGATGAAATCTGGAAAGAAGCTTTCTGAGAAACTGCTTAGTGTTCTGTTAATTCACCTCACAGGGTTACATGTGTTTTTCGTGGATCTCTTTGCTAGCCTTATTACTGTGGAATCTGAGAACAGATATTTCGGATCCCTTTGAAGACTATAGGGCCAAAGGAAATATCATGCCAAAACAAAGAGAAAGAAGCTTTCTGAGAAACTTCTTTGTGTTCTGTGAAATCATCTCACAGAGTTACAGCTTTCCCGTCAAGAAGCCTTTCGCTAAGACAGTTCTTGTGGAATTGGCAAAGTGATATTTGGAAGCCCATAGAGGGCTATGGTGAAAAAGGAAATATCCTCCGATGAAATCTGGAAAGAAGCTTTCTGAGAAACTGCTTAGTGTTCTGTTAATTCGTCTCACAGAGTTACATGTGTATTTCGTGGATCTCTTTGCTAGCCTTATTTCTGTGGAATCTGAGAACAGATATTTCGGAACTCTTTGAAGACTATAGGGCCAAGGGAAATATCATGCCAAAACAAAGAGAAAGAAGCTGTCTGAGAAACTTCTTTGTGTTCTGTGAAATCATCTCACAGAGTTACAGCTTTCCCCTCAAGAAGCCTTTCGCTAAGACAGTTCTTGTGGATTTGGCGAAGTGATATTTGGAAGCCCATAGAGGGCTATGGTGAAAAAGGAAATATCCTCAGATGAAATCTGGAAAGAAGCTTTCTGAGAAACTGCTTAGTGTTCTGTTAATTCATCTCACAGAGTTACATGTGTATTTCGTGGATCTCTTTGCTAGCCTTATTTCTGTGGAATCTGAGAACAGATATTTCGGATCCCTTTGAAGACTATAGGGCCAAAGGAAATATCCTCCGATAACAAAGAGAAAGAAGGTTTCTGAGAAACTTCTTTGTGTTCTGTGAAATCATCTCACAGAGTTACAGCTTTCCCCTCAAGAAGCCTTTCGCTAAGACAGTTCTTGTGGTATAGGCAAAGTGATATTTGATAGCCCATAGAGGGCTATGTTGAAAAAGCAAATATCTTCAGATGAAATCTGGAAAGAATCTTTCTGAGAAACTGCTTAGTGTTCTGTTAATTCACCTCACAGGGTTACATGTGTATTTCGTGGATCTCTTTGCTAGCCTTATTTCTGTGGATTCTGAGAACAGATATTTCGGATCCCTTTGAAGACTATAGGGCCAAAGGAAATATCCTCTGATAACAAAGAGAAAGACGCTTTCTGAGAAACTTCTTTGTGTTCTGTGAAATCATCTCACAGAGTTACAGCTTTCCCCTCAAGAAGCCTTTCGCTAAGACAGTTCTTGTGGTATAGGCAAAGTGATATTTGATAGCCCATAGAGGGCTATGTTGAAAAAGGAAATATCCTCAGATGAAATCTGTAAAGAAGTTTTCTAAGAAACTGCTTAGTGTTCTGCTAATTCATCTCACAGAGTTACATGTGTATTTCGTGGATCTCTTTGCTAGCCTTATTTCTGTGGAATCTGAGAAGAGATATTTCGGATCCCTTTGAAGACTATAGGGCCAAAGGAAATATCCTCCCATAAGAAAGAGAAAGAAGCTTTCTGAGAAACTTCTTTGTGTTCTGTGAAATCATCTCAAGGAGTTACAGCTTTCCCTTCAAGAAGCCTTTCGCTAAGACAGTTCTTGTGGAATTGGCAAAGTGATATTTGGAAACCCATGGAGGGCTATGGTGAAAAAGGAAATATCCTCCGATGAAATCTGGAAAGAAGCTTTCTGAGAAACTGCTTAGTGTTCTGTTAATTCATCTCACAGAGTTACATGTGTATTTCGTGGATCTCTTTGCTAGCCTTATTTCTGTGGAATCTGAGAACAGATATTTCGGATCCCATTGATGACTAGAGGGCCAAAGGAAATATCCTGCGATAACAAAGAGAAAGAAGCTTTCTGAGAAACTTCTTTGTGTTCTGTGAAATCATCTCACAGAGTTACAGCTTTCCCCTCAAGAAGCCTTTCGCTAAGACAGTTCTTGTGGAATAGGTAAAGTGATATTTGGAAGCCCATAGAGGGCTATGGTGAAAAAGGAAATATCCTCAGATGAAATCTGGAAAGAAGCTTTCTGAGAAACTGCTTAGTGTTCTGTTAATTCATCTCACAGAGTTACATGTGTATTTCGTGGATCTCTTTGCTAGCCTTATTTCTGTGGAATCTGAGAACAGATATTTCTGATCCCTTTGAAGTCTATAGGGCCAAAGGAAATATCCTCTGATAACAAAGAGAAAGAAGGTTTCTTAGAAACTTCTTTGTGTTCTGTGAAATCATCTCACAGAGTTACATCTTTCCCCTCCAGAAGCCTTTTGCTAAAACAGTTCTTGTGGAATTGGCAAAGTGATATTTGGAAGCCCAGAGAGGGCTATGGTGAAAAAGGAAATATCCTCCGATGAAATCTGGAAAGAAGCTTTCTGAGAAACTGCTTAGTGTTCTGTTAATTCATCTCACAGAGTTACAGGTGTGTTTCGTGGATCTCTTTGCTAGCCTTATTTCTGTGAGATCTGAGAAGAGATATTTCGGATCCCTTTGAAGTCTATAGGGCCAAAGGAAATATCCTCCCATAAGAAAGAGAAAGAAGCTTTCTGAGAAACTTCTTTGTGCTCTGTGAAATCATCACATGGAGTTACAGCTTTCCCCTCAAGAAGCCTTTCGCTAAGACAGTTCTTGTGGAATAGGCAAAGTGATATTTGGAAGCCCATAGAGGGCTATGGTGAAAAAGGAAATATCCTCAGATGAAATCTGGAAAGAAGCTTTCTGAGAAACTGCTTAGTGTTCTGTTAATTCATCTCACAGAGTTACATGTGTATTTCGTGGATCTCTTTGCTAGCCTTATTTCTGTGGAATCTGAGAACAGATATTTCGGATCCCTTTGAAGACTACAGGGCCAAAGGAAATATCCTCTGATAACAAAGAGAAAGAAGCTTTCTTAGAAACTTCTTTGTGTTCTGTGAAATCATCTCACAGAGTTACAGCTTTCCCCTCAAGAAGCCTTTCGCTAAGACAGTTCTTGTGGAATTGGCAAAGTGATATTTGGAGGCCCATAGAGGGCTATGGTGAAAAAGGAAATATCCTCAGATGAATTCTGGAAAGAAGCTTTCTGAGAAACTGCTTAGTGTTCCGTTAATTCATCTCACAGAGTTACATGTGTATTTCGTGGATCTCTTTGCTAGCCTTATTTCTGTGGAATCTGAGAACAGATATTTCGGATCCAAATGATGACTATAGGGACAAAGGAAATATCCTGCGATAACAAAGAGAAAGAAGCTTTCTGAGAAACTTCTCTGTGTTCTGTGAAATCATCTCACAGAGTTACAGCTTTCCCCTCAAGAAGCCTTTCGCTAAGACAGTTCTTGTGGAATTGGCAAAGTGATATTTGGAAGCCCATAGAGGGCTATGATGAAAAAGGAAATATCCTCAGATGAAATCTGGAAAGAAGCTTTCTGAGAAACTGCTTAGTGTTCTGTTAATTCAACTCACAGAGTTACATGTGTATTTCGTGGATCTCTTTGCTAGCCTTATTTCTGTGGAATCTGAAAAGAGATATTTCGGATCCCTTTGAAGACTATAGGGCCAAAGGAAATATCCACCCATAAGAAAGAGAAAGAAGCTTTCTGAGAAACTTCTTTGTGTTCTGTGAAATCATCTCAAGGAGTTACAGCTTTCCCCTCTAGAAGCCTTTCGCTAAGACAGTTCTTGTGAAATTGGCAAATTGATATTTGGAAACCCATAGAGGGCTACGGTGAAAAAGGAAATATCCTCCGATGAAATCTGGAAAGAAGCTTTCTGAGAAACTGCTTAGTGTTTTGTTAATTCATCTCACAGAGTTACATGTGTATTTCGTGTATCTCTTTGCTAGCCTTATTTCTTGGAATCTGAGAACAGATATTTCGGAACCCTTTGAAGACTATAGGGCCAAAGGAAATATTATGCCAAAACAAAGAGAAAGAAGCTTTCTGAGAAACTCCTTTTTGTTCTGTGAAATCATCTCTCAGAGTTACATCTTTCCCCTCCAGAAGTCTTTCGCTAAGACAGTTCTTGTGGAATTGGCAAAGTGATATTTGGAAGCCCATAGAGGGCTATGGTGAAAAAGGAAATATCCTCCGATGAAATCTGGAAAGAAGCTTTCTGAGAAACTGCTTAGTGTTCTGTTAATTCACTTCACAGAGTTACATGTGTATTTCGTGTATCTAATTGCTAGCCTTATTTCTGTGGAATCTGAGAACCGATATTTCGGAACTCTTTGAAGACTATAGAGCCAAAGGAAATATCATGCCAAAACAAAGAGAAAGAAGCTTTCTGAGAAACTTCTTTGTGTTCTGTGAAATCATCTCACTGAGTTACAGCTTTCCCCTCCAGAAGCCTTTCGCTAAGACAGTTCTTGTGAAATTGGCAAAGTGATATTTGGAAGGCCATAGAGGGTTATGGTGAAAAAGGAAATATCTTCAGATGAAATCTGGAAAGAAGCTTTCTGAGAAACTGCGTAGTGTTCTGTTAATTCATCTCACAGAGTTACATGTGCATTTCGTGGATCTCTTTGCTAGCCTTATTTCTGTGGAATCTGAGAACAGATATTTCGGATCCCTTTGAAGACTATAGGGCCAAAGGAAATATCCTCTGATAACAAAGAGAAAGAATCTTTCTGAGAAACCTCTTTGTGTTCTGTGAAATCATCTCACAGAGTTACAGCTTTCCCCTGAAGAAGCCTTTCGCTAAGACAGTTCTTGTGGAATTGGCAAAGTGATATTTGGCAGCCCATAGAGGGCTATGGTGAAAAAGGAAATATCCTCACAGGAAATTTGGAAAGAAGCTTTCTGAGAAACTGCTTAGTGTTCTGTTAATTCATCTCACAGAGTTACATGTGTATTTCGTGGATCTCTTTGCTAGCCTTATTTCTGTGGAATCTGAGAACAGATATTTCGGATCCCTTTGAAGACTACAGGGCCAAAGGAAATATCCTCTGATAACAAAGAGAAAGAAGCTTTCTTAGAAACTTCTTTGTGTTCTGTGAAATCATCTCACAGAGTTACAGCTTTCCCCTCAAGAAGCCTTTCGCTAAGACAGTTCTTGTGGAATTGGCAAAGTGATATTTGGAGGCCCATAGAGGGCTATGGTGAAAAAGGAAATATCCTCAGATGAATTCTGGAAAGAAGCTTTCTGAGAAACTGCTTAGTGTTCCGTTAATTCATCTCACAGAGTTACATGTGTATTTCGTGGATCTCTTTGCTAGCCTTATTTCTGTGGAATCTGAGAACAGATATTTCGGATCCAAATGATGACTATAGGGACAAAGGAAATATCCTGCGATAACAAAGAGAAAGAAGCTTTCTGAGAAACTTCTCTGTGTCCTGTGAAATCATCTCACAGAGTTACAGCTTTCCCCTCAAGAAGCCTTTCGCTAAGACAGTTCTTGTGGAATTGGCAAAGTGATATTTGGAAGCCCATAGAGGGCTATGATGAAAAAGGAAATATCCTCAGATGAAATCTGGAAAGAAGCTTTCTGAGAAACTGCTTAGTGTTCTGTTAATTCAACTCACAGAGTTACATGTGTATTTCGTGGATCTCTTTGCTAGCCTTATTTCTGTGGAATCTGAAAAGAGATATTTCGGATCCCTTTGAAGACTATAGGGCCAAAGGATATATCCACCCATAAGAAAGAGAAAGAAGCTTTCTGAGAAACTTCTTTGTGTTCTGTGAAATCATCTCAAGGAGTTACAGCTTTCCCCTCTAGAAGCCTTTCGCTAAGACAGTTCTTGTGAAATTGGCAAATTGATATTTGGAAACCCATAGAGGGCTACGGTGAAAAAGGAAATATCCTCCGATGAAATCTGGAAAGAAGCTTTCTGAGAAACTGCTTAGTGTTTTGTTAATTCATCTCACAGAGTTACATGTGTATTTCGTGTATCTCTTTACTAGCCTTATTTCTGTGGAATCTGAGAACAGATATTTCGGAACCCTTTGAAGACTATAGGGCCAAAGGAAATATTATGCCAAAACAAAGAGAAAGAAGCTTTCTGAGAAACTCCTTTTTGTTCTGTGAAATCATCTCTCAGAGTTACATCTTTCCCCTCCAGAAGTCTTTCGCTAAGACAGTTCTTGTGGAATTGGCAAAGTGATATTTGGAAGCCCATAGAGGGCTATGGTGAAAAAGGAAATATCCTCCGATGAAATCTGGAAAGAAGCTTTCTGAGAAACTGCTTAGTGTTCTGTTAATTCACTTCACAGAGTTACATGTTTATTTCGTATATCTAATTGCTAGCCTTATTTCTGTGGAATCTGAGAACCGATATTTCGGAACACTTTGAAGACTATAGGGCCAAAGGAAATATCATGCCAAAACAAAGAGAAAGAAGCTTTCTGAGAAACTTCTTTGTGTTCTGTGAAATCATCTCACAGAGTTACAGCTTTCCCCTCCAGAAGCCTTTCGCTAAGACAGTTCTTGTGAAATTGGCAAAGTGATATTTGGAAGGCCATAGAGGGTTATGGTGAAAAAGGAAATATCTTCAGATGAAATCTGGAAAGAAGCTTTCTGAGAAACTGCTTAGTGTTCTGTTAATTCATCTCACAGAGTTACATGTGCATTTCGTGGGTCTCTTTGCTAGCCTTATTTCTGTGGAATCTGAGAACAGATATTACGGATCCCTTTGAAGACTATAGGGCCAAAGGAAATATCCTCTGATAACAAAGAGAAAGAATCTTTCTGAGAAACCTCTTTGTGTTCTGTGAAATCATCTCACAGAGTTACAGCTTTCCCCTGAAGAAGCCTTTCGCTAAGACAGTTATTGTGGAATTGGCAAAGTGATATTTGGAAGCCCATAGAGGGCTATGGTGAAAAAAAAAATATCCTCACAGGAAATTTGGAAAGAAGCTTTCTGAGAAACTGCTTAGTGTTCTGTTAATTCATCTCACAGAGTTACATGTGCATTTCGTGGATCTCTTTGCTAGCCTTATTTCTGTGGAATCTGAGAACAGATATTTCGGATCCCTTTGAAGACTATAGGGCCAAAGGAAATATCCTCTGATAACAAAGAGAAAGAATCTTTCTGAGAAACCTCTTTGTGTTCTGTGAAATCATCTCACAGAGTTACAGCTATCCCCTGAAGAGGCCTTTCGCTAAGACAGTTCTTGTGGAATTGGCAAAGTGATATTTGGAAGCCCATAGAGGGCTATGGTGAAAAAGGAAATATCCTCACAGGAAATTTGGAAAGAAGCTTTCTGAGAAACTGCTTAGTGTTCTGTTAATTCATCTCACAGAGTTACACGTGTATTTCGTGGATCTCTTTGCTAGCCTTATTTCTGTGGAATCTGAGAACAGATATTTCGGATCCCTTTGAAGACTATAGGGCCAAAGGAAATATCCTCCGATAACAAAGAGAAAGAAGCTTTCTGAGAAACTTCTTTGTGTTCTGTGAAATCATCTCACAGAGTTACAGCTTTCCCCGCAAGAATCCTTTCGCTAAGACAGTTCTTGTGGAATTGGCAAAGTGATATTTGAAAGCCAATAGAGGGCTATGGTGAAAAAGGAAATATCCTCAGATGAAATCTGGAAAGAAGCTTTCTGAGAAACTGCTTAGTGTTCTGTTAATTCACCTCACAGGGTTACATGTCTATTTCGTGGATCTCTTTGCTAGCCTTATTTCTGTGGAATCTGAGAACAGATATTTCGGATCCCTTTGAAGACTATAGGGCCAAAGGAAATATCCTCTGATAACAAAGAGAAAGAAGCTTTCTGAGAAACTTCTTTGTGTTCTGTGAAATCATCTCACAGAGTTACAGCTTTCCCCTGAAGAAGCCTTTCGCTAAGACAGTTCTTGTGGAATTGGCATAGTGATATTTGGAGGCCCATACAGGGCTATGGTGAAAAAGGAAATATCCTCAGAGGAAATTTGGAAACAAGCTTTCTGAGAAACTGCTTAGTGTTCCGTTAATTTATCTCACAGAGTTACATGTGTATTTCGTGGATCTCTTCGCTAGCCTTATTTCTGTGGAAACTGAGAAGAGATATTTCGGATCCCTTTGAAGACTATAGGGCCAAAGGAAATATCCTCCCATAAGAAAGAGAAACAAGCTTTCTGAGAAACTTCTTTGTGTTCTGTGAAATCATCTCAAGGAGTTACAGCTTTCCCCTCCAGAAGCCTTTCGCTAAGACAGTTCTTGTGGAATTGGCATAGTGATATTTGGAGGCCCATAGAGGGCTATGGTGAAAAAGGAAATATCCTCACAGGAAATTTGGAAAGAAGCTTTCTGAGAAACTGCTTAGTGTTCCGTTAATTTATCTCACAGAGTTACATGTGTATTTCGTGGATCTCTTTGCTAGCCTTATTTCTGTGGAAACTGAGAAGAGATATTTCGGATCCCTTTGAAGACTATAGGGCCAAAGGAAATATCCTCCCATAAGAAAGAGAAACAAGCTTTCTGAGAAACTTCTTTGTGTTCTGTGAAATCATCTCAAGGAGTTACAGCTTTCCCCTCCAGAAGCCTTTCGCTAAGACAGTTCTTGTGGAATTGGCAAAGTGATATTTGGAAACCCATCGTGGGCTATGGTGAAAAAGGAAATATCCTCCGATGAAATCTGGAAAGGAGCTTTCTGAGATACTGCTTAGTGTTCTGTTAATTCATCTCACAGAGTTACATTTGTATTTCGTGGATCTCTTTGCTAGCCTTATTTCTGTGGAATCTGAGAACAGATATTTCGGAACCCTTTGAAGACTATAGGGGCAGAGGAAATATCATGCAGAAACAAAGAGAAAGAAGCTTTCTGAGAAGCTTCTTTGTGTTCTGTGAAATCATCTCACAGAGTTACATCTTTCCCCTCCAGAAGTCTTTCGCTAAGACAGTTCTTGTGGAATTGGCAAAGTGATATTTGGAAGCCCATAGAGGGCTAATGTGAAAAAGGAAATATCCTCCGATGAAATCTGGAAAGAAGCTTTCTGAGAAACTGCTTAGTGTTCTGTTAATTCATCTCACTGAGTTACATGTGTATTTCGTGTATCTCTTTGCTAGCCTTATTTCTGTGGAATCTGAGAACAGATATTTCGGAACTCTTTGAAGACTATAGGGCCAAAGGAAATATCATGCCAAAACAAAGTGAAAGAAGCTTTCTGAGAAACGTCTTTGTGTTCTGTGAAATCATCTCAAGGAGTTACAGCTTTCCCCTCCAGAAGCCTTTCGCTAAGACAGTTCTTGTGGAATTGGCAAAGTGATATTTGGAAACCCATAGAGGGCTACGGTGAAAAAGGAAATATCCTCCGATGAAATCTGGAAAGAAGCTTTCTGAGAAACTGCTTAGTGTTCTGTTAATTCATCTCACAGAGTTACATGTGTATTTCGTGGATCTCTTTGCTAGCATTATTTCTGTGGAATCTGAGAACAGATATTTCGGATCCCATTGATGACTACAGGGCCAAAGGACATATCCTGCGATAACAAAGAGAAAGAAGCTTTCTGAGAAACTTCTTTGTGTTCTGTGAAATCATCTCACAGAGTTACAGCTTTCCCCTCAAGAAGCCTTTCGCTAAGACAGTTCTTGTGGATTTGGCGAAGTGATATTTGGAAGCCCATAAAAGGCTATGGTGAAAAAGGAAATATCCTCAGATGAAATCTGGAAAGAAGCTTTCTGAGAAACTGCTTAGTGTTCTGTTAATTCATCTCACAGAGTTACATGTGTATTTCGTGGATCTCTTTGCTAGCCTTATTTCTGTGGAATCTGAAAACAGATATTTCGGATCCCTTTGAAGACTATAGGGCCAAAGGAAATATCCTCCGATAACAAAGAGAAAGAAGCTTTCTGAGAAACTTCTTTGTGTTCTGTGAAATCATCTCAAGGAGTTACAGCTTTCCCCTCCAGAAGCCTTTCGCTAAGACAGTTCTTGTGGAATTGGCAAAGTGATATTTGGAAACCCATAGAGGGCTATGGTGAAAAAGGAAATATCCTCCGATGAAATCTGGAAAGAAGATTTCTGAGAAACTGCTTAGTGTTCTGTTAATTCATCTCACAGAGTTACATGTGTATTTCGTGTATCTCTTTGCTAGCCTTATTTCTGTGGAATCTGAGAACAGATATTTCGGATCCCTTTGAAGACTATAGGGCCAAAGGAAATATCCTCTGATAACAAAGAGAAAGAAGCTTTCTGAGAAACTTCTTTGTGTTCTGTGAAATCATCTCACAGAGTTACAGCTTTCCCCTCAAGAAGCCTTTCGCTAAGACAGTTCTTGTGGATTTGGCAAAGTGATATTTGGAAGCCCATAGAGGGCTATGGTGAAAAAGGAAATATCCTCAGATGAAATCTGGAAAGAAGCTTTCTGAGAAACTGCTTAGTGTTCTGTTAATTCATCTCACAGAGTTACATGTGTATTTCGTGGATCTCTTTGCTAGCCTTATTTCTGTGGAATCTGAGAACAGATATTTCGGATCCCTTTGAAGACTATAGGGCCAAAGGAAATATCCTCCCATAACAAAGAGAAAGAAGCTTTCTGAGAAACTTCTTTGTGTTCTGTGAAATCATCTCAAGGAGTTACAGCTTTCCCCTCCAGAAGCCTTTCGCAAAGACAGTTCTTGTGGAATTGGCAAAGTGATATTTGGAAACCCATAGAGGGCTACGGTGAAAAAGGAAATATCCTCCGATGAAATATGGAAAGAAGCTTTCTGAGAAACTGCTTAGTGTTCTGTTAATTCATCTCACAGAGTTACATGTGTATTTCGTGGATCTCTTTGCTAGCATTATTTCTGTGGAATCTGAGAACATATATTTCGGATCCCATTGATGACTACAGGGCCAAAGGAAATATCCTGCGATAACAAAGAGAAAGAAGCTTTCTGAGAAACTTCTTTGTGTTCTGTGAAATCATCTCACAGAGTTACAGCTTTCCCCTCAAGAAGCCTTTCGCTAAGACAGTTCTTGTGGATTTGGCGAAGTGATATTTGGAAGCCCATAGAGGGCTATGGTGAAAAAGGAAATATCCTCAGATGAAATCTGGAAAGAAGCTTTCTGAGAAACTGCTTAGTGTTCTGTTAATTCATCTCACAGAGTTACATGTGTATTTCGTGGATCTCTTTGCTAGCCTTATTTCTGTGGAATCTGAGAACAGATATTTCGGATCCCTTTGAAGACTATAGGGCCAAAGGAAATATCCTCCGATAACAAAGAGAAAGAAGCTTTCTGAAAAACTTCTTTGTGTTCTGTGAAATCATCTCAAGGAGTTACAGCTTTCCCCTCCAGAAGCCTTTCGCTAAGACAGTTCTTGTGGAATTGGCAAAGTGATATTTGGAAACCCATAGAGGGCTATGGTGAAAAAGGAAATATCCTCCGATGAAATCTGGAAAGAAACTTTCTGAGAAACTGCTTAGTGTTCTGTTAATTCATCTCACAGAGTTACATGTGCATTTCGTGTATCTCTTTGCTAGCCTTATTTCTGTGGAATCTGAGAACAGATATTTCGGATCCCTTTGAAGACTATAGGGCCAAAGGAAATATCCTCAGATAACAAAGAGAAAGATGCTTTCTGAGAAACTTCTTTGTGTTCTGTGAAATCATCTCACAGAGTTACAGCTTTCCCCTGAAGAAGCCTTTCGCTAAGACAGTTCTTGTGGAATTGGCATAGTGATATTTGGAGGCCCATAGAGGGCTATGGTGAAAAAGGAAATATCCTCAGAGGAAATTTGGAAAGAAGCTTTCTGAGAAACTGCTTAGTGTTCTGTTAATTTATCTCACAGAGTTACATGTGTATTTCGTGGATCTCTTTGCTAGCCTTATTTCTTTGGAATCTGAGAACAGATATTTCGGATCCCATTGTTGACGATAGGGCCAAAGGAAATATCCTGCGAAAACAAAGAGAAAGAAGCTTTCTGAGAAACTTCTTTGTGTTCTGTGAAATCATCTCACAGAGTTACAGCTTTCCCCTCAAGAAGCCTTTCGCTAAGACAGTTCTTGTGGAATTGGCAAAGTGATATTTGGAAGCCCATAGAGGGCTATGGTGAAAAAGGAAATATCCTCAGCTGAAATCTGGAAAGAAGCTTTCTGAGAAACTGCTTAGTGTTCTGTTAATTCATCTCACAGAGTTTCATGTGTATTTCGTGGATGTCTTTGCTAGCCTTATTTCTGTGGAATCTGAGAACAGATATTTCGGATCCCTTTGAAGACTATAGGGCCAAAGGAAATATCCTCCGATAACAAAGAGAAAGAAGCTTTCTGAGAAACTTCTTTGTGTTCTGTGAAATCATCTCAAGGAGTTACAGCTTTCCCCTCCAGAAGCCTTTCACAAAGACAATTCTTGTGGAATTGGCAAAGTGATATTTGGAAACCCATAGAGGGCTTCGGTGAAAAAGGAAATATCCTCCGATGAAATCTGGAAAGAAGCTTTCTGAGAAACTGCTTAGTGTTCTGTTAATTCATCTCACAGAGTTACATGTGTATTTCGTGGATCTCTTTGCTAGCATTATTTCTGTGGAATCTGAGAACAGATATTTCGGATCCCATTGATGACTACAGGGCCAAAGGAAATATCCTGCGATAACAAAGAGAAAGAAGCTTTCTGAGAAACTTCTTTGTGTTCTGTGAAATCATCTCACAGAGTTACAGCTTTCCCCTCAAGAAGCCTTTCGCTAAGACAGTTCTTGTGGATTTGGCGAAGTGATATTTGGAAGCCCATAGAGGGCTATGGTGAAAAAGGAAATATCCTCCGATGAAATCTGGAAAGAAGCTTTCTGAGAAACTGCTTAGTGTTCTGTTAATTCATCTCACAGAGTTACATGTGTATTTCTTGGATCTCTTTGCTAGCCTTATTTCTGTGGAATCTGAGAACAGATATTTCGGATCCCTTTGAAGAGTATAGGGCCAAAGGAAATATCCTCCGATAACAAAGAGAAAGAAGCTTTCTGAGAAACTTCTTTGTGTTCTGTGAAATCATCTCAAGGAGTTACAGCTTTCCCCTCCAGAAGCCTTTCGCTAAGACAGTTCTTGTGGAATTGGCAAAGTGATATTTGGAAACCCATAGAGGGCTATGGTGAAAAAGGAAATATCCTCTGATGAAATCTGGAAAGAAGCTTTCTGAGAAACTGCTTAGTGTTCTGTTAATTCATCTCACAGAGTTACATGTGTATTTCGTGTATCTCTTTGCTAGCCTTATTTCTGTGGAATCTGAGAACAGATATTTCGGATCCCATTGATGACTACAGGGCCAAAGGAAATATCCTGCAATAACAAAGAGAAAGAAGCTTTCTGAGAAACTTCTTTGTGTTCTGTGAAATCATCTCACAGAGTTACAGCTTTCCCCTCAAGAAGCCTTTCGCTAAGACAGTTCTTGTGGAATTGGCAAAGTGATATTTGGAAGCCCATAGAGGGCTATGGTGAAAAAGGAAATATCCTCAGATGAAATCTGGAAAGAAGCTTTCTGAGAAACTGCTTAGTGTTCTGTTAATTCATCTCACAGAGTTACATGTGTATTTCGTGGATCTCTTTGCTAGCCTTATTTCTGTGGAATCTGAGAACAGATATTTCGGATCCCTTTGAAGACTATAGGGCCAAAGGAAATATCCTCTGATAACAAAGAGAAAGAAGCTTTCTGAGAAACTTCTTTGTGTTCTGTGAAATCATCTCACAGAGTTACAGCTTTCCCCTGAAGAAGCCTTTCGCTAAGACTGTTCTTGTGGAATTGGCATAGTGATATTTGGAGGCCCATAGAGGGCTATGGTGAAAAAGGAAATATCCTCACAGGAAATTTGGAAAGAAGCTTTCTGAGAAACTGCTTAGTGTTCTGTTAATTTATCTCACAGAGTTACATGTGTATTTCGTGGATCTCTTTGCTAGCCTTATTTCTTTGGAATCTGAGAACAGATATTTCGGATCCCATTGATGACTATAGGGCCAAAGGAAATATCCTGCGAAAACAAAGAGAAAGAAGCTTTCTGAGAAACTACTTTGTGTTCTGTGAAATCATCTCACAGAGTTACAGCTTTCCCCTCAAGAAGCCTTTCGCTAAGACAGTTCTTGTGGATTTGGCAAAGTGATATTTGGAAGCCCATAGAGGGCTATGGTGAAAAAGGAAATATCCTCAGATGAAATCTGGAAAGAAGCTTTCTGAGAAACTGCTTAGTGTTCTGTTAATTCATCTCACAGAGTTACATGTGTATTTCGTGGATCTCTTTGCTAGCCTTATTTCTGTGGAATCTGAGAACAGATATTTCGGATCCCTTTGAAGACTATAGGGCCAAAGGAAATATCCTCTGATAACAAAGAGAAAGAAGCTTTCTGAGAAACTTCTTTGTGTTCTGTGAAATCATCTCACAGAGTTACAGCTTTCCCCTGAAGAAGCCTTTCGCTAAGACAGTTCTTGTGGAATTGGCATAGTGATATTTGGAGGCCCATAGAGGGCTATGGTGAAAAAGGAAATATCCTCACAGGAAATTTGGAAAGAAGCTTTCTGAGAAACTGCTTAGTGTTCTGTTAATTTATCTCACAGAGTTACATGTGTATTTCGTGGATCTCTTTGCTAGCCTTATTTCTTTGGAATCTGAGAACAGATATTTCGGATCCCATTGATGACTATAGGGCCAAAGGAAATATCCTGCGAAAACAAAGAGAAAGAAGCTTTCTGAGAAACTACTTTGTGTTCTGTGAAATCATCTCACAGAGTTACAGCTTTCCCCTCAAGAAGCCTTTCGCTAAGACAGTTCTTGTGGATTTGGCAAAGTGATATTTGGAAGCCCATAGAGGGCTATGGTGAAAAAGGAAATATCCTCAGATGAAATCTGGAAAGAAGCTTTCTGAGAAACTGCTTAGTGTTCTGTTAATTCATCTCACAGAGTTACATGTGTATTTCGTGGATCTCTTTGCTAGCCTTATTTCTGTGGAATCTGAGAACAGATATTTCGGATCCCTTTGAAGACTATAGGGCCAAAGGAAATATCCTCCGATAACAAAGAGAAAGAAGCTTTCTGAGAAACTTCTTTGTGTTCTGTGAAATCATCTCAAGGAGTTACAGCTTTCCCCTCCAGAAGCCTTTCGCTAAGACAGTTCTTGTGCAATTGGCAAAGTGATATTTGGAAGCCCATAGAGGGCTATGGTGAAAAAGGAAATATCCTCCGATGAAATCTGAAAACAAGCTTTCTGAGAAACTGCTTAGTGTTCTGTTAATTCATCTCACAGAGTTACATGTGTATTTCGTGGATCTCTTTGCTAGCCTTATTTCTGTGGAATCTGAGAACAGATATTTCGGATCCCTTTGAAGACTATAGGGCCAAAGGAAATATCATGCCAAAACAAAGAGAAAGAAGCTTTCTGAGAAACTTCTTTGTGTTATGTGAAATCATCTCACAGAGTTACATCTTTCCCCTGCAGAAGCCTTTCGCTAAGACAGTTCTTGTGGAATTGGCAAAGTGACATTTGGAAGCCCATAGAGGGCTATGGTGAAAAAGGAAATATCCTCCGTTGAAATCTGGAAAGAAGCTTTCTGAGAAACTGCTTAGTGTTCTGTTAATTCATCTCACAGAGTTACATGTGTATTTCGTGGATCTCTTTGCTAGCCTTATTTCTGTGGAATCTGAGAACAGATATTTCGGAACTCTTTGAAGACTATAGGGCCAAGGGAAATATCATGCCAAAACAAAGAGAAAGAAGCTTTCTGAGAAACTTCTTTGTGTTCTGTGAAATCATCTCACAGAGTTACAGCTTTCCCCTCCAGAAGCCTTTCGCTAAGACAGTTCTTGTGAAATTGGCAAAGTGATATTTGGAAGCCCATAGAGGGCTATGGTGAAAAAGGAAATATCCTCAGATGAAATCTGGAAAGAAGCTTTCTGAGAAACTGCTTAGTGTTCTGGTAATTCATCTCACAGAGTTACATGTGCATTTCGTGGATCTCTTTGCTAGCCTTATTTCTGTGGAATCTGAGAACAGATATTTCGGATCCCTTTGAAGACTATAGGGCCAAAGGAAATATCCTCCGATAACAAAGAGAAAGAAGCTTTGTGAGAAACTTCTTTGTGTTCTGTGAAATCATCTCACAGAGTTACAGCTTTCCCCTCAAGAAGCCTTTCGCTAAGACAGTTCTTGTGGAATAGGCAAAGTGATATTTGATAGCCCATAGAGGGCTATGGTGAAAAAGGAAATATCCTCAGATGAAATCTGGAAAGAATCTTTCTGAGAAACTGCTTAGTGTTCTGTTAATTCACCTCACAGGGTTACATGTGTATTTCGTGGATCTCTTTGCTAGCCTTATTTCTGTGGAATCTGAGAACAGATATTTCGGATCCCTTTGAAGACTATAGGGCCAAAGGAAATATCCTCTGATAACAAAGAGAAAGACGCTTTCTGAGAAACTTCTTTGTGTTTTGTGAAATCATCTCACAGAGTTACAGCTTTCCCCTGAAGAAGCCTTTCGCTAAGACAGTTCTTGTGGAAATGGAATAGTGATATTTGGAGGCCCATAGAGGGCTATGGTGAAAAAGGAAATATCCTCACAGGAAATTTGGAAAGAAGCTTTCTGAGAAACTGCTTAGTGTTCTGTTAATTTATCTCACAGAGTTACATGTGTATTTCGTGGATCTCTTTGCTAGCCTTATTTCTGTGGAATCTGAGAAGAGATATTTCGGATCCCTTTGAAGACTATAGGGCCAAAGGAAATATCCTCCCATAAGAAAGAGAAAGAAGCTTTCTGAGAAACTTCTTTGTGTTCTGTGAAATCATCTCCAGGAGTTACAGCTTTCCCCTCCAGAAGCCTTTCGCTAAGACAGTTCTTGTGGAATTGGCAAAGTGATATTTGGAAACCCATAGAGGGCTATGTTGAAAAAGGAAATATCCTCCGATGAAATCTGGAAAGAAGCTTTCTGAGAAACTGCTTAGTGTTCTGTTAATTCATCTCACAGAGTTACATGTGTATTTCGTGTATCTCTTTGCTAGCCTTATTTCTGTGGAATCTGAGAACAGATATTTCGGATCCCATTGATGACTACAGGGCCAAAGGAAATATCCTGCGATAACAAAGAGAAAGAAGCTTTCTGAGAAACTTCTTTGTGTTCTGTGAAATCATCTCACAGAGTTACAGCTTTCCCCTCAAGAAGCCTTTCGCTAAGACAGTTCTTGTGCAATTGGCAAAGTGATATTTGGAAGCCCATAGAGGGCTATGGTGAAAAAGGAAATATCCTCAGATGAAATCTGGAAAGAAGCTTTCTGAGAAACTGCTTAGTGTTCTGTTAATTCATCTCACAGAGTTACATGTGTATTTCGTGGATCTCTTTGCTAGCCTTATTTCTGTGGAATCTGAGAACAGATATTTCGGATCACTTGGAAGACTTTAGGGCCAAAGGAAATATCCTCCGATAACAAAGAGAAAGAAGCTTTCTGAGAAACTTCTTTGTGTTCTGTGAAATCATCTCACAGAGTTACAGCTTTCCCCTCAAGAAGGCTTTCGCTAAGACAGTTCTTGTGGAATAGGCATGGTGATATTTGGAAGCCCATAGAGGGCTATGGTGAAAAAGGAAATATCCTCCGATGAAATCTGGAAAGAAGCTTTCTGAGAAACTGCTTAGTGTTCTGTTAATTCATCTCACAGAGTTACATGTGTATTTCGTGTATCTCTTTGCTAGCCTTATTTCTGTGGAATCTGAGAACAGATATTTCGGATCCCATTGATGACTGTAGGGCCAAAGGAAATATCCTGCGATAACAAAGAGAAATAAGCTTTCTGAGAAACTTCTTTGTGTTCTGTGAAATCATCTCACAGAGTTACAGCTTTCCCCTCAAGAAGCCTTTCGCTAAGACAGTTCTTGTGGAATTGGCAAAGTGATATTTGGAAGCCCATAGAGGGCTATGGTGAAAAGGAAATATCCTCAGATGAAATCTGGAAAGAAGCTTTCTGAGAAACTGCTTAGTGTTCTGTTAATTCATCTCATAGAGTTACATGTGTATTTCGTGGATCTCTTTGCTAGCCTTATTTCTGTGGAATCTGAGAACAGATATTTCGGATCCCTTTGAAGACTATAGGGCCAAAGGAAATATCCTCTGATAACAAAGAGATAGCAGCTTTCTGAGAAACTTCTTTGTGTTCTGTGAAATCATCTCACAGAGTTACAGCTTTCCCCTCCAGAAGCCTTTCGCTAAGACAGTTCTTGTGAAATTGGCAAAGTAATATTTGGAAGCCCATAGAGGGCTATGGTGAAAAAGGAAATATCCTCAGATGAAATCTGGAAAGAAGCTTTCTGAGAAACTGCTTAGTGTTCTGTTAATTCATCTCACAGAGTTACATGTGCATTTCGTGGATCTCTTTGCTAGCCTTATTTCTGTGGAATCTGAGAACAGATATTTCGGATCCCTTTGAAGACTATAGGGCCAAAGGAAATATCCTCTGATAACAAAGAGAAAGAAGCTTTCTGAGAAACTTCTTTGTGTTCTGTGAAATCATCTCAAGGAGTTACAGGTTTCCCCTCCAGAAGCCTTTCGCTAAGACAGTTCTTGTGGAATTGGCAAAGTGATATTTGGAAACCCATAGAGGGCTATGGTGAAAAAGGAAATATCCTCCGATGAAACCTGGAAAGAAGCTTTCTGAGAAACTGCTTAGTGTTCTGTTAATTCATCTCACCGAGTTACATGTGTATTTCTTGTATCTCTTTGCTAGCCTTATTTCTGTGGAATCTGAGAACAGATATTTCGGATCCCTTTGATGACTATAGGGCCAAAGGAAATATCCTGCGATAACAAATAGAAAGAAGCTTCCTGAGAAACTTCTTTGTGTTCTGTGAAATCATCTCACAGAGTTACAGCTTTCCCCTCCAGAAGCCTTTCGCTAAGACAGTTCTTGTGGAATTGGCAAAGTGATATTTGGAAGCCCATAGAGGGCTATGGTGAAAAAGGAAATATCCTCAGATGAAATCTGGAAAGAAGCTTTCTGAGAAACTGCTTAGTGTTCTGTTAATTCATCTCACAGAGTTACATGTGTATTTCGTGGATCTCTTTGCTAGCCTAATTTTGTGGAATCTGAGAACAGATATTTCGGATCCCTTTGAAGACTATAGGGCCAAAGGAAATATCCTCTGATAACAAAGAGAAAGAAGCTTTCTGAGAAACTTCTTTGTGTTCTGTGAAATCATCTCACAGAGTTACAGCTTTCCCCTGAAGAAGCCTTTCGCTAAGACAGTTCTTGTGGAATTGGCAAAGTGATATTTGGAGGCCCATAGAGGGCTATGGTGAAAAAGGAAATATCCTCACAGGAAATTTGGAAAGAAGCTTTCTGAGAAACTGCTGAGTGTTCTGTTAATTTATCTCACAGAGTTACATGTGTATTTCGTGGATCTCTTTGCTAGCCTTATTTCTGTGGAATCTGAGAACAGATATTTCGGATCCCTTTGAAGACTATAGGGCCAAAGGAAATATCCTCCGATAACAAAGAGAAAGAAGCTTTCTGAGAAACTTCTTTGTGTTCTGTGAAATCATCTCAAGGAGTTACAGCTTTCCCCTCCAGAAGCCTTTCGCTAAGACAGTTCTTGTGGAATTGGCAAAGTGATATTTGGAAACCCATAGAGGGCTATGGTGAAAAAGGAAATATCCTCCGATGAAATCTGGAAAGAAGCTTTCTGAGAAACTGCTTAGTGTTCTGTTAATTCATCTCACAGAGTTACATGTGTATTTCGTGTATCTCTTTGCTAGCCTTATTTCTGTGGAATCTGAGAACAGATATATTGGATCCCATTGATGACTATAGGGCCAAAGGAAATATAATGCGATAACAAAGAGAAAGAAGCTTTCTGAGAAACTTCTTTGTGTTCTGTGAAATCATCTCACAGAGTTACAGCTTTCCCCTCAAGAAGCCTTTCGCTAAGACAGTTCTTGTGGAATTGGCAAAGTGATATTTGGAAGCCCATAGAGGGCTATGGTGAAAAAGGAAATATCCTCAGATGAAATCTGGAAAGAAGCTTTCTGAGAAACTGCTTAGTGTTCTGTTAATTCATCTCACAGAGTTACATGTGTATTTCGTGGATCTCTTTGCTAGCCTTATTTCTGTGGAATCTGAAAAGAGATATTTCGGATCCCTTTGAAGACAATAGGGCCAAAGGAAATATCCTCCCATAAGAAAGAGAAAGAAGCTTTCTGAGAAACTTCTTAGTGTTCTGTGAAATCATCTCAAGGAGTTACAGCTTTCCCCTCCAGAAGCCTTTCGCTAAGACAGTTCTTGTGGAATTGGCAAAGTGATATTTGGAAATCCATAGAGGGCTACGGTGAAAAAGGAAATATCCTCCGATGAAATCTGGAAAGAAGCTTTCTGAGAAACTGCTTAGTGTTCTGTTAATTCATCTCACAGAGTTACATGTGTATTTCGTGGATCTCTTTGCTAGCATTATTTCTGTGGAATATGAGAACAGATATTTCGGATCCCATTGATGACTACAGGGCCAAAGGAAATATCCTGCGATAACAAAGAGAAAGAAGCTTTCTGAGAAACTTCTTTGTGTTCTGTGAAATCATCTCACAGAGTTACAGCTTTCCCCTCAAGAAGACTTTCGCTAAGACAGTTCTTGTGGATTTGGCGAAGTGATATTTGAAAGCCCATAGAGGGCTATGTTGAAAAAGGAAATATCCTCAGATGAAATCTGGAAAGAAGCTTTCTGAGAAACTGCTTAGTGTTCTGTTAATTCATCTCACAGAGTTACATGTGTATTTCGTGGATCTCTTTGCTAGCCTTATTTCTGTGGAATCTGAGAACAGATATTTCGGATCCCTTTGAAGACTATAGGGCCAAAGGAAATATCCTCCGATAACAAAGAGAAAGAAGCTTTCTGAGAAACTTCTTTGTGTTCTGTGAAATCATCTCAAGGAGTTACAGCTTTCCCCTCCAGAAGCCTTTCGCTAAGACAGTTCTTGTGGAATTGGCAAAGTGATATTTGGAAACCCATAGAGGACTATGGTGAAAAAGGAAATATCCTCCGATGAAATCTGGAAAGAAGCTTTCTGAGAAACTGCTTAGTGTTCTGTTAATTCATCTCACAGAGTTACATGTGTATTTCGTGTATCTCTTTGCTAGCCTTATTTCTGTGGAATCTGAGAACAGATATTTCGGATCCCATTGATGACTATAGGGCCAAAGGAAATATCCTGCGATAACAAAGAGAAAGAAGCTTTCTGAGAAACTTCTTTGTGTTCTGTGAAATCATCTCACAGAGTTACAGCTTTCCCCTCCAGAAGCCTTTCGCTAAGACAGTTCTTGTGGAATTGGCAAAGTGATATTTGGAAGCCCATGGAGGGCTATGGTGAAAAAGGAAATATCCTCAGATGAAATCTGGAAAGAAGCTTTTTGAGAAACTGCTTAGTGTTCTGTTAATTCATCTCACAGAGTTACATGTGTATTTCGTGGATCTCTTTGCTAGCCTAATTTTGTGGAATCTGAGAACAGATATTTCGGATCCCTTTGAAGACTATAGGGCCAAAGGAAATATCCTCTGATAACAAAGAGAAAGAAGCTTTCTGAGAAACTTCTTTGTGTTCTGTGAAATCATCTCACAGAGTTACAGCTTTCCCCTGAAAAAGCCTTTCGCTAAGACAGTTCTTGTGGAATTGGCATAGTGATATTTGGAGGCCCATAGAGGGCTATGGTGAAAAAGGAAATATCCACACAGGAAATTTGGAAAGAAGCTTTTTGAGAAACTGCTTAGTGTTCTGTTAATTTATCTCACAGAGTTACATGTGTATTTCGTGGATGTCTTTGCTAGCCTTATTTCTGTGGAATCTGAGAACAGATATTTCGGATCCCTTTGAAGACTATAGGGCCAAAGGAAATATCCTCCGATAACAAAGAGAAAGAAGCATTCTGAGAAACTTCTTTGTGTTCTGTGAAATCATCTCACAGAGTTACAGCTTTCCCCTCCAGAAGCCTTTCGCTAAGACAGTTCTTGTGGAATTGGCAAAGTGATATTTGGAAACCCATAGAGGGCTATGGTGAAAAAGGAAATATCCTCCGACGAAATCTGGAAAGAAGCTTTCTGAGAAACTGCTTAGTGTTCTGTTAATTCATCTCACAGAGTTACATGTGTATTTCGTGTATCTCTTTGCTAGCCTTATTTCTGTGGAATCTGAGAACAGATATTTCGGATCCCATTGATGACGATAGGGCCAAAGGAAATATCCTGCGATAACAAAGAGAAAGAAGCTTTCTGAGAAACTTCTTTGTGTTCTGTGAAATCATCTCACAGAGTTACAGCTTTCCCCTCAAGAAGCCTTTCGCTAAGACAGTTCTTGTGGAATTGGCAAAGTGATATTTGGAAGCCCATAGAGGGCTATGGTGAAAAAGGAAATATCCTCAGATGAAATCTGGAAAGAAGCTTTCTGAGAAACTGCTTAGTGTTCTGTTAATTCATCTCACAGAGTTTCATGTGTATTTCGTGGATCTCTTTGCTAGCCTTATTTCTGTGGAATCTGAAAAGAGATATTTCGGATCCCTTTGAAGACAATAGGGCCAAAGGAAATATCCTCCCATAAGAAAGAGAAAGAAGCTTTCTGAGAAACTTCTTTGTGTTCTGTGAAATCATCTCAAGGAGTTACAGCTTTCCCCTCCAGAAGCCTTTCGCTAAGACAGTTCTTGTGGAATTGGCAAAGTGATATTTGGAAACCCATAGAGGGCTACGGTGAAAAAGGAAATATCCTCCGATGAAATCTGGAAAGAAGCTTTCTGAGAAACTGCTTAGTGTTCTGTTAATTCATCTCACAGAGTTACATGTGTATTTCGTGGATCTCTTTGCTAGCATTATTTCTGTGGAATATGAGAACAGATATTTCGGATCCCATTGATGACTACAGGGCCAAAGGAAATATCCTGCGATAACAAAGAGAAAGAAGCTTTCTGAGAAACTTCTTTGTGTTCTGTGAAATCATCTCACAGAGTTACAGCTTTCCCCTCAAGAAGACTTTCGCTAAGACAGTTCTTGTGGATTTGGCGAAGTGATATTTGGAAGCCCATAGAGGGCTATGGTGAAAAAGGAAATATCCTCAGATGAAATCTGGAAAGAAGCTTTCTGAGAAACTGCTTAGTGTTCTGTTAATTCATCTCACAGAGTTACATGTGTATTTCGTGGATCTCTTTGCTAGCCTTATTTCTGTGGAATCTGAGAACAGATATTTCGGATCCCTTTAAAGACTATAGGGCCAAAGGAAATATCCTCCGATAACAAAGAGAAAGAAGCTTTCTGAGAAACTTCTTTGTGTTCTGTGAAATCATCTCAAGGAGTTACAGCTTTCCCCTCCAGAAGCCTTTCGCTAAGACAGTTCTTGTGGAATTGGCAAAGTGATATTTGGAAACCCATAGAGGACTATGGTGAAAAAGGAAATATCCTCCGATGAAATCTGGAAAGAAGCTTTCTGAGAAACTGCTTAGTGTTCTGTTAATTCATCTCACAGAGTTACATGTGTATTTCGTGTATCTCTTTGCTAGCCTTATTTCTGTGGAATCTGAGAACAGATATTTCGGATCCCTTTGAAGACTATAGGGCCAAAGGAAATATCCTCTGATAACAAAGAGAAAGAAGCTTTCTGAGAAACTTCTTTGTGTTCTGTGAAATCATCTCACAGAGTTACAGCTTTCCCCTGAAGAAGCCTTTCGCTAAGACAGTTCTTGTGGAATTGGCATAGTGATATTTGGAGGCCCATAAAGGGCTATGGTGAAAAAGGAAATATCCTCACAGGAAATTTGGAAAGAAGCTTTCTGAGAATCTGCTTAGTGTTCTGTTAATTTATCTCACAGAGTTACATGTGTATTTCGTGGATCTCTTTGCTAGCCTTATTTCTGTGGAATCTGAGAACAGATATTTCGGATCCCATTGATGACGATAGGGCCAAAGGAAATATCCTGCGAAAACAAAGAGAAAGAAGCTTTCTGAGAAACTTCTTTGTGTTCTGTGAAATCATCTCACAGAGTTACAGCTTTCCCCTCAAGAAGCCTTTCGCTAAGACAGTTCTTGTGTATTTGGCAAAGTGATATTTGGAAGCCCATAGAGGGCTATGGTGAAAAAGGAAATATCCTCAGATGAAATCTGGAAAGAAGCTTTCTGAGAAACTGCTTAGTGTTCTGTTAATTCATCTCACAGAGTTACATGTGTATTTCGTGGATCTCTTTGCTAGCCTTATTTCTGTGGAATCTGAGAACAGATATTTCGGATCCCTTTGAAGACTATAGGGCCAAAGGAAATATCCTCCGATAACAAAGAGAAAGAAGCTTTCTGAGAAACTTCTTTGTGTTCTGTGAAATCATCTCAAGGAGTTACAGCTTTCCCCTCCAGAAGCCTTTCGCAAAGACAGTTCTTGTGGAATTGGCAAAGTGATATTTGGAAACCCATAGAGGGCTACGGTGAAAAAGGAAATATCCTCCGATGAAATCTGGAAAGAAGCTTTCTGAGAAACTGCTTAGTGTTCTGTTAATTCATCTCACAGAGTTACATGTGTATTTCGTGGATCTCTTTGCTAGCATTATTTCTGTGGAATCTGAGAACAGATATTTCGGATCCCATTGATGACTACAGGGCCAAAGGAAATATCCTGCGATAACAAAGAGAAAGAAGCTTTCTGAGAAACTTCTTTGTGTTCTGTGAAATCATCTCACAGAGTTACAGCTTTCCCCTCCAGAAGCCTTTCGCTAAGACAGTTCTTGTGGATTTGGCGAAGTGATATTTGGAAGCCCATAGAGGGCTATGGTGAAAAAGGAAATATCCTCAGATGAAATCTGGAAAGAAGCTTTCTGAGAAACTGCTTAGTGTTCTGTTAATTCATCTCACAGAGTTACATGTGTATTTCGTGGATGTCTTTGCTAGCCTTATTTCTGTGGAATCTGAGAACAGATATTTCGGATCCCTTTGAAGACTATAGGGCCAAAGGAAATATCCTCCGATAACAAAGAGTAAGAAGCTTTCTGAGAAACTTCTTTGTGTTCTGTGAAATCATCTCAAGGAGTTACAGCTTTCCCCTCCAGAAGCCTTTCGCTAAGACAGTTCTTGTGGATTTGGCAAAGTGATATTTGGAAGCCCATGAAGGGCTATGGTGAAAAAGGAAATATCCTCAGATGAAATCTGGAAAGAAGCTTTCTGAGAAACTGCTTAGTGTTCTGTTAATTCATCTCACAGAGTTACATGTGTATTTCGTGGATCTCTTTGCTAGCCTTATTTCTGTGGAATCTGAGAACAGATATTTCGGATCCCTTTGAAGACTATAGGGCCAAAGGAAATATCCTCCGATAACAAAGAGAAAGAAGCTTTCTGAGAAACTTCTTTGTGTTCTGTGAAATCATCTCAAGGAGTTACAGCTTTCCCCTCCAGAAGCCTTTCGCTAAGACAGTTCTTGTGCAATTGGCAAAGTGATATTTGGAAGCCCATAGAGGGCTATGGTGAAAAAGGAAATATCCTCAGATGAAATCTGGAAAGAAGCTTTCTGAGAAACTGCTTAGTGTTCTGTTAATTCATCTCACAGAGTTACATGTGTATTTCGTGGATCTCTTTGCTAGCCTTATTTCTGTGGAATCTGAGAAGAGATATTTCGGATCCCTTTGAAGACTATAGGGCCAAAGGAAATATCCTCCCATAAGAAAGAGAAAGAAGCTTTCTGAGAAACTTCTTTGTGGTCTGTGAAATCATCTCAAGGAGTTAGAGCTTTCCCCTCCATAAGCCTTTTGCTAAGACAGTTCTTGTGGAATTGGCAAAGTGATATTTGGAAACCCATAGAGGGCTATGGTGAAAAAGGAAATATCCTCCGATGAAATCTGAAAACAAGCTTTCTGAGAAACTGCTTAGTGTTCTGTTAATTCATCTCACAGAGTTACATGTGTATTTCCTGGATCTCTTTGCTAGCCTTATTTCTGTGGAATCTGAGAACAGATATTTCGGATCCCTTTGAAGACTATAGGGCCAAAGGAAATATCATGCCAAAACAAAGAGAAGGAAGCTTTCTGAGAAACTTCTTTGTGTTATGTGAAATCATCTCACAGAGTTACATCTTTCCCCTGCAGAAGCCTTTCGCTAAGACAGTTCTTGTGGAATTGGCAAAGTGACATTTGGAAGCCCATAGAGGGCTATGGTGAAAAAGGAAATATCCTCCGTTGAAATCTGGAAAGAAGCTTTCTGAGAAACTGCTTAGTGTTCTGTTAATTCATCTCACAGAGTTTCATGTGTATTTCGTGGATCTCTTTGCTAGCCTTATTTCTGTGGAATCTGAGAACAGATATTTCGGAACTCTTTGAAGACTATAGGGCCAAGGGAAATATCATGCCAAAACAAAGAGAAAGAAGCTTTCTGAGAAACTTCTTTGTGTTCTGTGAAATCATCTCACAGAGTTACAGCTTTCCCCTCCAGAAGCCTTTCGCTAAGACAGTTCTTGTGAAATTGGCAAAGTGATATTTGGAAGCCCATAGAGGGCTATGGTGAAAAAGGAAATATCCTCAGATGAAATCTGGAAAGAAGCTTTCTGAGAAACTGCTTAGTGTTCTGGTAATTCATCTCACAGAGTTACATGTGCATTTCGTGGATCTCTTTGCTAGCCTTATTTCTGTGGAATCTGAGAACAGATATTTCGGATCCCTTTGAAGACTATAGGGCCAAAGGAAATATCCTCCGATAACAAAGAGAAAGAAGCTTTCTGAGAAACTTCTTTGTGTTCTGTGAAATCATCTCACAGAGTTACAGCTTTCCCCTCAAGAAGCCTTTCGCTAAGACAGTTCTTGTGGAATAGGCAAAGTGATATTTGATAGCCCATAGAGGGCTATGGTGAAAAAGGAAATATCCTCAGATGAAATCTGGAAAGAATCTTTCTGAGAAACTGCTTAGTGTTCTGTTAATTCACCTCACAGGGTTACATGTGTATTTCGTGGATCTCTTTGCTAGCCTTATTTCTGTGGAATCTGAGAACAGATATTTCGGATCCCTTTGAAGACTATAGGGCCAAAGGAAATATCCTCTGATAACAAAGAGAAAGACGCTTTCTGAGAAACTTCTTTGTGTTCTGTGAAATCATCTCACAGAGTTACAGCTTTCCCCTGAAGAAGCCTTTCGCTAAGACAGTTCTTGTGGAAATGGAATAGTGATATTTGGAGGCCCATAGAGGGCTATGGTGAAAAAGGAAATATCCTCACAGGAAATTTGGAAAGAAGCTTTCTGAGAAACTGCTTAGTGTTCTGTTAATTTATCTCACAGAGTTACATGTGTATTTCGTGGATCTCTTTGCTAGCCTTATTTCTGTGGAATCTGAGAAGAGATATTTCGGATCCCTTTGAAGACTATAGGGCCAAAGGAAATATCCTCCCATAAGAAAGAGAAAGAAGCTTTCTGAGAAACTTCTTTGTGTTCTGTGAAATCATCTCCAGGAGTTACAGCTTTCCCCTCCAGAAGCCTTTCGCTAAGACAGTTCTTGTGGAATTGGCAAACTGATATTTGGAAACCCATAGAGGGCTATGGTGAAAAAGGAAATATCCTCCGATGAAATCTGGAAAGAAGCTTTCTGAGAAACTGCTTAGTGTTCTGTTAATTCATCTCACAGAGTTACATGTGTATTTCGTGGATCTCTTTGCTAGCCTTATTTCTGTGGAATCTGAGAACAGATATTTCGGATCCCATTGATGACGATAGGGCCAAAGGAAATATCCTGCGATAACAAAGAGAAAGAAGCTTTCTGAGAAACTTCTTTGTGTTCTGTGAAATCATCTCACAGAGTTACAGCTTTCCCCTCAAGAAGCCTTTCGCTAAGACAGTTCTTGTGCAATTGGCAAAGTGATATTTGGAAGCCCATAGAGGGCTATGGTGAAAAAGGAAATATCCTCAGATGAAATCTGGAAAGAAGCTTTCTGAGAAACTGCTTAGTGTTCTGTTAATTCATCTCACAGAGTTACATGTGTATTTCGTGGATCTCTTTGCTAGCCTTATTTCTGTGGAATCTGAGAACAGATATTTCGGATCACTTGGAAGACTTTAGGGCCAAAGGAAATATCCTCCGATAACAAAGAGAAAGAAGCTTTCTGAGAAACTTCTTTGTGTTCTGTGAAATCATCTCACAGAGTTACAGCTTTCCCCTCAAGAAGGCTTTCGCTAAGACAGTTCTTGTGGAATAGGCATGGTGATATTTGGAAGACCATAAAGGGCTATGGTGAAAAAGGAAATATCCTCAGATGAAATCTGGAAAGAAGCTTTCTGAGAAACTGCTTAGTGTTCTGTTAATTCATCTCACAGAGTTACAGGTGTATTTCGTGGATCTCTTTGCTAGCCTTATTTCTGTGGAATCTGAGAACAGATATTTCGGATCCCTTTGAAGACTATAGGGCCAAAGGAAATATCCTCTGATAACAAAGAGAAAGAAGCTTTCTTAGAAACTTCTTTGTTTTCTGTGAAATCATCTCACAGAGTTACAGCTTTCCCCTCAAGAAGCCTTTCGCTAAGACAGTTCTTGTGGAATTGGCAAAGTGATATTTGGAGGCCCATAGAGGGCTATGGTGAAAAAGGAAATATCCTCCGATGTAATCTGGAAAGAAGCTTTCTGAGAAACTGCTTAGTGTTCTGTTAATTCATCTCACAGAGTTACATGTGTATTTCGTGGATCTCTTTGCTAGCCTTATTTCTGTGGAATCTGAGAACAGATATTTCGGATCCCAATGATGACTATAGGGCCAAAGGAAATATCCTGCGATAACAAAGAGAAAGAAGCTATCTGAGAAACTTCTTTGTGTTCTGTGAAATCATCTCACAGAGTTACAGCTTTCCCCTCAAGAAGCCTTTCGCTAAGACAGTTATTGTGGAATTGGCAAAGTGATATTTGGAAGCCCATAGAGGGCTATGTTGAAAAAGGAAATATCCTCAGATGAAATGTGGAAAGAAGCTTTCTGAGAAACTGCTTAGTGTTCTGTTAATTCATCTCACAGAGTTACATGTGTATTTCGTGGATCTATTTGCTAGCCTTATTTTTGTGGATTCTGAGAAGAGATATTTCGGATCCCTTTGAAGACTATAGGGCCAAAGGAAATATCCTCCCATAAGAAAGAGAAAGAAGCTTTCTGAGAAACTTCTTTGTGTTCTGTGAAATCATCTCAAGGAGTTACAGCTTTCCCCTACAGAAGCCTTTCGCTAAGACAGTTCTTGTGGAATTGGCAAAGTGATATTTGGAAACCCATAGAGTGCTATGGTGAAAAAGGAAATATCCTCCTATGAAATCTGGAAAGAAGCTTTCTGAGAAACTGCTTAGTGTTCTGTTAATTCATCTCACAGAGTTACATGTGTATTTCGTGGATCTCTTTGCTAGCCTTATTTCTGTGGAATCTGAGAACAGATATTTCGGATCCCATTGATGACTATAGGGCCCAAGGAAATATCCTGCGACAACAAAGAGAAAGAAGCTTTCTGAGAAACTTCTTTGTGTTCTGTGAAATCATCTCACAGAGTTACAGCTTTCCCCTCCAGAAGCCTTTCGCTAAGACAGTTCTTGTGGAATAGGTAAAGTGATATTTGGAAGCCCATAGAGGGCTATGGTGAAAAAGGAAATATCCTCAGATGAAATCTGGAAAGAAGCTTTCTGAGAAACTGCTTAGTGTTCTGTTAATTCATCTCACAGAGTTACATGTGTATTTCGTGTATCTCTTTGCTAGCCTTATTTCTGTGGAATCTGAGAACAGATATTTCGGATCCCATTGATGACTACAGGGCCAAAGGAAATATCCTGCGATAACAAAGAGAAAGAAGCTTTCTGAGAAACTTCTTTGTGTTCTGTGAAATCATCTCACAGAGTTACATCTTTCCCCTCCAGAAGCCTTTTGCTAAAACAGTTCTTGTGGAATTGGCAAAGTGATATTTGGAAGCCCAGAGAGGGCTATGGTGAAAAAGGAAATATCCTCCGATGAAATCTGGAAAGAAGCTTTCTGAGAAACTGCTTAGTGTTCTGTTAATTCATCTCACAGAGTTACAGCTTTCCCCTCAAGAAGGCTTTCGCTAAGACAGTTCTTGTGGAATAGGCAAGGTGATATTTGGAAGCCCATAGAGGGCTATGGTGAAAAAGGAAATATCCTCAGATGAAATCTGGAAAGAAACTTTCTGAGAAACTGCTTAGTGTTCTGTTAATGCATCTCACAGTGTTACATGTGTATTTCGTGGATCTCTTTGCTAGCCTTATTTCTGTGGAATCTGAGAACAGATATTTCGGATCCCTTTGAAGACTATAGGGCCAAAGGAAATATCCTCTGATAACAAAGAGAAAGAAGCTTTCTTAGAAACTTCTTTGTGTTCTGTGAAATCATCTCACAGAGTTACAGCTTTCCCCTGAAGAAGCCTTTCGCTAAGAACGTTCTTGTGGATTTGGCAAAGTGATATTTGGAAGCCCTTAGAGGGCTATGGTGAAAAAGGAAATATCCTCAGATGAAATCTGGAAAGAAGCTTTCTGAGAAACTGCTTAGTGTTCTGTTAATTCATCTCACAGAGTTACATGTGTATTTCGTGGATCTCTTTGCTAGCCTTATTTCTGTGGAATCTTAGAACAGATATTTCGGATCCCTTTGAAGACTATAGGGCCAAAGGAAATATCCTCCGATAACAAAGAGAAAGAAGCTTTCTGAGAAACTTCTTTGTGTTCTGTGAAATCATCTCAAGGAGTTACAGCTTTCCCCTCCAGAAGCCTTTCGCTAAGACACTTCTTGTGTAATTGGCAAAGTGATATTTGGAAACCCATAGAGGGCTATGGTGAAAAAGGAAATATCCTCCGATGAAATCTGGAAAGAAGCTTTCTGAGAAACTGCTTAGTGTTCTGTTAATTCATCTCACAGAGTTACATGTGTATTTCGTGTATCTCTTTGCTAGCCTTATTTCTGTGGAATCTGAGAACAGATATTTCGGATCCCATTGATGACTGTAGGGCCAAAGGAAATATCCTGCGATAACAAAGAGAAATAAGCTTTCTGAGAAACTTCTTTGTGTTCTGTGAAATCATCTCACAGAGTTACAGCTTTCCCCTCAAGAAGCCTTTCGCTAAGACAGTTCTTGTGGAATTGGCAAAGTGATATTTGGAAGCCCATAGAGGGCTATGGTGAAAAGGAAATATCCTCAGATGAAATCTGGAAAGAAGCTTTCTGAGAAACTGCTTAGTGTTCTGTTAATTCATCTCATAGAGTTACATGTGTATTTCGTGGATCTCTTTGCTAGCCTTATTTCTGTGGAATCTGAGAACAGATATTTCGGATCCCTTTGAAGACTATAGGGCCAAAGGAAATATCCTCTGATAACAAAGAGAAAGAATCTTTCTGAGAAACTTCTTTGTGTTCTGTGAAATCATCTCACAGAGTTACAGCTTTCCCCTCCAGAAGCCTTTCGCTAAGACAGTTCTTGTGAAATTGGCAAAGTAATATTTGGAAGCCCATAGAGGGCTATGGTGAAAAAGGAAATATCCTCAGATGAAATCTGGAAAGAAGCTTTCTGAGAAACTGCTTAGTGTTCTGTTAATTCATCTCACAGAGTTACATGTGCATTTCGTGGATCTCTTTGCTAGCCTTATTTCTGTGGAATCTGAGAACAGATATTTCGGATCCCTTTGAAGACTATAGGGCCAAAGGAAATATCCTCTGATAACAAAGAGAAAGAAGCTTTCTGAGAAACTTCTTTGTGTTCTGTGAAATCATCTCAAGGAGTTACAGGTTTCCCCTCCAGAAGCCTTTCGCTAAGACAGTTCTTGTGGAATTGGCAAAGTGATATTTGGAAACCCATAGAGGGCTATGGTGAAAAAGGAAATATCCTCCGATGAAACCTGGAAAGAAGCTTTCTGAGAAACTGCTTAGTGTTCTGTTAATTCATCTCACAGAGTTACATGTGTATTTCTTGTATCTCTTTGCTAGCCTTATTTCTGTGGAATCTGAGAACAGATATTTCGGATCCCTTTGATGACTATAGGGCCAAAGGAAATATCCTGCGATAACAAATAGAAAGAAGCTTCCTGAGAAACTTCTTTGTGTTCTGTGAAATCATCTCACAGAGTTACAGCTTTCCCCTCCAGAAGCCTTTCGCTAAGACAGTTCTTGTGGAATTGGCAAAGTGATATTTGGAAGCCCATAGAGGGCTATGGTGAAAAAGGAAATATCCTCAGATGAAATCTGGAAAGAAGCTTTCTGAGAAACTGCTTAGTGTTCTGTTAATTCATCTCACAGAGTTACATGTGTATTTCGTGGATCTCTTTGCTAGCCTAATTTTGTGGAATCTGAGAACAGATATTTCGGATCCCTTTGAAGACTATAGGGCCAAAGGAAATATCCTCTGATAACAAAGAGAAAGAAGCTTTCTGAGAAACTTCTTTGTGTTCTGTGAAATCATCTCACAGAGTTACAGCTTTCCCCTGAAGAAGCCTTTCGCTAAGACAGTTCTTGTGGAATTGGCATAGTGATATTTGGAGGCCCATAGAGGGCTATGGTGAAAAAGGAAATATCCTCACAGGAAATTTGGAAAGAAGCTTTCTGAGAAACTGCTTAGTGTTCTGTTAATTTATCTCACAGAGTTACATGTGTATTTCGTGGATCTCTTTGCTAGCCTTATTTCTGTGGAATCTGAGAACAGATATTTCGGATCCCATTGAAGACTATAGGGCCAAAGGAAATATCCTCCGATAACAAAGAGAAAGAAGCTTTCTGAGAAACTTCTTTGTGTTCTGTGAAATCATCTCAAGGAGTTACAGCTTTCCCCTCCAGAAGCCTTTCGCTAAGACAGTTCTTGTGGAATTGGCAAAGTGATATTTGGAAACCCATAGAGGGCTATGGTGAAAAAGGAAATATCCTCCGATGAAATCTGGAAAAAAGCTTTCTGAGAAACTGCTTAGTGTTCTGTTAATTCATCTCACAGAGTTACATGTGTATTTCGTGTATCTCTTTGCTAGCCTTATTTCTGTGGAATCTGAGAACAGATATTTCGGATCCCATTGATGACTACAGGGCCAAAGGAAATATCCTGCGATAACAAAGAGAAAGAAGCTTTCTGAGAAACTTCTTTGTGTTCTGTGAAATCATCTCACAGAGTTACATCTTTCCCCTCCAGAAGCCTTTTGCTAAAACAGTTCTTGTGGAATTGGCAAAGTGATATTTGGAAGCCCAGAGAGGGCTATGGTGAAAAAGGAAATATCCTCCGATGAAATCTGGAAAGAAGCTTTCTGAGAAACTGCTTAGTGTTCTGTTAATTCATCTCACAGAGTTACAGCTTTCCCCTCAAGAAGGCTTTCGCTAAGACAGTTCTTGTGGAATAGGCAAGGTGATATTTGGAAGCCCATAGAGGGCTATGGTGAAAAAGGAAATATCCTCAGATGAAATCTGGAAAGAAACTTTCTGAGAAACTGCTTAGTGTTCTGTTAATGCATCTCACAGAGTTACATGTGTATTTCGTGGATCTCTTTGCTAGCCTTATTTCTGTGGAATCTGAGAACAGATATTTCGGATCCCTTTGAAGACTATAGGGCCAAAGGAAATATCCTCTGATAACAAAGAGAAAGAAGCTTTCTTAGAAACTTCTTTGTGTTCTGTGAAATCATCTCACAGAGTTACAGCTTTCCCCTGAAGAAGCCTTTCGCTAAGAACGTTCTTGTGGATTTGGCAAAGTGATATTTGGAAGCCCTTAGAGGGCTATGGTGAAAAAGGAAATATCCTCAGATGAAATCTGGAAAGAAGCTTTCTGAGAAACTGCTTAGTGTTCTGTTAATTCATCTCACAGAGTTACATGTGTATTTCGTGGATCTCTTTGCTAGCCTTATTTCTGTGGAATCTTAGAACAGATATTTCGGATCCCTTTGAAGACTATAGGGCCAAAGGAAATATCCTCCGATAACAAAGAGAAAGAAGCTTTCTGAGAAACTTCTTTGTGTTCTGTGAAATCATCTCAAGGAGTTACAGCTTTCCCCTCCAGAAGCCTTTCGCTAAGACAGTTCTTGTGGAATTGGCAAACTGATATTTGGAAACCCATAGAGGGCTATGGTGAAAAAGGAAATATCCTCCGATGAAATCTGGAAAGAAGCTTTCTGAGAAACTGCTTAGTGTTCTGTTAATTCATCTCACAGAGTTACATGTGTATTTCGTGTATCTCTTTGCTAGCCTTATTTCTGTGGAATCTGAGAACAGATATTTCGGATCCCATTGATGACTGTAGGGCCAAAGGAAATATCCTGCGATAACAAAGAGAAATAAGCTTTCTGAGAAACTTCTTTGTGTTCTGTGAAATCATCTCACAGAGTTACAGCTTTCCCCTCAAGAAGCCTTTCGCTAAGACAGTTCTTGTGGAATTGGCAAAGTGATATTTGGAAGCCCATAGAGGGCTATGGTGAAAAGGAAATATCCTCAGATGAAATCTGGAAAGAAGCTTTCTGAGAAACTGCTTAGTGTTCTGTTAATTCATCTCATAGAGTTACATGTGTATTTCGTGGATCTCTTTGCTAGCCTTATTTCTGTGGAATCTGAGAACAGATATTTCGGATCCCTTTGAAGACTATAGGGCCAAAGGAAATATCCTCTGATAACAAAGAGAAAGAAGCTTTCTGAGAAACTTCTTTGTGTTCTGTGAAATCATCTCACAGAGTTACAGCTTTCCCCTCCAGAAGCCTTTCGCTAAGACAGTTCTTGTGAAATTGGCAAAGTAATATTTGGAAGCCCATAGAGGGCTATGGTGAAAAAGGAAATATCCTCAGATGAAATCTGGAAAGAAGCTTTCTGAGAAACTGCTTAGTGTTCTGTTAATTCATCTCACAGAGTTACATGTGCATTTCGTGGATCTCTTTGCTAGCCTTATTTCTGTGGAATCTGAGAACAGATATTTCGGATCCCTTTGAAGACTATAGGGCCAAAGGAAATATCCTCTGATAACAAAGAGAAAGAAGCTTTCTGAGAAACTTCTTTGTGTTCTGTGAAATCATCTCAAGGAGTTACAGGTTTCCCCTCCAGAAGCCTTTCGCTAAGACAGTTCTTGTGGAATTGGCAAAGTGATATTTGGAAACCCATAGAGGGCTATGGTGAAAAAGGAAATATCCTCCGATGAAACCTGGAAAGAAGCTTTCTGAGAAACTGCTTAGTGTTCTGTTAATTCATCTCACAGAGTTACATGTGTATTTCTTGTATCTCTTTGCTAGCCTTATTTCTGTGGAATCTGAGAACAGATATTTCGGATCCCTTTGATGACTATAGGGCCAAAGGAAATATCCTGCGATAACAAATAGAAAGAAGCTTCCTGAGAAACTTCTTTGTGTTCTGTGAAATCATCTCACAGAGTTACAGCTTTCCCCTCCAGAAGCCTTTCGCTAAGACAGTTCTTGTGGAATTGGCAAAGTGATATTTGGAAGCCCATAGAGGGCTATGGTGAAAAAGGAAATATCCTCAGATGAAATCTCGAAAGAAGCTTTCTGAGAAACTGCTTAGTGTTCTGTTAATTCATCTCACAGAGTTACATGTGTATTTCGTGGATCTCTTTGCTAGCCTAATTTTGTGGAATCTGAGAACAGATATTTCGGATCCCTTTGAAGACTATAGGGCCAAAGGAAATATCCTCTGATAACAAAGAGAAAGAAGCTTTCTGAGAAACTTCTTTGTGTTCTGTGAAATCATCTCACAGAGTTACAGCTTTCCCCTGAAGAAGCCTTTCGCTAAGACAGTTCTTGTGGAATTGGCAAAGTGATATTTGGAAACCCATAGAGGGCTATGGTGAAAAAGGAAATATCCTCCGATGAAATCTGGAAAGAAGCTTTCTGAGAAACTGCTTAGTGTTCTGTTAATTCATCTCACAGAGTTACATGTGTATTTCGTGTATCTCTTTGCTAGCCTTATTTCTGTGGAATCTGAGAACAGATATTTTGGATCCCATTGATGACTATAGGGCCAAAGGAAATATAATGCGATAACAAAGAGAAAGAAGCTTTCTGAGAAACTTCTTTGTGTTCTGTGAAATCATCTCACAGAGTTACAGCTTTCCCCTCAAGAAGCCTTTCGCTAAGACAGTTCTTGTGGAATTGGCAAAGTGATATTTGGAAGCCCATAGAGGGCTATGGTGAAAAAGGAAATATCCTCAGATGAAATCTGGAAAGAAGCTTTCTGAGAAACTGCTTAGTGTTCTGTTAATTCATCTCACAGAGTTACATGTGTATTTCGTGGATCTCTTTGCTAGCCTTATTTCTGTGGAATCTGAAAAGAGATATTTCGGATCCCTTTGAAGACAATAGGGCCAAAGGAAATATCCTCCCATAAGAAAGAGAAAGAAGCTTTCTGAGAAACTTCTTTGTGTTCTGTGAAATCATCTCAAGGAGTTACAGCTTTCCCCTCCAGAAGCCTTTCGCTAAGACAGTTCTTGTGGAATTGGCAAAGTGATATTTGGAAACCCATAGAGGGCTACGGTGAAAAAGGAAATATCCTCCGATGAAATCTGGAAAGAAGCTTTCTGAGAAACTGCTTAGTGTTCTGTTAATTCATCTCACAGAGTTACATGTGTATTTCGTGGATCTCTTTGCTAGCATTATTTCTGTGGAATATGAGAACAGATATTTCGGATCCCATTGATGACTACAGGGCCAAAGGAAATATCCTGCGATAACAAAGAGAAAGAAGCTTTCTGAGAAACTTCTTTGTGTTCTGTGAAATCATCTCACAGAGTTACAGCTTTCCCCTCAAGAAGACTTTCGCTAAGACAGTTCTTGTGGATTTGGCGAAGTGATATTTGAAAGCCCATAGAGGGCTATGTTGAAAAAGGAAATATCCTCAGATGAAATCTGGAAAGAAGCTTTCTGAGAAACTGCTTAGTGTTCTGTTAATTCATCTCACAGAGTTACATGTGTATTTCGTGGATCTCTTTGCTAGCCTTATTTCTGTGGAATCTGAGAACAGATATTTCGGATCCCTTTGAAGACTATAGGGCCAAAGGAAATATCCTCCGATAACAAAGAGAAAGAAGCTTTCTGAGAAACTTCTTTGTGTTCTGTGAAATCATCTCAAGGAGTTACAGCTTTCCCCTCCAGAAGCCTTTCGCTAAGACAGTTCTTGTGGAATTGGCAAAGTGATATTTGGAAACCCATAGAGGACTATGGTGAAAAAGGAAATATCCTCCGATGAAATCTGGAAAGAAGCTTTCTGAGAAACTGCTTAGTGTTCTGTTAATTCATCTCACAGAGTTACATGTGTATTTCGTGTATCTCTTTGCTAGCCTTATTTCTGTGGAATCTGAGAACAGATATTTCGGTTCCCATTGATGACTATAGGGCCAAAGGAAATATCCTGCGATAACAAAGAGAAAGAAGCTTTCTGAGAAACTTCTTTGTGTTCTGTGAAATCATCTCACAGAGTTACAGCTTTCCCCTCCAGAAGCCTTTCGCTAAGACAGTTCTTGTGGAATTGGCAAAGTGATATTTGGAAGCCCATGGAGGGCTATGGTGAAAAAGGAAATATCCTCAGATGAAATCTGGAAAGAAGCTTTTTGAGAAACTGCTTAGTGTTCTGTTAATTCATCTCACAGAGTTACATGTGTATTTCGTGGATCTCTTTGCTAGCCTAATTTTGTGGAATCTGAGAACAGATATTTCGGATCCCTTTGAAGACTATAGGGCCAAAGGAAATATCCTCTGATAACAAAGAGAAAGAAGCTTTCTGAGAAACTTCTTTGTGTTCTGTGAAATCATCTCACAGAGTTACAGCTTTCCCCTGAAAAAGCCTTTCGCTAAGACAGTTCTTGTGGAATTGGCATAGTGATATTTGGAGGCCCATAGAGGGCTATGGTGAAAAAGGAAATATCCACACAGGAAATTTGGAAAGAAGCTTTTTGAGAAACTGCTTAGTGTTCTGTTAATTTATCTCACAGAGTTACATGTGTATTTCGTGGATGTCTTTGCTAGCCTTATTTCTGTGGAATCTGAGAACAGATATTTCGGATCCCTTTGAAGACTATAGGGCCAAAGGAAATATCCTCCGATAACAAAGAGAAAGAAGCATTCTGAGAAACTTCTTTGTGTTCTGTGAAATCATCTCACAGAATTACAGCTTTCCCCTCCAGAAGCCTTTCGCTAAGACAGTTCTTGTGGAATTGGCAAAGTGATATTTGGAAACCCATAGAGGGCTATGGTGAAAAAGGAAATATCCTCCGACGAAATCTGGAAAGAAGCTTTCTGAGAAACTGCTTAGTGTTCTGTTAATTCATCTCACAGAGTTACATGTGTATTTCGTGTATCTCTTTGCTAGCCTTATTTCTGTGGAATCTGAGAACAGATATTTCGGATCCCATTGATGACGATAGGGCCAAAGGAAATATCCTGCGATAACAAAGAGAAAGAAGCTTTCTGAGAAACTTCTTTGTGTTCTGTGAAATCATCTCACAGAGATACAGCTTTCCCCTCAAGAAGCCTTTCGCTAAGACAGTTCTTGTATAATTGGCAAAGTGATATTTGGAAGCCCATAGAGGGCTATGGTGAAAAAGGAAATATCCTCAGATGAAATCTGGAAAGAAGCTTTCTGAGAAACTGCTTAGTGTTCTGTTAATTCATCTCACAGAGTTTCATGTGTATTTCGTGGATCTCTTTGCTAGCCTTATTTCTGTGGAATCTGAAAAGAGATATTTCGGATCCCTTTGAAGACAATAGGGCCAAAGGAAATATCCTCCCATAAGAAAGAGAAAGAAGCTTTCTGAGAAACTTCTTTGTGTTCTGTGAAATCATCTCAAGGAGTTACAGCTTTCCCCTCCAGAAGCCTTTCGCTAAGACAGTTCTTGTGGAATTGGCAAAGTGATATTTGGAAACCCATAGAGGGCTACGGTGAAAAAGGAAATATCCTCCGATGAAATCTGGAAAGAAGCTTTCTGAGAAACTGCTTAGTGTTCTGTTAATTCATCTCACAGAGTTACATGTGTATTTCGTGGATCTCTTTGCTAGCATTATTTCTGTGGAATATGAGAACAGATATTTCGGATCCCATTGATGACTACAGGGCCAAAGGAAATATCCTGCGATAACAAAGAGAAAGAAGCTTTCTGAGAAACTTCTTTGTGTTCTGTGAAATCATCTCACAGAGTTACAGCTTTCCCCTCAAGAAGACTTTCGCTAAGACAGTTCTTGTGGATTTGGCGAAGTGATATGTGGAAGCCCATAGAGGGCTATGGTGAAAAAGGAAATATCCACACAGGAAATTTGGAAAGAAGCTTTTTGAGAAACTGCTTAGTGTTCTGTTAATTTATCTCACAGAGTTACATGTGTATTTCGTGGATGTCTTTGCTAGCCTTATTTCTGTGGAATCTGAGAACAGATATTTCGGATCCCTTTGAAGACTATAGGGCCAAAGGAAATATCCTCCGATAACAAAGAGAAAGAAGCATTCTGAGAAACTTCTTTGTGTTCTGTGAAATCATCTCACAGAGTTACAGCTTTCCCCTCCAGAAGCCTTTCGCTAAGACAGTTCTTGTGGAATTGGCAAAGTGATATTTGGAAACCCATAGAGGGCTATGGTGAAAAAGGAAATATCCTCCGACGAAATCTGGAAAGAAGCTTTCTGAGAAACTGCTTAGTGTTCTGTTAATTCATCTCACAGAGTTACATGTGTATTTCGTGTATCTCTTTGCTAGCCTTATTTCTGTGGAATCTGAGAACAGATATTTCGGATCCCATTGATGACGATAGGGCCAAAGGAAATATCCTGCGATAACAAAGAGAAAGAAGCTTTCTGAGAAACTTCTTTGTGTTCTGTGAAATCATCTCACAGAGTTACAGCTTTCCCCTCAAGAAGCCTTTCGCTAAGACAGTTCTTGTGGAATTGGCAAAGTGATATTTGGAAGCCCATAGAGGGCTATGGTGAAAAAGGAAATATCCTCAGATGAAATCTGGAAAGAAGCTTTCTGAGAAACTGCTTAGTGTTCTGTTAATTCATCTCACAGAGTTTCATGTGTATTTCGTGGATCTCTTTGCTAGCCTTATTTCTGTGGAATCTGAAAAGAGATATTTCGGATCCCTTTGAAGACAATAGGGCCAAAGGAAATATCCTCCCATAAGAAAGAGAAAGAAGCTTTCTGAGAAACTTCTTTGTGTTCTGTGAAATCATCTCAAGGAGTTACAGCTTTCCCCTCCAGAAGCCTTTCGCTAAGACAGTTCTTGTGGAATTGGCAAAGTGATATTTGGAAACCCATAGAGGGCTACGGTGAAAAAGGAAATATCCTCAGATGAAATCTGGAAAGAAGCTTTCTGAGAAACTGCTTAGTGTTCTGTTAATTCATCTCACAGAGTTACATGTGTATTTCGTGGATCTCTTTGCTAGCCTTATTTCTGTGGAATCTGAGAACAGATATTTCGGATCCCTTTAAAGACTATAGGGCCAAAGGAAATATCCTCCGATAACAAAGAGAAAGAAGCTTTCTGAGAAACTTCTTTGTGTTCTGTGAAATCATCTCAAGGAGTTACAGCTTTCCCCTCCAGAAGCCTTTCGCTAAGACAGTTCTTGTGGAATTGGCAAAGTGATATTTGGAAGCCCATAGAGGGCTATGGTGAAAAAGGAAATATCCTCCGATGAAATCTGGAAAGAAGCTTTCTGAGAAACTGCTTAGTGTTCTGTTAATTCATCTCACAGAGTTACATGTGTATTTCGTGGATCTCTTTGCTAGCCTTATTTCTGTGGAATCTGAAAAGAGATATTTCGGATCCCTTTGAAGACAATAGGGCCAAAGGAAATATCCTCCCATAAGAAAGAGAAAGAAGCTTTCTGAGAAACTTCTTTGTGTTCTGTGAAATCATCTCAAGGAGTTACAGCTTTCCCCTCCAGAAGCCTTTCGCTAAGACAGTTCTTGTGGAATTGGCAAAGTGATATTTGGAAACCCATAGAGGGCTACGGTGAAAAAGGAAATATCCTCCGATGAAATCTGGAAAGAAGCTTTCTGAGAAACTTCTTAGTGTTCTGTTAATTCATCTCACAGAGTTACATGTGTATTTCGTGGATCTCTTTGCTAGCATTATTTCTGTGGAATCTGAGAACAGATATTTCGGATCCCATTGATGACTACAGGGCCAAAGGAAATATCCTGCGATAACAAAGAGAAAGAAGCTTTCTGAGAAACTTCTTTGTGTTCTGTGAAATCATCTCACAGAGTTACAGCTTTCCCCTGAAGAAGCCTTTCGCTAAGACAGTTCTTGTGGATTTGGCGAAGTGATATTTGGAAGCCCATAGAGGGCTATGGTGAAAAAGGAAATATCCTCAGATGAAATCTGGAAAGAAGCTTTCTGAGAAACTGCTTAGTGTTCTGTTAATTCATCTCACAGAGTTACATGTGTATTTCGTGGATCTCTTTGCTAGCCTTATTTCTGTGGAATCTGAGAACAGATATTTCGGATCCCTTTGAAGACTATAGGGCCAAAGGAAATATCCTCTGATAACAAAGAGAAAGAAGCTTTCTGAGAAACTTCTTTGTGTTCTGTGAAATCATCTCAAGGAGTTACAGCTTTCCCCTCCAGAAGCCTTTCGCTAAGACAGTTCTTGTGGAATTGGCAAAGTGATATTTGGAAACCCATAGAGGGCTATGGTGAAAAAGGAAATATCCTCCGATGAAATCTGGAAAGAAGCTTTCTGAGAAACTGCTTAGTGTTCTGTTAATTCATCTCACAGAGTTACATGTGTATTTCGTGTATCTCTTTGCTAGCCTTATTTCTGTGGAATCTGAGAACAGATATTTCGGATCCCTTTGAAGACTATAGGGCCAAAGGAAATATCCTCTGATAACAAGGAGAAAGAAGCTTTCTGAGAAACTTCTTTGTGTTCTGTGAAATCATCTCACAGAGTTACAGCTTTCCCCTCCAGAAGCCTTTCGCAAAGACAGTTCTTGTGGAATTGGCAAAGTGATATTTGGAAACCCATAGAGGGCTACGGTGAAAAAGGAAATATCCTCCGATGAAATCTGGAAAGAAGCTTTCTGAGAAACTGCTTAGTGTTCTGTTAATTCATCTCAAAGAGTTACATGTGTATTTCGTGGATCTCTTTGCTAGCATTATTTCTGTGGAATCTGAGAACAGATATTTCGGATCCCATTGATGACTACAGGGCCAAAGGAAATATCCTGCGATAACAAAGAGAAAGAAGCTTTCTGAGAAACTTCTTTGTGTTCTGTGAAATCATCTCAAGGAGTTACAGCTTTCCCCTCCAGAAGCCTTTCGCTAAGACAGTTCTTGTGGAATTGGCAAAGTGATATTTGGAAACCCATAGAGGGCTACGGTGAAAAAGGAAATACCCTCCGAAGAAATCTGGAAAGAAGCTTTCTGAGAAACTGCTTAGTGTTCTGTTAATTCATCTCACAGAGTTACATCTGTATTTCGTGGATCTCTTTGCTAGCCTTATTTCTGTGGAATCTGAGAACAGATATTTCGGATCCCATTGATGACTACAGGGCCAAAGGAAATATCCTGCGATAACAAAGAGAAAGAAGCTTTCTGAGAAACTTCTTTGTGTTCTGTGAAATCATCTCACAGAGTTACAGCTTTCCCCTCAAGAAGCCTTTCGCTAAGACAGTTCTTGTGGAATTGGCAAAGTGATATTTGGAAGCCCATAGAGGGCTATGGTGAAAAAGGAAATATCCTCAGATGAAATCTGGAAAGAAGCTTTCTGAGAAACTGCTTAGTGTTCTGTTAATTCATCTCACAGAGTTACATGTGTATTTCGTGGATCTCTTTGCTAGCCTTATTTCTGTGGAATCTGAGAACAGATATTTCGGATCCCTTTGAAGACTATAGGGCCAAAGGAAATATCCTCTGATAACAAAGAGAAAGAAGCTTTCTGAGAAACTTCTTTGTGATCTGTGAAATCATCTCACAGAGTTACAGCTTTCCCCTGAAGAAGCCTTTCGCTAAGACAGTTCTTGTGGAATTGGCATAGTGATATTTGGAGGCCCATGGAGGGCTATGGTGAAAAAGGAAATATCCTCACAGGAAATTTGGAAAGAAGCTTTCTGAGAAACTGCTTAGTGTTCTGTTAATTTATCTCACAGAGTTACATGTGTATTTCGTGGATCTCTTTGCTAGCCTTATTTCTTTGGAATCTGAGAACAGATATTTCGGATCCCATTGATGACTATAGGGCCAAAGGAAATATCCTGCGAAAACAAAGAGAAAGAATCTTTCTGAGAAACTTCTTTGTGTTCTGTGAAATCATCTCAAGGAGTTACAGCTTTCCCCTCCAGAAGCCTTTCGCTAAGACAGTTCTTGTGGAATTGGCAAAGTGATATTTGGAAACCCATAGAGGGCTACGGTGAAAAAGGAAATATCCTCCGATGAAATCTGGAAAGAATCTTTCTGAGAAACTGCTTAGTGTTCTGTTAATTCATCTCACAGAGTTACATGTGTATTTCGTGGATCTCTTTGCTAGCATTATTTCTGTGGAATCTGAGAACAGATATTTCGGATCCCATTGATGACTACAGGGCCAAAGGAAATATCCTGCGATAACAAAGAGAAAGAAGCTTTCTGAGAAACTTCTTTGTGTTCTGTGAAATCATCTCACAGAGTTACAGCTTTCCCCTCAAGAAGCCTTTCGCTAAGACAGTTCTTGTGGATTTGGCGAAGTGATATTTGGAAGCCCATAGAGGGCTATGGTGAAAAAGGAAATATCCTCAGATGAAATCTGGAAAGAAGCTTTCTGAGAAACTGCTTAGTGTTCTGTTAATTCATCTCACAGAGTTACATGTGTATTTCGTGGATCTCTTTGCTAGCCTTATTTCTGTGGAGTCTGAGAACAGATATTTCGGATCTCTTTGAAGACTATAGGGCTAAAGGAAATATCCTCCCATAAGACAGAGAAAGAAGCTTTCTGAGAAACTTCTTTGTGTTCTGTGAAATCATTTCACAGAGTTACAGCTTTCCCCTGAAGAAACCTTTCGCTAAGATAGTTCTTGTGGAATTGGCATAGTGATATTTGGAGGCCCATAGAGGGCTATGGTGAAAAAGGAAATATCCTCACAGGAAATTTGGAAAGAAGCTTTCTGAGAAACTGCTTAGTGTTCTGTTAATTCATCTCACAGAGTTACATGTGTATTTCGTGTATCTCTTTGCTAGCCTTATTTCTGTGGAATCTGAGAACAGATATTTCGGATCCCATTGATGACTACAGGGCCAAAGGAAATATCCTGCGATAACAAAGAGAAAGAAGCTTTCTGAGAAACTTCTTTGTGTTCTGTGAAATCATCTCACAGAGTTACAGCTTTCCCCTCCAGAAGCCTTTCGCTAAGACAGTTCTTGTGGAATTGGCAAAGTGATATTTGGAAGCCCATAGAGGGCTATGGTGAAAAAGGAAATATCCTCAGATGAAATCTGGAAAGAAGCTTTCTGAGAAACTGCTTAGTGTTCTGTTAATTCATCTCACAGAGTTACATGTGTATTTCGTGGATCTCTTTGCTAGCCTTATTTCTGTGGAATCTGAGAACAGATATTTCGGATCCCTTTGAAGACTATAGGGCCAAAGGAAATATCCTCTGATAACAAAGAGAAAGAAGCTTTCTGAGAAACTTCTTTGTGTTCTGTGAAATCATCTCACAGAGTTACAGCCTTCCCCTGTAGAAGCCTTTCGCTAAGACAGTTCTTGTGGAATTGGCAAAGTGATATTTGGAGGCCCATAGAGGGCTACGGTGAAAAAGGAAATATCCTCACAGGAAATTTGGAAAGAAGCTTTCTGAGAAACTGCGTAGGGTTCTGTTAATTTATCTCACAGAGTTACATGTGTATTTCGTGGATCTCTTTGCTAGCCTTATTTCTTTGGAATCTGAGAACAGATATTTCGGATCCCATTGATGACTATAGGGCCAAAGGAAATATCCTGCGAAAACAAAGAGAAAGAAACTTTCTGAGAAACTTCTTTGTGTTCTGTGAAATCATCTCACAGAGTTACAGCTTTCCCCTCAAGAAGCCTTTCGCTAAGACAGTTCTTGTGGAGTTGGCAAAGTGATATTTGGAAGCCCATAGAGAGCTATGGTGAAAAAGGAAATATCCTCACAGGAAATTTGGAAAGAAGCTTTCTGAGAAACTGCTTAGTGTTCTGTTAATTTATCTCACAGAGTTACATGTGTATTTCGCGGATCTCTTTGCTAGCCTTATTTCTGTGGAATCTGAGAACAGATATTTCGGATCCCATTGATGACTATAGAGCCAAAGGAAATATCCTGCGATAACAAAGATAAAGAAGCTTTCTGAGAAACTTCTTTGTGTTCTGTGAAATCATCTTACAGAGTTACAGCTTTCCCCTCAAGAAGCCTTTCGCTAAGACAGTTCTTGTGGATTTGGCAAAGTGATATTTGGAAGCCCATAGAGGGCTATGTTGAAAAAGGAAATATCCTCCGATGAAATCTGGAAAGAAGCTTTCTGAGAAACTGCTTAGTGTTCTGTTAATTCATCTCACAGAGTTACATGTGTATTTCGTGTATCTCTTTGCTAGCCTTATTTCTGTGGAATCGGAGAACAGATATTTCGGAACCCTTTGAAGACTATAGGGCCAAAGGAAATATCATGCCAAAACAAAGAGAAAGAAGCTTTCTGAGAAACTTCTTTGTGTTCTGTGAAATCATCTCACAGAGTTACAGCTTTCCCCTTAGGAAGCTTTTCGCTAAGACAGTTCTTGTGGAATTGGCAAAGTGATATTTGGAAGCCCATAGAGGGCTATGGTGAAAAAGGAAATATCCTCCGATGAAATCTGGAAAGAAGCTTTCTGTGAAACTGCTTAGTGTTCTGTTAATTCATCTCACAGAGTTACATGTGTATTTCGTGGATCTCTTTGCTAGCCTTATTTCTGTGGAATCTGAGAACAGATATTTCGGAACCCTTTGAAGACTATAGGGCCTAAGGAAATATCATGCCAAAACAAAGAGAAAGAAGCTTTCTGAGAAACTTCTTTGTGTTCTGTGAAATCATCTCACAGAGTTACAGCTTTCCCCACCAGAAGCCTTTCGCTATACAGTTCTTGTGAAATTGGCAAAGTGATATTTGGAGGCCCATAGAGGGCTATGGTGAAAAAGGAAATATCCTCACAGGAAATTTGGAAAGAAGCTTTCTGAGAAACTGCTTAGTGTTCTGTTAATTTATCTCACAGAGTTACATGTGTATATCGTGGATCTCTTTGCTAGCCTTATTTCTGTGGAATCTGAGAAGAGATATTTCGGATCACTTTGAAGACTATAGGGCCAAAGGAAATATCCTCCCATAAGAAAGAGAAAGAAGCTTTCTGAGAAACTTCTTTGTGGTCGGTGAAATCATCTCAAGGAGTTACAGCTTTCCCCTCCAGAAGCCTTTCGCTAAGACAGTTCTTGTGGAATTGGCAAAGTGATATTTTTAAACACATAGAGGGCTAGTGTGAAAAAGGAAATATCCTCCGATGAAATCTGGAAAGAAGCTTTCTGAGAAACTGCTTAGTGTTCTGTTAATTCATCACACAGAGTTACATGTGTATTTCGTGGATCTCTTTGCTAGCCTTATTTCTGTGGAATCTGAGAACAGATATTTCGGATCCCCTTGAAGACTACAGGGCCAACGGAAATATCCTCTGATAACAAAGAGAAAGAAGCTTTCTGAGAAACTTCTTTGTATTCTGTGAAATCATCTCACAGAGTTACAGCTTTCCCCTCAAGAAGCCTTTCGCTAAGACAGTTCTTGTGGAATTGGCAAGGTGATATTTGGAAGCCCATCGAGGGCTATGGTGAAAAAGGAAATATCCTCACAGGAAATTTGGAAAGAAGCTTTCTGAGAAACTGCTTAGTGTTCTGTTAATTTATCTCACAGAGTTACATGTGTATATCGTGGATCTCTTTGCTAGCCTTATTTCTGTGGAATCTGAGAAGAGATATTTCGGATCACTTTGAAGACTATAGGGCCAAAGGAAATATCATGCCAAAACAAAGAGAAAGAAGCTTTCTGAGAAACTTTTTTGTGTTCTGTGAAATCATCTCACAGAGTTACAGCTTTCCCCTGAAGAAGCCTTTCGCTAAGACAGTTCTTGTGGAATTGAGAAAGTGATATTTGGAAGCCCATAGAGGGCTATGGTGAAAAAGGGAATATCCTCACAGGAAATTTGGAAAGAAGCTTTCTGAGAAACTGCTTAGTGTTCTGTTAATTCATCTCACAGAGTTACATCTGTATTTCGTGGATCTCTTTGCTAGCCTTATTTCTGCGGAATCTGAGAACAGATATTTCGGATCCCATTGATGACAATAGGGCCAAAGGAAATATCCTGCGATAACAAAGAGAAAGAAGCTTTCTGAGAAACTTCTTTGTGTTCTGTGAAATCATCTCACAGAGTTTCAGCTTTCCCCTCAAGAAGCCTTTCGCTAAGACAGTTCTTGTGGACTTGGCAAAGTGATATTTGGAAGCCCTTAGAGGGCTATGGTGAAAAAGGAAATATCCTCAGATGAAATCTGGAAAGAAGCTTTCTGAGAAACTGCTTAGTGTTCTGTTAATTCATCTCGCAGAGTTACATGTGTATTTCGTGGATCTCTTTGCCTGCCTTATTTCTGTGGAGTCTGAGAACAGATATTTCGGATCCCTTTGAAGACTATAGGGCCAAAGTAAATATCCTCCGATAACAAAGAGAAAGAAGCTTTCGGAGAAACTCCTTTGTGTTCTGTGAAATCATCTCACAGAGTTACAGCTTTCCCCTCAAGAAGTCTTTCACTAAGACAGTTCTTGTGTAATAGGCAAAGTGATATTTGGAAGCCCATAGAGGGCTATGGTGAAAAAGGAAACATCCTCAGATGAAATCTGGAAAGAAGCTTTCTGAGAAACTGCTTAGTGTTCTGTTAATTCATTTCACAGAGTTACATGTGTATTTCATGGATCTCTTTGCTAGCCTTATTTCTGTGGAATCTGAGAACAGATATTTCTGATCCCTTTGAAGACTATAGGGCCAAAGGAAATATCCTCTGCTAACAAAGAGAAAGAAGCTTTCTTAGAAACTTCTTTGTGTTCTGTGAAATCATCTCACAGAGTTACAGCTTTCCCCTCCAGAAGCCTTTCGCTAAGACAGTTCTTGTGAAATTGGCAAAGTGATATTTGGAGGCCCATAGAGGGCTATGGTGAAAAAGGAAATATCTTCAGATGAATCTGGAAAGAAACTTTCTGAGAAACTGCTTAGTGTTCTGTTAATTCATCTCACAGAGTTACATGTGCATTTCGTGGATCTCTTTGCTAGCCTTATTTCTGTGGTATCTGAGAACAGATATTTCAGATACTTTTTAAGACTACAGGGCCAACGGAAATATCCTCTGATAACAAAGAGAAAGAAGCTTTCTGAGAAACTCCTTTGTATTCTGTGAAATCATCTCACAGAGTTACAGCTTTCCCCTCCAGAAGCCTTTCGCTAAGACAGTTCTTGTGGAATAGGCAAAGTGATATTTGGAAGCCCATAGAGGGCTATGGTGAAAAAGGAAATATCCTCAGATGAAATCTGGAAAGAAGCTTTCTGAGAAACCGCTTAGTGTTCCGTTAATTCATCTCACAGAGTTACACGTGTACTTCGTGGATCTCTTTGCTAGCCTTATGTCTGTGGAATCGGAGAACAGATATTTCTGATCCCATTGAAGACTATAGGGCCAAAGGAAATATCCTCTGATAACAAAGAGAAAGGAGCTTTCTTAGAAACTTCTTTGTGTTCTGTGAAATCATCTCACAGAGTTACAGCTTTCCCCTCAAGAAACCTTTCGCTAAGACAGTTCTTGTGGAATTGGCAAAGTGATATTTGGAAACCCATAGAGGGCTATGGTGAAAAAGGAAATATCCTCAGATGAAATCTGGAAAGAAGCTTTCTGAGAAACTGCTCAGTGTTCTGTTAATTCACCTCACAGAGTTACATGTGTATTTCGTGGACCTCTTTGCTAGCCTTACTTCTGTGGAATCTGAGAACAGATATTTCGGAACCCTTTGAAGACTATAGGGCCAAAGGAAATATCATGCCAAAACAAAGAGAAAGAATCTTTCTGAGAAACTTCTTTGTGTTCTGTGAAATCATCTCACAGAGTTACAGCTTTCCCCTCCAGATGCCTTTCGCTAAGACACTTCTTGTGGAATTGGCAAAGTGATATTTGGAAGCCCATAGAGGGCTATGGTGAAAAAGGAAATATCCTCCGATGAAATCTGGAAAGAAGCTTTCTGAGAAACTGCTTAGTGTTCTGTTAATTCATCTCACAGAGTTACATGTGTATTTCGTGGATCTCTTTGCTAGCCTTATTTCTGTGGAATCTGAGAACAGATATTTCGGAACCCTTTGAAGACTATAGGGCCAAAGGAAATATCATGCCAAAAAAAAGAGAAAGAAGCTTTCTGAGAAACTTCTTTGTGTTCTGTGAAATCATCTCACAGAGTTACAGCTTTCCCTTCCGGAAGCCTTTCGCTAAGACAGTTCTTGTGGAGTTGGCAAAGTGATATTTGGAAGCCCATAGAGGGCTATGGTGAAAAAGGAAATATCCTCACAGGAAATCTGGAAAGAAGCTTTCTGAGAAACTGCTTAGTGTTCTCTTAATTCATCTCACAGAGTTACATGTGTATTTCGTAGTATCTCTATGCTAGCCTTATTTCTGTGGAATCTGAGAACAGATATTTCGGATCCCATTGATGACTATAGGGCCAAAGGAAATATCCTGCGATAACAAAGAGAAGGAAGCTTTCTGAGAAACTTCTTTGTGTTCTGTGAAATCATCTCACAGAGTTACAGCTTTTCCCTCAAGAAGCCTTTCGCTAAGACAGTTCTTGTGGAATTGGCAAAGTGATATTTGGAAGCCCATAGAGGGCTATGGTGAAAAAGCAAATATCCTCAGATGAAATCTGGAAAGAAGCTTTCTGAGAAACTGCTTAGTGTTCTGTTAATTCATCTCACAGAGTTACATGTGTATTTCGTGGATCTCTTTGCTAGCCTTATTTCTGTGGAATCTGAGAACAGATATTTCGGATCCCTTTGAAGACTATAGGCCCAAAGGAAATATCCTCCGATAACAAAGAGAAAGAAGCTTTCGGAGAAACTCCTTTGTGTTCTGTGAAATCATCTCACAGAGTTACAGCTTTCCCCTCCAGAAGCCTTTCGCTAAGACAGTTCTTGTGAAATTGGCAAAGTGATATTTGGAGGCCCGTAGTGGGCTATGGTGAAAAAGGAAATATCCTCCGATGAAATCTGGAAAGAAGCTTTCTGAGAAACTGCTTAGTGTTCTGTTAATTCATCTCACAGAGTTACATGTGCATTTCGTGGATCTCTTTGCTAGCCTTATTTCTGTGGACTCTGAGAACAGATATTTCGGATCCCTTTGAAGACTACAGGGCCAACGGAAATATCCTCTGATAACAAAGAGAAAGAAGCTTTCTGAGAAACTTCTTTGTATTCTGTGAAATCATCTCACAGAGTTACAGCTTTCCCCTGAAGAAGCCTTTCGCTAAGACAGTTCTTGTGGAATTGGCAAAGTGATATTTGGAAGCCCATAGAGGGCTATTGTGAAAAAGGAAATATCCTCACAGGAAATTTGGAAAGAAGCTTTCTGAGAAACTGCTTAGTGTTCTGTTAATTTATCTCACAGAGTTACATGTGTATTTCGTGTATCTCTTTGCTAGCCTTATTTCTGTGGAATCTGAGAAGAGATATTTCGGATCCCTTTGAAGACTATAGGGCCAAAGGAAATATCCTCCCATAAGAAAGAGAAAGAAGCTTTCTGAGAAACTTCTTTGTGTTCGGTGAAATCATCTCAAGGAGTTACAGCTTTCCCCTCCAGAAGCCTTTCGCTAAGACAGTTCTTGTGGAATTGGCAAAGTGATATTGGAAACCCATAGAGGGCTAGGGTGAAAAAGGAAATATCCTCCGATGAAATCTGGAAAGAAGCTTTCTGAGATACTGCTTAGTGTTCTGTTAATTCATCTCACAGAATTACATGTGTATTTCGTGTATCTCTTTGATAGCCTTATTTCTGTGGAATCTGAGAACAGATATTTCGGATCCCTTTGAAGACTATGGGGCCAAAGGAAATATCATGCCAAAACAAAGAGAAAGAAGCTTTCCGAGAAACTTCTTTGTGTTCTGTGAAATCATCTCACAGAGTTACATCTTTCCCCTCCAGAAGCCTTTCGCTAAGACAGTTCTTGTGGAATTGAGAAAGTGATATTTGGAAGCCCATAGAGGGCTATGGTGAAAAAGGGAATATCCTCACAGGAAATTTGGAAAGAAGCTTTCTGAGAAACTGCTTAGTGTTTTGTTAATTCCTCTCACAGAGTTACATGTGTATTTCGTGGATCTCTTTGCTAGCCTTATTTCTGCGGAATCTGAGAACAGATATTTCGGATCCCATTGATGACAATAGGGCCAAAGGAAATATCCTGCGATAACAAAGAGAAAGAAGCTTTCTGAGAAACTTCTTTGTGTTCTGTGAAATCATCTCACAGAGTTACAGCTTTCCCCTCAAGAAGCCTTTCGCTAAGACAGTTCTGGTGGAATTGGCAAAGTGATATTTGGAAGCCCATAGAGGGCTATGGTGAAAAAGGAAATATCCTCAGATGAAATCTGGAAAGAAGCTTTCTGAGAAACTGCTTAGTGTTCTGTTAATTTATCTCACAGAGTTACGTTTGTATTTCATGGATCTCTTTGCTAGCCTTATTTCTGTGAGATCTGAGAACAGATATTTCGGATCCCTTTGAAGTCTATAGGGCCAAAGGAAATATCCTCCCATAAGAAAGAGAAAGAAGCTTTTTGATAAACTTCTTTGTGCTCTGTGAAATCATCTAAAGGAGTTACAGCTTTCCCCTCAAGAAGCCTTTCGCTAAGACAGTTCTTGTGGAATTGGCAAATGATATTTGGAAGCCCATAGAGGGCTATGGTGAAAAAGGAAATATCCTCACAGGAAATTTGGAAAGAAGCTTTCTGAGAAACTGCTTAGTGTTCTGTTAATTCATCTCACAGCGTTACATGTGTATTTCGTGGATCTCTTTGCTAGCCTTATTTCCGTGGAATCTGAGAACAGATATTTCGGATCCCATTGATGACTATAGGGCCAAAGAAAATATCCTGCGATAACAAAGAGAAAGAAGCTTTCTGAGAAACTTCTTTGTGGTCTGTGAAATCATCTCACAGAGTTACAGGTTCCCCCTCAAGAAGCCTTTCGCTCAGACAGTTCTTGTGGATTTGGCAAAGTGATATTTGGAAGCCCTTAGAGGACTATGGTGAAAAAGGAAATATCCTCAGATGAAATCTGAAAAGAAGCTTTCTGAGAAACTGCTTAGTGTTATGTGAAATTCATTTCACATAGTTACATGTGTATTTCGTGGATCACTTTGCTAGCCTTATTTCTGTGGAATCTGAGAACTGATATTTCGGATCCCTTTGAAGACAACAGGGCCAAAGTATATATCCTCCGATAACAAAGAGAAAGAAGCTTTCTGAGAAACTTCCTTGTGTTCTGTGAAATCATCTCACAGAGTTACAGCTTTCCCCTCAAGAAGCCTTTCGCTAAGACAGTTCTTGTGGAATAGGCAAAGAGATATTTGGAAGCCCATAGAGGGCTATGGTGAAAAAGGAAATATCCTCAGATGAAATCTGGAAAGAAGCTTTCTGAGAAACTGCTTAGTGTTCCGTTAATTCATCTGACAGAGTTACACGTGTATTTCGTGGATCTCTTTGCTAGCCTTATTTCTGTGGAATCTGAGAACAGATATTTCTGATCCCATTGAAGACTATAGGGCCAAAGGAAATATCCTCTGATAACAAAGAGAAAGGAGCTTTCTTAGAAACTTCTTTGTGTTCTGTGAAATCACCTCACAGAGTTACAGCTTTCCCCTCAAGAAAACTTTCGCTAAGACAGTTCTTGTGGAATTGGCAAAGTGATAGTTGGAAGCCCATAGAGGGCTATGGTGAAAAAGGAAATATCCTCAGATGAAATCTGGAAAGAAGCTTTCTGAGAAACTGCTCAGTGTTCTGTTAATTCACCTCACAGAGTTACATGTGTATTTCGTGGACCTCTTTGCTAGCCTTATTTCTGTGGAATCTGAGAACAGATATTTCGGAACCCTTTGAAGACTACAGGGCCAAAGGAAATATCATGCCAAAACAAAGAGAAAGAAGCTTTCTGAGAAACTTCTTTGTGTTCTGTGAAATCATCTCACAGAGTTACAGCTTTCCCCTCCAGATACCTTTCGCTAAGACAGTTCTTGTGGAATTGGCAAAGTGATATTTGGAAGCCCATAGAGGGCTACGGTGAAAAAGGAAATATCCTCCGATGAAATCTGGAAAGAAGCTTTCTGAGAAACTGCTTAGTGTTCTGTTAATTCATCTCACAGAGTTACATGTGTATTTCGTGTATCTCTTTGCTAGCCTTATTTCTGTGGAATCTGAGAACAGATATTTCGGAACCCTTTGAAGACTATAGGGCCAAAGGAAATATCATGCCAAAAAAAAAGAGAAAGAAGCTTTCTGAGAAACTTCTTTGTGTTCTGTGAAATCATCTCACAGAGTTACAGATTTCCCTTCAAGAAGCCTTTCGCTAAGACAGTTCTTGTGGAATTGGCAAAGTGATATTTGGAAGCCCATAGAGGGCTATGGTGAAAAAGGAAATATCTTCAGATGAAATCTGGAAAGAAGCTTTCTGAGAATCTGCTTAGTGTTCTGTTAATTCATCTCACAGAGTTACATGTGCATTTCGTGTATCTCTTTGCTAGCCTTATTTCTGTGGAATCTGAGAACAGATATTTCGGATCCCTTTGAAGACTATAGAGCCAAAGGAAATATCCTCCAATAAGAAAGAGAAAGAAGCTTTCTGAGAAACTTCTTTGTGTTCTGTGAAATCATCTCACAGAGTTACAGCTTTCCTCTCAAGAAGCCTTTCACTAAGACAGTTCTTTTGGAATTGGCAAAGTGATATTTGGAAGCCCATAGAGGGCTATGGTGAAAAAGGAAATATCCTCACAGGAAATCTGGAAAGAAGCTTTCTGAGAAACTGCTTAGTGTTCTGTTAATTCATCTCACAGAGTTACATGTGTATTTCGTAGGATCTCTATGCTAGCCTTATTTCTGTGGAATCTGAGAACAGATATTTCGGATCCCAATGATGACTATAGGGCCAAAGGAAATATCCTGCGATAACAAAGAGAAAGAAGCTTTCTGAGAAACTTCTTTGTGTTCTGTGAAATCATCTCACAGAGTTACAGCTTTTCCCTCAAGAAGCCTTTCGCTAAGACAGTTCTTGTGGAATTGGCAAAGTGATATTTGGAAGCCCCTAGAGGGCTATGGTGAAAAAGCAAATATCCTCAGATGAAATCTGGAAAGAAGCTTTCTGAGAAACTGCTTAGTGTTCTGTTAATTCATCTCCCAGAGTTACATGTGTATTTCGTGGATCTCTTTGCTAGCCTTATTTCTGTGGAGTCTGAGAACAGATAATTCGGATCCCTTTGAAGACTATAGGGCCAAAGGAAATATCCTCCGATAACAAAGAGAAAGAAGCTTTCGGAGAAACTCCTTTGTGTTCTGTGAAATCATCTCACAGAGTTACAGCTTTCCCCTCAAGAAGTCTTTCGCTAAGACAGTTCTTGTGGAATAGGCAAAGTGATATTTGGAAGCCCATAGAGCTATGGTGAAAAAGGAAATATCCTCAGATGAAATCTGGAAAGAAGCTTTCTGAGAAACTGCTTAGTGTTGTGTTAATTCATCTCACAGAGTTACATGTGTATTTCATGGATCTCTTTGCTAGCCTTATTTCTGTGGAATCTGAGAACAGATATTTCGGATCCCTTTGAAGACTATAGGTCCAAAGGAAATATCCTCTGCTAACAAAGAGAAAGAAGCTTTCTTAGAAACTTCTTTGTGTTCTGTGAAATCATCTCACAGAGTTACAGCTTTCCCCTCAAGAAGCCTTTCGCTAAGACAGTTCTTGTGGAATTGGCAAAGTGATATTTGGAAGCCCATAGAGGGCTCTGGTGAAAAAGGAAATATCCTCAGATGAAATCTGGAAAGAAGCTTTCTGAGAAACTGCTCAGTGTTCTGTTAATTCATCTCACAGAGTTACATGTGTATTTCGTGGACCTCTTTGCTAGCCTTATTTCTGTGGAATCTGAGAAGAGATATTTCGGATCCCTTTGAAGACTATAGGGCCAAAGGAAATATCCTCCCATAAGAAAGAGAAAGAAGCTTTCTGAGAAACATCTTTGTGTTCTGTGAAATCATCTCACAGAGTTACAGCTTTCCCCTCAAGAAGCCTTTCGCTAAGACAGTTCTTGTGGAATTGGCAAAGTGATCTTTGGAAGCCCATAGAGGGCTATCGTGAAAAAGGAAATATCCTCACAGGAAATTTGGAAAGAAGCTTTCTGAGAAACTGCTTAGTGTTCTGTTAATTTATCTCACAGAGTTACATGTGTATTTCGTGGACCTCTTTGCTAGCCTTATTTCTTTGGAATCTGAGAACAGATATTTCGGATCCCATTGATGACTGTAGAGCCAAAGGAAATATCCTGCGATAACAAAGAGAAAGAAGCTTTCTGAGAAACTTCTTTGTGTTCTGTGAAATCATCTCACAGAGTTACAGCTTTCCCCTCAAGAAGCCTTTCGCTAAGACAGTTCTTGTGGATTTGGCAAAGTGATATTTGGAAGCCCATAGAGGGCTATGGTGAAAAAGGAAATAATCTCCGATGAAATCTGGAAAGAAGCTTTCTGAGAAACTGCTTAGTGTTCTGTTAATTCATCTCACAGAGTTACATGTGTATTTCGTGTATCTCTTTACTAGCCTTATTTCTGTGGAATCTGAGAACAGATATTTCGGAACCCTTTGAAGACTATAGGGCCTAAGGAAATATCATGCCAAAACAAAGAGAAAGAAGCTTTCTGAGAAACTTCTTTGTGTTCTGTGAAATCATCTCACAGAGTTACAGCTTTCCCCTCCAGAAGCCTTTCGCTAAGACAGTTCTTGTGAAATTGGCAAAGTGATATTTGGAGGCCCATAGAGGGCTATGGTGAAAAAGGAAATATCTTCAGATGAATCTGGAAAGAAGCTTTCTGAGAAACTGCTTAGTGTTCTGTTAATTCATCTCACAGAGTTACATGTGCATTTCGTGGATCTCTTTGCTAGCCTTATTTCTGTGGACTCTGAGAACAGATATTTCGGATCCCTTTGAAGACTACAGGGCCAACGGAAATATCCTCTGATAACAAAGAGAAAGAAGCTTTCTGAGAAACTTCTTTGTATTCTGTGAAATCATCTCACAGAGTTACAGCTTTCCCCTGAAGAAGCCTTTCGCTAAGACAGTTCTTGTGGAATTGGCAAAGTGATATTTGGAAGCCCATAGAGGGCTATTGTGAAAAAGGAAATATCCTCACAGGAAATTTGGAAAGAAGCTTTCTGAGAAACTGCTTAGTGTTCTGTTAATTTATCTCACAGAGTTACATGTGTATTTCGTGTATCTCTTTGCTAGCCTTATTTCTGTGGAATCTGAGAAGAGATATTTCGGATCCCTTTGAAGACTATAGGGCCAAAGGAAATATCCTCCCATAAGAAAGAGAAAGAAGCTTTCTGAGAAACTTCTTTGTGTTCGGTTAAATCATCTCAAGGAGTTACAGCTTTCCCCTCCTGAAGCCTTTCGCTAAGACAGTTCTTGTGGAATTGGCAAAGTGATATTGGAAACCCATAGAGGGCTAGGGTGAAAAAGGAAATATCCTCACAGGAAATCTGGAAAGAAGCTTTCTGAGAAACTGCTTAGTGTTCTGTTAATTCATCTTACAGAGTTACATGTGTATTTCGTGGATCTCTTTGCTAGCCTTATTTCTGTGGAATCTGAGAACAGATATTTCTGATCCCTTTAAAGATAATAGGGCCAAAGGAAATATCATGCCATAACAAAGAGAAAGAAGCTTTCTGAGAAACTTCTTTGTGTTCTGTGAAATCATCTCACAGAGTTACAGCTTTCCCCTGAAGAAGCCTTTCGCTAAGACAGTTCTTGTGGAATTGAGAAAGTGATATTTGGAAGCCCATAGAGGGCTAAGGTGAAAAAGGGAATATCCTCACAGGAAATTTGGAAAGAAGCTTTCTGAGAAACTGCTTAGTGTTCTGTTAATTCATCTCACAGAGTTACATGTGTATTTCGTGGATCTCTTTGCTAGCCTTATTTCTGCGGAATCTGAGAACAGATATTTCGGATCCCAATGATGACTATAGGGCCAAAGGAAATATCCTGCGATAACAAAGAGAAAGAAGCTTTCTGAGAAACTTCTTTGTGTTCTGTGAAATCATCTAACAGAGTTACAGCTTTCCCCTCAATAAGCCTTTCGCTAAGACAGTTCTTGTGGATTTGGCAAAGTGATATTTGGAAGCCTATAGAGGGCTATGGTGAAAAAGGAAATATCCTCAGATGAAATCTGGAAAGAAGCTTTCTGAGAAACTGCTTAGTGTTCTGTTAATTCATCTCACAGAGTTACATGTGTATTTCGTGGATCTCTTTGCTAGCCTTATTTCTGTGGAATCTGAGAACAGATATTTCGTATCCCTTTGAAGACTATAGGGCCAAAGGAAATATCCTCCGATAACAAAGAGAAAGAAGCTTTCTGAGAAACTTCTTTGTGTTCTGTGAAATCATCTCACAGAGTTACAGCTTTCCCCTCAAGAAGCCTTTCGCTAAGACAGTTCTTGTGGAATAGGTAAAGTGATATTTGGAAGCCCATAGAGGGCTATGGTGAAAAAGGAAATATCCTCAGATGAAATCTGGAAAGAAGCTTTCTGAGAAACTGCTTAGTGTTCTCTTAATTCATCTCACAGAGTTACATGTGTATTTCGTGGATCTCTTTGCTGGCCTTATTTCTGTGGAATCTGAGAACAGATATTTCCGATCCCTTTGAAGACTATAGGGCCAAAGGAAATATCCTCTGATAACAAAGAGAAAGAAGCTTTCTTAGAAACTTCTTTGTGTTCTGTGAAATCATCTCACAGAGTTACAGCTTTACCCTGAAGAAGCCTTTCGCTAAGACAGTTCTTGTGGAATTGAGAAAGTGATATTTGGAAGCCCATAGAGGGCTATGGTGAAAAAGGGAATATCCTCACAGGAAATTTGGAAAGAAGCTTTCTGAGAAACTGCTTAGTGTTCTGTTAATTCATCTCACAGAGTTACATGTGTATTTCGTGGATCTCTTTGCTAGCCTTATTTCTGCGGAATCTGAGAACAGATATTTCGGATCCCTTTGATGACAATTGGGCCAAAGGAAATATCCTGCGATAACAAAGAGAAAGAAGCTTTCTGAGAAACTTCTTTGTGTTCTGTGAAATCATCTCACAGAGTTACAGCTTTCCCCTCAAGAAGCCTTTCGCTAAGACAGTTCTTGTGGATTTGGCAAAGTGATATTTGGAAGCCCAAAGAGGGCTATGGTGAAAAAGGAAATATCCTCAGATGAAATCTGGAAAGAAACTTTCTGAGAAACTGCTTAGTGTTCTGTTAATTCATCTCACAGAGTTACATGTGTATTTCGTGGATCTCTTTGCTAGCCTTATTTCTATAGAATCTGAGAACAGATATTTCGCATCCCTTTGAAGTCTATAGGGCCAAAGGAAATATCCTCCCATAAGAAAGAGAAAGAAACTTTCTGAGATACTACTTTGTGCTCTGTGAAATCATCTCACAGAGTTACAGCTTTCCCCTGAAGAAGCCTTTCGCTAAGACAGTTCTTGTGGAATTGGCAAAGTGATATTTGGAAGCCCTTAGAGGGCTATGGTGAAAAAGGAAATATCCTCACAGGAAATCTGGAAAGAAGCTTTCTGAGAAACTGCTTAGTGTTCTGTTAATTCATCTTACAGAGTTACATATGTATTTCCTGGATCTCTTTGCTAGCCTTATTTCTGTGGAATCTGAGAACAGATATTTCGGATCCCATTGATGACTATAGGGCCAAAGGAAATATCCTGCGATAACAAAGAGAAAGAAGCTTTCTGAGAAACTTCCTTGTGTTCTGTGAAATCATCTCACAGAGTTACAGCTTTTCCCTGAAGAAGCCTTTCGCTAAGACAGTTCTGGTGGAATTGGCAAAGTGATATTTGGAAGCCCATAGAGGGCTATGGTGAAAAAGGAAATATCCTCCGATGAAATCTGGAAAGAAGCTTTCTGTGAAACTGCTTAGTGTTCTGTTAATTCATCTCACAGAGTTACATGTGTATTTCGTGTATCTCTTTGCTAGCCTTATTTCTGTGGAATCTGAGAACAGATATTTCGGAACCCTTTGAAGACTATAGGGCCTAAGGAAATATCATGCCAAAACAAAGAGAAAGAAGCTTTCTGAGAAACTTCTTTGTGTTCTGTGAAATCATCTCACAGAGTTACAGCTTTCCCCTCCAGAAGCCTTTCGCTAAGACAGTTCTTGTGAAATTGGCAAAGTGATATTTGGAGGCCCATAGAGGGCTATGGTGAAAAAGGAAATATCTTCAGATGAATCTGGAAGGAAGCTTTCTGAGAAACTGCTTAGTGTTCTGTTAATTCATCTCACAGAGTTACATGTGCCTTTCGTGGATCTCTGCTAGCCTTATTTCTGTGGACTCTGAGAACAGATATTTCGGATCCCTTTGAAGACTACAGGGCCAACGGAAATATCCTCTGATAACAAAGAGAAAGAAGCTTTCTGAGAAACTGCTTAGTGTTCTGTTAATTTATCTCACAGAGTTACATTTGTATTTCGTGGATCTCTTTGCTAGCCTTATTTCTGTGAGATCTGAGAACAGATATTTCGGATCCCTTTGAAGTCTATAGGGCCAAAGGAAATATCCTCCCTTAAGAAAGAGAAAGAAGCTTTTTGATAAACTTCTTTGTGCTCTGTGAAATCATCTAAAGGAGTTACAGCTTTCCCATCAAGAAGCCTTTCGCTAAGACAGTTCTTGTGGAATAGGCAAAGTGATATTTGGAAGCCCATAGAGGGCTATGGTGAAAAAGGAAATATCCTCAGATGAAATCTGGAAAGAAGCTTTCTGAGAAACTGCTTAGTGTTCTGTTAATTCATCTCACAGAGTTACATGTGTATTTCGTGGATCTCTTTGCTAGCCTTATTTCTGTGGAATCTGAGAACAGATATTTCTGATCCCTTTGAAGACTATAGGGCCAAAGGAAATATCCTCTGATAACAAAGAGAAAGAAGCTTTTTAGAAACTTCTTTGTGTTCTGTGAAATCATCTCACAGAGTTACAGCTTTCCCCTCAAGAAGCCTTTCGCTAAGACAGTTCTTGTGGAATTGGCAAAGTGATATTTGGAAGCCCTTAGAGGGCTATGGTGAAAAAGGAAATATCCTAACAGGAAATCTGGAAAGAAGCTTTCTGAGAAACTGCTTAGTGTTCTGTTAATTCATCTTACAGAGTTACATGTGTATTTCGTGGATCTCTTTGCTAGCCTTATTTCTGTGGAATCTGAGAACAGATATTTCTGATCCCTTTAAAGATAATAGGGCCAAAGGAAATATCATGCCATAACAAAGAGAAAGAAGCTTTCTGAGAAACTTCTTTGTGTTCTGTGAAATCATCTCACAGAGTTACAGCTTTCCCCTGAAGAAGCCTTTCGCTAAGAAAGTTCTTGTGGAATTGAGAAAGTGATATTTGGAAGCCCATAGAGGGCTAAGGTGAAAAAGGGAATATCCTCACAGGAAATTTGGAAAGAAGCTTTCTGAGAAACTGCTTAGTGTTCTGTTAATTCATCTCACAGAGTTACATGTGTATTTCGTGGATCTCTTTGCTAGCCTTATTTCTGTGGAATCTGAGAACAGATATTTCGGATCCCATTGATGACAATAGGGACAAAGGAAATATCCTGCGATAACAAAGAGAAAGAACCTTTCTGAGAAACTTCTTTGTGTTCTGTGAAATCATCTCACAGAGTTACAGCTTTCCCCTCAATAAGCCTTTCGCTAAGACAGTTCTTGTGGATTTGGCAAAGTGATATTTGGAAGCCTATAGAGGGCTATGGTGAAAAAGGAAATATCCTCAGATGAAATCTGGAAAGAAGCTTTCTGAGAAACTGCTTAGTGTTCTGTTAATACATCTCACAGAGTTACATGTGTATTTCGTGGATCTCTTTGCTAGCCTTATTTCTGTGGAATCTGAGAACAGATATTTCGTATCCCTTTGAGGACTATAGGGCCAAAGGAAATATCCTCCGATAACAAAGAGAAAGAAGCTTTCTGAGAAACTTCTTTGTGTTCTGTGAAATCATCTCACAGAGTTACAGCTTTCCCCTCAAGAAGCCTTTCGCTAAGACAGTTCTTGTGGAATAGGTAAAGTGATATTTGGAAGCCCATAGAGGGTTATGGTGAAAAAGGAAATATCCTCAGATGAAATCTGGAAAGAAGCTTTCTGAGAAACTGCTTAGTGTTCTCTTAATTCATCTCACAGAGTTACATGTGTATTTCGTGGATCTCTTTGCTGGCCTTATTTCTGTGGAATCTGAGAACAGATATTTCCGATCCCTTTGAAGACTATAGGGCCAAAGGAAATATCCTCTGATAACAAAGAGAAAGAAGCTTTCTTAGAAACTTCTTTGTGTTCTGTGAAATCATCTCACAGAGTTACAGCTTTACCCTGAAGAAGCCTTTCGCTAAGACAGTTCTTGTGGAATTGAGAAAGTGATATTTGGAAGCCCATAGAGGGCTATGGTGAAAAAGGGAATATCCTCACAGGAAATTTGGAAAGAAGCTTTCTGAGAAACTGCTTAGTGTTCTGTTAATTTATCTCACAGAGTTACATGTGTATTTCGTGGATCTCTTTGGTAGCCTTATTTCTGCGGAATCTGAGAACAGATATTTCGGATCCCTTTGATGACAATAGGGCCAAAGGAAATATCCTGCGATAACAAAGAGAAAGAAGCTTTCTGAGAAACTTCTTTGTGTTCTGTGAAATCATCTCACAGAGTTACAGCTTTCCCCTCAAGAAGCCTTTCGCTAAGACAGTTCTTGTGGAATTGGCAAAGTGATATTTGGAAGCCCTTAGAGGGCTATGGTGAAAAAGGAAATATCCTCACAGGAAATCTGGAAAGAAGCTTTCTGAGAAACTGCTTAGTGTTCTGTTAATTCATCTTACAGAGTTACATATGTATTTCCTGGATCTCTTTGCTAGCCTTATTTCTGTGGAATCTGAGAACAGATATTTCGGATCCCATTGATGACTATAGGGCCAAAGGAAATATCCTGCGATAACAAAGAGAAAGAAGCTTTCTGAGAAACTTCTTTGTGTTCTGTGAAATCATCTCACAGAGTTACAGCTTTTCCCTGAAGAAGCCTTTCGCTAAGACAGTTCTGGTGGAATTGGCAAAGTGATATTTGGAAGCCCATAGAGGGCTATGGTGAAAAAGGAAATATCCTCCGATGAAATCTGGAAAGAAGCTTTCTGTGAAACTGCTTAGTGTTCTGTTAATTGATCTCACAGAGTTACATGTGTATTTCGTGTATCTCTTTGCTAGCCTTATTTCTGTGGAATATGAGAACAGATATTTCGGAACCCTTTGAAGACTATAGGGCCTAAGGAAATATCATGCCAAAACAAAGAGAAAGAAGCTTTCGGAGAAACTTCTTTGTGTTCTGTGAAATCATCTCACAGAGTTACACCTTTCCCCTCAAGAAGCCTTTCGCTAAGACAGTTCTTGTGGATTTGGCAAAGTGATATTTGGAAGCCCATAGAGGGCTATGGTGAAAAAGGAAATATCCTCAGATGAAATCTGGAAAGAAGCTTTCTGAGAAACTGCTTAGTGTTCTGTTAATTCATCTCACAGAGTTACATGTGCATTTCGTGGATCTCTTTGCTAGCCTTATTTCTGTGGAATCTGAGAACAGATATTTCGCATCCCTTTGAAGTCTATAGGGCCAAAGGAAATATCCTCCCATAAGAAAGAGAAAGAAACTTTCTGAGATACTACTTTGTGTTCTGTGAAATCATCTCACAGAGTTACAGCTTTCCCATGAAGAAGCCTTTCGCTAAGACAGTTCTTGTGGAATTGGCAAAGTGATATTTGGAAGCCCTTAGAGGGCTATGGTGAAAAAGGAAATATCCTCACAGGAAATCTGGAAAGAAGCTTTCTGAGAAACTGCTTAGTGTTCTGTTAATTCATCTTACAGAGTTACATGTGTATTTCGTGGATCTCTTTGCTAGCCTTATTTCTGTGGAATCTGAGAAGAGATATTTCGGATCCCATTGATGACTATAGGGCCAAAGGAAATATCCTGCGATAACAAAGAGAAAGAAGCTTTCTGAGAAACTTCTTTGTGTTCTGTGAAATCATCTCACAGAGTTACAGCTTTTCCCTGAAGAAGCCTTTCGCTAAGACAGTTCTGGTGGAATTGGCAAAGTGATATTTGGAAGCCCATAGAGGGCTATGGTGAAAAAGGAAATATCCTCAGATGAAATCTGGAAAGAAGCTTTCTGAGAAACTGCTTAGTTTTCTGTTAATTCATCTCACAGAGTTACATGTGTATTTCGTGGATCTCTTTGCTAGCCTTATTTCTGTGGAATCTGAGAACAGATATTTCGGATCCCTTTGAAGACTATAGGGCCAAAGGAAATATCCTCCGATGACAAAGAGAAAGAAGCTTTCTGAGAAACTTCTTTATGTTCTGTGAAATCATCTCACAGAGTTACAGCTTTCCCCTCAAGAAGCCTTTCGCTAAGACAGTTCTTGTGGAATAGGTAAAGTGATATTTGGAAGCCCATAGAGGGCTATGGTGAAAAAGGTAATATCCTCAGATGAAATCTGGAAAGAAGCTTTCTGAGAAACTGCTTAGTGTTCTGTTAATTCATCTCACAGAGTTACATGTGTATTTCGTGGATTTCTTTGCTGGCCTTATTTCTGTGGAATCTGAGAACAGATATTTCCGATCCCTTTGAAGACTATAGGGCCAAAGGAAATATCCTCTGATAACAAAGAGAAAGAAGCTTTCTTAGAAACTTCTTTGTGTTCTGTGAAATCATCTCACAGAGTTACAGCTTTCCCCTCAAGAAGCCTTTCGCTAAGACAGTTCTTGTGGAATTGGCAAAGTGATATTTGGAAGCCCATAGAGGGCTATGGTGAAAAAGGAAATATCCTCAGATGAAATCTGGAAAGAAGCTTTCTGAGAAACTGTTTAGTGTTCTGTTAATTCATCTCACAGAGTTAGATGTGTATTTCGTGGATCTCTTTGCTAGCATTATTTATGTGGAATCTGAGAAGAGATATTTCGGATCCCTTTGAAGACTATAGGGCCAAAGGAAATATCCTCCCATGAGAAAGAGAAAGAAGCTTTCTGAGAAACTTCTTTGTGTTCGGTGAAATAATCTCAAGGAGTTACAGCTTTCCCCTACAGAAGCCTTTCGCTAAGACAGTTCTTCTGGAATTGGCAAAGTGATATTTGGAAACCCATAGAGGGCTATGGTGAAAAAGGAAATATCCTCCGATACAATCTGGAAAGAAGCTTTCTGAGAAAATGCTTAGTGTTCTGTTAATTCATCTCACAGCGTTACATGTGTATTTCGTGTATCTCTTTGCTAGCCTTATTTCTGTGGAATCTGAGAACAGATATTTCGGAAAACTTTGAAGACCATAGGGCCAAAGGAAATATCATGCCAAAACAAAGAGAAAGAAGCTTTCTGAGAAACTTCTTTGTGTTCTGTGAAATCATCTCACAGAGTTACATCTTTCCCTCCAGAAGCCTTTCGCTAAGACAGTTCTTGTGGAATTGGCAAAGTGATATTTGGAAGCCCAGAGACGGCTATGGTGAAAAAGGAAATATCCTCCGATGAAATCTGGAGAGAAGCTTTCTGAGAAACTGCTTAGTGTTCTGTTAATTCATCTCACAGAGTTACATGTGCATTTCGTGGATCTCTTTGCTAGCCTTATTTCTATGGAATCTGAGAACAGATATTTCGGATCCCTTTGAAGACTATAGGGCCAAAGGAAATATCCTCTGATAACAAAGAGAAAGAAGCTTTCTGAGAACCTTCTTTGTGTTCTGTGAAATCATCTCACAGAGTTACAGCTTTCCCCTCAAGAAGCCTTTCTCTAAGACAGTTCTTGTGGAATTGGCAAAGTGATAATTGGAACCCCATAGAGGGCTATGGTGAAAAAGGAAATATCCTCACACGAAATTTGGAAAGAAGCTTTCGGAGAAACTGCTTAGTGTTCTGTTAATTTATCTCACAGAGTTACATTTGTATTTCGTGGATCTCTTTCCTAGCCTTATTTCTGTGAGTTCTGAGAAGAGATATTTCGGAACCCTTTGAAGTCTATAGGGCCAAAGGAAATATCCTCCCATAAGAAAGAGAAAGAAGCTTTTTGATAAACTTCTTTGTGCTCTGTGAAATTATCTAAAGGAGTTACAGCTTTCCCCTCAAGAAGCCTTTCGCTAAGACAGTTCTTGTGGAATAGGCAAAGTGATATTTGGAAGCCCTTAGAGGGCTATGGTGAAAAAGGAAATATCCTCAGATGAAATCTGGAAAGAAGCTTTCTGAGAAACTGCTTAGTGTTCTGTTAATTCATCTCACAGAGTTACATGTGTATTTCGTGGATCTCTTTGCTAGCCTTATTTCTGTGGAATCTGAGAACAGATATCTCTGATACCTTTGAAGACTATAGCGCCAAAGGAAATATCCTCTGATAACAAAGAGAAAGAAGCTTTTTAGAAACTTCTTTGTGTTCTGTGAAATCATCTCACAGAGTTACAGCTTTCCCCTCAAGAAGCCTTTCGCTAAGACAGTTCTTGTGGAATAGGCAAAGTGATATTTGAAAGCCCATAGAGGGCTATGGTGAAAAAGAAATATCCTCAGATGAAATCTGGAAAGAAGCTTTCTGAGAAACTGCTTAGTGTTCTGTTAATTCACCTCACAGGGTTACATGTGTATTTCGTGGACCTCTTTGCTAGCCTTATTTCTTTGGAATCTGAGAACAGATATTTCGGATCCCATTGATGACTGTAGAGCCAAAGGAAATATCCTGCGATAACAAAGAGAAAGAAGCTTTCTGAGAAACTTCTTTGTGTTCTGTGAAATCATCTCACAGAGTTACAGCTTTCCCCTCAAGAAGCCTTTCGCTAAGACAGTTCTTGTGGATTTGGCAAAGTGATATTTGGAAGCCCATAGAGGGCTATGGTGAAAAAGGAAATATCCTCACAGGAAATTTGGAAAGAAGCTTTCTGAGAAACTGCTTAGTGTTCTGTTAATTCATCTCACAGAGTTACATGTGTATTTCGTGTATCTCTTTGCTAGCCTTATTTCTGTGGAATCTGAGAACAGATATTTCGGAACCCTTTGAAGACTATAGGGCCTAAGGAAATATCATGCCAAAACAAAGAGAAAGAAGCTTTCTGAGAAACTTCTTTGTGTTCTCTGAAATCATCTCACAGAGTTACAGCTTTCCCCTCAAGAAGCCTTTCGCTAAGACAGTTCTTGTGGAATAGGTAAAGTGATATTTGGAAGCCCATAGAGGGCTATGGTGAAAAAGGAAATATCCTCAGATGAAATCTGGAAAGAAGCTTTCTGAGAAACTGCTTGGTGTTCTGTTAATTCATCTCACAGAGTTACATGTGTATTTCGTGGATCTCTTTGCTGGCCTTATTTCTGTGGAATCTGAGAACAGATATTTCCGATCCCTTTGAAGACTATAGGGCCAAAGGAAATATCCTCTGATAACAAAGAGAAAGAAGCTTTCTTAGAAACTTCTTCGTGTTCTGTGAAATCATCTCACAGAGTTACAGCTTTCCCCTGAAGAAGCCTTTCGCTAAGACAGTTCTTGTGGAATTGAGAAAGTGATATTTGGAAGCCCATAGAGGGCTATGGTGAAAAAGGGAATATCATCACAGGAAATTTGGAAAGAAGCTTTATGAGAAACTGCTTAGTGTTCTGTTAATTCATCTCACAGAGTTACATGTGTATTTCGTGGATCTCTTTGCTAGCCTTATTTCTGCGGAATCTGAGAACAGATATTTCGGATCCCATTGATGACAATAGGGCCAAAGGAAATATCCTGCGATAACAAAGAGAAAGAAGCTTTCTGAGAAACTTCTTTGTGTTCTGTGAACTCATCTCACAGAGTTACAGCTTTCCCCTCAAGAAGCCTTTCGCTAAGACAGTTCTTGTGGATTTGGCAAAGTGATATTTGGAAGCCCATAGAGGGCTATGGTGAAAAAGGAAATATCCTCAGATGAAATCTGGAAAGAAGCTTTCTGAGAAACTGCTTAGTATTCTGTTAATTCATCTCACAGAGTTACATGTGTATTTCGTGGATCTCTTTGCTAGCCTTATTTCTGTGGAATCTGAGAACAGATATTTCGCATCCCTTTGATGTCTATAGGGCCAAAGGAAATATCCTCCCATAAGAAAGAGAAAGAAACTTTCTGAGATACTACTTTGTGTTCTGTGAAATCATCTCACAGAGTTACAGCTTTCCCCTACAGAAGCCTTTCGCTAAGACAGTTCTTCTGGAATTGGCAAAGTGATATTTGGAAACCCATAGAGGGCTATGGTGAAAAAGGAAATATCCTCCGATAAAATCTGGAAAGAAGCTTTCTGAGAAACTGCTTAGTGTTCTGTTAATTCATCTTACAGAGTTACATGTGTTTTTCGTGGATCTCTTTGCTAGCCTTATTTCTGTGGAATCTGAGAACAGATATTTCTGATCCCTTTAAAGATAATAGGGCCAAAGGAAATATCATGCCAAAACAAAGAGAAAGAAGCTTTCTGAGAAACTTCTTTGTGTTCTGTGAAATCATCTCACAGAGTTACAGCTTTCCCCTGAAGAAGCCTTTCGCTAAGACAGTTCTTGTGGAATTGAGAAAGTGATATTTGGAAGCCCATAGAGGGCTATGGTGAAAAAGGGAATATCCTCACAGGAAATTTGGAAAGAAGCTTTCTGAGAAACTGCTTAGTGTTCTGTTAATTCATCTTACAGAGTTACATGTGTATTTCGTGGATCTCTTTGCTAGCCTTATTTCTGTGGAATCTGAGAACAGATATTTCGTATCCCTTTGAAGACTATAGGGCCAAAGGAAATATCCTCCGATAACAAAGAGAAAGAAGCTTTCTGAGAAACTTCTTTGTGTTCTGTGAAATCATCTCACAGAGTTACAGCTTTCCCCTCAAGAAGCCTTTCGCTAAGACAGTTCTTGTGGAATAGGTAAAGTGATATTTGGAAGCCCATAGAGGGCTATGGTGAAAAAGGAAATATCCTCAGATGAAATCTGGAAAGAAGCTTTCTGAGAAACTGCTTAGTGTTCTGTTAATTCATCTCACAGAGTTACATGTGTATTTCGTGGATCTCTTTGCTAGCCTTATTTCTGCGGAATCTGAGAACAGATATTTCGGATCCCATTGATGACAATAGGGCCAAAGGAAATATCCTGCGATAACAAAGAGAAAGAAGCTTTCTGAGAAACTTCTTTGTGTTCTGTGAAATCATCTCACAGAGTTACAGCTTTCCCCACAAGAAGCCTTTCGCTAAGACAGTTCTTGTGGATTTGGCAAAGTGATATTTGGAAGCCCATAGAGGGCTATGGTGAAAAAGGAAATATCCTCAGATGAAATCTGGAAAGAAGCTTTCTGAGAAACTGCTTAGTGTTCTGTTCATTCATCTCACAGAGTTACATGTGTATTTCGTGGATCTCTTTGCTAGCCTTATTTCTATAGAATCTGAGAACAGATAATTCGCATCCCTTTGAAGACTATAGGGCCAAAGGAAATATCCTCCCATAAGAAAGAGAAAGAAGCTTTCTGAGAAACTTCTTTGTGTTCGGTGAAATCATCTCAAGGAGTTACAGCTTTCCCCTCCAGAAGCCTTTCGCTAAGACAGTTCTTGTGGAATTGGCAAAGTGATATTGGAAACCCATAGAGGGCTAGGGTGAAAAAGGAAATATCCTCCGATGAAATCTGGAAAGAAGCTTTCTGAGATACTGCTTAGTGTTCTGTTAATTCATCTCACAGAGTTACATGTGTATTTCGTGTATCTCTTTGCTAGCCTTATTTCTGTGGAATCTGAGAACAGATATTTCGGAACCCTTTGAAGACTATAGGGCCAAAGGAAATATCATGCCAGAACAAAGAGAAAGAAGCTTTTTAGAAACTTCTTTGTGTTCTGTGAAATCATCTCACAGAGTTACAGCTTTCCCCTCAAGAAGCCTTTCGCTAAGACAGTTCTTGTGGAATAGGCAAAGTGATATTTGAAAGCCCATAGAGGGCTATGGTGAAAAAGGAAATATCCTCAGATGAAATCTGGAAAGAAGCTTTCTGAGAAACTGCTTAGTGTTCTGTTAATTCACCTCACATGGTTACATGTGTATTTCGTGGACCTCTTTGCTAGCCTTATTTCTGTGGAATCTGAGAACAGATATTTCGGATCCCATTGATGACTGTAGAGCCAAAGGAAATATCCCGCGATAACAAAGAGAAAGAAGCTTTCGGAGAAACTTCTTTGTGTTCTGTGAAATCATCTCACAGAGTTACAGCTTTCCCCTTAAGAAGCCTTTCGCTAAGACAGTTCTTGTGGATTTGGCAAAGTGATATTTGGAAGCCCTTAGAGGGCAATGGTGAGAAAGGAAATATCCTCCGATGAAATCTGGAAAGAAGCTTTCTGAGAAACTGCTTAGTGTTCTGTTAATTCATCTCACAGAGTTACATGTGTATTTCGTGTATCTCTTTGCTAGCCTTATTTCTGTGGAATCTGAGGACAGTTATTTCGGAACCCTTTGAAGACTATAGGGCCTAAGGAAATATCATGCCAAAACAAAGAGAAAGAAGCTTTCTGAGAAACTTCTTTGTGTTCTGTGAAATCATCTCACAGAGTTACAGCTTTCCCCTCCAGAAGCCTTTCGCTAAGACAGTTCTTGTGAAATTGGCAAAGTGATATTTGGAGGCCCATAGAGGGCTATGGTGAAAAAGGAAATATCTTCAGATGAATCTGGAAAGAAGCTTTCTGAGAAACTGCTTAGTGTTCTGTTAATTCATCTCACAGAGTTACATGTGCATTTCGTGGATCTCTTTGCTAGCCTTATTTCTGTGGACTCTGAGAACAGATATTTCGGATCCCTTTGAAGACTACAGGGCCAACGGAAATATCCTCTGATAACAAAGAGAAAGAAGCTTTCTGAGAAACTTCTTTGTATTCTGTGAAATCATCTCATAGAGTTACAGCTTTCCCCTGAAGAAGCCTTTCGCTAAGACAGTTCTTGTGGAATTGGCAAAGTGATATTTGGAAGCCCATAGAGGGCTATTGTGAAAAAGGAAATATCCTCACAGGAAATTTGGAAAGAAGCTTTCTGAGAAACTGCTTAGTGTTCTGTTAATTCATCTCACAGAGTTACATGTGTATTTCGTGTATCTCTTTGCTAGCCTTATTTCTGTGGAATCTGAGAAGAGATATTTCGGATCCCTTTGAAGACTATAGGGCCAAAGGAAATATCCTCCCATAAGAAAGAGAAAGAAGCTTTCTGAGAAACTTCTTTGTGTTCGGTTAAATCATCTCAAGGAGTTACAGCTTTCCCCTCCAGAAGCCTTTCGCTAAGACAGTTCTTGTGGAATTGGCAAAGTGATATTGGAAACCTATAGAGGGCTAGGGTGAAAAAGGAAATATCCTCCGATGAAATCTGGAAAGAAGCTTTCTGAGATACTGCTTAGTGTTCTGTTAATTCATCTCACAGAATTACATGTGTATTTCGTGTATCTCTTTGCTAGCCTTATTTCTGTGGAATCTGAGAACAGATATTTCGGATCCCTTTGAAGACTATAGGGCCAAAGGAAATATCATGCCAAAACAAAGAGAAAGAAGCTTTCTGAGAAACTTCTTTGTGTTCTGTGAAATCATCTCACAGAGTTACATCTTTCCCCTCCAGAAGCCTTTCGCTAAGACAGTTTTTGTGGAATTGAGAAAGTGATATTTGGAAGCCCATAGAGGGCTATGCTGAAAAAGGGAATATCCTCACAGGAAATTTGGAAAGAAGCTTTCTGAGAAACTGCTTAGTGTTCTGTTAATTCATCTCACAGAGTTACATGTGTATTTCGTGGATCTCTTTGCTAGCCTTATTTCTGCGGAATCTGAGAACAGATATTTCGGATCCCATTGATGACAATAGGGCCAAAGGAAATATCCTGCGATAACAAAGAGAAAGAAGCTTTCGGAGAAACTTCTTTGTGTTCTGTGAAATCATCTCACAGAGTTACAGCTTTCCCCTCAAGAAGCCTTTCGCTAAGACAGTTCTTCTGGATTTGGCAAAGTGATATTTGGAAGCCCATAGAGGGCTATGGTGAAAAAGGAAATATCCTCAGATGAAATCTGGAAAGAAGCTTTCTGAGAAACTGCTTAGTGTTCTGTTAATTCATCTCAGAGAGTTACATGTGCATTTCGTGGATCTCTTTGCTAGCCTTATTTCTGTGGAATCTGAGAACAGATATTTCGCATCCCTTTGAAGTCTATAGGGACAAAGGAAATATCCTCCCATAAGAAAGAGAAAGAAACTTTCTGAGATACTACTTTGTGTTCTGTGAAATCATCTCACTGAGTTACATCTTTCCCCTGAAGAAGCCTTTCGCTAAGACAGTTCTTGTGGAATTGGCAAAGTGATATTTGGAAGCCCTTAGAGGGCTATGGTGAAAAAGGAAATATCCTCACAGGAAATCTGGAAAGAAGCTTTCTGAGAAACTGCTTAGTGTTCTGTTAATTCATCTTACAGAGTTACATGTGTATTTCGTGGATCTCTTTGCTAGCCTTATTTCTGTGGAATCTGAGAACAGATATTTCGGATCCCATTGATGACTATAGGGCCAAAGGAAATATCCTGCAATAACAAAGAGAAAGAAGCTTTCTGAGAAACTTCTTTGTGTTTTGTGAAATCATCTCACAGAGTTACAGCTTTTCCTGAAGAAGCCTTTCGCTAAGACAGTTCTGGTGGAATTGGCAAAGTGATATTTGGAAGCCCAAAGAGGGCTATGGTGAAAAAGGAAATATCCTCAGATGAAATCTGGAAAGAAGCTTTCTGAGAAACTGCTTAGTGTTCTGTTAATTTATCTCACAGAGTTACATTTGTATTTCGTGGATCTCTTTGCTAGCCTTATTTCTGTGAGATCTGAGAACAGATATTTCGGATCCCTTTGAAGTCTATAGGGCCAAAGGAAATATCCTCCCATAAGAAAGAGAAAGAAGCTTTTTTGATAAACTTCTTTGTGCTCTGTGAAATCATCTAAAGGAGTTACAGCTTTCCCCTCAAGAAGCCTTTCGCTATGACAGTTCTTGTGGAATAGGCAAAGTGATATTTGGAAGCCCATAGAGGGCTATGGTGAAAAAGGAAATATCCTCAGATGAAATCTGGAAAGAAGCTTTCTGAGAAACTGCTTAGTGTTCTGTTAATTCATCTCACAGAGTTACATGTGTATTTCGTGGATCTCTTTGCTGGCCTTATTTCTGTGGAATCTGAGAACAGATATTTCCGATCCCTTTAAAGATAATAGGGCCAAAGGAAATATCATGCCATAACAAAGAGAAAGAAGCTTTCTGAGAAACTTCTTTGTGTTCTGTGAAATCATCTCACAGAGTTACATCTTTCCCCTCCAGAAGCCTTTCGCTAAGACAGTTCTTGTGGAATTGAGAAAGTGATATTTGGAAGCCCATAGAGGGCTATGGTGAAAAAGGGAATATCCTCACAGGAAATTTGGAAAGAAGCTTTCTGAGAAACTGCTTAGTGTTCTGTTAATTCATCTCACAGAGTTACATGTGTATTTCGTGGATCTCTTTGCTAGCCTTATTTCTGCGGAATCTGAGAACACATATTAGGATCCCATTGATGACAATAGGGCCAAAGGAAATATCCTGCGATAACAAAGAGAAAGAAGCTTTCGGAGAAACTTCTTTGTGTTCTGTGAAATCATCTCACAGAGTTACACCTTTCCCCTCAAGAAGCCTTTCGCTAAGACAGTTCTTGTGGATTTGGCAAAGTGATATTTGGAAGCCCATAGAGGGCTTTGGTGAAAAAGGAAATATCCTCAGATGAAATCTGGAAAGAAGCTTTCTGAGAAACTGCTTAGTGTTCTGTTAATTCATCTCACAGAGTTACATGTGCATTTCGTGGATCTCTTTGCTAGCCTTATTTCTGTGGAATCTGAGAACAGATATTTCGCATCCCTTTGAAGTCTATAGGGCCAAAGGAAATATCCTCCCATAAGAAAGAGAAAGAAACTTTCTGAGATACTACTTTGTGTTTTGTGAAATCATCTCACAGAGTTACATCTTTCCCCTGAAGAAGCCTTTCGCTAAGACAGTTCTTGTGGAATTGGCAAAGTGATATTTGGAAGCCCTTAGAGGGCTATGGTGAAAAAGGAAATATCCTCACAGGAAATCTGGAAAGAAGCTTTCTGAGAAACTGCTTAGTGTTCTGTTAATTCATCTTACAGAGTTACATGTGTATTTCGTGGATCTCTTTGCTAGCCTTATTTCTGTGGAATCTGAGAACAGATATTTCGGATCCCATTGATGACTATAGGGCCAAAGGAAATATCCTGCGATAACAAAGAGAAAGAAGCTTTCTGAGAAACTTCTTTGTGTTCTGTGAAATCATCTCACAGAGTTACAGCTTTTCCCTGAAGAAGCCTTTCGCTAAGACAGTTCTGGTGGAATTGGCAAAGTGATATTTGGAAGCCCATAGAGGGCTATGGTGAAAAAGGAAATATCCTCAGATGAAATCTGGAAAGAAGCTTTCTGAGAAACTGCTTAGTGTTCTGTTAATTCATCTCACAGAGTTACATGTGTATTTCGAGGATCTCTTTGCTAGCCTTATTTCTGTGGAATCTGAGAACAGATATTTCGGATCCCTTTGAAGATTATAGGGCCAAAGGAAATATCCTCCGATAACAAAGAGAAAGAAGCTTTCTGAGAAACTTCTTTGTGTTCTGTGAAATCATCTCACAGAGTTACAGCTTTCCCCTCAAGAAGCCTTTCGCTAAGACAGTTCTTGTGGAATAGGTAAAGTGATATTTGGAAGCCCATAGAGGGCTATGGTGAAAAAGGAAATATCCTCAGATGAAATCTGGAAAGAAGCTTTCTGAGAAACTGCTTGGTGTTCTGTTAATTCATCTCACAGAGTTACATGTGTATTTCGTGGATCTCTTTGCTGGCCTTATTTCTGTGGAATCTGAGAACAGATATTTCCGATCCCTTTGAAGACTATAGGGCCAAAGGAAATATCCTCTGATAACAAAGAGAAAGAAGCTTTCTTAGAAACTTCTTTGTGTTCTGTGAAATCATCTCACAGAGTTACAGCTTTCCCGTGAAGAAGCCTTTCGCTAAGACAGTTCTTGTGGAATTGAGAAAGTGATATTTGGAAGCCCATAGAGGGCTATGGTGAAAAAGGGAATATCATCACAGGAAATTTGGAAAGAAGCTTTCTGAGAAACTGCTTAATGTTCTGTTAATTCATCTCACAGAGTTACATGTGTATTTCGTGGATCTCTTTGCTAGCCTTATTTCTGCGGAATCTGAGAACAGATATTTCGGATCCCATTGATGACAATAGGGCCAAAGGAAATATCCTGCGATAACAAAGAGAAAGAAGCTTTCTGAGAAACTTCTTTGTGTTCTGTGAAATCATCTCACAGAGTTACAGCTTTCCCCTCAAGAAGCCTTTCGATAAGACAGTTCTTGTGGATTTGGCAAAGTGATATTTGGAAGCCCATAGAGGGCTATGGTGAAAAAGGAAATATCCTCAGATGAAATGTGGAAAGAAGCTTTCTGAGAAACTGCTTAGTGTTCTGTTAATTCATCTCACAGAGTTACATGTGCATTTCGTGGATCTCTTTGCTAGCCTTATTTCTGTGGAATCTGAGAACAGATATTTCGCATCCCTTTGAAGTCTATAGGGCCAAAGGAAATATCCTCCCATAAGAAAGAGAAAGAAACTTTCTGAGATACTACTTTGTGTTCTGTGAAATCATCTCACAGAGTTACATCTTTCCCCTGAAGAAGCCTTTCGCTAAGACAGTTCTTGTGGAATTGGCAAAGTGATATTTGGAAGCCCTTAGAGGGCTATGGTGAAAAAGGAAATATCCTCACAGGAAATCTGGAAAGAAGCTTTCTGAGAAACTGCTTAGTGTTCTGTTAATTCATCTTACAGAGTTACATGTGTATTTCGTGGATCTCTTTGCTAGCCTTATTTCTGTGGAATCTGAGAACAGATATTTCGGATCCCATTGATGACTATAGGGCCAAAGGAAATATCCTGCGATAACAAAGAGAAAGAAGCTTTCTGAGAAACTTCTTTGTGTTCTGTGAAATCATCTCACAGAGTTACAGCTTTTCCCTGAAGAAGCCTTTCGCTAAGACAGTTCTGGTGGAATTGGCAAAGTGATATTTGGAAGCCCATAGAGGGCTATGGTGAAAAAGGAAATATCCTCAGATGAAATCTGGAAAGAAGCTTTCTGAGAAACTGCTTAGTGTTCTGTTAATTCATCTCACAGAGTTACATGTGTATTTCGAGGATCTCTTTGCTAGCCTTATTTCTGTGGAATCTGAGAACAGATATTTCGGATCCCTTTGAAGATTATAGGGCCAAAGGAAATATCCTCCGATAACAAAGAGAAAGAAGCTTTCTGAGAAACTTCTTTGTGTTCTGTGAAATCATCTCACAGAGTTACAGCTTTCCCCTCAAGAAGCCTTTCGCTAAGACAGTTCTTGTGGAATAGGTAAAGTGATATTTGGAAGCCCATAGAGGGCTATGGTGAAAAAGGAAATATCCTCAGATGAAATCTGGAAAGAAGCTTTCTGAGAAACTGCTTGGTGTTCTGTTAATTCATCTCACAGAGTTACATGTGTATTTCGTGGATCTCTTTGCTGGCCTTATTTCTGTGGAATCTGAGAACAGATATTTCCGATCCCTTTGAAGACTATAGGGCCAAAGGAAATATCCTCTGATAACAAAGAGAAAGAAGCTTTCTTAGAAACTTCTTTGTGTTCTGTGAAATCATCTCACAGAGTTACAGCTTTCCCCTGAAGAAGCCTTTCGCTAAGACAGTTCTTGTGGAATTGAGAAAGTGATATTTGGAAGCCCATAGAGGGCTATGGTGAAAAAGGGAATATCATCACAGGAAATTTGGAAAGAAGCTTTCTGAGAAACTGCTTAGTGTTCTGTTAATTCATCTCACAGAGTTACATGTGTATTTCGTGGATCTCTTTGCTAGCCTTATTTCTGCGGAATCTGAGAACAGATATTTCGGATCCCATTGATGACAATAGGGCCAAAGGAAATATCCTGCGATAACAAAGAGAAAGAAGCTTTCTGAGAAACTTCTTTGTGTTCTGTGAAATCATCTCACAGAGTTACAGCTTTCCCCTCAAGAAGCCTTTCGCTAAGACAGTTCTTGTGGATTTGGCAAAGTGATATTTGGAAGCCCATAGAGGGCTATGGTGAAAAAGGAAATATCCTCAGATGAAATCTGGAAAGAAGCTTTCTGAGAAACTGCTTAGTGTTCTGTTAATTCATCTCACAGAGTTACATGTGCATTTCGTGGATCTCTTTGCTAGCCTTATTTCTGTGGAATCTGAGAACAGATATTTCGCATCCCTTTGAAGTCTATAGGGCCAAAGGAAATATCCTCCCATAAGAAAGAGAAAGAAACTTTCTGAGATACTACTTTGTGTTCTGTGAAATCATCTCACAGAGTTACATCTTTCCCCTGAAGAAGCCTTTCGCTAAGACAGTTCTTGTGGAATTGGCAAAGTGATATTTGGAAGCCCTTAGAGGGCTATGGTGAAAAAGGAAATATCCTCACAGGAAATCTGGAAAGAAGCTTTCTGAGAAACTGCTTAGTGTTCTGTTAATTCATCTTACAGAGTTATATGTGTATTTCGTGGATCTCTTTGCTAGCCTTATTTCTGTGGAATCTGAGAACAGATATTTCGGATCCCATTGATGACTATAGGGCCAAAGGAAATATCCTGCGATAACAAAGAGAAAGAAGCTTTCTGAGAAACTTCTTTGTGTTCTGTGAAATCATCTCACAGAGTTACAGCTTTTCCCTGAAGAAGCCTTTCGCTAAGACAGTTCTGGTGGAATTGGCAAAGTGATATTTGGAAGCCCATAGAGGGCTATGGTGAAAAAGGAAATATCCTCAGATGAAATCTGGAAAGAAGCTTTCTGAGAAACTGCTTAGTGTTCTGTTAATTCATCTCACAGAGTTACATGTGTATTTCGAGGATCTCTTTGCTAGCCTTATTTCTGTGGAATCTGAGAACAGATATTTCGGATCCCTTTGAAGATTATAGGGCCAAATTAAATATCCTCCGATAACAAAGAGAAAGAAGCTTTCTGAGAAACTTCTTTGTGTTCTGTGAAATCATCTCACAGAGTTACAGCTTTCCCCTCAAGAAGCCTTTCGCTAAGACAGTTCTTGTGGAATAGGTAAAGTGATATTTGGAAGCCCATAGAGGGCTATGGTGAAAAAGGAAATATCCTCAGATGAAATGTGGAAAGAAGCTTTCTGAGAAACTGCTTGGTGTTCTGTTAATTCATCTCACAGAGTTACATGTGTATTTCGTGGATCTCTTTGCTAGCCTTATTTCTGTGGAATCTGAGAACAGATATTTCCGATCCCTTTGAAGACTATAGGGCCAAAGGAAATATCCTCTGATAACAAAGAGAAAGAAGATTTCTTAGAAACTTCTTTGTGTTCTGTGAAATCATCTCACAGAGTTACAGCTTTCCCCTGAAGAAGCCTTTCGCTAAGACAGTTCTTGTGGAATTGAGAAAGTGATATTTGGAAGCCCATAGAGGGCTAGGGTGAAAAAGGGAATATCATCACAGGAAATTTGGAAAGAAGCTTTCTGAGAAACTGCTTAGTGTTCTGTTAATTCATCTCACAGAGTTACATGTGTATTTCGTGGATCTCTTTGCTAGCCTTATTTCTGCGGAATCTGAGAACAGATATTTCGGATCCCATTGATGACAATAGGGCCAAAGGAAATATCCTGCGATAACAAAGAAAAAGAAGCTTTCTGAGAAACTTCTTTTGTTCTGTGAAATCATCTCACAGAGTTACAGCTTTCCCCTCAAGAAGCCTTTCGCTAAAACAGTTCTTGTGGATTTGGCAAAGTGATATTTAGAAGCCCATAGAGGGCTATGGTGAAAAAGGAAATATCCTCAGATGAAATCTGGAAAGAAGTTTTCTGAGAAACTGCTTAGTGTTCTGTTAATTCATCTCACAGAGTTACATGTGTATTTCGTGGATCTCTTTGCTAGCCTTATTTCTGTGGAATCTGAGAACAGATATTTCGCATCCCTTTGATGTCTATAGGGCCAAAGGAAATATCCTCCCATAAGAAAGAGAAAGAAACTTTCTGAGATACTACTTTGTGTTCTGTGAAATCATCTCACAGAGTTACAGCTTTCCCATGAAGAAGCCTTTCGCTAAGACAGTTCTTGTGGAATTGGCAAAGTGATATTTGGAAGCCCTTAGAGGGCTATGGTGAAAAAGGAAATATCCTCACAGGAAATCTGGAAAGAAGCTTTCTGAGAAACTGCTTAGTGTTCTGTTAATTCATCTTACAGAGTTACATGTGTATTTCGTGGATCTCTTTGCTAGCCTTATTTCTGTGGAATCTGAGAAGAGATATTTCGGATCCCATTGATGACTATAGGGCCAAAGGAAATATCCTGCGATAACAAACAGAAAGAAGCTTTCTGAGAAACTTCTTTGTGTTCTGTGAAATCATCTCACAGAGTTACAGCTTTTCCCTGAAGAAGCCTTTCGCTAAGACAGTTCTGGTGGAATTGGCAAAGTGATATTTGGAACCCCTAGAGGGCTATGGTGAAAAAGGAAATATCCTCAGATGAAATCTGGAAAGAAGCTTTCTGAGAAACTGCTTAGTGTTCTGTTAATTCATCTCACAGAGTTACATGTGTATTTCGTGGATCTCTTTGCTAGCCTTATTTCTGTGGAATCTGAGAACAGATATTTCGGATCCCTTTGAAGACTATAGGGCCAAAGGAAATATCCTCCGATGACAAAGAGAAAGAAGCTTTCTGAGAAACTTCTTTGTGTTCTGTGAAATCATCTCACAGAGTTACAGCTTTCCCCTCAAGAAGCCTTTCGCTAAGACAGTTCTTGTGGAATAGGTAAAGTGATATTTGGAAGCCCATAGAGGGCTATGGTGAAAAAGGTAATATCCTCAGATGAAATCTGGAAAGAAGCTTTCTGAGAAACTGCTTAGTGTTCTGTTAATTCATCTCACAGAGTTACATGTGCATTTCGTGGATCTCTTTGCTAGCCTTATTTCTGTGGAATCTGAGAACAGATATTTCGCATCCCTTTGAAGTCTATAGGGCCAAAGGAAATATCCTCCCATAAGAAAGAGAAAGAAACTTTCTGAGATACTACTTTGTGTTCTGTGAAATCATCTCACAGAGTTACATCTTTCCCCTGAAGAAGCCTTTCGCTAAGACAGTTCTTGTGGAATTGGCAAAGTGATATTTGGAAGCCCTTAGAGGGCTATGGTGAAAAAGGAAATATCCTCACAGGAAATCTGGAAAGAAGCTTTCTGAGAAACTGCTTAGTGTTCTGTTAATTCATCTTACAGAGTTATATGTGTATTTCGTGGATCTCTTTGCTAGCCTTATTTCTGTGGAATCTGAGAACAGATATTTCGGATCCCATTGATGACTATAGGGCCAAAGGAAATATCCTGCGATAACAAAGAGAAAGAAGCTTTCTGAGAAACTTCTTTGTGTTCTGTGAAATCATCTCACAGAGTTACAGCTTTTCCCTGAAGAAGCCTTTCGCTAAGACAGTTCTGGTGGAATTGGCAAAGTGATATTTGGAAGCCCATAGAGGGCTATGGTGAAAAAGGAAATATCCTCAGATGAAATCTGGAAAGAAGCTTTCTGAGAAACTGCTTAGTGTTCTGTTAATTCATCTCACAGAGTTACATGTGTATTTCGAGGATCTCTTTGCTAGCCTTATTTCTGTGGAATCTGAGAACAGATATTTCGGATCCCTTTGAAGATTATAGGGCCAAATTAAATATCCTCCGATAACAAAGAGAAAGAAGCTTTCTGAGAAACTTCTTTGTGTTCTGTGAAATCATCTCACAGAGTTACAGCTTTCCCCTCAAGAAGCCTTTCGCTAAGACAGTTCTTGTGGAATAGGTAAAGTGATATTTGGAAGCCCATAGAGGGCTATGGTGAAAAAGGAAATATCCTCAGATGAAATGTGGAAAGAAGCTTTCTGAGAAACTGCTTGGTGTTCTGTTAATTCATCTCACAGAGTTACATGTGTATTTCGTGGATCTCTTTGCTAGCCTTATTTCTGTGGAATCTGAGAACAGATATTTCCGATCCCTTTGAAGACTATAGGGCCAAAGGAAATATCCTCTGATAACAAAGAGAAAGAAGATTTCTTAGAAACTTCTTTGTGTTCTGTGAAATCATCTCACAGAGTTACAGCTTTCCCCTGAAGAAGCCTTTCGCTAAGACAGTTCTTGTGGAATTGAGAAAGTGATATTTGGAAGCCCATAGAGGGCTAGGGTGAAAAAGGGAATATCATCACAGGAAATTTGGAAAGAAGCTTTCTGAGAAACTGCTTAGTGTTCTGTTAATTCATCTCACAGAGTTACATGTGTATTTCGTGGATCTCTTTGCTAGCCTTATTTCTGCGGAATCTGAGAACAGATATTTCGGATCCCATTGATGACAATAGGGCCAAAGGAAATATCCTGCGATAACAAAGAAAAAGAAGCTTTCTGAGAAACTTCTTTTGTTCTGTGAAATCATCTCACAGAGTTACAGCTTTCCCCTCAAGAAGCCTTTCGCTAAAACAGTTCTTGTGGATTTGGCAAAGTGATATTTAGAAGCCCATAGAGGGCTATGGTGAAAAAGGAAATATCCTCAGATGAAATCTGGAAAGAAGTTTTCTGAGAAACTGCTTAGTGTTCTGTTAATTCATCTCACAGAGTTACATGTGTATTTCGTGGATCTCTTTGCTAGCCTTATTTCTGTGGAATCTGAGAACAGATATTTCGCATCCCTTTGATGTCTATAGGGCCAAAGGAAATATCCTCCCATAAGAAAGAGAAAGAAACTTTCTGAGATACTACTTTGTGTTCTGTGAAATCATCTCACAGAGTTACAGCTTTCCCATGAAGAAGCCTTTCGCTAAGACAGTTCTTGTGGAATTGGCAAAGTGATATTTGGAAGCCCTTAGAGGGCTATGGTGAAAAAGGAAATATCCTCACAGGAAATCTGGAAAGAAGCTTTCTGAGAAACTGCTTAGTGTTCTGTTAATTCATCTTACAGAGTTACATGTGTATTTCGTGGATCTCTTTGCTAGCCTTATTTCTGTGGAATCTGAGAAGAGATATTTCGGATCCCATTGATGACTATAGGGCCAAAGGAAATATCCTGCGATAACAAACAGAAAGAAGCTTTCTGAGAAACTTCTTTGTGTTCTGTGAAATCATCTCACAGAGTTACAGCTTTTCCCTGAAGAAGCCTTTCGCTAAGACAGTTCTGGTGGAATTGGCAAAGTGATATTTGGAACCCCTAGAGGGCTATGGTGAAAAAGGAAATATCCTCAGATGAAATCTGGAAAGAAGCTTTCTGAGAAACTGCTTAGTGTTCTGTTAATTCATCTCACAGAGTTACATGTGTATTTCGTGGATCTCTTTGCTAGCCTTATTTCTGTGGAATCTGAGAACAGATATTTCGGATCCCTTTGAAGACTATAGGGCCAAAGGAAATATCCTCCGATGACAAAGAGAAAGAAGCTTTCTGAGAAACTTCTTTGTGTTCTGTGAAATCATCTCACAGAGTTACAGCTTTCCCCTCAAGAAGCCTTTCGCTAAGACAGTTCTTGTGGAATAGGTAAAGTGATATTTGGAAGCCCATAGAGGGCTATGGTGAAAAAGGTAATATCCTCAGATGAAATCTGGAAAGAAGCTTTCTGAGAAACTGCTTAGTGTTCTGTTAATTCATCTCACAGAGTTACATGTGTATTTCGTGGATCTCTTTGCTGGCCTTATTTCTGTGGAATCTGAGAACAGATATTTCCGATCCCTTTGAAGACTATAGGGCCAAAGGAAATATCCTCTGATAACAAAGAGAAAGAAGCTTTCTTAGAAACTTCTTTGTGTTCTGTGAAATCATCTCACAGAGTTACAGCTTTCCCCTCAAGAAGCCTTTCGCTAAGACAGTTCTTGTGGATTTGGCAAAGTGATATTTGGAAGCCCTTAGAGGACTGTGGTGAAAAAGGAAATATCCTCAGATGAAATCTGGAAAGAAGCTTTCTGAGAAACTGCTTGGTGTTCTGTTAATTCATCTCACAGAGTTACATGTGTATTTCGTGGATCTCTTTGCTGGCCTTATTTCTGTGGAATCTGAGAACAGATATTTCCGATCCCTTTGAAGACTATAGGGCCAAAGGAAATATCCTCTGATAACAAAGAGAAAGAAGCTTTCTTAGAAACTTCTTTGTGTTCTGTGAAATCATCTCACAGAGTTACAGCTTTCCCCTGAAGAAGCCTTTCGCTAAGACAGTTCTTGTGGAATTGAGAAAGTGATATTTGGAAGCCCATAGAGGGCTATGGTGAAAAAGGGAATATCATCACAGGAAATTTGGAAAGAAGCTTTCTGAGAAACTGCTTAGTGTTCTGTTAATTCATCTCACAGAGTTACATGTGTATTTCGTGGATCTCTTTGCTAGCCTTATTTCTGCGGAATCTGAGAACAGATATTTCGGATCCCATTGATGACAATAGGGCCAAAGGAAATATCCTGCGATAACAAAGAGAAAGAAGCTTTCTGAGAAACTCTTTGTGTTCTGTGAAATCATCTCACAGAGTTACAGCTTTCCCCTCAAGAAGCCTTTCGCTAAGACAGTTCTTGTGGATTTGGCAAAGTGATATTTGGAAGCCCATAGAGGGCTATGGTGAAAAAGGAAATATCCTCAGATGAAATCTGGAAAGAAGCTTTCTGAGAAACTGCTTAGTGTTCTGTTAATTCATCTCACAGAGTTACATGTGCATTTCGTGGATCTCTTTGCTAGCCTTATTTCTGTGGAATCTGAGAACAGATATTTCGCATCCCTTTGAAGTCTATAGGGCCAAAGGAAATATCCTCCCATAAGAAAGAGAAAGAAACTTTCTGAGATACTACTTTGTGTTCTGTGAAATCATCTCACAGAGTTACATCTTTCCCCTGAAGAAGCCTTTCGCTAAGACAGTTCTTGTGGAATTGGCAAAGTGATATTTGGAAGCCCTTAGAGGGCTATGGTGAAAAAGGAAATATCCTCACAGGAAATCTGGAAAGAAGCTTTCTGAGAAACTGCTTAGTGTTCTGTTAATTCATCTTACAGAGTTACATGTGTATTTCGTGGATCTCTTTGCTAGCCTTATTTCTGTGGAATCTGAGAACAGATATTTCGGATCCCATTGATGACTATAGGGCCAAAGGAAATATCCTGCGATAACAAAGAGAAAGAAGCTTTCTGAGAAACTTCTTTGTGTTCTGTGAAATCATCTCACAGAGTTACAGCTTTTCCCTGAAGAAGCCTTTCGCTAAGACAGTTCTGGTGGAATTGGCAAAGTGATATTTGGAAGCCCATAGAGGGCTATGGTGAAAAAGGAAATATCCTCAGATGAAATCTGGAAAGAAGCTTTCTGAGAAACTGCTTAGTGTTCTGTTAATTCATCTCACAGCGTTACATGTGTATTTCGTGTATCTCTTTGCTAGCCTTATTTCTGTGGAATCTGAGAACAGATATTTCGGAACCCTTTGAAGACCATAGGGCCAAAGGAAATATCATGCCAAAACAAAGAGAAAGAAGCTTTCTGAGAAACTTCTTTGTGTTCTGTGAAATCATCTCACAGAGTTACATCTTTCCCCTCCAGAAGCCTTTCGCTAAGACAGTTCTTGTGGAATTGGCAAAGTGATATTTGGAAGCCCATAGAGGGCTATGGTGAAAAAGGAAATATCCTCCGATGAAATCTGGAGAGAAGCTTTCTGAGAAACTGCTTAGTGTTCTGTTAATTCATCTCACAGAGTTACATGTGCATTTCGTGGATCTCTTTGCTAGCCTTATTTCTATGGAATCTGAGAACAGATATTTCGGATCCCTTTGAAGACTATAGGGCCAAAGGAAATATCCTCTGATAACAAAGAGAAAGAAGCTTTCTGAGAACCTTCTTTGTGTTCTGTGAAATCATCTCACAGAGTTACATTTGTATTTCGTGGATCTCTTTCCTAGCCTTATTTCTGTGAGATCTGAGAAGAGATATTTCGGATCCCTTTGAAGTCTATAGGGCCAAAGGAAATATCCTCCCATAAGAAAGAGAAAGAAGCTTTTTGATAAACTTCTTTGTGCTCTGTGAAATTATCTAAAGGAGTTACAGCTTTCCCCTGAAGAAGCCTTTCGCTAAGACAGTTCTTGTGGAATAGGCAAAGTGATATTTGGAAGCCCTTAGAGGGCTATGGTGAAAAAGGAAATATCCTCAGATGAAATCTGGAAAGAAGCTTTCTGAGAAACTGCTTAGTGTTCTGTTAATTCATCTCACAGAGTTACATGTGTATTTCGTGGATCTCTTTGCTAGCCTTATTTCTGTGGAATCTGAGAACAGATATTTCTGATCCCTTTGAACACTATAGCGCCAAAGGAAATATCCTCTGATAACAAAGAGAAAGAAGCTTTTTAGAAACTTCTTTGTGTTCTGTGAAATCATCTCACAGAGTTACAGCTTTCCCCTCAAGAAGCCTTTCGCTAAGACAGTTCTTGTGGAATTGGCGAAGTGATATTTGGAAGCCCTTAGAGGGCTATGGTGAAAAAGGAAATATCCTCACAGGAAATCTGGAAAGAAGCTTTCTGAGAAACTGCTTAGTGTTCTGTTAATTCATCTTACAGAGTTACATGTGTATTTCGTGGATCTCTTTGCTAGCCTTATTTCTGTGGAATCTGAGAACAGATATTTCTGATCCCTTTAAAGATAATAGGGCCAAAGGAAATATCATGCCAAAACAAAGAGAAAGAAGCTTTCTGAGAAACTTCTTTGTGTTCTGTGAAATCATCTCACAGAGTTACAGCTTTCCCCTGAAGAAGCCTTTCGCTAAGACAGTTCTTGTGGAATTCAGAAAGTGATATTTGGAAGCCCATAGAGGGCTATGGTGAAAAAGTGAATATCCTCACAGGAAATTTGGAAAGAAGCTTTCTGAGAAACTGCTTAGTGTTCGGTTAATTCATCTCACAGAGTTACATGTGTATTTCGTGAATCTCTTTGCTAGCCTTATTTCTGTGGAATCTGAGAACAGATATTTCGTATCCCTTTGAAGACTATAGGGCCAAAGGAAATATCCTCCGATAACAAAGAGAAAGAAGCTTTCTGAGAAACTTCTTTGTGTTCTGTGAAATCATCTCACAGAGTTACAGCTTTCCCCTCAAGAAGCCTTTCGCTAAGACAGTTCTTGTGGAATAGGTAAAGTGATATTTGGAAGCCCATAGAGGGCTATGGTGAAAAAGGAAATATCCTCAGATGAAATCTGGAAAGAAGCTTTGTGAGAAACTGCTTACTGTTCTGTTAATTCATCTCACAGAGTTACATGTGTATTTCGTGGATCTCTTTGCTAGCCTTATTTCTGCGGAATCTGAGAACAGATATTTCGGATCCCATTGATGACAATAGGGCCAAAGGAAATATCCTGCGATAACAAAGAGAAAGAAGCTTTCTGAGAAACTTCTTTGTGTTCTGTGAAATCATCTCACAGAGTTACAGCTTTCCCCTCAAGAAGCCTTTCGCTAAGACAGTTCTTGTGGATTTGGCAAAGTGATATTTGGAAGCCCATAGAGGGCTATGGTGAAAAAGGAAATATCCTCAGATGAAATCTGGAAAGAAGCTTTCTGAGAAACTGCTTAGTGTTCTGTTAATTCATCTCACAGAGTTACATGTGTATTTCGTGGATCTCTTTGCTAGCCTTATTTCTATAGAATCTGAGAACAGATATTTCGCATCCCTTTGAATTTTATAGGGCCAAAGGAAATATCCTCCCATAAGAAAGAGAAAGAAGCTTTCTGAGAAACTTCTTTGTGTTCGGTGAAATCATCTCAAGGAGTTACAGCTTTCCCCTCCAGAAGCCTTTCGCTAAGACAGTTCTTGTGGAATTGGCAAAGTGATATTGGAAACCCATAGAGGGCTAGGGTGAAAAAGGAAATATCCTCCGATGAAATCTGGAAAGAAGCTTTCTGAGATACTGCTTAGTGTTCTGTTAATTCATCTCACAGAGTTACATGTGTATTTCGTGTATCTCTTTGCTAGCCTTATTTCTGTGGAATCTGAGAACAGATATTTCGGAACCCTTTGAAGACTATAGGGCCAAAGGAAATATCATGCCAGAACAAAGAGAAAGAAGCTTTCTGAGAAACTTCTTTGTGTTCTGTGAAATCATCTCACAGAGTTACATCTTTCCCCTCCAGAAGCCTTTCGCTAAGACAGTTCTTGTGGAATTGAGAAAGTGATATTTGGAAGCCCATAGAGGGCTATGGTGAAATAGGGAATATCCTCACAGGAAATTTGGAAAGAAGCTTTCTGACAAACTGCTTAGTGTTCTGTTAATTCATCTCACAGAGTTACATGTGTATTTCGTGGATCTCTTTGCTAGCCTTATTTCTGCGGAATCTGAGAACAGATATTTCGGATCCCATTGATGACAATAGGGCCAAAGGAAATATCCTGCGATAACAAAGAGAAAGAAGCTTTCGGAGAAACTTCTTTGTGTTCTGTGAAATCATCTCACAGAGTTACAGCTTTCCCCTCAAGAAGCCTTTCGCTAAGACAGTTCTTGTGGATTTGGCAAAGTGATATTTGGAAGCCCATAGAGGGCTATGGTGTAAAAGGAAATATCCTCAGATGAAATCTGGAAAGAAGCTTTCTGAGAAACTGCTTAGTGTTCTGTTAATTCATCTCACAGAGTTACATGTGTATTTCGTGGATCTCTTTGCTAGCCTTATTTCTATAGAATCTGAGAACAGATATTTCGCATCCCTTTGAAGTCTATAGGGCCAAAGGAAATATCCTCCCATAAGAAAGAGAAAGAAACTCTCTGAGATACTACTTTGTGTTCTGTGAAATCATCTCACAGAGTTACATCTTTCCCCTGAAGAAGCCTTTCGCTAAGACAGTTCTTGTGGAATTGGCAAAGTGATATTTGGAAGCCCTTAGAGGGCTATGGTGAAAAAGGAAATATCCTCACAGGAAATCTGGAAAGAAGCTTTCTGAGAAACTGCTTAGTGTTCTGTTAATTCATCTTACAGAGTTACATGTGTATTTCGTGGATCTCTTTGCTAGCCTTATTTCTGTGGAATCTGAGAACAGATATTTCGGATCCCATTGATGACTATAGGGCCAAAGGAAATATCCTGCGATAACAAAGAGAAAGAAGCTTTCTGAGAAACTTCTTTGTGTTCTGTGAAATCATCTCACAGAGTTACAGCTTTTCCCTGAAGAAGCCTTTCGCTAAGACAGTTCTGGTGGAATTGGCAAAGTGATATTTGGAAGCCCATAGAGGGCTATGGTGAAAAAGGAAATATCCTCAGATGAAATCTGGAAAGAAGCTTTCTGAGAAACTGCTTAGTGTTCTGTTAATTCATCTCACAGAGTTACATGTGTATTTCGAGGATCTCTTTGCTAGCCTTATTTCTGTGGAATCTGAGAACAGATATTTCGGATCCCTTTGAAGATTATAGGGCCAAATTAAATATCCTCCGATAACAAAGAGAAAGAAGCTTTCTGAGAAACTTCTTTGTGTTCTGTGAAATCATCTCACAGAGTTACAGCTTTCCCCTCAAGAAGCCTTTCGCTAAGACAGTTCTTGTGGAATAGGTAAAGTGATATTTGGAAGCCCATAGAGGGCTATGGTGAAAAAGGAAATATCCTCAGATGAAATCTGGAAAGAAGCTTTCTGAGAAACTGCTTGGTGTTCTGTTAATTCATCTCACAGAGTTACATGTGTATTTCGTGGATCTCTTTGCTGGCCTTATTTCTGTGGAATCTGAGAACAGATATTTCCGATCCCTTTGAAGACTATAGGGCCAAAGGAAATATCCTCTGATAACAAAGAGAAAGAAGATTTCTTAGAAACTTCTTTGTGTTCTGTGAAATCATCTCACAGAGTTACAGCTTTCCCCTGAAGAAGCCTTTCGCTAAGACAGTTCTTGTGGAATTGAGAAAGTGATATTTGGAAGCCCATAGAGGGCTAGGGTGAAAAAGGGAATATCATCACAGGAAATTTGGAAAGAAGCTTTCTGAGAAACTGCTTAGTGTTCTGTTAATTCATCTCACAGAGTTACATGTGTATTTCGTGGATCTCTTTGCTAGCCTTATTTCTGCGGAATCTGAGAACAGATATTTCGGATCCCATTGATGACAATAGGGCCAAAGGAAATATCCTGCGATAACAAAGAAAAAGAAGCTTTCTGAGAAACTTCTTTGTGTTCTGTGAAATCATCTCACAGAGTTACAGCTTTCCCCTCAAGAAGCCTTTCGCTAAGACAGTTCTTGTGGAATTGGCAAAGTGATATTTGGAAGCCCATAGAGGGCTATGGTGAAAAAGGAAATATCCTCAGATGAAATCTGGAAAGAAGCTTTCTGAGAAACTGCTTAGTGTTCTGTTAATTCATCTCACAGCGTTACATGTGTATTTCGTGTATCTCTTTGCTAGCCTTATTTCTGTGGAATCTGAGAACAGATATTTCGGAACCCTTTGAAGACCATAGGGCCAAAGGAAATATCATGCCAAAACAAAGAGAAAGAAGCTTTCTGAGAAACTTCTTTGTGTTCTGTGAAATCATCTCACAGAGTTACATCTTTCCCCTCCAGAAGCCTTTCGCTAAGACAGTTCTTGTGGAATTGGCAAAGTGATATTTGGAAGCCCATAGAGGGCTATGGTGAAAAAGGAAATATCCTCCGATGAAATCTGGAGAGAAGCTTTCTGAGAAACTGCTTAGTGTTCTGTTAATTCATCTCACAGAGTTACATGTGCATTTCGTGGATCTCTTTGCTAGCCTTATTTCTATGGAATCTGAGAACAGATATTTCGGATCCCTTTGAAGACTATAGGGCCAAAGGAAATATCCTCTGATAACAAAGAGAAAGAAGCTTTCTGAGAACCTTCTTTGTGTTCTGTGAAATCATCTCACAGAGTTACATTTGTATTTCGTGGATCTCTTTCCTAGCCTTATTTCTGTGAGATCTGAGAAGAGATATTTCGGATCCCTTTGAAGTCTATAGGGCCAAAGGAAATATCCTCCCATAAGAAAGAGAAAGAAGCTTTTTGATAAACTTCTTTGTGCTCTGTGAAATTATCTAAAGGAGTTACAGCTTTCCCCTGAAGAAGCCTTTCGCTAAGACAGTTCTTGTGGAATAGGCAAAGTGATATTTGGAAGCCCTTAGAGGGCTATGGTGAAAAAGGAAATATCCTCAGATGAAATCTGGAAAGAAGCTTTCTGAGAAACTGCTTAGTGTTCTGTTAATTCATCTCACAGAGTTACATGTGTATTTCGTGGATCTCTTTGCTAGCCTTATTTCTGTGGAATCTGAGAACAGATATTTCTGATCCCTTTGAACACTATAGCGCCAAAGGAAATATCCTCTGATAACAAAGAGAAAGAAGCTTTTTAGAAACTTCTTTGTGTTCTGTGAAATCATCTCACAGAGTTACAGCTTTCCCCTCAAGAAGCCTTTCGCTAAGACAGTTCTTGTGGAATTGGCGAAGTGATATTTGGAAGCCCTTAGAGGGCTATGGTGAAAAAGGAAATATCCTCACAGGAAATCTGGAAAGAAGCTTTCTGAGAAACTGCTTAGTGTTCTGTTAATTCATCTTACAGAGTTACATGTGTATTTCGTGGATCTCTTTGCTAGCCTTATTTCTGTGGAATCTGAGAACAGATATTTCTGATCCCTTTAAAGATAATAGGGCCAAAGGAAATATCATGCCAAAACAAAGAGAAAGAAGCTTTCTGAGAAACTTCTTTGTGTTCTGTGAAATCATCTCACAGAGTTACAGCTTTCCCCTGAAGAAGCCTTTCGCTAAGACAGTTCTTGTGGAATTCAGAAAGTGATATTTGGAAGCCCATAGAGGGCTATGGTGAAAAAGTGAATATCCTCACAGGAAATTTGGAAAGAAGCTTTCTGAGAAACTGCTTAGTGTTCGGTTAATTCATCTCACAGAGTTACATGTGTATTTCGTGAATCTCTTTGCTAGCCTTATTTCTGTGGAATCTGAGAACAGATATTTCGTATCCCTTTGAAGACTATAGGGCCAAAGGAAATATCCTCCGATAACAAAGAGAAAGAAGCTTTCTGAGAAACTTCTTTGTGTTCTGTGAAATCATCTCACAGAGTTACAGCTTTCCCCTCAAGAAGCCTTTCGCTAAGACAGTTCTTGTGGAATAGGTAAAGTGATATTTGGAAGCCCATAGAGGGCTATGGTGAAAAAGGAAATATCCTCAGATGAAATCTGGAAAGAAGCTTTGTGAGAAACTGCTTACTGTTCTGTTAATTCATCTCACAGAGTTACATGTGTATTTCGTGGATCTCTTTGCTAGCCTTATTTCTGCGGAATCTGAGAACAGATATTTCGGATCCCATTGATGACAATAGGGCCAAAGGAAATATCCTGCGATAACAAAGAGAAAGAAGCTTTCTGAGAAACTTCTTTGTGTTCTGTGAAATCATCTCACAGAGTTACAGCTTTCCCCTCAAGAAGCCTTTCGCTAAGACAGTTCTTGTGGATTTGGCAAAGTGATATTTGGAAGCACATAGAGGGCTATGGTGAAAAAGGAAATATCCTCAGATGAAATCTGGAAAGAAGCTTTCTGAGAAACTGCTTAGTGTTCTGTTAATTCATCTCACAGAGTTACATGTGTATTTCGTGGATCTCTTTGCTAGCCTTATTTCTATAGAATCTGAGAACAGATATTTCGCATCCCTTTGAATTTTATAGGGCCAAAGGAAATATCCTCCCATAAGAAAGAGAAAGAAGCTTTCTGAGAAACTTCTTTGTGTTCGGTGAAATCATCTCAAGGAGTTACAGCTTTCCCCTCCAGAAGCCTTTCGCTAAGACAGTTCTTGTGGAATTGGCAAAGTGATATTGGAAACCCATAGAGGGCAAGGGTGAAAAAGGAAATATCCTCCGATGAAATCTGGAAAGAAGCTTTCTGAGATACTGCTTAGTGTTCTGTTAATTCATCTCACAGAGTTACATGTGTATTTCGTGTATCTCTTTGCTAGCCTTATTTCTGTGGAATCTGAGAACAGATATTTCGGAACCCTTTGAAGACTATAGGGCCAAAGGAAATATCATGCCAGAACAAAGAGAAAGAAGCTTTCTGAGAAACTTCTTTGTGTTCTGTGAAATCATCTCACAGAGTTACATCTTTCCCCTCCAGAAGCCTTTCGCTAAGACAGTTCTTGTGGAATTGAGAAAGTGATATTTGGAAGCCCATAGAGGGCTATGGTGAAATAGGGAATATCCTCACAGGAAATTTGGAAAGAAGCTTTCTGAGAAACTGCTTAGTGTTCTGTTAATTCATCTCACAGAGTTACATGTGTATTTCGTGGATCTCTTTGCTAGCCTTATTTCTGCGGAATCTGAGAACAGATATTTCGGATCCCATTGATGACAATAGGGCCAAAGGAAATATCCTGCGATAACAAAGAGAAAGAAGCTTTCGGAGAAACTTCTTTGTGTTCTGTGAAATCATCTCACAGAGTTACAGCTTTCCCCTCAAGAAGCCTTTCGCTAAGACAGTTCTTGTGGATTTGGCAAAGTGATATTTGGAAGCCCATAGAGGGCTATGGTGTAAAAGGAAATATCCTCAGATGAAATCTGGAAAGAAGCTTTCTGAGAAACTGCTTAGTGTTCTGTTAATTCATCTCACAGAGTTACATGTGTATTTCGTGGATCTCTTTGGTAGCCTTATTTCTATAGAATCTGAGAACAGATATTTCGCATCCCTTTGAAGTCTATAGGGCCAAAGGAAATATCCTCCCATAAGAAAGAGAAAGAAACTCTCTGAGATACTACTTTGTGTTCTGTGAAATCATCTCACAGAGTTACAGCTTTCCCTTGAAGAAGCCTTTCGCTAAGACAGTTCTTGTGGAATTGGCAAAGTGATATTTGGAAGCCCTTAGAGGGCTATGGTGAAAAAGGAAATATCCTCACAGGAAATCTGGAAAGAAGCTTTCTGAGAAACTGCTTAGTGTTCTGTTAATTCATCTTACAGAGTTACATGTGTATTTCCTGGATCTCTTTGCTAGCCTTATTTCTGTGGAATCTGAGAACAGATATTTCGGATCCCATTGATGACTATAGGGCCAAAGGAAATATCCTGCGATAACAAAGAGAAAGAAGCTTTCTGAGAAACTTCTTTGTGTTCTGTGAAATCATCTCACAGAGTTACATCTTTTCCCTGAAGAAGCCTTTCGCTAAGACAGTTCTGGTGGAATTGGCAAAGTGATATTTGGAAGCCCATCGAGGGCTATGTTGAAAAAGGAAATATCCTCAGATGAAATCTGGAAAGAAGCTTTCTGAGAAACTGCTTAGTGTTCTGTTAATTCATCTCACAGAGTTACATGTGTATTTCGTGGATCTCTTTGCTGGCCTTATTTCTGTGGAATCTGAGAACAGATATTTCCGATCCCTTTGAAGACTATAGGGCCAAAGGAAATATCCTCTGATAACAAAGAGAAAGAAGCTTTCTTAGAAACTTCTTTGTGTTCTGTGAAATCATCTCACAGAGTTACAGCTTTCCCCTCAAGAAGCCTTTCGCTAAGACAGTTCTTGTGGAATTGGCAAAGTGATATTTGGAAGCCCATAGAGGGCTATGGTGAAAAAGGAAATATCCTCAGATGAAATCTGGAAAGAAGCTTTCTGAGAAACTGCTTAGTGTTCCGTTAATTCATCTCACAGAGTTACATGTGTATTTCGTGGATCTCTTTGCTAGCCTTATTTATGTGGAATCTGAGAAGAGATATTTCGGATCCCTTTGAAGACTATAGGGCCAAAGGAAATATCCTCCCATGAGAAAGAGAAAGAAGCTTTCTGAGAAACTTCTTTGTGTTCGGTGAAATAATCTCAAGGAGTTACAGCTTTCCCCTACAGAAGCCTTTCGCTAAGACAGTTCTCGTGGAATTGGCAAAGTGATATTTGGAAACCCAGAGAGGGCTATGGTGAAAAAGGAAATATCCTCCGATAAAATCTGGAAAGAAGCTTTCTGAGAAATTGCTTAGTGTTCTGTTAATTCATCTCACAGCGTTACATGTGTATTTCGTGTATCTCTTTGCTAGCCTTATTTCTGTGGAATCTGAGAACAGATATTTCGGAACCCTTTGAAGACCATAGGTCCAAAGGAAATATCATGCCAAAACAAAGAGAAAGAAGCTTTCTGAGCAACTTCTTTGTGTTCTGTGAAATCATCTCACAGAGTTACATCTTTCCCCTCCAGAAGCCTTTCGCTAAGACAGTTCTTGTGGAATTGGCAAAGTGATATTTGGAAGCCCAGAGAGGGCTATGGTGAAAAAGGAAATATCCTCCGATGAAATCTGGAAAGAAGCTTTCTGAGAAACTGCTTAGTGTTCTGTTAATTCATCTCACAGAGTTACATGTGCATTTCGTGGATCTCGTTGCTCGCCTTATTTCTATGGAATCTGAGAACAGATATTTCGGATCCCTTTGAAGACTATAGGGCCAAAGGAAATATCCTCTGATAACAAAGAGAAAGAAGCTTTCTGAGAACCTTCTTTGTGTTCTGTGAAATCATCTCACAGAGTTACAGCTTTCCCTTCAAGAAGCCTTTCTCTAAGACAGTTCTTGTGGAATTGGCAAAGTGATAATTGGAACCCCATAGAGGGCTATGGTGAAAAAGGAAATATCCTAACAGGAAATTTGGAAAGAAGCTTTCTGAGAAACTGCTTAGTGTTCTGTTAATTTATCTCACAGAGTTACATTTGTATTTCGTGGATCTCTTTGCTAGCCTTATTTCTGTGAGATCTGAGAAGAGATATTTCGGATCCCTTTGAAGTCTATAGGGCCAAAGGAAATATCCTCCCATAAGAAAGAGAAAGAAGCTTTTTGATTAACTTCTTTGTGCTCTGTGAAATCATCTAAAGGAGTTACAGCTTTCCCCTCAAGAAGCCTTTCGCTAAGACAGTTCTTGTGGAATAGGCAAAGTGATATTTGGAAGCCCATAGAGGGTATGGTGAAAAAGGAAATATCCTCAGATGAAATCTGGAAAGAAGCTTTCTGAGAAACTGCTTAGTGTTCTGTTAATTCATTTCACAGAGTTACATGTGTATTTCGTGGATCTCTTTGCTAGCCTTATTTCTGTGGAATCTGAGAACAGATATTTCTGATCCCTTTGAAGACTATAGGGCCAAAGGAAATATCCTCTGATAACAAAGAGAAAGAAGCTTTTTAGAAACTTCTTTGTGTTCTGTGAAATCATCTCACAGAGTTACAGCTTTCCCCTGAAGAAGCCTTTCGCTAAGACAGTTCTTGTGGAATTGGCAAAGTGATATTTGGAAGCCCTTAGAGGGCTATGGTGAAAAAGGAAATATCCTCACAGGAAATCTGGAAAGAAGCTTTCTGAGAAACTGCTTAGTGTTCTGTTAATTCATCTTACAGAGTTACTTGTGTATTTCGTGGATCTTTTTGCTAGCCTTATTTCTGTGGAACCTGAGAACAGATATTTCGGATCCCATTGATGACTATAGGGCCATAGGAAATATCCTGCGATAACAAAGAGAAAGAAGCTTTCTGAGAAACTTCTTTGTGTTCTGTGAAATCATCTCACAGAGTTACAGCTTTCCCTTCAAGAAGCCTTTCGCTAAGACAGTTCTTGTGGAATTGGCAAAGTGATATTTGGAAGCCCATAGAGGGCTATGGTGAAAAAGGAAATATCCTCAGATGAAATCTGGAAAGAAGCTTTCTGAGAAACTGCTTAGTGTTCCGTTAATTCATCTCACAGAGTTACATGTGTATTTCGTGGATCTCTTTGCTAGCCTTATTTCTGTGGAATCTGAGAACAGATATTTCGGATCCCTTTGAAGACTATAGGGCCAAAGGAAATATCCTCCCATGAGAAAGAGAAAGAAGCTTTCTGAGAAACTTCTTTGTGTTCTGTGAAATAATCTCAAGGAGTTACAGCTTTCCCCTACAGAAGCCTTTCGCTAAGACAGTTCTTGTGGAATTGGCAAAGTGATATTTGGAAACCCATAGAGGGCTATGGTGAAAAAGGAAATATCCTCCGATGAAATCTTTAAAGAAGCTTGCTGAGAAACTGCTTACTGATCTGTTAATTCATCTCACAGCGTTACATGTGTATTTCGTGTATCTCTTTGCTAGCCTTATTTCTGTGGAATCTGAGAACAGATATTTCCGAACCCTTTGAAGTCTATAGGGCCAAAGGAAATATCATGCCAAAACAAAGAGAAAGAAGCTTTCTGAGAAACTTCTTTGTGTTCTGTGAAATCATCTCACAGAGTTACAGCTTTCCCTTGAAGAAGCCTTTCGCTAAGACAGTTCTTGTGGAATTGGCAAAGTGATATTTGGAAGCCCAGAGAGGGCTATGGTGAAAAAGGAAATATCCTCAGATGAAATCTGGAAAGAAGCTTTCTGAGAAACTGCTTAGTGTTCTGTTAATTCATCTCACAGAGTTACATGTGTATTTCGTGGATCTCTTTGCTAGCCTTATTTCTGTGGAATCTGAGAACAGATATTTCTGATCCCTTTGAAGACTATAGGGCCAAAGGAAATATCCTCTGATAACAAAGATAAAGAGGCTTTTTAGAAACTTCTTTGTGTTCTGTGAAATCATCTCACAGAGTTACAGCTTTCCCCTCCAGAAGCCTTTCGCTAAGACAGTTCTGGTGGAATTGGCAAAGTGATATTTGGAAGCCCAGAGAGGGCTATGGTGAAAAAGGAAATATCCTCCGATGAAATCTGGAAAGAAGCTTTCTGAGAAACTGCTTAGTGTTCTGTTAATTCATCTCACAGAGTTACATGTGCATTTCGTGGTTCTCGTTGCTCGCCTTATTTCTATGGAATCTGAGAACAGATATTTCGGATCCCAATGATGACTATAGGGCCAAAGGAAATATCCTGCGATAACAAAGAGAAAGAAGCTTTCTGAGAAACTTCTTTGTGTTCTGTGAAATCATCTCACAGAGTTACAGCTTTCCCCTCCAGAAGCCTTTCGCTAAGACAGTTCTGGTGGAATTGGCAAAGTGATATTTGGAAGCCCATAGAGGGCTATCGTGAAAAAGGAAATATCCTCAGATGAAATCTGGAAAGAAGCTTTCTGAGAAACTGCTTAGTGTTCTGTTAATTCATCTCACAGAGTTACATGTGTATTTCGTGGATCTCTTTTATAGCCTTATTTCTGTGGAATCTGAAAAGAGATATTTCCGATCCCTTTGAAGACTATAGGGCCAAAGGATATATCCTCCCATAAGAAAGAGAAAGAAGCTTTCTGAGAAACGTCTTCGTGTTCTGTGAAATCATCTCAAGGAGTTACAGCTTTACCCTCCAGAAGTCTTTCGCTAAGACAGTTCTTGTGGAATTGGCAAAGTGATATTTGGAAACCCATAGAGGGCTACGGTGAAAAAGGAAATATCCTCCGATGAAATCTGGAAAGAAGCTTTCTGAGAAACTGCTTAGTGTTTTGTTAATTCATCTCACAGAGTTACATGTGTATTTCGTGTATCTCTTTGCTAGCCTTATTTCTGTGGAATCTGAGAACAGATATTTCGGATCCCTTTGAAGACTATAGGGCCAAAGGAAATATCCAGCGATAACAAAGAGAAAGAAGATTTCTGAGAAACTTCTTTGTGTTCTGTGAAATAATCTCAAGGAGTTACAGCTTTCCCCTACAGAAGCCTTTCGCTAAGACAGTTCTTGTGGAATTGGCAAAGTGATATTTGGAAACCCATAGAGGGCTATGGTGAAAAAGGAAATATCCTCCGATGAAATCTGGAAAGAAGCTTGCTGAGAAACTGCTTACTGTTGTGTTAATTCATCTCACAGCGTTACATGTGTATTTCGTGTATCTCTTTGCTAGCCTTATTTCTGTGGAATCTGAGAACAGATATTTCGGAACCCTTTGAAGACTATAGGGCCAAAGGAAATATCATGCCAAAACAAAGAGAAAGAAGCTTTCTGAGAAACTTCTTTGTGTTCTGTGAAATCATCTCACAGAGTTACATCTTTCCCCTCCAGAAGCCTTTCGCTAAGACAGTTCTTGTGGAATTGGCAAAGTGATATTTGGAAGCCCAGAGAGGGCTATGGTGAAAAAGGAAATATCCTCAGATGAAATCTGGAAAGAAGCTTTCTGAGAAACTGCTTAGTGTTCTGTTAATTCATCTCACAGAGTTACATGTGTATTTCGTGGATCTCTTTGCTAGCCTTATTTCTGTGGAATCTGAGAACAGATATTTCTGATCCCTTTGAAGACTATAGGGCCAAAGGAAATATCCTCTGATAACAAAGATAAAGAAGCTTTTTAGAAACTTCTTTGTGTTCTGTGAAATCATCTCACAGAGTTACAGCTTTCCCCTCAAGAAGCCTTTCGCTAAGACAGTTCTTGTGGAATTGGCAAAGTGATATTTGGAGGCCCATAGAGGGCTATGGTGAAAAAGGAAATATCCTCAGATGAAATCTGGAAAGAAGCTTTCTGAGAAACTGCTTAGTGTTCCGTTAATTCATCTCACAGAGTTACATGTGTATTTCGTGGATCTCATTGCTAGCCTTATTTCTGTGGAATCTGAGAACAGATATTTCGGATCCCAATGATGACTATAGGGCCAAAGGAAATATCCTGCGATAACAAAGAGAAAGAAGCTTTCTGAGAAACTTCTTTGTGTTCTGTGAAATCATCTCACAGAGTTACAGCTTTCCCCTCAAGAAGCCATTCGCTAAGACAGTTCTTGTGGAATTGGCAAAGTGATATTTGGAGGCCCATAGAGGGCTATTGTGAAAAAGGAAATATCCTCAGATGAAATCTGGAAAGAAGCTTTCTGAGAAACTGCTTAGTGTTCCGTTAATTCATCTCACAGAGTTACATGTGTATTTCGTGGATCTCTTTGCTAGCCTTATTTCTGTGGAATCTGAGAACAGATATTTCGGATCCCAATGATGACTATAGGGCCAAAGGAAATATCCTGCGATAACAAAGAGAAAGAAGCTTTCTGAGAAACTTCTTTGTGTTCTGTGAAATCATCTCACAGAGTTACAGCTTTCCCCTCCAGAAGCCTTTCGCTAAGACAGTTCTGGTGGAATTGGCAAAGTGATATTTGGAAGCCCATAGAGGGCTATCGTGAAAAAGGAAATATCCTCAGATGAAATCTGGAAAGAAGCTTTCTGAGAAACTGCTTAGTGTTCTGTTAATTCATCTCACAGAGTTACATGTGTATTTCGTGGATCTCTTTGATAGCCTTATTTCTGTGGAATCTGAAAAGAGATATTTCCGATCCCTTTGAAGACTATAGGGCCAAAGGATATATCCACCCATAAGAAAGAGAAAGAAGCTTTCTGAGAAACGTCTTCGTGTTCTGTGAAATCATCTCAAGGAGTTACAGCTTTACCCTCCAGAAGTCTTTCGCTAAGACAGTTCTTGTGGAATTGGCAAAGTGATATTTGGAAACCCATAGAGGGCTACGGTGAAAAAGGAAATATCCTCCGATGAAATCTGGAAAGAAGCTTTCTGAGAAACTGCTTAGTGTTTTGTTAATTCATCTCACAGAGTTACATGTGTATTTCGTGTATCTCTTTGCTAGCCTTATTTCTGTGGAATCTGAGAACAGATATTTCGGATCCCTTTGAAGACTATAGGGCCAAAGGAAATATCCAGCGATAACAAAGAGAAAGAAGATTTCTGAGAAACTTCTTTGTGTTCTGTGAAATCATCTCACAGAATTACATCTTTCCCCTCCAGAAGCCTTTCGCTAAGACAGTTCTTGTGGAATTGGCAAAGTGATATTTGGAAGCCCATAGAGGGCTATGGTGAAAAAGGAAATATCCTCCGATGAAATCTGGAAAGAAGATTCCTGAGAAACTGCTTAGTGTTCTGTTAATTCATCTCACAGAGTTACATGTGTATTTCGTGTATCTCTTTGCTAGCCTTATTTTTGTGGAATCTGAGAACAGATATTTCGGAACTCTTTGAAGACTATAGGGCCAAAGGAAATATCATGCCAAAACAAACAGACAGAAGCTTTCTGAGCAACTTCTTTGTGTTCTGTGAAAACATCTCACAGAGTTATAGCTTTCCCCTCCAGAAGCCTTTCGCTAAGACAGTTCCTGTGAAATTGGCAAAGTCATATTTGGAAGCCCATAGAGGGCTATGGTGAAAAAGGAAATATCCTCAGATGAAATCTGGAAAGAAGCTTTCTGAGAAACTGCTTAGTGTTCTGTTAATTCATCTCACAGAGTTACATGTGTATTTCGTGGATCTCTTTGCTAGCCTTATTTCTGTGGAATCTGAGAACAGATATTTCTGATCCCTTTGAAGACTATAGGGCCAAAGGAAATATCCTCTGATAACAAAGATAAAGAAGCTTTTTAGAAACTTCTTTGTGTTCTGTGAAATCATCTCACAGAGTTACAGCTTTCCCCTCAAGAAGCCTTTCGCTAAGACAGTTCTTGTGGAATTGGCAAAGTGATATTTGGAGGCCCATAGAGGGCTATGGTGAAAAAGGAAATATCCTCAGATGAAATCTGGAAAGAAGCTTTCTGAGAAACTGCTTAGTGTTCCGTTAATTCATCTCACAGAGTTACATGTGTATTTCGTGGATCTCATTGCTAGCCTTATTTCTGTGGAATCTGAGAACAGATATTTCGGATCCTAATGATGACAATAGGGCCAAAGGTAATATCCTGCGATAACAAAGAGAAAGAAGCTTTCTGAGAAACTTCTTTGTGTTCTGTGAAATCATCTCACAGAGTTACAGCTTTCCCCTCAAGAAGCCATTCGCTAAGACAGTTCTTGTGGAATTGGCAAAGTGATATTTGGAGGCCCATAGAGGGCTATGGTGAAAAAGGAAATATCCTCAGATGAAATCTGGAAAGAAGCTTTCTGAGAAACTGCTTAGTGTTCTGTTAATTCATCTCAAAGAGTTACATGTGTATTTCGTGGATCTCTTTGCGAGCCTTATTTCTGTGGAATCTGAGAACAGATATTTCGGATCCCAATGATGACTATAGGGCCAAAGGAAATATCCTGCGATAACAAAGAGAAAGAAGATTTCTGAGAAACTTCTTTGTGTTCTGTGAAATCATCTCACAGAGTTACATCTTTCCCCTCCAGAAGCCTTTCGCTAAGACAGTTCTTGTGGAATTGGCAAAGTGATATTTGGAGGCCCATAGAGGGCTATGGTGAAAAAGGAAATATCCTCAGATGAAATCTGGAAAGAAGCTTTCTGAGAAACTGCTTATTGTTCCGTTAATTCATCTCACAGAGTTACATGTGTATTTCGTGGATCTCTTTGCTAGCCTTATTTCTGTGGAATCTGAGAACAGATATTTCGGATCCCTTTGAAGACTATAGGGCCAAAGGAAATATCCTGCGATAACAAAGAGAAAGAAGATTTCTGAGAAACTTCTTTGTGTTCTGTGAAATCATCTCACAGAGTTACAGCTTTCCCCTCCAGAAGCCTTTCGGTAAGACAGTTCTTGTGGAATTGGCAAAGTGATATTTGGAAGCCCATAGAGGGCTATGGTGAAAAAGGAAATATCCTCCGATGAAATCTGGAAAGAAGCTTTCTGAGAAACTGCTTAGTGTTCTGTTAATTCATCTCACAGAGTTACATGTGTATTTCGTGTATCTCTTTGCTAGCCTTATTTTTGTGGAATCTGAGAACAGATATTTCGGAAGTCTTTGAAGACTATAGGGCCAAAGGAAATATCATGCCAAAACAAAGAGAAAGAAGCTTTCTGAGCAACTTCTTTGTGTTGTGTGAAAACATCTCACAGAGTTATAGCTTTCCCCTCCAGAAGACTTTCGCTAAGACAGTTCCTGTGAAATTGGCAAAGTCATATTTGGAAGCCCATAGAGGGCTATGGTGAAAAAGGAAATATCTTCGGATGAAATCTGGAGAGAAGCTTTCTGAGAAACTGCTTAGTGTTCTGTTAATTCATCTCACAGAGTTACATGTGCATTTCGTGGATCTCTTTGCTAGCCTTATTTCTGTGGAATCTGAGAACAGATATTTCGGATCCCATTGATGACTAAAGGGCCAAAGGAAATATCCTCCCATAAGAAAGAGAAAGAAGCTTTCTGAGAAAGTTCTTGGTGTTCTGTGAAATCATCTCACAGAGTTACAGCTTTCTCCTCAAGAAGCCATTCGCTAAGACAGTTCTTGTGGATTTCGCAAAGTGATATTTGGAAGCCAATAGAGGGCTATGGTGAAAAAGGAAATATCCTCAGATGAAATCTGGATAGAAGCTTTCTGAGAAACTGCTTAGTGTTCTGTTAATTCATCTCACAGAGTTACATGTGTATTTCGTGGATCTCTTTGCTAGCCTTATTTCTGTGGAATCTGAGAACAGATATTTCGGATCCCTTTGAAGACTATAGGGCCAAAGGAAATACCCTCCGATAACAAAGAGAAAGAAGCTTTCTGAGAAACTTCTTTGTGTTCTGTGAAAGCATCTCACAGAGTTACAGCTTTCCCCTGAAGAAGCCTTTCGCTATGACAGTTCTTGTGGAATTGGCATAGTGATATTTGGAGGCCCATAGAGGGCTATGGTGAAAAAGGAAATATCCTCACAGGAAATTTGGAAAGAAGCTTTCTGAGAAACTGCTTAGTGTTCTGTTAATTTATCTCACAGAGTTACATGTGTATTTCGTGGATCTCTTTGCTAGCCTTATTTCTGTGGAATCTGAGAACAGATATTTCGGAACCCTTTGAAGACTATAGGGCCAAAGGAAATATCATGCCAAAACAAAGAGAAAGAAGCTTTCTGAGAAACTTCTTTGTGTTCTGTGAAATCATCTCACAGAGTTACATCTTTCCCCTCCAGAAGCCTTTCGCTAAGACAGTTCTTGTGGAATTGGCAAAGTGATATTTGGAAGCCCAAAGAGGGCTACGGTGAAAAAGGAAATATCCTCCGATGAAATCTGGAAAGAAGCTTTCTGAGAAACTGCTTAGTGTTCTGTTAATTCATCTCACAGAGTTACATGTGTATTTCTTGGATCTCTTTGCTAGCCTTATTTCTGTGGAATCTGAGAACAGATATTTCGGAACCCTTTGAAGACTATAGGGCCAAAGGAAATATCATGTCAAAACAAAGAGAAAGAAGCTTTCTGAGAAACTTCTTTGTGTTCTGTGAAATCATCTCACAGAGTTACAGCTTTCCCCTCAAGAAGCCTTTCGCTAAGACAGTTCTTGTAGAATTAGGAAAGTGATATTTGGAAGCCCATAGAGGGCTATGGTTAAAAAGGAAATATCTTCAGATGAAATCTGGAAAGAAGCTTTCTGAGAAACTGCTTAGTGTTCTCTTAATTCATCACACAGAGTTACATGTGCAATTCGTGTATCTCTTTGCTAACCTTATTTCTGTGGAATCTGAGAACAGATATTTCGGATCCCTTTGAAGACTATAGGGCCAAAGGAAATATCCTCCCATAAGAAAGAGAAAGAAGCTTTCTGAGAAACTTCTTTGTGTTCTGTGAAATCATCTCAAGGAGTTACAGCTTTCCCCTCCAGAAGCCTTTCGCTAAGACAGTGCTTGTGGAATAGGCAAAGTGATATTTGGAAGCCCATAGAGGGCTATGGTGAAAAAGGAAATATCCTCCGATGAAATCTGGAAAGAAGCATTCTGAGAAACTGGTTAGTGTTCTGTTAATTCATCTCACAGAGTTACGTGTGTATTTGGTGGATCTCTTTGCTAGCCTTATTTCTGTGGAATCTGAGAACAGATATTTCTGATCCCTTTAAAGATAATAGGGCCAAAGGAAATATCATGCCAAAACAAAGAGAAAGAAGCTTTCTGAGAAACTTCTTTGTGTTCTGTGAAATCATCTCACAGAGTTACAGCTTTCCGCTGAAGAAGCCTTTCGCTAAGACAGTTCTTGTGGAATTGAGAAATTGATATTTGGAAGCCCATAGAGGGCTATGGTGAAAAAGGGAATATCCTCACAGGAAATTTGGAAAGAAGCTTTCTGAGAAACTGCTTAGTGTTCTGTTAATTCATCTCACAGAGTTACATGTGTATTTCGTGGATCTCTTTGCTAGCCTTATTTCTGTGGAATCTGAGAACAGATATTTCGGATCCCTTTGAAGACTATAGGGCCAAAGGAAATATCCTCCCATAAGAAAGGAAAGAAGCTTTCTGAGAAACTTCTTTGTGTTCTGTGAAATCATCTCACAGAGTTACAGATTTCCCCTCAAGAAGCCTTTCGCTAGGACAGTTCTTGTGGAATTGGCAAAGTGATGTTTGGAAGCCCATAGAGGGCTATGGTGAAAAAGGAAATATCCTCAGATGAAATCTGGAAAGAAGCTTTCTGAGAAACTGCTTAGTGTTCTGTTAATTCATCTCAGAGAGTTATATGTGTATTTCGTGGATTTCTTTGCTAGCCTTATTTCTGTGGAATCTGAGAACTGATATTTCGGATCCCTTTTAAGACTATAGGGCAAAAGGAAATATCCTGCGATAACAAAGAGAAAGAAGCTTTCTGAGAAACTTTTTTGTGTTCTGTGAAATCATCTCACAGAGTTACAGCTTTCCCCTCAAGAAGCCTTTCGCTAAGACAGTTCTTGTGGAATTAGAAAAGTAATATTTGGAAACCCATAGAGGGCTATGGTGAAAAAGGAAATATCCACCGATGAAATCTGGAAAGAAGCTTTCTGAGAAACTGCTTAGTGTTCTGTTAATTCGTCTCACAGAGATACATGAGTATTCCGTGTATCTCTTTGCTAGCCTTATTTCTCTGGAATCTGAGAACAGATATTTCGGAACCCTTTGAAGTCTATACGGCCAAAGGAAATATCATGCCAAAACAAAGAGAAAGAAGCTTTCTGAGAAACTTCTTTGTGTTCTGTGAAATTATCTCACAGAGTTACAACTTTCCCCTCCAGAAGCCTTTCGTTAACACAGTTCTTGTGGAATTGGCAAAGTGATATTTGGAAGCCCATAGAGGGCTATGGTGAAAAAGGAAATATCCTCCGATGAAATCTGGAAAGAAGCTTTCTGAGAAACTGCTTAGTGTTCTGTTAATTCATCTCACAGAGTTACATGTGTATTTCGTGTATCTCTTAGCTAGCCTTATTTCTGTGGAATCTGAGAACAGATATTTCGGAACCCTTTGAAGACTATAGGGCCATAGGAAATATCATGCCAAAACAAAGAGAAAGAAGCTTTCTGAGAAACTTCTTTGTGTTCTGTGAAATCATCTCACAGAGTTACAGCTTTCCCCTCCGGATGCCTTTCGCTAAGACAGTTCTTGTGGAATTGGCAAAGTGATATTTGGAAGCCCATAGAGGGCTATGGTGAAAAAGGAAATATCCTCCGATGAAATCTGGAAAGAAGCTTTCTGAGAAACTGCTTAGTGTTCTGTAAATTCATCTCACAGAGTTACATGTGTATTTCGTGTATCTCTTTGCTAGCCTTATTTCTGTGGAATCTGAGAACAGATATTTCGGATCCCTTTGAAGACTATAGGGCCAAAGGAAATATCATGCCAAAAAAAAGAGAAAGAAGCTTTCTCAGAAACTTCTTTGTGTTCTGTGAAATCATCTCACAGAGTTACAGCTTTCCCCTGAAGAAGCCTTTCGCTAAGACAGTTCTTGTGGAATTGGCAAAGTGATATTTGGAAGCCCATAGAGGGCTATGGTGAAAAAGGAAATATCTTCAGATGAAATCTGGAAAGAAGCTTTCTGAGAAACTGCTTAGTGTTCTGTTAATTCATCTCACAGAGTTACATGTGCATTTCGTGTATCTCTTTGCTAGCCTTATTTCTGTGGAATCTGAGAACAGATATTTCGGATCCCTTTGAAGACTATAGAGCCAAAGGAAATATCCTCCAATAAGAAAGAGAAAGAAGCTTTCTGAGAAACTTCTTTGTGTTCTGTGAAATCATCTCACAGAGTTACAGCTTTCCCCTCAAGAAGCCTTTCACTAAGACAGTTCTTTTGGAATTGGCAAAGTGATATTTGGAAGCCCGTAGAGGGCTATGGTGAAAAAGGAAATATCCTCAGATGAAATCTGGAAAGAAGCTTTCTGAGAAACTGCTCAGTGTTCTGTTAATTCATCTCACAGAGTTACATGTGTATTTCGTGGATCTCTTTGCTAGCCTTATTTCTGTGGAATCTGAGAAGAGATATTTCGGATCCCTTTGAAGACTATAGGGCCAAAGGAAATATCCTCCCATAAGAAAGAGAAAGAAGCTTTCTGAGAAACTTCTTTGTGTTCTTTGAAATCATCTCAAGGAGTTACAGCTTTCCCCTCCAGAAGCCTTTCGCTAAGACAGTTCTTGTGGAATTGGCAAAGTGATATTTGGAAACCCATAGAGGGCTATGGTGAAAAAGGAAATATCCCCCGATGAAATCTGGAAAGAAGCTTTCTGAGAAACTGCTTAGTGTTCTGTTAATTCATCTCACAGAGTTACATGTGTATTTCGTGTATCTCTTTGCTAGCCTTATTTCTGTGGAATCTGAGAACAGATATTTCGGAACCCTTTGAAGACTATACGGCCAAAGGAAATATCATGCCAAAAAAAAGAGAAAGAAGCTTTCTGAGAAACTTCTTTGTGTTCTCTGAAATCATCTCACAGAGTTACAGCTTTCCCTTCCAGAAGCCTTTCGCTAAGACAGTTCTTGTGGAATTGGCAAAGTGATATTTGGAAGCCCATAGAGGGCTATGGTGAAAAAGGAAATATCTTCAGATGAAATCTGGAAAGAAGCTTTCTGAGAAACTGCTTAGTGTTCTGTTAATTCATCTCACAGAGTTACATGTGCATTTCGTGTATCTCTTTGCTAGCCTTATTTCTGTGGAATATGAGAACAGATATTTCGGATCCCTTTGAAGACTATAGAGCCAAAGGAAATATCCTCCAATAAGAAAGAGAAAGAAGCTTTCTGAGAAACTTCTTTGTGTTCTGTGAAATCATCTCACAGAGTTACAGCTTTCCCCTCAAGAAGCCTTTCACTAAGACAGTTCTTTTGGAATTGGCAAAGTGATATTTGGAAGCCCATAGAGGGCTATGGTGAAAAAGGAAATATCCTCACAGGAAATCTGGAAAGAAGCTTTCTGAGAAACTGCTCAGTGTTCTGTTAATTCATCTCACAGAGTTACATGTGTATTTCGTGGATCTCTTTGCTAGCCTTATTTCTGTGGAATCTGAGAAGAGATATTTCGGATCCCTTTGAAGACTATAGGGCCAAAGGAAATATCCTCCCATAAGAAAGAGAAAGAAGCTTTCTGAGAAACTTCTTTGTGTTCTTTGAAATCATCTCAAGGAGTTACAGCTTTCCCCTCCAGAAGCCTTTCGCTAAGACAGTTCTTGTGGAATTGGCAAAGTGATATATGGAAACCCATAGAGGGCTATGGTAAAAAAGGAAATATCCCCCCGATGAAATCTGGAAAGAAGCTTTCTGAGAAACTGCTTAGTGTTCTGTTAATTCATCTCACAGAGTTACATGTGTGTTTCGTGTATCTCTTTGCTAGCCTTATTTCTGTGGAATCTGAGAACAGATATTTCGGATCCCTTTGAAGACAATAGGGCCAAAGGAAATATCCTCTGATAACAAAGAGAAAGAAGCTTTCTCAGAAACTTCTTTGTGTTCTGTGAAATCATCTCACAGAGTTACAGCTTTCCCCTGAAGAAGCCTTTCGCTAAGACAGTTCTTGTGGAATTGGCAAAGTGATATTTGGAAGCCCATAGAGGGCTATGGTGAAAAAGGAAATATCCTCACAGAAAATTTGGAAAGAAGCTTTCTGAGAAACTGCTTAGTGTTCTGTTAATTTATCTCACAGAGTTACATGTGTATTTCGTGGATCTCTTTGCTAGCCTTATTTCTGTGGAATCTGAGAACAGATATTTCGGATCCCATTTATGACTATAGAGCCAAAGGAAATATCCTGTGATAACAAAGAGAAAGAAGCTTTCTGAGAAACTTCTTTGTGTTCTGTGAAATCATCTCACAGCGTTACACCTTTCCCCTCAAGAAGCCTTTCGCTAAGACAGTTCTTGTGGAATTGGCAAAGTGATATTTGGAAGCCCATAGAGGGCTATGGTGAAAAAGGAAATATCCTCCTATGAAATCTGGAAAGAAGCTTTCTGAGAAACTGCTTAGTGTTCTGTTAATTCATCTCACAGAGTTACATGTGCATTTCGTGTATCTCTTTGCTAGCCTTATTTCTGTGGAATCTGAGAACAGATATTTCGGATCCCTTTGAAGACTATAGAGCCAAAGGAAATATCCTCCAATAAGAAAGAGAAAGAAGCTTTCTGAGAAACTTCTTTGTGTTCTGTGAAATCATCTCACAGAGTTACAGCTTTCCCCTCAAAAAGCCTTTCACTAAGACAGTTCTTTTGGAATTGGCAAAGTGATATTTGGAAGCCCATAGAGGGCTATGGTGAAAAAGGAAATATCCTCAGATGAAATCTGGAAAGAAGCTTTCTGAGAAACTGCTCAGTGTTCTGTTAATTCATCTCACAGAGTTACATGTGTATTTCGTGGATCTCTTTGCTAGCCTTATTTCTGTGGAATCTGAGAAGAGATATTTCGGATCCCTTTGAAGACTATAGGGCCAAAGGAAATATCCTCCCATAAGAAAGAGAAAGAAGCTTTCTGAGAAACTTCTTTGTGTTCTTTGAAATCATCTCAAGGAGTTACAGCTTTCCCCTCCAGAAGCCTTTCGCTAAGACAGTTCTTGTGGAATTGGCAAAGTGATATTTGGAAACCCATAGAGGGCTACGGTGAAAAAGGAAATATCCTCCGATGAAATCTGGAAAGAAGCTTTCTGAGAAACTGCTTAGTGTTTTGTTAATTCATCTCACAGAGTTACATGTGTATTTCGTGTATCTCTTTGCTAGCCTTATTTCTGTGGAATCTGAGAACAGATATTTCGGATCCCTTTGAAGACTATAGGGCCAAAGGAAATATCCAGCGATAACAAAGAGAAAGAAGATTTCTGAGAAACTTCTTTGTGTTCTGTGAAATCATCTCACAGAATTACATCTTTCCCCTCCAGAAGCCTTTCGCTAAGACAGTTCTTGTGGAATTGGCAAAGTGATATTTGGAAGCCCATAGAGGGCTATGGTGAAAAAGGAAATATCCTCCGATGAAATCTGGAAAGAAGATTCCTGAGAAACTGCTTAGTGTTCTGTTAATTCATCTCACAGAGTTACATGTGTATTTCGTGTATCTCTTTGCTAGCCTTATTTTTGTGGAATCTGAGAACAGATATTTCGGAACTCTTTGAAGACTATAGGGCCAAAGGAAATATCATGCCAAAACAAACAGACAGAAGCTTTCTGAGCAACTTCTTTGTGTTCTGTGAAAACATCTCACAGAGTTATAGCTTTCCCCTCCAGAAGCCTTTCGCTAAGACAGTTCCTGTGAAATTGGCAAAGTGATATTTGGAAGCCCATAGAGGGCTATGGTGAAAAAGGAAATATCCTCAGATGAAATCTGGAAAGAAGCTTTCTGAGAAACTGCTTAGTGTTCTGTTAATTCATCTCACAGAGTTACATGTGTATTTCGTGGATCTCTTTGCTAGCCTTATTTCTGTGGAATCTGAGAACAGATATTTCTGATCCCTTTGAAGACTATAGGGCCAAAGGAAATATCCTCTGATAACAAAGATAAAGAAGCTTTTTAGAAACTTCTTTGTGTTCTGTGAAATCATCTCACAGAGTTACAGCTTTCCCCTCAAGAAGCCTTTCGCTAAGACAGTTCTTGTGGAATTGGCAAAGTGATATTTGGAGGCCCATAGAGGGCTATGGTGAAAAAGGAAATATCCTCAGATGAAATCTGGAAAGAAGCTTTCTGAGAAACTGCTTAGTGTTCCGTTAATTCATCTCACAGAGTTACATGTGTATTTCGTGGATCTCATTGCTAGCCTTATTTCTGTGGAATCTGAGAACAGATATTTCGGATCCTAATGATGACAATAGGGCCAAAGGTAATATCCTGCGATAACAAAGAGAAAGAAGCTTTCTGAGAAACTTCTTTGTGTTCTGTGAAATCATCTCACAGAGTTACAGCTTTCCCCTCAAGAAGCCATTCGCTAAGACAGTTCTTGTGGAATTGGCAAAGTGATATTTGGAGGCCCTTAGAGGGCTATGGTGAAAAAGGAAATATCCTCAGATGAAATCTGGAAAGAAGCTTTCTGAGAAACTGCTTAGTGTTCTGTTAATTCATCTCAAAGAGTTACATGTGTATTTCGTGGATCTCTTTGCGAGCCTTATTTCTGTGGAATCTGAGAACAGATATTTCGGATCCCAATGATGACTATAGGGCCAAAGGAAATATCCTGCGATAACAAAGAGAAAGAAGATTTCTGAGAAACTTCTTTGTGTTCTGTAAAATCATCTCACAGAGTTACATCTTTCCCCTCCAGAAGCCTTTCGCTAAGACAGTTCTTGTGGAATTGGCAAAGTGATATTTGGAGGCCCATAGAGGGCTATGGTGAAAAAGGAAATATCCTCAGATGAAATCTGGAAAGAAGCTTTCTGAGAAACTGCTTATTGTTCCGTTAATTCATCTCACAGAGTTACATGTGTATTTCGTGGATCTCTTTGCTAGCCTTATTTCTGTGGAATCTGAGAACAGATATTTCGGATCCCTTTGAAGACTATAGGGCCAAAGGAAATATCCTGCGATAACAAAGAGAAAGAAGATTTCTGAGAAACTTCTTTGTGTTCTGTGAAATCATCTCACAGAGTTACAGCTTTCCCCTCCAGAAGCCTTTCGCTAAGACAGTTCTTGTGGAATTGGCAAAGTGATATTTGGAAGCCCATAGAGGGCTATGGTGAAAAAGGAAATATCCTCCGATGAAATCTGGAAAGAAGCTTTCTGAGAAACTGCTTAGTGTTCTGTTAATTCATCTCACAGAGTTACATGTGTATTTCGTGTATCTCTTTGCTAGCCTTATTTTTGTGGAATCTGAGAACAGATATTTCGGAAGTCTTTGAAGACTATAGGGCCAAAGGAAATATCATGCCAAAACAAAGAGAAAGAAGCTTTCTGAGCAACTTCTTTGTGTTGTGTGAAAACATCTCACAGAGTTATAGCTTTCCCCTCCAGAAGACTTTCGCTAAGACAGTTCCTGTGAAATTGGCAAAGTCATATTTGGAAGCCCATAGAGGGCTATGGTGAAAAAGGAAATATCTTCGGATGAAATCTGGAGAGAAGCTTTCTGAGAAACTGCTTAGTGTTCTGTTAATTCATCTCACAGAGTTACATGTGCATTTCGTGGATCTCTTTGCTAGCCTTATTTCTGTGGAATCTGAGAACAGATATTTCGGATCCCATTGATGACTAAAGGGCCAAAGGAAATATCCTCCCATAAGAAAGAGAAAGAAGCTTTCTGAGAAAGTTCTTGGTGTTCTGTGAAATCATCTCACAGAGTTACAGCTTTCTCCTCAAGAAGCCATTCGCTAAGACAGTTCTTGTGGATTTCGCAAAGTGATATTTGGAAGCCAATAGAGGGCTATGGTGAAAAAGGAAATATCCTCAGATGAAATCTGGATAGAAGCTTTCTGAGAAACTGCTTAGTGTTCTGTTAATTCATCTCACAGAGTTACATGTGTATTTCGTGGATCTCTTTGCTAGCCTTATTTCTGTGGAATCTGAGAACAGATATTTCGGATCCCTTTGAAGACTATAGGGCCAAAGGAAATACCCTCCGATAACAAAGAGAAAGAAGCTTTCTGAGAAACTTCTTTGTGTTCTGTGAAAGCATCTCACAGAGTTACAGCTTTCCCCTGAAGAAGCCTTTCGCTATGACAGTTCTTGTGGAATTGGCATAGTGATATTTGGAGGCCCATAGAGGGCTATGGTGAAAAAGGAAATATCCTCACAGGAAATTTGGAAAGAAGCTTTCTGAGAAACTGCTTAGTGTTCTGTTAATTTATCTCACAGAGTTACATGTGTATTTCGTGGATCTCTTTGCTAGCCTTATTTCTGTGGAATCTGAGAACAGATATTTCGGAACCCTTTGAAGACTATAGGGCCAAAGGAAATATCATGCCAAAACAAAGAGAAAGAAGCTTTCTGAGAAACTTCTTTGTGTTCTGTGAAATCATCTCACAGAGTTACATCTTTCCCCTCCAGAAGCCTTTCGCTAAGACAGTTCTTGTGGAATTGGCAAAGTGATATTTGGAAGCCCAAAGAGGGCTACGGTGAAAAAGGAAATATCCTCCGATGAAATCTGGAAAGAAGCTTTCTGAGAAACTGCTTAGTGTTCTGTTAATTCATCTCACAGAGTTACATGTGTATTTCTTGGATCTCTTTGCTAGCCTTATTTCTGTGGAATCTGAGAACAGATATTTCGGAACCCTTTGAAGACTATAGGGCCAAAGGAAATATCATGTCAAAACAAAGAGAAAGAAGCTTTCTGAGAAACTTCTTTGTGTTCTGTGAAATCATCTCACAGAGTTACAGCTTTCCCCTCAAGAAGCCTTTCGCTAAGACAGTTCTTGTAGAATTAGGAAAGTGATATTTGGAAGCCCATAGAGGGCTATGGTTAAAAAGGAAATATCTTCAGATGAAATCTGGAAAGAAGCTTTCTGAGAAACTGCTTAGTGTTCTCTTAATTCATCACACAGAGTTACATGTGCAATTCGTGTATCTCTTTGCTAACCTTATTTCTGTGGAATCTGAGAACAGATATTTCGGATCCCTTTGAAGACTATAGGGCCAAAGGAAATATCCTCCCATAAGAAAGAGAAAGAAGCTTTCTGAGAAACTTCTTTGTGTTCTGTGAAATCATCTCAAGGAGTTACAGCTTTCCCCTCCAGAAGCCTTTCGCTAAGACAGTGCTTGTGGAATAGGCAAAGTGATATTTGGAAGCCCATAGAGGGCTATGGTGAAAAAGGAAATATCCTCCGATGAAATCTGGAAAGAAGCATTCTGAGAAACTGGTTAGTGTTCTGTTAATTCATCTCACAGAGTTACGTGTGTATTTGGTGGATCTCTTTGCTAGCCTTATTTCTGTGGAATCTGAGAACAGATATTTCTGATCCCTTTAAAGATAATAGGGCCAAAGGAAATATCATGCCAAAACAAAGAGAAAGAAGCTTTCTGAGAAACTTCTTTGTGTTCTGTGAAATCATCTCACAGAGTTACAGCTTTCCGCTGAAGAAGCCTTTCGCTAAGACAGTTCTTGTGGAATTGAGAAATTGATATTTGGAAGCCCATAGAGGGCTATGGTGAAAAAGGGAATATCCTCACAGGAAATTTGGAAAGAAGCTTTCTGAGAAACTGCTTAGTGTTCTGTTAATTCATCTCACAGAGTTACATGTGTATTTCGTGGATCTCTTTGCTAGCCTTATTTCTGTGGAATCTGAGAACAGATATTTCGGATCCCTTTGAAGACTATAGGGCCAAAGGAAATATCCTCCCATAAGAAAGGAAAGAAGCTTTCTGAGAAACTTCTTTGTGTTCTGTGAAATCATCTCACAGAGTTACAGATTTCCCCTCAAGAAGCCTTTCGCTAGGACAGTTCTTGTGGAATTGGCAAAGTGATGTTTGGAAGCCCATAGAGGGCTATGGTGAAAAAGGAAATATCCTCAGATGAAATCTGGAAAGAAGCTTTCTGAGAAACTGCTTAGTGTTCTGTTAATTCATCTCAGAGAGTTATATGTGTATTTCGTGGATTTCTTTGCTAGCCTTATTTCTGTGGAATCTGAGAACTGATATTTCGGATCCCTTTTAAGACTATAGGGCAAAAGGAAATATCCTGCGATAACAAAGAGAAAGAAGCTTTCTGAGAAACTTTTTTGTGTTCTGTGAAATCATCTCACAGAGTTACAGCTTTCCCCTCAAGAAGCCTTTCGCTAAGACAGTTCTTGTGGAATTGGAAAAGTAATATTTGGAAACCCATAGAGGGCTATGGTGAAAAAGGAAATATCCACCGATGAAATCTGGAAAAAAAGCTTTCTGAGAAACTGCTTAGTGTTCTGTTAATTCGTCTCACAGAGATACATGAGTATTCCGTGTATCTCTTTGCTAGCCTTATTTCTCTGGAATCTGAGAACAGATATTTCGGAACCCTTTGAAGTCTATACGGCCAAAGGAAATATCATGCCAAAACAAAGAGAAAGAAGCTTTCTGAGAAACTTCTTTGTGTTCTGTGAAATTATCTCACAGAGTTACAACTTTCCCCTCCAGAAGCCTTTCGTTAAGACAGTTCTTGTGGAATTGGCAAAGTGATATTTGGAAGCCCATAGAGGGCTATGGTGAAAAAGGAAATATCCTCCGATGAAATCTGGAAAGAAGCTTTCTGAGAAACTGCTTAGTGTTCTGTTAATTCATCTCACAGAGTTACATGTGTATTTCGTGTATCTCTTAGCTAGCCTTATTTCTGTGGAATCTGAGAACAGATATTTCGGAACCCTTTGAAGACTATAGGGCCATAGGAAATATCATGCCAAAACAAAGAGAAAGAAGCTTTCTGAGAAACTTCTTTGTGTTCTGTGAAATCATCTCACAGAGTTACAGCTTTCCCCTCCGGATGCCTTTCGCTAAGACAGTTCTTGTGGAATTGGCAAAGTGATATTTGGAAGCCCATAGAGGGCTATGGTGAAAAAGGAAATATCCTCCGATGAAATCTGGAAAGAAGCTTTCTGAGAAACTGCTTAGTGTTCTGTAAATTCATCTCACAGAGTTACATGTGTATTTCGTGTATCTCTTTGCTAGCCTTATTTCTGTGGAATCTGAGAACAGATATTTCGGAACCCTTTGAAGACTATAGGGCCAAAGGAAATATCATGCCAAAAAAAAGAGAAAGAAGCTTTCTCAGAAACTTCTTTGTGTTCTGTGAAATCATCTCACAGAGTTACAGCTTTCCCCTGAAGAAGCCTTTCGCTAAGACAGTTCTTGTGGAATTGGCAAAGTGATATTTGGAAGCCCATAGAGGGCTATGGTGAAAAAGGAAATATCTTCAGATGAAATCTGGAAAGAAGCTTTCTGAGAAACTGCTTAGTGTTCTGTTAATTCATCTCACAGAGTTACATGTGCATTTCGTGTATCTCTTTGCTAGCCTTATTTCTGTGGAATCTGAGAACAGATATTTCGGATCCCTTTGAAGACTATAGAGCCAAAGGAAATATCCTCCAATAAGAAAGAGAAAGAAGCTTTCTGAGAAACTTCTTTGTGTTCTGTGAAATCATCTCACAGAGTTACAGCTTTCCCCTCAAGAAGCCTTTCACTAAGACAGTTCTTTTGGAATTGGCAAAGTGATATTTGGAAGCCCGTAGAGGGCTATGGTGAAAAAGGAAATATCCTCAGATGAAATCTGGAAAGAAGCTTTCTGAGAAACTGCTCAGTGTTCTGTTAATTCATCTCACAGAGTTACATGTGTATTTCGTGGATCTCTTTGCTAGCCTTATTTCTGTGGAATCTGAGAAGAGATATTTCGGATCCCTTTGAAGACTATAGGGCCAAAGGAAATATCCTCCCATAAGAAAGAGAAAGAAGCTTTCTGAGAAACTTCTTTGTGTTCTTTGAAATCATCTCAAGGAGTTACAGCTTTCCCCTCCAGAAGCCTTTCGCTAAGACAGTTCTTGTGGAATTGGCAAAGTGATATTTGGAAACCCATAGAGGGCTATGGTGAAAAAGGAAATATCCCCCGATGAAATCTGGAAAGAAGCTTTCTGAGAAACTGCTTAGTGTTCTGTTAATTCATCTCACAGAGTTACATGTGTATTTCGTGTATCTCTTTGCTAGCCTTATTTCTGTGGAATCTGAGAACAGATATTTCGGAACCCTTTGAAGACTATACGGCCAAAGGAAATATCATGCCAAAAAAAAGAGAAAGAAGCTTTCTGAGAAACTTCTTTGTGTTCTCTGAAATCATCTCACAGAGTTACAGCTTTCCCTTCCAGAAGCCTTTCGCTAAGACAGTTCTTGTGGAATTGGCAAAGTGATATTTGGAAGCCCATAGAGGGCTATGGTGAAAAAGGAAATATCTTCAGATGAAATCTGGAAAGAAGCTTTCTGAGAAACTGCTTAGTGTTCTGTTAATTCATCTCACAGAGTTACATGTGCATTTCGTGTATCTCTTTGCTAGCCTTATTTCTGTGGAATATGAGAACAGATATTTCGGATCCCTTTGAAGACTATAGAGCCAAAGGAAATATCCTCCAATAAGAAAGAGAAAGAAGCTTTCTGAGAAACTTCTTTGTGTTCTGTGAAATCATCTCACAGAGTTACAGCTTTCCCCTCAAGAAGCCTTTCACTAAGACAGTTCTTTTGGAATTGGCAAAGTGATATTTGGAAGCCCATAGAGGGCTATGGTGAAAAAGGAAATATCCTCACAGGAAATCTGGAAAGAAGCTTTCTGAGAAACTGCTCAGTGTTCTGTTAATTCATCTCACAGAGTTACATGTGTATTTCGTGGATCTCTTTGCTAGCCTTATTTCTGTGGAATCTGAGAAGAGATATTTCGGATCCCTTTGAAGACTATAGGGCCAAAGGAAATATCCTCCCATAAGAAAGAGAAAGAAGCTTTCTGAGAAACTTCTTTGTGTTCTTTGAAATCATCTCAAGGAGTTACAGCTTTCCCCTCCAGAAGCCTTTCGCTAAGACAGTTCTTGTGGAATTGGCAAAGTGATATATGGAAACCCATAGAGGGCTATGGTAAAAAAGGAAATATCCCCCCGATGAAATCTGGAAAGAAGCTTTCTGAGAAACTGCTTAGTGTTCTGTTAATTCATCTCACAGAGTTACATGTGTGTTTCGTGTATCTCTTTGCTAGCCTTATTTCTGTGGAATCTGAGAACAGATATTTCGGATCCCTTTGAAGACAATAGGGCCAAAGGAAATATCCTCTGATAACAAAGAGAAAGAAGCTTTCTCAGAAACTTCTTTGTGTTCTGTGAAATCATCTCACAGAGTTACAGCTTTCCCCTGAAGAAGCCTTTCGCTAAGACAGTTCTTGTGGAATTGGCAAAGTGATATTTGGAAGCCCATAGAGGGCTATGGTGAAAAAGGAAATATCCTCACAGAAAATTTGGAAAGAAGCTTTCTGAGAAACTGCTTAGTGTTCTGTTAATTTATCTCACAGAGTTACATGTGTATTTCGTGGATCTCTTTGCTAGCCTTATTTCTGTGGAATCTGAGAACAGATATTTCGGATCCCATTTATGACTATAGAGCCAAAGGAAATATCCTGTGATAACAAAGAGAAAGAAGCTTTCTGAGAAACTTCTTTGTGTTCTGTGAAATCATCTCACAGCGTTACAGCTTTCCCCTCAAGAAGCCTTTCGCTAAGACAGTTCTTGTGGAATTGGCAAAGTGATATTTGGAAGCCCATAGAGGGCTATGGTGAAAAAGGAAATATCCTCCTATGAAATCTGGAAAGAAGCTTTCTGAGAAACTGCTTAGTGTTCTGTTAATTCATCTCACAGAGTTACATGTGCATTTCGTGTATCTCTTTGCTAGCCTTATTTCTGTGGAATCTGAGAACAGATATTTCGGATCCCTTTGAAGACTATAGAGCCAAAGGAAATATCCTCCAATAAGAAAGAGAAAGAAGCTTTCTGAGAAACTTCTTTGTGTTCTGTGAAATCATCTCACAGAGTTACAGCTTTCCCCTCAAGAAGCCTTTCACTAAGACAGTTCTTTTGGAATTGGCAAAGTGATATTTGGAAGCCCATAGAGGGCTATGGTGAAAAAGGAAATATCCTCAGATGAAATCTGGAAAGAAGCTTTCTGAGAAACTGCTCAGTGTTCTGTTAATTCATCTCACAGAGTTACATGTGTATTTCGTGGATCTCTTTGCTAGCCTTATTTCTGTGGAATCTGAGAAGAGATATTTCGGATCCCTTTGAAGACTATAGGGCCAAAGGAAATATCCTCCCATAAGAAAGAGAAAGAAGCTTTCTGAGAAACTTCTTTGTGTTCTTTGAAATCATCTCAAGGAGTTACAGCTTTCCCCTCCAGAAGCCTTTCGCTAAGACAGTTCTTGTGGAATTGGCAAAGTGATATTTGGAAACCCATAGAGGGCTATGGTAAAAAAGGAAATATCCCCCGATGAAATCTGGAAAGAAGCTTTCTGAGAAACTGCTTAGTGTTCTGTTAATTCATCTCACAGAGTTACATGTGTGTTTCGTGTATCTCTTTGCTAGCCTTATTTCTGTGGAATCTGAGAACAGATATTTCGGATCCCTTTGAAGACAATAGGGCCAAAGGAAATATCCTTGATAATAAAGAGAAAGAAGCTTTCTCAGAAACTTCTTTGTGTTCTGTGAAATCATCTCACAGAGTTACAGCTTTCCCCTGAAGAAGCCTTTCGCTAAGACAGTTCTTGTGGAATTGGCAAAGTGATCTTTGGAAGCCCATAGAGGGCAATGGTGAAAAAGGAAATATCCTCACAGGAAATTTGGAAAGAAGCTTTCTGAGAAACTGCTTAGTGTTCTGTTAATTTATCTCACAGAGTTACATGTGTATTTCGTGGATCTCTTTGCTAGCCTTATTTCTGTGGAATCTGAGAACAGATATTTCGGATCCCATTTATGACTATAGAGCCAAAGGAAATATCCTGCGATAACAAAGAGAAAGAAGCTTTCTGAGAAACTTCTTTGTGTTCTGTGAAATCATCTCACAGCGTTACAGCTTTCCCCTCAAGAAGCCTTTCGGTAAGACAGTTGTTGTGGATTTGGCAAAGTGATATTTGGAAGCCCATAGAGGGCTATGGTGAAAAAGGAAATATCCTCCGATGAAATCTGGAAAGAAGCTTTCTGAGAAACTGCTTAGTGTTCTGTTAATTCATCTCACAGAGTTACATGTGCATTTCGTGGATCTCTTTGCTAGCCTTATTTCTGTGGAATCTGAGAACAGATATTTCGGATCCCTTTATAGACTATAGAGCCAAAGGAAATATCCTCCAATAAGAAAGAGAAAGAAGCTTTCTGAGAAACTTCTTTGTGTTCTGTGAAATCATCTCACAGAGTTACAGCTTTCCCCTGAAGAAGCCTTTCACTAAGACAGTTCTTTTGGAATTGGCAAAGTGATATTTGGAAGCCCATAGAGGGCTATGGTGAAAAAGGAAATATCCTCAGATGAAATCTGGAAAGAAGCTTTCTGAGAAACTGCTCAGTGTTCTGTTAATTCATCTCACAGAGTTACATGTGTATTTCGTGGATCTCTTTGCTAGCCTTATTTCTGTGGAATCTGAGAAGAGATATTTCGGATCCCTTTGAAGACTATAGGGCCAAAGGAAATATCCTCCCATAAGAAAGAGAAAGAAGCTTTCTGAGAAACTTCTTTGTGTTCTTTGAAATCATCTCAAGGAGTTACAGCTTTCCCCTCCAGAAGCCTTTCGCTAAGACAGTTCTTGTGTAATTGGCAAAGTGATATTTGGAAACCCACAGAGGGCTATGGTAAAAAAGGAAATATCCCCCGATGAAATCTGGAAAGAAGCTTTCTGAGAAACTGCTTAGTGTTCTGTTAATTCATCTCACAGAGTTACATGTGTGTTTCGTGCATCTCTTTGCTAGCCTTATTTCTGTGGAATCTGAGAACAGATATTTCGGATCCCTTTGAAGACAATAGGGTCAAAGGAAATATCCTCTGATAACAAAGAGAAAGAAGCTTTCTCAGAAACTTCTTTGTGTTCTGTGAAATCATCTCACAGAGTTACAGCTTTCCCCTGAAGAAGCCTTTCGCTAAGACAGTTCTTGTGGAATTGGCAAAGTGATCTTTGGAAGCCCATAGAGGGCTATGGTGAAAAAGGAAATATCCTCACAGGAAATTTGGAAAGAAGCTTTCTGAGAAACTGCTTAGTGTTCTGTTAATTTATCTCACAGAGTTACATGTGTATTTCGTGGATCTCTTTGCTAGCCTTATTTCTGTGGAATCTGAGAACAGATATTTCGGATCCCATTTATGACTATAGAGCCAAAGGAAATATCCTGCGATAACAAAGAGAAAGAAGCTTTCTGAGAAACTTCTTTGTGTTCTGTGAAATCATCTCACAGCGTTACAGCTTTCCCCTCAAGAAGCCTTTCGGTAAGACAGTTGTTGTGGATTTGGCAAAGTGATATTTGGAAGCCCATAGAGGGCTATGGTGAAAAAGGAAATATCCTCCGATGAAATCTGGAAAGAAGCTTTCTGAGAAACTGCTTAGTGTTCTGTTAATTCATCTCACAGAGTTACATGTGCATTTCGTGGATCTCTTTGCTAGCCTTATTTCTGTGGAATCTGAGAACAGATATTTCGGATCACTTTGAAGACTATAGAGCCAAAGGAAATATCCTCCAATAAGAAAGAGAAAGAAGCTTTCTGAGAAACTTCTTTGTGTTCTGTGAAATCATCTCACAGAGTTACAGCTTTCCCCTCAAGAAGCCTTTCACTAAGACAGTTCTTTTGGAATTGGCAAAGTGATATTTGGAAGCCCATAGAGGGCTATGGTGAAAAAGGAAATATCCTCACAGGAAATCTGGAAAGAAGCTTTCTGAGAAACTGCTTAGTGTTCTGTTAATTCATCTCACAGAGTTACATGTGTATTTCGTAGGATCTCTATGCTAGCCTTATTTCTATGGAATCTGAGAACAGATATTTCGGATCCCATTGATGACTATAGGGCCAAAGGAAATATCCTGCGATAACAAAGAGAAAGAAGCTTTCTGAGAAACTTCTTTTTGTTCTGTGAAATCATCTCACAGAGTTACAGCTTTTCCCTCAAGAAGCCTTTCACTAAGACAGTTCTTGTGGAATTGGCAAAGTGATATTTGGAAGCCCATAGAGGGCTATGGTGAAAAAGGAAATATCCTCAGATGAAATCTGGAAAGAAGCTTTCTGAGAAACTGCTTAGTGTTCTGTTAATTCATCTCACAGAGTTACATGTGTATTTCGTGTATCTCTTTGCTAGCCTTATTTCTCTGGAATCTGAGAACAGATATTTCGGAACCCTTTGAAGACTATAGGGCCAAAGGAAATATCATGCCAAAAAAAAGAGAAAGAAGCTTTCTGAGAAACTTCTTTGTGTTCTGTGAAATCATCTCACAGAGTTACAGCTTTCCCTTCCAGAAGCCTTTCGCTAAGACGGTTCTTGTGGAATTGGCAAAGTGATATTTGGAAGCCCATAGAGGGCTATGGTGAAAAAGGAAATATCTTCAGATGAAATCTGGAAAGAAGCTTTCTGAGAAACTGCTTAGTGTTCTGTTAATTCATCTCACAGAGTTACATTTGTGTTTCGTGTATCTCTTTGCTAGCCTTATTTCTGTGGAATCTGAGAACAGATATTTCGGATCCCTTTGAAGACAATAGGGCCAAAGGAAATATCCTCTGATAACAAAGAGAAAGAAGCTTTCTCAGAAACTTCTTTGTGTTCTGTGAAATCATCTCACAGAGTTACAGCTTTCCCCTGAAGAAGACTTTCGCTAAGACAGTTCTTGTGGAATTGGCAAAGTGATCTTTGGAAGCCCATAGAGGGCTATGGTGAAAAAGGAAATATCCTCACAGGAAATTTGGAAAGAAGCTTTCTGAGAAACTGCTTAGTGTTCTGTTAATTTATCTCACAGAGTTACATGTGTATTTCGTGGATCTCTTTGCTAGCCTTATTTCTGTGGAATCTGAGAACAGATATTTCGGATCCCATTTATGACTATAGAGCCAAAGGAAATATCCTGCGATAAGAAAGAGAAAGAAGCTTTCTGAGAAACTTCTTTGTGTTCTGTGAAATCATCTCACAGCGTTACAGCTTTCCCCTCAAGAAGCCTTTCGCTAAGACAGTTGTTGTGGATTTGGCAAAGTGATATTTGGAAGCCCATAGAGGGCTATGGTGAAAAAGGAAATATCCTCCGATGAAATCTGGAAAGAAGCTTTCTGAGAAACTGCTTAGTGTTCTGTTAATTCATCTCACAGAGTTACATGTGTATTTCGTGGATCTCTTTGCTAGCCTTATTTCTGTGGAATCTGAGAACAGATATTTCGGATCCCATTGATGACTATAGGGCCAAAGGAAATATCCTGCAATAACAAAGAGAAAGAAGCTTTCTGAGAAACTTCTTTGTGTTCTGTGAAATCATCTCACAGAGTTACAGCTTTTCCTGAAGAAGCCTTTCGCTAAGACAGTTCTGGTGGAATTGGCAAAGTGATATTTGGAAGCCCATAGAGGGCTATGGTGAAAAAGGAAATATCCTCAGATGAAATCTGGAAAGAAGCTTTCTGAGAAACTGCTTAGTGTTCTGTTAATTTATCTCACAGAGTTACATGTGTATTTCGTGGATCTCTTTGCTAGCCTTATTTCTGTGAGATCTGAGAACAGATATTTCGGATCCCTTTGAAGTCTATAGGGCCAAAGGAAATATCCTCCCATAAGAAAGAGAAAGAAGCTTTTTGATAAACTTCTTTGTGCTCTGTGAAATCATCTAAAGGAGTTACAGCTTTCCCCTCAAGAAGCCTTTCGCTAAGACAGTTCTTGTGGAATAGGCAAAGTGATATTTGGAAGCCCATAGAGGGCTATGGTGAAAAAGGAAATATCCTCCGATGAAATCTGGAAAGAAGCTTTCTGAGAAACTGCTTAGTGTTCTGTTAATTCATCTCACAGAGTTACATGTGTATTTCATGGATCTCTTTGCTAGCCTTATTTCTGTGGAATCTGAGAACAGATATTTCTGATCCCTTTGAAGACTATAGGGCCAAAGGAAATATCCTCTGCTAACAAAGAGAAAGAAGCTTTCTTAGAAACTTCTTTGTGTTCTGTGAAATCATCTCACAGAGTTACAGCTTTACCCTCAAGAAGCCTTTCGCTAACACAGTTGTTGTGGAATTGGCAAAGTGATATTTGGAAGCCCATAGAGGGCTATGGTGAAAAAGGAAATATCCTCAGATGAAATCTGGAAAGAAGCTTTCTGAGAAACTGTTCAGTGTTCTGTTAATTCATCTCACAGAGTTACATGTGTATTTCGTGGACCTCTTTGCTAGACTTATTTCTGTGGAATCTGAGAAGAGATATTTCGGATCCCTTTGAAGACTATAGGGCCAAAGGAAATATCCTCCCATAAGAAAGAGAAAGAAGCTTTCTGAGAAACTTCTTTGTGTTCTTTGAAATCATCTCAAGGAGTTACAGCTTTCCCCTCCAGAAGCCTTTCGCTAAGACAGTTCTTGTGGAATTGGCAAAGTGATATTTGGAAACCCATAGAGGGCTATGGTGAAAAAGGAAATATCCCCCGATGAAATCTGGAAAGAAGCTTTCTGAGAAACTGCTTAGTGTTCTGTTAATTCATCTCACAGAGTTACATGTGTATTTCGTGTATCTCTTTGCTAGCCTTATTTCTGTGGAATCTGAGAACAGATATTTCGGAACCCTTTGAAGACTATACGGCCAAAGGAAATATCATGCCAAAAAAAAGAGAAAGAAGCTTTCTGAGAAACTTCTTTGTGTTCTCTGAAATCATCTCACAGAGTTACAGCTTTCCCTTCCAGAAGCCTTTCGCTAAGACAGTTCTTGTGGAATTGGCAAAGTGATATTTGGAAGCCCATAGAGGGCTATGGTGAAAAAGGAAATATCTTCAGATGAAATCTGGAAAGAAGCTTTCTGAGAAACTGCTTAGTGTTCTGTTAATTCATCTCACAGAGTTACATGTGCATTTCGTGTATCTCTTTGCTAGCCTTATTTCTGTGGAATATGAGAACAGATATTTCGGATCCCTTTGAAGACTACAGAGCCAAAGGAAATATCCTCCAATAAGAAAGAGAAAGAAGCTTTCTGAGAAACTTCTTTGTGTTCTGTGAAATCATCTCACAGAGTTACAGCTTTCCCCTCAAGAAGCCTTTCACTAAGACAGTTCTTTTGGAATTGGCAAAGTGATATTTGGAAGCCCATAGAGGGCTATGGTGAAAAAGGAAATATCCTCACAGGAAATCTGGAAAGAAGCTTTCTGAGAAACTGCTCAGTGTTCTGTTAATTCATCTCACAGAGTTACATGTGTATTTCGTGGATCTCTTTGCTAGCCTTATTTCTGTGGAATCTGAGAAGAGATATTTCGGATCCCTTTGAAGACTATAGGGCCAAAGGAAATATCCTCCCATAAGAAAGAGAAAGAAGCTTTCTGAGAAACTTCTTTGTGTTCTTTGAAATCATCTCAAGGAGTTACAGCTTTCCCCTCCAGAAGCCTTTCGCTAAGACAGTTCTTGTGGAATTGGCAAAGTGATATATGGAAACCCATAGAGGGCTATGGTAAAAAAGGAAATATCCCCCCGATGAAATCTGGAAAGAAGCTTTCTGAGAAACTGCTTAGTGTTCTGTTAATTCATCTCACAGAGTTACATGTGTGTTTCGTGTATCTCTTTGCTAGCCTTATTTCTGTGGAATCTGAGAACAGATATTTCGGATCCCTTTGAAGACAATAGGGCCAAAGGAAATATCCTCTGATAACAAAGAGAAAGAAGCTTTCTCAGAAACTTCTTTGTGTTCTGTGAAATCATCTCACAGAGTTATAGCTTTCCCCTCAAGAATCCTTTCGCTAACACAGTTCTTGTGGAATTGGCAAAGTGATATTTGGAAGCCCATAGAGGGCTATGGTGAAAAAGGAAATATCCTCAGATGAAATCTGGAAAGAAGCTTTCTGAGAAACTGCTCAGTGTTCTGTTAATTCATCTCACAGAGTTACATGTGTATTTCGTGGACCTCTTTGCTAGACTTATTTCTGTGGAATCTGAGAAGAGATATTTCGGATCCCTTTGAAGACTATAGGGCCAAAGGAAATATCCTCCTATAAGAAAGAGAAAGAAGCTTTCTGAGAAACTTCTTTGTGTTCTTTGAAATCATCTCAAGGAGTTACAGCTTTCCCCTCCAGAAGCCTTTCGCTAAGACAGTTCTTGTGGAATTGGCAAAGTGATATTTGGAAACCCATAGAGGGCTATGGTGAAAAAGGAAATATCCCCCGATGAAATCTGGAAAGAAGCTTTCTGAGAAACTGCTTAGTGTTCTGTTAATTCATCTCACAGAGTTACATGTGTATTTCGTGTATCTCTTTGCTAGCCTTATTTCTGTGGAATCTGAGAACAGATATTTCGGAACCCTTTGAAGACTATAGGGCCAAAGGAAATATCATGCCAAAACAAAGAGAAAGAAGCTTTCTGAGAAACTTCTTTGTGTTCTGTGAAATCATCTCACAGAGTTACAGCTTTCCCTTCCAGAAGCCTTTCGCTAAGACAGTTCTTGTGGAATTGGCAAAGTGATATTTGGAAGCCCATAGAGGGCTATGGTGAAAAAGGAAATATCTTCAGATGAAATCTGGAAAGAAGCTTTCTGAGAAACTGCTTAGTGTTCTGTTAATTCATCTCACAGAGTTACATGTGCATTTCGTGTATCTCTTTGCTACCCTTATTTCTGTGGAATCTGAGAACAGATATTTCGGATCCCTTTGAAGACTATAGAGCCAAAGGAAATATCCTCCAATAAGAAAGAGAAAGAAGCTTTCTGAGAAACTTCTTTGTGTTCTGAGAAATCATCTCACAGAGTTACAGCTTTCCCCTCAAGAAGCCTTTCACTAAGACAGTTCTTTTGGAATTGGCAAAGTGATATTTGGAAGCCAATAGAGGGTTATGGTGAAAAAGGAAATATCCTCACAGGAAATCTGGAAAGAAGCTTTCTGAGAAACTGCTTAGTGTTCTGTTAATTCATCTCACAGAGTTACATTTGTGTTTCGTGTATCTCTTTGCTAGCCTTATTTCTGTGGAATCTGAGAACAGATATTTCGGATCCCTTTGAAGACAATAGGGCCAACGGAAATATCCTCTGATAACAAAGAGAAAGAAGCTTTCTCAGAAACTTCTTTGTGTTCTGTGAAATCATCTCACAGAGTTACAGCTTTCCCCTGAAGAAGCCTTTCGCTAAGACAGTTCTTGTGGAATTCGCAAAGTGATCTTTGGAAGCCCATAGAGGGCTATGGTGAAAAAGGAAATATCCTCACAGGAAATTTGGAAAGAAGCTTTCTGAGAAACTGCTTAGTGTTCTGTTAATTTATCTCACAGAGTTACATGTGTATTTCGTGGATCTCTTTGCTAGCCTTATTTCTGTGGAATCTGAGAACAGATATTTCGGATCCCATTTATGACTATAGAGCCAAAGGAAATATCCTGCGATAAGAAAGAGAAAGAAGCTTTCTGAGAAACTTCTTTGTGTTCTGTGAAATCATCTCACAGCGTTACAGCTTTCCCCTCAAGAAGCCTTTCGCTAAGACAGTTGTTGTGGATTTGGCAAAGTGATATTTGGAAGCCCATAGAGGGCTATGGTGAAAAAGGAAATATCCTCCGATGAAATCTGGAAAGAAGCTTTCTGAGAAACTGCTTAGTGTTCTGTTAATTCATCTCACAGAGTTACATGTGTATTTCGTGGATCTCTTTGCTAGCCTTATTTCTGTGGTATCTGAGAACAGATATTTCGGATCCCTTTGAAGACAATAGGGCCAAAGGAAATATCCTCTGATAACAAAGAGAAAGAAGCTTTCTCAGAAACTTCTTTGTGTTCTGTGAAATCATCTCACAGAGTTACAGCTTTCCCCTGAAGAAGCCTTTCGCTAAGACAGTTCTTGTGGAATTGGCAAAGTGACATTTGGAAGCCCATAGAGGGCTATGGTGAAAAAGGAAATATCCTCACAGGAAATCAGGAAAGAAGCTTTCTGAGAAACTGCTTAGTGTTCTGTTAATTCATCTCACAGAGTTACATGTGCATTTCGTGTATCTCTTTGCTAGCCTTATTTCTGTGGTATCTGAGAACAGATATTTCGGATCCCTTTGAAGAGTATAGGGCCAAAGGAAATATCCTGCGATAACAAAGAGAAAGAAGCTTTCTGAGAAACTTCTTTGTGTTCTGTGAAATCATCTCTCAGAGTTACAGCTTTCCCCTCAAGAAGCCTTTCGCTAAGACAGTTCTTGTGGAATTGGCAAAGTGACATTTGGAAGCCCATAGAGGGCTATGGTGAAAAAGGAAATATCCTCACAGGAAATCAGGAAAGAAGCTTTCTGAGAAACTGCTTTGTGTTCTGTTAATTCATCTCACAGAGTTACATGTGTATTTCGTGGATCTCTTTGCTAGCCTTATTTCTGTGGAATCTGAGAACAGATATTTCGGATCCCATTGAAGACTATAGGGCCAAAGGAAATATCCTGCGATAACAAAGAGAAAGAAGCTTTCTGAGAAACTTCTTTGTGTTCTGTGAAATCATCTCACAGAGTTACAGCTTTCCCCTCAAGAAGCCTTTCGCTAAGACAGTTCTTGTGGAATTGGCAAAGTGATATTTGGAAGCCCATAGAGGGCTATGGTGAAAAAGGAAATATCCTCAGATGAAATCTGGAAAGAAGCTTTCTGAGAAACTGCTTAGTGTTCTGTTAATTCATCTCACAGAGTTACATGTGTATTTCATGGATCTCTTTGCTAGCCTTATTTCTGTGGAATCTGAGAACAGATATTTCTGATCCCTTTGAAGACTATAGGGCCAAAGGAAATATCCTCTGCTAACAAAGAGAAAGAAGCTTTCTTAGAAACTTCTTTGTGTTCTGTGAAATCATCTCACAGAGTTACAGCTTTCCCCTCAAGAAGCCTTTCGCTAACACAGTTGTTGTGGAATTGGCAAAGTGATATTTGGAAGCCCATAGAGGGCTATGGTGAAAAAGGAAATATCCTCAGATGAAATCTGGAAAGAAGCTTTCTGAGAAACTGCTCAGTGTTCTGTTAATTCATCTCACAGAGTTACATGTGTATTTCGTGGACCTCTTTGCTAGACTTATTTCTGTGGAATCTGAGAAGAGATATTTCGGATCCCTTTGAAGACTATAGGGCCAAAGGAAGTATCTTCCCATAAGAAAGAGAAAGAAGCTTTCTGAGAAACTTCTTTGTGTTCTTTGAAATCATCTCAAGGAGTTACAGCTTTCCCCTCCAGAAGCCTTTCGCTAAGACAGTTCTTGTGGAATTGGCAAAGTGATATTTGGAAACCCATAGAGGGCTATGGTGAAAAAGGAAATATCCCCCGATGAAATCTGGAAAGAAGCTTTCTGATAAACTGCTTTGTGTTCTGTTAATTCATCTCACAGAGTTACATGTGTATTTCGTGGATCTCTTTGCTAGCCTTATTTCTGTGGAGTCTGAGAACAGATATTTCGGATCCCATTGATGACAATAGGGCCAAAGGAAATATCCTGCGATAACAAAGAGAAAGAAGCTTTCTGAGAAACTTCTTTGTGTTCTGTGAAATCATCTCACAGAGTTCCAGCTTTCCCCTCAAGAAGCCTTTCGCTAAGACAGTTCTTGTGGAGTTGGCAAAGTGATATTTGGAAGCCCATAGAGGGCTATGGTGAAAAAGGAAATATACTCACAGGAAATTTGGAAAGAAGCTTTCTGAGAAACTGCTTAGTGTTCCGTTAATTTATCTCAAAGAGTTACATGTGTATTTCGCGGATCTCTTTGCTAGCCTTATTTCTGTGGAATCTGAGAACAGATATATCGGATCCCATTGATGACTACAGAGCCAAAGGAAATATCCTGCGATAACAAAGATAAAGAAGCTTTCTGAGAAACTTCTTTGTGTTCTGTGAAATCATCTTACAGAGTTACAGCTTTCCCCTCAAGAAGCCTTTCGCTAAGACAGTTTTTGTGGATTTGGCAAAGTGATATTTGGAAGCCCATAGAGGGCTATGGTGAAAAAGGAAATATCCTCCGATGAAATCTGGAAAGAAGCTTTCTGAGAAACTGCTTAGTGTTCTGTTAATTCATCTCACAGAGTTACATGTGTATTTCGTGGATCTCTTTGCTAGCCTTATTTCTGTGGAATCTGAGAACAGATATTTCGGAACCCTTTGAAGACTATAGGGCCAAAGGAAATATCATGCCAAAACAAAGAGAAAGAAGGTTTCTGAGAAACTTCTTTGTGTTCTGTGAAATCATCTCACAGAGTTACAGCTTTCCCCTCCAGAAGCTTTTCGCTAAGACAGTTCTTGTGGAATTGGCAAAGTGATATTTGGAAGCCCATAGAGGGCTATGGTGAAAAAGGAAATATCCTCCGATGAAATCTGGAAAGAAGCTTTCTGTGAAACTGCTTAGTGTTCTGATAATTCATCTCACAGAGTTACATGTGTATTTCGTGTATCTCTTTGCTAGCCTTATTTCTGTGGAATCTGAGAACAGATATTTCGGAACCCTTTGAAGACTATAGGGCCTAAGGAAATATCATGCCAAAACAAAGAGAAAGAAGCTTTCTGAGAAACTTCTTTGTGTTCTGTGAAATCATCTCACAGAGTTACAGCTTTCCCCTCAAGAAGCCTTTCGCTAAGACAGTTCTTGTGAAATTGGCAAAGTGATATTTGGAGGCCCATAGAGGGCTATGGTGAAAAAGGAAATATCTTCAGATGAAGCTGGAAAGAAGCTTTCTGAGAAACTGCTTAGTGTTCTGTTAATTCATCTCAAAGAGTTACATGTGCATTTCGTGGATCTCTTTGCTAGCCTTATTTCTTTGGAATCTGAGAACAGATATTTCGGATCCCTTTGAAGACTACAGGGCCAACGGAAATATCCTCTGATAACAAAGAGAAAGAAACTTTCTGAGAAACTCCTTTGTATTCTGTGAAATCATCTCACAGAGTTACAGCTTTCCCCTCAAGAAGCCTTTCGCTAAGACAGTTCTTGAGGAATTGTCAAAGTGATATTTGGAAGCCCATAGAGGGCTATGGTGAAAAAGGAAATATCGTCACAGGAAATTTGGAAAGAAGCTTTCTGAGAAACTGCTTAGTGTTCTGTTAATTCATCTCACAGCGTTACATGTGTATTTCGTGTATCTCTTTGCTAGCCTTATTTCTGTGGAATCTGAGAACAGATATTTCGGATCCCATTGATGACTATAGGGCCAAAGAAAATATCCTGCGATAACAAAGAGAAAGAAGCTTTCTGAGAAACTTCTTTGTGTTCTGTGAAATCATCTCACAGAGTTACAGGTTTCCCCTCAAGAAGCCTTTCGCTAAGACAGTTCTTGTGGATTTGGCAAAGTGATATTTGGAAGCCCTTAGAGGACTATGGTGAAAAACGAAATATCCTCAGATGAAATCTGAAAAGAAGCTTTCTGAGAAACTGCTTAGTGTTCTGTTAATTCATTTCACAGAGTTACATGTGTATTTCGTGTATCTCTTTGCTAGCCTTATTTCTGTGGAATCTGAGAACAGATATTTCGGATCCCTTTGAAGACTATAGGGCCAAAGGAAATATCCTCCGATAACAAAGAGAAAGAAGATTTCTGAGAAACTTCTTTATGTTCTGTGAAATCATCTCACAGAGTTACAGCTTTCCCCTCAAGAAGCCTTTCGCTAAGACAGTTCTTGTGGAATAGGCAAAGTGATATTTGGAAGCCCATAGAGGTCTATGGTGAAAAAGGAAATATCCTCAGATGAAATCTGGAAAGAAGCTTTCTGAGAAACTGCTCAGTGTTCTGTTAATTCACCTCACAGAGTTACATGTGTATTTCGTGGACCTCTTTGCTAGCCTTATTTCTGTGGAATCTTAGAACAGATATTTCGGAACCCTTTGAAGACTATATGGCCAAAGGAAATATCATGCCAAAACAAAGAGAAAGAAGATTTCTGAGAAACTTCTTTGTGTTCTGTGAAATCATCTCACAGCGTTACAGCTTTCCCCTCCAGATGCCTTTCGCTAAGACAGTTCTTGTGGAATTGGCAAAGTGATATTTGGAAGCCCATAGAGGGCTATGGTGAAAAAGGAAATATCCTCCGATGAAATCTGGAAAGAAGCTTTCTGAGAAACTGCTTAGTGTTCTGTTAATTCATCTCACAGTGTTACATGTGTATTTCGTGTATCTCTTTGCTAGCCTTATTTCTGTGGAATCTGAGAACAGATATTTCGGAACCCTTTGAAGACTATAGGGCCAAAGGAAATATCATGCCAAAAAAAAGAGAAAGAAGCTTTCTGAGAAACTTCTTTGTGTTCTGTGAAATCATCTCACAGAGTTACAGCTTTCCCTTCCAGAAGCCTTTCGCTAAGACAGTTCTTGTGGAATTGGCAAAGTGATATTTGGAAGCCCATAGAGGGCTATGGTGAAAAAGGAAATACCTTCAGATGAAATCTGGAAGGAGGCTTTCTGAGAAACTGCTTAGTGTTCTGTTAATTCATCTCACAGAGTTACATGTGTATTTCGTGTATCTCTTTGCTAGCCTTATTTCTGTGGAATCTGAGAACAGATATATCGGATCCCTTTGATGACTATAGAGCCAAAGGAAATATCCTGCGATAACAAAGAGAAAGAAGCTTCCTGAGAAACTTCTTTGTGTTCTGTGAAATCATCTCACAGATTTACAGCTTTCCCCTCAAGAAGCCTTTCGCTAAGACAGTTGTTGTGGAGTTGGCAAAGTGATATTTGGAAGCCCCTAGAAGGCTATGGTGAAAAATGAAATATCCTCCTATGAAATCTGGAAAGAAGCTTTCTGAGAAACTGCTTAGTGTTCGCTTAATTCATCTCACAGAGTTACATGTGTATTTCGTGGATCTCTTTGCTAGCCTTATTTCTGTGGTATCTGAGAACAGATATTTCGGATCCCTTTGAAGAGTATAGGGCCAAAGGAAATATCCTGCGATAACAAAGAGAAAGAAGCTTTCTGAGAAACTTCTTTGTGTTCTGTGAAATCATCTCTCAGAGTTACAGCTTTCCCCTCAAGAAGCCTTTCGCTAAGACAGTTCTTGTGGAATTGGCAAAGTGACATTTGGAAGCCCATAGAGGGCTATGGTGAAAAAGGAAATATCCTCACAGGAAATCAGGAAAGAAGCTTTCTGAGAAACTGCTTTGTGTTCTGTTAATTCATCTCACAGAGTTACATGTGTATTTCGTGGATCTCTTTGCTAGCCTTATTTCTGTGGAATCTGAGAACAGATATTTCGGATCCCATTGAAAACTATAGGGCCAAAGGAAATATCCTGCGATAACAAAGAGAAAGAAGCTTTCTGAGAAACTTCTTTGTTTTCTGTGAAATCATCTCACAGAGTTACAGCTTTCCCCTCAAGAAGCCTTTCGCTAAGACAGTTCTTGTGGAGTTGGCAAAGTGATATTTGGAAGCCCATAGAGGGCTATGGTGAAAAAGGAAATATCCTCACAGGAAATTTGGAAAGAAGCTTTCTGAGAAACTGCTTAGTGTTCCGTTAATTTATCTCACAGACTTACATGTGTATTTCGCGGATCTCTTTGCTAGCCTTATTTCTGTGGAATCTGAGAACAGATATATCGGATCCCATTGATGACTATAGAGCCAAAGGAAATATCCTGCGATAACAAAGATAAAGAAGCTTTCTGAGAAACTTCTTTGTGTTCTGTGAAATCATCTCACAGAGTTACAGCTTTCCCCTCAAGAAGCCTTTCGCTAGGACAGTTTTTGTGGATTTGGCAAAGTGATATTTGGAAGCCCATAGAGGGCTATGGTGAAAAAGGAAATATCCTCCGATGAAATCTGGAAAGAAGCTTTTTGAGAAACTGCTTAGTGTTCTGTTAATTCATCTCACAGAGTTACATGTGTATTTCGTGGATCTCTTTGCTAGCCTTATTTCTGTGTAATCTGAGAACAGATATTTCGGAAGCCTTTGAAGACTATAGGGCCAAAGGAAATATCATGCCAAAACAAAGAGAAAGAAGCTTTCTGAGAAACTTCTTTGTGTTCTGTGAAATCATCTCACAGAGTTACAGGTTTCCCCTCAAGAAGCCTTTCGCTAAGACAGTTCTTGTGGATTTGGCAAAGTGATATTTGGAAGCCCTTAGAGGACTATGGTGAAAAAGGAAATATCCTCAGATGAAATCTGAAAAGAAGCTTTCTGAGAAACTGCTTAGTGTTCTGTTAATTCATTTCACAGAGTTACATGTGTGTTTCGTGGATCTCTTTGCTAGCCTTATTTCTGTGGAATCTGAGAACAGATATTTCGAATCCCTTTGAAGACTATAGGGCCAAAGGAAATATCCTCCCATAACAAAGAGAAAGAAGCTTTCTGAGAAACTTCTTTGTGTTCTGTGAAATCATCTCACAGAGTTACAGCTTTCCCCTCAAGAAGACTTTCGCTAAGACAGTTCTTGTGGAATAGGCAAAGTGATATTTGGAAGCCCATAGATGGCTATGGTGAAAAAGGAAATATCCACCGATGTAATCTGGAAAGAAGCTTTCTGAGAAACTGCTTAGTGTTTCGTTAATTCATCTCACAGAGTTACATGTGTATTTCGTGGATCTCTTTGCTAGCCTTATTTCTGTGGAATCTGAGAACAGATATTTCTGATCCCATTGAAGACTATAGGGCCAAAGGAAATATCCTCTGATAACAAAGAGAAAGGAGCTTTCTTAGAAACTTCTTTGTGTTCTGTGAAATCATCTCACAGAGTTACAGGCTTCCCCTCAAGAAACCTTTGGCTAAGACAGTTCTTGTGGAATTGGCAAAGTGATATTTGGAAGCCCATAGAGGGCTATGGTGAAAAAGGAAATATCCTCAGATGAAATCTGGAAAGAAGCTTTCTGAGAAACTGCTCAGTGTTCTGTTAATTCACCTCACAGAGTTACATGTGTATTTCGTGGACCTCTTTGCTAGCCTTATTTCTGTGGAATCTGAGAACAGATATTTCGGAACCCTTTGAAGACTATAGGGCCAAAGGAAATATCATGCCAAAACAAAGAGAAAGAAGTTTTCTGAGAAACTTCTTTGTGTTCTGTGAAATCATCTCACAGAGTTACAGCTTTCCCCTCCAGATGCCTTTCGCTAAGACAGTTCTTGTGGATTGGCAAAGTGATATTTGGAAGCCCATAGAGGGCTATGGTGAAAAAGGAAATATCCTCAGATGAAATCTGGAAAGAAGCTTTCTGAGAAACTGCTTAGTGTTCTGTTAATTCATCTCACAGTGTTACATGTGTATTTCGTGTATCTCTTTGCTTGCCTTATTTCTGTGGAATCTGAGAACAGATATTTCGGAACCCTTTGAAGACTATAGGGCCAAAGGAAATATCATGCCAAAAAAAAGAGAAAGAGCTTTCTGAGAAACTTCTTTGTGTTCTGTGAAATCATCTCACAGAGTTACAGCTTTCCCTTCCAGAAGCCTTTCGCTAAGACAGTTCTTGTGGAATTGGCAAAGTGATATTTGGAAGCCCATAGAGGGCTATGGTGAAAAAGGAAATATCTTCAGATGAAATCTGGAAGGAAGCTTTCTGAGAAACTACTTAGTGTTCTGTTAATTCATCTCACAGAGTTACATGTGCATTTCGTGTATCTCTTTGCTAGCCTTATTTCTGTGGAATCTGAGAACAGATATTTCGGATCCCTTTGAAGACTATAGAGCCAAAGGAAATATCCTCCAATAAGAAAGAGAAAGAAGTTTTCTGAGAAACTTCTTTGTGTTCTGTGAAATCATCTCACAGAGTTACAGCTTTCCCCTCAAGAAGCCTTTCACTAAGACATTTCTTTTGGAATTGGCAAAGTGATATTTGGAAGCCCATAGAGGGCTATGGTGAAAAAGGAAATATCCTCACAGGAAATCTGGAAAGAAGCTTTCTGAGAAACTGCTTAGTGTTCTGTTAATTCATCTCACAGAGTTACATGTGTATTTCGTAGGATCTCTATGCTAGCCTTATTTCTGTGGAATCTGAGAACAGATATTTCGGATCCCATTGATGACTATAGGGCCAAAGGAAATATCCTGCGATAACAAAGAGAAAGAAGCTTTCTGAGAAACTTCTTTGTGTTCTGTGAAATCATCTCACAGAGTTACAGCTTTTCCCTCAAGAATCCTTTCGCTAAGACAGTTCTTGTGGAATTGGCAAAGTGATATTTGGAAGCCCATAGAGGTCTATGGTGAAAAAGCAAATATCCTCAGATGAAATCTGGAAAGAAGCTTTCTGAGAAACTGCTTAGTGTTCTGTTAATTCATCTCACAGAGTTACATGTGGATTTCGTGGATCTCTTTGCTAGCCTTATTTCTGTGGAGTCTTAGAACAGATATTTCGGATCCCTTTGAAGACTATAGGGCCAAAGGAAATATACTCCGATAACAAAGAGAAAGAAGCTTTCGGAGAAACTCCTTTGTGTTCTGTGAAATCATCTCACAGCGTTACAGCTTTCCCCTCAAGAAGTCTTTCGCTAAGACAGTTCTTGTGGAATAGGCAAAGTGATATTTGGAAGCCCATAGAGGGCTATGGTGAAAAAGGAAATATCCTCAGATGAAATCTGGAAAGAAGCTTTCTGAGAAACTGCTTAGTGTTCTGTTAATTCATCTCACAGAGTTACATGTGTATTTCATGGATCTCTTTGCTAGCCTTATTTCTGAGGAATCTGAGAACAGATATTTCTGATCCCTTTGAAGACTATAGGGCCAAAGGAAATATCCTCTGCTAACAAAGAGAAAGAAGCTTTCTTAGAAACTCCTTTGTGTTCTGTGAAATCATCTCACAGAGTTACAGCTTTCCCCTAAAGAAGCCTTTCGCTAAGAGAGTTCTTGTGAAATTGGCAAAGTGATATTTGGAGGCCCATAGAGGGCTATGGTGAAAAAGGAAATATCTTCAGATGAATCTGGAAAGAAGCTTTCTGAGAAACTGCTTAGTGTTCTGTTAAATCATCTCACAGTGTTACATGTGCATTTCGTGGATCTCTTTGCTAGCCTTATTTCTGTGGAATCTGAGAACAGATATTTCGGATCCCTTTGAAGACTACAGGGCCAACGGAAATATCCTCTGATAACAAAGAGAAAGAAGCTTTCTGAGAAATTCCTTCGTATTCTGTGAAATCATCTCACAGGGTTACAGCTTTCCCCTCAAGAAGCCTTTCGCTAAGACAGTTCTTGTGGAATTGGCAAAGTGATATTTGGAAGCCCTTAGAGGGCTATGGTGAAAAAGGAAATATCCTCACAGGAAATTTGGAAAGAAGCTTTCTGAGAAACTGCTTAGTGTTCTGTTAATTCATCTCCCAGCGTTACATGTGTATTTCGTGTATCTCTTTGCTAGCCTTATTTCTGTGGATTCTGAGAACAGATATTTCGGATCCCATTGATGACTATAGGGCCAAAGAAAATATCCTGCGATATCAAAGAGAAAGAAGCTTTCTGAGAAACTTCTTTGTGTTCTGTGAAATCATCTCACAGAGTTACAGGTTTCCCCTCAAGAAGCCTTTCGCTAAGACAGTTCTTGTGGATTTGGCAAAGTGATATTTGGAAGCCCTTAGAGGACTGTGGTGAAAAAGGAAATATCCTCAGATGAAATCTGAAAAGAAGCTTTCTGAGAAACTGCTTAGTGTTCTGTTAATTCATTTCACAGAGTTACATGTGTATTTCGTGGATCTCTTTGCTAGCCTTATTTGTGTGGAATCTGAGAAGAGATATTTCGGATCCCTTTGAAGACTATAGGGCCAAAGGAAATATCCTCCGATAACAAAGAGAAAGAAGCTTTCTGAGAAACTTCTTTGTGTTCTGTGAAATCATCTCACAGAGTTACAGCTTTCCCCTCAAGAAGCCTTTCGCTAAGACAGTTCTTGTGGAATAGGTAAAGTGATATTTGGAAGCCCATAGAGGGCTATGGTGAAAAAGGAAATATCCTCAGATGAAATCTGGAAAGAAGCTTTCTGAGAAACTGCTTAGTGTTCTGTTAATTCATCTCACAGAGTTACATGTGTATTTCGTGGATCTCTTTGCTAGCCTTATTTCTGTGGAATCTGAGAACAGATATTTCTGATCCCATTGAAGACTATAGGGCCAAAGGAAATATCCTCTGATAACAAAGAGAAAGGAGCTTTCTTAGAAACTTCTTTGTGTTCTGTGAAATCATCTCACAGAGTTACAGCTTTCCCCTCAAGAAACCTTTCGCTAAGACAGTTCTTGTGGAATTGGCAAAGTGATATTTGGAAGCCCATAGAGGGCTATGGTGAAAAAGGAAATATCCTCAGATGAAATCTGGAAAGAAACTTTCTGAGAAACTGCTTAGTGTTCTGTTAATTCATCTCACAGAGTTACATGTGTATTTCGTGGACCTCTTTGCTATCCTTATTTCTGTGGAATCTGAGAAAAGATATTTCGGAACCCTTTGAAGACTATAGGGCCAAAGGAAATACCATGCCAAAACAAAGAGAAAGAAGCTTTCTGAGAAACTTCTTTGTGTTCTGTGAAATCATCTCACAGAGTTACAGCTTTCCCCTCCAGATGCCTTTCGCTAAGACAGTTCTTGTGGAATTGGCAACGTGATATTTGGAAGCCCATAGAGGGCTATGGTGAAAAAGGAAATATCCTCCGATGAAATCTGGAAAGAAGCTTTCTGAGAAACTGCTTAGTGTTCTGTTAATTCATCTCACAGAGTTACATGTGTATTTCGTGTATCTCTTTGCTAGCCTTATTTCTGTGGAATCTGAGAACAGATATTTTGGAACCCTTTGAAGACTATAGGGCCAAAGGAAATATCATGCCAAAAAAATAGAAAGAAGCTTTCTGAGAAACTTCTTTGTGTTCTGTGAAATCATCTCACACAGTTACAGCTTTCCCTTCCAGACGCCTTTCGCTAAGACAGTTCTTGTGGAATTGGCAAAGTGATATTTGGAAGACCGTAGAGGGCTATGGTGAAAAAGGAAATATCTTCAGATGAAATCTGGAAAGAAGCTTTCTGAGAAACTGCTTAGTGTTCTGTTAATTCATCTCACAGAGTTACATGTGCATTTCGTGTATCTCTTTGCTAGCCTTATTTCTGTGGAATCTGAGAACAGATATTTCGGATCCCTTTGAAGACTATAGAGCCAAAGGAAACATCCTACAATAAGACAGAGAAAGAAGCTTTCTGAGAAACTTCTTTGTGTTCTGTGAAATCATCTCACAGAGTTACAGCTTTCCCCTCAAGAAGCCTTTCACTAAGACAGTTCTTGTGGAATTGGCAAAGTGATATTTGGAAGCCCATAGAGGGCTATGGTGAAAAAGGAAATATCCTCACAGGAAATCTGGAAAGAAGCTTTCTGAGAAACTGCTTAGTGTTCTGTTAATTCATCTCACAGAGTTACATGTGTATTTCGTAGGATCTCTATGCTAGCCTTATTTCTGTGGAATCTGAGAACAGATATTTCGGATCCCATTGATGACTATAGGGCCAAAGGAAATATCCTGCGATAACAAAGAGAAAGAAGCTTTCGGAGAAACTCCTTTGTGTTCTGTGAAATCATCTCAAGGAGTTACAGCTTTCCCCTCCAGAAGCCTTTCGCTAAGACAGTTCTTGTGGAATTGGCAAAGTGATATTTGGAAACCCATAGAGGGCTATGGTAAAAAAGGAAATATCCCCCGATGAAATCTGGAAAGAAGCTTTCTGAGAAACTGCTTAGTGTTCTGTTAATTCATCTCACAGAGTTACATGTGTGTTTCGTGTATCTCTTTGCTAGCCTTATTTCTGTGGAATCTGAGAACAGATATTTCGGATCCCTTTGAAGACAATAGGGCCAACGGAAATATCCTCTGATAACAAAGAGAAAGAAGCTTTCTCAAAAACTTCTTTGTGTTCTGTGAAATCATCTCACAGAGTTACAGCTTTCCCCTGAAGAAGCCTTTCGCTAAGACAGTTCTTGTGGAATTGGCAAAGTGATCTTTGGAAGCCCATAGAGGGCTATGGTGAAAAAGGAAATATCCTCACAGGAAATTTGGAAAGAAGCTTTCTGAGAAACTGCTTAGTGTTCTGTGAATTTATCTCACAGAGTTACATGTGTATTTCGTGGACCTCTTTGCTAGCCCTATTTCTTTGGAATCTGAGAACAGATATTTCGGATCCCATTGGTGACTGTAGAGCCAAAGGAAATATCCAGCGATAACAAAGAGAAAGAAGCTTTCTGAGAAACTTCTTTGTGTTCTGTGAAATCATCTCACAGAGTTACAGCTTTCCCCTCAAGAAGCCTTTCGCTAAGACAGTTCTTGTGGAGTTGGCAAAGTGATATTTGGAAGCCCTTAGAGGGCTATGGTGAAAAAGGAAATATCCTCACAGGAAATCAGGAAAGAAGCTTTCTGAGAAACTGCTTTGTGTTCTGTTAATTCATCTCACAGAGTTACATGTGTATTTCGTGGATCTCTTTGCTAGCCTTATTTCTGTGGAGTCTGAGAACAGATATTTCGGATCCCATTGAAGACTATAGGGCCAAAGGAAATATCCTGCGATAACAAAGAGAAAGAAGCTTTCTGAGAAACTTCTTTGTGTTCTGTGAAATCATCTCACAGAGTTACAGCTTTCCCCTCAAGAAGCCTTTCGCTAAGACAGTTCTTGTGGAATTGGCAAAGTGATATTTGGAAGCCCATAGAGGGCTATGGTGAAAAAGGAAATATCCTCAGATGAAATCTGGAAAGAAGCTTTCTGAGAAACTGCTTAGTGTTCTGTTAATTCATCTCACAGAGTTACATGTGTATTTCATGGATCTCTTTGCTAGCCTTATTTCTGTGGAATCTGAGAACAGATATTTCTGATCCCTTTGAAGACTATAGGGCCAAAGGAAATATCCTCTGCTAACAAAGAGAAAGAAGCTTTCTTAGAAACTTCTTTGTGTTCTGTGAAATCATCTCACAGAGTTACAGCTTTCCCCTCAAGAAGCCTTTCGCTAACACAGTTGTTGTGGAATTGGCAAAGTGATATTTGGAAGCCCATAGAGGGCTATGGTGAAAAAGGAAATATACTCACAGGAAATTTGGAAAGAAGCTTTCTGAGAAACTGCTTAGTGTTCCGTTAATTTATCTCAAAGAGTTACATGTGTATTTCGCGGATCTCTTTGCTAGCCTTATTTCTGTGGAATCTGAGAACAGATATATCGGATCCCATTGATGACTATAGAGCCAAAGGAAATATCCTGCGATAACAAAGATAAAGAAGCTTTCTGAGAAACTTCTTTGTGTTCTGTGAAATCATCTTACAGAGTTACAGCTTTCCCCTCAAGAAGCCTTTCGCTAAGACAGTTTTTGTGGATTTGGCAAAGTGATATTTGGAAGCCCATAGAGGGCTATGGTGAAAAAGGAAATATCCTCCGATGAAATCTGGAAAGAAGCTTTCTGAGAAACTGCTTAGTGTTCTGTTAATTCATCTCACAGAGTTACATGTGTATTTCGTGGATCTCTTTGCTAGCCTTATTTCTGTGGAATCTGAGAACAGATATTTCGGAACCCTTTGAAGACTATAGGGCCAAAGGAAATATCATGCCAAAACAAAGAGAAAGAAGGTTTCTGAGAAACTTCTTTGTGTTCTGTGAAATCATCTCACAGCGTTACAGCTTTCCCCTCCAGAAGCTTTTCGCTAAGACAGTTCTTGTGGAATTGGCAAAGTGATATTTGGAAGCCCATAGAGGGCTATGGTGAAAAAGGAAATATCCTCCGATGAAATCTGGAAAGAAGCTTTCTGTGAAACTGCTTAGTGTTCTGTTAATTCATCTCACAGAGTTACATGTGTATTTCGTGTATCTCTTTGCTAGCCTTATTTCTGTGGAATCTGAGAACAGATATTTCGGAACCCTTTGAAGACTATAGGGCCTAAGGAAATATCATGCCAAAACAAAGAGAAAGAAGCTTTCTGAGAAACTTCTTTGTGTTCTGTGAAATCATCTCACAGAGTTACAGCTTTCCCCTCAAGAAGCCTTTCGCTAAGACAGTTCTTGTGAAATTGGCAAAGTGATATTTGGAGGCCCATAGAGGGCTATGGTGAAAAAGGAAATATCTTCAGATGAATCTGGAAAGAAGCTTTCTGAGAAAATGCTTAGTGTTCTGTTAATTCATCTCAAAGAGTTACATGTGCATTTCGTGGATCTCTTTGCTAGCCTTATTTCTTTGGAATCTGAGAACAGATATTTCGGATCCCTTTGAAGACTACAGGGCCAACGGAAATATCCTCTGATAACAAAGAGAAAGAAACTTTCTGAGAAACTCCTTTGTATTCTGTGAAATCATCTCACAGAGTTACAGCTTTCCCCTCAAGAAGCCTTTCGCTAAGACAGTTCTTGAGGAATTGTCAAAGTGATATTTGGAAGCCCATAGAGGGCTATGGTGAAAAAGGAAATATCGTCACAGGAAATTTGGAAAGAAGCTTTCTGAGAAACTGCTTAGTGTTCTGTTAATTCATCTCACAGCGTTACATGTGTATTTCGTGTATCTCTTTGCTAGCCTTATTTCTGTGGAATCTGAGAACTGATATTTCGGATCCCATTGATGACTATAGGGCCAAAGAAAATATCCTGCGATAACAAAGAGAAAGAAGCTTTCTGAGAAACTTCTTTGTGTTCTGTGAAATCATCTCACAGAGTTACAGGTTTCCCCTCAAGAAGCCTTTCGCTAAGACAGTTCTTGTGGATTTGGCAAAGTGATATTTGGAAGCCCTTAGAGGACTATGGTGAAAAACGAAATATCCTCAGATGAAATCTGAAAAGAAGCTTTCTGAGAAACTGCTTAGTGTTCTGTTAATTCATTTCACAGAGTTACATGTGTATTTCGTGTATCTCTTTGCTAGCCTTATTTCTGTGGAATCTGACAACAGATATTTCGGATCCCTTTGAAGACTATAGGGCCAAAGGAAATATCCTCCGATAACAAAGAGAAAGAAGATTTCCGAGAAACTTCTTTATGTTCTGTGAAATCATCTCACAGAGTTACAGCTTTCCCCTCAAGAAGCCTTTCGCTAAGACAGTTCTTGTGGAATAGGCAAAGTGATATTTGGAAGCCCATAGAGGTCTATGGTGAAAAAGGAAATATCCTCAGATGAAATCTGGAAAGAAGCTTTCTGAGAAACTGCTCAGTGTTCTGTTAATTCACCTCACAGAGTTACATGTGTATTTCGTGGACCTCTTTGCTAGCCTTATTTCTGTGGAATCTTAGAAGAGATATTTCGGAACCCTTTGAAGACTATATGGCCAAAGGAAATATCATGCCAAAACAAAGAGAAAGAAGATTTCTGAGAAACTTCTTTGTGTTCTGTGAAATCATCTCACAGCGTTACAGCTTTCCCCTCCAGATGCCTTTCGCTAAGACAGTTCTTGTGGAATTGGCAAAGTGATATTTGGAAGCCCATAGAGGGCTATGGTGAAAAAGGAAATATCCTCCGATGAAATCTGGAAAGAAGCTTTCTGAGAAACTGCTTAGTGTTCTGTTAATTCATCTCACAGTGTTACATGTGTATTTCGTGTATCTCTTTGCTAGCCTTATTTCTGTGGAATCTGAGAACAGATATTTCGGAACCCTTTGAAGACTATAGGGCCAAAGGAAACATCATGCCAAAAAAAAGAGAAAGAAGCTTTCTGAGAAATCTTTGTGTTCTGTGAAATCATCTCACAGAGTTACAGCTTTCCCTTCCAGAAGCCTTTCGCTAAGACAGTTCTTGTGGAATTGGCAAAGTGATATTTGGAAGCCCATAGAGGGCTATGGTGAAAAAGGAAATACCTTCAGATGAAATCTGGAAGGAGGCTTTCTGAGAAACTGCTTAGTGTTCTGTTAATTCATCTCACAGAGTTACATGTGTATTTCGTGTATCTCTTTGCTAGCCTTATTTCTGTGGAATCTGAGAACAGATATATCGGATCCCATTGATGACTATAGAGCCAAAGGAAATATCCTGCGATAACAAAGAGAAAGAAGCTTTCTGAGAAACTTCTTTGTGTTCTGTGAAATCATCTCACAGATTTACAGCTTTCCCCTCAAGAAGCCTTTCGCTAAGACAGTTGTTGTGGAGTTGGCAAAGTGATATTTGGAAGCCCCTAGAAGGCTATGGTGAAAAATGAAATATCCTCCTATGAAATCTGGAAAGAAGCTTTCTGAGAAACTGCTTAGTGTTCGCTTAATTCATCTCACAGAGTTACATGTGTATTTCGTGGATCTCTTTGCTAGCCTTATTTCTGTGGTATCTGAGAACAGATATTTCGGATCCCTTTGAAGAGTATAGGGCCAAAGGAAATATCCTGCGATAACAAAGAGAAAGAAGCTTTCTGAGAAACTTCTTTGTGTTCTGTAAAATCATCTCTCAGAGTTACAGCTTTCCCCTCAAGAAGCCTTTCGCTAAGACAGTTCTTGTGGAATTGGCAAAGTGACATTTGGAAGCCCATAGAGGGCTATGGTGAAAAAGGAAATATCCTCACAGGAAATCAGGAAAGAAGCTTTCTGAGAAACTGCTTTGTGTTCTGTTAATTCATCTCACAGAGTTACATGTGTATTTCGTGGATCTCTTTGCTAGCCTTATTTCTGTGGAATCTGAGAACAGATATTTCGGATCCCATTGAAAACTATAGGGCCAAAGGAAATATCCTGCGATAACAAAGAGAAAGAAGCTTTCTGAGAAACTTCTTTGTTTTCTGTGAAATCATCTCACAGAGTTACAGCTTTCCCCTCAAGAAGCCTTTCGCTAAGACAGTTCTTGTGGAGTTGGCAAAGTGATATTTGGAAGCCCATAGAGGGCTATGGTGAAAAAGGAAATATCCTCACAGGAAATTTGGAAAGAAGCTTTCTGAGAAACTGCTTAGTGTTCCGTTAATTTATCTCACAGACTTACATGTGTATTTCGCGGATCTCTTTGCTAGCCTTATTTCTGTGGAATCTGAGAACAGATATATCGGATCCCATTGATGACTATAGAGCCAAAGGAAATATCCTGCGATAACAAAGATAAAGAAGCTTTCTGAGAAACTTCTTTGTGTTCTGGGAAATCATCTCACAGAGTTACAGCTTTCCCCTCAAGAAGCCTTTCGCTAGGACAGTTTTTGTGGATTTGGCAAAGTGATATTTGGAAGCCCATAGAGGGCTACGGTGAAAAAGGAAATATCCTCCGATGAAATCTGGAAAGAAGCTTTTTGAGAAACTGCTTAGTGTTCTGTTAATTCATCTCACAGAGTTACATGTGTATTTCGTGGATCTCTTTGCTAGCCTTATTTCTGTGTAATCTGAGAACAGATATTTCGGAACCCTTTGAAGACTATAGGGCCAAAGGAAATATCATGCCAAAACAAAGAGAAAGAAGCTTTCTGAGAAACTTCTTTGTGTTCTGTGAAATCATCTCACAGAGTTACAGGTTTCCCCTCAAGAAGCCTTTCGCTAAGACAGTTCTTGTGGATTTGGCAAAGTGATATTTGGAAGCCCTTAGAGGACTATGGTGAAAAAGGAAATATCCTCAGATGAAATCTGAAAAGAAGCTTTCTGAGAAACTGCTTAGTGTTCTGTTAATTCATTTCACAGAGTTACATGTGTGTTTCGTGGCTCTCTTTGCTAGCCTTATTTCTGTGGAATCTGAGAACAGATATTTCTGATCCCATTGAAGACTATAGGGCCAAAGAAATATCCTCTGATAACAAAGAGAAAGGAGCTTTCTTAGAAACTTCTTTGTGTTCTGTGAAATCATCTCACAGAGTTACAGGCTTCCCCTCAAGAAACCTTTGGCTAAGACAGTTCTTGTGGAATTGGCAAAGTGATATTTGGAAGCCCATAGAGGGCTATGGTGAAAAAGGAAATATCCTCAGATGAAATCTGGAAAGAAGCTTTCTGAGAAACTGCTCAGTGTTCTGTTAATTCACCTCACAGAGTTACATGTGTATTTCGTGGACCTCTTTGCTAGCCTTATTTCTGTGGAATCTTAGAACAGATATTTCGGAACCCTTTGAAGACTATAGGGCCAAAGGAAATATCATGCCAAAACAAAGAGAAAGAAGTTTTCTGAGAAACTTCTTTGTGTTCTGTGAAATCATCTCACAGAGTTACAGCTTTCCCCTCCAGATGCCTTTCGCTAAGACAGTTCTTGTGGATTGGCAAAGTGATATTTGGAAGCCCATAGAGGGCTATGGTGAAAAAGGAAATATCCTCAGATGAAATCTGGAAAGAAGCTTTCTGAGAAACTGCTTAGTGTTCTGTTAATTCATCTCACAGTGTTACATGTGTATTTCGTGTATCTCTTTGCTAGCCTTATTTCTGTGGAATCTGAGAACAGATATTTCGGAACCCTTTGAAGACTATAGGGCCAAAGGAAATATCATGCCAAAAAAAAGAGAAAGAGCTTTCTGAGAAACTTCTTTGTGTTCTGTGAAATCATCTCACAGAGTTACAGCTTTCCCTTCCAGAAGCCTTTCGCTAAGACAGTTCTTGTGGAATTGGCAAAGTGATATTTGGAAGCCCATAGAGGGCTATGGTGAAAAAGGAAATATCTTCAGATGAAATCTGGAAGGAAGCTTTCTGAGAAACTGCTTAGTGTTCTGTTAATTCATCTCACAGAGTTACATGTGCATTTCGTGTATCTCTTTGCTAGCCTTATTTCTGTGGAATCTGAGAACAGATATTTCGGATCCCTTTGAAGACTATAGAGCCAAAGGAAATATCCTCCAATAAGAAAGAGAAAGAAGCTTTCTGAGAAACTTCTTTGTGTTCTGTGAAATCATCTCACAGAGTTACAGCTTTCCCCTCAAGAAGCCTTTCACTAAGACATTTCTTTTGGAATTGGCAAAGTGATATTTGGAAGCCCATAGAGGGCTATGGTGAAAAAGGAAATATCCTCACAGGAAATCTGGAAAGAAGCTTTCTGAGAAACTGCTTAGTGTTCTGTTAATTCATCTCACAGAGTTACATGTGTATTTCGTAGGATCTCTATGCTAGCCTTATTTCTGTGGAATCTGAGAACAGATATTTCGGATCCCATTGATGACTATAGGGCCAAAGGAAATATCCTGCGATAACAAAGAGAAAGAAGCTTTCTGAGAAACTTCTTTGTGTTCTGTGAAATCATCTCACAGAGTTACAGCTTTTCCCTCAAGAATCCTTTCGCTAAGACAGTTCTTGTGGAATTGGCAAAGTGATATTTGGAAGCCCATAGAGGTCTATGGTGAAAAAGCAAATATCCTCAGATGAAATCTGGAAAGAAGCTTTCTGAGAAACTGCTTAGTGTTCTGTTAATTCATCTCACAGAGTTACATGTGGATTTCGTGGATCTCTTTGCTAGCCTTATTTCTGTGGAGTCTTAGAACAGATATTTCGGATCCCTTTGAAGACTATAGGGCCAAAGGAAATATCCTCTGCTAACAAAGAGAAAGAAGCTTTCTTAGAAACTCCTTTGTGTTCTGTGAAATCATCTCACAGAGTTACAGCTTTCCCCTAAAGAAGCCTTTCGCTAAGAGAGTTCTTGTGAAATTGGCAAAGTGATATTTGGAGGCCCATAGAGGGCTATGGTGAAAAAGGAAATATCTTCAGATGAATCTGGAAAGAAGCTTTCTGAGAAACTGCTTAGTGTTCTGTTAAATCATCTCACAGTGTTACATGTGCATTTCGTGCATCTCTTTGCTAGCCTTATTTCTGTGGAATCTGAGAACAGATATTTCGGATCCCTTTGAAGACTACAGGGCCAACGGAAATATCCTCTGATAACAAAGAGAAAGAAGCTTTCTGAGAAATTCCTTCGTATTCTGTGAAATCATCTCACAGGGTTACAGCTTTCCCCTCAAGAAGCCTTTCGCTAAGACAGTTCTTGTGGAATTGGCAAAGTGATATTTGGAAGCCCTTAGAGGGCTATGGTGAAAAAGGAAATATCCTCACAGGAAATTTGGAAAGAAGCTTTCTGAGAAACTGCTTAGTGTTCTGTTAATTCATCTCCCAGCTTTACAAGTGTATTTCGTGTATCTCTTTGCTAGCCTTATTTCTGTGGATTCTGAGAACAGATATTTCGGATCCCATTGATGACTATAGGGCCAAAGAAAATATCCTGCGATATCAAAGAGAAAGAAGCTTTCTGAGAAACTTCTTTGTGTTCTGTGAAATCATCTCACAGAGTTACAGGTTTCCCCTCAAGAAGCCTTTCGCTAAGACAGTTCTTGTGGATTTGGCAAAGTGATATTTGGAAGCCCTTAGAGGACTGTGGTGAAAAAGGAAATATCCTCAGATGAAATCTGAAAAGAAGCTTTCTGAGAAACTGCTTAGTGTTCTGTTAATTCATTTCACAGAGTTACATGTGTATTTCGTGGATCTCTTTGCTAGCCTTATTTCTGTGGAATCTGAGAAGAGATATTTCGGATCCCTTTGAAGACTATAGGGCCAAAGGACATATCCTCCGATAACAAAGAGAAAGAAGCTTTCTGAGAAACTTCTTTGTGTTCTGTGAAATCATCTCACAGAGTTACAGCTTTCCCCTCAAGAAGCCTTTCGCTAAGACAGTTCTTGTGGAATAGGTAAAGTGATATTTGGAAGCCCATAGAGGGCTATGGTGAAAAAGGAAATATCCTCAGATGAAATCTGGAAAGAAGCTTTCTGAGAAACTGCTTAGTGTTCTGTTAATTCATCTCACAGAGTTACATGTGTATTTCGTGGATCTCTTTGCTAGCCTTATTTCTGTGGAATCTGAGAACAGATATTTCTGATCCCATTGAAGACTATAGGGCCAAAGGAAATATCCTCTGATAACAAAGAGAAAGGAGCTTTCTTAGAAACTTCTTTGTGTTCTGTGAAATCATCTCACAGAGTTACAGCTTTCCCCTCAAGAAACCTTTCGCTAAGACAGTTCTTGTGGAATTGGCAAAGTGATATTTGGAAGCCCATAGAGGGCTATGGTGAAAAAGGAAATATCCTCAGATGAAATCTGGAAAGAAACTTTCTGAGAAACTGCTTAGTGTTCTGTTAATTCATCTCACAGAGTTACATGTGTATTTCGTGGACCTCTTTGCTATCCTTATTTCTGTGGAATCTGAGAAAAGATATTTCGGAACCCTTTGAAGACTATAGGGCCAAAGGAAATACCATGCCAAAACAAAGAGAAAGAAGCTTTCTGAGAAACTTCTTTGTGTTCTGTGAAATCATCTCACAGAGTTACAGCTTTCCCCTCCAGATGCCTTTCGCTAAGACAGTTCTTGTGGAATTGGCAAAGTGATATTTGGAAGCCCATAGAGGGCTATGGTGAAAAAGGAAATATCCTCCGATGAAATCTGGAAAGAAGCTTTCTGAGAAACTGCTTAGTGTTCTGTTAATTCATCTCACAGAGTTACATGTGTATTTCGTGTATCTCTTTGCTAGCCTTATTTCTGTGGAATCTGAGAACAGATATTTTGGAACCCTTTGAAGACTATAGGGCCAAAGGAAATATCATGCCAAAAAAATAGAAAGAAGCTTTCTGAGAAACTTCTTTGTGTTCTGTGAAATCATCTCACACAGTTACAGCTTTCCCTTCCAGACGCCTTTCGCTAAGACAGTTCTTGTGGAATTGGCAAAGTGATATTTGGAAGACCGTAGAGGGCTATGGTGAAAAAGGAAATATCTTCAGATGAAATCTGGAAAGAAGCTTTCTGAGAAACTGCTTAGTGTTCTGTTAATTCATCTCACAGAGTTACATGTGCATTTCGTGTATCTCTTTGCTAGCCTTATTTCTGTGGAATCTGAGAACAGATATTTCGGATCCCTTTGAAGACTATAGAGCCAAAGGAAACATCCTACAATAAGACAGAGAAAGAAGCTTTCTGAGAAACTTCTTTGTGTTCTGTGAAATCATCTCACAGAGTTACAGCTTTCCCCTCAAGAAGCCTTTCACTAAGACAGTTCTTGTGGAATTGGCAAAGTGATATTTGGAAGCCCATAGAGGGCTATGGTGAAAAAGGAAATATCCTCACAGGAAATCTGGAAAGAAGCTTTCTGAGAAACTGCTTAGTGTTCTGTTAATTCATCTCACAGAGTTACATGTGTATTTCGTAGGATCTCTATGCTAGCCTTATTTCTGTGGAATCTGAGAACAGATATTTCGGATCCCATTGATGACTATAGGGCCAAAGGAAATATCCTGCGATAACAAAGAGAAAGAAGCTTTCGGAGAAACTCCTTTGTGTTCTGTGAAATCATCTCAAGGAGTTACAGCTTTCCCCTCCAGAAGCCTTTCGCTAAGACAGTTCTTGTGGAATTGGCAAAGTGATATTTGGAAACCCATAGAGGGCTATGGTAAAAAAGGAAATATCCCCCGATGAAATCTGGAAAGAAGCTTTCTGAGAAACTGCTTAGTGTTCTGTTAATTCATCTCACAGAGTTACATGTGTGTTTCGTGTATCTCTTTGCTAGCCTTATTTCTGTGGAATCTGAGAACAGATATTTCGGATCCCTTTGAAGACAATAGGGCCAACGGAAATATCCTCTGATAACAAAGAGAAAGAAGCTTTCTCAAAAACTTCTTTGTGTTCTGTGAAATCATCTCACAGAGTTACAGCTTTCCCCTGAAGAAGCCTTTCGCTAAGACAGTTCTTGTGGAATTGGCAAAGTGATCTTTGGAAGCCCATAGAGGGCTATGGTGAAAAAGGAAATATCCTCACAGGAAATTTGGAAAGAAGCTTTCTGAGAAACTGCTTAGTGTTCTGTGAATTTATCTCACAGAGTTACATGTGTATTTCGTGGACCTCTTTGCTAGCCCTATTTCTTTGGAATCTGAGAACAGATATTTCGGATCCCATTGGTGACTGTAGAGCCAAAGGAAATATCCAGCGATAACAAAGAGAAAGAAGCTTTCTGAGAAACTTCTTTGTGTTCTGTGAAATCATCTCACAGATTTACAGCTTTCCCCTAAAGAAGCCTTTCGCTAAGACAGTTCTTGTGGAATTGGCAAAGTGATATTTGGAAGCCCATAGAGGGCTATGGTGAAAAAGGAAATATCCCCACAGGAAATCTGGAAAGAAGCTTTCTGAGAAACTGCTTAGTGTTCTGTTAATTTATCTCACAGAGTTACATGTGTATTTCGTGGATATCTTTGCTAGCCTTATTTCTGTGAAATCTGAGAACAGATATTTCGGATCCCTTTGAAGACTATGGGCCAAAGGAAATATCCTCCGATAACAAAGAGAAAGAAGCTTTCTGAGAAACTTCTTTGTGTTCTGTGAAATCATCTCACAGATTTACAGCTTTCCCCTAAAGAAGCCTTTCACTAAGACAGTTCTTGTAGAATAGGCAAAGTGATATTTGGAAGCCCATAGAGGGCTATGGTGAAAAAGGAAATATCCTCAGATGAAATCTGGAAAGAATCTTTCTGAGAAACTGCTTAGTGTTCTGTTAATTCATCTCACAGAGTTAAATGTGTATTTCGTGGATCTCTTTGCTAGCCTTATTTCTGTGGAAACTGAGAACAGATATTTCAGATCCCTTTGAAGACTATAGGGCCAAAGGAAATATCCTGCGATATCAAAGAGAAAGAAGCTTTCTGAGAAACTTCTTTGTGTTCTGTGAAATCATCTCACAGAGTTACAGCTTTCCCCTCAAGAAGCTTTTCGCTAAGACAGTTCTTGTGGAGTTGGCAAAGTGATATTTGGAAGCCCATAGAGGGCTATGGTGAAAAAGGAAATATCCTCACAGGAAATTTGGAAAGAAGCTTTCTGAGAAACTGCTTAGTGTTCTGTTAATTTATCTCACAGAGTTACATGTGTATTTCGCGGATCTCTTTGCTAGCCTTATTTCTGTGGAATCTGAGAACAGATATTTCGGATCCCATTGATGACTATAGAGCCAAAGGAAATATCCTGCGATAACAAAGATAAAGAAGGTTTCTGAGAAACTTCTTTGTGTTCTGTGAAATCATCTCACAGAGTTACAGCTTTCCCCTCCAGAAGCCTTTCGCTAAGACAGTTCTTGTGGATTTGGCAAAGTGATATTTGGAAGCCCATAGAGGGCTATGGTGAAAAAGGAAATATCCTCCGATGAAATCTGGAAAGAAGCTTTCTGAGAAACTGCTTAGTGTTCTGCTAATTCATCTCACAGCGTTACATGTGTATTTCGTGTATCTCTTTGCTAGCCTTATTTCTGTGGAATCTGAGAACAGATATTTCGGATTCCATTGATGACTATAGGGCCAAAGAAAATATCCTGCGATAACAAAGAGAAAGAAGCTTTCTGAGAAACTTCTTTGTATTCTGTGAAATCATCTCACAGAGTTACAGCTTTCCCCTCAAGAAGCCTTTCGCTAAGACAGTTCTTGTGGAATAGGCAAAGTGATATTTGGAAGCCCATAGAGGGCTATGGTGAAAAAGGAAATATCCTCCGATGAAATCTGGAAAGAAGCTTTCTGAGAAACTGCTTAGTGTTCTGTTAATTCATCTCACAGAGTTACATGTGTATTTCGTGTATCTCTTTGCTAGCCTTATTTCTGTGGAATCTGAGAACAGATATTTCTGATCCCATTGAAAACTATAGGGCCAAAGGAAATATCCTCTGATAACAAAGAGAAAGGAGCTTTCTTAGAAACTTCTTTGTATTCTGTGAAATCATCTCACAGAGTTACAGCTTTCCCCTCAAGAAACCTTTCGCTAAGACAGTTCTTGTGGAATTGGCAAAGTGATATTTGGAAGCCCATAGAGGGCTATGGTGAAAAAGGAAATATCCTCAGATGAAATCTGGAAAGAAGCTTTCTGAGAAACTGCTCAGTGTTCTGTTAATTCATCTCACAGAGTTACATGTGTATTTCGTGGACCTCTTTGCTAGCCTTATTTCTGTGGAATCTGAGAAGAGATATTTCGGATCCCTTTGAAGACTATAGGGCCAAAGGAAATATCCTCCCATAAGAAAGAGAAAGAAGCTTTCTGAGAAATTTCTTTGTGTTCTGTGAAATCATCTCAAGGAGTTACAGCTTTTCCCTCCAGAAGCCTTTCGCTAAGACAGTTCTTGTGGAATTGGCAAAGTGATATTTGGAAACCCATAGAGGGCTATGGTAAAAAAGGAAATATCCTCCGATGAAATCTGGAAAGAAGCTTTCTGAGAAACTGCTTAGTGTTCTGTTAATTCATCTCACAGAGTTACATGTGTATTTCGTGTATCTCTTTGCTAGCCTTATTTCTGTGGAATCTGAGAACAGATATTTCGGAACCCTTTGAAGACTATAGGGCCAAAGGAAATATCATGCCAAAACAAAGAGAAAGAAGCTTTCTGAGAAACTTCTTTGTGTTCTGTGAAATCATCTCACAGAGTTACATCTTTCCCCTCCAGAAGCCTTTCGCTAAGACAGTTCTTGTGGAATTGGCAAAGTGATATTTGGAAGCCCAGAGAGGGCTATGGTGAAAAAGGAAATATCCTCCGATGAAATCTGGAAAGAAGCTTTCTGAGAAACTGCTTAGTGTTCTGTTAATTCATCTCACAGAGTTACATGTGTATTTCGTGTATCTCTTTGCTAGCCTTATTTCTGTGGAATCTGAGAACAGATATTTCGGAACCCTTTGAAGACTATAGGTCCAAAGGAAATATCATGACAAAACAAAGAGAAAGAAGCTTTCTCAGAAACTTCTTTGTGTTCCGTGAAATCATCTCACAGAGTTACAGCTTTCCCCTCAAGAAGCCTTTCGCTAAGAAAGTTCTTGTGAAATTGTCAAAGTGATATTTGGAAGCCCATAGAGGGCTATGGGGAAAAAGGAAATATCTTCAGATTAAATCTGGAAAGAAGCTTTCTGAGAAACTGCTTAGTGTTCTGTTAATTCATCTCACAGAGTTACATGTGCATTTCGTGGATCTCTTTGCTAGCCTTATTTCTGTGGAATCTGACAACAGATATTTCGGATCCCTTTGAACACTATAGGGCCAAAGTAAATATCCTCTCATAACAAAGAGAAAGAAGCTTTCTCAGAAACTACTTTGTGTTCTGTGAAATCATCTCACAGAGTTACAGCTTTCCCCTGAAGAAGCCTTTCGCTAAGACAGTTCTTGTGGAATAGGCAAAGTGATATTTGGAAGCCCATAGAGGGCTATGGTGAAAAAGGAAATATCCTCACAGGAAATCTGGAAAGAAGCTTTCTGAGAAACTGCTTAGTGTTCTGTTAATTCATCTCACAGAGTTACATGTGTATTTCGTGGATCTCTTTGCTAGCCTTATTTCTGTGGAATCTGAGAACACATATTTCGGATCCCTTTGAAGACTATGGGCCAAAGGAAATATCCTCCGATAACAAAGAGAATGAAGCTTTCTGAGAAACTTCTTTGTGTTCTGTGAAATCATCTTACAGAGTTACAGCTTTCCCCTCAAGAAGCCTTTCGCTAAGACAGTTCTTGTGGATTTGGCAAAGTGATATTTGGAAGCCCATAGAGGGCTATGGTGAAAAAGGAAATATCCTCTGATGAAATCTGGAAAGAAGCTTTCTGAGAAACTGCTTAGTGTTCTGTTAATTCATCTCACAGAGTTACATGTGTATTTCGTGTATCTCTTTGCTAGCCTTATTTCTGTGGAATCTGAGAACAGATATTTCGGAACCCTTTGAAGACTATAGGGCCAAAGGAAATATCATGCCAAAACAAAGAGAAAGAAGCTTTCTGAGAAACTTCTTTGTGTTCTGTGAAATCATCTCACAGAGTTACAGCTTTCCCCTCCAGAAGCTTTTCGCTAAGACAGTTCTTGTGGAATTGGCAAAGTGATATTTGGAAGCCCATAGAAGGCTATGGTGAAAAAGTAAATATCCTCCGATGAAATCTGGAAAGAAGCTTTCTGTGAAACTGCTTAGTGTTCTGTTAATTCATCTCACAGAGTTACATGTGTATTTCGTGTATCTCTTTGCTAGCCTTATTTCTGTGGAATCTGAGAACAGATATTTCGGAACCCTTTGAAGACTATAGGGCCTAAGGAAATATCATGCCAAAACAAAGAGAAAGAAGTTTTCTGAGAAACTTCTTTGTGTTCTGTGAAATCATCTCACAGAGTTACAGCTTTCCCCTCCAGAAGCCTTTCGCTAAGACAGTTCTTGTGAAATTGGCAAAGTGATATTTGGAGGCGCATAGAGGGCTATGGTGAAAAAGGAAATATCTTCAGATGAATCTCGAAAGAAGCTTTCTGAGAAACTGCTTAGTGTTCTGTTAATTCATCTCACAGAGTTACATGTGCATTTCGTGGATCTCTTTGCTAGCCTTATTTCTGTGGACTCTGAGAACAGATATTTCGGATCCCTTTGAGGACTACAGGGCCAACGGAAATATCCTCTGATAACAAAGAGAAGGAAGCTTTCTGAGAAACTTCTTTGTATTCTGTGAAATCATCTCACAGAGTTACAGCTTTCCCCTCAAGAAGCCTTTCGCTAAGACAGTTCTTGTGGAATTGGCAAAGTGATATATGGAAGCGCATAGAGGGCTATGGTGAAAAAGGGAATATCCTCACAGGAAATTTGGAAAGAAGCTTTCTGAGAAACTGCTTAGTGTTCTGTTAATTCATCTCACAGCGTTACATGTGTATTTCGTGTATCTCTTTGCTAGCCTTTTTTCTGTGGAATCTGAGAACAGATATTTCGGATTCCATCGATGACTATAGGGCCAAAGAAAATATCCTGCGATAACAAAGAGAAAGAAGCTTTCTGAGAAACTTCTTTGTGTTCTGTGAAATCATCTCACAGAGTTACAGCTTTCCCTTCAAGAAGCCTTTCGCTAAGACAGTTCTTGTGGAATAGGCAAAGTGATATTTGGAAGCCCATAGAGGGGTATGGTGAAAAAGGAAATATCCTCAGATGAAATCTGGAAAGAAGCTTTCTGAGAAACTGCTTAGTGTTCTGTTAATTCATCTCACAGAGTTACATGTGTATTTCGTGGATCTCTTTGCTAGCCTTATTTCTGTGGAATCTGAGAACAGATATTTCTGATCCCATTGAAGACTATAGGGCCAAAGGAAATATCCTCTGATAACAAAGAGAAAGGAGCTTTCTTAGAAACTTCTTTGTGTTCTGTGAAATCATCTCACAGAGTTACAGCTTTCCCCTCAAGAAACCTTTCGCTAAGACAGTTCTTGTGGAATTGGCAAAGTGATATTTGGAAGCCCATAGAGGGCTATGGTGAAAAAGGAAATATCCTCAGATGAAATCTGGAAAGAAGCTTTCTGAGAAACTGCTCAGTGTTCTGTTAATTCATCTCACAGAGTTACATGTGTATTTCGTGGACCTCTTTGCTAGCCTTATTTCTGTGGAATCTGAGAAGAGATATTTCGGATCCCTTTGAAGACTATAGGGCCAAAGGAAATATCCTCCAATAAGAAAGAGAAAGAAGCTTTCTGAGAAATTTCTTTGTGTTCTGTGAAATCATCTCAAGGAGTTACAGCTTTTCCCTCCAGAAGCCTTTCGCTAAGACAGTTCTTGTGGAATTGGCAAAGTGATATTTGGAAACCCATAGAGGGCTATGGTAAAAAAGGAAATATCCTCCGATGAAATCTGGAAAGAAGCTTTCTGAGAAACTGCTTAGTGTTCTGTTAATTCATCTCACAGAGTTACATGTGTATTTCGTGTATCTCTTTGCTAGCCTTATTTCTGTGGAATCTGAGAACAGATATTTGGGAACCCTTTGAAGACTATAGGGCCAAAGGAAATATCATGCCAAAACAAAGAGAAAGAAGCTGTCTGAGAAACTTCTTTGTGTTCTGTGAAATCATCTCACAGAGTTACATCTTTCCCCTCCAGAAGCCTTTCGCTAAGACAGTTCTTGTGGAATTGGCAAAGTGATATTTGGAAGCCCAGAGAGGGCTATGGTGAAAAAGGAAATATCCTCCGATGAAATCTGGAAAGAAGCTTTCTGAGAAACTGCTTAGTGTTCTGTTAATTCATCTCACAGAGTTACATGTGTATTTCGTGTATCTCTTTGCTAGCCTTATTTCTGTGGAATCTGAGAACAGATATTTCGGAACCCTTTGAAGACTATAGGGCCAAAGGAAATATCATGACAAAACAAAGAGAAAGAAGCTTTCTGAGAAACTTCTTTGTGTTCTGTGAAATCATCTCACAGAGTTACAGCTTTCCCCTCAAGAAGCCTTTCGCTAAGACAGTTCTTGTGAAATTGTCAAAGTGATATTTGGAAGCCCATAGAGGGCTATGGGGAAAAAGGAAATATCTTCAGATTAAATCTGGAAAGAAGCTTTCTGAGAAACTGCTTAGTGTTCTGTTTATTCATCTCACAGAGTTACATGTGCATTTCGTGGATCTCTTTGCTAGCCTTATTTCTGTGGAATCTGAGAACAGATATTTCAGATCCCTTTGAAGACTGTAGGGCCAAAGTAAATATCCTCTGATAACAAAGAGAAAGAAGCTTTCTCAGAAACTTCTTTGTGTTCTTTGAAATCATCTCACAGAGTTACAGCTTTCCCCTGAAGAAGCCTTTCGCTAAGACAGTTCTTTTGGAATTGGCCAAGTGATCTTTGGAAGCCCTTAGAGGGCTATGGTGAAAAAGGAAATATCCTCACAGGAAATCTGGAAAGAAGCTTTCTGAGAAACTGCTTAGTGTTCTGTTAATTTATCTCACAGAGTTACATGTGTATTTCGTGGATCTCTTTGCTAGCCTTATTTCTGTGGAATCTGAGAACAGATATTTCGGATCCCATTGAAGACTATAGAGCCAAAGGAAATATCCTGCGATAACAAAGAGAAAGAAGCTTTCTGAGAAACTTCTTTGGGTTCTGTGAAATCATCTCACTGATTTACAGCTTTCCTTTCAAGAAGCCTTTAGCTAAGACAGTTCTTGTGGAATTGGCAAAGTGATATTTGGAAGCCCATAGAGGGCTATGGTGAAAAAGAAAATATCCTCAGATGAAATCTGGAAAGAAGCTTTCTGAGAAACTGCTTAGTGTTTTGTTAATTCATCTCACAGAGTTACATGTGTATTTCGTGGATCTCTTTGGTAGCCTTATTTCTGTGGAATCTGAGAACAAATATTTCGGATCCCTTTGAAGACTATAGGGCCAAAGGAAATATCCTCCGATAACAAAGAGAAAGAAGCTTTCTGAGAAACTTCTTTGTGTTCTCTGAAATCATCTCACAGAGTTACAGCTTTCCCCTCAAGAAGCCTTTCGCTAAGACAGTTCTTGTGGAATAGGCAAAGTGATATTTGGAAGCCCATAGAGGGCTATGGTGAAAAGGAAATATCCTCAGATTAAATCTGGAAAGAAGCTTTCTGAGAAACTGCTTAGTGTTCTGTTAATTCATCTCACAGAGTTACATGTGTATTTCGTGGATCTATTTGCTAGCCTTATTTCTGTGGAATCTGAGAAAAGATATTTCTGATCCCTTTGAAGACTATAGGGCCAAAGGAAATATCCTCTGATAACAAAGAGAAAGAAGCTTTCTGAGAAACTTCTTTGTGTTCTGTGAAATCATCTCACAGAGTTACAGCTTTCCCCTCCAGAAGCCTTTCGCTAAGACATTTCTTGTGGAATTGGCAAAGTGATATTTGGAACCCCTAGTGGGCTATGGTGAAAAAGGAAATATCCTCAGATGAAATCTGGAAAGAAGCTTTCTGAGAAACTTCTTAGTGTTCTGTTAATTCATCTCACAGAGTTACATGTGCATTTCGTGGATCTCTTTGCTAGCCTTATTTCTGTGGAATCTGAGAACAGATATTTCGGATCCCTATGAAGACAATAGGGCCAAAGGAAATATCCTCCCATAAGAAAGAGAAAGAAGCTTTCTGAGAAATTTCTTTGTGTTCTGTGAAATCATCTCAAGGAGTTACAGCTTTCCCCTCCAGAAGCCTTTCGCTAAGACTGTTCTTGTGGAATTGGCATAGTGATATTTGGAAACCCTTAGAGGGCTATGGTAAAAAAGGAAATATCCTCCGATGAAATCTGGAAAGAAGCTTTCTGAGAAACTGCTTAGTGTTCTCTTAATTCATCTCACAGAGTTACATGTGTATTTCCTGTATCTCTTTGCTAGCCTTATTTCTGTGGAATCTTACAAAAGATATTTCGGAACCCTTTGAAGACTATAGGGCCAAAGGAAATATCATGCCAAAACAAAGAGAAAGAAGCTTTCTGAGAAACTTCTTTGTGTTCTGTGAAATCATCTCACAGAGTTACATCTTTCCCCTCCAGAAGCCTTTCGCTAAGACAGTTCTTGTGGAATTGGCAAAGTGATATTTGGAAGCCCAGAGAGGGCTATGGTGAAAAAGGAAATATCCTCCGATGAAATCTGGAAAGAAGCTTTCTGAGAAACTGCTTAGTGTTCTGTTAATTCATCTGACAGAGTTACATGTGTATTTCGTGTATCTCTTTGCTAGCCTTATTTCTGTGGAATCTGAGAACAGATATTTCGGATCCCTTTGAAGACTATAGGGCCAAAGGAAATATCATGCCAAAACAAAGAGAAAGAAGCTTTCTGAGAAACTTCTTTGTGTTCTGTGAAATCATCTCACAGAGTTACAGCTTTCCCCTCAAGAAGCCTTTCGCTAAGACAGTTCTTGTGAAATTGTCAAAGTGATATTTGGAAGCCCATAGAGGGCTATGGGGAAAAAGGAAATATCTTCAGATTAAATCTGGAAAGAAGCTTTCTGTGAAACTGCTTAGTGTTCTGTTAATTCATCTCACAGAGTTACATGTGTATTTCGTGTATCTCTTTGCTAGCCTTATTTGTGTGGAATCTGAGAACAGATATTTCGGAACCCTTTGAAGACTATAGGGCCTAAGGAAATATCATGCCAAAACAAAGAGAAAGAAGTTTTCTGAGAAACTTCTTTGTGTTCTGTGAAATCATCTCACAGAGTTACAGCTTTCCCCTCCAGAAGCCTTTCGCTAAGAGAGTTCTTGTGAAATTGGCAAAGTGATATTTGGAGGCGCATAGAGGGCTATGGTGAAAAAGGAAATATCTTCAGATGAATCTCGAAAGAAGCTTTCTGAGAAACTGCTTAGTGTTCTGTTAATTCATCTCACAGAGTTACATGTGCATTTCGTGGATCTCTTTGCTAGCCTTATTTCTGTGGACTCTGAGAACAGATATTTCGGATCCCTTTGAAGACTACAGGGCCAACGGAAATATCCTCTGATAACAAAGAGAAAGAAGCTTTCTGAGAAACTTCTTTGTATTCTGTGAAATCATCTCACAGAGTTACAGCTTTCCCCTTAAGAAGCCTTTCGCTAAGACAGTTCTTGTGGAATTGGCAAAGTGATATATGGAAGCGCATAGAGGACTATGGTGAAAAAGGAAATATCCTCACAGGAAATTTGGAAAGAAGCTTTCTGAGAAACTGCTTAGTGTTCTGTTAATTCATCTCACAGCGTTACATGTGTATTTCGTGTATCTCTTTGCTAGCCTTTTTTCTGTGGAATCTGAGAACAGATATTTCGGATTCCATCGATGACTATAGGGCCAAACAAAATATCCTGCGATAACAAAGAGAAAGAAGCTTTCTGAGAAACTTCTTTGTGTTCTGTGAAATCATCTCACAGAGTTACAGCTTTCCCCTCAAGAAGCCTTTCGCTAAGACAGTTCTTGTGGAATAGGCAAAGTGATATTTGGAAGCCCATAGAGGGCTATGGTGAAAAAGGAAATATCCTCAGATGAAATCTGGAAAGAAGCTTTCTGAGAAACTGCTTAGTGTTCTGTTAATTCATCTCACAGAATTACATGTGTATTTCGTGGATCTCTTTGCTAGCCTTATTTCTGTGGAATCTGAGAACAGATATTTCTGATCCCATTGAAGACTATAGGGCCAAAGGAAATATCCTCTGATAACAAAGAGAAAGGAGCTTTCTTAGAAACTTCTTTGTGTTCTGTGAAATCATCTCACAGAGTTACAGCTTTCCCCTCAAGAAACCTTTCGCTAAGACAGTTCTTGCGGAATTGGCAAAGTGATATTTGGAAGCCCATAGAGGGCTATGGTGAAAAAGGAAATATCCTCAGATGAAATCTGGAAAGAAGCTTTCTGAGAAACTGCTCAGTGTTCTGTTAATTCATCTCACAGAGTTACATGTGTATTTCGTGGACCTCTTTGCTAGCCTTATTTCTGTGGAATCTGAGAAGAGATATTTCGGATCCCTTTGAAGACTATAGGGCCAAAGGAAATATCCTCCAATAAGAAAGAGAAAGAAGCTTTCTGAGAAATTTCTTTGTGTTCTGTGAAATCATCTCAAGGAGTTACAGCTTTTCCCTCCAGAAGCCTTTCGCTAAGACAGTTATTGTGGAATTGGCAAAGTGATATTTGGAAACCCATAGAGGGCTATGGTAAAAAAGGAAATATCCTCCGATGAAATCTGGAAAGAAGCTTTCTGAGAAACTGCTTAGTGTTCTGTTAATTTATCTCACAGAGTTACATGTGTATTTCGTGTATCTCTTTGCTAGCCTTATTTCTGTGGAATCTGAGAACAGATATTTGGGAACCCTTTGAAGACTATAGGGCCAAAGGAAATATCATGCCAAAACAAAGAGAAAGAAGCTTTCTGAGAAACTTCTTTGTGTTCTGTGAAATCATCTCACAGAGTTACAGCTTTCCCCTCCAGAAGCCTTTCGCTAAGACAGTTCTTGTGGAATTGGCAAAGTGATATTTGGAAGCCCAGAGAGGGCTATGGTGAAAAAGGAAATATCCTCCGATGAAATCTGGAAAGAAGCTTTCTGAGAAACTGCTTAGTGTTCTGTTAATTCATCTCACAGAGTTACATGTGTATTTCGTGTATCTCTTTGCTAGCCTTATTTCTGTGGAATCTGAGAACAGATATTTCGGAACCCTTTGAAGACTATAGGGCCAAAGGAAATATCATGACAAAACAAAGAGAAAGAAGCTTTCTGAGAAACTTCTTTGTGTTCTGTGAAATCATCTCACAGAGTTACAGCTTTCCCCTCAAGAAGCCTTTCGCTAAGACAGTTCTTGTGAAATTGTCAAAGTGATATTTGGAAGCCCATAGAGGGCTATGGGGAAAAAGGAAATATCTTCAGATTAAATCTGGAAAGAAGCTTTCTGAGAAACTGCTTAGTGTTCTGTTAATTCATCTCACAGAGTTACATGTGCATTTCGTGGATCTCTTTGCTAGCCTTATTTCTGTGGAATCTGAGAACAGATATTTCGGATCCCTTTGAAGACTGTAGGGCCAAAGTAAATATCCTCTGATAACAAAGAGAAAGAAGCTTTCTCAGAAACTTCTTTGTGTTCTTTGAAATCATCTCACAGAGTTACAGCTTTCCCCTGAAGAAGCCTTTCGCTAAGACAGTTGTTTTGGAATTGGCCAAGTGATCTTTGGAAGCCCATAGAGGGCTATGGTGAAAAAGGAAATATCCTCACAGGAAATCTGGAAAGAAGCTTTCTGAGAAACTGCTTAGTGTTCTGTTAATTTATCTCACAGAGTTACATGTGTATTTCGTGGATCTCTTTGCTAGCCTTATTTCTGTGGAATCTGAGAACAGATATTTCGGATCCCATTGAAGACTATAGGGCCAAAGGAAATATCCTGCGATAACAAAGAGAAAGAAGCTTTCTGAGAAACTTCTTTGGGTTCTGTGAAATCATCTCACAGATTTACAGCTTTCCTTTCAAGAAGCCTTTAGCTAAGACAGTTCTTGTGGAATTGGCAAAGTGATATTTGGAAGCCCATAGAGGGCTACGGTGAAAAAGAAAATATCCTCAGATGAAATCTGGAAAGAAGCTTTCTGAGAAACTGCTTAGTGTTTTGTTAATTCATCTCACAGAGTTACATGTGTATTTCGTGGATCTCTTTGGTAGCCTTATTTCTGTGGAATCTGAGAACAGATATTTCGGATCCCTTTGAAGACTATAGGGCCAAAGGAAATATCCTCCGATAACAAAGAGAAAGCAGCTTTCTGAGAAACTTCTTTGTGTTCTCTGAAATCATCTCACAGAGTTACAGCTTTCCCCTCAAGAAGCCTTTCGCTAAGACAGTTCTTGTGGAATAGGCAAAGTGATATTTGGAAGCCCATAGAGGGCTATGGTGAAAAGGAAATATCCTCAGATGAAATCTGGAAAGAAGCTTTCTGAGAAACTGCTTAGTGTTCTGTTAATTCATCTCACAGAGTTACATGTGTATTTCGTGGATCTATTTGCTAGCCTTATTTCTGTGGAATCTGAGAAAAGATATTTCTGATCCCTTTGAAGACTATAGGGCCAAAGGAAATATCCTCTGATAACAAAGAGAAAGAAGCTTTCTGAGAATCTTCTTTGTGTTCTGTGAAATCATCTCACAGAGTTACAGCTTTCCCCTCCAGAAGCCTTTCGCTAAGACATTTCTTGTGGAATTGGCAAAGTGATATTTGGAACCCCTAGTGGGCTATGGTGAAAAAGGAAATATCCTCAGATGAAATCTGGAAAGAAGCTTTCTGAGAAACTGCTTAGTGTTCTGTTAATTCATCTCACAGAGTTACATGTGCATTTCGTGGATCTCTTTGCTAGCCTTATTTCTGTGGAATCTGAGAACAGATATTTCGGATCCCTATGAAGACAATAGGGCCAAAGGAAATATCCTCCCATAAAAAAGAGAAAGAAGCTTTCTGAGAAATTTCTTTGTGTTCTGTGAAATCATCTCAAGGAGTTACAGCTTTCCCCTCCAGAAGCCTTTCGCTAAGACTGTTCTTGTGGAATTGGCATAGTGATATTTGGAAACCCTTAGAGGGCTATGGTAAAAAAGGAAATATCCTCCGATGAAATCTGGAAAGAAGCTTTCTGAGAAACTGCTTAGTGTTCTGTTAATTCATCTCACAGAGTTACATGTGTATTTCCTGTATCTCTTTGCTAGCCTTATTTCTGTGGAATCTTACAACAGATATTTCGGAACCCTTTGAAGACTATAGGGCCAAAGGAAATATCATGCCAAAACAAAGAGAAAGAAGCTTTCTGAGAAACTTCTTTGTGTTCTGTGAAATCATCTCAGAGAGTTACATCTTTCCCCTCCAGAAGCCTTTCGCTAAGACAGTTCTTGTGGAATTGGCAAAGTGATATTTGGAAGCCCAGAGAGGGCTATGGTGAAAAAGGAAATATCCTCCGATGAAATCTGGAAAGAAGCTTTCTGAGAAACTGCTTAGTGTTCTGTTAATTCATCTGACAGAGTTACATGTGTATTTCATGTATCTCTTTGCTAGCCTTATTTCTGTGGAATCTGAGAACGGATATTTCGGATCCCTTTGAAGACTATAGGGCCAAAGGAAATATCATGCCAAAACAAAGAGAAAGAAGCTTTCTGAGAAACTTCTTTGTGTTCTGTGAAATCATCTCACAGAGTTACAGCTTTCCCCTCAAGAAGCCTTTCGCTAAGACAGTTCTTGTGAAATTGTCAAAGTGATATTTGGAAGCCCATAGAGGGCTATGGGGAAAAAGGAAATATCTTCAGATTAAATCTGGAAAGAAGCTTTCTGAGAAACTGCTTAGTGTTCTGTTAATTCATCTCACAGAGTTACATGTGCATTCCGTGGATCTCTTTGCTAGCCTTATTTCTGTGGAATCTGAGAACAGATATTTCGGATCCCTTTGAAGACTATTGGGCCAAAGGAAATATCCTCTGATAACAAAGAGAAAGAAGCTTTCTGAGAAACTTCTTTGTGTTCCATGAAATCATCTCACAGAGTTACAGCTTTCCCCTGAAGAAGCCTTTGGCTAAGACAGTTCTTGTGGATTTGGCAAAGTGATATTTGGAAGCCCATAGAGGGCTATGGTGAAAAAGGAAATATCCTCAGATGAAATCTGAAAAGAAGCTTTCTGAGAAACTGCTTAGTGTTCTGTTAATTCATTTCACAGAGTTACATGTGTATTTCGTGGATATCTTTGCTAGCCTTATTTCTGTGGAATCTGAGAACAGATATTTCGTATCCCTTTGAAGACTATAGGGCCAAAGGAAATATCCTCCGATAACAAAGAGAAGGAAGCTTTCTGAGAAACTTCTTTGTGTTATGTGAAATCATCACACAGAGTTACAGCTTTCCCCTCAAGAAGCCTTTCGCTAAGACAATTCTTGTGGAATTGGCCAAGTGATATTTGGAAGCCCATAGAGGGCTATGGTGAAAAAGGAAATATCCTCAGATGAAATCTGGAAAGAAGCTTTCTGAGAAACTGCTCAGTGTTCTGTTAATTCATCTCACAGAGTTACATGTGTATTTCGTGGACCTCTTTGCTAGCCTTATTTCTGTGGAATCTGAGAACAGATATTTCGGATCCCATTGAAGACTATAGGGCCAAAGGAAATATCCTCCCATAAGAAAGAGAAAGAAACTTTCTGAGAAATTTCTTTGTGTTCTGTGAAATCAACTCAAGGAGTTACAGCTTTCCCCTAAAGAAGCCTTTCGCTAAGACAGTTCTTGTGGAATTGGCAAAGTGATATTTGGAAACCCATAGAGGGCTATGGTAAAAAAGGAAATATCCTCCGATGAAATCCTGAAAGAACCTTTCTGAGAAACTGCTTAGTGTTCTGTTAATTCATCTCACAGAGTTACATGTGTATTTCGTGTATCTGTTTGCTAGCCTAATTTCTGTGGAATCTGAAAACAGATATTTCGGAACCCTTGAAGACTATAGGGCCAAAGGAAATATCATGCCAAAACAAAGAGAAAGAAGCTTTCTGAGAAACTTCTTAGTGTTCTGTGAAATCATCTCACAGAGTTACATCTTTCCCCTCAAGAAGACTTTCGCTAAGACAGTTCTTGTGGAATTGGCAAAGTGATATTTGGAAGCCCATAGAGGGCTATGGTGAAAAAGGAAATATCCTCAGATGAAATCTGGAAAGAAGTTTTCTGAGAAACTGCTTAGTGTTCTGTTAATTCATCTCACAGAGTTACATGTGTATTTCGTGGATCTCTTTGCTAGCCTTATTTCTGTGGAATCTGAGAAGAGATATTTCGGATCCCTTTGAAGACTATAGGGAAAAAGGAAATATCCTCCCATAAGAAAGAGAAAGAAGCTTTCTGAGAAACTTCTTTGTGTTCTGTGAAATCATCTCAAGGAGTAACAGCTTTTCCCTCCAGAAACCTTTCGCTAAGACAGTTCTTGTGGAATTGGCAAAGTGATATTTGGAAACCCATAGAGGGCTATGGTGAAAAAGGAAATTTCCTCCGATGTAATCTGGAAAGAAGCTTCCTGAGAAACTGCTTAGTGTTCTGTTAATTCATCTCACAGAGTTACATGTGTATTTCGTGTATCTCTTTGCTAGCCTTATTTCTGTGGAATCTGAGAACAGATATTTCTGAACCCTTTGAAGACTCTAGGGCCAAAGGAAATATCATGCCAAAACAAAGAGAAAGAAGCTTTCTGAGAAACTTCTTTGTGTTCTGTGAAATCATCTCACAGAGTTACAGCTTTTCCTTCCAGAAGCCTTTCGCTAAGACAGTTCTTGTGAAATTGGCAAAGTGATATTTGGAAGCCCATAGAGGTCTATGGTGAAAAAGGAAATATCTTCAGATGAAATCTGGAAAGAAGCTTTCTGAGAAACTGCTTAGTGTTCTGTTAATTCATCTCACAGAGTTACATGTGCATTCCGTGGATCTCTTTGCTAGCCTTATTTCTGTGGAATCTGAGAACAGATAATTGGGATCCCTTTGAAGACTATAGGGCCAAAGGAAATATCCTCTGATAACAAAGAGAAAGAAGCTTTCTGAGAAACTTCTTTGTGTTCTGTGAAATCACCTCAAGGAGTTACAGCTTTCCCCTTCAGAAGCCTTTCGATAAAACAGTTCTTGTGGAATTGGCAAAGTGATATTTGGAAACCCATAGAGGGCTATGGTGAAAAAGGAAATATCCTCAGCTGAAATCTGGAAAGAAGCTTTCTGAGAAACTCCTTAGTGTTCTGTTAATTCATCTCAAAGAGTTACATGTGTATTTCGTGTATCTCTTTGCTAGCCTTATCTCTGTGGAATCTGAGAACAGATATTTCGGAACCCTTTGAAGACTATAGGGCCAAAGGAAATATCATGCCAAACAAAGAGAAAGAAGCTTTCTGGGAAACATCTTTGTGTTCTGTGAAATCATCTCACAGAGTTACAGCTTTCCCCTCCAGAAGCCTTTCGCTAAGACAGTTCTTGTGGAATTGGCAAAGTGATATTTGGAAGCCCATAGAGGGCTATGGTGAAAAAGGAAATATCCTCAGATGAAATCTGGAAAGAAGCTTTCTGAGAAACTGCTTAGTGTTCTGTTAATTCATCTCACAGAGTTACATGTGTATTTCGTGGATCTCTTTCCTAGCCTTATTTCTGTGGAATCTGAGAACAGATATTTCGGATCCCTTTAAAGACTATAGGGCCAAAGGAAATATCCTCCCATAAGAAAGAGAAAGAAGCTTTCTGAGAAACTTCTTTGTGTTCTGTGAAATCATCTCAAGGCGTTACAGCTTTCCCCTCCAGAAACCTTTCGCTAAGACAGTTCTTGTGGAATTGGCAATGTGTATTTGGAAACCCGTAGAGGGCTATGGTGAAAAAGGAAATATCCTCAGATGAAATCTGGAAAGAAGATTTCTGAGAAACTGCTTAGTGTTCTGTTAATTCATCTCACAGAGTTACATGTGTATTCCGTGTATCTCTTTGCTAGCCTTATTTCTGTGGAATCTGAGAACAGATATTTCGGAACCCTTTGAAGACTATAGGGCCAAAGGAAATATCATGCCAAAACAAAGAGAAAGAAGCTTTCTGAGAAACTTCTTTGTGTTCTGTGAAATTATCTCACAGAGTTACATCTTTCCCCTCCAGAAGCCTTTCGCTAAGACAGTTCTTGTGGAATTGGCAAAGTGATATTTGGAAGCCCGTAGAGGGCTATGGTGAAAAAGGAAATATCCTCCATTGAAATCTGGAAAGAAGCTTTCTGACAAAGTTCTTAGTGTTCTGTTAATTCATCTCACAGAGTTACATGTGTATTTCGTGTATCTCTTTGCTAGCCTTATTTCTGTGGAATCTGAGAACAGATATTTCGGAACCCTTTGAAGACTATAGGGCCAAAGGAAATATCATGCCAAAACAAAGAGAAAGAAGCTTTCTGAGAAACTTCTTTGTGTTCTGTGAAATCATCTCACAGAGTTACAGCTTTCCCTTCCAGAAGCCTTTCGCTAAGACAGTTCTCGTGAAAATGGCAAAGTGATATTTGGAAGCCCATAGAGGGCTATGGTGAAAAAGGAAATATCTTCAGATGAAATCTGGAAAGAAGCTTTCTGAGAAACTGCTTAGTGTTCTGTTAATTCATCTCACAGAGTTACATGTGCATTTCGTGGATCTCTTTGCTAGCCTTATTTCTGTGGAATCTGAGAACAGATATTTCGGATCCCTTTGAAGACTATAGGGGCAAAGGAAATATCCTCTGATAACAAAGAGAAAGAAGCTTTCGCAGAAACTTCTTTTTGTTCTGTGAAATCATCTCACAGAGTTACAGCTTTCCCCTCAAGAAGCCTTTCGCTAAGACAGTTCTTGTGAAATTGGCAAAGTGATATTTGGAAGTCCATAGAGGGCTATGGTGAAAAAGGAAATATTCTCACAGGAAATTTGGAAAGAAGCTTTCTGAGAAACTGCTTAGTGTTCTGTTAATTTATCTCACAGAGTTACATGTGTATTTCGTGGATCTCTTTGCTAGCCTTATTTCTGTGGAATCTGAGAACAGATATTTCGGATCCCAATGATGACTATAGAGCCAAAGGAAATATCCTGCGATAACAAAGAGAAAGAAGCTTTCTGAGAAACTTCTTTGTGTTCTGTGAAATCATCTCACAGAGTTACAGCTTTCCCCTCAAGAATCCTTTCGCTAAGACAGATCTTGTGGATTTGGCAAAGTGATATTTGGAAGCCCATAGAGGGCTATGGTGAAAAAGGAAATATCCTCAGATGAAATCTGGAAAGAAGCTTTCTGAGAAACTGCTTAGTGTTCTGTTAATTCATCTCACAGAGTTACATGTGTATTTCGTGGATCTCTTTGCTAGCCTTATTTCTGTGGAATATGAGAAGAGATATTTCGGATCCCTTTGAAGACTATAGGGCCAAAGGAAATATCCTCCCATAAGAAAGAGAAAGAAGCTTTCTTAGAAACTTCTTTGTGTTCTGTGAAATCATCTCAAGGAGTTACAGCTTTCCCCTCCAGAAGCCTTTCGCGAAGACAGTTCTTGTGGAATTTGCAAAGTGATATTTGGAAACCCGTAGAGGGCTATGGTGAAAAAGGAAATATCCTCCGATGAAATCTGGAAAGAAGCTTTCTGAGAAACTGCTTAGTGTTCTGTTAATTCATCTCACAGAGTTACATGTGTATTCCGTGTATCTCTTTGCTAGCCTTATTTCTGTGGAATCTGAGAACAGATATTTCGGAACGCTTTGAAGACTACAGGGCCAAAGGAAATATCATGCCAAAACAAGGAGAAAGAAGCTTTCTGAGAAACTTCTTTGTGTTCTGTGAAATTATCTCACAGAGTTACATCTTTCCCCTCGAGAAGCCTTTCGCTAAGACAGTTCTTGTGGAATTGGCAAAGTGATATTTGGAAGCCCATAGAGGGCTATGGTGAAAAAGGAAATATCCTCCGATGAAACCTGGAAAGAAGCTTTCTGACAAACTGCCTAGTGTTCTGTTAATTCATCTCACAGAGTTACATGTGTATTTCGTGTATCTCTTTGCTAGCCTTATTTTTGTGGAATCTGAGAACAGATATTTCGGAACCCTTTGAAGACTATAGGGCCAAAGGAAATATCACGCCAAAACAAAGAGAAAGAAGCTTTCTGAGAAACTTCTTTGTGTTCTGTGAAATCATCTCACAGAGTTACAGCTTTCCCTTCCAGAAGCCTTTCGCTAAGACAGTTCTCGTGAAATTGGCAAAGTGATATTTGGAAGCCCATAGAGGGCTATGGTGAAAAAGGAAATATCTTCAGATTAAATCTGGAAAGAAGCTTTCTGAGAAACTGCTTAGTGTTCTGTTAATTCATCTCACAGAGTTACATGTGCATTCCGTGGATCTCTTTGCTAGCCTTATTTCCGTGGAATCTGAGAACAGATATTTCGGATCCCTTTGAAGACTATAGGGCCAAAGGAAATATCCTCTGATAACAAAGAGAAAGAAGCTTTCTCAGAAACTTCTTTTTGTTCTGTGAAATCATCTCACAGAGTTACAGCTTTCCCCTCAAGAAGCCTTTCGCTAAGACAGTTCTTGTGGATTTGGCAAAGTGATATTTGGAAGCCCAAAGAGGGCTATGGTGAAAAAGGAAATATCCTCAGATGATATCAGGAAAGAAGCTCTCTGAGAAACTGCTTAGTGTTCTGGTAATTCATCTCACAGAGTTACATGTGTATTTCGTGGATCTCTTTGCTAGCCTTATTTCTGTGGAATATGAGAAGAGGTATTTCGGATCCCTTTGAAGACTATAGGGCCAAAGGAAATATCCTCCCATAAGAAAGAGAAAGAAGCTTTCTGAGAAACTTCTTTGTGTTCTGTGAAATCATCTCAAGGAGTTACAGCTTTCCCCTCCAGAAGCCTTTCGCGAAGACAGTTCTTGTGGAATTGGCAAAGTGATATTTGGAAACCCATCGAGGTCTATGGTGAAAAACGAAATATCCTCAGTTGAAATCTGGAAAGAAGCTTTCTGAGAAACTGCTTAGTGTTCTGTTAATTCATCTCACAGAGTTACATGTGTATTTCGTGTATCTCTTTGCTAGCCTTATTTCTGTGGAATCTGAGAACAGATATTTCGTAACACTTTGAAGACTATAGGGACAAAGGAAATATCATGCCAAAACAAAGAGACAGAAGCTTTCTGAGAAACTTCTTTGTGTTCTGTGAAATCATCTCACAGAGTTACAGCTTTCCCCTCAAGAAGCCTTTCGCTAAGACAGTTCTTTTGGATTTGGCAAAGTGATATTTGGAAGCCCATAGAGGGCTATGGTGAAAAAGGAAATATCCTCCGATGAAATCTGGAAAGAAGCTTTCTGAGAAACTGCTTAGTGTTCTGTTAATTCATCTCACAGAGTTACATGTGCATTTCGTGGATCTCTTTGCTAGCCTTATTTCTGTGGAATCTGAGAAGAGATATTTCGGATCCCTTTGAAGACTATAGGGCCAAACGAAATATCCTCCCATAAGAAAGAGAAAGAAGCTTTCTGAGAAACTTCTTTGTGTTCTGTGAAATCATCTCAAGGAGTTACAGCTTTCCCCTCCAGAAGCCTTTCGCTAAGACAGTTCTTGTGGAATTGGCAAAGTGATATTTGGAAACCCATAGAGGCCATGGTGAAAAAGGAAATATCCTCCGATGAAATCTGGAAAGAAGCTTTCTGAGAAACTGCTTAGTGTTCTCTTAATTCATCTCACCGAGTTACATGTGTATTTCGTGTATCTCTTTGCTAGCCTTATTTCTGTGGAATCTGAGAACAGATATTTCGGAAACCTTTGAAGACTATAGGGCCAAAGGAAATATCATGCCAAAGCAAAGAGAAAGAAGCTGTCTGAGAAACTTCTTTGTGTTCTGTGAAATCATCTCACAGAATTACAGCTTTCCCCTCCAGAAGCCTTTCGCTAAGACAGTTCTTGTGGAATTGGCAAAGTGATATTTGGAAGCCCATAGAGGGCTATGGTGAAAAAGGAAATATCCTCCGATGAAATCTGGAAAGAAGCTTTCTGAGAAACTGCTTAGTGTTCTGTTAATTCATCTCACAGAGTTACATGTGTATTTCGTGTATCTCTTTGCTAGCCTTATTTCTGTGGAATCTGAGAACAGATATTTCGGAACCCTTTGAAGACTATAGGGCCAAAGGAAATATCCTCTGAAAACAAAGAGAAAGAAGCTTTCTGAGAAACTTCTTAGTGTTCTGTGAAATCATCTCACAGAGTTACAGCTTTCCCCTGAAAAAGCCTTTCGCTAAGACAGTTCTTGTGGAATTGGCAAAGTGATATTTGGAAGCCCATAGAGGGCTACGGTGAAAAAGGAAATATCCTCACAGAAAATTTGGAAAGAAGCTTTCTGAGAAACTGCTTAGTGTTCTGTTAATTCATCTCACAGAGTTACATGTGTATTTCGTGGATCTCTTTGCTAGCCTTATTCCTGTGGAATCTGAGAACAGATATTTCGGATCCCATTGATGACTATAGCGCCAAAGGAAATATCCTGCGATAAAAAATTGAAAGAAGCTTTCTGAGAAACTTCTTTGTGTTCTGTGAAATCATCTCACAGAGTTACAGCTTTCACCTCCAGAAGCCTTTCGCTAAGACAGTTCTTGTGGATTTGGCAAAGTGATATTTGGAAGCCCTTAGAAAGCTATGGTGAAAAAGGAAATATCCTCAGATGAAATCTGGAAAGAAGCTTCCTGAGAAACTGCGTAGTGTTCTGTTAATTCATTTCACAGAGTTACATGTGTATTTCGTGGATCTCTTTGCTAGCCTTATTTCTGTGGAATCTGAGAACAGATATTTCGGATCCCATTGATGACTATAGGGCCAAAGGAAATATCCTGCGATAACAAAGAGAAAGAAGCTTTCTGAGACACTTCTGTGTGTTCTGTGAAATCATCTCACAGAGTTACAGCTTTCCCCGCAAGAAGCCTTTCGCTAAGACAGTCCTTGTGGAATTGGCAAAGTGATGTTTGGAAGCCCATAGAGGGCTATGGTGAAAAAGGAAATATCCTCAGATGAAATCTGGAAAGAAGCTTTCTGAGAAACTGCTTAGTGTTCTGTTAATTCATCTCACAGAGTTACATGTGTATTTCGTGTATCTCTTTGCTAGCCTTATTTCTGTGGAATCTGAGAGCAGATATTTCGGAACCCTTTGAAGACTATAGGGACAAAGGAAATATCATGCCAAAACAAAGAGAAAGAAGCTTTCTGAGAAACTTCTTTGTGTTCTGTGAAATCATCTCAGAGAGTTACAGCTTTCCCCTCAAGAAGCCTTTCGCTAAGACAGTTCTTTTGGATTTGGAAAAGTGATATTTGGAAGCCCATAGAGGGCTATGGTGAAAAAGGAAATATCCTCCGATGAAATCTGGAAAGAAGCTTTCTGAGAAACTGCTTAGTGTTCTGTTAATTCATCTCACAGAGTTACATGTACATTTCGTGGATCTCTTTGCTAGCCTTATTTCTGTGGAATCTGGGAAGAGATATTTCGGATCCCTTTGAAGACTATAGGGCCAATGGAAATATCCTCCCATAAGAAAGAGAAAGAAGCTTTCTGAGAAACTTCTTTGTGTTCTGTGAAATCATCTCAAGGAGTTACAGCTTTCCCCTCCAGAAGCCTTTCGCTAAGACAGTTCTTGTGGAATTGGCAAAGTGATATTTGGAAACCCATAGAGGCCATGGTGAAAAAGGAAATATCCTCCGATGAAATCTGGAATGAAGCTTTCTGAGAAACTGCTTAGTGTTCTCTTAATTCATCTCACAGAGTTACATGTGTATTTCGTGTATCTCTTTGCTAGCCTTATTTCTGTGGAATCTGAGAACAGATATTTCGGAAACCTTTGAAGACTATAGGGCCAAAGGAAATATCATGCCAAAACAAAGAGAAAGAAGCTGTCTGAGAAACTTCTTTGTGTTCTGTGAAATCATCTCACAGAGTTACAGCTTTCCCCTCCAGAAGTCTTTCGCTAAGATAGTTCTTGTGGAATTGGCAAAGTGATATTTGGAAGCCCATAGAGGGCTATGGTGAAAAAGGAAATATTCTCCGATGAAATCTGGAAAGAAGCTTTCTGAGAAACTGCTTAGTGTTCTGTTAATTCATCTCACAGAGTTACATGTGTATTTCGTGGATCTCTTTGCTAGCCTTATTCCTGTGGAATCTGAGAACAGATATTTCGGATCCCATTGATGACTATAGCGCCAAAGGAAATATCCTACGATAAAAAATTGAAAGAAGCTTTCTGAGAAACTTCTTTGTGTTCTGTGAAATCATCTCACAGAGTTACAGGTTTCACCTCCAGAAGCCTTTCGCTAAGACAGTTCTTGTGGATTTGGCAAAGTGATATTTGGAAGCCCATAGAAAGCTATGGTGAAAAAGGAAATATCCTCAGATGAAATCTGGAAAGAAGCTTCCTGAGAAACTGCGTAGTGTTCTGTTAATTCATGTCACAGAGTTACATGTGTATTTCGTGGATCTCTTTGCTAGCCTTATTTCTGTGGAATCTGAGAACAGATATTTCGGATCCCATTGATGACTATAGGGCCAAAGGAAATATCCTGCGATAACAAAGAGAAAGAAGCTTTCTGAGAAACTTCTTTGTGTTCTGTGAAATCATATCACAGAGTTACAGCTTTCCCCTCAAGAAGCCTTTAGCTAAGACAGTCCTTGTGGAATTGACAAAGTGATGTTTGGAAGCCCATAGAGGGCTATGGTGAAAAAGGAAATATCCTCAGATGAAATCTGGAAAGAAGCTTTCTGAGAAACTGCTTAGTGTTCTGTTAATTCATCTCACAGAGTTACAAGTGTATTTCGTAGATCTCTTTCCTAGCCTTATTTCTGTGGAATATGAGAAGAGATATTTCGGATCCCTTTTAAGACTATAGGGCCAAAGGAAATATCCTCCCATAAGAAAGAGAAAGAAGCTCTCTGAGAAACTTCTTTCTGTTCTGTGAAATCATCTCAAGGAGTTACAGCTTTCCCCTCCAGAAGCCTTTCGCTAAGACAGTTCTTGTGAAATTGGCAAAGTGATATTTGGAGACCCATAGAGGTCTACGGTGAAAAAGGAAATATCTTCAGATGAATCTGGAAAGAAGCTTTCTGAGAAACTGCTTAGTGTTCTGTTAATTCATCTCACAGAGTTACATGTGCATTTCGTGGATCTCTTTGCTAGCCTTATTTCTGTGGAGTCTGAGAACAGATATTTCGGATCCCTTTGGAGACTATAGGGCCAAAGGAAATATCCTCCCATAACAAAGAGAAAGAAGCTTTCTGAGAAACTTCTTTGTGTTCTGTGAAATCATCTCACAGAGTTACAGCTTTCCCCTCAAGAAGCCTTTCGCTAAGACAGTTCTTTTGGAATTGGCAAAGTGATATTTGGAAGCCCACAGTGGGCTATGGTGAAAAAGGAAATATCCTCCGATGAAATCTGGAAAGAAGCTTTCTGAGAAACTGCTTAGTGTTCTGTTAATTCATCTCACAGAGTTACATGTGTATTTCGTGGATCTCTTTGCTAGCCTTATTTCTGTGGAATATGAGAAGAGATATTTCGGATCCCTTTGAAGACTATAGGGCCAAAGGAAATATCCTCCCATAAGAAAGAGAAAGAAGCTTTCTGAGAAACTTCTTTGTGTTCTGTGAAATCACCTCAATAAGTTACAGCTTTCCCCTTCAGAAGCCTTTCGATAAAACAGTTCTTGTGGAATTGGCAAAGTGATATTTGGAAACCCATAGAGGGCTATCGTGAAAAAGGAAATATCCTCAGTTGAAATCTGGAAAGAAGATTTCTGAGAAACTGCTTAGTGTTCTGTTAATTCATCTCACAGAGTTACATGTGTATTTCGTGTATCTCTTTGCTAGCCTTATTTCTGTGGAATCTGAGAACAGATATTTCGGAACCCTTTGAAGACTATAGGGCCAAAGGAAATATCATGCCAAAACAAAGAGAAAGAAGCTTTCTGAGAAACTTCTTTGTGTTCTGTGAAATCATCTCACAGAGTTACAGCTTTCCCTTCCAGAAGCCTTTCGCTAAGACAGTTCTCGTGAAATTGGCAAAGTGATATTTGGAAGCCCATAGAGGGCTATGGTGAAAAAGGAAATATCTTCAGATTAAATCTGGAAAGAAGCTTTCTGAGAAACTGCTTAGTGTTCTGTTAATTCATCTCACAGAGTTACATGTGCATTCCGTGGATCTCTTTGCTAGCCCTATTTCCGTGGAATCTGAGAACAGATATTTCGGATCCCTTTGAAGACTATAGGGCCAAAGGAAATATCCTCTGATAACAAAGAGAAAGAAGCTTTCTCAGAAACTTCTTTTTGTTCTGTGAAATCATCTCACAGAGTTACAGCTTTCCCCTCAAGAAGCCTTTCGCTAAGACAGTTCTTGTGGATTTGGCAAAGTGATATTTGGAAGCCCAAAGAGGGCTATGGTGAAAAAGGAAATATCCTCAGATGAAATCAGGAAAGAAGCTCTCTGAGAAACTGCTTAGTGTTCTGTTAATTCATCTCACAGAGTTACATGTGTATTTCGTGGATCTCTTTGCTAGCCTTATTTCTGTGGAATATGAGTAGAGATATTTCGGATCCCTTTGAAGACTATAGGGCCAAAGGAAATATCCTCCCATAAGAAAGAGAAAGAAGCTTTCTGAGAAACTTCTTTGTGTTCTGTGAAATCATCTCAAGGAGTTACAGCTTTCCCCTCCAGAAGCCTTTCGCGAAGACAGTTCTTGTGGAATTGGCAAAGTGATATTTGGAAACCCATAGAGGGCTATGGTGAAAAACGAAATATCCTCAGTTGAAATCTGGAAAGAAGCTTTCTGAGAAACTGCTTAGTGTTCTGTTAATTCATCTCACAGAGTTACATGTGTATTTCGTGTATCTCTTTGCTAGCCTTATTTCTGTGGAATCTGAGAACAGATATTTCGTAACCCTTTGAAGACTATAGGGACAAAGGAAATATCATGCCAAAACAAAGAGACAGAAGCTTTCTGAGAAACTTCTTTGTGTTCTGTGAAATCATCTCACAGAGTTACAGCTTTCCCCTCAAGAAGCCTTTCGCTAAGACAGTTCTTTTGGATTTGGCAAAGTGATATTTGGAAGCCCATAGAGGGCTATGGTGAAAAAGGAAATATCCTCCGATGAAATCTGGAAAGAAGCTTTCTGAGAAACTGCTTAGTGTTCTGTTAATTCATCTCACAGAGTTACATGTGCATTTCGTGGATCTCTTTGCTAGCCTTATTTCTGTGGAATCTGAGAAGAGATATTTCGGATCCCTTTGAAGACTATAGGTCAAAGGAAATATCCTCCCATAAGAAAGAGAAAGAAGCTTTCTGAGAAACTTCTTTGTGTTCTGTGAAATCATCTCAAGGAGTTACAGCTTTCCCCTCCAGAAGCCTTTCGCTAAGACAGTTCTTGTGGAATTGGCAAAGTGATATTTGGAAACCCATAGAGGCCATGGTGAAAAAGGAAATATCCTCCGATGAAATCTGGAAAGAAGCTTTCTGAGAAACTGCTTAGTGTTCTCTTAATTCATCTCAAAGAGTTACATGTGTATTTCGTGTATCTCTTTGCTAGCCTTATTTCTGTGGAATCTGAGAACAGATATTTCGGAAACCTTTGAAGACTATAGGGCCAAAGGAAATATCATGCCAAAGCAAAGAGAAAGAAGCTGTCTGAGAAACTTCTTTGTGTTCTATGAAATCATCTCACAGAGTTACAGCTTTCCCCTCCAGAAGCCTTTCGCTAAGACAGTTCTTGTGGAATTGGCAAAGTGATATTTGGAAGCCCATAGAGGGCTATGGTGAAAAAGGAAATATCCTCAGATGAAATCTGGAAAGAAGCTTTCTGAGAAACTGCTTAGTGTTCTGTTAATTCATCTCACAGAGTTACATGTGTATTTCGTGTATCTCTTTGCTAGCCTTATTTCTGTGGAATCTGAGAACAGATATTTCGGAACCCTTTGAAGACTATAGGGCCAAAGGAAATATCCTCTGAAAACAAAGAGAAAGAAGCTTTCTGAGAAACTTCTTTGTGTTCTGTGAAATCATCTCACAGAGTTACAGCTTTCCCCTGAAAAAGCCTTTCGCTAAGACAGTTCTTGTGGAATTGGCAAAGTGATATTTGGAAGCCCATAGAGGGCTATGGTGAAAAAGGAAATATCCTCACAGAAAATTTGGAAAGAAGCTTTCTGAGAAACTGCTTAGTGTTCTGTTAATTCATCTCACAGAGTTACATGTGTATTTCGTGGATCTCTTTGCTAGCCTTATTCCTGTGGAATCTGAGAACAGATATTTCGGATCCCATTGATGACTATAGCGCCAAAGGAAATATCCTGCGATAAAAAATTGAAAGAAGCTTTCTGAGAAACTTCTTTGTGTTCTGTGAAATCATCTCACAGAGTTACAGCTTTCACCTCCAGAAGCCTTTCGCTAAGACAGTTCTTGTGGATTTGGCAAAGTGATATTTGGAAGCCCATAGAAAGCTATGGTGAAAAAGGAAATATCCTCAGATGAAATCTGGAAAGAAGCTTCCTGAGAAACTGCGTAGTGTTCTGTTAATTCATTTCACAGAGTTACATGTGTATTTCGTGGATCTCTTTGCTAGCCTTATTTCTGTGGAATCTGAGAACAGATATTTCGGATCCCATTGATGACTATAGGGCCAAAGGAAATATCCTGCGATAACAAAGAGAAAGAAGCTTTCTGAGACACTTCTGTGTGTTCTGTGAAATCATCTCACAGAGTTACAGCTTTCCCCGCAAGAAGCCTTTCGCTAAGACAGTCCTTGTGGAATTGGCAAAGTGATGTTTGGAAGCCCATAGAGGGCTATGGTGAAAAAGGAAATATCCTCAGATGAAATCTGGAAAGAAGCTTTCTGAGAAACTGCTTAGTGTTCTGTTAATTCATCTCACAGAGTTACATGTGTATTTCGTGTATCTCTTTGCTAGCCTTATTTCTGTGGAATCTGAGAACAGATATTTCGGAAACCTTTGAAGACTATAGGGCCAAAGGAAATATCATGCCAAAGCAAAGAGAAAGAAGCTGTCTGAGAAACTTCTTTGTGTTCTATGAAATCATCTCACAGAGTTACAGCTTTCCCCTCCAGAAGCCTTTCGCTAAGACAGTTCTTGTGGAATTGGCAAAGTGATATTTGGAAGCCCATAGAGGGCTATGGTGAAAAAGGAAATATCCTCCGATGAAATCTGGAAAGAAGCTTTCTGAGAAACTGCTTAGTGTTCTGTTAATTCATCTCACAGAGTTACATGTGTATTTCGTGTATCTCTTTGCTAGCCTTATTTCTGTGGAATCTGAGAACAGATATTTCGGAACCCTTTGAAGACTATAGGGCCAAAGGAAATATCCTCTGAAAACAAAGAGAAAGAAGCTTTCTGAGAAACTTCTTTGTGTTCTGTGAAATCATCTCACAGAGTTACAGCTTTCCCCTGAAAAAGCCTTTCGCTAAGACAGTTCTTGTGGAATTGGCAAAGTGATATTTGGAAGCCCATAGAGGGCTATGGTGAAAAAGGAAATATCCTCACAGAAAATTTGGAAAGAAGCTTTCTGAGAAACTGCTTAGTGTTCTGTTAATTCATCTCACAGAGTTACATGTGTATTTCGTGGATCTCTTTGCTAGCCTTATTCCTGTGGAATCTGAGAACAGATATTTCGGATCCCATTGATGACTATAGCGCCAAAGGAAATATCCTGCGATAAAAAATTGAAAGAAGCTTTCTGAGAAACTTCTTTGTGTTCTGTGAAATCATCTCACAGAGTTACAGCTTTCACCTCCAGAAGCCTTTCGCTAAGACAGTTCTTGTGGATTTGGCAAAGTGATATTTGGAAGCCCATAGAAAGCTATGGTGAAAAAGGAAATATCCTCAGATGAAATCTGGAAAGAAGCTTCCTGAGAAACTGCGTAGTGTTCTGTTAATTCATTTCACAGAGTTACATGTGTATTTCGTGGATCTCTTTGCTAGCCTTATTTCTGTGGAATCTGAGAACAGATATTTCGGATCCCATTGATGACTATAGGGCCAAAGGAAATATCCTGCGATAACAAAGAGAAAGAAGCTTTCTGAGACACTTCTGTGTGTTCTGTGATATCATCTCACAGAGTTACAGCTTTCTCCGCAAGAAGCCTTTCGCTAAGACAGTCCTTGTGGAATTGGCAAAGTGATGTTTGGAAGCCCATAGAGGGCTATGGTGAAAAAGGAAATATCCTCAGATGAAATCTGGAAAGAAGCTTTCTGAGAAACTGCTTAGTGTTCTGTTAATTCATCTCACAGAGTTACATGTGTATTTCGTGTATCTCTTTGCTAGCCTTATTTCTGTGGAATCTGAGAGCAGATATTTCGGAACCCTTTGAAGACTATAGGGACAAAGGAAATATCATGCCAAAACAAAGAGAAAGAAGCTTTCTGAGAAACTTCTTTGTGTTCTGTGAAATCATCTCAGAGAGTTACAGCTTTCCCCTCAAGAAGCCTTTCGCTAAGACAGTTCTTTTGGATTTGGCAAAGTGATATTTGGAAGCCCATAGAGGGCTATGGTGAAAAAGGAAATATCCTCCGATGAAATCTGGAAAGAAGCTTTCTGAGAAACTGCTTAGTGTTCTGTTAATTCATCTCACAGAGTTACATGTACATTTCGTGGATCTCTTTGCTAGCCTTATTTCTGTGGAATCTGGGAAGAGATATTTCGGATCCCTTTGAAGACTATAGGGCCAATGGAAATATCCTCCCATAAGAAAGAGAAAGAAGCTTTCTGAGAAACTTCTTTGTGTTCTGTGAAATCATCTCAAGGAGTTACAGCTTTCCCCTCCAGAAGCCTTTCGCTAAGACAGTTCTTGTGGAATTGGCAAAGTGATATTTGGAAACCCATAGAGGCCATGGTGAAAAAGGAAATATCCTCCGATGAAATCTGGAATGAAGCTTTCTGAGAAACTGCTTAGTGTTCTCTTAATTCATCTCACAGAGTTACATGTGTATTTCGTGTATCTCTTTGCTAGCCTTATTTCTGTGGAATCTGAGAACAGATATTTCGGAAACCTTTGAAGACTATAGGGCCAAAGGAAATATCATGCCAAAACAGAGAGAAAGAAGCTGTCTGAGAAACTTCTTTGTGTTCTGTGAAATCATCTCACAGAGTTACAGCTTTCCCCTCCAGAAGTCTTTCGCTAAGACAGTTCTTGTGGAATTGGCAAAGTGATATTTGGAAGCCCATAGAGGGCTATGGTGAAAAAGGAAATATTCTCCGATGAAATCTGGAAAGAAGCTTTCTGAGAAACTGCTTAGTGTTCTGTTAATTCATCTCACAGAGTTACATGTGTATTTCGTGCATCTCTTTGCTAGCCTTATTCCTGTGGAATCTGAGAACAGATATTTCGGATCCCATTGATGACTATAGCGCCAAAGGAAATATCCTGCGATAAAAAATTGAAAGAAGCTTTCTGAGAAACTTCTTTGTGTTCTGTGAAATCATCTCACAGAGTTACAGGTTTCACCTCCAGAAGCCTTTCGCTAAGACAGTTCTTGTGGATTTGGCAAAGTGATATTTGGAAGCCCATAGAAAGCTATGGTGAAAAAGGAAATATCCTCAGATGAAATCTGGAAAGAAGCTTCCTGAGAAACTGCGTAGTGTTCTGTTAATTCATGTCACAGAGTTACATGTGTATTTCGTGGATCTCTTTGCTAGCCTTATTTCTGTGGAATCTGAGAACAGATATTTCGGATCCCATTGATGACTATAGGGCCAAAGGAAATATCCTGCGATAACAAAGAGAAAGAAGCTTTCTGAGAAACTTCTTTGTGTTCTGTGAAATCATATCACAGAGTTACAGCTTTCCCCTCAAGAAGCCTTTAGCTAAGACAGTCCTTGTGGAATTGGCAAAGTGATGTTTGGAAGCCCATAGAGGGCTATGGTGAAAAAGGAAATATCCTCAGATGAAATCTGGAAAGAAGCTTTCTGAGAAACTGCTTAGTGTTCTGTTAATTCATCTCACAGAGTTACAAGTGTATTTCGTGGATCTCTTTGCTAGCCTTATTTCTGTGGAATATGAGAAGAGATATTTCGGATCCCTTTTAAGACTATAGGGCCAAAGGAAGTATCCTCCCATAAGAAAGAGAAAGAAGCTCTCTGAGAAACTTCTTTCTGTTCTGTGAAATCATCTCAAGGAGTTACAGCTTTCCCCTCCAGAAGCCTTTCGCTAAGACAGTTCTTGTGAAATTGGCAAAGTGATATTTGGAGACCCATAGAGGTCTACGGTGAAAAAGGAAATATCTTCAGATGAATCTGGAAAGAAGCTTTCTGAGAAACTGCTTAGTGTTCTGTTAATTCATCTCACAGAGTTACATGTGCATTTCGTGGATCTCTTTGCTAGCCTTATTTCTGTGGAGTCTGAGAACAGATATTTCGGATCCCTTTGGAGACTATAGGGCCAAAGGAAATATCCTCTGATAACAAAGAGAAAGAAGCTTTCTGAGAAACTTCTTTGTGTTCTGTGAAATCATCTCACAGAGTTACAGCTTTCCCCTGAAGAAGCCTTTCGCTAAGACAGTTCTTGTGGAATTGGCAAAGTGATATTTGGAAGCCCATAGAGGGCTATGGCGAAAAAGGAAATATCCTCACAGAAAATTTGGAAAGAAGCTTTCTGAGAAACTGCTTAGTGTTCTGTTAATTCATCTCACAGAGGTACATGTGTATTTCGTGGATCTCTTTGCTAGCCTTATTCCTGTGGAATCTGAGAACAGATATTTCGGATCCCATTGATGACTATAGCGCCAAAGGAAATATCCTGCGATAAAAAATTGAAAGAAGCTTTCTGAGAAACTTCTTTGTGTTCTGTGAAATCATCTCACAGAGTTACAGCTTTCCCCTCCAGAAGACTTTCGCTAAGACAGTTCTTGTGGAATAGGCAAAGTGATATTTGGAAGCCCATAGAGGGCTACGGTGAAAAAGGAAATATCCTCAGATGAAATCTGGAAAGAAGCTTTCTGAGAAACTGCTTAGTGTTCTGTTAATTCATCTCACAGAGTTACATGTGTATTTCGTGGATCTCTTTGGTAGCCTTATTTCTGTGGAATATGAGAAGAGATATTTCGGATCCCCTTGAAGACTATAGGGCCAAAGGAAATATCCTCCCCTAAGAAAGATAAAGAAGCTCTCTGAGAAACTTCTTTGTGTTCTGTGAAATCATGTCAAGGAGTTACAGGTTTCCCCTCCAGAAGCCTTTCGCTAAGATAGTTCTTGTGGAATTGGCAAAGTGATATTTGGAAACCCGTAGAGGGCTATGGTGAAAAAGGAAATATCCTCCGATGAAATCTGGAAAGAAGCTATCTGAGAAACTGCTTAGTGTTCTGTTAATTCATCTCACAGAGTTACATGTGTATTTCGTGGATCTCTTTGCTAGCCTTATTTCTGTGGAATCTGAGAACAGATATTTCGGAACCCTTTGAAGACTATAGGGCCAAAGGAAATATCATGCCAAAACAAAGAGAAAGAAGCTTTCTGAGAAACTTCTTTGTGTTCTGTGAAATCATCTCACAGAGTTACAGCTTTCCCCTCAAGAAGCCTTTCGCTAAGACAGTTCTTGTGGAATAGGCAAAGTGATATTTGGAAGCCCATAGAGGGCTATGGTGAAGAAGGAAATATCCTCAGATGAAATCTGGAAAGAGGCTTTCTGAGAAACTGCTTAGTGTTCTGTTAATTCATCTCACAGAGTTACATGTGTATTTCGTGGATGTCTTTGCTAGCCTTATTTCTGTGGAATCTGAGAACAGATATTTCTGATCCCATTGAAGACTATAGGGCCAAAGGAAATATCCTCTGATAACAAAGAGAAAGGAGCTTTCTTAGAAACTTCTTTGTGTTCTGTGAAATCATCTCACAGAGTTACAGCTTTCCCCTCAAGAAACCTTTCGCTAAGACAGTTCTTGTGGAATTGGCAAAGTGATATTTGGAAGCCCATAGAGGGCTATGGTGAAAAAAGAAATATCCTCAGATGAAATCTGGAAAGAAGCTTTCTGAGAAACTGCTCAGTGTTCTGTTAATTCATCTCACAGAGTTATATGTGTATTTCGTGGACTTCTTTGCTAGCCTTATTTCTGTGGAATCTGAGAAGAGATATTTCGGATCCCTTTGAAGACTATAGGGCCAAAGGAAATATCCTCCCATAAGAAAGAGAAAGAAGCTTTCTGAGAAATTTCTTTGTGTTCTGTGAAATCATCTCAAGGAGTTACAGCTTTTCCCTCCAGAAGCCTTTCGCTAAGACAGTTCTTTTGGAATTGGCCAAGTGATCTTTGGAAGCCCATAGAGGGCTATGGTGTAAAAGGAAATATCCTCACAGGAAATCTGGAAAGAAGCTTTCTGAGAAACTGCTTAGTGTTCTGTTAATTTATCTCACAGAGTTACATGTGTATTTCGTGGATCTCTTTGCTAGCCTTATTTCTGTGGAATCTTACAACAGATATTTCGGAACCCTTTGAAGACTATAGGGCCAAAGGAAATATCCTGCGATAACAAAGAGAAAGAAGCTTTCTGAGAAACTTCTTTGTGTTCTGTGAAATCATCTCACAGAGTTACAGCTTTCCCCTCAAGAAGCCTTTAGCTAAGACAGTTCTTGTGGAATTGGCAAAGTGATATTTGGAAGCCCATAGAGGGCTATGGTGAAAAAGAAAATATCCTCAGATGAAATCTGGAAAGAAGCTTTCTGAGAAACTGCTTAGTGTTTTGTTAATTAATCTCACAGAGTTACATGTGTATTTCGTGGATCTCTTTGCTAGCCTTATTTCTGTGGAATCTGAGAACAGATATTTCGGATCCCTTTGAAGACTATAGAGCCAAAGGAAATATCCTCCGATAACAAAGAGAAAGAAGCTTTCTGAGAAACTTCTTTGTGTTCTCTGAAATCATCTCACAGAGTTACAGCTTTCCCCTCAAGAAGCCTTTCGCTAAGACAGTTCTTGTGGAATAGGCAAAGTGATATTTGGAAACCCATAGAGGGCTATGGTGAAAAGGAAATATCCTCAGATGAAATCTGGAAAGAAGCTTTCTGAGAAACTGCTTAGTGTTCTGTTAATTCATCTCACAGAGTTACATGTGCATTTCGTGGATCTCTTTGCTAGCCTTATTTCTGTGGAATCTGAGAACAGATATTTCGGATCCCTATGAAGAAAATAGGGCCAAAGGAAATATCCTCCCATAAGAAAGAGAAAGAAGCTTTATGAGAAATTTCTTTGTGTTCTGTGAAATCACCTCAAGGAGTTACAGCTTTCCCCTCCAGAAGCCTTTCGCTAAGACTGTTCTTGTGGAATTGTCGAAGTGATATTTGGAAACCCTTAGAGGGCTAGGGTAAAAAAGGAAATATCCTCCGATGAAATCTGGAAAGAAGCTTTCTGAGAAACTGCTTAGTGTTCTGTTAATTCATCTCACAGAGTTACATGTGTATTTCCTGTATCTCTTTGCTAGCCTTATTTCTGTGGAATCTTACAACAGATATTTCGGAACCCTTTGAAGACTATAGGGCCAAAGGAAATATCATGCCAAAACAAAGAGAAAGAAGCTTTCTGAGAAACTTCTTTGTGTTCTGTGAAATCATCTCACAGAGTTACATCTTTCCCCTCCAGAAGCCTTTCGCTAAGACAGTTCTTGTGGAATTGGCAAAGTGATATTTGGAAGCCCAGAGAGGGCTATGGTGAAAAAGGAAATATCCTCCGATGAAATCTGGAAAGAAGCTTTCTGAGAAACTGCTTAGTGTTCTGTTAATTCATCTGACAGAGTTACATGTGTATTTCGTGTATCTCTTTGCTAGCCTTATTTCTGTGGAATCTGAGAACAGATATTTCGGATCCCTTTGAAGACTATAGGGCCAAAGGAAATATCCTCTGATAACAAAGAGAAAGAAGCTTTCTGAGAAACTTCTTTGTGTTCTGTGAAATCATCTCACAGAGTTACAGCTTTCCCCTCAAGAAGCCTTTCGCTAAGACAGTTCTTGTGAAATTGGCAAAGTGATATTTGGAAGCCCATAGAGGGCTATGGTGAAAAAGGAAATATTCTCACAGGAAATTTGGAAAGAAGCTTTCTGAGAAACTGCTTATTGTTCTGTTAATTCATCTCACAGAGTTACATGTGTATTTCGTGGATCTCTTTGCTAGCCTTATTTCTGTGGAATCTGAGAACAGATATTTCGGATCCCATTGATGACTATAGAGCCAAAGGAAATATCCTGCGATAACAAAGAGAAAGAAGCTTTCTGAGAAACTTCTTTGTGTTCTGTGAAATCATCTCACAGAGTTACAGTTTTCCCCTTAAGAAGCCTTTCGCTAAGACAGATCTTGTGGATTTGGCAAAGTGATATTTGGAAGCCCATAGAGGGCTATGGTGAAAAAGGAAATATCCTCAGATGAAATCTGGAAAGAAGCTTTCTGAGAAACTGCGTAGTGTTCTGTTAATTCATTTCACAGAGTTACATGTGTATTTCGTGGATCTCTTTGCTAGCCTTATTTCTGTGGAATCTGAGAACAGATATTCGGATCCCTTTGATGACTAGAGGGCCAAAGGAAATATCCTGCGATAACAAAGAGAAAGAAGCTTTCTGAGAAACCTCTGTAAGTTCTGTGAAATCATCTCACAGAGTTACAACTTTCCCTTCAAGAAGCCTTTCGCTAAGACAGTTCTTGTGGAATTGGCAAAGTGATGTTTGGAAGCCCATAGAGGGCTATGGTGAAAAAGGAAATATCCTCAGATGAAATCTGGAAAGAAGCTTTCTGAGAAACTGCTTAGTGTTCTGTTAATTCATCTCACAGAGTTACATGTGTATTTCGTGGATCTCTTTGCTAGCCTTATTTCTGTGGAATATGAGAAGAGATATTTCGGATCCCTTTGAAGACTATAGGGCCAAAGGAAATATCCTCCCATAAGAAAGAGAAAGAAGCTTTCTTAGAAACTTCTTTGTGTTCTGTGAAATCATCTCAAGGAGTTACAGCTTTCCCCTCCAGAAGCCTTTCGCTAAGACAGTTCTTGTGGAATTTGCAAAGTGATATTTGGAAACCCGTAGAGGGCTATGGTGAAAAAGGAAATATCCTCCGATGAAATCTGGAAAGAAGCTTTCTGAGAAACTGCTTAGTGTTCTGTTAATTCATCTCACAGAGTTACATGTTTATTCCGTGTATCTCTTTGCTAGCCTTATTTCTGTGGAATCTGAGAACAGATATTTCGGAACGCTTTGAAGACTACAGGGCCAAAGGAAATATCATGCCAAAACAAGGAGAAAGAAGCTTTCTGAGAAACTTCTTTGTGTTCTGTGAAATTATCTCACAGAGTTACATCTTTGCCCTCCAGAAGCCTTTCGCTAAGACAGTTCTTGTGCAATTGGCAAAGTGATATTTGGAAGTCCATAGAGGGCTATGGTGAAAAAGGAAATATCCTCCGATGAAATCTGGAAAGAAGCTTTCTGAGAAACTGCTTAGTGTTCTGTTAATTCATCTCACAGAGTTACATGTGTATTTCGTGTTTCTCTTTGCTAGCCTTATTTCTGTGGAATCTGAGAACAGATATTTCGGAACCCTTTGAAGACTATAGGGCCAAAGGAAATATCATGCCAAAAAAAAGAGAAGGAAGCTTTCTGAGAAACTTCTTTGTGTTCTGTGAAATCATCTCACAGAGTTACAGCTTTCCCCTGAAGAAGCCTTTCGCTAAGACAGTTCTTGTGGAATTGGCAGAGTGATATTTGGAAGCCCATAGAGGGCTAAGGTGAAAAAGGAAATATTCTCACAGGAAATTTGGAAAGAAGCTTTCTGAGAAACTGCTTAGTGTTCTGTTAATTTATCTCACGGAGTTACAAGTGTATTTCCTGGATCTTTTTGCTAGCCTTATTTCTGTGGAATCTGAGAACTGATATTTCGGATTCCATTGATGACTATAGGGCCAAAGGAAATATCCTGCGATAACAAAGAGAAAGAAGCTTTCTGAGAAACTTCTTTGTGTTCTGTGAAATCATCTCACAGAGTTACAGCTTTCCCCTCAAGAAGCCTTTCGCTAAGACAGTTCTTGTGGATTTGGCAAAGTGATATTTGGAAGCCCATAGAGGGCTATGGTGAAAAAGGAAATATCCTCAGATGAAATCAGGAAAGAAGCTCTCTGAGAAACTGCTTAGTGTTCTGTTAATTCATCTCACAGAGTTACATGTGTATTTCGTGGATCTCTTTGCTAGCCTTATTTCTGTGGAATATGAGAAGAGATATTTCGGATCCCTTTGAAGACTATAGGGCCAAAGGAAATATCCTCCCATAAGAAAGAGAAAGAAGCTTTATGAGAAACTTCTTTGTGTTCTGTGAAATCATCTCAAGGAGTTACAGCTTTCCCCTCCAGAAGCCTTTCGCGAAGACAGTTCTTGTGGAATTTGCAAAGTGATATTTGGAAACCCATAGAGGGCTATGGTGAAAAAGGAAATATCCTCAGTTGAAATCTGGAAAGAAGATTTCTGAGAAACTGCTTAGTGTTCTGTTAATTCATCTCACAGAGTTACATGTGTATTTCGTGTATCTCTTTGCTAGCCTTATTTCTGTGGAATCTGAGAACAGATATTTCGGAACCCTTTGAAGACTATAGGGACAAAGGAAATATCATGCCAAAACAAAGAGAAAGAAGCTTTCTGAGAAACTTCTTTGTGTTCTGTGAAATCATCTCACAGAGTTACAGCTTTCCCCTCAAGAAGCCTTTCGCTAAGACAGTTCTTTTGGATTTGGCAAAGTGATATTTGGAAGCCCATAGAGGGCTACGGTGAAAAAGGAAATATCTTCAGATGAATCTGGAAAGAAGCTTTCTGAGAAACTGCTTAGTGTTCTGTTAATTCATCTCACAGAGTTACATGTGCATTTCGTGGATCTCTTTGCTAGCCTTATTTCTGTGGAGTCTGAGAACAGATATTTCGGATCCCTTTGACGACTATAGGGCCAAAGGAAATATCCTCTGATAACAAAGAGAAAGAAGCTTTCTGAGAAACTTCTTTGTGTTCTGTGAAATCATCTCACAGAGTTACAGCTTTTCCCTCAAGAAGCCTTTCGCTAAGACAGTTCTTGTGGAATTGGCAAAGTGATATTTGGAAGCCCATAGAGGGCTATGGCGAAAAAGGAAATATCCTCACAGAAAATTTGGAAAGAAGCTTTCTGAGAAACTGCTTAGTGTTCTGTTAATTCATCTCACAGAGTTACATGTGCATTTCGTGGATCTCTTTGCTAGCCTTATTTCTGTGGAATCTGAGAACAGATATTTCGGATCCCTTTGAAGACTATACGGCCAAAGGAAATATCATGCCAAAACAAAGAGAAAGAAGCTTTCTGAGAAACTTCTTTGTGTTCTGTGAAATCATCTCACAGAGTTACAGCTTTCCCCTCCAGAAGCCTTTCGCTAAGACAGTTCTTGTAAAATTGGCAAAGTGATATTTGGAAGCCCATAGAGGTCTATGGTGAAAAAGGAAATATCTTCAGATGAAATCTGGAAAGAAGCTTTCTGAGAAAATGCTTAGTGTTCTGTTAATTCATCTCACAGAGTTACATGTGCATTTCGTGGATCTCTTTGCTAGCCTTATTTCTGTGGAATCTGAGAACAGATATTTCGGATCCCGTTTAAGACTATAGGGCCAAAGGAAATATCCTCCGATAACAAAGAGAAAGAAGCTTTCTGAGAAACTTCTTTGTGATCTGTGAAATCATCTCACAGAGTTACAGCTTTCCCCTCAAGAAGCCTTTCGCTAAGACAGTTCTTGTGGAATAGGCAAAGTGATATTTGAAAGCCCATAGAGGGCTATGGTGAAAAAGGAAATATCCTCAGATGAAATCTGGAAAGAAGCTTTCTGAGAAACTGCTTAGTGTTCTGTTAATTCACCTCACAGAGTTACATGTGTATTTCGTGGATCTCTTTGCTAGCCTTATTTCTGTGGAATCTGAGAACAGATATTTCGGATCCCTTTGAAGACTATAGGGCCAAAGGAAATATCCTCCCATAAGAAAGAGAAAGAAGCTTTCTGAGAAACTTCTTTTTGTTCTGTGAAATCATCTCAAGGAGTTACAGCTTTCCCCTCCAGAAGCCTTTCGCTAAGACAGTTCTTGTGGAATTGGCAAAGTGATATTTGGAAACCAGAGAGGGCTATGGTGAAAAAGGAAATATCCTCCGATGAAATCTGGAAAGAAGCTTTCTGAGAAACTGCTTAGTGTTCTGTTAATTCATCTCACAGAGTTACATGTGTATTTCGTGTATCTCTTTGCTAGCCTTATTTCTGTGGAATCTGAGAACAGATATTTCGGAACCCTTTGAAGACTATAGGGCCCAAGGAAATATCATGCCTAAACAAAGAGAAAGAAGCTTTCTGAGAAACTTCTTTGTGTTCTGTGAAATCATCTCACAGAGTTACAGCTTTCCCCTCCAGAAGCCTTTTGCTAAGACAGTTCTTGTGGAATTGGCAAGGTGATAATTGGAAGCCCATAGAGGGCTATGGTGAAAAAGGAAATATCCTCCGATGAAATCTGGAAAGAAGCTTTCTGAGAAACTGCTTAGTGTTCTCTTAATTCATCTCACAGAGTTACATGTGTATTAGGTGTATCTTTTTGCTAGCCTTATTTCTGTGGAATCTGAGAACAGATATTTCGGATCCCTTTGAAGACTATAGGGCCAAAGGAAATATCCTCCGATAACAAAGAGAAAGAAGCTTTCTGAGAAACTTCTTTGTGTTCTGTGAAATCATCTCCCAGAGTTACAGCTTCCCCCTCCAGAAGCCTTTCGCTAAGACAGTTCTTGTGAAATTGGCAAAGTGATATTTGGAAGCCCATAGAGGGCTATGGTGAAAAAGGAAATATCTTCAGATGAAATCTGGAAAGAAGCTTTCTGAGAAACTGCTTAGTGTTCTGTTAATTCATCTCACAGAGTTACATGTGCATTTCGTGGATCTCTTTGCTAGCCTTATTTCTGTGGGATCTGAGAACAGATATTTCGGAACGCTTTGAAGACTATAGGGCCAAAGGAAATATCCTCCCATAAGAAAGAGAAAGAAGCTTTCTGAGAAACTTCTTTGTGTTCTGTGAAATCATCTCAAGGAGTTACAGCTTTCCCCTCAAGAAGCCTTTCGCTAAGACAGTTCTTGTGGAATTGGCAAAGTGATATTTGGAAACCCATAGAGGGCTATGGTGAAAAAGGAAATATCCTCCGATGAAATCTGGAAAGAAGCTTTCTGAGAAACTGCTTAGAGTTCTGTTAATTCACCTCACAGAGTTACATGTGTATTTCGTGTATCTCTTTGCTAGCCGTATTTCTGTGGAATCTGAGAACCGATATTTCGGAACCTTTTGAAGTCTATAGGTCCAAAGGAAATATCATGCTAAAACAAAGAGAAAGAAGCTTTCTGAGAAACTTCTTTGTGTTCTGTGAAATCATCTCACAGAGTTACATCTTTCCCCTCCAGAAGCCTTTCGCTAAGACAGTTCTTGTGGAATTGGCAAAGTGATATTTGGAAGCCCATAGAGGGCTATGGTGAAAAAGGAAATATCCTCAGATGAAATCTGGAAAGAAGCTTTCTGAGAAACTGCTTAGTGTTCTGTTAATTCTTCTCACAGAGTTACATGTGTATTTCGTGGATCTCTTTGCTGGCCTTATTTCTGTGGAATCTGAGAACAGATATTTCGGATCCCTTTGAAGACTACAGGGCCAAAGGAAATATCATGCCAAAACAAAGAGAAAGAAGCTTTCTGAGAAACTTCTTTGTGTTCTGTGAAATCATCTCACAGAGTTACAGCTTTCCCCTCAAGAAGCCTTTCGCTAAGACAGTTCTTGTGGATTTGGCAAAGTGATATTTGGAAGCCCATAGAGGGCTATGGTGAAAAAGGAAATATCCTCAGATGAAATCTGGAAAGAAGCTTTCTGAGAAACTGCTTATTGTTCTGTTAATTCATCTCACAGAGTTACATGTGTATTTCGTGGATCTCTTTGCTAGCCTTATTTCTGTGGAATCTGAGAACAGATATTTCGGATCCCATTGAAGACTATAGGGCCAAAGGAAATATCCTCCGATAACAAAGAGAAAGAAGCTTTCTGAGAAACTTCTTTGTGTTCTGTGAAATCATCTCACAGAGTTACAGCTTTCCCCTCAAGAAGCCTTTCGCTAAGACTGTTCTTGTGGAATCGGCAAATAATATTTGGAACCCCAAAGAGGGCTATGGTGAAAAACGAAATATCCTCAGATGAAATCTGGAAAGAAGCTTTCTGAGAAACTGCTTAGTGTTCTGTTAATTCATCTCACAGAGTTACATGTGTATTTCGTGGATCTCTTTGCTAGCCTTATTTCTGTGGAATCTCAGAACAGATATTTCAGATCCCTTTGAAGACTATAAGGCCAAAGAAAATATCCTTCCATAAGAAAGAGAAAGAAGCTTTCTGAGAAACTTCTTTGTGTTCTGTGAAATCATATCAAGGTGTTACAGCTTTCCCCTCCAGAAGCCTTTCGCTAAGACAGTTCTTGTGGAATTGGCAAAGTGATATTTGGAAGCCTATAGAGAACTATGGTGAAAAAGGAAATATCTTCAGATGAAATCTGGAAAGAAGCTTTCTGAGAAACTGCTTAGTGTTCTGTTAATTCATCTCACAGAGTTACATGTGCATTTCGTGGATCTCTTTGCTAGCCTTATTTCTGTGGAATCTGAGAACAGATATTTCGGATCCCTTTGAAGACTATAGGACCAAAGGAAATATCCTCTGATAACAAAGAGAAAGAAGCTTTCTGAGAAACTTCTTTGTGTTCTTTGAAATCATCTCACAGAGTTACAGCTTTCCCCTCAAGAAGCCTTTGGCTAATACAGTTCTTTTGGAATTGGCAAAGTGATATTTGGAAGCCCATGGAGGGCTATGTTGAAAAAGGAAATATCCTCAGATGAAATCTGGAAAGAAGCTTTCTGAGAAACTGCTTAGTGTTCTGTTAATCCATTTCACAGAGTTACATGTGTATTTCGCGGATCTCTTTGCTAGCCTTATTTCTGTGGAATCTGAGTACAGATATTTCGGATCCCTTTGAAGACTATAGGGCCAAAGGAATTATCCTCCCAAAACTCCCAGAAAGAAGCTTTCTGAGAAACTTCTTTCTATTCTGTGAAATCATCTCACAGAGTTACAGCTTTCCCCTCAAGAAGCCTTTCGCTAAGACAGTTCTTGTGGAATTGGCAAAGTGATATTTGGAAGCCCATAAAGGGCTATGGTGAAAAAGGAAATATCCTCACAGGAAATCTGGAAAGAAGCTTTCTGAGAAACTGCTTAGTGTTCTGTTAATTCATCTCACAGAGTTACATGTGTATTTCGTGGATCTCTTTGCTAGCCTTATTTCTGTGGAATCTGAGAACAGATATTTCGGAACCCTTTGAAGACTATAGGGCCAAAGGAAATATCATGCCAAAACAAAGAGAAAGAAGCTTTCTGAGAAACTTCTTTGTGTTCTGTGAAATCATCCCAAGGAGTTACAGCTTTCCCCTCCAGAAGCCTTTCGCTAAGACAGTTCTTGTGGAATTGGCAAAGTGATATTTGGAAGCCCATAGAGGGCTATGGTGAAAAAGGAAATATCCTCCGATGAAATCTGCAAAGAAGCTTTCTGAGAAACTGCTTAGTGTTCTGTTAATTCATCTCACAGAGTTACATGTGCATTTCGTGGATCTCTTTGCTAGCCTTATTTCTGTGGAATCTGAGAACATATATTTCGGATCCCATTGAAGACTATAGGGCCAAAGGAAATATCCTCTGATAACAAAGAGAAAGAAGCTTTCTGAGAAACCTCTTTGTGTTCTGTGAAATCATCTCACAGAGTTACAGCTTTCCCCTAAAGAAGCCTTTCGCTAAGACAGTTCTTGTGGAATTGGCAAAGTGATATTTGGAAGCCCATAGAGGGCTATGGTGAAAAAGGAAATATCCCCACAGGAAATTTGGAAAGAAGCTTTCTGAGAAACTGCTTAGTGTTCTGTTAATTCATCTCACAGAGTTACATGTGTATTTCGTGGATCTTTTTGCTAGCCTTATTTCTGGGGAATCTGAGAACAGATATTTCGGATCCCATTGAAGACTATAGGGCCAAAGGAAATATCCTCCGATAACAAAGAGAAAGAAGCTTTCTGAGAAACTTCTTTGTGTTCTGTGAAATCATCTCACAGAGTTACAGCTTTCCCCTCAAGAAGCGTTTCGCTAAGACAGTTCTTGTGGAATTGGCAAATGATATTTGGAAGCCCATAGAGGGCTATGGTGAAAAAGGAAATATCCTCAGATGAAATCTGGAAAGAAGCTTTCTGAGAAACTGCTTAGTGTTCTGTTAATTCATCTCACAGAGTTACATGTGTATTTCCTGGATCTCTTTGCTAGCCTTATTTCTGTTGGATCTGAGAACAGATATTTCGGATCCCTTTGAAGACTATAGGGCCAAAGAAAATATCCTTCCATAAGAAAGAGAAAGAAGCTTTCTGAGAAACTTCTTTGTGTTCTGTGAAATCATCTCAAGGTGTTACAGCTTTCCCCTCCAGAAGCCTTTCGCTAAGACAGTTCTTGTGGAATTGGCAATGTGATATTTGGAAACCCATAGAGGGCTATGGTGAAAAAGAAAATATACTCCGATGAAATCTGCAAAGAAGCTTTCTGAGAAACTGCTTAGTGTTCTGTTAATTCATCTCACAGAGTTACATCTGTATTTCGTGTATCTCTTTGCTAGCCTTATTTCTGTGGAATCTGAGAACAGATATTTCGGAAACCTTTGAAGACTATAGCGCCAAAGGAAATATCCTGCGATAAAAAAGAGAAAGAAGATTTCTGAGAAACTTCTTTGTGTTCTGTGAAATCATCTCACAGAGTTACAGCTTTCCCCTCCAGAAGCCTTTCGCTAAGACAGTTCTTTTGGAATTGGCAAAGTGATATTTGGAAGCCCATGGAGGGCTATGTTGAAAAAGGAAATATCCTCAGATGAAATCTGGAAAGAAGCTTTCTGAGAAACTGCTTAGTGTTCTGTTAATCCATTTCACAGAGTTACATGTGTATTTCGCGGATCTCTTTGCTAGCCTTATTTCTGTGGAATCTGAGTACAGATATTTCGGATCCCTTTGAAGACTATAAGGCCAAAGGAATTATCCTCCCAAAACTCCCAGAAAGAAGCTTTCTGAGAAACTTCTTTCTATTCTGTGAAGTCATCTCACAGAGTTACAGCTTTCCCCTCAAGAAGCCTTTCGCTAAGACAGTTCTTGTGGAATTGGCAAAGTGATATTTGGAAGCCCATAGAGGGCTATGGTGAAAAAGGAAATATCCTCACAGGAAATCTGGAAAGAAGCTTTCTGAGAAACTGCTTAGTGTTCTGTTAATTCATCTCACAGAGTTACATGTGTATTTCGTGGATCTCTTTGCTAGCCTTATTTCTGTGGAATCTGAGAACAGATATTTCGGAACCCTTTGAAGACTATCGGGCCATAGGAAATATCATGCCAAAACAAAGACAAAGAAGCTTTCTGAGAAACTTCTTTGTTTTCTGTGAAATCAGCTCACAGAGTTACAGCTTTCCCCTCAAGAAGCCTTTCCCTAAGACAGTTCTTGTGGAATTGGCAAAGTGTATTTGGAAACCCATAGAGGGCTATGGTGAAAAAGGAAATATCCTCCGATGAAATCTGGAAAGAAGCTTTCTGAGAAACTGCTTAGTGTTCTGTTAATTCATCTCACAGAGTTACATGTGTATTTCTTGGAACGCTTTGGTAGCCTTATTTCTGTGTAATCTGAGAACAGATATTTCGGATCCCATTGAAGACTATAGGGCCAAGGGAAATATCCTCCGATAACAAAGAGAAAGAAGCTTTCTGAGAAACTTCTTTGTGTTCTGTGAAATCATCTCACAGAGTTACAGCTTTCCCCTCAAGAAGCCTTTCTCTAAGACAGTTCTTGTGGAATTGGCAAAGGGATATTTAGAAGCCCATGGAGGGCTATGGTGAAAAAGGAAATATCCTCCGATGAAATCTGGAAAGAAGCTTTCTGAGAAACTGCTTAGTGTTCTGATAATTCATCTCACAGATTACATGTGTATTTCGTGCATCTCTTTGGTAGCCTTATTTCTGTGGAATCTGAGAACAGATATTTCGGATCCCTTTGAAGACTATAGTGCCAAAGGAAATATCCTGCGATAACAAAGAGAAAGAAGCTTTCTGAGAAACTTCTTTGTGTTCTGTGAAATCATCTCACAGAGTTACAGCTTTCCCCTCAAGAAGCCTTTCGCTAAGACAGTTCTTGTGGAATTGGCAAAGTGATATTTGGAAGCCCATAGAGGGCTATGGTGAAAAAGGAAATATCCTCAGATGAAATCTGGAAAGAAGCTTTCTGAGAAACTGCTTAGTGTTCTGTTAATTCTTCTCACAGAGTTACATGTGTATTTCGTGTATCTCTTTGCTGGCCTTATTTCTGTGGAATCTGAGAACAGATATTTCGGATCCCTTTGAAGACTACAGGGCCAAAGGAAATATCATGCCAAAACAAAGAGAAAGAAGCTTTCTGAGAAACTTCTTTGTGTTCTGTGAAATCATCTCACAGAGTTACAGCTTTCCCCTCAAGAAGCCTTTCGCTAAGACAGTTCTTGTGGATTTGGCAAAGTGATATTTGGAAGCCCATAGAGGGCTATGGTGAAAAAGGAAATATCCTCAGATGAAATCTGGAAAGAAGCTTTCTGAGAAACTGCTTATTGTTCTGTTAATTCATCTCACAGAGTTACATGTGTATTTCGTGGATCTCTTTGCTAGCCTTATTTCTGTGGAATCTGAGAACAGATATTTCGGATCCCATTGAAGACTATAGGGCCAAAGGAAATATCCTCCGATAACAAAGAGAAAGAAGCTTTCTGAGAAACTTCTTTGTGTTCTGTGAAATCATCTCACAGAGTTACAGCTTTCCCCTCAAGAAGCCTTTCGCTAAGACTGTTCTTGTGGAATCGGCAAATAATATTTGGAACCCCAAAGAGGGCTATGGTGAAAAACGAAATATCCTCAGATGAAATCTGGAAAGAAGCTTTCTGAGAAACTGCTTAGTGTTCTGTTAATTCATCTCACAGAGTTACATGTGTATTTCGTGGATCTCTTTGCTAGCCTTATTTCTGTGGAATCTCAGAACAGATATTTCAGATCCCTTTGAAGACTATAAGGCCAAAGAAAATATCCTTCCATAAGAAAGAGAAAGAAGCTTTCTGAGAAACTTCTTTGTGTTCTGTGAAATCATATCAAGGTGTTACAGCTTTCCCCTCCAGAAGCCTTTCGCTAAGACAGTTCTTGTGGAATTGGCAAAGTGATATTTGGAAGCCTATAGAGAACTATGGTGAAAAAGGAAATATCTTCAGATGAAATCTGGAAAGAAGCTTTCTGAGAAACTGCTTAGTGTTCTGTTAATTCATCTCACAGAGTTACATGTGCATTTCGTGGATCTCTTTGCTAGCCTTATTTCTGTGGAATCTGAGAACAGATATTTCGGATCCCTTTGAAGACTATAGGACCAAAGGAAATATCCTCTGATAACAAAGAGAAAGAAGCTTTCTGAGAAACTTCTTTGTGTTCTTTGAAATCATCTCACAGAGTTACAGCTTTCCCCTCAAGAAGCCTTTGGCTAATACAGTTCTTTTGGAATTGGCAAAGTGATATTTGGAAGCCCATGGAGGGCTATGTTGAAAAAGGAAATATCCTCAGATGAAATCTGGAAAGAAGCTTTCTGAGAAACTGCTAAGTGTTCTGTTAATCCATTTCACAGAGTTACATGTGTATTTCGCGGATCTCTTTGCTAGCCTTATTTCTGTGGAATCTGAGTACAGATATTTCGGATCCCTTTGAAGACTATAGGGCCAAAGGAATTATCCTCCCAAAACTCCCAGAAAGAAGCTTTCTGAGAAACTTCTTTCTATTCTGTGAAATCATCTCACAGAGTTACAGCTTTCCCCTCAAGAAGCCTTTCGCTAAGACAGTTCTTGTGGAATTGGCAAAGTGATATTTGGAAGCCCATAAAGGGCTATGGTGAAAAAGGAAATATCCTCACAGGAAATCTGGAAAGAAGCTTTCTGAGAAACTGCTTAGTGTTCTGTTAATTCATCTCACAGAGTTACATGTGTATTTCGTGGATCTCTTTGCTAGCCTTATTTCTGTGGAATCTGAGAACAGATATTTCGGAACCCTTTGAAGACTATAGGGCCAAAGGAAATATCATGCCAAAACAAAGAGAAAGAAGCTTTCTGAGAAACTTCTTTGTTTTCTGTGAAATCATCTCACGGAGTTACAGCTTTCCCCTCAAGAAGCCTTTCGCTAAGACAGTTCTTGTGGAATTGGCAAAGTGTAATTAGAAACCCATAGAGGGCTATGGTGAAAAAGGAAATATCCTCCGATGAAATCTGGAAAGAAGCTTTCTGAGAAACTGCTTAGTGTTCTGTTAATTCATCTCACAGAGTTACATGTGTATTTCGTGTATCTCTTTGCTAGCCGTATTTCTGTGGAATCTCAGAACCGATATTTCGGAACCCTTTGAAGACTATAGGGCCAAAGGAAATATCATGCCAAAACAAAGAGAAAGAAGCTTTCTGAGAAACTTCTTTGTGTTCTGTGAAATCATCCCAAGGAGTTACAGCTTTCCCCTCCAGAAGCCTTTCGCTAAGACAGTTCTTGTGGAATTGGCAAAGTGATATTTGGAAGCCCATAGAGGGCTATGGTGAAAAAGGAAATATCCTCCGATGAAATCTGCAAAGAAGCTTTCTGAGAAACTGCTTAGTGTTCTGTTAATTCATCTCACAGAGTTACATGTGCATTTCGTGGATCTCTTTGCTAGCCTTATTTCTGTGGAATCTGAGAACATATATTTCGGATCCCATTGAAGACTATAGGGCCAAAGGAAATATCCTCTGATAACAAAGAGAAAGAAGCTTTCTGAGAAACCTCTTTGTGTTCTGTGAAATCATCTCACAGAGTTACAGCTTTCCCCTAAAGAAGCCTTTCGCTAAGACAGTTCTTGTGGAATTGGCAAAGTGATATTTGGAAGCCCATAGAGGGCTATGGTGAAAAAGGAAATATCCCCACAGGAAATTTGGAAAGAAGCTTTCTGAGAAACTGCTTAGTGTTCTGTTAATTCATCTCACAGAGTTACATGTGTATTTCGTGGATCTTTTTGCTAGCCTTATTTCTGGGGAATCTGAGAACAGATATTTCGGATCCCATTGAAGACTATAGGGCCAAAGGAAATATCCTCCGATAACAAAGAGAAAGAAGCTTTCTGAGAAACTTCTTTGTGTTCTGTGAAATCATCTCACAGAGTTACAGCTTTCCCCTCAAGAAGCGTTTCGCTAAGACAGTTCTTGTGGAATTGGCAAATGATATTTGGAAGCCCATAGAGGGCTATGGTGAAAAAGGAAATATCCTCAGATGAAATCTGGAAAGAAGCTTTCTGAGAAACTGCTTAGTGTTCTGTTAATTCATCTCACAGAGTTACATGTGTATTTCCTGGATCTCTTTGCTAGCCTTATTTCTGTTGGATCTGAGAACAGATATTTCGGATCCCTTTGAAGACTATAGGGCCAAAGAAAATATCCTTCCATAAGAAAGAGAAAGAAGCTTTCTGAGAAACTTCTTTGTGTTCTGTGAAATCATCTCAAGGTGTTACAGCTTTCCCCTCCAGAAGCCTTTCGCTAAGACAGTTCTTGTGGAATTGGCAATGTGATATTTGGAAACCCATAGAGGGCTATGGTGAAAAAGGAAATATACTCCGATGAAATCTGCAAAGAAGCTTTCTGAGAAACTGCTTAGTGTTCTGTTAATTCATCTCACAGAGTTACATCTGTATTTCGTGTATCTCTTTGCTAGCCTTATTTCTGTGGAATCTGAGTACAGATATTTCGGAAACCTTTGAAGACTATAGCGCCAAAGGAAATATCCTGCGATAAAAAAGAGAAAGAAGATTTCTGAGAAACTTCTTTGTGTTCTGTGAAATCATCTCACAGAGTTACAGCTTTCCCCTCCAGAAGCCTTTCGCTAAGACAGTTCTTTTGGAATTGGCAAAGTGATATTTGGAAGCCCATGGAGGGCTATGTTGAAAAAGGAAATATCCTCAGATGAAATCTGGAAAGAAGCTTTCTGAGAAACTGCTTAGTGTTCTGTTAATCCATTTCACAGAGTTACATGTGTATTTCGCGGATCTCTTTGCTAGCCTTATTTCTGTGGAATCTGAGTACAGATATTTCGGATCCCTTTGAAGACTATAAGGCCAAAGGAATTATCCTCCCAAAACTCCCAGAAAGAAGTTTTCTGAGAAACTTCTTTCTATTCTGTGAAGTCATCTCACAGAGTTACAGCTTTCCCCTCAAGAAGCCTTTCGCTAAGACAGTTCTTGTGGAATTGGCAAAGTGATATTTGGAAGCCCATAGAGGGCTATGGTGAAAAAGGAAATATCCTCACAGGAAATCTGGAAAGAAGCTTTCTGAGAAACTGCTTAGTGTTCTGTTAATTCATCTCACAGAGTTACATGTGTATTTCGTGGATCTCTTTGCTAGCCTTATTTCTGTGGAATCTGAGAACAGATATTTCGGAACCCTTTGAAGACTATCGGGCCAAAGGAAATATCATGCCAAAACAAAGACAAAGAAGCTTTCTGAGAAACTTCTTTGTTTTCTGTGAAATCATCTCACAGAGTTACAGCTTTCCCCTCAAGAAGCCTTTCCCTAAGACAGTTCTTGTGGAATTGGCAAAGTGTATTTGGAAACCCATAGAGGGCTATGGTGAAAAAGGAAATATCCTCCGATGAAATCTGGAAAGAAGCTTTCTGAGAAACTGCTTAGTGTTCTGTTAATTCATCTCACAGAGTTACATGTGTATTTCTTGGAACGCTTTGGTAGCCTTATTTCTGTGTAATCTGAGAACAGATATTTCGGATCCCATTGAAGACTATAGGGCCAAGGGAAATATCCTCCGATAACAAAGAGAAAGAAGCTTTCTGAGAAACTTCTTTGTGTTCTGTGAAATCATCTCACAGAGTTACAGCTTTCCCCTCAAGAAGCCTTTCTCTAAGACAGTTCTTGTGGAATTGGCAAAGGGATATTTAGAAGCCCATGGAGGGCTATGGTGAAAAAGGAAATATCCTCCGATGAAATCTGGAAAGAAGCTTTCTGAGAAACTGCTTAGTGTTCTGATAATTCATCTCACAGATTACATGTGTATTTCGTGCATCTCTTTGGTAGCCTTATTTCTGTGGAATCTGAGAACAGATATTTCGGATCCCTTTGAAGACTATAGTGCCAAAGGAAATATCCTGCGATAACAAAGAGAAAGAAGCTTTCTGAGAAACTTCTTTGTGTTCTGTGAAATCATCTCACAGAGTTACAGCTTTCCCCTCAAGAAGCCTTTCGCTAAGACAGTTCTTGTGGAATTGGCAAAGTGATATTTGGAAGCCCATAGAGGGCTATGGTGAAAAAGGAAATATCCTCAGATGAAATCTGGAAAGAAGCTTTCTGAGAAACTGCTTAGTGTTCTGTTAATTCATCTCACAGAGTTACATGTGTATTTCGTGTATCTCTTTGCTTGCCTTATTTCTGTGGAATCTGAGAACAGATATTCCGGATCCTTTGAAGACTATAGGGCCAAAGGAAATATCATGCCAAAACAAAGAGAAAGAAGCTTTCTGAGAAACTTCTTTGTGTTCTGTGAAATCATCTCACAGAGTTACAGCTTTCCCCTCAAGAAGCCTTTCGCTAAGACAGTCCTTGAGGAATTGGCAAAGTGATATTTGGAAGCCCATAAAGGGCTATGGTGAAAAAGGAAATATCCTCAGATGAAATCTGGAAAGAAGCTTTCTGAGAAACTGCTTAGTGTTCTATTAATTCATCTCACAGAGTTACATGTGTATTTCGTGGATCTCTTTGGTAGCCTTATTCCTGTGGAATCTGAGAACACATATTTCGGATCCCTTTGAAGACTATAGGGCCAAAGGAACTATCCTCCCATAAGAAAGAGAAAAAAGCTTTCTGAGAAACTTCTTTGTGTTCTGTGAAATCATCTCACAGACTTACAGCTTTCCCCTCAAGAAGCCTTTCGCTAAGACAGTTCTTGTGGAATTGGCAAAGTGATACTTGGAAGCCCATAGAGGGCTGTGGTGAAAAAGGAAATATCCTCAGTTGAAATCTGGAAAGAAGCTTTCTGAGAAACTGCTTAGTGTTCTGTTAATTCATCTCACAGAGTTACATGTGTACTTCGTGGATCTCTTTGCTAGCCTTATTTCTGTGGAATCTGAGAACAGATATTTCGCATCCCTTTGAAGACTATAGGGCCAAAGGAAATATCCTGCGATAACAAAGAGAAAGAAGCTTTCTGAGAAACTTCTTTGTGTTCTGTGAAATCATCTCACAGAGTTACAGCTTTCCCCTCAAGAAGACTTTCGCCAAGACAGGTCTTCTGGAATTGGCAAAGTGATATTTGGAAGCCCGTAGAGGGCTATGGTGAAAAAGGAAATATCCTCAGATGAAATCTGGAAAGAAGCTTTCTGAGAAACTGCTTAGTGTTCTTTTATTTCATCTCACAGAGTTACATGTGTATTTCGCGGATCTCTTTGCTAGCCTTATTTCTGGGGAATCTGAGTACAGATATTTCGGATCCCTCTGAAGACTATAGGGCCAAAGGAAATATCCTCCCAAAACTCTCAGAAAGAAGCTTTCTGAGAAAATTCTTTGTGTTCTGTGAAATCATATCACAGAGTTACAGCTTTCCCCTCAAGAAGCCTTTCGCTAAGACAGTTCTTGTGGAATTGGCAAAGTGATATTTGGAAGCCCATAGAGGGCTATGGTGAAAAAGGAAATATCCTCAGATGAAATCTGGAAAGAAGCTTTCTGAGAAACTGCTTAGTGTTCTGTTAATTCATCTCACAGAGTTACATGTGTATTTCGTGGATCTCTTTGCTAGCCTTATTTCTGTGGAATCTGAGAACAGATATTTCGGATCCCTTTGAAGACTATAGGGCCAAAGGAAATATCCTCCGATAACAAAGAGAAAGAAGCTTTCTGAGAAACTTCTTTGTGTTCTGTGAAATCATCTCACAGAGTTACAGCTTTCCCCTCCAGAAGCCTTTCGCTAAGACAGTTCTTGTGGAATTGGCAAAGTGATATTTGGAAGCCCTTAGAGGGCTATGGTGAAAAAGGAAATATCCTCAGATGAAATCTGGAAAGAAGCTTTCTGAGAAACTGCTTAGTGTTCTGTTAATTCATCTCACAGAGTTACATGTGTATTTCGTGGATCTCTTTCCTAGCCTTATTTCTGTGGAATCTGAGAACAGATATTTCGGATCCCTTTGAAGACTATAGGGCCAAAGGAAATATCCTCCGATAACAAAGAGAAAGAAGCTTTCTGAGAAACTTCTTTGTGTTGTGTGAAATCATCTCACAGAGTTACAGCTTTCCCCTCAAGAAGCCATTCGCTAAGACAGTTCTTGTGGAATTGGCAAAGTGATATTTGGGAGCCCATAGAGGACTATGGTGAAATAGGAAATATCCTCAGAGGAAATCTGGAAAGAAGCTTTCTGAGTAACTGCTTAGTGTTCTGTTAATTCATCTCACAGAGTTACATCTGTATTTCGAGGATCTCTTTGCTAGCCTTATTTCTGTGGAATCTGAGAACAGATATTTCGGATCCCTTTGAAGACTATAGGGCCAAAGGTAATATCGTCCCATAAGAAAGAGGAAGAAGGTTTCTGAGAATCTTCATCTTGTTCTGTGAAATCATCTCACAGAGTTACAGCTTTCCCCTCAATAATCCATTCGCTAAGACAGTTCTTGTGGAATTGGCAAAGTGATATTTGGAAGCCCATAGCTGGCTATGGTGAAAAAGGAAATATCCTCAGATGAAATCTGGAAAGAAGCTTTCTGAGAAACTGCTTAGTGTTCTGTTCATTCATCTCACAGGGTTACCTGTGTATTTCCTGGATATCTTTGCTAGCCTTATTTCTGTGTAATCTGAGAACAGATATTTCGGATCCCTTTGAAGACGATAGAGCCAAATGAAATATCCTCCCATAAGAAAGAGAAAGAAACTTTCTGAGAAACTTCTTTGTGTTCTGTGAAATCATCTCTAGGAGTTAGAGCTTTCCCCTCCAGAAGCCTTTGGCTAAGACAGTTCTTGTGGAATTGGCAACGTGATATTTGGAAGCCCTTAGAGGGCTATGGTGAAAAAGGAAATTTCCTCAGATGAAATCTGGAAAGAAGCTTTCTGAGAAACTGCTTAGTGTTCTGTTAATTCATCTCACAGAGTTACATGTGTATTTCGCGGATCTCTTGGCTAGCCTTATTTCTGTGGAATCTGAGTACCGATATTTCGGATCCCTCTGAAGACTATAGGGCCAAAGGAAATATCCTCCCAAAACTCTCAGAAAGCAGCTTTCTGAGAAACTTCTTTGTGTTCTGTGAAATCATCTCACAGAGTTACAGCTTTCCCCTCAAGAAGCCTTTCGCTAAGACAGTTCTTGTGGAATTGGCAAAGGGATATTTGGAAGCCCATAGAGGGCTATGGTGAAAAAGGAAATATCCTCCGATGAAATCTGGAAAGAAGCTTTCTGAGAAACTGCTTAGTGTTCTGTTAATTCATCTCACAGAGTTACATGTGTATTTCGTGGATCTTTTTGGTAGCCTTATTTCTGTGGAATCTGAGAACAGATATTTCGGATCCCTTTGCAGACTATAGGGCCAAAGGAAATATCCTGCGATAACAAAGAGAAAGAAGCTTTCTGAGAAACTTCTTTGTGTTCTGTGAAATCATCTCACAGAGTTACAGCTTTCCCCTCAAGAAACATTTCGCTAAGACAGTTCTTGTGGAATTGGCAAAGTGATATTTGGAAGCCCTTACAGGGCTATGGTGAAAAAGGAAATATCCTCAGATGAAATCTGGAAAGAAGCTTTCTGAGAAACTGCTTAGTGTTCTGTTAATTCATCTCACAGAGTTACATGTGTATTTCGTGGATCTCTTTGCTAGCCTTATTTCTGTGGAATCTGAGAACAGATATTTCGGAACCCTTTGAAGTCTATAGGGCCAAAGGAAATATCATGCCAAAACAAAGAGAAAGAAGCTTTCTGAGAAACTTCTTTGTGTTCTATGAAATCATCTCGCAGAGTTACAGCTTTCCCCTCAAGAAGCCTTTCGCTAAGACAGTTTTTGTGGAATTGGCAAAATGATATTTCGAAGCCCTTAGAGGGCTATGGTGAAATAGGAAATATCCTCAGAGGAAATCTGGAAAGAAGCTTTCTGAGGAACTGCTTAGTGTTCTGTTAATTCATCTCACAGAGTTATATCTGTATTTCGTGGATCTCTTTGGTAGCCTTATTTCTGTGGAATCTGAGAACAGATATTTCGGATCCCTTTGAAGACTATATGGCCAAAGGAAATATCCTCCCATAAGAAAGAGAAAGAAGCTTTCTGAGAAACTTCTTTGTGTTCTGTGAAATCATCTCAAGGAGTTACAGCTTTCCCCTCCAGAAGCCTTTCGCTAAGACAGTTCTTGTGGAATTGGCAAAGTGATATTTGGAAGCCCATAGAGGGCTATGGTGAAAAAGGAAATTTCCTCAGATGAAATCTGGAAAGAAGCTTTCTTAGAAACTGCTTAGTGTTCTGTTAATTCATCTCAAAGTGTTACATGTGTATTTCGCGGATCTCTTTGCTAGCCTTATTTCTGTGGAATCTGAGTACAGATATTTCGGATCCCTCTGAAGTCTATAGGGCCAAAGGAAATATCCTCCCAAAACTCTCAGAAAGAAGCTTTCTGAGAAAATTCTTTGTGTTCTGTGAAATCATATCACAGAGTTTCAGGTTTCCCCTCAAGAAGCCTTTCACTAAGACAGTTCTTGTGGAATTGGCAAAGTGATATTTGGAAGCCCATAGAGGGCGATGGTGAAAAAGGAAATAACCTCAGATGAAATCTGGAAAGAAGCTTTCTGAGAAACTGCTTAGTGTTCTGTTAATTCATCTCACAGAGTTACATGTGTATTTCTTGGAACTCTTTGCTAGCCTTATTTCTGTGTAATCTGAGAACAGATATTTCGGATCCCATTGAAGACTATAGGGTAAAAGGAAATATACTCCGATAACAAAGAGAAAGAAGCTTTCTGAGAAACTTCTTTGTGTTCTGTGAAATCATCTCATAGAGTTACAGCTTTCCCCTCAAGAAGCCTTTCGCTAAGACAGTACTTGTGGAATTGGCAAAGTGATATTTGGAAGCCCATAGAGGGCTATGTTGAAAATGGAAATATCCTCAGATGAAATCTGGAAAGAAGCTTTCTGAGAAACTGCTTAGTGTTCTGTTAATTCATCTCACAGAGTTACATGTGTATTTCGTGGATCTCTTTGCTAGCCTTATTTCTGTGGAATCTGAGAACAGATATTTCGGATCCCATTGAAGACTATAGGGCCAAAGGAAATATCCTCCGATAACAAAGAGAAAGAAGCTTTGTGAGAAACTTCTTTGTGTTCTGTGAAATCATCTCACAGAGTTACAGCTTTCCCCTCAAGAAGCCTTTCGCTAAGACAGTCCTTGTGGAATTGGCAAAGTGATATTTGGAAGCCCATAGAGGGCTATGGTGAAAAAGGAAATATCCTCAGATGAAATATGGAAAGAAGCTTTCTGAGAAACTGCTTAGTGTTCTGTTAATTCATCTCACAGAGTTACATGTGTATTTCGTGGATCTCTTTGCTAGCCTTATTTCTGTGGAATCTGAAAACAGATATTTCGGATCCCTTTGAAGACTATAGGGCCAAAGGAAATATCCTCCGATAACAAAGAGAAAGAAGCTTTCTGAGAAACTTCTTTGTGTTCTGTGAAATCATCTCACAGAGTTACAGCTTTCCCCTCAAGAAGCCTTTCGCTAAGACAGTTCTTGTGGAATTGGCAAAGTGATATTTGGAAGCCCATAGAGGGTTATGGTGAAAAAGGAAATATCCTCAGATGAAATCTGGAAAGAAGCTTTCTGAGAAACTGCTTAGTGTTCTGTTAATTCATCTCACAGAGTTACATGTGTATTTCGTGGATCTCTTTCCTAGCCTTATTTCTGTGGAATCTGAGAACAGATATTTCGGATCCCTTTGAAGACTATAGGGCCAAAGGAAATATCCTCCCATAAGAAAGAGAAAGAAGCTTTCTGAGAATCTTCATCGTGTTCTGTGAAATCATCTCACAGAGTTACAGCTTTCCCCTCAAGAAGCCATTCGCTAAGACAGTTCTTGTGGAATTGGCAAAGTGATATTTGGAAGCCCATAGCTGGCTATGGTGAAAAAGGAAATATGCTCCGATGAAATCTGGAAAGAAGCTTTCTGAGAAACTGCTTAGTGTTCTGTTAATTCATCTCACAGGGTTACCTGTGTATTTCGTGGATATCTTTGCTAGCCTTATTTCTGTGGAATCTGAGAACAGATATTTCGGATCCCTTTGAAGACTATAGGGCCAAAGGAAATATCCTCCCGTAAGAAAGAGAAAGAAACTTTCTGAGAAACTTCTTTGTGTTCTGTGAAATCATCACAAGGAGTTGCAGCTTTCCCCTCCAGAAGCCTTTCGCTAAGACAGTTCTTCTGGAAAGGCAAAGTGATATTTGGAAGCCCTTAGAGGGCAATGGTGAAAAAGGAAATATCCTCAGATGAAATCTGGAAAGAAGCTTTCTGAGAAACTGCTTAGTGTTCTGTTAATTCATCTCACAGAGTTACATGTGTATTTCTTGGAACTCTTTGCTAGCCTTATTTCTGTGTAATCTGAGAACAGATATTTCGGATCCCATAGAAGACTATAGGGCCAAAGGAAATATCCTCCGATAAAAAAGAGAAAGAAGCTTTCTGAGAAACTTCTCTGTGTTCTGTGAAATCATCTCACAGAGTTACAGCTTTCCCCTCAAGAAGCCTTTCGCTAAGACAGTTCTTGTGGAATTGGCAAAGGGATATTTGGAAGCCCATAGAGGGCTAAGGTGAAAAAGGAAATATCCTCACAGGAAATCTGGAAAGAAGCTTTCTGAGAAACTGCTTAGTGTTCTGTTAATTCATCTCACAGAGTTACATGTGTATTTCGCGGATCTCTTTGCTAGCCTTATTTCTGTGGAATCTGAGTACAGATATTTCGGATCCCTTTGAAGACTATAGGGCCAAAGGAATTATCCTCCCAAAACTCCCAGAAAGAAGCTTTCTGAGAAACTTCTTTCTATTCTGTGAAATCATCTCACAGAGTTACAGCTTTCCCCTCAAGAAGCCTTTCGCTAAGACAGTTCTTGTGGAATTGGCAAAGTGATATTTGGAAGCCCATAAAGGGCTATGGTGAAAAAGGAAATATCCTCACAGGAAATCTGGAAAGAAGCTTTCTGAGAAACTGCTTAGTGTTCTGTTAATTCATCTCACAGAGTTACATGTGTATTTCGTGGATCTCTTTGCTAGCCTTATTTCTGTGGAATCTGAGAACAGATATTTCGGAACCCTTTGAAGACTATAGGGCCAAAGGAAATATCATGCCAAAACAAAGAGAAAGAAGCTTTCTGAGAAACTTCTTTGTTTTCTGTGAAATCATCTCACGGAGTTACAGCTTTCCCCTCAAGAAGCCTTTCGCTAAGACAGTTCTTGTGGAATTGGCAAAGTGTAATTAGAAACCCATAGAGGGCTATGGTGAAAAAGGAAATATCCTCCGATGAAATCTGGAAAGAAGCTTTCTGAGAAACTGCTTAGTGTTCTGTTAATTCATCTCACAGAGTTACATGTGTATTTCGTGTATCTCTTTGCTAGCCGTATTTCTGTGGAATCTCAGAACCGATATTTCGGAACCCTTTGAAGACTATAGGGCCAAAGGAAATATCATGCCAAAACAAAGAGAAAGAAGCTTTCTGAGAAACTTCTTTGTGTTCTGTGAAATCATCCCAAGGAGTTACAGCTTTCCCCTCCAGAAGCCTTTCGCTAAGACAGTTCTTGTGGAATTGGCAAAGTGATATTTGGAAGCCCATAGAGGGCTATGGTGAAAAAGGAAATATCCTCCGATGAAATCTGCAAAGAAGCTTTCTGAGAAACTGCTTAGTGTTCTGTTAATTCATCTCACAGAGTTACATGTGCATTTCGTGGATCTCTTTGCTAGCCTTATTTCTGTGGAATCTGAGAACATATATTTCGGATCCCATTGAAGACTATAGGGCCAAAGGAAATATCCTCTGATAACAAAGAGAAAGAAGCTTTCTGAGAAACCTCTTTGTGTTCTGTGAAATCATCTCACAGAGTTACAGCTTTCCCCTAAAGAAGCCTTTCGCTAAGACAGTTCTTGTGGAATTGGCAAAGTGATATTTGGAAGCCCATAGAGGGCTATGGTGAAAAAGGAAATATCCCCACAGGAAATTTGGAAAGAAGCTTTCTGAGAAACTGCTTAGTGTTCTGTTAATTCATCTCACAGAGTTACATGTGTATTTCGTGGATCTTTTTGCTAGCCTTATTTCTGGGGAATCTGAGAACAGATATTTCGGATCCCATTGAAGACTATAGGGCCAAAGGAAATATCCTCCGATAACAAAGAGAAAGAAGCTTTCTGAGAAACTTCTTTGTGTTCTGTGAAATCATCTCACAGAGTTACAGCTTTCCCCTCAAGAAGCGTTTCGCTAAGACAGTTCTTGTGGAATTGGCAAATGATATTTGGAAGCCCATAGAGGGCTATGGTGAAAAAGGAAATATCCTCAGATGAAATCTGGAAAGAAGCTTTCTGAGAAACTGCTTAGTGTTCTGTTAATTCATCTCACAGAGTTACATGTGTATTTCCTGGATCTCTTTGCTAGCCTTATTTCTGTTGGATCTGAGAACAGATATTTCGGATCCCTTTGAAGACTATAGGGCCAAAGAAAATATCCTTCCATAAGAAAGAGAAAGAAGCTTTCTGAGAAACTTCTTTGTGTTCTGTGAAATCATCTCAAGGTGTTACAGCTTTCCCCTCCAGAAGCCTTTCGCTAAGACAGTTCTTGTGGAATTGGCAATGTGATATTTGGAAACCCATAGAGGGCTATGGTGAAAAAGGAAATATACTCCGATGAAATCTGCAAAGAAGCTTTCTGAGAAACTGCTTAGTGTTCTGTTAATTCATCTCACAGAGTTACATCTGTATTTCGTGTATCTCTTTGCTAGCCTTATTTCTGTGGAATCTGAGAACAGATATTTCGGAAACCTTTGAAGACTATAGCGCCAAAGGAAATATCCTGCGATAAAAAAGAGAAAGAAGATTTCTGAGAAACTTCTTTGTGTTCTGTGAAATCATCTCACAGAGTTACAGCTTTCCCCTCCAGAAGCCTTTCGCTAAGACAGTTCTTTTGGAATTGGCAAAGTGATATTTGGAAGCCCATGGAGGGCTATGTTGAAAAAGGAAATATCCTCAGATGAAATCTGGAAAGAAGCTTTCTGAGAAACTGCTTAGTGTTCTGTTAATCCATTTCACAGAGTTACATGTGTATTTCGCGGATCTCTTTGCTAGCCTTATTTCTGTGGAATCTGAGTACAGATATTTCGGATCCCTTTGAAGACTATAAGGCCAAAGGAATTATCCTCCCAAAACTCCCAGAAAGAAGTTTTCTGAGAAACTTCTTTCTATTCTGTGAAGTCATCTCACAGAGTTACAGCTTTCCCCTCAAGAAGCCTTTCGCTAAGACAGTTCTTGTGGAATTGGCAAAGTGATATTTGGAAGCCCATAGAGGGCTATGGTGAAAAAGGAAATATCCTCACAGGAAATCTGGAAAGAAGCTTTCTGAGAAACTGCTTAGTGTTCTGTTAATTCATCTCACAGAGTTACATGTGTATTTCGTGGATCTCTTTGCTAGCCTTATTTCTGTGGAATCTGAGAACAGATATTTCGGAACCCTTTGAAGACTATCGGGCCAAAGGAAATATCATGCCAAAACAAAGACAAAGAAGCTTTCTGAGAAACTTCTTTGTTTTCTGTGAAATCATCTCACAGAGTTACAGCTTTCCCCTCAAGAAGCCTTTCCCTAAGACAGTTCTTGTGGAATTGGCAAAGTGTATTTGGAAACCCATAGAGGGCTATGGTGAAAAAGGAAATATCCTCCGATGAAATCTGGAAAGAAGCTTTCTGAGAAACTGCTTAGTGTTCTGTTAATTCATCTCACAGAGTTACATGTGTATTTCTTGGAACGCTTTGGTAGCCTTATTTCTGTGTAATCTGAGAACAGATATTTCGGATCCCATTGAAGACTATAGGGCCAAGGGAAATATCCTCCGATAACAAAGAGAAAGAAGCTTTCTGAGAAACTTCTTTGTGTTCTGTGAAATCATCTCACAGAGTTACAGCTTTCCCCTCAAGAAGCCTTTCTCTAAGACAGTTCTTGTGGAATTGGCAAAGGGATATTTAGAAGCCCATGGAGGGCTATGGTGAAAAAGGAAATATCCTCCGATGAAATCTGGAAAGAAGCTTTCTGAGAAACTGCTTAGTGTTCTGATAATTCATCTCACAGATTACATGTGTATTTCGTGCATCTCTTTGGTAGCCTTATTTCTGTGGAATCTGAGAACAGATATTTCGGATCCCTTTGAAGACTATAGTGCCAAAGGAAATATCCTGCGATAACAAAGAGAAAGAAGCTTTCTGAGAAACTTCTTTGTGTTCTGTGAAATCATCTCACAGAGTTACAGCTTTCCCCTCAAGAAGCCTTTCGCTAAGACAGTTCTTGTGGAATTGGCAAAGTGATATTTGGAAGCCCATAGAGGGCTATGGTGAAAAAGGAAATATCCTCAGATGAAATCTGGAAAGAAGCTTTCTGAGAAACTGCTTAGTGTTCTGTTAATTCATCTCACAGAGTTACATGTGTATTTCGTGTATCTCTTTGCTTGCCTTATTTCTGTGGAATCTGAGAACAGATATTCCGGATCCTTTGAAGACTATAGGGCCAAAGGAAATATCATGCCAAAACAAAGAGAAAGAAGCTTTCTGAGAAACTTCTTTGTGTTCTGTGAAATCATCTCACAGAGTTACAGCTTTCCCCTCAAGAAGCCTTTCGCTAAGACAGTCCTTGAGGAATTGGCAAAGTGATATTTGGAAGCCCATAAAGGGCTATGGTGAAAAAGGAAATATCCTCAGATGAAATCTGGAAAGAAGCTTTCTGAGAAACTGCTTAGTGTTCTATTAATTCATCTCACAGAGTTACATGTGTATTTCGTGGATCTCTTTGGTAGCCTTATTCCTGTGGAATCTGAGAACACATATTTCGGATCCCTTTGAAGACTATAGGGCCAAAGGAACTATCCTCCCATAAGAAAGAGAAAAAAGCTTTCTGAGAAACTTCTTTGTGTTCTGTGAAATCATCTCACAGACTTACAGCTTTCCCCTCAAGAAGCCTTTCGCTAAGACAGTTCTTGTGGAATTGGCAAAGTGATACTTGGAAGCCCATAGAGGGCTGTGGTGAAAAAGGAAATATCCTCAGTTGAAATCTGGAAAGAAGCTTTCTGAGAAACTGCTTAGTGTTCTGTTAATTCATCTCACAGAGTTACATGTGTACTTCGTGGATCTCTTTGCTAGCCTTATTTCTGTGGAATCTGAGAACAGATATTTCGCATCCCTTTGAAGACTATAGGGCCAAAGGAAATATCCTGCGATAACAAAGAGAAAGAAGCTTTCTGAGAAACTTCTTTGTGTTCTGTGAAATCATCTCACAGAGTTACAGCTTTCCCCTCAAGAAGACTTTCGCCAAGACAGGTCTTCTGGAATTGGCAAAGTGATATTTGGAAGCCCGTAGAGGGCTATGGTGAAAAAGGAAATATCCTCAGATGAAATCTGGAAAGAAGCTTTCTGAGAAACTGCTTAGTGTTCTTTTATTTCATCTCACAGAGTTACATGTGTATTTCGCGGATCTCTTTGCTAGCCTTATTTCTGGGGAATCTGAGTACAGATATTTCGGATCCCTCTGAAGACTATAGGGCCAAAGGAAATATCCTCCCAAAACTCTCAGAAAGAAGCTTTCTGAGAAAATTCTTTGTGTTCTGTGAAATCATATCACAGAGTTACAGCTTTCCCCTCAAGAAGCCTTTCGCTAAGACAGTTCTTGTGGAATTGGCAAAGTGATATTTGGAAGCCCATAGAGGGCTATGGTGAAAAAGGAAATATCCTCAGATGAAATCTGGAAAGAAGCTTTCTGAGAAACTGCTTAGTGTTCTGTTAATTCATCTCACAGAGTTACATGTGTATTTCGTGGATCTCTTTGCTAGCCTTATTTCTGTGGAATCTGAGAACAGATATTTCGGATCCCTTTGAAGACTATAGGGCCAAAGGAAATATCCTCCGATAACAAAGAGAAAGAAGCTTTCTGAGAAACTTCTTTGTGTTCTGTGAAATCATCTCACAGAGTTACAGCTTTCCCCTCCAGAAGCCTTTCGCTAAGACAGTTCTTGTGGAATTGGCAAAGTGATATTTGGAAGCCCTTAGAGGGCTATGGTGAAAAAGGAAATATCCTCAGATGAAATCTGGAAAGAAGCTTTCTGAGAAACTGCTTAGTGTTCTGTTAATTCATCTCACAGAGTTACATGTGTATTTCGTGGATCTCTTTCCTAGCCTTATTTCTGTGGAATCTGAGAACAGATATTTCGGATCCCTTTGAAGACTATAGGGCCAAAGGAAATATCCTCCGATAACAAAGAGAAAGAAGCTTTCTGAGAAACTTCTTTGTGTTGTGTGAAATCATCTCACAGAGTTACAGCTTTCCCCTCAAGAAGCCATTCGCTAAGACAGTTCTTGTGGAATTGGCAAAGTGATATTTGGGAGCCCATAGAGGACTATGGTGAAATAGGAAATATCCTCAGAGGAAATCTGGAAAGAAGCTTTCTGAGTAACTGCTTAGTGTTCTGTTAATTCATCTCACAGAGTTACATCTGTATTTCGAGGATCTCTTTGCTAGCCTTATTTCTGTGGAATCTGAGAACAGATATTTCGGATCCCTTTGAAGACTATAGGGCCAAAGGTAATATCGTCCCATAAGAAAGAGGAAGAAGGTTTCTGAGAATCTTCATCTTGTTCTGTGAAATCATCTCACAGAGTTACAGCTTTCCCCTCAATAATCCATTCGCTAAGACAGTTCTTGTGGAATTGGCAAAGTGATATTTGGAAGCCCATAGCTGGCTATGGTGAAAAAGGAAATATCCTCAGATGAAATCTGGAAAGAAGCTTTCTGAGAAACTGCTTAGTGTTCTGTTCATTCATCTCACAGGGTTACCTGTGTATTTCCTGGATATCTTTGCTAGCCTTATTTCTGTGTAATCTGAGAACAGATATTTCGGATCCCTTTGAAGACGATAGAGCCAAATGAAATATCCTCCCATAAGAAAGAGAAAGAAACTTTCTGAGAAACTTCTTTGTGTTCTGTGAAATCATCTCTAGGAGTTAGAGCTTTCCCCTCCAGAAGCCTTTGGCTAAGACAGTTCTTGTGGAATTGGCAACGTGATATTTGGAAGCCCTTAGAGGGCTATGGTGAAAAAGGAAATTTCCTCAGATGAAATCTGGAAAGAAGCTTTCTGAGAAACTGCTTAGTGTTCTGTTAATTCATCTCACAGAGTTACATGTGTATTTCGCGGATCTCTTGGCTAGCCTTATTTCTGTGGAATCTGAGTACCGATATTTCGGATCCCTCTGAAGACTATAGGGCCAAAGGAAATATCCTCCCAAAACTCTCAGAAAGCAGCTTTCTGAGAAACTTCTTTGTGTTCTGTGAAATCATCTCACAGAGTTACAGCTTTCCCCTCAAGAAGCCTTTCGCTAAGACAGTTCTTGTGGAATTGGCAAAGGGATATTTGGAAGCCCATAGAGGGCTATGGTGAAAAAGGAAATATCCTCCGATGAAATCTGGAAAGAAGCTTTCTGAGAAACTGCTTAGTGTTCTGTTAATTCATCTCACAGAGTTACATGTGTATTTCGTGGATCTTTTTGGTAGCCTTATTTCTGTGGAATCTGAGAACAGATATTTCGGATCCCTTTGCAGACTATAGGGCCAAAGGAAATATCCTGCGATAACAAAGAGAAAGAAGCTTTCTGAGAAACTTCTTTGTGTTCTGTGAAATCATCTCACAGAGTTACAGCTTTCCCCTCAAGAAACATTTCGCTAAGACAGTTCTTGTGGAATTGGCAAAGTGATATTTGGAAGCCCTTACAGGGCTATGGTGAAAAAGGAAATATCCTCAGATGAAATCTGGAAAGAAGCTTTCTGAGAAACTGCTTAGTGTTCTGTTAATTCATCTCACAGAGTTACATGTGTATTTCGTGGATCTCTTTGCTAGCCTTATTTCTGTGGAATCTGAGAACAGATATTTCGGAACCCTTTGAAGTCTATAGGGCCAAAGGAAATATCATGCCAAAACAAAGAGAAAGAAGCTTTCTGAGAAACTTCTTTGTGTTCTATGAAATCATCTCGCAGAGTTACAGCTTTCCCCTCAAGAAGCCTTTCGCTAAGACAGTTTTTGTGGAATTGGCAAAATGATATTTCGAAGCCCTTAGAGGGCTATGGTGAAATAGGAAATATCCTCAGAGGAAATCTGGAAAGAAGCTTTCTGAGGAACTGCTTAGTGTTCTGTTAATTCATCTCACAGAGTTATATCTGTATTTCGTGGATCTCTTTGGTAGCCTTATTTCTGTGGAATCTGAGAACAGATATTTCGGATCCCTTTGAAGACTATATGGCCAAAGGAAATATCCTCCCATAAGAAAGAGAAAGAAGCTTTCTGAGAAACTTCTTTGTGTTCTGTGAAATCATCTCAAGGAGTTACAGCTTTCCCCTCCAGAAGCCTTTCGCTAAGACAGTTCTTGTGGAATTGGCAAAGTGATATTTGGAAGCCCATAGAGGGCTATGGTGAAAAAGGAAATTTCCTCAGATGAAATCTGGAAAGAAGCTTTCTTAGAAACTGCTTAGTGTTCTGTTAATTCATCTCAAAGTGTTACATGTGTATTTCGCGGATCTCTTTGCTAGCCTTATTTCTGTGGAATCTGAGTACAGATATTTCGGATCCCTCTGAAGTCTATAGGGCCAAAGGAAATATCCTCCCAAAACTCTCAGAAAGAAGCTTTCTGAGAAAATTCTTTGTGTTCTGTGAAATCATATCACAGAGTTTCAGGTTTCCCCTCAAGAAGCCTTTCACTAAGACAGTTCTTGTGGAATTGGCAAAGTGATATTTGGAAGCCCATAGAGGGCGATGGTGAAAAAGGAAATAACCTCAGATGAAATCTGGAAAGAAGCTTTCTGAGAAACTGCTTAGTGTTCTGTTAATTCATCTCACAGAGTTACATGTGTATTTCTTGGAACTCTTTGCTAGCCTTATTTCTGTGTAATCTGAGAACAGATATTTCGGATCCCATTGAAGACTATAGGGTAAAAGGAAATATACTCCGATAACAAAGAGAAAGAAGCTTTCTGAGAAACTTCTTTGTGTTCTGTGAAATCATCTCATAGAGTTACAGCTTTCCCCTCAAGAAGCCTTTCGCTAAGACAGTACTTGTGGAATTGGCAAAGTGATATTTGGAAGCCCATAGAGGGCTATGTTGAAAATGGAAATATCCTCAGATGAAATCTGGAAAGAAGCTTTCTGAGAAACTGCTTAGTGTTCTGTTAATTCATCTCACAGAGTTACATGTGTATTTCGTGGATCTCTTTGCTAGCCTTATTTCTGTGGAATCTGAGAACAGATATTTCGGATCCCATTGAAGACTATAGGGCCAAAGGAAATATCCTCCGATAACAAAGAGAAAGAAGCTTTGTGAGAAACTTCTTTGTGTTCTGTGAAATCATCTCACAGAGTTACAGCTTTCCCCTCAAGAAGCCTTTCGCTAAGACAGTCCTTGTGGAATTGGCAAAGTGATATTTGGAAGCCCATAGAGGGCTATGGTGAAAAAGGAAATATCCTCAGATGAAATATGGAAAGAAGCTTTCTGAGAAACTGCTTAGTGTTCTGTTAATTCATCTCACAGAGTTACATGTGTATTTCGTGGATCTCTTTGCTAGCCTTATTTCTGTGGAATCTGAGAACAGATATTTCGGATCCCTTTGAAGACTATAGGGCCAAAGGAAATATCCTCCGATAACAAAGAGAAAGAAGCTTTCTGAGAAACTTCTTTGTGTTCTGTGAAATCATCTCACAGAGTTACAGCTTTCCCCTCAAGAAGCCTTTCGCTAAGACAGTTCTTGTGGAATTGGCAAAGTGATATTTGGAAGCCCATAGAGGGTTATGGTGAAAAAGGAAATATCCTCAGATGAAATCTGGAAAGAAGCTTTCTGAGAAACTGCTTAGTGTTCTGTTAATTCATCTCACAGAGTTACATGTGTATTTCGTGGATCTCTTTCCTAGCCTTATTTCTGTGGAATCTGAGAACAGATATTTCGGATCCCTTTGAAGACTATAGGGCCAAAGGAAATATCCTCCCATAAGAAAGAGAAAGAAGCTTTCTGAGAATCTTCATCGTGTTCTGTGAAATCATCTCACAGAGTTACAGCTTTCCCCTCAAGAAGCCATTCGCTAAGACAGTTCTTGTGGAATTGGCAAAGTGATATTTGGAAGCCCATAGCTGGCTATGGTGAAAAAGGAAATATGCTCCGATGAAATCTGGAAAGAAGCTTTCTGAGAAACTGCTTAGTGTTCTGTTAATTCATCTCACAGGGTTACCTGTGTATTTCGTGGATATCTTTGCTAGCCTTATTTCTGTGGAATCTGAGAACAGATATTTCGGATCCCTTTGAAGACTATAGGGCCAAAGGAAATATCCTCCCGTAAGAAAGAGAAAGAAACTTTCTGAGAAACTTCTTTGTGTTCTGTGAAATCATCACAAGGAGTTGCAGCTTTCCCCTCCAGAAGCCTTTCGCTAAGACAGTTCTTCTGGAAAGGCAAAGTGATATTTGGAAGCCCTTAGAGGGCAATGGTGAAAAAGGAAATATCCTCAGATGAAATCTGGAAAGAAGCTTTCTGAGAAACTGCTTAGTGTTCTGTTAATTCATCTCACAGAGTTACATGTGTATTTCTTGGAACTCTTTGCTAGCCTTATTTCTGTGTAATCTGAGAACAGATATTTCGGATCCCATAGAAGACTATAGGGCCAAAGGAAATATCCTCCGATAAAAAAGAGAAAGAAGCTTTCTGAGAAACTTCTCTGTGTTCTGTGAAATCATCTCACAGAGTTACAGCTTTCCCCTCAAGAAGCCTTTCGCTAAGACAGTTCTTGTGGAATTGGCAAAGGGATATTTGGAAGCCCATAGAGGGCTAAGGTGAAAAAGGAAATATCCTCACAGGAAATCTGGAAAGAAGCTTTCTGAGAAACTGCTTAGTGTTCTGTTAATTCATCTCACAGAGTTACATGTGTATTTCGTGGATCTCTTTGCTAGCCTTATTTCTGTGGAATCTGAGAACAGATATTTCGGAACCCTTTGAAGACTATCGGGCCAAAGGAAATATCATGCCAAAACAAAGACAAAGAAGCTTTCTGAGAAACTTCTTTGTTTTCTGTGAAATCATCTCACAGAGTTACAGCTTTCCCCTCAAGAAGCCTTTCCCTAAGACAGTTCTTGTGGAATTGGCAAAGTGTATTTGGAAACCCATAGAGGGCTATGGTGAAAAAGGAAATATCCTCCGATGAAATCTGGAAAGAAGCTTTCTGAGAAACTGCTTAGTGTTCTGTTAATTCATCTCACAGAGTTACATGTGTATTTCTTGGAACGCTTTGGTAGCCTTATTTCTGTGTAATCTGAGAACAGATATTTCGGATCCCATTGAAGACTATAGGGCCAAGGGAAATATCCTCCGATAACAAAGAGAAAGAAGCTTTCTGAGAAACTTCTTTGTGTTCTGTGAAATCATCTCACAGAGTTACAGCTTTCCCCTCAAGAAGCCTTTCTCTAAGACAGTTCTTGTGGAATTGGCAAAGGGATATTTAGAAGCCCATGGAGGGCTATGGTGAAAAAGGAAATATCCTCCGATGAAATCTGGAAAGAAGCTTTCTGAGAAACTGCTTAGTGTTCTGATAATTCATCTCACAGATTACATGTGTATTTCGTGCATCTCTTTGGTAGCCTTATTTCTGTGGAATCTGAGAACAGATATTTCGGATCCCTTTGAAGACTATAGTGCCAAAGGAAATATCCTGCGATAACAAAGAGAAAGAAGCTTTCTGAGAAACTTCTTTGTGTTCTGTGAAATCATCTCACAGAGTTACAGCTTTCCCCTCAAGAAGCCTTTCGCTAAGACAGTTCTTGTGGAATTGGCAAAGTGATATTTGGAAGCCCATAGAGGGCTATGGTGAAAAAGGAAATATCCTCAGATGAAATCTGGAAAGAAGCTTTCTGAGAAACTGCTTAGTGTTCTGTTAATTCATCTCACAGAGTTACATGTGTATTTCGTGTATCTCTTTGCTTGCCTTATTTCTGTGGAATCTGAGAACAGATATTCCGGATCCTTTGAAGACTATAGGGCCAAAGGAAATATCATGCCAAAACAAAGAGAAAGAAGCTTTCTGAGAAACTTCTTTGTGTTCTGTGAAATCATCTCACAGAGTTACAGCTTTCCCCTCAAGAAGCCTTTCGCTAAGACAGTCCTTGAGGAATTGGCAAAGTGATATTTGGAAGCCCATAAAGGGCTATGGTGAAAAAGGAAATATCCTCAGATGAAATCTGGAAAGAAGCTTTCTGAGAAACTGCTTAGTGTTCTATTAATTCATCTCACAGAGTTACATGTGTATTTCGTGGATCTCTTTGGTAGCCTTATTCCTGTGGAATCTGAGAACACATATTTCGGATCCCTTTGAAGACTATAGGGCCAAAGGAACTATCCTCCCATAAGAAAGAGAAAAAAGCTTTCTGAGAAACTTCTTTGTGTTCTGTGAAATCATCTCACAGACTTACAGCTTTCCCCTCAAGAAGCCTTTCGCTAAGACAGTTCTTGTGGAATTGGCAAAGTGATACTTGGAAGCCCATAGAGGGCTGTGGTGAAAAAGGAAATATCCTCAGTTGAAATCTGGAAAGAAGCTTTCTGAGAAACTGCTTAGTGTTCTGTTAATTCATCTCACAGAGTTACATGTGTACTTCGTGGATCTCTTTGCTAGCCTTATTTCTGTGGAATCTGAGAACAGATATTTCGCATCCCTTTGAAGACTATAGGGCCAAAGGAAATATCCTGCGATAACAAAGAGAAAGAAGCTTTCTGAGAAACTTCTTTGTGTTCTGTGAAATCATCTCACAGAGTTACAGCTTTCCCCTCAAGAAGACTTTCGCCAAGACAGGTCTTCTGGAATTGGCAAAGTGATATTTGGAAGCCCGTAGAGGGCTATGGTGAAAAAGGAAATATCCTCAGATGAAATCTGGAAAGAAGCTTTCTGAGAAACTGCTTAGTGTTCTTTTATTTCATCTCACAGAGTTACATGTGTATTTCGCGGATCTCTTTGCTAGCCTTATTTCTGGGGAATCTGAGTACAGATATTTCGGATCCCTCTGAAGACTATAGGGCCAAAGGAAATATCCTCCCAAAACTCTCAGAAAGAAGCTTTCTGAGAAAATTCTTTGTGTTCTGTGAAATCATATCACAGAGTTACAGCTTTCCCCTCAAGAAGCCTTTCGCTAAGACAGTTCTTGTGGAATTGGCAAAGTGATATTTGGAAGCCCATAGAGGGCTATGGTGAAAAAGGAAATATCCTCAGATGAAATCTGGAAAGAAGCTTTCTGAGAAACTGCTTAGTGTTCTGTTAATTCATCTCACAGAGTTACATGTGTATTTCGTGGATCTCTTTGCTAGCCTTATTTCTGTGGAATCTGAGAACAGATATTTCGGATCCCTTTGAAGACTATAGGGCCAAAGGAAATATCCTCCGATAACAAAGAGAAAGAAGCTTTCTGAGAAACTTCTTTGTGTTCTGTGAAATCATCTCACAGAGTTACAGCTTTCCCCTCCAGAAGCCTTTCGCTAAGACAGTTCTTGTGGAATTGGCAAAGTGATATTTGGAAGCCCTTAGAGGGCTATGGTGAAAAAGGAAATATCCTCAGATGAAATCTGGAAAGAAGCTTTCTGAGAAACTGCTTAGTGTTCTGTTAATTCATCTCACAGAGTTACATGTGTATTTCGTGGATCTCTTTCCTAGCCTTATTTCTGTGGAATCTGAGAACAGATATTTCGGATCCCTTTGAAGACTATAGGGCCAAAGGAAATATCCTCCGATAACAAAGAGAAAGAAGCTTTCTGAGAAACTTCTTTGTGTTGTGTGAAATCATCTCACAGAGTTACAGCTTTCCCCTCAAGAAGCCATTCGCTAAGACAGTTCTTGTGGAATTGGCAAAGTGATATTTGGGAGCCCATAGAGGACTATGGTGAAATAGGAAATATCCTCAGAGGAAATCTGGAAAGAAGCTTTCTGAGTAACTGCTTAGTGTTCTGTTAATTCATCTCACAGAGTTACATCTGTATTTCGAGGATCTCTTTGCTAGCCTTATTTCTGTGGAATCTGAGAACAGATATTTCGGATCCCTTTGAAGACTATAGGGCCAAAGGTAATATCGTCCCATAAGAAAGAGGAAGAAGGTTTCTGAGAATCTTCATCTTGTTCTGTGAAATCATCTCACAGAGTTACAGCTTTCCCCTCAATAATCCATTCGCTAAGACAGTTCTTGTGGAATTGGCAAAGTGATATTTGGAAGCCCATAGCTGGCTATGGTGAAAAAGGAAATATCCTCAGATGAAATCTGGAAAGAAGCTTTCTGAGAAACTGCTTAGTGTTCTGTTCATTCATCTCACAGGGTTACCTGTGTATTTCCTGGATATCTTTGCTAGCCTTATTTCTGTGTAATCTGAGAACAGATATTTCGGATCCCTTTGAAGACGATAGAGCCAAATGAAATATCCTCCCATAAGAAAGAGAAAGAAACTTTCTGAGAAACTTCTTTGTGTTCTGTGAAATCATCTCTAGGAGTTAGAGCTTTCCCCTCCAGAAGCCTTTGGCTAAGACAGTTCTTGTGGAATTGGCAACGTGATATTTGGAAGCCCTTAGAGGGCTATGGTGAAAAAGGAAATTTCCTCAGATGAAATCTGGAAAGAAGCTTTCTGAGAAACTGCTTAGTGTTCTGTTAATTCATCTCACAGAGTTACATGTGTATTTCGCGGATCTCTTGGCTAGCCTTATTTCTGTGGAATCTGAGTACCGATATTTCGGATCCCTCTGAAGACTATAGGGCCAAAGGAAATATCCTCCCAAAACTCTCAGAAAGCAGCTTTCTGAGAAACTTCTTTGTGTTCTGTGAAATCATCTCACAGAGTTACAGCTTTCCCCTCAAGAAGCCTTTCGCTAAGACAGTTCTTGTGGAATTGGCAAAGGGATATTTGGAAGCCCATAGAGGGCTATGGTGAAAAAGGAAATATCCTCCGATGAAATCTGGAAAGAAGCTTTCTGAGAAACTGCTTAGTGTTCTGTTAATTCATCTCACAGAGTTACATGTGTATTTCGTGGATCTTTTTGGTAGCCTTATTTCTGTGGAATCTGAGAACAGATATTTCGGATCCCTTTGCAGACTATAGGGCCAAAGGAAATATCCTGCGATAACAAAGAGAAAGAAGCTTTCTGAGAAACTTCTTTGTGTTCTGTGAAATCATCTCACAGAGTTACAGCTTTCCCCTCAAGAAACATTTCGCTAAGACAGTTCTTGTGGAATTGGCAAAGTGATATTTGGAAGCCCTTACAGGGCTATGGTGAAAAAGGAAATATCCTCAGATGAAATCTGGAAAGAAGCTTTCTGAGAAACTGCTTAGTGTTCTGTTAATTCATCTCACAGAGTTACATGTGTATTTCGTGGATCTCTTTGCTAGCCTTATTTCTGTGGAATCTGAGAACAGATATTTCGGAACCCTTTGAAGTCTATAGGGCCAAAGGAAATATCATGCCAAAACAAAGAGAAAGAAGCTTTCTGAGAAACTTCTTTGTGTTCTATGAAATCATCTCGCAGAGTTACAGCTTTCCCCTCAAGAAGCCTTTCGCTAAGACAGTTTTTGTGGAATTGGCAAAATGATATTTCGAAGCCCTTAGAGGGCTATGGTGAAATAGGAAATATCCTCAGAGGAAATCTGGAAAGAAGCTTTCTGAGGAACTGCTTAGTGTTCTGTTAATTCATCTCACAGAGTTATATCTGTATTTCGTGGATCTCTTTGGTAGCCTTATTTCTGTGGAATCTGAGAACAGATATTTCGGATCCCTTTGAAGACTATATGGCCAAAGGAAATATCCTCCCATAAGAAAGAGAAAGAAGCTTTCTGAGAAACTTCTTTGTGTTCTGTGAAATCATCTCAAGGAGTTACAGCTTTCCCCTCCAGAAGCCTTTCGCTAAGACAGTTCTTGTGGAATTGGCAAAGTGATATTTGGAAGCCCATAGAGGGCTATGGTGAAAAAGGAAATTTCCTCAGATGAAATCTGGAAAGAAGCTTTCTTAGAAACTGCTTAGTGTTCTGTTAATTCATCTCAAAGTGTTACATGTGTATTTCGCGGATCTCTTTGCTAGCCTTATTTCTGTGGAATCTGAGTACAGATATTTCGGATCCCTCTGAAGTCTATAGGGCCAAAGGAAATATCCTCCCAAAACTCTCAGAAAGAAGCTTTCTGAGAAAATTCTTTGTGTTCTGTGAAATCATATCACAGAGTTTCAGGTTTCCCCTCAAGAAGCCTTTCACTAAGACAGTTCTTGTGGAATTGGCAAAGTGATATTTGGAAGCCCATAGAGGGCGATGGTGAAAAAGGAAATAACCTCAGATGAAATCTGGAAAGAAGCTTTCTGAGAAACTGCTTAGTGTTCTGTTAATTCATCTCACAGAGTTACATGTGTATTTCTTGGAACTCTTTGCTAGCCTTATTTCTGTGTAATCTGAGAACAGATATTTCGGATCCCATTGAAGACTATAGGGTAAAAGGAAATATACTCCGATAACAAAGAGAAAGAAGCTTTCTGAGAAACTTCTTTGTGTTCTGTGAAATCATCTCATAGAGTTACAGCTTTCCCCTCAAGAAGCCTTTCGCTAAGACAGTACTTGTGGAATTGGCAAAGTGATATTTGGAAGCCCATAGAGGGCTATGTTGAAAATGGAAATATCCTCAGATGAAATCTGGAAAGAAGCTTTCTGAGAAACTGCTTAGTGTTCTGTTAATTCATCTCACAGAGTTACATGTGTATTTCGTGGATCTCTTTGCTAGCCTTATTTCTGTGGAATCTGAGAACAGATATTTCGGATCCCATTGAAGACTATAGGGCCAAAGGAAATATCCTCCGATAACAAAGAGAAAGAAGCTTTGTGAGAAACTTCTTTGTGTTCTGTGAAATCATCTCACAGAGTTACAGCTTTCCCCTCAAGAAGCCTTTCGCTAAGACAGTCCTTGTGGAATTGGCAAAGTGATATTTGGAAGCCCATAGAGGGCTATGGTGAAAAAGGAAATATCCTCAGATGAAATATGGAAAGAAGCTTTCTGAGAAACTGCTTAGTGTTCTGTTAATTCATCTCACAGAGTTACATGTGTATTTCGTGGATCTCTTTGCTAGCCTTATTTCTGTGGAATCTGAGAACAGATATTTCGGATCCCTTTGAAGACTATAGGGCCAAAGGAAATATCCTCCGATAACAAAGAGAAAGAAGCTTTCTGAGAAACTTCTTTGTGTTCTGTGAAATCATCTCACAGAGTTACAGCTTTCCCCTCAAGAAGCCTTTCGCTAAGACAGTTCTTGTGGAATTGGCAAAGTGATATTTGGAAGCCCATAGAGGGTTATGGTGAAAAAGGAAATATCCTCAGATGAAATCTGGAAAGAAGCTTTCTGAGAAACTGCTTAGTGTTCTGTTAATTCATCTCACAGAGTTACATGTGTATTTCGTGGATCTCTTTCCTAGCCTTATTTCTGTGGAATCTGAGAACAGATATTTCGGATCCCTTTGAAGACTATAGGGCCAAAGGAAATATCCTCCCATAAGAAAGAGAAAGAAGCTTTCTGAGAATCTTCATCGTGTTCTGTGAAATCATCTCACAGAGTTACAGCTTTCCCCTCAAGAAGCCATTCGCTAAGACAGTTCTTGTGGAATTGGCAAAGTGATATTTGGAAGCCCATAGCTGGCTATGGTGAAAAAGGAAATATGCTCCGATGAAATCTGGAAAGAAGCTTTCTGAGAAACTGCTTAGTGTTCTGTTAATTCATCTCACAGGGTTACCTGTGTATTTCGTGGATATCTTTGCTAGCCTTATTTCTGTGGAATCTGAGAACAGATATTTCGGATCCCTTTGAAGACTATAGGGCCAAAGGAAATATCCTCCCGTAAGAAAGAGAAAGAAACTTTCTGAGAAACTTCTTTGTGTTCTGTGAAATCATCACAAGGAGTTGCAGCTTTCCCCTCCAGAAGCCTTTCGCTAAGACAGTTCTTCTGGAAAGGCAAAGTGATATTTGGAAGCCCTTAGAGGGCAATGGTGAAAAAGGAAATATCCTCAGATGAAATCTGGAAAGAAGCTTTCTGAGAAACTGCTTAGTGTTCTGTTAATTCATCTCACAGAGTTACATGTGTATTTCTTGGAACTCTTTGCTAGCCTTATTTCTGTGTAATCTGAGAACAGATATTTCGGATCCCATAGAAGACTATAGGGCCAAAGGAAATATCCTCCGATAAAAAAGAGAAAGAAGCTTTCTGAGAAACTTCTCTGTGTTCTGTGAAATCATCTCACAGAGTTACAGCTTTCCCCTCAAGAAGCCTTTCGCTAAGACAGTTCTTGTGGAATTGGCAAAGGGATATTTGGAAGCCCATAGAGGGCTAAGGTGAAAAAGGAAATATCCTCCGATGAAATCTGGAAAGAAGCTTTCTGAGAAACTGCTTAGTGTTCTGTTATTTCATCTCACAGAGTTACATGTCTATTTCGTGGATCTCTTTGGTAGCCTTATTTCTGTGGAATCTGAGAACAGATATTTCGGATCCCTTTGAAGACTATAGGGCCAAAGGAAATATCCTGCGATAACAAAGAGAAAGAAGCTTTCTGAGAAACTTCTTTCTGTTCTGTGAAATCATCTCACAGAGTTACAGCTTTCCCCTCAAGAAGCCTTTCGCTAAGACAGTTCTTGTGGAATTGGCAAAGTGATATTTGAAAGCCCATAGAGGGCTATGGTGAAAAAAGGAAATATCCTCAGATGAAATCTGGAAAGAAGCTTTCTGAGAAACTGCTTAGTGTTCTGTTAATTCATCTCACAGAGTTACATGTGTATTTCGTGTATCTCTTTGCGAGCCTTATTTATGTGGAAATTGAGAGCAGATATTTCGGAACCTTTTGAAGTATATAGGGCCAAAGGAAATATCATGCCAAAACAAAGAGAAAGAAGCTTTCTGAGAAACTTCTTTGTGTTCTGTGAAATCATCTCGCAGAGTTACAGCTTTCCCCTCCAGAAGCCTTTCGCTAAGACAGTCTTTGTGGAATTGGCAAAGTGATATTTGGAATCCCATAGAGGGCTATGATGAAAAAGGAAATATCCTCACATGAAATCTGGAAAGAAGCTTTATGAGAAACTGCTTAGAGTTCTGTTAATTCATCTCACAGAGTTACATGTGTATTTCGTGTATCTCTTTGCTAGCCGTATTTCTGTGGAATCTGAGAACCGATATTTCGGAACCTTTTGAAGTCTATAGGTCCAAAGGAAATATCATGCCAAAACAAAGAGAAAGAAGCTTTCTGAGAAACTTTTTTGTGTTCTGTGAAATCATCTCACAGAGTTACATCTTTCCCCTCCAGAAGCCTTTCGCTAAGACAGTTCTTGTGGAATTGGCAAAGTGATATTTGGAAGCCCATAGAGGGCTATGGTGAAAAAGGAAATATCCTCCGATGAAATCTGGAAAGAAGCTTTCTGAGAAACTGCTTAGTGTTCTGTTAATTCTTCTCACAGAGTTACATGTGTATTTCGTGTATCTCTTTGCTGGCCTTATTTCTGTGGAATCTGAGAACAGATATTTCGGATCCCTTTGAAGACTACAGGGCCAAAGGAAATATCATGCCAAAACAAAGAGAAAGAAGCTTTCTGAGAAACTTCTTTGTGTTCTGTGAAATCATCTCAAGGAGTTACAGCTTTCCCCTCAAGAAGCCTTTCGCTAAGACAGTTCTTGTGGATTTGGCAAAGTGATATTTGGAAGCCCATAGAGGGCTATGGTGAAAAAGGAAATATCCTCAGATGAAATCTGGAAAGAAGCTTTCTGAGAAACTGCTTATTGTTCTGTTAATTCATCTCACAGAGTTACATGTGTATTTCGTGGATCTCTTTGCTAGCCTTATTTCTGTGGAATCTGAGAACAGATATTTCGGATCCCATTGAAGACTATAGGGCCAAAGGAAATATCCTCCGATAACAAAGAGAAAGAAGCTTTCTGAGAAACTTCTTTGTGTTCTGTGAAATCATCTCACAGAGTTACAGCTTTCCCCTCAAGAAGCCTTTCGCTAAGACTGTTCTTGTGGAATCGGCAAATGATAATTGGAACCCCAAAGAGGGCTATGGTGAAAATCGAAATATCCTCAGATGAAATCTGGAAAGAAGCTTTCTGAGAAACTGCTTAGTGTTCTGTTAATTCATCTCACAGAGTTACATGTGTATTTCGTGGATCTCTTTGCTAGCCTTATTTCTGTGGAATCTCAGAACAGATATTTCAGATCCCTTTGAAGACTATAAGGCCAAAGAAAATATCCTTCCATAAGAAAGAGAAAGAAGCTTTCTGAGAAACTTCTTTGTGTTCTGTGAAATCATATCAAGGTGTTACAGCTTTCCCCTCCAGAAGCCTTTCGCTAAGACAGTTCTTGTGGAATTGGCAAAGTGATATTTGGAAGCCTATAGAGAACTATGGTGAAAAAGGAAATATCTTCAGATGAAATCTGGAAAGAAGCTTTCTGAGAAACTGCTTAGTGTTCTGTTAATTCATCTCACAGAGTTACATGTGCATTTCGTGGATCTCTTTGCTAGCCTTATTTCTGTGGAATCTGAGAACAGATATTTCGGATCCCTTTGAAGACTATAGGGCCAAAGGAAATATCCTCTGATAACAAAGAGAAAGAAGCTTTCTGAGAAACTTCTTTGTGTTCTTTGAAATCATCTCACAGAGTTACAGCTTTCCCCTCAAGAAGCCTTTGGCTAATACATTTCTTTTGGAATTGGCAAAGTGATATTTGGAAGCCCATGGAGGGCTATGTTGAAAAAGGAAATATCCTCAGATGAAATCTGGAAAGAAGCTTTCTGAGAAACTGCTTAGTGTTCTGTTAATCCATTTCACAGAGTTACATGTGTATTTCGCGGATCTCTTTGCTAGCCTTATTTCTGTGGAATGTGAGTACAGATATTTCGGATCCCTTTGAAGACTATAGGGCCAAAGGAATTATCCTCCCAAAACTCCCAGAAAGAAGCTTTCTGAGAAACTTCTTTCTATTCTGTGAAATCATCTCACAGAGTTACAGCTTTCCCCTCAAGAAGCCTTTCGCTAAGACAGTTCTTGTGGAATTGGCAAAGTGATATTTGGAAGCCCATAAAGGGCTATGGTGAAAAAGGAAATATCCTCACAGGAAATCTGGAAAGAAGCTTTCTGAGAAACTGCTTAGTGTTCTGTTAATTCATCTCACAGAGTTACATGTGTATTTCGTGGATCTCTTTGCTAGCCTTATTTCTGTGGAATCTGAGAACAGATATTTCGGAACCCTTTGAAGACTATAGGGCCAAAGGAAATATCATGCCAAAACAAAGAGAAAGAAGCTTTCTGAGAAACTTCTTTGTTTTCTGTGAAATCATCTCACGGAGTTACAGCTTTCCCCTCAAGAAGCCTTTCGCTAAGACAGTTCTTGTGGAATTGGCAAAGTGTAATTAGAAACCCATAGAGGGCTATGGTGAAAAAGGAAATATCCTCCGATGAAATCTGGAAAGAAGCTTTCTGAGAAACTGCTTAGTGTTCTGTTAATTCATCTCACAGAGTTACATGTGTATTTCGTGTATCTCTTTGCTAGCCGTATTTCTGTGGAATCTCAGAACCGATATTTCGGAACCCTTTGAAGACTATAGGGCCAAAGGAAATATCATGCCAAAACAAAGAGAAAGAAGCTTTCTGAGAAACTTCTTTGTGTTCTGTGAAATCATCCCAAGGAGTTACAGCTTTCCCCTCCAGAAGCCTTTCGCTAAGACAGTTCTTGTGGAATTGGCAAAGTGATATTTGGAAGCCCATAGAGGGCTATGGTGAAAAAGGAAATATCCTCCGATGAAATCTGCAAAGAAGCTTTCTGAGAAACTGCTTAGTGTTCTGTTAATTCATCTCACAGAGTTACATGTGCATTTCGTGGATCTCTTTGCTAGCCTTATTTCTGTGGAATCTGAGAACATATATTTCGGATCCCATTGAAGACTATAGGGCCAAAGGAAATATCCTCTTATAACAAAGAGAAAGAAGCTTTCTGAGAAACCTCTTTGTGTTCTGTGAAATCATCTCACAGAGTTACAGCTTTCCCCTCAAGAAGCCTTTCGCTAAGACAGTTCTTGTGGAATTGGCAAAGTGATATTTGGAAGCCCATAGAGGGCTATGGTGAAAAAGGAAATATCCCCACAGGAAATTTGGAAAGAAGCTTTCTGAGAAACTGCTTAGTGTTCTGTTAATTCATCTCACAGAGTTACATGTGTATTTCGTGGATCTCTTTGCTAGCCTTATTTCTGTGGAATCTGAGAACAGATATTTCGGAACCCTTTGAAGACTATCGGGCCAAAGGAAATATCATGCCAAAACAAAGACAAAGAAGCTTTCTGAGAAACTTCTTTGTTTTCTGTGAAATCATCTCACAGAGTTACAGCTTTCCCCTCAAGAAGCCTTTCCCTAAGACAGTTCTTGTGGAATTGGCAAAGTGTATTTGGAAACCCATAGAGGGCTATGGTGAAAAAGGAAATATCCTCCGATGAAATCTGGAAAGAAGCTTTCTGAGAAACTGCTTAGTGTTCTGTTAATTCATCTCACAGAGTTACATGTGTATTTCTTGGAACGCTTTGGTAGCCTTATTTCTGTGTAATCTGAGAACAGATATTTCGGATCCCATTGAAGACTATAGGGCCAAGGGAAATATCCTCCGATAACAAAGAGAAAGAAGCTTTCTGAGAAACTTCTTTGTGTTCTGTGAAATCATCTCACAGAGTTACAGCTTTCCCCTCAAGAAGCCTTTCTCTAAGACAGTTCTTGTGGAATTGGCAAAGGGATATTTAGAAGCCCATGGAGGGCTATGGTGAAAAAGGAAATATCCTCCGATGAAATCTGGAAAGAAGCTTTCTGAGAAACTGCTTAGTGTTCTGATAATTCATCTCACAGATTACATGTGTATTTCGTGCATCTCTTTGGTAGCCTTATTTCTGTGGAATCTGAGAACAGATATTTCGGATCCCTTTGAAGACTATAGTGCCAAAGGAAATATCCTGCGATAACAAAGAGAAAGAAGCTTTCTGAGAAACTTCTTTGTGTTCTGTGAAATCATCTCACAGAGTTACAGCTTTCCCCTCAAGAAGCCTTTCGCTAAGACAGTTCTTGTGGAATTGGCAAAGTGATATTTGGAAGCCCATAGAGGGCTATGGTGAAAAAGGAAATATCCTCAGATGAAATCTGGAAAGAAGCTTTCTGAGAAACTGCTTAGTGTTCTGTTAATTCATCTCACAGAGTTACATGTGTATTTCGTGTATCTCTTTGCTTGCCTTATTTCTGTGGAATCTGAGAACAGATATTCCGGATCCTTTGAAGACTATAGGGCCAAAGGAAATATCATGCCAAAACAAAGAGAAAGAAGCTTTCTGAGAAACTTCTTTGTGTTCTGTGAAATCATCTCACAGAGTTACAGCTTTCCCCTCAAGAAGCCTTTCGCTAAGACAGTCCTTGAGGAATTGGCAAAGTGATATTTGGAAGCCCATAAAGGGCTATGGTGAAAAAGGAAATATCCTCAGATGAAATCTGGAAAGAAGCTTTCTGAGAAACTGCTTAGTGTTCTATTAATTCATCTCACAGAGTTACATGTGTATTTCGTGGATCTCTTTGGTAGCCTTATTCCTGTGGAATCTGAGAACACATATTTCGGATCCCTTTGAAGACTATAGGGCCAAAGGAACTATCCTCCCATAAGAAAGAGAAAAAAGCTTTCTGAGAAACTTCTTTGTGTTCTGTGAAATCATCTCACAGACTTACAGCTTTCCCCTCAAGAAGCCTTTCGCTAAGACAGTTCTTGTGGAATTGGCAAAGTGATACTTGGAAGCCCATAGAGGGCTGTGGTGAAAAAGGAAATATCCTCAGTTGAAATCTGGAAAGAAGCTTTCTGAGAAACTGCTTAGTGTTCTGTTAATTCATCTCACAGAGTTACATGTGTACTTCGTGGATCTCTTTGCTAGCCTTATTTCTGTGGAATCTGAGAACAGATATTTCGCATCCCTTTGAAGACTATAGGGCCAAAGGAAATATCCTGCGATAACAAAGAGAAAGAAGCTTTCTGAGAAACTTCTTTGTGTTCTGTGAAATCATCTCACAGAGATACAGCTTTCCCCTCAAGAAGACTTTCGCTAAGACAGGTCTTCTGGAATTGGCAAAGTGATATTTGGAAGCCCGTAGAGGGCTATTGTGAAAAAGGAAATATTCTCAGATGAAATCTGGAAAGAAGCTTTCTGAGAAACTGCTTAGTGTTCTTTTATTTCATCTCACAGAGTTACATGTGTATTTCGCGGATCTCTTTGCTAGCCTTATTTCTGGGGAATCTGAGTACAGATATTTCGGATCCCTCTGAAGACTATAGGGCCAAAGGAAATATCCTCCCAAAACTCTCAGAAAGAAGCTTTCTGAGAAAATTCTTTGTGTTCTGTGAAATCATATCACAGAGTTACAGCTTTCCCCTCAAGAAGCCTTTCGCTAAGACAGTTCTTGTGGAATTGGCAAAGTGATATTTGGAAGCCCATAGAGGGCTATGGTGAAAAAGGAAATATCCTCAGATGAAATCTGGAAAGAAGCTTTCTGAGAAACTGCTTAGTGTTCTGTTAATTCATCTCACAGAGTTACATGTGTATTTCGTGGATCTCTTTGCTAGCCTTATTTCTGTGGAATCTGAGAACAGATATTTCGGATCCCTTTGAAGACTATAGGGCCCAAGGTAATATCGTCCCATAAGAAAGAGGAAGAAGGTTTCTGAGAATCTTCATCTTGTTCTGTGAAATCATCTCACAGAGTTACAGCTTTCCCCTCAATAATCCATTCGCTAAGACAGTTCTTGTGGAATTGGCAAAGTGATATTTGGAAGCCCATAGCTGGCTATGGTGAAAAAGGAAATATCCTCAGATGAAATCTGGAAAGAAGCTTTCTGAGAAACTGCTTAGTGTTCTGTTCATTCATCTCACAGGGTTACTTGTGTATTTCGTGGATATCTTTGCTAGCCTTATTTCTGTGTAATCTGAGAACAGATATTTCGGATCCCTTTGAAGACTATAGAGCCAAAGGAAATATCCTCCCATAAGAAAGAGAAAGAAACTTTCTGAGAAACTTCTTTGTGTACTGTGAAATCATCTCTAGGAGTTAGAGCTTTCCCCTCCAGAAGCCTTTCGCTAAGACAGTTCTTGTGGAATTGGCAAAGTGATATTTGGAAGCCCATAGAGGGCTATGGTGAAAAAGGAAATTTCCTCAGATGAAATCTGGAAAGAAGCTTTCTGAGAAACTGCTTAGTGTTCTGTTAATTCATCTCACAGAGTTACATGTGTATTTCGCGGATCTCTTGGCTAGCCTTATTTCTGTGGAATCTGAGTACCGATATTTCGGATCCCTCTGAAGACTATAGGGCCAAAGGAAATATCCTCCCAAAACTCTCAGAAAGCAGCTTTCTGAGAAACTTCTTTGTGTTCTGTGAAATCATCTCACAGAGTTACAGCTTTCCCCTCAAGAAGCCTTTCGCTAAGACAGTTCTTGTGGAATTGGCAAAGGGATATTTGGAAGCCCATAGAGGGCTATGGTGAAAAAGGAAATATCCTCCGATGAAATCTGGAAAGAAGCTTTCTGAGAAACTGCTTAGTGTTCTGTTAATTCATCTCACAGAGTTACATGTGTATTTCGTGGATCTTTTTGGTAGCCTTATTTCTGTGGAATCTGAGAACAGATATTTCGGATCCCTTTGCAGACTATAGGGCCAAAGGAAATATCCTGCGATAACAAAGAGAAAGAAGCTTTCTGAGAAACTTCTTTGTGTTCTGTGAAATCATCTCACAGAGTTACAGCTTTCCCCTCAAGAAACATTTCGCTAAGACAGTTCTTGTGGAATTGGCAAAGTGATATTTGGAAGCCCTTACAGGGCTATGGTGAAAAAGGAAATATCCTCAGATGAAATCTGGAAAGAAGCTTTCTGAGAAACTGCTTAGTGTTCTGTTAATTCATCTCACAGAGTTACATGTGTATTTCGTGGATTTCTTTGCTAGCCTTATTTCTGTGGAATCTGAGAACAGATATTTCGGAACCCTTTGAAGTCTATAGGGCCAAAGGAAATATCATGCCAAAACAAAGAGAAAGAAGCTTTCTGAGAAACTTCTTTGTGTTCTATGAAATCATCTCGCAGAGTTACAGCTTTCCCCTCAAGAAGCCTTTCGCTAAGACAGTTTTTGTGGAATTGGCAAAATGATATTTCGAAGCCCTTAGAGGGCTATGGTGAAATAGGAAATATCCTCAGAGGAAATCTGGAAAGAAGCTTTCTGAGGAACTGCTTAGTGTTCTGTTAATTCATCTCACAGAGTTATATCTGTATTTCGTGGATCTCTTTGGTAGCCTTATTTCTGTGGAATCTGAGAACAGATATTTCGGATCCCTTTGAAGACTATATGGCCAAAGGAAATATCCTCCCATAAGAAAGAGAAAGAAGCTTTCTGAGAAACTTCTTTGTGTTCTGTGAAATCATCTCAAGGAGTTACAGCTTTCCCCTCCAGAAGCCTTTCGCTAAGACAGTTCTTGTGGAATTGGCAAAGTGATATTTGGAAGCCCATAGAGGGCTATGGTGAAAAAGGAAATTTCCTCAGATGAAATCTGGAAAGAAGCTTTCTTAGAAACTGCTTAGTGTTCTGTTAATTCATCTCACAGTGTTACATGTGTATTTCGCGGATCTCTTTGCTAGCCTTATTTCTGTGGAATCTGAGTACAGATATTTCGGATCCCTCTGAAGTCTATAGGGCCAAAGGAAATATCCTCCCAAAACTCTCAGAAAGAAGCTTTCTGAGAAAATTCTTTGTGTACTGTGAAATCATATCACAGAGTTTCAGGTTTCCCCTCAAGAAGCCTTTCACTAAGACAGTTCTTGTGGAATTGGCAAAGTGATATTTGGAAGCCCATAGAGGGCGATGGTGAAAAAGGAAATATCCTCAGATGAAATCTGGAAAGAAGCTTTCTGAGAAACTGCTTAGTGTTCTGTTAATTCATCTCACAGAGTTACATGTGTATTTCTTGGAACTCTTTGCTAGCCTTATTTCTGTGTAATCTGAGAACAGATATTTCGGATCCCATTGAAGACTATAGGGTAAAAGGAAATATACTCAGATAACAAAGAGAAAGAAGCTTTCTGAGAAACTTCTTTGTGTTCTGTGAAATCATCTCATAGAGTTACAGCTTTCCCCTCAAGAAGCCTTTCGCTAAGACAGTACTTGTGGAATTGGCAAAGTGATATTTGGAAGCCCATAGAGGGCTATGTTGAAAATGGAAATATCCTCAGATGAAATCTGGAAAGAAGCTTTCTGAGAAACTGCTTAGTGTTCTGTTAATTCATCTCACAGAGTTACATGTGTATTTCGTGGATCTCTTTGCTAGCCTTATTTCTGTGGAATCTGAGAACAGATATTTCGGATCCCATTGAAGACTATAGGGCCAAAGGAAATATCCTCCGATAACAAAGAGAAAGAAGCTTTCTGAGAAACTTCTTTGTATTCTGTGAAATCATCTCACAGAGTTACAGCTTTCCCCTCAAGAAGCCTTTCGCTAAGACAGTCCTTGTGGAATTGGCAAAGTGATATTTGGAAGCCCATAGAGGGCTATGGTGAAAAAGGAAATATCCTCAGATGAAATATGGAAAGAAGCTTTCTGAGAAACTGCTTAGTGTTCTGTTAATTCATCTCACAGAGTTACATGTGTATTTCGTGGATCTCTTTGCTAGCCTTATTTCTGTGGAATCTGAGAACAGATATTTCGGATCCCTTTGAAGACTATAGGGCCAAAGGAAATATCCTCCGATAACAAAGAGAAAGAAGCTTTCTGAGAAACTTCTTTGTGTTCTGTGAAATCATCTCACAGAGTTACAGCTTTCCCCTCAAGAAGCCTTTCGCTAAGACAGTTCTTGTGGAATTGGCAAAGTGATATTTGGAAGCCCATAGAGGGTTATGGTGAAAAAGGAAATATCCTCAGATGAAATCTGGAAAGAAGCTTTCTGAGAAACTGCTTAGTGTTCTGTTAATTCATCTCACAGAGTTACATGTGTATTTCGTGGATCTCTTTGCTAGCCTTATTTCTGTGGAATCTGAGAACAGATATTTCGGATCCCTTTGAAGACTATAGGGCCAATGAAATATCCTCCCATAAGAAAGAGAAAGAAGCTTTCTGAGAATCTTCATCGTGTTCTGTGAAATCATCTCACAGAGTTACAGCTTTCCCCTCAAGAAGCCATTCGCTAAGACAGTTCTTGTGGAATTGGCAAAGTGATATTTGGAAGCCCATAGCTGGCTATGGTGAAAAAGGAAATATGCTCCGATGAAATCTGGAAAGAAGCTTTCTGAGAAACTGCTTAGTGTTCTGTTAATTCATCTCACAGGGTTACCTGTGTATTTCGTGGATATCTTTGCTAGCCTTATTTCTGTGGAATCTGAGAACAGATATTTCGGATCCCTTTGAAGACTATAGGGCCAAAGGAAATATCCTCCCGTAAGAAAGAGAAAGAAACTTTCTGAGAAACTTCTTTGTGTTCTGTGAAATCATCACAAGGAGTTGCAGCTTTCCCCTCCAGAAGCCTTTCGCTAAGACAGTTCTTCTGGAAAAGGCAAAGTGATATTTGGAAGCCCTTAGAGGGCAATGGTGAAAAAGGAAATATCCTCAGATGAAATCTGGAAAGAAGCTTTCTGAGAAACTGCTTAGTGTTCTGTTAATTCATCTCACAGAGTTACATGTGTATTTCTTGGAACTCTTTGCTAGCCTTATTTCTGTGTAATCTGAGAACAGATATTTCGGATCCCATGGAAGACTATAGGGCCAAAGGAAATATCCTCCGATAAAAAAGAGAAAGAAGCTTTCTGAGAAACTTCTCTGTGTTCTGTGAAATCATCTCACAGAGTTACAGCTTTCCCCTCAAGAAGCCTTTCGCTAAGACAGTTCTTGTGGAATTGGCAAAGGGATATTTGGAAGCCCATAGAGGGCTATGGTGAAAAAGGAAATATCCTCCGATGAAATCTGGAAAGAAGCTTTCTGAGAAACTGCTTAGTGTTCTGTTAATTCATCTCACAGAGTTACATGTCTATTTCGTGGATCTCTTTGGTAGCCTTATTTCTGTGGAATCTGAGAACAGATATTTCGGATCCCTTTGAAGACTATAGGGCCAAAGGAAATATCCTGCGATAACAAAGAGAAAGAAGCTTTCTGAGAAACTTCTTTGTGTTCTGTGAAATCATCTCACAGAGTTACAGCTTTCCCCTCAAGAAGCCTTTCGCTAAGACAGTTCTTGTGGAATTGGCAAAGTGATATTTGAAAGCCCATAGAGGGCTATGGTGAAAAAAGGAAATATCCTCAGATGAAATCTGGAAAGAAGCTTTCTGAGAAACTGCTTACTGTTCTGTTAATTCATCTCACAGAGTTACATGTGTATTTCGTGTATCTCTTTGCGAGCCTTATTTATGTGGAAATTGAGAGCAGATATTTCGGAACCTTTTGAAGTATATAGGGCCAAAGGAAATATCATGCCAAAACAAAGAGAAAGAAGCTTTCTGAGAAACTTCTTTGTGTTCTGTGAAATCATCTCGCAGAGTTACAGCTTTCCCCTCCAGAAGCCTTTCGCTAAGACAGTCTTTGTGGAATTGGCAAAGTGATATTTGGAATCCCATAGAGGGCTATGATGAAAAAGGAAATATCCTCACATGAAATCTGGAAAGAAGCTTTATGAGAAACTGCTTAGTGTTCTGTTAATTCATCTCACAGAGTTACATGTGTATTTCGTGGATCTCTTTGGTAGCCTTATTTCTCTGGAATCTGAGAACAGATATTTCGGATCCCTTTGAAGACTATAGGGCCAAAGGAAATATCCTCCCATAAGAAAGAGAAAAAAGCTTTCTGAGAAACTTCTTTGTGTTCTGTGAAATCATCTCACAGAGTTACAGCTTTCCCCTCAAGAAGCCATTCGCTAAGACAGTTCTTGTGGAATTGGCAAAGTGATATTTGGAAGCCCAAAGAGGGCTACGGTGAAAAAGGAAATATCATCACAGGAAATCTGGAAAGAAGCTTTATGAGAAACTGCTTAGTGTTCTGTTAATTCATGTCACAGAGTTACATGTGTATTTCGTGTATCTCTTTGCTAACCTTATTTATGTGGAATATGAGAACAGATATTTCGGAACCCTTTGAAGTCTACAGGGCCAAAGGAAATATCATGCCAAAACAAAAAGAAAGAAGCTTTCTGAGAAACTTCTTTGTGTTCTGTGAAATCATCTCGCAGAGTTACAGCTTTCCCCTCAAGAAGCCTTTCGCTAAGACAGTTCTTGTGGAATTGGCAAAGTGATATTTGGAAGCCCTTAGAGGGCTATGGTGAAATTGGAAATATCCTCAGAGGAAATCTGGAAAGAAGCTTTCTGAGAAACTGCTTAGTGTTCTGATAATTCATCTCACAGAGTTACATCTGTATTTCGTGGATCTCTTTGCTAGCCTTATTTCTGTGGAATCTGAGAACAGATATTGCGGATCCCTTTGAAGACTACAGGGCCGAAGGAAATATCCTCCCATAAGAAAGAGAAAGAAGCTTTCTGAGAATCTTCATGGTGTTCTGTGAAATCATCTCACAGAGTTACAGCTTTCCCCTCAAGAAGCCATTCGCTAAGACAGTTCTTGTGGAATTGGCAAAGTGATATTTGGAAGCCCATAGCTGGCTATGGTGAAAAAGGATATATCCTCAGAGGAAATCTGGAAAGAAGCTTTCTGAGAAACTTCTTAGTGTTCTGCTATTTCATCTCACAGGGTTACATGTGTATTTCGTGGATCTCTTTGCTAGCCTTATTTCTGTGGAATCTGAGAACAGATATTTCGGATCCCATAGAAGACTATAGGGCCAAAGGAAATATCCTCCGATAAAAAAGAGAAAGAAGCTTTCTGAGAAACTTCTCTGTGTTCTGTGAAATCATCTCACAGAGTTACAGCTTTCCCCTCAAGAAGCCTTTCGCTAAGACAGTTCTTGTGGAATTGGCAAAGGGATATTTGGAAGCCCATAGAGGGCTATGGTGAAAAAGGAAATATCCTCCGATGAAATCTGGAAAGAAGCTTTCTGAGAAACTGCTTAGTGTTCTGTTAATTCATCTCACAGAGTTACATGTCTATTTCGTGGATCCTTTTGATAGCCTTATTTCTGTGGAATCTGAGAACAGATATTTCGGATCCCTTTGAAGACTATAGGGCCAAAGGAAATATCCTGCGATAACAAAGAGAAAGAAGCTTTCTGAGAAACTTCTTTGTGTTCTGTGAAATCATCTCACAGAGTTACAGCTTTCCCCTCAAGAAGCCTTTCGCTAAGACAGTTCTTGTGGAATTGGCAAAGTGATATTTGAAAGCCCATAGAGGGCTATGGTGAAAAAAGGAAATATCCTCAGATGAAATCTGGAAAGAAGCTTTCTGAGAAACTGCTTAGTGTTCTGTTAATTCATCTCACAGAGTTACATGTGTATTTCGTGTATCTCTTTGCGAGCCTTATTTATGTGGAAACTGAGAGCAGATATTTCGGAACCTTTTGAAGTATATAGGGCCAAAGGAAATATCATGCCAAAACTAAGAGAAAGAAGCTTTCTGAGAAACTTCTTTGTGTTCTATGAAATCATCTCGCAGAGTTACAGCTTTCCCCTCATAAGCCTTTCGCTAAGACAGTTCTTGTGGAATTGGAAAAGTGATCTTTGGAAGCCCTTAGAGGTCTATGGTGAAATAGGAAATATCCTCAGAGGACATCTGGAAAGAAGCTTTCTGAGAAACTGCTTAGTGTTCTGTTAATTCATCTCACAGTGTTACATGTGTGTTTCGCGGATCTCTTTGCTAGCCTTATTTCTTTGGAATCTGAGTACACATATTTCGGATCCCTCTGAAGACTATAGGGCCAAAGGAAATATCCTCCCAAAACTCTCAGAAAGAAGCTTTCTGAGAAAATTCTTTGTGTTCTTTGAAATTATGTCACAGAGTTACAGCTTTCCCCTCAAGAAGCCTTTCGCTAAGACAGTCTTTGTGGAATTGGCAAAGTGATATTTGGAATCCCATAGAGGGCTATGATGAAAAAGGAAATATCCTCAGATGAAATCTGGAAAGAAGCATTCTGAGAAACTGCTTAGTGTTCTGTTAATTCATCTCACAGAGTTACATGTGTATTTCGTGGATCTCTTAGGTAGCCTTATTTCTCTGGAATCTGAGAACAGATATTTCGGATCCCTTTGAAGACTATAGGGCCAAAGGAAATATCCTCCCATAAGAAAGAGAAAAAAGCTTTCTGAGAAACTTCTTTGTGTTCTGTGAAATCATCTCACAGACTTACAGCTTTCCCCTCAAGAAGCCATTCGCTAAGACAGTTCTTGTGGAATTGGCAAAGTGATATTTGGAAGCCCATAGAGGGCTATGGTGAAAAAGGAAATATCCTCACAGGAAATCTGGAAAGAAGCTTTATGAGAAACTGCTTAGTGTTCTGTTAATTCATGTCACAGAGTTACATGTGTATTTCGTGTATCTCTTTGCTAACCTTATTTATGTGGAATATGAGAACAGATGTTTTGGAACCCTTTGAAGTCTACAGGGCCAAAGGAAATATCATGCCAAAACAAAAAGAAAGAAGCTTTCTGAGAAACTTCTTTGTGTTCTGTGAAATCATCTCACAGAGTTACAGCTTTCCCCTCAAGAAGCCTTTCGGTAAGACAGTTCTTGTGGAATTGGCAAAGTGATATTTGGAAGCCCATAGAGGGCTATGGTGAAAAAGGAAATATCCTCAGATGAAATCTGGAAAGAAGCTTTCTGAGAAACTGCTTACTGTTCTGTTAATTCATCTCACAGAGTTACATGTGTATTTCTTGGAACTCTTTGCTAGCCTTATTTCTGTGGAATCTGAGAACAGATATTTCGGATCCCTTTGAAGACTATAGGGCCAAAGGAAATATCCTCTCATAACAAAGAGAAAGAAGCTTTCTGAGAAACTTCTTTGTGTTCTGTGAAATCATCTCACAGAGTTACAGCTTTCCCCTCAAGAAGCCTTTCGCTAAGACAGTTCTTGTGGAATTGGCAAAGTGATATTTGGAAGCCCATAGAGGGCTATGGTGAAAAAGGAAATATCCTCAGATGAAATCTGGAAAGAAGCTTTCTGAGAAACTGCTTAGTGTTCTGTTAATTCATCTCAAAGAGTTACATGTGTATTTCGTGGATCTCTTTGCTAGCCTTATGTATGTGGAATCTGAGAACAGATATTTCGGATCACTTTGAAGACTATAGGCCCAAAGGAAATATCCTCCGATAACAAAGAGAAAGAAGCTTTCTGAGAAACTTCTTTGTGTTCTGTGAAATCATCTCACAGAGTTATAGCTTTCCCCTCAAGAAGCCTTTCGCTAAGACAGTTCTTGTGGAATTGGCAAAGTGATATTTGGAAGCCCATAGAGGGCTATGGTGAAAAAGGAAATATCCTCAGATGAAATCTGGAAAGAAGTTTTCTGAGAAACTGCTTAGTGTTCTGTTAATTCATCTCACAGAGTTACATGTGTATTTCGTGGATCTCTTTGCTAGCCTTATTTCTGTGGAATCTGAGAACAGATATTTCGGATCCCTTTGAAGACTATAGGGCCAAAGGAAATATCCTCCGAGAACAAAGAGAAAGAAGCTTTCTGAGAAACTTCTTTGTGTTCTGTGAAATCATCTCACAGAGTTACAGATTTCCCCTCAAGAAGCCTTTCGCTAAGACAGTCTTTGTGGAATTGGCAAAGTGATATTTGGAATCCCGTAGAGGGCTATGATGAAAAAGGAAATATCCTAACATGAAATCTGGAAAGAAGCTTTCTGAGAAACTGCTTAGTGTTCTGTTAATTCATCTCACAGAGTTACATGTGTATTTCGTGGATCTCTTTGGTAGCCTTATTTCTCTGGAATCTGAGAACAGATATTTCGGATCCCTTTGAAGACTATAGGGCCAAAGGAAATATCCTCCCATAAGAAAGAGAAAAAAGGTTTCTGAGAAACTTCTTTGTGTTCTGTGAAATCATCTCACAGAGTTACAGCTTTCCCCTCAAGAAGCCATTCGCTAAGACAGTTCTTGTGGAATTGGCAAAGTGATATTTGGAAGCCCATAGAGGGCTATGGTGAAAAAGGAAATATCATCACAGGAAATCTGGAAAGAAGCTTTATGAGAAACTGCTTAGTGTTCTGTTAATTCATGTCACAGAGTTACATGTGTATTTCCTGTATCTCTTTGCTAACCTTATTTATGTGGAAAATGAGAACAGATATTTCGGAACCCTTTGAAGTCTTCAGGGCCAAAGGAAATATCATGCCAAAACAAAAAGAAAGAAGCTTTCTGAGAAACTTCTTTGTGTTCTGTGAAATCATCTCACAGAGTTACAGCTTTCCCCTCAAGAAGCCTTTCGCTAAGACAGTTCTTGTGGAATTGGCAAAGTGATATTTGGAAGCCCTTAGAGGGCTATGGTGAAATTGGAAATATCCTCAGAGGAAATCTGGAAAGAAGCTTTCTGAGAAACTGCTTAGTGTTCTGATAATTCATCTCACAGAGTTACATCTGTATTTCGTGGATCTCTTTGCTAGCCTTATTTCTGTGGAATCTGAGAACAGATATTGCGGATCCCTTTGAAGACTACAGGGCCGAAGGAAATATCCTCCCATAAGAAAGAGAAAGAAGCTTTCTGAGAATCTTCATGGTGTTCTGTGAAATCATCTCACAGAGTTACAGCTTTACCCTCAAGAAGCCATTCGCTAAGACAGTTCTTGTGGAATTGGCAAAGTGATATTTGGAAGCCCATAGCTGGCTATGGTGAAAAAGGAAATATCCTCAGAGGAAATCTGGAAAGAAGCTTTCTGAGAAACTTCTTAGTGTTCTGCTATTTCATCTCACAGGGTTACATGTGTATTTCGTGGATCTCTTTGCTAGCCTTATTTCTGTGGAATCTGAGAACAGATATTTCGGATCCCTTTGAAGACTATTGGGCTAAAGGAAATATCCTCCCATAAGACAGAGAAAGAAGCTTTCTGAGAAACTTCTTTGTGTTCTGTGAAATCATCTCAAGGAGTTACAACTTTCCCCTCCAGAAGCCTTTCGCTAAGACAGTTCTTGTGGAATTGGCAAAGTGATATTTGGAAGCCCATAGAGGGCTATGGTGAAAAAGGAAATATCCTCAGATGAAATCTGGAAAGAAGCTTTCTGAGAAACTGCTTAGTGTTCTGTTAATTCATCTCACAGAGTTACATGTGTATTTCGTGGATCTCTTTGCTAGCCTTATTTCTGTGGAATCTGAGAACAGATATTTCGGATCCCTTTGAAGACTATAGGGCCAAAGGAAATATCCTCCGATAACAAAGAGAAAGAAGCTTTCTGAGAAACTTCTTTGTGTTCTGTGAAATCATCTCACAGAGTTACAGCTTTCCCCTCAAGAAGCCTTTCGGTAAGACAGTTCTTGTGGAATTGGCAAAGTGATATTTGGAAGCCCATAGAGGGCAATGGTGAAAAAGGAAATATCCTCAGATGAAATCTGGAAAGAAGATTTCTGAGAAACTGCTTACTGTTCTGTTAATTCATCTCACAGAGTTACATGTGTATTTCTTGGAACTCTTTGCTAGCCTTATTTCTGTGGAATCTGAGAACAGATATTTCGGATCCCTTTGAAGACTATAGGGCCAAAGGAAATATCCTCTCATAACAAAGAGAAAGAAGCTTTCTGAGAAACTTCTTTGTGTTCTGTGAAATCATCTCACAGAGTTACAGCTTTCCCCTCAAGAAGCCTTTCGCTAAGACAGTTCTTGTGGAATGGGCAAAGTGATATTTGGAAGCCCATAGAGGGCTATGGTGAAAAAGGAAATATCCTCAGATGAAATCTGGAAAGAAGCTTTCTGAGAAACTGCTTAGTGTTCTGTTAATTCATCTCAAAGAGTTACATGTGTATTTCGTGGATCTCTTTGCTAGCCTTATGTATGTGGAATCTGAGAACAGATATTTCGGATCCCTTTGAAGACTATAGGCCCAAAGGAAATATCCTCCGATAACAAAGAGAAAGAAGCTTTCTGAGAAACTTCTTTGTGTTCTGTGAAATCATCTCACAGAGTTATAGCTTTCCCCTCAAGAAGCCTTTCGCTAAGACAGTTCTTGTGGAATTGGCAAAGTGATATTTGGAAGCCCATAGAGGGCTATGATGAAAAAGGAAATATCCTCAGATGAAATCTGGAAAGAAGTTTTCTGAGAAACTGCTTAGTGTTCTGTTAATTCATCTCACAGAGTTACATGTGTATTTCGTGGATCTCTTTGCTAGCCTTATTTCTGTGGAATCTGAGAACAGATATTTCGGATCCCTTTGAAGACTATAGGGCCAAAGGAAATATCCTCCGATAACAAAGAGAAAGAAGCTTTCTGAGAAACTTCTTTGTGTTCTGTGAAATCATCTCACAGAGTTACAGCTTTCCCCTCAAGAAGCCTTTCGCTAAGACAGTCTTTGTGGAATTGGTAAAGTGATATTTAGAATCCCATATAGGGCTATGATGAAAAAGGAAATATCCTCACATGAAATCTGGAAAGAAGCTTTCTGAGAAACTGCTTAGTGTTCTGTTAATTCATCTCACAGAGTTACATGTGTATATCGTGGATCTCTTTGGTAGCCTTATTTCTCTGGAATCTGAGAACAGATATTTCGGATCCCTTTGAAGACTATAGGCCCAAAGGAAATATCCTCCGATAACAAAGAGAAAGAAGCTTTCTGAGAAACTTCTTTGTGTTCTGTGAAATCATCTCACAGAGTTACAGCTTTCCCCTCAAGGAGCCTTTCGCTAAGACAGTTCTTGTGGAATTGGCAAAGTGATATTTGGAAGCCCATAGAGGGCTATGGTGAAATTGGAAATATCCTCAGAGGAAATCTGGAAAGAAGCTTTCTGAGAAACTGCTTAGTGTTCTGATAATTCATCTCACAGAGTTACATCTGTATTTCGTGGATCTCTTTGCTAGCCTTATTTCAGTGGAATCTGAGAACAGATATTGCGGATCCCTTTGAAGACTATAGGGCCGAAGGAAATATCCTCCCATAAGAAAGAGAAAGAAGCTTTCTGAGAATCTTCATGGTGTTCTGTGAAATCATCTCACAGAGTTACAGCTTTCCCCTCAAGAAGCCATTCGCTAAGACAGTTCTTGCGGAATTGGCAAAGTGATATTTGGAAGCCCATAGCTGGCTATGGTGAAAAAGGAAATATCCTCAGAGGAAATCTGGAAAGAAGCTTTCTGAGAAACTTCTTAGTGTTCTGCTATTTCATCTCACAGGGTTACATGTGTATTTCGTGGATCTCTTTGCTAGCCTTATTTCTGTGGAATCTGAGAACAGATATTTCGGATCCCTTTGAAGACTACTGGGCCAAAGGAAATATCCTCCCATAAGACAGAGAAAGAAGCTTTCTGAGAAACTTCTTTGTGTCCTGTGAAATCATCTCAAGGAGTTACAGCTTTCCCCTCCAGAAGCCTTTCGCTAAGACAGTTCTTGTGGAATTGGCAAAGTGATATTTGGAAGCCCATAGAGGGCTATGGTGAAAAAGGAAATATCGTCAGATGAAATCTGAAAAGAAGCTTTCTGAGAAACTGCTTAGTGTTCTGTTAATTCATCTCACAGAGTTACATGTGTATTTCGTGGATCTCTTTGCTAGCCTTATTTCTGTGGAATCTGAGAAAAGATATTTCGGATCCCTTTGAAGACTATAGGGCCAAAGGAAATATCCTCCGTAACAAAGAGAAAGAAGCTTTCTGAGAAACTTCTTTGTGTTCTGTGAAATCATCTCACAGAGTTACAGCTTTCCCCTCAAGAAGCCTTTCGGTAAGACAGTTCTTGTGGAATTGGCAAAGTGATATTTGGAAGCCCATAGAGGGCAATGGTGAAAAAGGAAATATCCTCAGATGAAATCTGGAAAGAAGCTTTCTGAGAAACTGCTTACTGTTCTGTTAATTCATCTCACAGAGTTACATGTGTATTTCTTGGAAATCTTTGCTAGCCTTATTTCTGTGGAATCTGAGAACAGATATTTCGGATCCCTTTGAAGACTATAGGGCCAAAGGAAATATCCTCTCATAACAAAGAGAAAGAAGATTTCTGAGAAACTTCTTTGTGTTCTGTGAAATCATCTCACAGAGTTACAGCTTTCCCCTCAAGAAGCCTTTCGCTAAGACAGTTCTTGTGGAATTGGCAAAGTGATATTTGGAAGCCCATAGAGGGCTATGGTGAAAAAGGAAATATCCTCAGATGAAATCTGGAAAGAAGCTTTCTGAGAAACTGCTTAGTGTTCTGTTAATTCATCTCAAAGAGTTACATGTGTATTTCGTGGATCTCTTTGCTAGCCTTATTTATGTGGAATCTGAGAACAGATATTTCGGATCCCATTGAAGACTATAGGCCCAAAGGAAATATCCTCCGATAACAAAGAGAAAGAAGCTTTCTGAGAAACTTCTTTGTGTTCTGTGAAATCATCTCACAGAGTTACAGGTTTCCCCTCAAGAAGCCTTTCGCTAAGACAGTTCTTGTGGAATTGGCAAAGTGATATTTGGAAGCCCATAGAGGGCTATGGTGAAAAAGGAAATATCCTCAGATGAAATCTGGAAAGAAGTTATCTGAGAAACTGCTTAGTGTTCTGTTAATTCATCTCACAGAGTTACATGTGTATTTCGTGGATCTCTTTGCTAGCCTTATTTCTGTGGAATCTGAGAACAGATATTTCGGATCCCTTTGAAGACTATAGGGCCAAAGGAAATATCCTCCGATAACAAAGAGAAAGAAGCTTTCTGAGAAACTTCTTTGTGTTCTGTGAAATCATCTCACAGAGTTACAGCTTTCCCCTCAAGAAGCCTTTCGCTAAGACAGTCTTTGTGGAATTGGCAAAGTGATATTTGGAATCCCATATAGGGCTAGGATGAAAAAGGAAATATCCTCACATGAAATCTGGAAAGAAGCTTTCTGAGAAACTGCTTAGTGTTCTGTTAATTCATCTCACAGAGTTACATGTGTATTTCGTGGATCTCTTTGGTAGCCTTATTTCTCTGGAATCTGAGAACAGATATTTCGGATCCCTTTGAAGACTATAGGGCCAAAGGAAATATCCTCCCATAAGAAAGAGAAAAAAGCTTTCTGAGAAACTTCTTTGTGTTCTGTGAAATCATCTCACAGAGTTAAAGCTTTCCCCTCAAGAAGCCATTCGCTAAGACAGTTCTTGTGGAATTGGCAAAGTGATATTTGGAAGCCCATAGAGGGCTATGGTGAAAAAGGAAATATCATCACAGGAAATCTGGAAAGAAGCTTTCTGAGAAACTGCTTAGTGTTCTGTTAATTCATGTCACAGAGTTACATGTGTATTTCGTGTATCTCTTTGCTAACCTTATTTATGTGGAATATGAGAACAGATATTTCGGAACCCTTTGAAGTCTACAGGGCCAAAGGAAATATCATGCCAAAACAAAAAGAAAGAAGCTTTCTGAGAAACTTCTTTGTGTTCTGTGAAATCATCTCGCAGAGTTACAGCTTTCCCCTCAAGAAGCCTTTCGCTAAGACAGTTCTTGTGGAATTGGCAAAGTGATATTTGGAAGCCCTTAGAGGGCTATTGTGAAATTGGAAATATCCTCAGAGGAAATCTGGAAAGAAGCTTTCTGAGAAACTGCTTAGTGTTCTGATAATTCATCTCACAGAGTTACATCTGTATTTCGTGGATCTCTTTGCTAGCCTTATTTCTGTGGAATCTGAGAACAGATATTGCGGATCCCTTTGAAGACTATTGGGCCAAAGGAAATATCCTCCCATAAGAAAGAGAAAGAAGCTTTCTGAGAATCTTCATGGTGTTCTGTGAAATCATCTCACAGATTTACAGCTTTCCCCTCAAGAAGCCATTCGCTAAGACAGTTCTTATGGAATTGGCAAAGTGATATTTGGAAGCCCATAGCTGGCTATGGTGAAAAAGGAAATATCCTCAGAGGAAATCTGGAAAGAAGCTTTCTGAGAAACTTCTTAGTGTTCTGCTATTTCATCTCACAGGGTTACATGTGTATTTCGTGGATCTCTTTGCTAGCCTTATTTCTGTGGAATCTGAGAACAGATATTTCGGATCCCTTTGAAGACTATTGGGCCAAAGGAAATATCCTCCCATAAGACAGAGAAAGAAGCTTTCTGAGAAACTTCTTTGTGTTCTGTGAAATCATCTCAAGGAGTTACAGCTTTCCCCTCCAGAAGCCTTTCGCTAAGACAGTTCTTGTGGAATTGGCAAAGTGATATTTGGAAGCCCATAGAGGGCTATGGTGAAAAAGGAAATATCCTCAGATGAAATCTGGAAAGAAGCTTTCTGAGAAACTGCTTAGTGTTCTGTTAATTCATCTCACAGAGTTACATGTGTATTTCGTGGATCTCTTTGCTAGCCTTATTTCTGTGGAATATGAGAACAGATATTTCCGAAACCTTTAAACACTACAGGGCCAAAGGAAATATCATGCCAAAACAAAGAGAAAGAAGCTTTCTGAGAAACTTCTTTGTGTTCTGTGAAATCATCTCACAGAGTTACAGCTTTCCCCTCAAGAAGCCTTTCGCTAAGACAGTTCTTGTGGAATTGGCAAAGTGATATTTGGAAGCCCGTAGAGGGCTATGGTGAAAAAGGAAATATCCTCCGATGAAATCTGGAATGTAGCTTTCTGAGAAGCTGCTTAGTGTTCTGTTAATTCATATCACAGAGTTACATGTGTATTTCGTGGATCTCTTTGCTAGCCTTATTTCTGTGGAATCTGAGAACAGATATTTCGGATCCCTTTGAAGACTAAAGGGCCAAAGGAAATATCCTCCGATAACAAAGAGAAAGAAGCTTTCTGAGAAACTTCTTTGTGTTCTGTGAAATCATCTCACAGAGTTACAGCTTTCCCCTCAAGAAGCCTTTCGCTAAGACAGTTCTTGTGGAATTGGCAAAGTGATATTTGGAAGCCCATAGAGGGCTATGGTGGAAAAGCAAATATCCTCACAGGAAATCTGGAAAGAAGCTTTCTGAGAAACTGCTTAGTGTTCTGTTAATTCATCTCACAGAGTTACATGTGTATTTCGTGGATCTCTTTGCTAGCCTTATTTCTGTGGAATCAGAGAACAGATATTTCGGATCCCTTTGAAGACTATAGGGCCAAAGGAAATATCCTCCGATAACAAAGAGAAAGAAGCTTTCTGAGAAACTTCTTTGTGTTCTGTGAAATCATCTCACAGAGTTCCAGCTTTCCCCTCAAGAAGCCTTTCGCTAAGACAGTTCTTGTGGAATTGGAAAAGTGATATCTGGAACCCCATAGAGGGCTAAGGTGAAAAAGGAAATATCCTCAGATGAAATCTGGAAAGAAGCTTTCTGAGAAACTGCTTAGTGTTGTGTTAATTCATCTCACAGAGTTACATGTGTATTTCGTGGATCTCTTTGCTAGCCTTATTTCTGTGGAATCTGAGAACAGATATTTCGGATCCCTTTGAAGACTATAGGGCCAAAGGAAATATCCTCCCAAAACTCTCAGAAAGAAGCTTTCTGAGAAACTTCTTTGTGTTCTGTGAAATCATCTCAAGGAGTTACAGCTTTCCCCTCCTCAAGCCTTTCGCTAAGACAGTTCTTGTGGAATTGGCAAAGTGATATTTGGAAGCCCATAGAGGGCTACGGTGAAAAAGGAAATATCCTCACAGGAAATCTGGAAAGAAGCTTTCTGAGAAACTGCTTAGTGTTCTCTTAATTCATCTCACAGAGTTACATGTGTATTTCGTGTATCTCTTTGCTAGCCTTATTTCTGTGGAATCTGAGAACAGATATTTCGGAACCCTTTGAAGACTACAGGGCCAAAGGAAATATCCTCCCATAAGAAAGAGAAAGAAGCTTTCGGAGAAACTTCTTTGTGTTCTGTGAACTCATCTCACAGAGGTACAGCTTTCCGATCCAGAAGACTTTCGCTAAGACAGTTCTTGTGGAATTGGCAAAGTGATATTTGGAAGCCCATAGAGGGCTATGGTGAAAAAGGAAATATCCTCACAGGAAATCTGGAAAGAAGCATTCTAAGAAACTGCTTAGTGTTCTGTTAATTCATCTCACAGAGTTACATGTGTATTTCCTGGATCTCTTTGCTAGTCTTATTTCTGTGGAATCTGAGAACAGATATTTCGGATCCCTTTGAAGACTATAGGGCCAAAGGAAATATCCCCCCATAACAAAGACAAAGAAGCTTTCTGAGAAAGTTCTTTGTGTTCTGTGAAATCATCTCAAGGAGTTACAGCTTTAACCTCCAGAAGCCTTTCGCTATGAGAGTTCTTGTGGAATTGGCAAAGTGATATTTGGAAGCCCATAGAAGGCTACGGTGAAAAAGGAAATATGCTCAGTTGAAATCTGGAAAGAAGTTTTCTGAGAAACTGCTTAGTGTTCTCTTAATTCATCTCACAGAGTTTCATGTGTATTTCGTGGATCTCTTTGGTAGCCTTATTTCTGTGGAATATGAGAACAGATATTTCCGAAACCTTTAAACACTACAGGGCCAAAGGAAATATCATGCCAAAACAAAGAGAAAGAAGCTTTCTGAGAAACTTCTTTGTGTTCTGTGAAATCATCTCACAGAGTTACAGCTTTCCCCTCAAGAAGCCTTTCGCTAAGACAGTTCTTGTGGAATTGACAAAGTGATATTTGGAAGCCCATAGAGGGCTATGTTGAAAAAGGAAATATCCTCAGATGAAATCTGGAAAGAAGCTTTCTGAGAAACTGCTTAGTGTTCTGTTAATTCATCTCACAGAGGTACATGTGTATTTCGTGGATCTCTTTGCTAGCCTTATTTCTGTGGAATCTGAGAACAGATATTTCGGATCCCATTGAAGACTATAGTGCCGAAGGAAATATCCTCCGATAACAAAGAGAAAGAGGCTTTCTGAGAAACTACTTTGTGTTCTGTGAAATCATCTCACAGAGTTACAGCTTTCCCCTCAAGAAGCGTTGCGCTAAGACAGTTCTTGTGGAATTGGCAAAGTGATATTTGGAAGCCCATAGAGGGCTATGGTGAAAAAGGAAATAACCTCAGATGAAATCTGGAAAGAAGCTTTCTGAGAAACTGCTTAGTGTTCTGTTAATTCATCTCACAGAGTTACATGTGTATTTCGTGTATCTCTTTGCTAGCCTTATGTCTGTGGAATCTGAGAACAGATATTTCGGAACCCATTGAAGACTATAGGGCCAAAGGAAATATCCTCCCATAAGAAAGAGAAAGAAGATTTCTGAGAAACTTCCTTGTGTTCTGCGAAATCATCTCACAGAGTTACAGCTTTCCCCTCAAGAAGCCTTTCGCTAAGACAGTTCTTGTGGAATAGGCAAAGTGATATATGGAAACCCATAGAGGGCTAACGTGAAAAAGGAAACATCCTCGTATGAAATCTGGAAAGAAGTTTTCTGAGAAACTGCTTAGTGTTCTGTTAATTCATCTCACAGGGTTACATCTGTATTTCGTGGATCTCTTTGCTAGCCTTATTTCTGTGGAATCTGAGAACAGATATTTCGTATCCCTTTGAAGACTCCAGGGCCAAAGGAAATATCCTCCCAAAACTCTCAGAAAGAAGCTTTCTGAGAAACTTCTTTGTTTTCTGAGAAATCATGTGAAGGAGTTCCAGCTTTCCCCTCCAGAAGCCTTTCGCTAAGACAGTTCTTGTGGAATTGGCAAAGTGATATTTCGAAGCCCATAGAGGGCTATGGTGAAAAAGGAAATATACACAGATGAAATATGGAAAGAAGATTTCTGAGAAACTGCTTAGTGTTCTGTTAATTCATCCCACAGAATTACCTGTGTATTTCTTGGAACTCTTTGCTAGCCTTATTTCTGTGGAATCTGAGAACAGATATTTCGAACCCTTTGAAGACTATAGGGCCAAAGGAAATATCCTCCCAAAACTCTCAGAAAGAAGCTTTCTGAGAAACTTCTTTGTGTTCTGTGAAATCATCTCAAGGAGTTACAGCTTTCCCCTCCAGAAGCCTTTCGCTATGACAGTTCTTGTGGAATTGGCAAAGTGATATTTGGAAGCCCATAGAGGGCTATGGTGAAAAAGGAAATATCCTCACAGGAAATCTGGAAAGAAGCTTTCTGAGAAACTGCTTAGTGTTCTGTTAATTCATCTCACAGAGTTACATGTGTATTTCGTGGATCTCTTTGCTAGCCTTATTTCTGTGGAATCTGAGAACAGATATTTCGGATCCCTTTGAAGAATATAGGGCCAAAGGAAATATCCTCCGATAACAAAGGGAAAGAAGCTTTCTGAGAAACTTCTTTGTGTTCTGTGAAATCATCTCACAGAGTTACAGCTTTCCCCTCAAGAAGCCTTGCGCTAAGACAGTTCTTGTGGAATAGGCAAAGTGATATTTGGAAGCCCATAGGGCGCTATGGTGAAAAAGGAAATATCCTCCGATGAAATCTGAAAAGAAGCTTTCTGAGAAACTGCTTAGTGTTCTGTTAGTTCATCTCACAGAGTTACATGTGTGTTTCGTGGATCTCTTTGCTAGTCTTATGTCTGTGGAATCTGAGAACAGATATTTCGGAACCCTTTGAATACTATAGGGCCAAGGAAATATCATGCCAAAACAAAGAGAAAGAAGCTTTCTGAGAAACTTCTTTGTGTTCTGTGAAATCACCTCACAGAGTTACAGCTTTCCCCTCCAAAAGCCTTTCGCTAAGACAGTTCTTGTGGAATTGGCAAAGTGATATTTGGAAGCCCATAGAGGGCTATGGTGAAAAAGGAAATATCCTCAGTTGAAATCTGGAAAGAAGTTTTCTGAGAAACTGCTTAGTGTTCTGTTAATTCATCTCAGAGAGTTACATCTGTATTTCGTGGATCTCTTTGCTAGCCTTAGTTCTGTGGAATCTGAGAACAGATATTTCGGAACCCTTTGAAGACTATAGGGCCAAAGGAACTATCCTCCCATAAGAAAGAGAAAGAAGCTTTCTGAGAAACTTCTTTGTGTTCTGTGAAATCATCTCGCAGAGTTACAGCTTTCCCCTCCAGAAGCCTTTCGCTAAGACAGTTCTTGTGGAATTGGCAAAGTGATATTTGGAAGCCCATAGAGGGCTATGGTGAAAAAGGAAATATCCTCAGTCGAAATCTGGAAAGAAGTTTTCTGAGAAACTGCTTAGTGTTCTGTTAATTCATCGCAGAGAGTTACATCTGTATTTCGTGGATCTCTTTGCTAGCCTTAGTTCTTTGGAATCTGAGAACAGATATTTCGGAACCCTTTGAAGACTATAGGGCCAAAGGAAATATCCTCCCATAAGAAAGAGAAAGAAGCTTTCTGAGAAACTTCTTTGTGTTCTGTGAAATCATCTCACAGCGTTACAGCTTTCCCCTCAAGAAGCCTTTCGCTAAGACAGTTCTTGTGGTATTGGCAAAGTGATATTTGGAAGCCCATAGAGGGCTATGGTGAAAAAGGAAATATCCTCAGATGAAATCTGGAAAGAAGCTTTCTGAGAAACTGCTTAGTGTACTCTTAATTCATCTCACAGAATTACATCTGTTTTTCGTGGATCTCTTTGCTAGCCTTATTTCTGTGGAATCTGAGAACAGATATTTCGGATCCCTTTGAAGACTACACGGCCAAAGGAAATATCCCCCGATAACAAAGAGAAAGAAGTTTTCTGAGAAACTTCTTTGTGTTCTGTGAAATCATCTCACAGAGTTACAGCTTTCCCCTCAAGAAGCTTTTCGCTAAGACAGTTCTTGTGGAATTTTCAAAGTGATATTTGGAAGCCCATAGAGGGCTATGGTGAAAAAGGAAATTTCCTCAGATGAAATCTGGAAAGAAGCTTTCTCAGAAACTGCTTAGTGTTCTGTTAATTCATCTCACAGAGTTACATGTGTATTTCGCGGATCTCTTTGCTAGCCTTATTACTGTGAAATCTGAGTACAGATATTTCGGATCCCTTTGAAGACTATAGGGCCAAAGGAAATATCCTCCCAAACTCTCACAAAGAAGCTTTCTGAGAAAATTCTTTGTGTTGTATGAAATCATCTCACAGAGTTACAGCTTTCCCCTCAAGAAGCCTTTCGCTAAGACAGTTCTTGTGGAATTGGCAAAGTGATATTTGGAAGCCCATAGAGGGCTATGGTGAAAAAGGAAATATCCTCAGATGAAATCTGGAAAGAAGCTTTCTGAGAAACTGCTTAGTGTTCTGTTAATTCATATCACAGAGTTACCTGTGTATTTCTTGGAACTCTTTGCTAGCCTTATTTCTGTGGAATCTGAGAACAGATATTTCGGATCCCTTTGAAGACTATAGGGCCAAAGGAAATATCCTCCGATAACAAAGAGAAAGGAGCTTTCTGAGAAACTTCTTTATGTTCTGTGAAATCATCTCACAGAGTTACAGCTTTCCCCTCAAGAAGCCTTTCGCTAAGACAGTTCTTCTGGAATTGGCAAAGTGATATTTGGAAGCCCTTAGAGGGCTATGGTGAAAAAGGAAATATCCTCAGATGAAATCTGGAAAGGAGCTTTCTGAGAAACTGCTTAGTGATCTGTTAATTCATCTCACAGAGTTACATGTGTATTTCGTGGATCTCTTTGCTAGCCTTATTTCTGTGGAATCTGAGAACAGATATTTCGGTTCTCTTTGAAAAGTATAGGGCCAAAGGAATTATCCTCCGATAACAAAGAGAAAGAAGGTTTCTGAGAAACTTCTTTGTGTTCTGTGAAATCATCTCACAGAGTTACAGCTTTCCCCTCAAGAAGCCTTTCGCTAACACAGTTCTTGTGGAATTGGCAAAGTGATATTTGGAAGCCCATAGAGGGCTATGGTGAAAAAGGAAATATCCTCAGATGAAATCTGGAAAGAAGCTTTCTGAGAAACTGCTTAGTGTTCTGTTAATTCATCTCAAGAGTTACATGTGTATTTCGTGGATCTCTTTGCTAGCCTTATTTCTGTGGAATCTGAGAACGGATATTTCGGATCCCATTGAACACTATAGGGACAAAGGAAATATCCTCCTATAAAAAAGAGAAAGAAGCTTTCTGAGAAACTTCTGTGTGTTCCGTGAAATCATCTCACAGAGTTACAGCTTTCCCCTCAAGAAGTCTTTCGCTAAGACAGTTCTTGTGGAATTGGCAAAGTGATATTTGGAATCCCATAGAGGGCTATGGTGAAAAACGAAATATCCTCAGATGAAATCTGGAAAGAAGCTTTCTGAGAAACTGCTTAGTGTTCTGTTAATTCATCTCACAGAGTTACATGTGTATTTCGTGGATCTCTTTGCTAGCCTTATTTCTGTGGAATCTGAGAACAGATATTTCGGATCCCTTTGAAGACTATAGGGCCAACGGAAATATCCTCCGATAACAAAGAGAAAGAAGCTTTCTGAGAAACTTCTTTGTGTTCTGTGAAATCATCTCACAGAGTTACAGCTTTCCCCTCAAGAAGCCTTTTGCTAAGACAGTTCTTGTGGTATAGGCAAAGTGATAGTTGGAAGTCCATAGTGGGCTATGTTGAAAAAGGAAATATCCTCAGATGAAATCTGGAAAGAAGCTTTCTGAGAAACTGCTTACTGTTCTGTTAATTCATCTCACAGAGTTACATGTGTATTTCGTGGATCTCTTTGCTAGCCTTATCTGTGGAATCTGAGAACAGATATTTCGGAACCCTTTGAAGACTATAGGGCCAAAGGAAATATCCTCCGATAACAAAGAGAAAGAAGCTTTCTGAGAAACTTCTTTGTTTTCCGTGAAACCATCTCACAGAGTTACAGCTTTCCCCTCAAGAAGCCTTTCGCTAAGGCAGTTCTTGTGGAATTGGCAAAGTGATATTTGGAAGCCCATAGAGGGCTATGGTGAAAAAGGAAATATCCTCAGATGAAATCTGGAAAGAAGCTTTCTGAGAAACTGCTTAGTGTTCTGTTAATTCATCTCACAGAGTTGCATGTGTATTTCGTGGATCTCTTTGCTAGCCTTATTTCTGTGGAATCTGAGAACAGATATTTCGGATCCCTTTGAAGACTATAGGGCCAAAGGAAATATCCTCCGATAACAAAGAGAAAGAAGCTTTCTGACAAACTTCTTTGTGTTCCGTGAAATCATCTCAAGTAGTTTCAGCTTCCCCTCAAGAAGCCTTTCGCTAAGACAGTTCTTGTGGTATTGGCAAAATGATATTTGGAAGCCCATAGAGGGCTATGGTGAAAAAGAAATTATCCTCATATGAAATCTTGAAAGAAGCTTTCTGAGAAACTGCTTAGTGTTCTGTTAATTTACCTCAGAGAGTTACATGTGTATTTCGTGTATCTCTTTGCTAGCCTTATTTCTGTGGAATCTGAGAACAGATATTTCGGAACCCTTTGAAGACTATGGGGCCAAAGGAAATATCATGCCAAAACAAAGAGAAAGAAGCTTTCTGAGAAACTTCTTTGTGTTCTGTGAAATCATCTCACAGAGTTACAGTTTTCCCCTCAAGAAGCCTTTCGCTAAGACAGTTCTTGTGGAATTGGCAAAGTGATATTCGGAAGCCCATAGAGGGCTACGGTGAAAAAGGAAATATCCTCATTTGAAATCAGGAAAGAAGCTTTCTGAGAAACTGCTTAGTGTCTGTTAATTCATCTCAGAGAGTTATATGTGTATTTCGTGGATCTCTTTGCTAGCCTCTTTTTTGTGGAATCTGAGAACAGATATTTCGGAACCCTTTGAAGACTATAGGGCCAAAGGAAATATCCTCCGATAACAAAGAGAAGGAAGCTTTCTGAGAAACTTCTTTGTGTTCTGTGAAATCATCTCACCGAGTTCCAGCTTTCCCCTCAAGGAGCCTTTCGCTAAGACAGTTCTTGTGGAATTGGCAAAGTGATATCTGGAAGCCCATAGAGGGCTAAGGTGAAAAAGGAAATATCCTCAGATGAAATCTGGAAAGAAGCTTTCTGAGAAACTGCTTAGTGTTCTGTTAATTCATCTCACAGAGTTACATGTGTATTTCGTGGATCTCTTTGCTAGCCTTATTTCTGTGGAATCTGAGAACAGATATTTCGGATCCCTTTGAAGACTATAGGGCCAAAGGAAATATCCTCCCAAAACTCTCAGAAAGAAGCTTTCTGAGAAACTTCTTTGTGTTCTGTGAAATCATCTCAAGGAGTTACAGCTTTCCCCTCCTCAAGCCTTTCGCTAAGACAGTTCTTGTGGAATTGGCAAAGTGATATTTGGAAGCCCATAGAGGGCTACGGTGAAAAAGGAAATATCCTCACAGGAAATCTGGAAAGAAGCTTTCTGAGAAACTGCTTAGTGTTCTCTTAATTCATCTCACAGAGTTACATGTGTATTTCGTGTATCTCTTTGCTAGCCTTATTTCTGTGGAATCTGAGAACAGATATTTCGGAACCCTTTGAAGACTACAGGGCCAAAGGAAATATCCTCCCATAAGAAAGAGAAAGAAGCTTTCGGAGAAACTTCTTTGTGTTCTGTGAACTCATCTCACAGAGTTACAGCTTTCCGCTCAAGAAGACTTTCGCTAAGACAGTTCTTGTGGAATTGGCAAAGTGATATTTGGAAGCCCATAGAGGGCTACGGTGAAAAAGGAAATATCCTCCGATGAAATCTGGAAAGAAGCTTTCTGAGAAACTGCTTAGTGTTCTGTTAATTCATCTCACAGAGTTACATGTGTATTTCGTGGATCTCTTTGCTAGCCTTATTTCTGTGGAATCTGAGAACAGATATTTCGGATCCCATTGAAGACTACAGGTCCAAAGGAAATATCCTCCGATAACAAAGAGAAAGAAGCTTTCTGAGAAACTTCGTTGTGTTCTGTGAAATCATCTCACAGAGTTACAGCTTTCCCCTCAAGAAGCCTTTCGCTAAGACAGTTCTTGTGGAATTGGCAAAGTGATATTTGGAAGCCCATAGTGGTCTATGGTGAAAAAGGAAATATCCTCAGATGAAATCTGGAAAGAAGCTTTCTGAGAAACTACTTAGTGTTCTGTTAATTCATCTCACAGAGTTACATGTGTATTTCGTGGATCTCTTTGCTAGCCTTATTTCTGTGGAATCTGAGAACAGATATTTCGGATCCCTTTGAAGACTATAGGGCCAAAGGAAATATCCTCCCATAACAAAGACAAAGAAGCTTTCTGAGAAAGTTCTATGTGTTCTGTGAAATCATCTCAAGGAGTTACAGCTTTCCCCTCCTCAAGCCTTTCGCTAAGACAGTTCTTGTGGAATTGGCAAAGTGATATTTGGAAGCCCTTAGAGGGCTACGGTGAAAAAGGAAATATCCTCACAGGAAATCTGGAAAGAAGCTTTCTGAGAAACTGCTTAGTGTTCTCTTAATTCATCTCACAGAGTTACATGTGTATTTCGTGTATCTCTTTGCTAGCCTTATTTCTGTGGAATCTGAGAACAGATATTTCGGAACCCTTTGAAGACTACAGGGCCAAAGGAAATATCCTCCCATAAGAAAGAGAAAGAAGCTTTCGGAGAAACTTCTTTGTGTTCTGTGAACTCATCTCACAGAGTTACAGCTTTCCGCTCAAGAAGACTTTCGCTAAGACAGTTCTTGTGGAATTGGCAAAGTGATATTTGGAAGCCCATAGAGGGCTACGGTGAAAAAGGAAATATCCTCCGATGAAATCTGGAAAGAAGCTTTCTGAGAAACTGCTTAGTGTTCTCTTAATTCATCTCACAGAGTTACATGTGTATTTCGTGGATCACTTTGCTAGCCTTATTTCTGTGGAATCTGAGAACAGATATTTCGGATCCCATTGAAGACTACAGGTCCAAAGGAAATATCCTCCGATAACAAAGAGAAAGAAGCTTTCTGAGAAACTTCGTTGTGTTCTGTGAAATCATCTCACAGAGTTACAGCTTTCCCCTCAAGAAGCCTTTCGCTAAGACAGTTCTTGTGGAATTGGCAAAGTGATATTTGGAAGCCCATAGTGGTCTATGATGAAAAAGGAAATATCCTCAGATGAAATCTGGAAAGAAGCTTTCTGAGAAACTACTTAGTGTTCTGTTAATTCATCTCACAGAGTTACATGTGTATTTCGTGGATCTCTTTGCTAGCCTTATTTCTGTGGAATCTGAGAACAGATATTTCGGATCCCTTTGAAGACTATAGGGCCAAAGGAAATATCCTCCCATAACAAAGACAAAGAAGCTTTCTGAGAAAGTTCTTTGTGTTCTGTGAAATCATCTCAAGGAGTTACAGCTTTCCCCTCCTAAAGCCTTTCGCTAAGACAGTTCTTGTGGAATTGGCAAAGTGATATTTGGAAGCCCATAGAGGGCTACGGTGAAAAAGGAAATATCCTCACAGGAAATCTGGAAAGAAGCTTTCTGAGAAACTGCTTAGTGTTCTCTTAATTCATCTCACAGAGTTACATGTGTATTTCGTGTATCTCTTTGCTAGCCTTATTTCTGTGGAATCTGAGAACAGATATTTCGGAACCCTTTGAAGACTACAGGGCCAAAGGAAATATCCTCCCATAAGAAAGAGAAAGAAGCTTTCGGAGAAACTTCTTTGTGTTCTGTGAACTCATCTCACAGAGTTACAGCTTTCCGCTCAAGAAGACTTTCGCTAAGACAGTTCTTGTGGAATTGGCAAAGTGATATTTGGAAGCCCATAGAGGGCTATGGTGAAAAAGGAAATATCCTCACAGGAAATCTGGAAAGAAGCATTCTGAGAAACTGCTTAGTGTTCTGTTAATTCATCTCACAGAGTTACATGTGTATTTCGTGGATCTCTTTGCTAGCCTTATTTCTGTGGAATCTGAGAACAGATATTTCGGATCCCATTGAAGACTACAGGTCCAAAGGAAATATCCTCCCATAAGAAAGAGAAAGAAGCTTTCTGAGAAACTTCTTTGTGGTCTGTGAAATCATCTCACAGAGTTACAGCTTTCCCCTCAAGAAGCCTTTCGCTAAGACAGTTCTTGGGGAATTGGCAAAGTGATATTTGGAAGCCCATAGAGGTCTATGGTGAAAAAGGAAATATCCTCAGATGAAATCTGGAAAGAAGCTTTCTGAGAAACTACTTAGTGTTCTGTTAATTCATCTCACAGAGTTACATGTGTATTTCCTGGATCTCTTTCCTAGTCTTATTTCTGTGGAATCTGAGAACAGATATTTCGGATCCCTTTGAATACTATAGGGCCAAATGGAAATATCCTCCCATAACAAAGACAAAGAAGCTTTCTGAGAAAGTTCTTTGTGTTCTGTGAAATCATCTCAAGGAGTTACAGCTTTAACCTCCAGAAGCCTTTCGCTAAGACAGTTCTTGTGGAATTGGCAAAGTGATATTTGGAAGCCCATAGAGGGCTACGGTGAAAAAGGAAATATCCTCACAGGAAATCTGGAAAGAAGCTTTCTGAGAAACTGCTTAGTGTTGTCTTAATTCATCTCACAGAGTTACATGTGTATTTCGTATATCTCTTTGCTAGCCTTATTTCTGTGGAATATGAGAACAGATATTTCGGAACCCTTTGAAGACTATAGGGCCAAAGGAAATATCCTCCCATAAGAAAGAGAAAGAAGCTTTCTGAGAAACTTCTTTGTGTTCTGTGAAATCATCTCACAGAGTTACAGCTTTCCCCTCAAGAAGCCTTTCGCTAAGACAGTTCTTGTGGAATTGGCAAAGTGATATTTGGAAGCCCATAGAGGGCTATGGTGAAAAAGGAAATATCCTCACATGAAATCTGGAAAGAAGCTTTCTGAGAAACTGCTTAGTGTTCTGTTAATTCATCTCACAGAGTTACATGTGTATTTCGTGGATCTCTTTGCTAGCCTTATTTCTGTGGAATCTGAGAACAGATATTTCGGACCCCTTTGAAGACTATGGGGACTAAGGAAATATCCTCCCATAACAAAGAGAAAGAAGCTTTCTGTGAAAGTTCTTTGTGTTCTGTGAAATCATCTCACAGAGTTACAGCTTTCCCCTCAAGAAGCCTTTCGCTATTACAGTTCTTGTGGAATTGGCAAAGTGATATTTGGAAGCCCATAGAGGGGTATGGTGAAAAAGGAAATATCCTCAGTTGAAATCTGGAAAGAAGTTTTCTGAGAAACTGCTTAGTGTTCTGTTAATTCATCTCACAGAGTTACATGTGTATTTCGTGGACCTCTTTGCTAGCCTCATTTTTGTGGAATCTGAGAACAGATATTTCGGATCCCTTTGAAGAGTATAGGGCCAAAGGAAATATCCTCTGATAACAAAGAGAAGGAAGCTTTCTTAGAAACTTCTTTGTGTTCTGTGAAACCATCTCACAGAGTTACAGCTTTCCCCTCAAGAAGCCTTTAGCTAAGACAGTTCTTGTGGAATTGGCAAAGTGATATCTGGAAGCCCATAGATGGCTAAGGTGAAAAAGGAAATATCCTCATATGAAATCTGGAAAGAAGCTTTCTGAGAAACTGCTTAGTGTTGTGTTAATTCATCTCACAGAGTTACATGTGTATTTCGTGGATCTCTTTGCTAGCCTTATTTCTGTGGAATCTGAGAACAGATATTTCGGAACCCTTTGAAGACTATAGGGCCAAAGGAAATATCCTCCCATAACAAAGAGAAAGAAGCTTTCTGAGAAACTTCTTTGTGTTCTGTGAAATCATCTCACAGAATTACAGCTTTCCCTTCAAGAACCCTTTCACTAAGACAGTTTTTGTGGAATTGGCAAAGTGATATTTGGAAGCCCATAGAGGGCTGTGGTGAAAAAGGAAATATCCTCAGATGAAATCTGGAAAGAAGCTTTCTGACAAACTGCTTAGTGTTCTGTTAATTCATCTCACAGAGTTACATGTGTATTTCGTGGATCTCTTTGCTAGCCTTATTTCTGTGGAATCTGAGAACAGATATTTCGGATCCCTTTGAAGACTATAGGGCCAAAGGAAATATCCTCCCAAAATTGTCAGAAAGAAGCTTTCTGAGAAACTTCTTTGTGTTCTGTGAAATCATCTCAAGGAGTTACAGCTTTCCCCTCCTGAAGCCTTTCGCTAAGACAGTTCTTGTGGAATTGGCAAAGTGATATTTGGAAGCCCATAGTGGGCTACGGTGAAAAAGGAAATATCCTCACAGGAAATCTGGAAAGAAGCTTTCTGAGAAACTGCTTAGTGTTCTCTTAATTCATCTCACAGAGTTACATGTGTATTTCGTGGATCTCTTTGGTAGCCTTATTTCTGTGGAATCTGAGAACAGATATTTCGGAACCCTTTGAAGACTATAGGGCCAAAGGAAATATCATGCCAAAACAAAGAGAAAGAAGCTTTCTGAGAAACTTCTTTGTGTTCTGTGAAATCATCTCACAGAGTTACAGCTTTCCCCTGAAGAAGACTTTCGCTAAAACAGTTCTTGTGGAATTGGCAAAGTGATATTTGGAAGCCCATAGAGGGCTACGGTGAAAAAGGAAATATCCTCATTTGAAATCAGGAAAGAAGCTTTCTGAGAAACTGCTTAGTGTTCTGTTAATTCATCTCACAGAGTTACATGAGTATTTCGTGGATCTCTTTGCTAGCCTCATTTCTGTGGTATCTGAAAACAGATATTTCGGATCCCTTTGAAGACTATAGGGCCAAAGGATATATCCTCCCATAAGAAAGAGAAAGAAGCTTTCTGAGAAACTTCTTTGTGTTCTGTGAAATCATCTCAAAGAGTTACAGCTTTCCCCTCCAGAAGCCTTTCGCTAAGACAGTTCTTGTGGAATTGGCAAAGTGATATCTGGAAGCCCATAGAGGGCTAAGGTGAAAAAGGAAATATCCTCAGATGAAATCTGGAAAGAAGCTTTCTGAGAAACTGCTTAGTGTTCTGTTAATTCATGTCACAGAGTTACATGTGTATTTCGTGTATCTCTTTGCTAGCCTTATTTCTGTGGAATCTGAGAACAGATATTTCGGATCCCTTTGAAGACAATAGGGCCAAAGGAAATATCCTCCCATAAGAAAGAGAAAGAAGCTTTCTGAGAAACTTCTTTGTGTTCTGTGAAATCATCTCAAGGAGTTACAGCTTTCCCCTCCAGAAGCCTTTCGCTAAGACAGTTCTTGTGGAATTGGCAAAGTGATATTTGGAAGCCCATAGAGGGCTATGGTGAAAAAGGAAATATCCTCCTATGAAATCTGGAAAGAAGTTTTTGAGAAACTGCTTAGTGTTGTGTTAATTCATCTCACAGAGTTACATGTGTATTTCGTGTATCTCTTTGCTCGCCTTATTTCTGTGGAATCTGAGAATAGATATTTCGGAACCCTTTGAAGACTATAGGGCCAAAGGAAATATCCTCCCATAAGAAAGAGAAAGAAGCTTTCTGAGAAACTTCTTTGTGTTCTGTGAAATCATCTCACAGAGTTACAGCTTTCCCCTGAAGAAGCCTTTCGCTAAAACAGTTCTTGTGGAATTGGCAACGTGATATTCGGAAGCCCGTAGAGGGCTACGGTGAAAAAGGAAATATCCTCATTTGAAATCAGGAAAGAAGCTTTCTGAGAATCTGCTTAGTGTTCTGTTAATTCATCTCACAGAGTTACATGTGTATTTCGTGGATCTCTTTGCTAGCCTCATTTTTGTGGAATCTGAGAACAGATATTTCGGAACCCTTTGAAGACTAGAGGGCCAAAGGAAATATCCTCCGATAACAAATAGAAGGAAGCTTTCTGAGAAACTTCTTTGTGTTCTGTGAAATCATCTCACCGAGTTCCAGCTTTCCCCTCAAGAAGCCTTTCGCTAAGACAGTTCTTGTGGAATTGGCAAAGTGATATCTGGAAGCCCATAGAGGGCTAAGGTGAAAAAGGAAATATCCTCAGATGAAATCTGGAAAGAAGCTTTCTGAGACACTGCTTAGTGTTCTGTTAATTCATCTCACAGAGTTACATGTGTATTTCGTGTATCTCTTTGCTAGCCTTATTCCTGTGGAATCTGAGAACAGATATCTCGGAACCCTTTGAAGACTACAGGGCCAAAGGAAATATCCTCCCATAAGAAAGAGAAAGAAGCTTTCTGAGAAACTTCTTTGTGTTCTGTGAACTCATCTCACAGAGTTACAGCTTTCCGTTCAAGAAGACTTTCGCTAAGACAGTTCTTGTGGAATTGGCAAAGTGATATTTGGAAGCCCATAGAGGGCTATGGTGAAAAAGGAAATATCCTCACAGGAAATCTGGAAAGAAGCATTCTGAGAAACTGCTTAGTGTTCTGTTAATTCATCTCACAGAGTTACATGTGTATTTCGTGGATCTCTTTGCTAGCCTTATTTCTGTGGAATCTGAGAACAGATATTTCGGATCCCATTGAAGACTACAGGTCCAAAGGAAATATCCTCCCATAAGAAAGAGAAAGAAGCTTTCTGAGAAACTTCTTTGTGGTCTGTGAAATCATCTCACAGAGTTACAGCTTTCCCCTCAAGAAGCCTTTCGCTAAGACAGTTCTTGGGGAATTGGCAAAGTGATATTTGGAAGCCCATAGAGGTCTATGGTGAAAAAGGAAATATCCTCAGATGAAATCTGGAAAGAAGCTTTCTGAGAAACTACTTAGTGTTCTGTTAATTCATCTCACAGAGTTACATGTGTATTTCCTGGATCTCTTTGCTAGCCTTATTTCTGTGGAATCTGAGAACAGATATTTCGGATCCCTTTGAAGACTATAGGGCCAAAGGAAATATCCTCCCATAACAAAGACAAAGAAGCTTTCTGAGAAAGTTCTTTGTGTTCTGTGAAATCATCTCAAGGAGTTACAGCTTTCCCCTCCTCAAGCCTTTCGCTAAGACAGTTCTTGTGGAATTGGCAAAGTGATATTTGGAAGCCCATAGAGGGCTATGTTGAAAAAGGAAATATCCTCACAGGAAATCTGGAAAGAAGCTTTCTGAGAAACTGCTTAGTGTTCTGTTAATTCATCTCACAGAGTTACATGTGTATTTCGTGGATCTCTTTGCTAGCCTTATTTCTGTGGAATCGGAGAACAGATATTTCGGACCCCTTTGAAGACTATGGGGACAAAGGAAATATCCTCCCATAACAAAGAGAAAGAAGCTTTCTGTGAAAGTTCTTTGTGTTCTGTGAAATCATCTCACAGAGTTACAGCTTTCCCCTCAAGAAGCCTTTCGCTATGACAGTTCTTGTGGAATTGGCAAAGTGATATTTGGAAGCCCATAGAGGGGTTTGGTGAAAAAGGAAATATCCTCAGTTGAAATCTGGAAAGAAGTTTTCTGAGAAACTGCTTAGTGTTCTGTTAATTCATCTCACAGAGTTACATCTGTATTTCGTGGATCTCTTTGCTAGCCTTATTTCTGTGGAATCTGAGTACAGATATTTCGGATCCCATTGAAGACTATAGGGCCATAGGAAATATCCTCCGATAACAAAGAGAAAGAAGCTTTCTGAGAAACTTCTTTGTGTTCTGTGAAATCATCTCACAGAGTTACAGCTTTCCCCTCAAGAAGCCTTTCGCTAAGACAGTTCTTGTGGAATAGGCAAAGTGATATTTGGAAGCCCATAGAGGGCTATGGTGAAAAAGGAAATATCCTCAGATGAAATCTGGAAAGAAGCTTTCTGAGAAACTGCTTAGTGTTCTGTTAATTCATCTCACAGAGTTACATGTGTATTTCGTGGATCTCTTTGCTAGCCTTATTTCTGTGGAATCTGAGAACAGATATTTCGGATCCCTTTGAAGACTATAGGGCCAAAGGAAATAGCCTCCCATAAGAAAGAGAAAGAAGCTTTCTGAGAAACTTCTTTGTGTTCTGTGAAATCATCTCACAGAGTTACAGCTTTCCCCTGAAGAAGCCTTTCGCTAAAACAGTTCTTGTGGAATTGGCAAAGTGATATTTGGAAGCCCATAGAGGGCTACGGTGAAAAAGGAAATATCCTCATTTGAAATCCGGAAAGAAGCTTTCTGAGAAACTGCTTACTGTTCCGTTAATTCATCTCACAGAGTTACATGTGTATTTCGTGGACCTCTTTGCTAGCCTTATTTCTGTGGAATCTGAGAACAGATATTTCGGATCCCATTGAAGACTACAGGTCCAAAGGAAATATCCTCCCATAAGAAAGAGAAAGAAGCTTTCTGAGAAACTTCTTTGTGGTCTGTGAAATCATCTCACAGAGTTACAGCTTTCCCCTCAAGAAGCCTTTCGCTACGACAGTTCTTGGGGAATTGGCAAAGTGATATTTGGAAGCCCATAGAGGTCTATGGTGAAAAAGGAAATATCCTCAGATGAAATCTGGAAAGAAGCTTTCTGAGAAACTACTTAGTGTTCTGTTAATTCATCTCACAGAGTTACATGTGTATTTCCTGGATCTCTTTGCTAGTCTTATTTCTGTGGAATCTGAGAACAGATATTTCGGATCCCTTTGAAGACTATAGGGCCAAAGGAAATATCCTCCCATAACAAAGACAAAGAAGCTTTCTGAGAAAGTTCTTTGTGTTCTGTGAAATCATCTCAAGGAGTTACAGCTTTAACCTCCAGAAGCCTTTCGCTATGATAGTTCTTGTGGAATTGGCAAAGTGATATTTGGAAGCCCATAGAGGGCTACGGTGAAAAAGGAAATATGCTCAGTTGAAATCTGGAAAGAAGTTTTCTGAGAAACTGCTTAGTGTTCTCTTAATTCATCTCACAGAGTTACATGTCTATTTCGTATACCTCTTTGCTAGCCTTATTTCTGTGGAATATGAGAACAGATATTTCGGAACCCTTTGAAGACTATAGGGCCAAAGGAAATATCCTCCCATAAGAAAGAGAAAGAAGCTTTCTGAGAAACTTCTTTGTGTTCTGTGAAATCATCTCACAGAGTTACAGCTTTCCCCTCAAGAAGCCTTTCGCTAAGACAGTTCTTGTGGAATTGGCAAAATGATATTTGGAAGCCCGTAGAGGGCTATGGTGAAAAAGGAAATATCCTCACAGGAAATCTGGAAAGAAGCTTTCTGAGAAACTGCTTAGTGTTCTCTTAATTCATCTCACAGAGTTACATGTGTATTTCGTGTATCTCTTTGCTAGCCTTATTTCTGTGGAATCTGAGAACAGATATTTCGGAACCCTTTGAAGACTACAGGGCCAAAGGAAATATCTTCCCATAAGAAAGAGAAAGAAGCTTTCGGAGAAACTTCTTTGTGTTCTGTGAACTGATCTCACAGATTTACAGCTTTCCGCTCAAGAAGACTTTCGCTAAGACAGTTCTTGTGGAATTGGCAAAGTGATATTTGGAAGCCCATAGAGGGCTATGGTGAAAAAGGAAATATCCTCCGATGAAATCTGGAAAGAAGCTTTCTGAGAAACTGCTTAGTGTTCTGTTAATTCATCTCACAGAGTTACATGTGTATTTCGTGGATCTGTTTGCTAGCCTTATTTCTGTGGAATCTGAGAACAGATATTTCGGATCCCATTGAAGACTACAGGTCCAAAGGAAATATCCTCCCATAAGAAAGAGAAAGAAGCTTTCTGAGAAACTTCTTTGTGTTCTGTGAAATCATCTCACAGAGTTACAGCTTTCCCCTCAAGAAGCCTTTCGCTAAGACAGTTCTTGTGGAATTGGCAAAGTGATATTTGGAAGCCCATAGAGGTCTATGGTGAAAAAGGAAATATCCTCAGATGAAATCTGGAAAGAAGCTTTCTGAGAAACTACTTAGTGTTCTGTTAATTCCTCTCACAGACTTACATGTGTATTTCGTGGATCTCTTTGCTAGCCTTATTTCTGTGGAATCTGAGAACAGATATTTCGGATCCCTTTGAAGACTATAGGGCCAAAGGAAATATCCTCCCATAACAAAGACAAAGAAGCTTTCTGAGAAAGTTCTTTGTGTTCTGTGAAATCATCTCAAGGAGTTACAGCTTTCCCCTCCTCAAGCCTTTCGCTAAGACAGTTCTTGTGGAATTGGCAAAGTGATATTTGGAAGCCCATAGAGGGCTATGTTGAAAAAGGAAATATCCTCACAGGAAATCTGGAAAGAAGCTTTCTGAGAAACTGCTTAGTGTTCTGTTAATTCATCTCACAGAGTTACATGTGTATTTCGTGGATCTCTTTGCTAGCCTTATTTCTGTGGAATCTGAGAACAGATATTTCGGACCCCTTTGAAGACTATGGGGACAAAGGAAATATCCTCCCATAACAAAGAGAAAGAAGCTTTCTGTGAAAGTTCTTTGTGTTCTGTGAAATCATCTCACAGAGTTACAGCTTTCCCCTCAAGAAGCCTTTCGCTATGACAGTTCTTGTGGAATTGGCAAAGTGATATTTGGAAGCCCATAGAGGGGTATGGTGAAAAAGGAAATATCCTCAGTTGAAATCTGGAAAGAAGTTTTCTGAGAAACTGCTTAGTGTTCTGTTAATTCATCTCACAGAGTTACATCTGTATTTCGTGGATCTCTTTGCTAGCCTTATTTCTGTGGAATCTGAGTACAGATATTTCGGATCCCATTGAAGACTATAGGGCCAAAGGAAATATCCTCCGATAACAAAGAGAAAGAAGCTTTCTGAGAAACTTCTTTGTGTTCTGTGAAATCATCTCACAGAGTTACAGCTTTCCCCTCAAGAAGCCTTTCGCTAAGACAGTTCTTGTGGAATAGGCAACGTGATATTTGGAAGCCCATAGAGGGCTATGGTGAAAAAGGAAATATCCTCAGATGAATTCTGGAAAGAAGCTTTCTGAGAAACTGCTTAGTGTTCTGTTAATTCATCTCACAGAGTTACATGTGTATTTCGTGGATCTCTTTGCTAGCCTTATTTCTGTGGAATCTGAGAACAGATATTTCGGATCCCTTTGAAGACTATAGGGCCAAAGGAAATAGCCTCCCATAAGAAAGAGAAAGAAGCTTTCTGAGAAACTTCTTTGTGTTCTGTGAAATCATCTCACAGAGTTACAGCTTTCCCCTCAAGAAGCCTTTCGCTAAAACAGTTCTTGTGGAATTGGCAAAGTGATATTTGGAAGCCCATAGAGGGCTACGGTGAAAAAGGAAATATCCTCATTTGAAATCAGGAAAGAAGCTTTCTGAGAAACTGCTTAGTGTTCCGTTAATTCATCTCACAGAGTTACATGTGTATTTCGTGGACCTCTTTGCTAGCCTCATTTTTGTGGAATCTAAGAACAGATATTTCGGATCCCTTTGAAGAGTATAGGGCCAAAGGAAATATCCTCTGATAACAAAGAGAAGGAAGCTTTCTGAGAAACTTCTTTGTGTTCTGTGAAATCATCTCACAGAGTTACAGCTTTCCCCTCAAGAAGCCTTTCGCTAAGACAGTTCTTGTGGAATTGGCAAAGTGATATCTGGAAGCCCATAGATGGCTAAGGTGAAAAAGGAAATATCCTCAGATGAAATCTGGAAAGAAGCTTTCTGAGAAACTGCTTAGTGTTGTGTTAATTCATCTCACAGAGTTACATGTGTATTTCGTGGATCTCTTTGCTAGCCTTATTTCTGTGGAATCTGAGAACAGATATTTCGGAACCCTTTGAAGACCTAGGGCCAAAGGAAATATCCTCCCATAAGAAAGAGAAAGAAGCTTTCTGAGAAACTTCTTTGTGTTCTGTGAAATCATCTCACAGAGTTACAGCTTTCCCCTCAAGAACCCTTTCACTAAGACAGTTTTTGTGGAATTGGCAAAGTGATATTTGGAAGCCCATAGAGGGCTGTGGTGAAAAAGGAAATATCCTCAGATGAAATCTGGAAAGAAGCTTTCTGACAAACTGCTTAGTGTTCTGTTAATTCATCTCACAGAGTTACATGTGTATTTCGTGGATCTCTTTGCTAGCCTTATTTCTGTGGAATCTGAGAACAGATATTTCGGATCCCTTTGAAGACTATAGGGCCAAAGGAAATATCCTCCCAAAACTGTCAGAAAGAAGCTTTCTGAGAAACTTCTTTGTGTTCTGTGAAATCATCTCAAGGAGTTACAGCTTTCCCCTCCTGAAGCCTTTCGCTAAGACAGTTCTTGTGGAATTGGCAAAGTGATATTTGGAAGCCCATAGAGGGCTACGGTGAAAAAGGAAATATCCTCACAGGAAATCTGGAAAGAAGCTTTCTGAGAAACTGCTTAGTGTTCTCTTAATTCATCTCACAGAGTTACATGTGTATTTCGTGGATCTCTTTGGTAGCCTTATTTCTGTGGAATCTGAGAACAGATATTTCGGAACCCTTTGAAGACTATAGGGCCAAAGGAAATATCATGCCAAAACAAAGAGAAAGAAGCTTTCTGAGAAACTTCTTTGTGTTCTGTGAAATCATCTCACAGAGTTACAGCTTTCCCCTGAAGAAGACTTTCGCTAAAACAGTTCTTGTGGAATTGGCAAAGTGATAATTGGAAGCCCATAGAGGGCTACGGTGAAAAAGGAAATATCCTCATTTGAAATCAGGAAAGAAGCTTTCTGAGAAACTGCTTAGTGTTCTGTTAATTCATCTCACAGAGTTACATGAGTATTTCGTGGATCTCTTTGCTAGCCTCATTTCTGTGGAATCTGATAACAGATATTTCGGATCCCTTTGAAGACTATAGGGCCAAAGGATATATCCTCCCATAAGAAAGAGAAAGAAGCTTTCTGAGAAACTTCTTTGTGTTCTGTGAAATCATCTCAAAGAGTTACAGCTTTCCCCTCCAGAAGCCTTTCGCTAAGACAGTTCTTGTGGAATTGGCAAAGTGATATCTGGAAGCCCATAGAGGGCTGTGGTGAAAAAGGAAATATCCTCAGATGAAATCTGGAAAGAAGCTTTCTGAGAAACTGCTTAGTGTTCTGTTAATTCATGTCACAGAGTTACATGTGTATTTCGTGTATATCTTTGCTAGCCTTATTTCTGTGGAATCTGAGAACAGATATTTCGGATCCCTTTGAAGACAATAGGGCCAAAGGAAATATCCTCCCATAAGAAAGAGAAAGAAGCTTTCTGAGAAACTTCTTTGTGTTCTGTGAAATCATCTCAAGGAGTTACAGCTTTCCCCTCCAGAAGCCTTTCGCTAAGACAGTTCTTGTGGAATTGGCAAAGTGATATTTGGAAGCCCATAGAGGGCTATGGTGAAAAAGGAAATATCCTCCTATGAAATCTGGAAAGAAGTTTTTGAGAAACTGCTTAGTGTTGTGTTAATTCATCTCACAGAGTTACATGTGTATTTCGTGTATCTCTTTGCTCGCCTTATTTCTGTGGAATCTGAGAACAGATATTTCGGAACCCTTTGAAGACTATAGGGCCAAAGGAAATATCCTCCCATAAGAAAGAGAAAGAAGCTTTCTGAGAAACTTCTTTGTGTTCTGTGAAATCATCTCACAGAGTTACAGCTTTCCCCTGAAGAAGCCTTTCGCTAAAACAGTTCTTGTGGAATTGGCAAAGTGATATTCGGAAGCCCGTAGAGGGCTACGGTGAAAAAGGAAATATCCTCATTTGAAATCAGGAAAGAAGCTTTCTGAGAATCTGCTTAGTGTTCTGTTAATTCATCTCACAGAGTTACATGTGTATTTCGTGGATCTCTTTGCTAGCCTCATTTTTGTGGAATCTGAGAACAGATATTTCGGAACCCTTTGAAGACTAGAGGGCCAAAGGAAATATCCTCCGATAACAAATAGAAGGAAGCTTTCTGAGAAACTTCTTTGTGTTCTGTGAAATCATCTCACAGAGTTCCAGCTTTCCACTCCAGAAGCCTTTCGCTAAGACAGTTCTTGTGGAATTGGCAAAGTGATATCTGGAAGCCCATAGAGGGCTAAGGTGAAAAAGGAAATATCCTCAGATGAAATCTGGAAAGAAGCTTTCTGAGAAACTGCTTAGTGTTCTGTTAATTCATCTCACAGAGTTACATGTGTATTTCGTGGATCTCTTTGCTAGCCTTATTTCTGTGGAATCTGAGAACAGATATTTCGGATCCCTTTGAAGACTATAGGGCCAAAGGAAATATCCTCCCAAAACTCTCAGAAAGAAGCTTTCTGAGAAACTTCTTTGTGTTCTGTGAAATCATCTCAAGCAGTTACAGCTTTCCCCTCCTGAAGCCTTTCGCTAAGACAGTTCTTGTGGAATTGGCAAAGTGATATTTGGAAGCCCATAGAGGGCTACGGTGAAAAAGGAAATATCCTCACAGGAAATCTGGAAAGAAGCTTTCTGAGAAACTGCTTAGTGTTCTCTTAATTCATCTCACAGAGTTACATGTGTATTTCGTGGATCTCTTTGGTAGCCTTATTTCTGTGTAATCTGAGAACAGATATTTCGGAACCCTTTGAAGACTATAGGGCCAAAGGAAATATCCTCCCATAAGAAAGAGAAAGAAGCTTTCTGAGAAACTTCTTTGTGTTCTGTGAACTCATCTCACAGAGTTACAGCTTTCCACTCAAGAAGCCTTTCACTAAGACAGTTCTTGTGGAATTGGCAAAGTGATATTCGGAAGCCCGTAGAGGGCTACGGTGAAAAAGGAAATATCCTCATTTGAAATCAGGAAAGAAGCTTTCTGAGAATCTGCTTAGTGTTCTGTTAATTCATCTCACAGAGTTACATGTGTATTTCGTGGATCTCTTTGCTAGCCTAATTTTTGTGGAATCTGAGAACAGATATTTCGGAACCCTTTGAAGACTAGAGGGCCAAAGGAAATATCCTCCGATAACAAATAGAAGGAAGCTTTCTGAGAAACTTCTTTGTGTTCTGTGAAATCATCTCACAGAGTTCCAGCTTTCCCCTCAAGAAGCCTTTCGCTAAGACAGTTCTTGTGGAATTGGCAAAGTGATATCTGGAAGCCCATAGAGGGCTAAGGTGAAAAAGGAAATATCCTCAGATGAAATCTGGAAAGAAGCTTTCTGAGAAACTGCTTAGTGTTCTGTTAATTCATCTCACAGAGTTACATGTGTATTTCGTGTATCTCTTTGCTAGCCTTACTTCTGTGGAATATGAGAACAGATATTTCGGAACCCTTTGAAGACTACAGGGCCAAAGGAAATATCCTCCCATAAGAAAGAGAAAGAAGCTTTCGGAGAAACTTCTTTGTGTTCTGTGAACTCATCTCACAGAGTTACAGCTTTCCGCTCAAGAAGACTTTCGCTAAGACAGTTCTTGTGGAATTGGCAAAGTGATATTTGGAAGCCCATAGAGGGCTATGGTGAAAAAGGATATATCCTCACAGGAAATCTGGAAAGAAGCATTCTGAGAAACTGCTTAGTGTTCTGTTAATTCATCTCACAGAGTTACATGTGTATTTCGTGGATCTCTTTGCTAGCCTTATTTCTGTGGAATCTGAGAACAGATATTTCGGATCCCATTGAAGACTACAGGTCCAAAGGAAATATCCTCCCATAAGAAAGAGAAAGAAGCTTTCTGAGAAACTTCTTTGTGGTCTGTGAAATCATCTCACAGAATTACAGCTTTCCCCTCAAGAAGCCTTTCGCTAAGACAGTTCTTGGGGAATTGGCAAAGTGATATTTGGAAGCCCATAGAGGTCTATGGTGAACAAGGAAATATCCACAGAAGAAATCTGGAAAGAAGCTTTCTGAGAAACTACTTAGTGTTCTGTTAATTCATCTCACAGAGTTACATGTGTATTTCCTGGATCTCTTTGCTAGTCTTATTTCTGTGGAATCTGAGAACAGATATTTCGGATCCCTTTGAAGACTATAGGGCCAAAGGAAATATCCTCCCATAACAAAGACAAAGAAGCTTTCTGAGAAAGTTCTTTGTGTTCTGTGAAATCATCTCAAGGAGTTACAGCTTTAACCTCCAGAAGCCTTTCGCTATGAGAGTTCTTGTGGAATTGGCAAAGTGATATTTGGAAGCCCATAGAGGGCTACGGTGAAAAAGGAAATATGCTCAGTTGAAATCTGGAAAGAAGTTTTCTGAGAAACTGCTTAGTGTTCTCTTAATTCATCTCACAGAGTTACATGTCTATTTCGTATATCTCTTTGCTAGCCTTATTTCTGTGGAATATGAGAACAGATATTTCGGAACCCTTTGAAGACTATAGGGCCAAAGGAAATATCCTCCCATAAGAAAGAGAAAGAAGCTTTCTGAGAAACTTCTTTGTGTTCTGTGAAATCATCTCACAGAGTTACAGCTTTCCCCTCAAGAAGCCTTTCGCTAAGACAGTTCTTGTGGAATTGGCAAAATGATATTTGGAAGCCCGTAGAGGGCTATGGTGAAAAAGGAAATATCCTCACAGGAAATCTGGAAAGAAGCTTTCTGAGAAACTGCTTAGTGTTCTGTTAATTCATCTCACAGAGTTACATGTGTATTTCGTGTATCTCTTTGCTAGCCTTATTTCTGTGGAATCTGAGAACAGATATTTCGGAACCCTTTGAAGACTACAGGGCCAAAGGAAATATCTTCCCATAAGAAAGAGAAAGAAGCTTTCGGAGAAACTTCTTTGTGTTCTGAGAACTGATCTCACAGATTTACAGCTTTCCGCTCAAGAAGACTTTCGCTAAGACAGTTCTTGTGGAATTGGCAAAGTGATATTTGGAAGCCCTTAGAGGGCTATGGTGAAAAAGGAAATATCCTCCGATGAAATCTGGAAAGAAGCTTTCTGAGAAACTGCTTAGTGTTCTGTTAATTCATCTCACAGAGTTACATGTGTATTTCGTGGATCTGTTTGCTAGCCTTATTTCTGTGGAATCTGAGAACAGATATTTCGGATCCCATTGAAGACTACAGGTCCAAAGGAAATATCCTCCCATAAGAAAGAGAAAGAAGCTTTCTGAGAAACTTCTTTGTGTTCTGTGAAATCATCTCACAGAGTTACAGCTTTCCCCTCAAGAAGCCTTTCGCTAAGACAGTTCTTGTGGAATTGGCAAAGTGATATTTTGAAGCCCATAGAGGTCTATGGTGAAAAAGGAAATATCCTCAGATGAAATCTGGAAAGAAGCTTTCTGAGAAACTACTTAGTGTTCTGTTAATTCATCTCACAGAGTTACATGTGTATTTCGTGGATCTCTTTGCTAGCCTTATTTCTGTGGAATCTGAGAACAGATATTTCAGATCCCTTTGAAGACTATAGGGCCAAAGGAAATATCCTCTGATAACAAAGAGAAAGAAGCTTTCTGAGAAACTTCTTTGTGTTCTGTGAAACCATCTCACAGAGTTACAGCTTTCCCCTCAAAAGCCTTTCGCTAAGACAGTTCTTGTGAAATTGGCAAAGTGATATTTGGAAGCCCATAGAGGGCTACGGTGAAAAAGGAAATATCCTCACAGGAAATCTGGAAAGAAGCTTTCTGAGAAACTGCTTAGTGTTCTCTTAATTCATCTCACAGAGTTACATGTGTATTTCGTATATCTCTTTGCTAGCCTTATTTCTGTGGAATACGAGAAGAGATATTTCGGAACCCTTTGAAGACTATTGGGCCAAAGGAAATATCCTCCCATAAGAAAGAGAAAGAAGCTTTCTGAGAAACTTCTTTGTGTTCTGTGAAATCATCTCACAGAGTTACAGCTTTCCCCTCAAGAAGCCTTTCGCTAAGACAGTTCTTGTGGAATTGGCAAAGTGATATTTGGAAGCCCATAGAGGGCTATGGTGAAAAAGGAAATATCCTCCGATGAAATCTGGAAAGAAGCTTTCTGAGAAACTGCTTAGTGTTCTGTTAATTCATCTCACAGAGTTACATGTGTATTTCGTGGATCTCTTTGCTAGCCTTATTTCTGTGGAATCTGAGAACAGATATTTCGGACCCCTTTGAAGACTATGGGGACAAAGGAAATATCCTCCCATAACAAAGAGAAAGAAGCTTTCTGTGAAAGTTCTTTGTGTTCTGTGAAATCATCTCACAGAGTTACAGCTTTCCGCTCAAGAAGCCTTTCGCTATGACAGTTCTTGTGGAATTGGCAAAGTGATATTTGGAAGCCCATAGAGGGGTATGGTGAAAAAGGAAATATCCTCAGTTGAAATCTGGATAGAAGTTTTCTGAGAAACTGCTTAGTGTTCTGTTAATTCATCTCACAGAGTTACATCTGTATTTCGTGGATCTCTTTGCTACCCTATTTCTGTGGAATCTGAGTACAGATATTTCGGATCCCATTGAAGACTATAGGGCCAAAGGAAATATCCTCCGATAACAAAGAGAAAGAAGCTTTCTGAGAAACTTCTTTGTGTTCTGTGAAATCATCTCACAGAGTTACAGCTTTCCCCTCAAGAAGCCTTTCGCTAAGACAGTTCTTGTGGAATAGGCAAAGTGATATTTGGAAGCCCATAGAGGGCTATGGTGAAAAAGGAAATATCCTCAGATGAATTCTGGAAAGAAGCTTTCTGAGAAACTGCTTAGTGTTCTGTTAATTCATCTCACAGAGTTACATGTGTATTTCGTGGATCTCTTTGCTAGCCTTATTTCTGTGGAATCTGAGAACAGATATTTCAGATCCCTTTGAAGACTATAGGGCCAAAGGAAATAGCCTCCCATAAGAAAGAGAAAGAAGCTTTCTGAGAAACTTCTTTGTGTTCTGTGAAATCATCTCACAGAGTTACAGCTTTCCCCTGAAGAAGCCTTTCGCTAAAACAGTTCTTGTGGAATTGGCAAAGTGATATTTGGAAGCCCATAGAGGGCTACGGTGAAAAAGGAAATATCCTCATTTGAAATCAGGAAAGAAGCTTTCTGAGAAACTGCTTAGTGTTCCGTTAATTCATCTCACAGAGTTACATGTGTATTTCGTGGACCTCTTTGCTAGCCTCATTTTTGTGGAATTTAAGAACAGATATTTCGGATCCCTTTGAAGAGTATAGGGCCAAAGGAAATATCCTCTGATAACAAAGAGAAGGAAGCTTTCTGAGAAACTTCTTTGTGTTCTGTGAAATCATCTCTCAGAGTTACAGCTTTCCCCTCAAGAAGCCTTTCGCTAAGACAGTTCTTGTGGAATTGGCAAAGTGATATCTGGAAGCCCATAGATGGCTAAGGTGAAAAAGGAAATATCCTCAGATGAAATCTGGAAAGAAGCTTTCTGAGAAACTGCTTAGTGTTGTGTTAGTTCATCTCACAGAGTTACATGTGTATTTCGTGGATCTCTTTGCTAGCCTTATTTCTGTGGAATCTGAGAACAGATATTTCGGATCCCTTTGAAGACTATAGGGCCAAAGGAAATATCCTCCCAAAACTGTCAGAAAGAAGCTTTCTGAGAAACTTCTTTGTGTTCTGTGAAATCATCTCAAGGAGTTACAGCTTTCCCCTCCTGAAGCCTTTCGCTAAGACAGTTCTTGTGGAATTGGCAAAGTGATATTTGGAAGCCCATAGAGGGCTACGGTGAAAAAGGAAATATCCTCACAGGAAATCTGGAAAGAAGCTTTCTGAGAAACTGCTTAGTGTTCTCTTAATTCATCTCACAGAGTTACATGTGTATTTCGTGGATCTCTTTGGTAGCCTTATTTCTGAGGAATCTGAGAACAGATATTTCGGAACCCTTTGAAGACTATAGGGCCAAAGGAAATATCATGCCAAAACAAAGAGAAAGAAGCTTTCTGAGAAACTTCTTTGTGTTCTGTGAAATCATCTCACAGAGTTACAGCTTTCCCCTGAAGAAGACTTTCGCTAAAACAGTTCTTGTGGAATTGGCAAAGTGATATTTGGAAGCCCATAGAGGGCTACGGTGAAAAAGGAAATATCCTCATTTGAAATCAGGAAAGAAGCTTTCTGAGAAACTGCTTAGTGTTCTGTTAATTCATCTCACAGAGTTACATGAGTATTTCGTGGATCTCTTTGCTAGCCTTATTTCTGTGGAATCTGATAACAGATATTTCGGAACCCTTTGAAGACTATAGTGCCAAAGGAAATATCCTCCCATAAGAAAGAGAAAGAAGCTTTCTGAGAAACTTCTTTGTGTTCTGTGAAATCATCTCACAGAGTTACAGCTTTCCACTCAAGAAGCCTTTCGCTAAGACAGTTCTTGTGGAATTGGCAAAGTGATATTTGGAAGCCCATAGAGGGCTACGTTGAAAAAGGAAATATCCTCAGATGAAATCTGGAAAGAAGCTTTCTGAGAAACTGCTTAGTGTTCTCTTAATTCATCTCACAGAGTTACATGTGTATTTCGTATATCTCTTTGCTAGCCTTATTTCTGTGGAATACGAGAAGAGATATTTGGGAACCCTTTGAAGACTATAGGGCCAAAGGAAATATCCTCCCATAAGAAAGAGAAAGAAGCTTTCTGAGAAACTTCTTTGTGTTCTGTGAAATCATCTCACAGAGTTACAGCTTTCCCCTCAAGAAGCCTTTCGCTAAGACAGTTCTTGTGGAATTGGCAAAGTGATATTTGGAAGCCCATAGAGGGCTATGGTGAAAAAGGAAATATCCTCACAGGAAATCTGGAAAGAAGCTTTCTGAGAAACTGCTTAGCGTTCTGTTAATTCATCTCACAGAGTTACATGTGTATTTCGTGGATCTCTTTGCTAGCCTTATTTCTGTGGAATCTGAGAACAGATATTTCGGACCCCTTTGAAGACTATGGGGACAAAGGAAATATCCTCCCATAACAAAGAGAAAGAAGCTTTCTGTGAAAGTTCTTTGTGTTCTGTGAAATCATCTCACAGAGTTACAGCTTTCCCTTCAAGAAGCCTTTCGCTATGACAGTTCTTGTGGAATTGGCAAAGTGATATTTGGAAGCCCATAGAGGGGTATGGTGAAAAAGGAAATATCCTCAGTTGAAATCTGGAAAGAAGTTTTCTGAGAAACTGCTTAGTGTTCTGTTAATTCATCTCACAGAGTTACATCTGTATTTCGTGGATCTCTTTGCTAGCCTTATTTCTGTGGAATCTGAGTACAGATATTTCGGATCCCATTGAAGACTATAGGGCCAAAGGAAATATCCTCCGATAACAAAGAGAAAGAAGCTTTCTGAGAAACTTCTTTGTGTTCTGTGAAATCATCTCACAGAGTTACAGCTTTCCCCTCAAGAACCCTTTCGCTAAGACAGTTCTTGTGGAATAGGCAAAGTGATATTTGGAAGCCCATAGAGGGCTATGGTGAAAAAGGAAATATCCTCAGATGAATTCTGGAAAGAAGCTTTCTGAGAAACTGCTTAGTGTTCTGTTAATTCATCTCACAGAGTTACATGTGTATTTCGTGGATCTCTTTGCTAGCCTTATTTCTGTGGAATCTGAGAACAGATATTTCGGATCCCTTTGAAGACTATAGGGCCAAAGGAAATAGCCTCCCATAAGAAAGAGAAAGAAGCTTTCTGAGAAACTTCTTTGTGTTCTGTGAAATCATCTCACAGAGTTACAGCTTTCCCCTGAAGAAGCCTTTCGCTAAAACAGTTCTTGTGGAATTGGCAAAGTGATATTTGGAAGCCCATAGAGGGCTACGGTGAAAAAGGAAATATCCTCATTTGAAATCAGGAAAGAAGCTTTCTGAGAAACTGCTTAGTGTTCCGTTAATTCATCTCACAGAGTTACATGTGTATTTCGTGGACCTCTTTGCTAGCCTCATTTTTGTGGAATCTAAGAACAGATATTTCGGATCCCTTTGAAGAGTATAGGGCCAAAGGAAATATCCTCTGATAACAAAGAGAAGGAAGCTTTCTGAGAAACTTCTTTGTGTTCTGTGAAATCATCTCTCAGAGTTACAGCTTTCCCCTCAAGAAGCCTTTCGCTAAGACAGTTCTTGTGGAATTGGCAAAGTGATATCTGGAAGCCCATAGATGGCTAAGGTGAAAAAGGAAATATCCTCAGATGAAATCTGGAAAGAAGCTTTCTGAGAAACTGCTTAGTGTTGTGTTAATTCATCTCACAGAGTTACATGTGTATTTCGTGGATCTCTTTGCTAGCCTTATTTCTGTGGAATCTGAGAACAGATATTTCGGATCCCTTTGAAGACTATAGGGCCAAAGGAAATATCCTCCCAAAACTGTCAGAAAGAAGCTTTCTGAGAAACTTCTTTGTTTTCTGTGAAATCATCTCAAGGAGTTACAGCTTTCCCCTCCTGAAGCCTTTCGCTAAGACAGTTCTTGTGGAATTGGCAAAGTGATATTTGGAAGCCCATAGAGGGCTACGGTGAAAAAGGAAATATCCTCACAGGAAATCTGGAAAGAAGCTTTCTGAGAAACTGCTTAGTGTTCTCTTAATTCATCTCACAGAGTTACATGTGTATTTCGTGGATCTCTTTGGTAGCCTTATTTCTGAGGAATCTGAGAACAGATATTTCGGAACCCTTTGAAGACTATAGGGCCAAAGGAAATATCATGCCAAAACAAAGAGAAAGAAGCTTTCTGAGAAACTTCTTTGTGTTCTGTGAAATCATCTCACAGATTTACAGCTTTCCCCTGAAGAAGACTTTCGCTAAAACAGTTCTTGGGGAATTGGCAAAGTGATATTTGGAAGCCCATAGAGGGCTACGGTGAAAAAGGAAATATCCTCATTTGAAATCAGGAAAGAAGCTTTCTGAGAAACTGCTTAGTGTTCTGTTAATTCATCTCACAGAGTTACATGAGTATTTCGTGGATCTCTTTGCTAGCCTTATTTCTGTGGAATCTTACAACAGATATTTCGGAACCCTTTGAAGACTATAGGGCCAAAGGAAATATCCTCCCATAACAAAGACAAAGAAGCTTTCTGAGAAACTTCTTTGTGTTCTGTGAAATCATCTCACAGAGTTACAGCTTTCCACTCAAGAAGCCTTTCGCTAAGACAGTTCTTGTGGAATTGGCAAAGTGATATTTGGAAGCCCATAGAGGGCTATGGTGAAAAAGGAAATATCCTCCGATGAAATCTGGAAAGAAGCTTTCTGAGAAACTGCTTAGTGTTCTGTTAATTCATCTCACAGAGTTACATGTGTATTTCGTGGATCTCTTTGCTAGCCTTATTTCTGTGGAATCTGAGAACAGATATTTCGGATCCCATTGAAGACTACAGGGCCAAAGGAAATATCCTCCCATAAGAAAGAGAAAGAAGCTTTCTGACAAACTTCTTTGTGTTCTGTGAAATCATCTCACAGAGTTACAGCTTTCCCCTCAAGAAGCCTTTCGCTAAGACAGTTCTTGTGGAATTGACAAAGTGATCTTTGGAAGCCCATAGAGGGCTATGGTGAAAAAGGAAATATCCTCAGATGAAATCTGGAAAGAAGCTTTCTGAGAAACTGCTTAGTGTTCTGTTAATTCATCTCACAGAGTTACATGTGTATTTCATGGATCTCTTTGCTAGCCTTATTTCTGTGGAATCTGAGAACAGATATTTCGGATCCCTTTGAAGACTATAGGGCCAAAGGAAATATCCTCCCATAAGAAAGAGAAAGAAGCTTTCTGAGAAACTTCTTTGTGTTCTGTGAAATCATCTCAAGGAGTTTCAGCTTTCCCCTCCAGAAGCCTTTCGCTAAGAGAGTTCTTGTGGAATTGGCAAAGTGATATTTGGAAGCCCATAGAGGGCTATGGTGAAAAACGAAATATCCTCCTCTGAAATCTGGAAAGAAGCTTTCTGAGAAACTGCTTAGTGTTCTGTTAATTCATCTCACAGAGTTACATTTGTATTTCGTGTATCTCTTTGCTAGCCTTATTTCTGTGGAATCTGAGAACAGATATTTCGGAACCCTTTGAAGACTATAGGGCCAAAGGAAATAGCCTCCCCTAAGAAAGAGAAAGAAGCTTTCTGAGAAACCTCTTTGTGTTCTGTGAAATCATCTCACAGAGTTACAGCTTTCCCCTGAAGAAAGCTTTCGCTAAAACAGTTCTTGTGGAACTGGCAAAGTGATATTTGGAAGCCCATAGAGGGCTACGGTGAAAAAGGAAATATCCTCATTTGAAATCAGGAAAGAAGCTTTCTGAGAAACTGCTTAGTGTTCTGTTAATTCATCTCACAGAGTTACATGTGTATTTCCTGGATCTCTTTGCTAGCCTTATTTCTGTGGAATCTGAGAACAGATATTTCGGATCCCTTTGAAGACTATAGGGCCAAAGGAAATATCCTCCCATAACAAAGACAAAGAAGCTTTCTGAGAAAGTTCTTTGTGTTCTGTGAAATCATCTCAAGGAGTTACAGCTTTCCCCTCCTCAAGCCTTTCGCTAAGACAGTTCTTGTGGAATTGGCAAAGTGATATTTGGAAGCCCATAGAGGGCTATGTTGAAAAAGGAAATATCCTCACAGGAAATCTGGAAAGAAGCTTTCTGAGAAACTGCTTAGTGTTCTGTTAATTCATCTCACAGAGTTACATGTGTATTTCGTGGATCTCTTTGCTAGCCTTATTTCTGTGGAATCGGAGAACAGATATTTCGGACCCCTTTGAAGACTATGGGGACAAAGGAAATATCCTCCCATAACAAAGAGAAAGAAGCTTTCTGTGAAAGTTCTTTGTGTTCTGTGAAATCATCTCACAGAGTTACAGCTTTCCCCTCAAGAAGCCTTTCGCTATGACAGTTCTTGTGGAATTGGCAAAGTGATATTTGGAAGCCCATAGAGGGGTTTGGTGAAAAAGGAAATATCCTCAGTTGAAATCTGGAAAGAAGTTTTCTGAGAAACTGCTTAGTGTTCTGTTAATTCATCTCACAGAGTTACATCTGTATTTCGTGGATCTCTTTGCTAGCCTTATTTCTGTGGAATCTGAGTACAGATATTTCGGATCCCATTGAAGACTATAGGGCCAAAGGAAATATCCTCCGATAACAAAGAGAAAGAAGCTTTCTGAGAAACTTCTTTGTGTTCTGTGAAATCATCTCACAGAGTTACAGCTTTCCCCTCAAGAAGCCTTTCGCTAAGACAGTTCTTGTGGAATAGGCAAAGTGATATTTGGAAGCCCATAGAGGGCTATGGTGAAAAAGGAAATATCCTCAGATGAAATCTGGAAAGAAGCTTTCTGAGAAACTGCTTAGTGTTCTGTTAATTCATCTCACAGAGTTACATGTGTATTTCGTGGATCTCTTTGCTAGCCTTATTTCTGTGGAATCTGAGAACAGATATTTCGGATCTCTTTGAAGACTATAGGGCCAAAGGAAATAGCCTCCCATAAGAAAGAGAAAGAAGCTTTCTGAGAAACTTCTTTGTGTTCTGTGAAATCATCTCACAGAGTTACAGCTTTCCCCTGAAGAAGCCTTTCGCTAAAACAGTTCTTGTGGAATTGGCAAAGTGATATTTGGAAGCCCATAGAGGGCTACGGTGAAAAAGGAAATATCCTCATTTGAAATCCGGAAAGAAGCTTTCTGAGAAACTGCTTACTGTTCCGTTAATTCATCTCACAGAGTTACATGTGTATTTCGTGGACCTCTTTGCTAGCCTTATTTCTGTGGAATCTGAGAACAGATATTTCGGATCCCATTGAAGACTACAGGTCCAAAGGAAATATCCTCCCATAAGAAAGAGAAAGAAGCTTTCTGAGAAACTTCTTTGTGGTCTGTGAAATCATCTCACAGAGTTACAGCTTTCCCCTCAAGAAGCCTTTCGCTACGACAGTTCTTGGGGAATTGGCAAAGGGATATTTGGAAGCCCATAGAGGTCTATGGTGAAAAAGGAAATATCCTCAGATGAAATCTGGAAAGAAGCTTTCTGAGAAACTACTTAGTGTTCTGTTAATTCATCTCACAGAGTTACATGTGTATTTCCTGGATCTCTTTGCTAGTCTTATTTCTGTGGAATCTGAGAACAGATATTTCGGATCCCTTTGAAGACTATAGGGCCAAAGGAAATATCCTCCCATAACAAAGACAAAGAAGCTTTCTGAGAAAGTTCTTTGTGTTCTGTGAAATCATCTCAAGGAGTTACAGCTTTAACCTCCAGAAGCCTTTCGCTATGATAGTTCTTGTGGAATTGGCAAAGTGATATTTGGAAGCCCATAGAGGGCTACGGTGAAAAAGGAAATATGCTCAGTTGAAATCTGGAAAGAAGTTTTCTGAGAAACTGCTTAGTGTTCTCTTAATTCATCTCACAGAGTTACATGTCTATTTCGTATACCTCTTTGCTAGCCTTATTTCTGTGGAATATGAGAACAGATATTTCGGAACCCTTTGAAGACTATAGGGCCAAAGGAAATATCCTCCCATAAGAAAGAGAAAGAAGCTTTCTGAGAAACTTCTTTGTGTTCTGTGAAATCATCTCACAGAGTTACAGCTTTCCCCTCAAGAAGCCTTTCGCTAAGACAGTTCTTGTGGAATTGGCAAAATGATATTTGGAAGCCCGTAGAGGGCTATGGTGAAAAAGGAAATATCCTCACAGGAAATCTGGAAAGAAGCTTTCTGAGAAACTGCTTAGTGTTCTCTTAATTCATCTCACAGAGTTACATGTGTATTTCGTGTATCTCTTTGCTAGCCTTATTTCTGTGGAATCTGAGAACAGATATTTCGGAACCCTTTGAAGACTACAGGGCCAAAGGAAATATCTTCCCATAAGAAAGAGAAAGAAGCTTTCGGAGAAACTTCTTTGTGTTCTGTGAACTGATCTCACAGATTTACAGCTTTCCGCTCAAGAAGACTTTCGCTAAGACAGTTCTTGTGGAATTGGCAAAGTGATATTTGGAAGCCCATAGAGGGCTATGGTGAAAAAGGAAATATCCTCCGATGAAATCTGGAAAGAAGCTTTCTGAGAAACTGCTTAGTGTTCTGTTAATTCATCTCACAGAGTTACATGTGTATTTCGTGGATCTGTTTGCTAGCCTTATTTCTGTGGAATCTGAGAACAGATATTTCGGATCCCATTGAAGACTACAGGTCCAAAGGAAATATCCTCCCATAAGAAAGAGAAAGAAGCTTTCTGAGAAACTTCTTTGTGTTCTGTGAAATCATCTCACAGAGTTACAGCTTTCCCCTCAAGAAGCCTTTCGCTAAGACAGTTCTTGTGGAATTGGCAAAGTGATATTTGGAAGCCCATAGAGGTCTATGGTGAAAAAGGAAATATCCTCAGATGAAATCTGGAAAGAAGCTTTCTGAGAAACTACTTAGTGTTCTGTTAATTCATCTCACAGACTTACATGTGTATTTCGTGGATCTCTTTGCTAGCCTTATTTCTGTGGAATCTGAGAACAGATATTTCGGATCCCTTTGAAGACTATAGGGCCAAAGGAAATATCCTCCCATAACAAAGACAAAGAAGCTTTCTGAGAAAGTTCTTTGTGTTCTGTGAAATCATCTCACAGAGTTACAGCTTTCCCCTCAAGAAGCCTTTCGCTATGACAGTTCTTGTGGAATTGGCAAAGTGATATTTGGAAGCCCATAGAGGGGTATGGTGAAAAAGGAAATATCCTCAGTTGAAATCTGGAAAGAAGTTTTCTGAGAAACTGCTTAGTGTTCTGTTAATTCATCTCACAGAGTTACATCTGTATTTCGTGGATCTCTTTGCTAGCCTTATTTCTGTGGAATCTGAGTACAGATATTTCGGATCCCATTGAAGACTATAGGGCCAAAGGAAATATCCTCCGATAACAAAGAGAAAGAAGCTTTCTGAGAAACTTCTTTGTGTTCTGTGAAATCATCTCACAGAGTTACAGCTTTCCCCTCAAGAAGCCTTTCGCTAAGACAGTTCTTGTGGAATAGGCAACGTGATATTTGGAAGCCCATAGAGGGCTATGGTGAAAAAGGAAATATCCTCAGATGAATTCTGGAAAGAAGCTTTCTGAGAAACTGCTTAGTGTTCTGTTAATTCATCTCACAGAGTTACATGTGTATTTCGTGGATCTCTTTGCTAGCCTTATTTCTGTGGAATCTGAGAACAGATATTTCGGATCCCTTTGAAGACTATAGGGCCAAAGGAAATAGCCTCCCATAAGAAAGAGAAAGAAGCTTTCTGAGAAACTTCTTTGTGTTCTGTGAAATCATCTCACAGAGTTACAGCTTTCCCCTCAAGAAGCCTTTCGCTAAAACAGTTCTTGTGGAATTGGCAAAGTGATATTTGGAAGCCCATAGAGGGCTACGGTGAAAAAGGAAATATCCTCATTTGAAATCAGGAAAGAAGCTTTCTGAGAAACTGCTTAGTGTTCCGTTAATTCATCTCACAGAGTTACATGTGTATTTCGTGGACCTCTTTGCTAGCCTCATTTTTGTGGAATCTAAGAACAGATATTTCGGATCCCTTTGAAGAGTATAGGGCCAAAGGAAATATCCTCTGATAACAAAGAGAAGGAAGCTTTCTGAGAAACTTCTTTGTGTTCTGTGAAATCATCTCACAGAGTTACAGCTTTCCCCTCAAGAAGCCTTTCGCTAAGACAGTTCTTGTGGAATTGGCAAAGTGATATCTGGAAGCCCATAGATGGCTAAGGTGAAAAAGGAAATATCCTCAGATGAAATCTGGAAAGAAGCTTTCTGAGAAACTGCTTAGTGTTGTGTTAATTCATCTCACAGAGTTACATGTGTATTTCGTGGATCTCTTTGCTAGCCTTATTTCTGTGGAATCTGAGAACAGATATTTCGGAACCCTTTGAAGACCTAGGGCCAAAGGAAATATCCTCCCATAAGAAAGAGAAAGAAGCTTTCTGAGAAACTTCTTTGTGTTCTGTGAAATCATCTCACAGAGTTACAGCTTTCCCCTCAAGAACCCTTTCACTAAGACAGTTTTTGTGGAATTGGCAAAGTGATATTTGGAAGCCCATAGAGGGCTGTGGTGAAAAAGGAAATATCCTCAGATGAAATCTGGAAAGAAGCTTTCTGACAAACTGCTTAGTGTTCTGTTAATTCATCTCACAGAGTTACATGTGTATTTCGTGGATCTCTTTGCTAGCCTTATTTCTGTGGAATCTGAGAACAGATATTTCGGATCCCTTTGAAGACTATAGGGCCAAAGGAAATATCCTCCCAAAACTGTCAGAAAGAAGCTTTCTGAGAAACTTCTTTGTGTTCTGTGAAATCATCTCAAGGAGTTACAGCTTTCCCCTCCTGAAGCCTTTCGCTAAGACAGTTCTTGTGGAATTGGCAAAGTGATATTTGGAAGCCCATAGAGGGCTACGGTGAAAAAGGAAATATCCTCACAGGAAATCTGGAAAGAAGCTTTCTGAGAAACTGCTTAGTGTTCTCTTAATTCATCTCACAGAGTTACATGTGTATTTCGTGGATCTCTTTGGTAGCCTTATTTCTGTGGAATCTGAGAACAGATATTTCGGAACCCTTTGAAGACTATAGGGCCAAAGGAAATATCATGCCAAAACAAAGAGAAAGAAGCTTTCTGAGAAACTTCTTTGTGTTCTGTGAAATCATCTCACAGAGTTACAGCTTTCCCCTGAAGAAGACTTTCGCTAAAACAGTTCTTGTGGAATTGGCAAAGTGATAATTGGAAGCCCATAGAGGGCTACGGTGAAAAAGGAAATATCCTCATTTGAAATCAGGAAAGAAGCTTTCTGAGAAACTGCTTAGTGTTCTGTTAATTCATCTCACAGAGTTACATGAGTATTTCGTGGATCTCTTTGCTAGCCTCATTTCTGTGGAATCTGATAACAGATATTTCGGATCCCTTTGAAGACTATAGGGCCAAAGGATATATCCTCCCATAAGAAAGAGAAAGAAGCTTTCTGAGAAACTTCTTTGTGTTCTGTGAAATCATCTCAAAGAGTTACAGCTTTCCCCTCCAGAAGCCTTTCGCTAAGACAGTTCTTGTGGAATTGGCAAAGTGATATCTGGAAGCCCATAGAGGGCTGTGGTGAAAAAGGAAATATCCTCAGATGAAATCTGGAAAGAAGCTTTCTGAGAAACTGCTTAGTGTTCTGTTAATTCATGTCACAGAGTTACATGTGTATTTCGTGTATATCTTTGCTAGCCTTATTTCTGTGGAATCTGAGAACAGATATTTCGGATCCCTTTGAAGACAATAGGGCCAAAGGAAATATCCTCCCATAAGAAAGAGAAAGAAGCTTTCTGAGAAACTTCTTTGTGTTCTGTGAAATCATCTCAAGGAGTTACAGCTTTCCCCTCCAGAAGCCTTTCGCTAAGACAGTTCTTGTGGAATTGGCAAAGTGATATTTGGAAGCCCATAGAGGGCTATGGTGAAAAAGGAAATATCCTCCTATGAAATCTGGAAAGAAGTTTTTGAGAAACTGCTTAGTGTTGTGTTAATTCATCTCACAGAGTTACATGTGTATTTCGTGTATCTCTTTGCTCGCCTTATTTCTGTGGAATCTGAGAACAGATATTTCGGAACCCTTTGAAGACTATAGGGCCAAAGGAAATATCCTCCCATAAGAAAGAGAAAGAAGCTTTCTGAGAAACTTCTTTGTGTTCTGTGAAATCATCTCACAGAGTTACAGCTTTCCCCTGAAGAAGCCTTTCGCTAAAACAGTTCTTGTGGAATTGGCAAAGTGATATTCGGAAGCCCGTAGAGGGCTACGGTGAAAAAGGAAATATCCTCATTTGAAATCAGGAAAGAAGCTTTCTGAGAATCTGCTTAGTGTTCTGTTAATTCATCTCACAGAGTTACATGTGTATTTCGTGGATCTCTTTGCTAGCCTCATTTTTGTGGAATCTGAGAACAGATATTTCGGAACCCTTTGAAGACTAGAGGGCCAAAGGAAATATCCTCCGATAACAAATAGAAGGAAGCTTTCTGAGAAACTTCTTTGTGTTCTGTGAAATCATCTCACAGAGTTCCAGCTTTCCACTCCAGAAGCCTTTCGCTAAGACAGTTCTTGTGGAATTGGCAAAGTGATATCTGGAAGCCCATAGAGGGCTAAGGTGAAAAAGGAAATATCCTCAGATGAAATCTGGAAAGAAGCTTTCTGAGAAACTGCTTAGTGTTCTGTTAATTCATCTCACAGAGTTACATGTGTATTTCGTGGATCTCTTTGCTAGCCTTATTTCTGTGGAATCTGAGAACAGATATTTCGGATCCCTTTGAAGACTATAGGGCCAAAGGAAATATCCTCCCAAAACTCTCAGAAAGAAGCTTTCTGAGAAACTTCTTTGTGTTCTGTGAAATCATCTCAAGCAGTTACAGCTTTCCCCTCCTGAAGCCTTTCGCTAAGACAGTTCTTGTGGAATTGGCAAAGTGATATTTGGAAGCCCATAGAGGGCTACGGTGAAAAAGGAAATATCCTCACAGGAAATCTGGAAAGAAGCTTTCTGAGAAACTGCTTAGTGTTCTCTTAATTCATCTCACAGAGTTACATGTGTATTTCGTGGATCTCTTTGGTAGCCTTATTTCTGTGTAATCTGAGAACAGATATTTCGGAACCCTTTGAAGACTATAGGGCCAAAGGAAATATCCTCCCATAAGAAAGAGAAAGAAGCTTTCTGAGAAACTTCTTTGTGTTCTGTGAACTCATCTCACAGAGTTACAGCTTTCCACTCAAGAAGCCTTTCACTAAGACAGTTCTTGTGGAATTGGCAAAGTGATATTCGGAAGCCCGTAGAGGGCTACGGTGAAAAAGGAAATATCCTCATTTGAAATCAGGAAAGAAGCTTTCTGAGAATCTGCTTAGTGTTCTGTTAATTCATCTCACAGAGTTACATGTGTATTTCGTGGATCTCTTTGCTAGCCTAATTTTTGTGGAATCTGAGAACAGATATTTCGGAACCCTTTGAAGACTAGAGGGCCAAAGGAAATATCCTCCGATAACAAATAGAAGGAAGCTTTCTGAGAAACTTCTTTGTGTTCTGTGAAATCATCTCACAGAGTTCCAGCTTTCCCCTCAAGAAGCCTTTCGCTAAGACAGTTCTTGTGGAATTGGCAAAGTGATATCTGGAAGCCCATAGAGGGCTAAGGTGAAAAAGGAAATATCCTCAGATGAAATCTGGAAAGAAGCTTTCTGAGAAACTGCTTAGTGTTCTGTTAATTCATCTCACAGAGTTACATGTGTATTTCGTGTATCTCTTTGCTAGCCTTACTTCTGTGGAATATGAGAACAGATATTTCGGAACCCTTTGAAGACTACAGGGCCAAAGGAAATATCCTCCCATAAGAAAGAGAAAGAAGCTTTCGGAGAAACTTCTTTGTGTTCTGTGAACTCATCTCACAGAGTTACAGCTTTCCGCTCAAGAAGACTTTCGCTAAGACAGTTCTTGTGGAATTGGCAAAGTGATATTTGGAAGCCCATAGAGGGCTATGGTGAAAAAGGATATATCCTCACAGGAAATCTGGAAAGAAGCATTCTGAGAAACTGCTTAGTGTTCTGTTAATTCATCTCACAGAGTTACATGTGTATTTCGTGGATCTCTTTGCTAGCCTTATTTCTGTGGAATCTGAGAACAGATATTTCGGATCCCATTGAAGACTACAGGTCCAAAGGAAATATCCTCCCATAAGAAAGAGAAAGAAGCTTTCTGAGAAACTTCTTTGTGGTCTGTGAAATCATCTCACAGAATTACAGCTTTCCCCTCAAGAAGCCTTTCGCTAAGACAGTTCTTGGGGAATTGGCAAAGTGATATTTGGAAGCCCATAGAGGTCTATGGTGAACAAGGAAATATCCACAGATGAAATCTGGAAAGAAGCTTTCTGAGAAACTACTTAGTGTTCTGTTAATTCATCTCACAGAGTTACATGTGTATTTCCTGGATCTCTTTGCTAGTCTTATTTCTGTGGAATCTGAGAACAGATATTTCGGATCCCTTTGAAGACTATAGGGCCAAAGGAAATATCCTCCCATAACAAAGACAAAGAAGCTTTCTGAGAAAGTTCTTTGTGTTCTGTGAAATCATCTCAAGGAGTTACAGCTTTAACCTCCAGAAGCCTTTCGCTATGAGAGTTCTTGTGGAATTGGCAAAGTGATATTTGGAAGCCCATAGAGGGCTACGGTGAAAAAGGAAATATGCTCAGTTGAAATCTGGAAAGAAGTTTTCTGAGAAACTGCTTAGTGTTCTCTTAATTCATCTCACAGAGTTACATGTCTATTTCGTATATCTCTTTGCTAGCCTTATTTCTGTGGAATATGAGAACAGATATTTCGGAACCCTTTGAAGACTATAGGGCCAAAGGAAATATCCTCCCATAAGAAAGAGAAAGAAGCTTTCTGAGAAACTTCTTTGTGTTCTGTGAAATCATCTCACAGAGTTACAGCTTTCCCCTCAAGAAGCCTTTCGCTAAGACAGTTCTTGTGGAATTGGCAAAATGATATTTGGAAGCCCGTAGAGGGCTATGGTGAAAAAGGAAATATCCTCACAGGAAATCTGGAAAGAAGCTTTCTGAGAAACTGCTTAGTGTTCTGTTAATTCATCTCACAGAGTTACATGTGTATTTCGTGTATCTCTTTGCTAGCCTTATTTCTGTGGAATCTGAGAACAGATATTTCGGAACCCTTTGAAGACTACAGGGCCAAAGGAAATATCTTCCCATAAGAAAGAGAAAGAAGCTTTCGGAGAAACTTCTTTGTGTTCTGAGAACTGATCTCACAGATTTACAGCTTTCCGCTCAAGAAGACTTTCGCTAAGACAGTTCTTGTGGAATTGGCAAAGTGATATTTGGAAGCCCTTAGAGGGCTATGGTGAAAAAGGAAATATCCTCCGATGAAATCTGGAAAGAAGCTTTCTGAGAAACTGCTTAGTGTTCTGTTAATTCATCTCACAGAGTTACATGTGTATTTCGTGGATCTGTTTGCTAGCCTTATTTCTGTGGAATCTGAGAACAGATATTTCGGATCCCATTGAAGACTACAGGTCCAAAGGAAATATCCTCCCATAAGAAAGAGAAAGAAGCTTTCTGAGAAACTTCTTTGTGTTCTGTGAAATCATCTCACAGAGTTACAGCTTTCCCCTCAAGAAGCCTTTCGCTAAGACAGTTCTTGTGGAATTGGCAAAGTGATATTTTGAAGCCCATAGAGGTCTATGGTGAAAAAGGAAATATCCTCAGATGAAATCTGGAAAGAAGCTTTCTGAGAAACTACTTAGTGTTCTGTTAATTCATCTCACAGAGTTACATGTGTATTTCGTGGATCTCTTTGCTAGCCTTATTTCTGTGGAATCTGAGAACAGATATTTCAGATCCCTTTGAAGACTATAGGGCCAAAGGAAATATCCTCTGATAACAAAGAGAAAGAAGCTTTCTGAGAAACTTCTTTGTGTTCTGTGAAACCATCTCACAGAGTTACAGCTTTCCCCTCAAAAGCCTTTCGCTAAGACAGTTCTTGTGAAATTGGCAAAGTGATATTTGGAAGCCCATAGAGGGCTACGGTGAAAAAGGAAATATCCTCACAGGAAATCTGGAAAGAAGCTTTCTGAGAAACTGCTTAGTGTTCTCTTAATTCATCTCACAGAGTTACATGTGTATTTCGTATATCTCTTTGCTAGCCTTATTTCTGTGGAATACGAGAAGAGATATTTCGGAACCCTTTGAAGACTATTGGGCCAAAGGAAATATCCTCCCATAAGAAAGAGAAAGAAGCTTTCTGAGAAACTTCTTTGTGTTCTGTGAAATCATCTCACAGAGTTACAGCTTTCCCCTCAAGAAGCCTTTCGCTAAGACAGTTCTTGTGGAATTGGCAAAGTGATATTTGGAAGCCCATAGAGGGCTATGGTGAAAAAGGAAATATCCTCACAGGAAATCTGGAAAGAAGCATTCTGAGAAACTGCTTAGTGTTCTGTTAATTCATCTCACAGAGTTACATGTGTATTTCGTGGATCTCTTTGCTAGCCTTATTTCTGTGGAATCTGAGAACAGATATTTCGGATCCCATTGAAGACTACAGGTCCAAAGGAAATATCCTCCCATAAGAAAGAGAAAGAAGCTTTCTGAGAAACTTCTTTGTGGTCTGTGAAATCATCTCACAGAATTACAGCTTTCCCCTCAAGAAGCCTTTCGCTAAGACAGTTCTTGGGGAATTGGCAAAGTGATATTTGGAAGCCCATAGAGGTCTATGGTGAACAAGGAAATATCCACAGATGAAATCTGGAAAGAAGCTTTCTGAGAAACTACTTAGTGTTCTGTTAATTCATCTCACAGAGTTACATGTGTATTTCCTGGATCTCTTTGCTAGTCTTATTTCTGTGGAATCTGAGAACAGATATTTCGGATCCCTTTGAAGACTATAGGGCCAAAGGAAATATCCTCCCATAACAAAGACAAAGAAGCTTTCTGAGAAAGTTCTTTGTGTTCTGTGAAATCATCTCAAGGAGTTACAGCTTTAACCTCCAGAAGCCTTTCGCTATGAGAGTTCTTGTGGAATTGGCAAAGTGATATTTGGAAGCCCATAGAGGGCTACGGTGAAAAAGGAAATATGCTCAGTTGAAATCTGGAAAGAAGTTTTCTGAGAAACTGCTTAGTGTTCTCTTAATTCATCTCACAGAGTTACATGTCTATTTCGTATATCTCTTTGCTAGCCTTATTTCTGTGGAATATGAGAACAGATATTTCGGAACCCTTTGAAGACTATAGGGCCAAAGGAAATATCCTCCCATAAGAAAGAGAAAGAAGCTTTCTGAGAAACTTCTTTGTGTTCTGTGAAATCATCTCACAGAGTTACAGCTTTCCCCTCAAGAAGCCTTTCGCTAAGACAGTTCTTGTGGAATTGGCAAAA